>NW_023425403.1:40662995-41912995 GCF_014108415.1 Molossus molossus | reverse complement strand
CCATAAAAATCCTAGAAGAAAATGTAGGCAACAAAATTTCAGACACCATATGCAGCAGAATGTTCACTGACACATCACCTAAGGCAATAGAAACAAAGGAGAAAATGAACACATGGGACTACATCAAACTCAAGAGCTTCTGCACAGTGAAAGATACAATCATCAAAATGGAAGGGCTACCCACTGTATGGGAGAGCATAATTGCCAATGATATATCAGATAAGAGGTTAATTTCCAATACATATAGAGTGCTCATACAACTCCAGAAAAGGAAGACAAAGAATCCAATTAAAAAATGAGCAGAGGAACTAAATAGACACCTCTCCAAACAGGACACACAAATGGCTAAGAAACATATGAAGAAATGCTCATCATCACTAATCATCAGAGAGATGCAAATTAAAACAACAATGAGGTATCACCTCACACCTGTCAGAATGGATGCCATCAACAAAGCATCAAACAAGTGTTGGCAAGGGTGTGGAGAAAAGGGGACTCTAGTGCACTGCTGGTGGGAATGTAGACTGGTGCAGCCACTATGGAAAACAATATGGTGTTACCTCAAAAAATTAAAAATTGAACTTCCATTTGACCCAGTGATCCCACTTCTAGGAATATACCCTAAGAAGCCTGAAACACCAATCAGAAAGAATATATGTACCCCCATGTTTGTAGCAGCACTATTTACAATAGCTAAGATCTGGGAACAGTCCAAGTGTCCATCAGTAGACGAATGGATAAAAAAGCAGTGGTACATATACACAATGGAATACTATGCAGCTGTAAGAAAGAAAGATCTCTTATCCTTTGAGACTATATGGAAGGACCTGGGAAGTATCATCCTGAGTGAAATAAGCCAAACAGAGAAAGACAAGTTTTATATGATCTCACTTATTTGTGGAATATAATGAATATAACAGTCTGAGGAATGGGGTAGTCCCAGAGACGTGGAAGTGGGGTACAGACTGACAATCCCCAGAAGAGGGGGTGGTGGGGGAGAGATAAACCACAGAACTTATATGCATGTATGTGTATGAACAGTGGACATGGACAACAAACTGGGGAAATGGCAAGGAGGGAGGGGGAGGGGGGAATCAGTGGGGGAAAAAGGAGAAACATCTGTAACAAAAATTAATTAATAATAAATAAATAAATAAATAAAATTGTAACTATTGTTATAATAGATACATTGAAACTATTATTCTTATCCCTTGGCATAGAATTCTTTGGAATAATGCCCACATAAATACCAAGTTATTAAAAATTTTATCAATCTAATTTTGTTCTAAGAAGTCAGACTTGTAAATTAAAATTGAAAGAAAACAAAAGGGTTGAATTAAAGTCAGAGAAGTTTGGATAATTTATTTATTTATGTCACTTTTTTTTTTGCATTTATCTTCAGATAGAGCAGGAAGTGGTGTGGGGGGAAGAGAAACATCGATGTGAGAGATACATGGAGTGGCTGCCACCCACATGACCCCACCATTGACCGGGGACAAATTGTAACCAAGGTACATGCCCTTAAGGGGAACCAACCCCAGGACTCTCTGCTCTCTGGTCCGTGGGCCAGTGTTCTAACCACTGAGCAAAACTAGCCAGGGCTGGATATCTGTTTTAAAAGGGATTCAGTTCCATAGATTTATACACTTTTAAATCTTAAAGAAACATTAACCTATTCAAGTTAAATAGATTTTTTAAAAAATATAAGCTGTAAAAAAAACTGATTGATACAATCGATATTATCACATTTATTTTATTATTTAATAAGTTATTTTTAACAAAATTAACAGTGAATTTATAATACATATTGTCAGAAATCCAAATTCTGCATATGAAGAAATGATCAGTCTTTAAGCAGGAAAATGTATCTAAGGGTTAAGAGAGACTAATTTTTTAAATAAAATACTTGTCTACTCAGGACTCTAATGATAGGCATTAGAATAATGTGAGTAATGCAGTGCTATCAAGTCTCCCAGGCAATTCAAGATCTTTTTTACTTTTACATTTGACTCTTCAGTTTAAACTTCAGATTGACTTTCCATTTTGAAAGATCAGATAACACATAGACTCATGGAACAAAGTACGTATTTAAATACTCTGCTAATTTAGAAGTGAAAGAAAATTAATTGAAATGATCCAACACTTTGCATGGTTCAGTGTCTTCAATGGGAAGACTTGCAAACTGTTCTGTGTTAACAACTTGTCTTGTTTCTAAAAATTAATTGCCGTCAGCTGTATTAACAATAGAGCATGATCAAGTAACATAAAAGCTTTGGACAGATCAATAATAAAGCATCCTAATTTATCCTTTGTTCACCACCATCACCACAAGATTAATCATTTTCAAAAGGGCCAATTGAACGAAGTCTTTAGCCTAAAATTGCCACTAAAACATTGCCCAGATACGAAGTACAAAACAGCCCCTCAGAGTCAGGCAAAACTAACAAAGTAGGGGGAGGAGGCATTTGGAAATACTGACACATTTCTTAAGCATCTGCTATAAAACACTATAATCTATTAGAAGAAGAACTTTTTTTTTTTAATATGCAAGACTCAAGGGAGGAAAAAAATGGAGACATAAATGATTTGAAAGCCTAAAGATTTTGTTGCACAAAGAGCCACACTGGTCTACTTTCATTTTTGTCTCTTTCATGTGTAGACCAGAGGTATATAAAAAGTTTGATGATGAAAATGCTGCATTAGAAAAAAATTCAATTAAATATATATTGTGCCCACTCTACCAAGCTTTTGATATATGCAGACAAATACATATAAATTCGTGAAAAGCTATGTAAAATACACTTCCCATAGATTATGGTTTATGTTCGACTGCTCAAAAAATATCATTGCACTAGAGGTCAGGAGAACTTTATTCTAGTTCTAGCTCACCTAAAAAGAGTTCTCTGATCTTAAACAATTTGTGCAACATACCTCTTACGGTTACTTACAAGTCTTGAATCATATGATTATTCCCATAATCTGGTCAGAGAATAGGAAGAAAAGCCAGCCAATCAGTGACAAGTGGAGCATTGTTCCAGCATATTCAAAAAGGGCCCGGGGTTAGATCCACACTATACATACATAGGGGTAGGCAAAAGTAGGTTTACATAATACAAGAAATAATACAATAATTAAGAAATAATAATAATACAAGAATAAACTGTTTAATGTACTCACACTGTACACCTACTTTTGCATATACAGCAGGACCTCGTACAATGTCATTTCATTCAGTGCTGATTCATTTCAATGTTAATGGGAAAAAAAATTTTTGGATTCTCCATCAGGCCATAGTCTATGTGCAGTTTGCACGTTTTCCCCATGTCTGCAAGGGTTTTCTCCAGGTCCTTTGGTTTCCTCCCACATCCCAGAGATATGTATGTCAGGTGAACTGGTGTTTCCAAATTGTCCCAGTCTGACTGAGAACGAGTTTGAGGGTGAGTGCACACTGTGATGGAAGGGATTCCTGTTCGAGGGGGTTGCCCTGTGTTCTCTGAGCACCCGGAGACCCTGAAACTGAGTGAGTGGGTTGGAAAATAATTCTTTCTTGTTTTTATTAATTTTCCTAAAATGTATGTATAGCTCACATTTATTTTATTGTTTAATATTAGAAGTGTTTTGGTCCTTATTTAGAAGTATGGTGATATTTTTATGACCACAAAAATGCCATAAGAACTTAACTCTTGTTTCTATCAATTAGCCTATGGTAAAATTGGTTTTGTGATACTTCATTTGGCTTAAAGTTATAGTTTCCAAAAACCTATTGACAATGATAAATGAGTACTTGCTGTATATATATGAGAGATTTCTTACTTTAATATGAGTATATTTCATTTTGTACAATATAAATCTCTCAGATTATTCTATTTTACCAGACTAAAGAAATCACATATATGATCAGAATAGACATTGTTTCTGCAATTTCACAATATATTAGTAAACTTAGCCTTGCCTTATTATTAGAATATTTTCATTGGTGACTCATATTTTCAGTAATTATAAAAATTAAATTCCTTTATATATAAAATGATCTTTGATTAAATTTAGTATTTCAAATTTGGGCTCACACTATAAAGATTTTAAAAATAATATCTGCTCAAAACATAACATAAATCAGGACATAAAATTTGAAATCCAATTTCTCAAAAATACAACTGCAGATTATCATTTATTTCTAATATTGCTTAGCTCCCTTCTATTTGTTATAATTATTTTTACATAATTTTGTAGATTTCATCCTGAGTTTATGTAATTTACTATCTCTAATCAAATAGTATCTCTTTATAATTACTTATATGTTAATAAACAACTGAATATTAATAAAATTAATGAAGAAAATTGAATTTATAATTTAGAATCAAATTATTCATGAGATATTGTTATAAAGATAAACCTATTGATATATAGAATTCAAGTGAAAAACCTCAACCTTGAAAAAGGAACTTTTGGGGAGGTGTAGAGAAAACTGATATTTAATAATATTAGGATGTGCTAAAAGGTATTACTATAATCATCATCTTAAGGGCATTATCTACAGACAATAGAGGTTCTATACTCCATTTGCTCACATAGTAGACAAGCCACTCTATCACAAGTACTTTTAAATTGCCATCATTATATTACTAAATGACTTTTTAAAAATGTTAATGGTAGGCAAAATGATCAAATGAGGAAAGATTCACTTTGACACCTTTGCATTTCTTTTTATAACATCACATAAAGCTAGATGAATGGAACAGACATATAGGACCGGTTGCTGTAAACAAAGCAATGCCTATCTCTGTGACTGTCCTATTGAATTGACAGGACAGTTCTGTGGGCCAAAAATTCAACTGAGACATTTGACGTTATTCTCTTTCTTCCCTTCCATATGGCTTATACCTTATAATGACTCCTATTGTCCAATGTCCAACCAGAGGTTGTTGTTCTCTCTCCTGTGTATCGCTCTGCATCCCCACTGCCGTTCCTTCTGTTCTTTAAAGCACATATGGAATCCCATTCCCCAGATTGGCAGTACAAATTATGAGACTTTTAGAACCAAGAAAGTAAAAATAGACATATTATTTCTTCAAATCATATTTTGAAATGCTTTCTACCTATTTGTTGGCCTTACATGTCATTATTTCAGAGTGTGAAATAAATAAAATAAATGTAATGCAACAGCCATTTATTGTAGTCTACAGACAGAGACTATAACAAAAATCTACAAATACAGTCTCAGTTACTCAATCAATTCCATGTATAAAAACAACATCAATCTCCAAATAATATTGAAAATAATTATTTTGAGCTACTAAATGTCAATGAGGTGGAGAGAGTAATGTTGATATAAAAACACTTTGAAATTCAATGCAGGCAAGTATTATGAAAACATCACTATAAAAGTGAGCATTGTTTTATATATATGTGTGTGTGTATATATATTACTATTTTGATTTTAATTAAATGAACTGTAATGTAATGACAGATAGTTTATGACATAAAGTGAATTTAGTGAACTTATCATATCATTTAGAGTGTTTAATGAAACTTTTCTACCAGAAACAAAACTTATCTCACAAATAATACCTGAAGATTTATTTCATAAATCATTTATTATATACTTCTCAGTCCCAAATACACAATAGAGAAGGCTTGATGTGTACTGGCACTTATGTTAATAATATCTAAGCATCTTTTGGTACTAAAATAAGGTGCCATTTTAGATTATTAAATGTCTAACTTAACTAGTTCAGGCAGCTCTAGGAAGTTGGATCATCTAGAGGAGGATTGAATACGGTACAGTGTGAAGTATACAGGCATGTGCTAGAACCAGCTCTTCTTGAAAAGGAAATATTACAGGGTGATACAAATTTAGGAAAATCCCAGGACAGGAGGAATAGGGAAACTGACACAGGAAAGTTAAAAAAAAAAAAAAAAAAAAAAAAAAAAAGGCCAAACAGTGTGGGCAATTTGCAGCAGTCCTGCAAATAACAAGCCAGTATCTTCCCCAAACCAAGGACACTTGAGAGCAAATGGTTAAAAGCCTCTCTAATAAAAGAAGGGGGGAATATTTCTCACCCACTAAACAAAGAAATCAACTGAAGGGGAAAGGAAAAAGGGCAGTTTTATTATTTTACTCCCTAAGCAGAAAAGCCAGCAGTCTCAAGGCTTAACAAGGTAAAATTGCCAGAAATCTCATGAATTCTGGGATGACCACAACAAAGTAAAGAGGGACCTTGAGAATTAATCTGTACCAAGATATTCAGCAGAGGAATTTTGAAACCTATAGACAGGAGGATATGTAACACTTCAGATCCCCACCCAACTTGCTCTTCAGATTAGCTGAGACCCGTCTGAGCTTCATAAGCCAAATATATAGGTTGGTTTGCTTTTTTAATAAATTTGCTTGCTTTCATAAATTATTGTTGTTTTAACAACACAGTCGTCTGGAGACTTCTCGTATAAATTTGTTTATACTAGAGGACAAGGATCGAGTTGGGGACAGTCCTCTCCCTGTGACTCAGGGAGCTGTTCAAAAACTCCTCTCTGCTGTCTGTGAGAGGGGTCCTGTATCAGAAATAGCAGCTTTTTGACATAAAAAAACTTTTTCTGTAAAAGTAACTTTTAATTCTTTGGATAAGAAGAAGTAATTATGATGAAAGTGAGATATATCAAGGAGAGAAAAAATGGAATGAACAGAAGTTATCGATTCACCTTTAGGCTGAAGGTCAGTTTGACCAGTGTCGGTATTAGTGTCATATCAAGACACTGGCTCTTGTCTCATTTGGTGGCATTTAGACCATTTCTATTTGTCCTCCCGGTTGTCAGGCTATCCCTTAATCTGTCTCCCTCTCTCTAGAGTCATAGTATATTCTTTTAGCTTCAAACCACATTTCTAGACAAGTGTAGCTTTCATGTTTGTGACTGCATTATTATGTTTTGCCTTGCTGTATCACCCTCCCTATCTTCCTTTCTTTTATGTTTAACACTTGGGCAATTCAATGCTTTTGACCCCTCTTACTCTCCCCATTAAAGAGGCCCATAAGTGTTGACTTAGCCTGCAAAGTCTCTTAAAAAGACATTTTGAATTTGAAAAGAAGTTTGAATAGAAAACATTTCTCATAAAAGTGTACACCGAATTTCTCTTTCAATTTCCAGGTGCTAGTAACTCTAGGTCGGCTTTGAGGCAAGTGGGCAGAATCTGCTGCTCCTCTGCTTGGAAACGTGCCGGGCTGCTTCCTCAGTCTCCTTAGCTGCTCAGCCCATTATTTCTCCAGGCCTCTCTGGAAGCACGGTTTTAATAAACTCTAAGTGGCCTAATGAGTTAACATGGGGTGAAAAGTACCCTCTCTTGGGTGATTGTGGTACAAACTGGCAAGTTCTTCACCGATACCTGTGTTTTCTCTTCTTTGACACACTTCTAGTCTACATTTTCAGGCCCCCTTGCAGTGAGATCGGGCCAATGGTTGAGTCCTCACCAGTGGTGTACAAAAGGACACGATGGAACCCTTCCTAGGCTTGGCCTCTGATGGCTCACTGCACTCTTTCAAGCTCTCTTTGTCTGAACACATCAGTTAAGTGGGGAATTCCGAGACCGTGGTCAGGGCAGAACCATGAGATGGAAAGGGCCGGTCCTGGAACAGCAGCGTGGAACAGCAGCCACTGCTACCTGCTCTGACATACAACGTGAGAAGGGTATGAACCTCTGTGTTTAGTCATGGAGAGATTTGTAGCATAGTTGTAAGAGAAGTTAGATTATCCTAATCAGTGTGACTGCAATATATGGAAATTCTTTTTTAACAATTGTAATAGTGTTAGGTAAGTGACTTTTTTCCTTAATATTACTGTTTGGCTTTATCATGAATTAATAGCATGAATATTTTTAAGAGGTTTCTTGAAGTTCTCTTGGAAACCATATTCTTTCTGATATCTCTTATTTCTTTATGTTCAAAGCAAGGAAGGGTATTTTGATATGTTGTTGAATTTTGTTAAGGTAAATTAAAGAGATCTATCTGTATTACTCATAAGTTGATCATATAATTTATTGTCCAAACTAGGACTCCTTTGAAAGTAAAAATGTTTGCTAAAAATAATTAAAATTGTATAATTTTTGAAGTATTTTGAGTAACAAATTGATTTATAAAATTGATATTTGTAAAAAAAAACTTTTAAAATAAATTCTATTAGGTTTTTATTTCAAGCTTTGCTTTAAAAAGATGAGATTTCAGTTCTCTATTCATTGAATATTTTGATTAAAATTTCTAACTTATTCCAAATACATTTCAAGTAAACTATAGAGTGTTGTTGTTTGTTTGTTTTTTCTAATGTCTAATACCACACTAAGTTCCTTAGGGTGATTTATAAAATAGTTTTCCCAAGGGTTAGACATTTCCAAACTACTACTGAAAATAGGCACTAGAAGAAAAATATAATACCATGCAGGCATTATTTTTGTTTCATTCAGGAACTACATAACTAAAATTTTGTTATTCAGTCTATGTGACTTTGTATACATATGTGTGTATATACCTACAGGGGTAGGCAAAAGTAGGTTTACAGTTGAGTATATGAAACAATGTTCATTCTTGTATTATTATTTATTTGGATTACAGCTACAAACCTACTTTTGTCCACTCGTGTGTGTGTGTGTGTGTGTGTGTGTGTGTGTGTGTGTATAGGTAGATTTTGATTGATACAGTTTCTATTTCAGTTGGAATATGGCAATTATTTAAACACAGTTTTTAATGATGTCCATGCCTTTAAACCAATTTCACATATACTTTTATTTCTTTATATACTTTAAAATTTGTCATGATAAAAAATTCATTTTATCATGATACTATTCCCCACCAAATTTATCTTCAATATTGACTTTACAGTAGCATTCAGAATAATGTTCAATGTTGAACCTTAGACAGAATGAACTTCTAATAGCCTCACCTGATTTTCATAAATTGGATGAGAAAAAACAACAACAACCCATATCAGATGTTAACTTACTTGTTATTTGAAGTATCTGATGGCATTGATATAAAACTGGAGTAATTTGATTATCTATGGGGGTCTTCTGATAACAAGATGATATATTGACTGTTATTTCATTTTTTCTCATACATGATAAAAATTGGAAATTAAAATAAAACAAAAATAATTAAAAAGGCAATCTTCAGTTAAACAACAATTTTTTCTCCATAGAGCGATGTGTAAAAACACTTTCTGAGGTTCACTTGTTAAATTCTTGTATTTGGGCACATGCTTCTTCACACATCAACTAGCTTTGTGCTAATTCTTCTGCAAATTCCCTCTTACACTTCTTGTGCTCAGCTGTATCATTGTGGTGGACAGAAAATGTGGACCCATAGTCTATGTAACTACATTATCAACATCAGCTTTCTTGAATAATAGAAATTTAGAACTTAATTTGCTATTAAATATATACTTCTTTGAATTTACTGCACCTGAATTTTATTTTTTGCAATACAAAACCACTACAACAAAAGTATGGCCAACAATGAATATAGAGTTGTAGCTTTGAACCATAAATGACAAAAAAAACAATCACTATGACAAAAGTATTTTGCCAAGGTGTTCTACTGCAGTCTCTATGTAACATATATTTCATATAAAGAACTTATAAAACTCAACACACACACACACACACACACACTCCAATTAACAAATGGGCAAAGGAACAAACATTTTTCCAAAGAGGACATACAGATGGCCAATAGACATATGAAAAGATGTTCGGCATCACTAATCATCAGAAAAATGCAAACTAAAACCACAATGAGCTATCACCTCATACCTGTCAGAATGACGAGCGCCAATAAATCAACAAACAAGTGCTGGTGAGGATGTATTTGGAGAAAAGGGAGTGCAGATTGGTGCAGCCCTTGTGGGAAGTAGAATGGAGTTACCTAAAAAAAATTAAAAATGGAACTTCCTTATGATCTAGTGATTCCACCTCTGTGAGTATATCCAAAGATACCTGAACACTAATTAAAAAAAAAAAAATACATGCACTCCTATGTTCATTGCAGCATTATTAACAATAGTCAAGATTTGGAAGCAGCCCAAGTGTCCATCAGTAGATAGTGGATAAAAAAGCTCTGGTATATTTACACACTGGAATATTACTCAGATATAAAAAAAGAAGGAAATTATACCCTTTGTGACAGCATGGATGGACGTGGGGAACATTATGCTTAGTGAAATAAACCTGTCAGAGAAAGACAAGTACCATGTGATTTCATTCATAGGTGGAATCTAATGAACAAAATTAACTAACAAGCAAAGTAGAAGCTGACTCATAGAGAACAGACTGACAACTGTCAACAGGAGGGGGTTTGGGGAGCTGGGTGAAAAAGGAGAAGGGATTAAGCAAAATAAAAACACTCATAGACACAGATGGCAGTACAGTGGTTCCAGAGGGAAAGCGGGTGTGGGGAGGGTAGAAGAAGGTACAGGGGATATAAATGGTGATGCAAAGAGACTTGACTTGGTGTGGTGAACACACAATATACAAATAATGTCTGTATTATAGAATTGCACATCTGAAACCTATATAATTTTATTAACCAGCGTCACCCTATTAAATTCAATAAAAATGTTAAAATATAGTCTGGCTGGTGTGGCTCAGTGGTTGAGCACCAGTTCAATTCCTGGTCAGGACATCTGGCTAGGTTGTGGGCCCGATGGCCAGTGGGGGGCATGTGGGAGGTGGCCGATTGTTTTCTCTCATTGGTGTTTCTCTCTCTCTCCCTCTCTGTAAAATCTATAAAGAAAAAACACATTTTTTTCTAATGTTAAAATATAATGATTTTAAAGTTTTAAAATTTAAATTAAAAAAAAAAACTGTCCTTAAAGATGTTAGTTCCCTTGGTTCTGAGAAAGATCAAGATAGGAAGGCTGGATTTTTAATCGTCTTTCAGATTTAAATACATATTATAACTCAGTTCACTACCCACGAGTATCTCACACCCTACTCCAGGGACAATGGTGAAAGATGACAGTGTAAAGTGGAGATAAGCCAAACCCACCCTAGGGTGATGCAATTATTGATAATAATTTTCAATAACAAATAGGAACAAATGCTAAGTAAACCAGATGGGTCTCAGGGACAATAAATGCAGTAACATGGGTGTCACCCAGGGAAACCAAAATTTGGTCATTCATGATATTGAAACTGTCTGACCATAGAAACACATTTGAAATTGTCACTTGGTTAGAGTTCTGTTATTTATCCTTATTATTTGGGGCAAATTCCCTTATAATCTTCATAAATTTAGAAATAGCTATAAAGATTCAAGTTCTAGGAAGGAAAAAACTCAGAGTCTGATAATTACAAATATTGAGCTTAAGTATCTGGATGGATTGGCAGTCATGATAAAAATGTTAAATAAACTCATTATTAATCCAGTTACCTTTATGCCTGTTTAGTCTATTTATTAAATTTAATCTAGAATTATAGTTGTATAATACTCTTATCATATACCAATAAAAAGGTCAACAAATTCTGCATCTATTTTAAAGAAAGAAAACACATTGGATAAAAGAATGCTTGCGAATTCAGTTGCTTGCTTAGTGAGGGAGATGTGGAAATAGAAAACTATGAACAGGAACACAAAGGTCCCTTTGCTATTAACATCTGTTAGAGCCACAGTTGTTAGTATTATAACCATTTTCACAGCAGGAATGGTTTCAACTTCCATTTTCTATTACAACAAATAATTTGGGAAATGATTAATGAGATTTCTAATTATAGATTGAGTTTATCTTAAAACAATCTGTGGCACTACAGCTGTAAAGGATCAGGCTTTAATTACATCCAGGAAAAACTCCACAGTGGAGCGAAGCACAGCCATTTGAGGGTGTGCAGACCTCTCCACGCCTGGCTCAGCTTCACACTTGGCTGCCTAGCTCCAGTATTTAGCACACGGTGCTAATAAGCCAAGGTCATGTTTTTACTCCCATATGTGCCATTTAGCTTCACTTTGTTCCAGTGCTACAGATTGTTTTTCCTAAACTTGAGATGCCAACTCAAAGTTTTCTCCACTTACCCAGGAGATCTGGCAAAATAAATAAATAAAAGCATGGAAGATTCACCATAAAATTACTACTACTGCTGATTGTTTGGGGATGATGGTAAAAACATGTATTTGGAAAAATCAGTGGCATCACGTTCTTCAAAATGGCGTATTAATTCAGAGACTTCCTCTGACTTGATTCCTTTTAGATTTATTTTAAAATATAATGACTTAAGGGAGGCAACACAGCAAAAAGAACACTAGGCTAGGATTTGGATAGATTTTATTCAAATCAGTTTTCCGAAGTAGCTATATGACCTTTAACTGTTATCTAATTAACCTGTGTTCATTATCTTATTCTGGACTCCGAGTATTGCCTCAGATAATTGCCCACCAGGTGCTCTCTCAGGGTTTACATTTCCATGACTCAGGATGGCAGGTACTGGGAGCTTTATTAGGCACGAGGCTGGAGGCCAGAAAGGAGACCTCATGTGTCTTGAAGACTCAAATTGTGTCTCAGGCAGATGGTAGTTAGTTGTCAGGATCTCTTGTTGAGCAAAAATTGACTTACAGGTGCTTCTGTGTGTAGCACTTGTTTTATAGGTTTGTTGCTTGCAGGAAGTGTGCTACACCAGCCATCAGGACACAGGGAGAAATACATGATATTGGTCTTGATGAATTTGCTCACTAACTATTCTTTTTACCCTTTGTAAAAAGACTTTGGCAGACTTCTGCCCCAGGCTTGGAATCAATACATCGTCTCGTGTCAAGTCCTGCGAATTATTTTTCACCATCAGGAAAGAGCCCTTCTCAGCTATGCATCACCGAGTCACTGTCAGAAGACAAGTGCCATGACAAGAAATGTCCCTCCTTAAAATGATTTATCTCTACCCAAAAACATCTTGTTGAGGGAAAAGGCTAACATCAGGTTTTTCTGCTTCATACAGAAAACAAAGAAACAAGAAATGTTCTTATTTCCTAACAGATGAATAAAATGATATTTAACATAAGTATCTATCATAAAGACTTAGCATTTGTTTTAAAACTATAGGCTGAGTAAAAATGACAACTCAGTCAAATCTTATTGTGGAATATAAATTATTATGCCTAATATACCTAAGGAACAGCACCCATTTTTAGTTTATTCATATTAACTGTGAGGGAGAGGGACAGAATGGGAATGTTTTTATTTATGAATGAATGGCTTGGTGTTTGTGGGACACAGATTTGAGTATTGTTTGATCGACACTGTACAAGTGTGTATAATACAGTTACTTTGTTTGCTTTCATACATGCACACACGCACGCATACACACAGGACATTAGCAGTCATTTATCCCATTACATTAATTCTTACTCCTAGTTATACATATGGGAGGGAACAACAACCAGCCTCATCCTCCTAATTCTGAATCTTCTGTTAGTCTCTATATTTCAACCTGATTCTGTGTGTGGAAGGGAAACAATTAGCAGTATAATCTGCTGCTAGAAATTTTACAAGGATCCAATATATTCATTTTGGAAAAAATTGTGGATAATGTGGTAAAATAACTAAAGGAGATATACCTTCCTTGATGGGGAAGAGTGTTCCTCTTCAACTGAGGGACACATTCTATTTCCTCACATTGAAATTTACTATATATGAATTCGTGCCAGGAAAATAATTTTATATTTATAGGAAACAGATAAATGCCTTGGTCAATTTTACTTGAAAATAATTGCTTTGTATTTTCATGTTGATATGGGGGCAAGAGATCAGAGTATCTGTTTATACCCTTTCTATAGAATAGGATAAGGAGAGCTAATGCTTTATGTAGTAGTATATACTATGATTAATTAGAAATATTACAACACTCATGTTTTAGAAAGAAATAGGTTCTGGAGAAACTAAAAATTCTTAAGTTGTCAGAACAATCACTTTAAAAGAATGTGAGGATTTTCCCTTCCCCACCCCAACTCTTCCCCATTTCTCTTTTCATGGGGTCACATAGTGAATAAGAGAGTATTTATGAGATATATATCAAATAAGAATCAAAGTCAGAACACTGAAACCACTCTAAGATTAGGAGACAAACAAGAATGTGAAGTCATCTTATTATTATCATTATTCTGGAACTAAGAGAAAATGCTATTGGGGCCAAGATAAAAGAAAGAGACGCAAATATAAAATAGGCAGAGCTAAACTTATTATTCTCAGTTGACTTGATTATGTACATAGAAAAGCTAAAAGAATAAAATAATTTTTGAGCCAATAATCAGATTAAGTAAGGTGGCAAATTAAAGTTATAATCAAGAATCAAAATCTTTTAATCTGCAAATAATCAGAAGATAAATAATATTTTGGAAGAAAATATCCTATTCTAATAACAAATAAAATTACTATAAAGATAGCAGTTCTTCCATAATTTATCTGTTCAAAACAATAACTGATGAGGCTAAGTTATTTTAGAAATTGGAAAAATATGCTAACTTTCCTGCAGAAAATTAGTAAATTTGCTACGAGAATCTGGAAAATAAAAGTGATAAAGGAACTAGAATCTCGGGTAACAAAATATATTTTGAATCAATTATATATAAAACAAAGTTTAAGTAATTTATGAACATTTATTCTTGTATTTATTTTGAAAATAATCTCATTGACAGTAAACCATTGTTATGTTTTGGGTATTAATATCTGAATATTGAACAAAACTCATTTAAAAATCTTTATGTTACCAATATATTAAAATCATAGCATATAGAGCATAAAATTGCTTGAGATCATTTTAAGAAACTGCTTACATGCTTTTTCTTTAGCCTGTAACCAGCCATGAAATTAAGAACTAGGTTGAAATAATTACAAAAGACAACTCTGAAATTATATCATTATGCTATATTCTGGAAATTGAGCATATCTTTTATTGTATAGTTAGTAGAGATTTAATTTACTTTCCACATTATTTAAATAAAGCAGATACTGGCTGTTTTACTCTTCTGTAAAATAGATATGTTTGGAAGAATTGTGAACGTATTTTATAAGTCCTCTGTGCTGACTCGAGTCTCTCCTCTTCCTCCACCCATGCTTCCGGAGTCCTGGTGAAGCCGGGGGCACCAGTGGCAAAAGATAAATAAATATCAAGGATTAACCATCCTTGCTAATACCCAATACAGTTCACCTTGTCCTGATATTTAGAGAAATAACTCAAACTTAATCTTAAATATCAGTGTAAACAATCCTATGTGCTTAAAAAAAAAAGGTGCCAGAAGTAACATACTTTATTTTGTTTTTTTTGGTTTTTTATCCTCACCCGAGGATATTTTTCCATTTTTTTGTACAGATAGAGAGGGAGGGAGAGAGAGGAAGGGAGAGAGAGAGAGAAACATCGACGTGAAAGGGACACATCGAGTGGCTGCCACCCGCACGACCAACCAGGGCCGGGGACAAACTGCAACCGAAGTACGTGCCCTTAGCGGGAACCGAACCCAGGTCTCTCCGGACCGCAGGCCGACACTCCAACCGCTGAGCCAAACTGGCCAGGGCCAGAAGTAACATACTTTAAAATTAACTTAGTTAACCAGCAATTTGATGAGTTTAAAACCAAAATTAGAGAAATGGAAGAAAGAGTAAAACTGCTGGAAAAACACAGCAGGGAATGTAAGTGGAGTGTAAAAACTGCTGCGGAACAGATTGCTGTTATAATTAGAGACAACGTCTCACTCTCCTTTAAATCCGAGTCCCTGGAAATGGCTCTGAGTGGAAGCAGGGGAAGCACAGCTGTTTCAGTGCACAGCTGGTGGGAACCACAAGCACCCAGTCAGATGTAAGCCAGTTAAAAAATAAACCAGCTAACTAAGTAATAGTAGCACCTGGCTTGAACCCAGCTGCAAACATACATTTTTCTTAAGACAATAAAATATAGTAAGCCCACCTGATAGTTTTGATGGTGAGCAAGAAGATGCTTACTTGGTTCAAAATAATATATTCCATGTATTTAGTGATTTCCTCAAGTTTTCATTATGTAAAAAGCCTAAATCTAAAAGAACAAGGTATTGAAGATTATGATTAATGTGGATAATTATAGCTTTCACATTAAATTACATATTTTTTTCTAGAAATCTTGAAGTACCCAAATACTTGGTAACTATTCACGATTCTCTTCCTTGTACAATGAAAAGAATATTAAAAAATTGTTCAGGAAGGACACTTCATGTACTCAGTGACTGGGCTTTTCAGACCTTTGTGCGTTCTCTGGAGACTCACAGAGCTTTGATCCCCTTGTCTTATTTCGTTTTGCCACAAAAGGGCTGGAAAGATAAAACTAAAGAATACATACTCTCTGGGCTTAGAGTTGCCCCAAATCTCAGAAATAGCAGGATTGTTTATTTTGTTCTCTCACCTTTTAATGTTATCAGATAATGACATACCTCAGCATTTTTTCTTCCTTTTCTTTTCCGATAGTATACAGAGAACAGTTCTTACCAATGTGTTAACTGCAAAACTGTACAAGCAGACCTACCCTTTAGATTTGATTTTGTTAGGGAGGCTTTTATGATATTTGTGAAAAACAAATTATCCTGCGAGTGAGAGGACTGTCAGGGGCGCTGACTGTAAACTGGTCTATAGGAACTCCCAGGCCGTCTGTGTTGAACCTTCCTCCATCATACTCCAGTGCAGCCCAGGAACCTGATGATTCCTGCCTCTACGACGCAGACCATTTCCACTTTTCTAGCCTTTGCCTCATTCAGCCAGGGGAGAATGGGATGTAGAGAGAGACAAGCCGACAGGACTTCAAATACCCAACCATTGCTTCTGCAGGTCTCCCTTCTTCTCTGATTGTTGTTCCGTGGGATATTTGTATTTTAGCATCATGAGCAAATGATCAAAACTTTTTCTTATAAGGAGTTTTTTAAGTCACATTTATGCTATATTCTAGTGAATTTTGTTTAATCAGCAGCTGTGGATAAATTTATTGTAGAGAAGTAAACGATGTAGCATTTCTAATCTCATCTCCCCTTCCTTGCATATAAAGTAAATATTTGCCTTATCTAAATTCCATGTTTTAACAGTCATTCATTTGTGTTTCTTGACTACCTCTTCTAAGAATAAAATTATTTCCCTTTTATTTTGAAGAAATACGGGGCACACAAGAAAGAATGAGGTCAAAATTCTGATTAAAAAAACAACAACAGTTGGGCTGGTGTGGCTCAGTGGTTGAGCATCGCCCCTTGCACCAAGAGGTCACCCATTCAATTCCCCATCAGGGCACATGCCCAGGTTGTGGGCCAAATCCCCAATGGGGGGCATGCAGTAAGCGGCCAGTCAATGTTCTCTCTCATCGATGTTTCTATCTCTCTCTCCCTCTCCTTCCTCTCTCTCTAAAATCAATTAAAAAAATTTTTAAAAAAACAATGTGGAATACAGTGTAAAACATATTAGGTCAACAAACAAGGTGACTCAAACAAAAGGCTTTGCTTAAACTCCTTAGAAATGTTGACTTACTTGTCAGAATTGAATGTTAGCTCAGTTCCTTAGCTGAACTTCTCTGAAACAGATGATGTGATATTACACTCTTTAATAACCCCCATCATGCTTCAGATTTATTGATCACACTCATAATAATTTATCTGGTAACTATATTTCCCATTAGAAATATTCCTGCATGAAGGCAGAGAAAATATTTACCCCTAGTGTTCTGAACAGAACCTGGTGCATACTAAATACTAATTATTTACGGAATTATTAATAATTCATTCTCTCATTAAGTCTACAGATATTTATGGAGCATTTGCCCTCGTGTACTATGTTCTACAAGAAGGAAGTAGACAATAAAAACATGTAAGTAAATCACTCATTTTGTTGGAAAGACAAAAATGTTATGGGAAAAGGAGAAAATAGAAGAATGTAAGAAGTATTGAGGGTACAGACATAGGGTGTAAAGTAAAATGGGCCTCATAAAGAAAATGTCTTTAGAACAAATCTAAAAATAGTGAGCTATATTTTAACCCTAATTTCTAATAGAAAACTGCTCTAGGAAGAGAAAAAGCATAAAAATATCTAGCATGTTCAAGGAACAAAAATTACTTCTGTTGAAATATTATCAAAAACCCGGATGTGTTTTCACTTTGTCTCTTCTTCATAAAGAATCCTTGTATTTGTATTTTATTAGAATGGTTTACAGATTACCCATGAATTATTTTCACAGTTAAGATGCTGGGGATCCAAATACTATCTTTTGACACCACAGGTCTGTTTTCTAACAGAGACATTTATTCCTTCTATCTGAAACAACCATGGAGAAATAGAGTTGAGGTGTAATAGAGCTTAAAATCAACTTTATTAAATTGAATTTCTCTGGAATTGAGAAGACATCTCACTTTTCCTACAGCCTTCAGGTAAACACTTCCAAAGAGGTATTTTAATAACATTTAAGCACACAAGGACAGCTGTTCAAGTGGTCTCAGAGAGGATGAAAAATTGCATATGTCATCTGCCAGAGCAGATACTAAATTACCTTGGCCTACAGAAACTTTTTATTTGCCTGGAAGGTATTTATTTTCCCACTTGAGGTGTTGGAAAAACAATGGCCTAAACTTCTTATGACAGAAAATATATCAACCAAAACTCAGCATTACTTTAATTTTTTATAACACACTCTGTTACTAGTGGCCTAAACTTTCTATGACAGAACATCAATAAAAACTCAGCATCACTTTCATCTTCTATTATATCCTCTGTTGCTATATTTCTGGATTATTAATAACATATGCCAAGGACTTGATCATTTTCTTAATATGCATTTCTTCGCTATTTCACATAATATACTCTCAAAAGAACACATAGTTCACATAGATTTAAATTAGTATTTTCTTTCTGAAGTTTGCTAAATTTGTATATTACAGGCTGCCTTTGTAAGTACTTTTCTTTTTTGAGACATTTCAATCTCATCAGTCTAGAGATCATTGTTAATATATTGAAAAATGTTTAGTTAATTGAAAGTATTTTTACCTACTACATCTAACATTGAATATCTATGTTTTCACCTTGGGAAATTTGTGGTAACTCATGCCAACATATAAAAAATAATAAATACAACAATAAAATTATTTTGTTAATTATTAAAATAATTCTCAGTGTTAATTCTTATATATAATTCTTTATATAAAGCAAACTTTCATTTTACATAAAATATTAACTCATATAATGACTTTTTGAACTATGAATGAAGATAAAACACACTCATTAAGATGGCTACTATCAAAGTAATATGTGTTGGTGAGGATGTGGAGAAACTAATACATTTATGCACAGCTGGTGGAAATATAAAATAGTACAGCTGTTGTAGGCAACAGTATGATATTTCCTGAAAAAATTAAAAATAGAATTAACACATGATCCAGCAATTCCACTTCTAAATATATACCTAAAATAAATAAAAAATGGGGTATTAGAGATATTTGTACACTGTTCTTCATAACAATATTATTCTCATTTGCTAAAATGTAAAGGCAATCCAAGGGTCCATTGATGAATGAATGGATAAGCAGATTTATATACACAAAACTTATATGCACACAATGAAATATTATTCAGGTTTAAAAAGTAAAGAAATCCTGACAAATGCTTTAACATGGATGAAATATAAGGTGATTATGCTCAGTGAATTATGCCAGCCACAAAGACAAATACAACATGATTCCACTTGTATGAGGTGCATAGGGTAGTCAAAATCATAGAGAGTAGAATGGTGATTTCCTGGGGATTGGGAAAAGGGAGAATAGGGAGTTATTGTTTAATGGATATAGAGTTTCAGTTTACAAGATGAAAAGAGTTCTGAAGATGGATGGTGGTGATGGTAGCACAGAATTATGAATGTATTTAATATCACTAAACTGTACACTTAAAATGATTAAGATGGTAAATTTTGTTACATGTATTTTGCCACAGTAAAAACAATTGAAAAAAATGAATCAGGACACAAGATTTAATATACTTCTAAGATATAAATTTTGATTGAATTGTAATTGCATTGAGCAATGTTACCATATTATCATGTTGACAAGTTAGAATCCACACAACAAAAAAATGAGAATATTTAAAGTGTGAATATGTGGGTGGGTGGGTGTGTGCATGTGTGTCTAACTTTGACCAAAATTCATTGTGGGATTGTAAGTTATGATTAAATTTGATAAGCAGTCTGATAAAGAGAAAAATAATGTAGTCATAAGCATCCAGACAATTTCAAATAGAATGCTGAATTTTTCATTTTTAATGGTGAAGAAAGAGGTGTTATATAAAATGTATGTTCCCAAATTGTGTCTAATAAACCAAAGTCTCCTTTGGAGGAAAAAACAGGTATCTCACTTAGGATTTATACTATACAGGTTCAGGATTATAGATTTTTTTCTTGTGGTGACTTTTATTTAATAAGCATATTGGAAGAGTTCACCTAGAGGACATGACTGTCTGTTGACCCTTGAGCTGGACTCGGGCACTCAGAGGCTGCTCATCCCCTCCCCTGTTCTTGGAATATACTGTACATTCTGCCCACTGTTCTCAAAGGAGTCATTTTAAGGACACAGCATGGAGTGTGAGATGTGCTGTTGAGACCATTGGATGGTGTATGTGACTAAACCCAGTTAAGGCCTCTATATAAACTTTTAAGAATCTGGTGGCAGGTGCAGAGATCTACTCAGCTGGTGGCCGCCAAAGCCTCTTAAGTTCCCAGCTTGTTAAACCTGCCACCTACCTATTCGAAGTGATCTGCTTCTTTCTTAGATTTCTCCTTGCTGTCCGCGAATGGGGCCGGTTTCAGGTTCACCCTGGGAACTCCCTGGATTGCTAACTGACAAAGCATGAGCCAATTCCCTTTCTATAAGGCTTGTGAATGTAAATTTTACCTGGAAGACTTGTAACAGTGTAACTACCCTAATTGTTTTAAAGTAGATTAAAGCACATTTGTCCACTTATGTTTAATACCTAAGAAGTGACAAATTGTATAATTTAACTGTACAAATCCTGCTTGACTTCCGTTTTCAGCAGAGTACGTGTGACTGCTTTGCGTTTCTCTCCTCCTATGGGGGCTGCATTTCAAGGATTACATGGCGTTGTGCAGACATGATCAAACTCCACACGCAGAACCTTCCTTCCACGACACAAACACATACCTTTCTAAATGTCTGGAGTAAGTCAGGGGATTTTTATTGAATAAATGTATTTTAAAAGTCTGTATAAACATTGATGACATAAAATATATTAATACTCTTTATCCAAAAAGGATGAATAGACAAATTGAATCATGACCAATAATCCAGGTGAACCTCTTTAAGTAAGTAGAGACTAAATGAACACAGAAATGTAATTTTCCATAGTCTATATTCATTTAATGAATGATATTGCTTCTTTTGTCTTGGAAAAAATATTTTGTGTGTTACTATAATTTATATAATTTTAAAAATCAACTAATTTTTATTAATATGCTTAAAATATTTTGTTAAGAAAAATATTATTTTAGCTATATATCCAACATTGAATATAATTTTTAATTTGGAAAATTGGCAGTCATTTGTGGCAACACAAGTAAAAGTAGAATAAATATAAATATGTACCTCACTTTATATATCTGTTTTATTATCTCAATTTTTGACTTCTATAATAAATCAATAAATATCTATAGTTGCCATATTAATTAGAAATACATTAGGCTGTCTGAACAGGTAATTTGACTTCATCAAATAGTGATTTATTTTTGCTACAGAAGCAGTCTAAAGGGGGGCTGTTCAGACCAGTTATGGCAGCTCCATGCGTCTTCAGTGACCCTAACTCCTTTTAGCCTGTTACTGCACCTTGCTTAGCATGTAGCTTCATCTGCATTCTTGCAGCTTCTGCATCTCTAGGCATCATTATACTTGTGTCACAAAGCTGAAGACAGAGGAAAAATGAAAGGCAATAGTCAAAGGTACAAATGTATTCTATAGGTGGGCCAACTCTCACAAGCTAAAAGCAAGAGATAAAGCAGATTTTATTATGTGAGAAAATATATGATAAATATTGTTAATTTATTGTTTTTAAGCATATGGGATTAGGATTAGGTGTCAGATGGGTCATGGACAGCAACCTGGAAAGTTAAAACCTTTTTAAGTAGGAAAAGTGCTAAAATAGCATAGATAAAGTAGTAGGCAGGTACTTATTATTCAGGATCAGAACTGAGGCAAATAATTAGAAGCAACAAATAAATAAAAATACATAGGAACACGGAATTTAGGAAATCAAATCCATTAAGATTGCGGCTTGGTATAGTGATTAGAACGAATAAAAACATGAGCTAGAAAGACATTTCTTTACCTCCTATATACCTTTTAATTGCCTTTTTTTTTTTTTCCTTTTTTGGTTAGAGACTATAGACTAAGTGTGAGTGATTCACAGCTGTTAAGAGAAAATGACAGCAATTTGTTGCCAATAACGGGATTGCTGTAAAAATGTATTTTCATCTTGGCTGGAGAGAACGTAGGAGTGTTAGAATGGCAATATCTACACCAGCTACTGCATAGCATTCAATGCACTTTTTAAGAAAGCATAAACTTGCTGACGGGGTTTTCTGATGAAGAGATTTCACTGGTGTAAATACAGTAGGGGACATATTGATTTCACTAATCTGTTGAGCCTCCTACTGTATCAACCCTACTAGCAAGGCCTTTATGGATTAGTATAGACAAGAATATTCAACTGAATGAAAATTAAGTGGCAAAAACAAACCATTCCAAGAGGTTTTAAACATATAAAACTGAATTTGAAATGACTATACGTATATATTTCTAATCTTTAAAAAGAAATATTAAAGTCTTATTTAAATTAAATAGCTAACAGAAAGTGTTAGCAAAGTACTTACAAGTACTGAGCACCTAGAAAGAACATAGTAAGCACTTGATGAATAATAGCTCATATAAAAAATGGATCATTTTCTTATACAGAGAATGTATTTATATACAGAATTGTTTCTTAAGAATTTAATTAGAAGCTTTAACTTTATACATCACTGATTTCCAATATTAGAAGCCTCAAGTCCCTTTGGTAAAAATAATTTTACAGAGACTTCCAATGTCCAAAGGTAAAAGAACTGCTCTAATTACAACAGAAGTTTCTAGAATTCTGTTCCCTTTGCCTCTGTCATCCCTCTGGATTCTGAGGCCCTAGAAATCCTCAAATATGTTAAATCTGGTAAAACAAGACATTCAGATAATTATACTTCTAGTTTAAAATAGTGTTTCAAATTTGGAATGTGCTCATCTATCTATATGATTGATTGTCCAATGATCGTGAGTTATAATCAATGCATATTTCTTGTTCTGTTTTTAGAAGTGGTTTTATTGCAGTCTCCCATTGTCATATATTAAAGAAGACTTTAAGCTGGTGAGAGTGAAGCTATTTAATTAGGCTCTCAGTCCATACTTCTCTGTCTTCTAATTTATTGTGATGTGTCACGTCCAGGGCCTTGTATTTCTGCAGTTCTCCCCATTCATCTCATATACTAATCTGGGAATTGAAATGCTATTCTTCAATTATTTTAATTTTAATTCTTGCTCAGCATTTTAAAATTAGAGCAAGTGGTATGCATCCATAAAATTGGATTTTTTGGAATTTATGTCAATGGTAATGTCACTGGTGCCAGAGTGTCCAAGTAGCAGTAGTGACCTCTTTAGGTTATAATTCCTTTGGGTTCTGACCTTAGTTCTTACATATTTCCCAAGCTTGGCTTAATGCTCTTCCCATTAAATTTATAAACTAATTAATAACTTTCAATATATTATTTTTTGAAATAATAGCTGGAGAGTACTGTGCTAAGTGAAATAAGCCAGTCAGAGGAAGACACATACCATATGATTTCACTTATATGTGAGATTTAATGAGCACAGTTTAAAAATAAACAAAATAGAAATAGACTCATTGATACAGAAAACAGCTGTCAGAGGGGAGGTGGGTTGGAGGGCTGGGTGAAAAAGGTGAAGGGATTAAGCAAAAACAAAACTAAACCTCATAGACACAGACAACAGCATGGTGATTAGCAGAGGGAAAGGTGGGTCAGGGGATGTAGAGGGTAAAGGGGAAATAAATGGTGATAGAAGGAGACTTGATTTTGGGTGGTCAACACACAGTACAATATATCCATGATGTATTATAGAATAACACAGTTGAAACCTATATAATTTTATTAACCAATGTCACTCTGATAAATTCAGTTAAAAATTTTACATGGTAAAAAATAATAACAGCAAGAGTCAAAACTAGTTTCTAAGAATCTGATTTGTTCCCTAAACTTTGTGTGTATATACATATACATATAAACACATATACACACATTTACATCATCACATAATAATTTAAATATTTGGTTACTACCTCATACTATTAAATGTATAAATGCTTCAAATTATCAGCCTAAGCCAGCAATAAATTTGAAATAGTTTTAAGGAGTAACATTTTTAAGTGTTTTCCCCTAAAACTTAAAATTTGAATCTTATCTATTTTTGAGCAGTTTTAGGTTCACAGTAAAATGGAGCCCTGGCTGGTTTTGCTCAGCGGTTAGAGCGTCGGCCTGCGGTCCACAGAGACCCAGGTTTGGTTCTCGCTAAGGGCACGTACCTTGATTGCAGTTTGTCCCCGGCCTTGGTTGGGTCGTGTGGGTGGCAACCACTCGATGTGTCTCTTTCACCTAGGTGTTTCTCTCTCTCTCTCTCCCCCTCCCACTCTATCTAACAAAATATCAAAAAGTGTGCTCGGATGAGGATTAAAAAAAAAAACAGGAGTGTAAAGCACCATTTCCATATATCCTGTGCCCCCACACACTCACCAGAGTGGTTAAAATAGATGTACCAGCATTGCTACATCATTACAACTCATAGTCCACAGTTTACATTAGCATTCACTCCTGGTGTTTCAGGCTCTTGGTTTTTGACACATATACTATGACACGCATCCACTATTATAGTATAATACAGGATAGTTTCACTGCCCTGCAAATACCTTATGCTCTACCTATTCATTTCTGCTCCATATAAACCCCTAGTAACCACTAATATTTTTACTGTCTCCATAATTTTGCCTTTTCCACAATGTCATATCATTAGAATCATACAGTATGTAGACTTTTATGATTGCCTTCTTTCACTTGGTCATATGCATCTACATTTTCTTCACATCTTTTCATGACTTGATAGCTCACTTCTTTTTCCATTGAAGAAGATTCCATTTTTTTATATGCCACCTTGATTTATCCCTTCATCTACTGAAGGACATCTAAGATTCTTCCAAGTTTGGGCAATTATAAATAAAACTTCTATATACATACATTTTGCAGGTTTTTATATGAATATAAGTTTTCTCTTTATTTGGTTAACACCAAGGAGCACAATTACTGGATTATATGGTAAGAATATGTCTAGTTTTGTGTGAAAACTGCAGAGTTGTCTTACAAAGTGGCTTACCATTTTGCATTTCCACCAACAATAGATGAGAGATGATGCTATTCCACATCTTCACCAGCATTTGTGTTGTCAGAATTTTAGATTTTAGCCATTCTAATATTACTGTCTATTTTGAATATGTTGGTTTTCAGATGTCTTGCTATTATTTTTGTTACTTTGGTTTGTCCGTCATAAAAGGATGTCCTATAAATAATATCTAATCATAACAATATATGACACAAAGTCCATTTTTCATTAACATATCAAATATTGCAGAGATTCTCCCCAAAAGTTTCCCATTGATTATGTCCTGTTGGATGATCTTAATCTCCTTATTGTTTCTTTTCCTGAAGAGAGCAATAATCTTGTTTTTTCCTACATATTATGCTCAATTAGGTATTCATTTTTATTGATAACACTCTTCTAATCCTTCTTTAGAGAATCAGATTTTATCTTTTTGTAAGAAAGTTAATTTCTTTCTTACCATACATCTATTTCCTTACTATGGCAGAATCTGTTGGCTGCTTTTCTGTCATCCCCTATTCTTTTCCAACTGATTTATGATTTTGCTTAGATGTCAAAGTGATCGGCCCCAGTAAAGGATCTAGGCAGAGCACAGTGACCTGTGTCCTTTTGCCTCTGATACAGCACTGGAACTGATGTTACTCATTTCTACTCAAAGAGAGGTAAGATGCAGTCTTCGATGCTTTATGAAAATTTATTTTCTTTCTTGATAAAAATAGAAGTAGATGGAAAGAAATCCCTTTGGCTGCCTTCTTTCTTAATTGGTCTGTGAAGCCACATTTCCTGGAGTTGTGGCAGCTCTTAGGATTATGAAGAAAAAGGTAACAATTTTAAAATACAGATGGAAAGATGAAAAGAGCTGGGTTTCTTTATGATATTTTTGAGTTACGGAACCACTCACAGTACCACCTACTTTCAGGCATTTTGCTTTGTGAAATAATTATCTTAATATCCAAGACACTATGATCTGTCATTCTGTTACCTGCAGCTAACCGGATCCTGGCTGAAATGGGTCCTGTAAATGGAAGTCTTGGTGTGAATCGCCATGCCCACATCCTTGAAATATTACCAACATTATTTATGTCACAGGAAAGATAATGTCAGGTGGTTTTATTTCAGTCCAGTTTTGACCTAAAGGTCTCATGTACAGGGTATTATGCAATTACACATTTGGTCTCTTCTTAAAATTTATATTTATAATATAAATATTTTCCTAAAATTTATATTTATAATATAAATTTTAAAGCATTTTTGGTTTATATTTTGCAAATTGTTGTCTTTATCATAATTCAAGCTACAGAAAACAGAAAACACAAGTTAGTCATTGTACTGTATGAGTTGTCTGTCAAATTGTACCCTCCCAATGTAGAAAATGTGTAGTTCATAACAGCTCTGGGTTAAATTTCTAGTATCTATTGATTTTTCATCTTTCTTTTCTGTCTTAGAATAGTTATTTTATTTTGGTCTTCAAGTAGAGCCAAACAAGTTATGCAGCCCTTCCTTCTTAATGACAAGCAATCCCCCCTCAAAAAAAAAAAATCTCTCTCACCCCAAACATACATTTTATTTATTTATTTTTAATTTAAGATCAGTAGCAGATTAAGTCACTTTCTTGAGAAAACTTTCATTTTCTTCCATTTGAACTTAGAATAAAATCCAAAGTCATTATCACTGGGGGCAATGCTGGCAAGTATCTCTTTAGCTACATCTTTATAAGTCTCTCTACAAGAACTCTCACAGCTGCTGAAATTTTCCAAAATGCCTTCGAACACAGACCCCAGGGCTTTCCAAACACAGGGCCTGGGGCTTTCTTCTTCCAGAGCGCTTCCCTTCTCATCATTTTGGTTTTCCAGTGATACCATCAACTCAGACCTTCACTGATTATTCACAACATTAGACATGCATTGAACATAATTCTATATTGTTCTTTCCCCCTAATATTATGTCCCAGATAGTCAAATTGATTTGGCAACATCTCTAAAATGACTGTGTTTAATTGCCCTATACTGGTATCAGACCTATTCATATTTAAATGTCATTTCTGTGAAATATGATATGTAATTATGCATTTCATAGACTTCATTTTATTTATTTATTATTTTTTTATTTATTTGAGAGAGAGAGTAAGGAAGAGGGAGAGAGAGATAGAAATATCAATGAGAGAGAACATCGATTGGCTGCCTCCTGCCTGCCCCCCACTAGAGATTTGGCCCACAACCTGGGCATGTGCCCTGACTGGGAATTGAACTGGCAACCTCTGGTGCATGGGTCTACACTCAACCACTGAGCCACACTGGCTGGGTTAGACTTTTAAAAATTATTTAAAATTAGCCCTGTCCTGTTTTGCTCAGCGGTTAGAGCATCAGCCCACGGACCAGAGTCCCAGGTTCAGTTCCGCTAAGGGCACGTACTTTGGTTGCAGTTTGTCCCCGGCCCTGGTTGGGGTCGTGTGGGTGGCAACCACCTGATATGTCTCTCTCACATCAATGTTTCTCTCTCCCTCCCACTCTATTTGTGATAAATGTAAAACTGTCCTCAGGTGAAGATTAAAAAATAAATAAATAAGTTATCTAAAATTATCAGCAATCATTCTGACATCTTTCATAGGTTTTAAGTGGATTTGTCTATAATAATTAAAACAGTATTCTTCCAATCTTAAAATTCTTATTTTTATAAAAATTCAAATAATAGATATGAACTACAGAGATATGTTCCAGGATTTTTTTTAAATGCCCACTTGATGATATTTTTCCATTTATCTTCAGACAGAGTGGGAGAGAGGGAAAAATAGGGAGAGGGAGAGAGAGAGAAACATTGATGTGAGAGAGACATATTGATGGGTTGGCCCTTGGCTGTAATTAAACCCACGACTCTATGGGGTGCGGGCCAACACTCTAACCACTGAGCCAAGCCAGACAGGGCTATTCTAGGATTTTAAACAGGGATTTCTCTTAATAAAAGCTTAGATGACTAAAGAATTTGCTAGCCAAAATTTGTGAATTGAAGATTTATAAAAATGATAAATTAAAATATATAAAGTAGTACTATATATTATAATAGTTGGTCATAATCTGAAGGAAAGAGTTTATATATCCACTTTCATTTTGTTACAGCTGCTTTTGTGTTGTCTTGTGATTTGTTGATCTATGTACTTAAATCCATATTGTCTTCTTTTGCAAACTATTTCAAGTTTTCATCCAATTCCATCTGGTCACTCTAATCAAGCTGGCTGACTGCCACCTGCTTGATCTGCTTATTCTCTCTTTAATACCTCTGAAGGAAGACAAAGACTCCCAGGAGGGATCTCTAACCTCTGACCTCAGCTGCCCTTCAAGTTGTACTACATCGTTCAAATCATTTATTCCAGAGGTACTTTCTTTTACTGGACTCATTTGCATTCAGCTTCAAGGTAATGATCTTACTCCATAAACTTTATTTTTTTTTAAACATTGTTCTCTTCGTAGCAATGTTAATAAACATTATTATTACACGTGTTTATAAACACTTCCACTTCTCTAAATGCATTACAGAAGTTATCACATCCATTTTCTGAAATAACATTCTTCTCAAAGTATTCTGCAGGTAAAATTCCTTTTAATTGAAACCTACAACATTGTGCAAACTTAAGGTGTACACGTTGATTTGATATATTGAAATATTATACTATTACTGACATTTTAGTAATAGCACCTTTATCATACTACATAATTACTTTTTTGTGGTGGGAATAATTGAGATCTAGTCTCTTAACAATTTGATAATCATAATGCACTATTTTTTATATTTACTATATTATGCAAAAATCTCTATTTTTCATACTCATATTTATCATTGTTGTCTAAATTTGGATGGTCTGATTCCAGAACTTATAACTGTATTACTTAACCTCTCTAAAGATCCGGACAGATATAGAAAAAATACAAATACTTACTGATATAATTTGGGAAAATATTAAATTAAGTAATTAAATAAAATCCTTACCACTGTGCCTGGTAAATCAAGAGTGCTCAGTAAATATTAACACTTACTATTATTTAATTGTCATAATCACCCAATCTTCTTGAAATGATTTTATTGTGATATTAATGACTACTAGTGGCAGTAGAAAATCCTTTATTATAAAAATATTAGTAAAACATTAATATTATAAATTACGTGAAATGTATTATGATGTACATACTAGTTACTTAAAATTAAACTCATGAATAAAATATTCTATTTATTACACATTAAAATCAAAACCATACAAGTTAAGAGATGGAAAAACTTAAGCTTTTCTCCATTTTAAGATCTTCATTTAATAGGAAAGCCAGACATAATGTGATTTGCCAACAACCTCTCATCAAAGCCTCGTTGAAACAATCAAAGTTAGAAGAAAATAGATTTGGTACATAAGAATCAATTTCCATGTTGAATCACATTTTATGAGATTATCAGAAACTACAGAATATCAAACAGTCCTTTATTGCAGTTTTCATTTCCAATATTATTTCAGTATATATTTTAAAACTGTGATTTCAACTTGGGATTCAGTATCATTGGTTTATTTATTCTAGTCATATAAAAAACCAGAGTACCTAATATGCACTATCACTATGCTGAGTATTTTATAAATATAAGTATTTTACAAACCTAATCCTTATATAGCTTTTCAAGAAGGTACTCCTATTATTCTCATTTTAGAGAGGGAAAATAGACAAGATGAATTGGCTTTCAAACAACCATTGATTCCACCTCTTGTAGGGAGAATTTGTTCATATTGTAGTTTCCCAATAAGGCTGTGTTTATTTGGTTTATAAAAGCTTCTACTTCCAAGAGTAATTTGGTACAACGAGATAACATTAGGTTCAAGAGCTTATAATCATTCTCTTATCATTTACCATCTACATCTTCTAAAATGACTCTTCAAATATATATTTGCAAGGTACCTGTCAAATGATTCCTCGCCAACTTTCACATTTCTTTATCAGGTGATGTATTAAAGGAAACCTCATGTATATCTAATAATTTCACAAATTCAAGAATAGTGGGCTACAATGTGTTGAAGAGTGACTTCACGAATACTCTGATTTCTTGACATAATACCATGTATTACAGTACCTATAAATATATTATATAACCTTTTCATCTAATTTTCTGCTAAACTTCAAAGCTGCCAATTAGCATAATTGTGGTATAACACATATGTTTCTCAGACTTTGGTTTCTCTTTCTTAATTTTTTTAGTATCCTTTTTCTATCGATTTCCTTTACCAGAAAGTGTTTGCTCAGCTTTTGAAATATGCAAAAGATTAAGATAGCTGAGTAATTTATTATCACTTTATTGCAGGATTTTTGAAACATGAATATTCTTGATATATACATCACAAATCATAGCTTCTGTGAAACTCCTCAGCTTTAAATGTGCACTTCCAAAAGATATTCAAGCTTTCTATAAAAATGCTTTTTGGAAAAATAATGTTTATGTTATATTTAATCCGCAAGGTCAACTCTGGATCTAGCATTTTTATTACACAAATTTAAGAATCAGAGGGTTTATATCTGGAAACTTTTGTTTAGCTATTGACTTTATGCTTATCTCCTTCTATCTCATTTAGACTGATAATGCAGAAGTAATAGTATGTACCAAAAGAGTATTCTGCAAGATTTTAGGAAATAGGTATAATGGGAGAACACTGGGTCACCTCAGAGTCAGTGGAGAACTAAGACACTCAGGCTGGGATGATAGCAGCCACAGGAAGAGATCGCCAGATTCTTTGTTACATTTAGCTCATTTTGATCTTTTTGTGTCCTCAGCTCCGTGATAAAATCTGATATTCTAACTTATCCTGCTTGTTTCAGTTTTAGGATGGAACAATGATCTCTTCAAATGGATGCACACACCTACAAACTTAAAGACCCCGTGCCACATATTGGGAATACAAATATAAAATATGTGTTTCCCATTCCTGTTTAGAGGGTTAGTAGGCTACACACCTATTTTTATTTAATTTAAGGATCATAATAGAGATTCCTCAAATGACAGATATATAGAAGGTGAGAGGGAACTTAGTTCTATCTAGAAAAATAAGAAATGGCTTTTCCCCCTGGCCAGTTTGGCTCATTGGTTAGAGTGTTGGCTCGTGGACCAAAGAGTTGCTGGTTTGATTCCAGCCAAGGGCACGAACCTTGGTTGTGGTTCATCCTTGGCCCGGGTCAGGGTTGTGGGGGAGGCAACCAGGAGGCTTGTCTCTCACATCCATGTCTCTCTCTCTCTCTCTTTCTCTTACTCCACTCTATCTGAAGATAAATGAAAAAATATCCTGTATTTGAAGATAAATGGAGGGGATTAAAAAAGAAGAAGAAGAAGAAATGGCTTTCCAGAGAAAGCAAGGAGCAATCTGAGAGCGCAATATTGGGGTTGGTGCTGGTGGGAAGGCTTTCAATTTTTAGACTATATCACGGCGTGTTTGTCTATTCGCTTGCTGATGGATGCTTGAGTTATTTCTAGTTTCTGGTAATGTCAAATAAAACTCTTATGATTATTCATGTAGAATTCATTGTATAAACACAGGCTTTCATTTCTTGTGGGTGAGCACAGAGGAGTGCACTTGCTGTATCTTACAGTCCATGTCCATTTAACTTTGAAAGGAACTGCCAAATCGTGGTCCAAAAATGTTGTACCATTTACCAGCCCACAATTAATGTATGAGAATTCCAGTTGTGCCGAAGATCATCAACACACGGTATAGTCAGTCCTTTTGCTTTTAGCCATTCTAATAAGCATGCCCTAAAAACTTCTGAGGAAAATTTTCACTGGGAAACTTCCAGAAGAATGGACACTCTAAAGTGTTCTTATTTACTTATTGACAAACTCAGTCTTGAACTCCCCAACTGTCTATATAGCATCCTTTTCTCAGTGAGTACATGCTCTGGGAATAATAGCTGTGCATCTGAATCTTCTCTCACACCCTGGCACTTTTCCATTAGCAATTTGGATGCAGTGGGGTAGTGTGCTTAGCTAAATTCGATGGCAAGCTTTCAAGTGAGGCTGCTGATTATTGCACCACAGTTCAACAACTCAGGGTGATAGCGCACAAAATCATAACCTTGCTAGTATGCCCATGGCATTTGGCAGGGCACACAGATGCAGATCTACTGATCCTGAGCACGCAGACTCCAGGATGTGTTGCGAAACATTGCTTTCCTCTCTACTGCTGTCTCCTTCCAGCCTACACACGATGTCCTTTAAGTGGGTTCGTGGAATCTCATTTATTGGATTCTCCCTCTTCTCTTTTATTTCTCTGGGTTCTGTACTGAATCTCAGCTTTATCCTGCTTATGGCTAGTTTACTGCATTTAGCTATTATCTCTATGTCTGAAACCAGGGACATCAACGGATCCCACAAGGCCCAGATTTGAGAGACACATTTGATTCTTTTGTCATGCAGGACTATAAAGGACCTTTATAGTCAAGAAATTACAAGGAAAGAAACTTCTCTTCAGCTAATATTGAATACTACTTTATTCTCATGGCAAAGTTTTAATGTATTTTTATGTAAAAGACTCTCAGAGCCTATAAAAGTAAAAGAGAAAGAGAATACTGCTCTGTTTTATATTATTTTTATTGTTATGTATCTGTTCTCTTATTTGTAAGCACACAACATGCTTGTGTTTATATGTAACATATATATGATATATATATAGTACACATAAATGCACATATGGCAAGAGATATTTTATAGCGTATACTGCACATTTTATTTTCTCATTCTTCACAGCTCAGAATGTTCTTCCTGCAATATATAACCTATATATAATCTACTGTCTTAAACTTATTGCTTTTTCTGAGATTAGGGGATGTAACCATATTTTTTATATCATCTCAATATGGTAGGATATTTGCAACACTCTATTTGTTTTTTCTATGGAACCATTAGTATTAACCGCAAACTTATTAGAAATGCAAATTGTCGGGACTGCACATGGAACCTCTGGAGGTGGTTGGCAGCAGTTTGGGTTTGAACAAGTCCTTCAGGTGTTTTTTGAAGCACACTCAAGTTTGAGAAGTACTGCCTTGCAGAAAAGAAGATGGAAAGCAAATATTGGTTTAGGAATTGAGAATTGTGGATTAATGTTATTATATTTTATGCTTGAGAAAAATAGATACAAGTCATAAAGATAATTTAAGGTTCTGATAGCAAATATGTTTAGGAAAACAATGAATGATAGACACAGATCATATTGTTCTAGTCATTCCATCTCACCAGAGAAGTGTTTGTTGCTTTTACCAAATGTATTCCTTGTGTTAAAAAAAAAAAAAAGTTGATTAATGACTAGAAAATTTTAATTTGAGGGTGTTACATTTACCTTTAGTGAATTTGAGAGTTGAGAAACTCTTTTCTCTCATTTGTCTGAATGCCAATTATGAGTAAATCACCAATGCAAATATGTCCCTGCTTCAGATGTAACAGATTAGATTGTCTAGAGGGGTGAGAACTACAGAAGGTCAACTTTATTTCTAAAACAGGAGTTGTGCAGAGATGTAGAGGGAGAATAAGTTGCATACAGTATTCACGTTAATCTTGGAGAACCATCTAGATTGCTTATGATGTCTTCCACGAAAAGAAATAAATCAATGATGTTGTACATTCAAGCAGTAGTCATTTTTTCTTATAGAAGGGTCAGTATTCATCTATTAGACTTTTATCAGTGCAGAGGACAGATACCCATGTCATAAGATTTTTTAAGATCCGTACCAGACCAATACAATGACTGTGAGATAATAAAGTTATTTTGTTTTAGGTCAAGTTTGTGGTAATGTGTAATGGCAGCAATAGAAAACTCATATACTTCCTACTCATTATTTCAAAAATTTATCTCTAACATTCTCTCTAAAACAGATCCCCCTCCACGTTTTCCTATCTCTATAAATGGAGTCATCATTCCTCTACGTGCATGCCCTTCCATCTGCTGTAGGAATATATGTTCAGAGGAAAAGCAGCTCTACCAGTGTTCCGTTTCTAAGAATGACTAGTGGACATGGGTTCTGGCATATCTGCAACAGACAGGACACATACCAGCCCAGTGATGAGAGGTGCAGCCCAGGACACAGGTGTGAATGGAGGCCCGTGCACCACATGTCTGCATATTTTACTGTTGTAAATCAAAATAACAAAGTCCTAATATGCTCTATCTTCTGCCTTGTTAAATATATCTCCTTAAAGTTCAGTTAGGCCAGATTTGAATTTAAAATTCTAAGACTCCTGGTGGTTCTGTGCCTGTTTGTTATCAGTGCAAGGAGAGCCAGCACCTACCCCGGCCCTGAAGCATGGAGCTCAGGGAGAACTCCTCCAGCCTGGACCAAAGCCAGGTACAGACAATGAACAAAACGTAAAAATGCTCGGTTCTCATGATTCTTATACTCTAGTGGGTAAACCGAAAATAAACAAGAAACATAAATAAAGTATATAGTGGATTGTTGGGTATGACCATATCCAATTTCAGTAGAAATTGTCAATTTTTATGAAAGTAGTTTTATTAGTTTTCTATTGCTATGTAACATATCTCCACAAATTTAGTAATTTAAAATAATGCATATGTATTATCTCACAATTTTTACATGTCAGAAATTTGGGCATAGCTTCTTGGATTTTCTGATAATTTTCATTGATACAGTACTCTATTATTTTATAATAAAACTTGACACTTTGTGGAATTTCCATTTTATTTTTCAAAGATAACATTTTTACTCTTGGCCTTTTCTTTTTAATTTCAATATTAACATTAGTTTTTAAAATTTATATCCAAAGGATTAAAAATAAGACAGGGAAATTTTCATTGGAAATACATTGCCTTTATGAAGTGATGTCAGTATCACTGACTTTATCATACTCTTTCTTGCTATAAATAAACATAATACATCCTACTCATTTACTTAGGTCTTCCTAATGTTTTTCAATCAATTGTATAATTTACTTCATGCATTTTTTTATATATAATTTTTTTTTTATCCTCACCTGAGGACATTTTTGGATTTATCTTCAGATAGAGCAGGAGGGAGAGAAGGGGGAGGAGAGAGAAACATCGACATGAGAGAGACACATCCACTGGCGGCCACCCCCACGACCTCAATGAGGCCAGGGACAAACTACAACCGAGGTACGTGCCCTTAGTGGGAACTGAACCCAGGACTCTCTGGTCCGAGGCTGACGCTCTCACCACTGAGTCAAAAGCCAGGGCACTTCATGCATTTTTTGAACATTATTCTTCTTAGATAATTATTTTATTGTTGAATTTGTATTATAAAATGATGTATGTATAAATCTTCTGTTAAAATACTGTTAAGCTGTATTATAATAAAAATTTTTGACATGTAATATTTTTCCACAATTATTTCTAAATTCTGTTTATTTTTTATTAGCGCTTGTACTTATAAATAAGAATATGAGGAAGAAGCTTCATCAAGATTAGTAGGAGGAGTGGAGATGCAGAAATTGCTGGTCTCACACACATCAGTGGTGCTTAAAAATTGGGAGGAATATCTCAGCTTCTGAGGTCTCTGCTCCTCACCCCCCGAAGAGCAAGGAGTCTCAGCTCCACAGAACCCCCAGCCCAGGGTTCCAGTGCCCAGAAGAGAAGTCCTAATAAATGTTGGCTGTGAAGACCAGCAAAATTGCGGCTGAGTGAAACGGAGGGCTCTGCAGTCCCAGGCATTCCTCCCTCTTAAAGGGCCTGCACACCAACTTACTCAGACTCACTTGCTCTAAGCTGTAGCACTGGGACAGCAACTGGAAGGACTCCAGGAGGATAATGGAAATAACTACTCTCTGGCATCAAGGGCTGGAGGGGCAGCTTTCTCCCAGGCAGAAGTGCTGGCAGAGGCCATCGTTCCTTTACGAAACCTGCCCCCAACAAGCCAGCAGGAGGGTGTCAAGTCTGAGTCTAGCATCAACATGGTTAGCTCTGTTCATCTTGCTCTGGTAATTCCCTGAGACCCCATACCAACCAACTTGTGGGCCCACCAATGCCTTTTCTAGTGACTTTCCCAGATATATGTGGTGTCTTGGCTCATGCTTCAGACTTTTCTAAAATCTCTCAAACAGCATCTGGACTCGCAGTGACCCTATGCCTTGTGCCAAGTGGCCCCAGGCCATAACTAGCAGCAGCTGGTCTTGGTTCACAGCTTTGTCTTTTCTGGGTACCTCCAAGCCCAACACTAATAACAGCCTTCTTCAGATTGTTAGCTCATGCTTCTTCTTCTGTAGCTCATGCCAGGTGGCCCCGGGCAGGGCACAGATGGCAGGTGATGTTAGTCTATACCTCTCAGGAAGTCCCAGAGGCAGTGCACCCAGTGGACTACTTCAGAACACCCTGAAGCACCAGCCAACCACTTCCATGAGTCACACACTCCAGGGGTGGACTCAGTGAGCACCTGAGCTCCACGGAAGTATGTTAAGCTCCATGGGTTTGGCCCTTGGACAGCAGATCCTCTGCTGTGGTCATTGCCACTTACCACAACTGATTGGCCTGAAGATAAATCCCTTCCATTAAAAACAGTCAAGGCTCAACTACAAGAGGAGGGTGTACACAGTTCATGTGGTGGGTGCTTTTGGAGTGCCCAGTTTGAGTGACCAGAGAGGGTGCCCACTGGGCACTACAGTATACCCACTATATAAGGCCACTCTACCAAGACCATGAGAAATAACAGCTCTCCCTAATACATAGAAACAAACACAAAGAGGTAGTCAGAATGAAAAGAAAAAGAAACATGTCCTAAATGAACAACAACAAAAACTCAAAAAAACAAAACAAAAAGTAAACTACAAAGAGGCCAGCAATCTACTAGATACAGAGTTCAGAACACTGGTCATAGAGATATTTACTGAACTTAGGAAAGGAGAAAGGAACTTAGTGAGAACTTCAACAAAGAGATAGGAAACATAAAAATGGAGATAAAAAACATAAAAAAGAGCCCTGGCCAGTTTGGCTCAGCGGTTAGAGCGTCGGCCTGCGGTCCGGAGAGACCTGGGATCAGTTCCCGCTAAGGGCACGTACCTCGGTTGCAGTTTGTCCCCGGCCCTGGTTGGTTGTGTGGGTGGCAGCCACTTGATGTGTCCCTTCACATCGATGTTTCTCTCTCTCTCTCCCTTACTCTCTCTCCCTCCCACTCTTTCTGTACAAAAAAAAAAAAAAACAAAACATAAAAAAGAACTAGTCAATTATGAAGAATACACTAACTGAAATAAAGAACATTACAGGAAAGCAAAAGTAGAGTAGATAAAATAAGGAATAAAAAAAGCAGTTTGGAAGATAGGAAACAGAAAACACCCAATTAGAACAGCCAAAAGAAGGAGAATTTTAAAAACTGTGGATAATGTAAGGAGCCTCTGGAACAACTTCAAGCATACTGACATTCACATCATGGGAGTGCAGGAAGGGAAAGCCAGAGAGGGCAGAAAAATGAAAACCTATTTGAAAAAAAAGAAGATAAAAAATTTCCCAGACACAGTGAAGGAAATAGACATGCAAGTTCGGGAAGTGCAGAGAGAGAGAGTCTCAAACAAGATGAATCCTAAGACGCCCTTCCAAGACACATCATAATGAAAACACCAAAGGTTAAAGACAAAGAGAGACTTTAAAAAGCATTAAGAGAAAAAGTTAGTTACCTAAAAGAGAGCTTCCATAAAACCGTCAGTTGATTTCTCATCGGAAACTTTGCAGGCCAGAAGGGATTGGCATGAAATGTTCAAAGTAATGTATAGCAAGGACTGCAACTGTGATTACTCCACCCAGCAATGCTATTATTAAATATCTAAAGACTTATAAAGAGCTTTCTAGACAAGAAAAATGTAAAGGAGTTCATCATCACCAAGAGTCTTCGTTAAGAAGAAGAAGGAAAAACAAAAGAGAAAACTATGAATAATAAAATGGCAATAAATACATATGTATCAACAATTAAGTTAAATGCAAATTAATTATGTGCTCCAGTAAAAAGACATACAGTAGCTAGATGGATAACAAAACAAGGCCCTTGCATATGCTGTCTACAAGGAACTCACTTCAGATAAGAAGACATACACAAAATGAAAGTAAAGGAATGGAAAATGGTTAATGAAAATGGAAACAAACAAAAAGTTGGATAGCAATACTTATACCAGATACAATATATTTTAAAACAAAGGGTAAAATAAGAGCCAAAGATAGACCCAGCAATTCCATATCTGTATTTTTATCCAAGGAAACCCAAAACACTAAATTGAAAAGATATATACATCCATATGTTCATTGTAGCATACATACAGTAGCCAAGATGTGGAAGCAACCTAGCCATCTATCAATAGTGAATAGATAAAGAAAACATGGTACATATATACAATGAAATGTGTTTCAGCTATAAAAAAAAGAATGACATCTTGCCATCTATAACAACATGGGTGAATCAAGAGGATATTATGCTGAGTGAAATAAGTCAGACAAATGCCAGATGATTTTGTTTATATGTGCAATCTAAAAGACAAAATAAACAAGCTGAACAGAAAGATTCCTCAATTCAGAGAACATTTGGGCAGTTACCAGATGTGAGGTGGTTTGGGGAATGGGTGAAAAAAGTGAAGGGATTAAGAAGTACCAATTGGTAGTTGCAAAATATTCATGAGGGTGTAAAGTACGGTATGGGGAATATAGTTAATATTATTGTAATAACTATGTATGGTGTCAGATGGATACTAAATTTATTTCAGTGGTCACTTAGTAAGTTATATAAATGTCTAATCATATGCTTGTACACCTAAAACTAAAATGATATTGTACATCAACTGTAGTTTAAAAAAGTAAAAAATATTTTTTTTAAAAAAAGAGCCCTGGCCAGTTTGGTTCAGCAGTTAGAGCTTCAGCCCATGGACCACAGAGACCCATGTTCAGTTCCTGCTAAGAGCATGTACTTCGGTTGCAGTTTGTCCCCAGCCCCGGTTGGGGTCATGTGGGTGGCAATCACTCTAAGTGTTTCTCTCACATCAATGTTTCTCTCTCTCTCTCCCTCTCTATCTGGAGAGGAATGCAAAAAATGTCCTCTGGTGAGGATAAAATGAATAAATAAAATAAAATAAAGAATATCATACATTGGTTTTCTGAATTCAGTATCTACACTTTGGTAATTACCTGTGTTACTCCTCATAGTTAAACAAAACATTAGTTTTGATACTTAAAATCCATTTTGCGTTAACTACATGACATTTTTATTACTTTATATTTTATCTTCATTTTTTTTCATGTGTTTGTAGCTATTTGGTGCATTGAAACACTTAGCATGCACAGCAAGAAATTATACTCACATGTTCACTTATAAAATGACTTAAACGGCATAACTGGAAAAATATGTCAACATAACATATAACATAAAATTGACTTCTAAGAAACTTCAGACATCTTAATTTAATATAAAATGGATAAGCTATGCACAATATCCTCTCATTAGAGCAATTAATTAAATTAGCAATTTATCTAATAAGTTATAACAGTAACAAGATGTATGTGTATTATTTTGGGTCTATTAGAAAATTTCAGAGAGCTATTGGGTCAATGACTTGCAAATCTAATATCAACTTGTTTCAAGTGCAAGGAAAACTCCTAAGATGTTCCATAAAATTATTCTACTATACTAAATCAGATGATCTGAATTTATTGAAATGGAAATTTTTTGACTGAAAATTATTTCAAAAAAAATCAAGCTGTTGAAGTCAGCTGTTATGATATAAATAAAACAAGCTAAACTACAACAGCAGAATCTTAGAAATTTGGAAACTTAATCACGCCATCTGGAAATATATAGACTGATCAGAGAGTGCAAATTTAGAGAAAATAAAAATGCAAATAACTTTAAATACAATAACAAAAATGTATTCTTTACCCTAAGTAACATTTGCTTAGCACCTAGAGGATTACTGTATCTTTTTACCTCTATTGTATTATGGCTACTGTATTTCTTTAGTAGTAATACTTAATTTTTTTATTTTACAATAGACATATGGTAATTTTTAGGCTGCATTTTCATGACTAAATTGTTACATTTTATTATGAGACCAACGTTAATTGTCTATAAGTCAACTCACAGAAATAAAAGATGCTTAGAGAAGATGGATTTGAAAATGGTAGCAAAATAGGTGGAAGCTCCACTCACCTCCTACCAGGACCAAAGTGGAATTTCAACTAAATTATAGAACAATCATCCTGAATAACCAAATAAAGACAAACGGAAGAGAAGTCTTATGACCAAGGATTTGAAAAAGAAGCCACATCTAGATGAGTAGAAAGGGTGAAGACGCAAAAAAGGGCTGGCCCCACTTCCACTTATGGTGACAGAGGCTCTGGAGGGATGTCTCAGCTGGGGGGGAGGGAGGTTTACCCTGTGAAGCATGTTTCTGAACCTCAACCCAAGTTCCACAGCTCAGAGCACCAGAGCCAAAAAGAGACACTCTTGTAACATTTGGCTGTGGAAGGCAGTGGGGTTTCTGTCTGCCAGGGAGTGACAAGAATCCATGAGACACATAGGTACCCTCTTATTGGGCTAACACACAATAATTTCATTTGCAGCCAATCTCCCTGGGCTCTGACAGAGGTTGGCAGAGCAAACTAGAGTTGAGTGAGTAGATCTGGGGTTTGTGGCTCTGGGATAGAGCTAAATGGAGAGTCACCTGGATCACTGTGCTGAGACATTCTCCCTTAAGGCAGATGCCATCTTTCTTGGGTAGTGTGCTCCCCTCTGTGCAGCATCAGTTTTGTGGAAAGCAATAACCCTATCTTCTGAAATTTCTCTTGCCCTATACTATGGAGCTTACACCCTGCCCTCCTGAAAAATACAGCCAGAGTCTCTTTTGGTGACTGAGCCTAACAGGCAGCTGGCAGGCAGACTTGTATCTTGGGGTGCCTTGGGAATTTTTTCTGACCTACCCCTGGGCCTAGTGTTGGTAAAAGCTGGCCTTCATTTGCAGCTTGGTCCTTCCTGCACATACCAAGGCACAGCAGAGGCAGCCACAAACTGTAGATTGCTTGTAGCTCCAAACAGTTTGCTGAGGGCCAGTCACAGCAGTCTTACATTGGTCTACTCCAGAATCCCTCCCAAAAAGCTCAGAACCAACACACCCGGTGGCTAGGTTCTGACAACATCAAAGTAAGTTCAAATATACTTTACAAGCAGCACATCCAAAAGGAGATCTCAGCAGGCACCAAACCCTGCTGAGGTGAATTTGGCTTTGTGAGGTCAGCATCTGCATAGAACTTGAAGGCTGTTTTCAGGGTTGAACCCTAATCAGTCTGCCTGAGGGTCATTCCTACCCACAAATGGGCCAATAGCAATTAAAACTCAATTACATCAGGAAGGCCCACATAACCTACACAAGGGACATTCGTGGAACACCTAGCTCAGGTAATCAAGGAGACTGGATTTTTGGATCTGACAGGGCATCTACAGCAGAAGGCCACCCTATAAAGACTGAAAGTCATAGCAGATCTAACCAACACATAAAACAACACAAAGAGGGAGCCAAAATGGGGAGAAAAGCAAACAAAGAAAAAAAAAACCAAAAATCAAAAAAAATGATCCCCCAACCCCAGAAAAGAGAGAGAGAGAGAGAGAGAGAGAGAGAGAGAAATCAAAATGAAAGAATCGGAGGAAACTCCAGAAAAAGAGCTAAATAAAATGGAATCAAGCAATTTATCAGATATAGAGTTCAAAGTAATGGTTATAAAGATGCTTAAGAACATGAAAATGGATATAGAAAACATAAAAAGGGACCAGTCAGAAATGAAGAATATCTGAAATGAAGACTATACTGGAAGGAATAAATAAATGAAACAGAATCAAATCAGTGATTTGGAAGGAAAGGTAGAAAAAACACTCAATCAGAGCAGAAAAAATAAAAAAGAATTTTAAAAAATGAGGATAGTTTAAAGGACCTTTGGGAAAATATGAAATATAACAACATCTGCATCATAGGAGTACAAGAGGAAGAGAGAAGGATAACAAGGGAACAAAAACTTACTTGAAAAAATAATGACTAAAAACTTTATTAACCTGGTGAAAGAAAAAGATACACAAGTTTAGGAAGTGCAGAGAGTCTCAAACAAGATGGACACAAAGAGACCTACACCAAGACACATCATAATTAAAATGGCAAAGGTTAAAGACAAAGAAAGAATCTTAAAAGCCATAAGAGAAGGAGATTTATTTACAAAGAAGTTCCCATAAGACTGTCAGTTGATTTCTTAACAAAAACACTTCAGGCCAGAAGTGATTGCAATGAAATATTCAAAGTAATGAAAGCATGGACCTACAACCAAGACTACTTTACCCAGCAAGGCTGTCATTTAAAACTGCAGAAGATATAAAAAGCTTCCCAGAGAAGAAAAAGCTAAAGGGATTTCTTAACACCAAACCAGTATTACAAGGAGTGTTAAAGAGCCTGCTTCAAGAAAAACAAGATTGGGGGGGGGGGGGGAGGACAAACAAACAAACAAAGGAACATAGTTAAAAGAATAAAATGGCAATAAATCCGTACCTTTTAATACTTACTTTGAATGTAAATGGTTTAAATGCTCCAATCAAAAGACATAGGGTAGCTGAATGATAAGACGATAAGACCTATATATATGTTGTCTTCAAGAGACCCACCTCAGACAAAAAATACACATAGACTAAAAGTAAAGGAATGGAAAAAGGTATTTCATGCTTCTTGAGGTAGGCCTGTAGTGCTATGAACTTCCCTCTCAAAACTGCTTTTGCTGCATCCCATAGATTTTGTGTTGTTTTGTGTTCATTTTCATTGGTTTCCAGGAAGTTTTTTATTTCTTCCTTGATCTCTTCGGTAACCCATTCATTGTTCAATAACATGCTATTTAGTCTCCATGTTTTCAAATGTCTTTGCATGTTCTTGCAGCAATTAATTTCTAGCGTCATGCCATTGTGATCTGAGATGCTTGATATGATCAATCTTCTTGAACTTGTAGAGACTTAGTTTGTGCCCTAAAATGTGGTCTATTTTTGAGAATGTTCCATGTGCACTTGAGAAGAATGTGAATTCTGCAGTTTTGGGGTATAATTGTCTGTAGATATCTATTAAATCCATTTGATCCAGTGCTTTATTTAGAGTCTCTGTTTCCTTATTAATTTTTTGTCTAGAGGATCTATCTAGTGATGTCAGTGGGGTGTTGAAGTCATCTGCTATGATTGTATTGCTGTAGACTTCTCCTTTGAAGTCCTCCAGAAGATTTTGATTATATGTTGGTGCTTCTATATTGGGTGCATATATGTTTACCAAGGTTATATCATCCTGTTGGATAGATCTTTTCAGTATTATATAGTGGCCTTCTTTGTCTCTAGTTATGGCCTTCATTTTGAAATCTACTTTATCAGATATGAGTATAGCTACCCCAGCTTTTTTTTTTCCTTTCAGTTTGCTTGGAAGTTTTTTTCCATCCCTTCACTTTCAACCTATGTGAGCCTTTTGTTGTAATGTGGGTCTCTTGTAAACAACACATATGTGAGTCATGCTTTCTTATCTAGTCAGGTACTCTGTGTCTTTTTATTGGAGCATTCAAACCATTCACATTTAAGGTGATAATTAAAATGTACTTATTTATTACCATTTTGTTTAGTGTGGTGATATTTTTCTTCCTATTTCTTCTAATTACAGCAGTCCTTTTAGCATATCTTGCAGAGCTGGATTGGTGTTAATATATTCCCTTAACCTTTTTTGTCTGGAAAGCTCTTTATTTCACCTTGTATTTTGAATGATAGCCTTGCTGGATAGAGTAGTCTTGGATTCAGATCCTTGTTTTTCATGACCTTGATTACTTCATGCCATTCCCTTCTGGCCTGTAATGTTTCTGTTGAGAAGTCAGCTCATAGCCTTATGGGGTTTCTTTTGTAGGTAACCTGTTGCTTATCTCTTTCTGCCTTTAGGATTCTCTCTTTGTCTTTAATTTTTGGCATTTTGATTACTATGTGTCTTGGTGTGGGCCTGTTGGGATTCTTCTTACTTGGGGCTCTCTGTGCTTCTTGAACTTGAATGCCTTCTTCCTTCACCAAGTTAAGAAAGTTTTCTGTCACTATTTTTTCAAAACTTCTTCCTCTTTGGGGACTCCTATTATGTTACTGTTATTACGTTTCTAATTGTCCCACAGTTCTCTTAGGCTATCTTCCTGTTTTTTCATTGTTTTTTCCTTTTGGTTTTCTGATTGGTTGATTTTTTCTCCCTGTCTTCTAATTCACTGATCCGATCATCAGCTTCCTCTACTCTGCTGGTTAGTCTTTCCAATGTGTTCTTAATTTCTGCTAAGTCATTCTTCATTTCCACTTGTTTTTTTTTTTTTTTTTATGTTTCTATATCTTTACTCATGATGCTGATGTCCTTACTCATGCTTGAGCTTCCTCAAGATTATGGCTCTGAACTCTACCTCTGATCATTTGCTTAGCTGCATTTTATTTATGTCATCTTCGATAGAGTTCTCTTGTTCTTTCATTTGAGATTTGTTTCTTTGTTTCACCATTTTGCCTACCTCAGTGGGTTTTGAAGCCTGCCAAATTTTTCCTGTGGGTGTTGGTGTTCTGCTGTTTGTGGCTCCCTCTACTGGGTTTAGGTGAGCCTGGGTGGGCCCACGTTAAACACCACTGTCAAGTCTTACTTTCCTAGGTAGATTTTCAAGCTCAGGAAAGGTTCAGTTATTTTGTAGTTTTTTGCTTGGAGGCTATTAGTCTCATATACTCAGTGCCTTGGGTTGTAGCCTTCAGCTGCATAAAAAACTCCCTCAAGTGTACAGCATAAGAGGATTTCCAGAGTGTGGGGCCAATGCTGGCTGTTAATGAGCCTCAATTTGCATTTCTTTGGCCCAGCCGGGTGGGGTTTAATCTTAGAGGGAGGGGATGCTGTTTCTCCCCAGATCTTCAAGAAGGAACAAGATGGCCACCATCTTTTGTGGCTGCAACTCAGCAAAAACTCTTAGCACCCTCCAAATCCTGGGTGAACCCACATACCTCCAGTGCTCTCTGCCTTCCCTCTGCCTGAGTCCAAGGTGAGTGGCTGTGGCTAATTTAGTGCTCTGTCTCAGCCCTCTGTGCTGTGTAGTCAGCTTGGGATTTTAACCCTGAAGGTGCTGCCCACAGTTAAGATCGCTACTGTCTGTGGGTTCCCAGCCCACCACCCTCTTGTACCTCAGCAGACCTACCAGTGTCTATTCAGTGTCCCAGGTTATATAGTCCTCTCTAGCTGCTTTTCTGCTGCTTTTTCCTGATGATTTGTCTTTATTTTAGTTGTAATTCCAATTTGGTTGTGAGAGATCATCTGTGTAGCTTTCATTTACTCTGCCACCATTTTTCTCCCCAGAAGGAATTTTTTTTTTGAAAAGCTGGGGTAGCAATACTTATATCTGACATAATAGACTTTAAAACAAAGGCTATAGTAAGAGACAGGAAGATAGTATATAATGATAAAGGGAGAACTCCAACAAGAGGAATAACCCTTGTGTAAACATTTATGCACTTAACACAGGAGTACCTAAGTATGTAAAGCAAATATTAATGGATATAAAATGAGAGATGGATAATAGTGCAGTCATAGTAGGGGACTTTAACACTTTATTGCTATCAATGGATAGATCTTCCTGCTAGGAAATCTCAAGGAAATTGCAGCCTTAAATGACATAGTAAATCAGATGGATTTAATTATAATCTTCAGAGCATTTCCTTCAAAAACAGGAGAATATATATATATTTTTTTCAGTTGCACATGGAACATTTTCTAGGATAGACCACATGTTAGGACATGAATCAAATCTCAATAAATTTAAAAAGCCTGAAATCATATTAAGCTTCTTTTACCATTATGGTATAAAACTTGAAATCAATCACAAGAGAAAAACTTAAACACACAAGCATGGAGGTCGAATAGCATGTTACTAAACAGTGAAAGGGTTAACAATGAGATCAAGAAAGGAGTCAAAAGATACCTTGAAACAGCTAAAAATGAGAACACAAAGACCCCCAAATCTGTGGGACAGAGGAAAAACAGCCCAAAAGAAAAATTCATAGCATTACAGGCCTACCTCAGGAACAAGATAAAACTCAAATAAACAACTAACTTTCCACTTAAAGAAACTTGAAAAAAAAAGTCCAAGTGAGTAAGAAGAAAATAATAAAGATCAGAGCAGAAATAAACAAAGTAGAGTCTAAAAAAATACGAAAGATCAATGAAACCAAGGGCTGGTTCTTTGAAAAGACAAACAAGATTGACAAACCTTTAACCCGACTCACCAAGAGAGAGGACCAAATAAATGAAATCAGAAATAAAAAAGGAGAAGTGATAACTGACACCAAAAAATACAAATGATTGTAAGAAAATATTATAAACCACTATATAGCAACAAATTGGACAATCTGGACGATATAGATAAATTCCAAGAAAAATACAATCTTCCAAAACTAAATCAGAAAGAATCATAAAATCTGAATAGACAGATTACAACTAGTGAAATTGAAGGAGTAATAAAAAACTTCCGAAAATCAAAAATCCTTGACCAGTGGCTTCACTGGTGAATCTCCCCAAACGTTCAAAGAAGAACTAGTACCTATTCTTTTCAAACTATTTCAAAAAATTTAAGAGAAGGGAAGACTCCCAAACTCACAAACAACAAGTGTTGGTGAGGATGAGGAGTAAGGGAACTCTCATGCACTCTGGTGGGCATGAAAATTGGTGCAGCCACTGTAGAAAACAGTAGAATTTACTTCAAAAATTAAAAATGGAACTGCCTTATGATCTAATGATTCTACTTCTGGGAATTTATCTGAAGAAACACTAATTCAAAAGAATATATGCACCCTTATGTTCATTGCAGTGTTATTTGCAGTAACCAAGATTTGGAAGCAGCCCAAATATCATTCTGTAAATGAACAGATAAAAAAAAGCTGTGGTACATTTACACAATGAAATATTATTTGGCAGTTAAGAGGAAGGAAATCTTACCCTTTGTGACAGCAAAGTGAAATAAAACAGTCAGAGAATGATAAGTACCATATGATTTCACTTATATTTGTAATCTAATGAACAAAATGACCTACCAAAGTGAATAGAGAAAGACTTATAAATAGAGAGCAGGCTGGCAGCTATTGGAGTGGGAGGGCTGGGTTGAAGGGGTGGAAGGATTGAACAAAGAAGAAAAAAAAAGAAAAACTCATGGACATGAACAACAGGTGATTATTGACAGGGGGAGGGGGATGGAGGTGATGGACATGCAGGAGGGTATAGGGGGAATAAATAATGAGGGACAAAGACTTGACTTGGGGTGGTGAACACAGAATATAGTGTACAGATAATGTGTTTTAGAGTTGTACACCGAAAACTATATAATTTTGTTAACTAGAGTCACTCCAGTAAATTCAATTAAAAGAATAAAAAAAGATGCTTAGAAATTTTCAATATGGAGATCAGAAATCTGGTGTGTGTCTGTTTGTGTTTGTGTGTATAGGATTTACTTCAAAAATTAAAAATGGAACTGCCTTATGATCTAATGATTCTACTTCTGAGAATTTATGGTGTGTGTGTGTGTGTGTGTGTGTGTGTGTGTGTGTGTCTGTGGAGAGAGAGAGGCAGAAAGAAACAGGGAGAAAGCACAATTTATATTCTTCAAAAGAATATTAAAAAATCTGGATCTTGAGGATTAACATTGTTAAGTGGGAAAATGTCAAAGAAATAAAGACAATTGTCCCTATAGCAACAAGCAAACATATCAAATAAAAATAAAACTGTGCCTTTAAACTATTTATATCTTCCTGTGTATATTTATTATAACCTGCTAAGAATTGATTGCCTGAATCATCCTACCTGTAGCAGCTGCGACTGCACTGTCCAAACTCCCCAACCCCTATTACACTCTGTACCTGGGGCAGAATTGAGTGTTGTGAAAAATTATCATAGAAGCACATTAGAATTTGTATAATTGCTTATTTCATAATCTTAATTTTGTACACCATTCACATTTTTGTATTCTATTGAATACTTAGACTATTCCACTGGTAAAAATGTAGAAGACATATGTCTAAGTCTTCTCAAGTTCCTTTGTAGAAAAATAAAATTTTCTTTTCAAGAGTGATCAACATTTCCCTTTTATTAATAGTGACAACACTAAACATAACATACTACATAATTTGTGGCTAGAGTAAACATGACTTCAGTCAATCTGAGAGAATTAAGAATGCATGAAATTTTGACATTTTTATAAATATTGATTACATACCTTTATGACTAGAAATATCCATGATTTTCTGATTACATTAAAACTGAAATTTGAAATTACTTTCTGTGTATACATGATGATATTTGTCATTTGCAAGATAGGGAGAGTCAGACCCAGAGAGAGAGAGAGAGAAATAGAGAAGATAGTTTCATTAATATCTAACATATTAATTAGAAATGGGACGGCCATAAACGTACAGAGATATTTTCTATTCTGTATTAAACCAATAATGATAGCTGTCTCTAGTCATTTTGGCTCCCAATAAATCCCTTTCTATAAGTTCTCATAATTCAATTTTGGTAATATCAAAATATAGACCTAATATATTTTCAAAGAATATTACCACTATTTTCTAATCATATTTTAATGCAGGGGTAAATGCTATTATTTTCATTTGAGGAGTGTGGCAAATAAAATTTATACACATGAGATCTTCCAGATATACCTCTCAGATCTCCTGATGCACAGTCTAGTATTATTAATATTGCTGCACATCCAATTAAAATATTTTAATCTCCTTTGAAAGCAAGAGGGATAAAATAAAAATTTCCCTCAGAAAGTATCATTACCTGAAAAAATTTACTCATGTGGTAACATTGAAATACTTTACTAAATTTAATTCAATTACATATTGCTTTAGTAGGCACCAAATTGATTTATTTCTGCTTGTTAGCCTAGGAAGATCATATGTATTTAAGCAAAATCATCCAAAATAAATTGAGTAGAAAAAACTCTTGAACAAGATTATTAAAATACTGTTTGTTCTCTCGGAAGGTTACCCAAAGTTAGCCTGCAATTTTATAAAGTGTGAATCTTATTCTCTAAACATTTTGTTGCTGTTACTCTTCTGGGATGGTTTAGGTTCAGCTGTTGGACTGGATAACATGAAACATTCTCTCAACAATTATGGGCTAATATCATATTCACTATATTAGTTATTATAGTATATAGTTCAGAAAAGGTAAAATATAGTACTAAAAATAGCAACATAATGGTAAAAATCTATGTTATGAAGGTAAATGCTGAGAAAATAAAGGAAACCAGGTATGGTAAGCAGTTTACTTAATTGCCAATGGAAAAAAACGGTGGAATTTTGTTTATAAAAGGGAGCTACACAGACAATTTAAATTCTAGTTAATTATTTATTGGACATTTACCCGGTATCATGATTGTACTAAGGGATTTGTGTGCTTACTTGAGTTTCATCTTTACAATGACCATGTGAGTGTGGGTGAATTATCAGAGAAGAGAAAACTGAGATATAACAGAAGACCATAGCCTGACAGAGTTTCTTCACCAGAGTGGCTCAGGTGTCCAGGGCACGAAACCCGAGATGTCAACCACAACCCGAGAATCTATGCTAGGACAGCAGCTTTGCATCACTCTAACAAGTTGGTGTATTTTTTTCTTTTTAAGAAAATAGATTTTACTTTTAGGAGAGTTGGTTGGTTCTTTGTATCAACAACAAACACTTGTGGAGTAACTTCCCAAGAGGCACATGGAGAATTTACTTCTACTACAGTGGTGTTCAGATCAAAGGAGTGCCCGGGGGCACAACAATACTTCCCTCAGGAGGTCACAGTAAGCTCCTGTCCCCTGCAGGAGGGCTTTTAGGAAAAAGGATCCAATGCTGGTACTTTTGGTACAGCAGCTACTTGAGATTTTATAGAACTTCTTATGAAATACTTATCTACAGAGAGATGCTTGAGGATAAATAAAGCCTATATCAATCACTTCAAAGATTATAAGAAAACTAACAAAGTCGTCATTAGATTTTGAAGAAAGTGACCATGCATAATAATTCAGTATTGTTTCATAGATTAACATCAATAAAATGCTTTAATTAAAAAAATTTAGAGGAGAAACACTGAGTCCAGAAGTCTAAACTATTTGCAGATCAAAAGGTGGGATTTAAAATTGGGATTTTATTTTTCAGTTATTTCATACTATGCATTCAAGGACATGAAGCAGGTAGAAAATTATGCCAGGAAGCAATTCTCTAATAAATTAGAACACAGTGATGACTTGCATGCTTGTGTAAATTTTGTTACATGCAATACCCACATAGCTGAAGCTACAGACTGGAAAGAACATTTTAAAAATAATGTGTGCTTTCTTCAAAGAACTTCCAAAACAATGTAACAAAAAAGCATGAAATTAAAGTTGCTTTCCAAATAAAAGCACACGGTTTACAGTTTGCATCTGTTTCAAATTCTTTGGCATTTTAACTTTGAAGCTATACATATACAATAGTTAATTACAGATGGAAAACTCAATCAATAAGCCAGCTGTTTTCATTGTACTGTTCCAGGTAGCTGCTTTCACTGATTTGTGCTTCACTCAATTTAAAAGACTTACGTCCACAGGTAGAAATGTGATTTCTGTGAGTGATGATGGGTGTGTACGTGGTGTGTTAGCTTGACAGGTGATCAAGAGTATTATCACAAACTGAGACTAAACAATTTCTTTCAAGAATAAAAAGAAAGATTAGATATATTTGTTAAATTGTATATTCATAAAAATAACCACTGTGATCGATTTTTTATGAATATCTTAGTATTATTCATTAGGTTGATTGGTTCCTTCGTTTGTACTCTCAGTCTTCTCTCTTATTGGACAGATGGTTTAGTGGGCCACACTAGGTTCATGGTTTACTGACAAATAAAACTTGTTTTACCCAGGCATAGATCATCAAGGGTCCTGAACATCTATGTAAAATAGTGTATGAGGTAACCAGTAAAAAAAACAACTTGGAATGATGTATCTGTAGTGATGGCAATCATGTAAAAGTATATCCTCAAATATGTTTGGAAGAAGTTATATTTCTCCTTTTGGTTTGTTTTTGATATCTAAACATTTCTTTTAGCTTTTGTTGCCTAATTAAATGTACACAAAGGCAAAAAATATTTTTAAAAAACTAAAGCAAACTATTTACCTTACTTGGCACCATCCTTACAATTATTTTCCTGCTTAATATTTGGTTAGCCTTCTGCGTACAGAAAAATCAATACAGCCCTTTATATTTCAAGGTTCTCTTTAAATTGCCTAGACTAAAATTAGATAAGTACTTTCCTGGCTTAATATGAAAATAAAGGATACCTGATCATTGTCCTTGAATATGTATCCTCTTCATTCACATAAGAGCAAATGCTTATTTTCTCACCGTTTCCGTGAATCAGGAAACCAAGAGCAGCTTAGCTGGAAAGTTCTTGCTAGTGGTCTCCTATGAGCTTGCTATCAAGCTGCAGCCTTTTCATGACTCGACTGGAGAAGGACTTGCTCCCAGTGTCTTGTGCATCCTGACAAGCCTGGGTTTCTTGACTTGTGCACTTCTCCACAAGCTCCCAGAGTAGTCTCATGATGTGGAGCAAACTTTCCTCAAAGCAAGTAATTCAAGGGAGTGTGTGTGTGTGTGTGTGTGTGTGTGTGTGTGTGTGTGTGAGAGAGAGAGAGAGAGAGAGAGAGAGAGAGAGAGAGAGAGAGGAAGAGAACTCAAAATGGGAAGCTGCAGTTTTTTTTTAGAATCTAACTCTGAAGTGGCATCCTATGGCTCTGTCATGTTTATTCTCCAGAAATGAATGGTTAAAAAACTAGTCTATGCTCCAGTGGAGTGGAATTAAGTTCCACCTCTTGAGGGGAGCAGTATCTAACGCTTAGTAGATGTAGCTTTAAAACTATCACAGTGCACATATCTAAAATAAAATAGCTATTCATCTGTATATTCTCACTATTTATGCAAAGCAAATAAAATTAGGTAGTTGCTGATATTAAAACCTACAAACTTTTAAAAGTGCATTGCTTTCACATATAGTATTGCGAAGAATTAAATCAACTTGAATTCAACAGGCGTGATTATGTAATGGTCTTTGTGCTGACCTATTTGTTAGCATCATCCATCCAGATAACTAAGATCAGGCATTTAGAGTTATATAAGTAACTCGGATGCTGTGTTTGCTATCTGCATATCTGTAGTGTGTTCAAAAGTGTCTGACCCACAACTCCCTCTTACCGCAATTTCTGAGAACAAGGTTCTTTGAAGCAGTAGATAATTTTTCCTGGTTTTGTGGTATGAATATTTTCATCAATTTTCTATATAATTGTCAATTTATTTAACATCTACCTCTGCTTTAAGTACCTATGATATGCTCATTTTAGGAATGTAAATTGTGTAGGGTGAGGGACCACTTCTCCTTTTCTTGAAGAAAATATTCAAGGCTAATAGGGATATAGATACACACTAGCTAAATGTACCCTGAGGACCTTCTACCTTGTGTGCAAAACTTTTTTTTTATTCTTCATGAAGCAGCCTGATGTTTATATTTTTTTGCTATTTCCAGATGTTTATGAAAAGGAGAAAGCGTTAATATTCTTGGATCTGTTGTATTTGAAACTTCTTAGAATTTCTTTCTGTGAGTAAGCTGTACTCTGACACAAAGGCCTGGTTAATGCTCCGTTTAATGGTTGATAAGGCTGAAAGTATTCACATCAATTTCCTATTGCCACAAAATGATCTGGGTCATGACAATCCACAAGCCAAGTTACTAGACCATTGCTAAACTACCATGGAATAAGGATAAGTTAGCAAGTTTGACCTTTTAAACCAAACTGCAAAATGTTCTTTTGATTAAAGTCTACAACAGTCCCCCGAGATCTCCAGGGCTGAAAGTTAGGGATTTAACACAACACTGAGATCTTGGCAGATAAATGCACCTTTGCTCATAAGCTTTTCAACTCACACAGTTTTAAATTCCCTTGCTCTATAGAATTACCATTCTGTGCTTAGCTTTATTTTGAAGGCAGCTGCACTTGTTTCCAAGGTGAGAACTCATGACTGGGAAGCCAATTTAACCCGAGCAAGTAAAAGCTTTATTCTTTCTGAGAAAATTGGTATTTAAGGATAAATACTCTAATTTGTCCTTTCAACCTAGGCTTATGTGTAACTGTTAGCCACTTTTGCATATTTTTTAAAAAATTTCCCTTTAATATTCCCCTGGCCTTTTTAGTATTTTATTTATTCTTAATTGCTAATTCACCTACATAGAATAACAGCTGAGTAAATTTTTTATTTATTTATTTTTTATTTTTTTATTCTCACCCAAGAACATTTTCCCATTTTTTTGTTCAGATAGAGTGGGAGGGAGAGAGAGAGAGAGAGAGAGAGAAACATTGACATGAAAAGGACACATCGAGTGGCTGCTTCCCATACAACCCAACCGGGGCCTGGGACAAACTATAACTGAGGTACGTGCCCTTAGCAGGAACCGAACCCGGGTCTCTCTGGACCACAGGTCGACACTCTAACTACTGAGCCAAACCAGCCAGGGCTGAGTAAACCTTTTATTATTTTAAATTTTGCACATTGCTGTACCTAATATTTATTGGTAATCTGGCCCATTTTCCTGTCTGTATTTTCTACATGCTGGTTTTCACTTAACTGTACACCATACATTGTAAATAGCTGCCTAATTGTTCATGCACACCAATATTTTTGTTTTCATATTTTTATGTTTCCTGGCTTAGAAGATATATTAGAGAGCTAGAAAGTGCATATTTGTGGCCTTTTAATTATTTTGTCTTCCACAAAAACATCAAATTTTGAATAAATGTTATTTCCTCATAGTCACTTGGGTAACTCAGTCTTCTAAGTTTCTCTTCAGCCTTGAATATAATTACTTCTTTAGAGTAATGAAAAAGTGTTCAGGGGCTTTGGTTAGTATGTGGAAAAATTACATTACACTTTGTTATCCTGTGCTGTGTTCTTTTTCAAAGTTAAATATGCTTAAATGTATTTATATCAAAGAAAATTATTTTAATATAAGAAATGTTATTAATCTATTAAGCACTAAAATATATTTATTGAATTTGCATTTCATTGTTACTAATAATATTTTGTTTTCTTTCAAATTCTGGTAGACTTTCATGATTTATGCTTTTGCCAAATTGCCTTTATTCTTCTTCTTCTTTTTCTTTTTTTATCCTCACCTGAGGACATTCCTTCACATTTATCTTCAGAAAGAGCAGGAGGGAGAGAGGGAGGAAGAGAAAGAGAAACATCGACGTGAGAGAGACACATCGAGTGCTTGCCACCCACACGACCCCAACCGGGCCAGGGAAAAACCGCAACCAAGCTACGTGCCCTTAGTGGGAACCAAAGCTGGGCCTCTCTGGTCCCTGGACCAACACTCCAACTGCTGAGCCAAACCGGCCAGGGCACCCTTATTATTCTTTATAATTAATTCATTTTATCTCAGGAGTCTTTATGCTTCATTGAACTTTAAAAATTTTAAACTTTGTTATTTGATGTGTCAGGAGATCCTCAGAATTTCTTCTGAAGTTACTTCCATGAATGGGAGAAAGAAGTGGGCAGGTACATATTCACATTGTAGGATCATATCCTAAAATCAGTCTCAATCTTTCTCCTTTGACCTTCTTTGTGTATGAATTACTTGCATAGGTTTTCATTTGACAATGCCTAAATATATTTGGTAACCATCGCTTAAAGGCATTTTGTTTTGAAGATTACTTTTCTAACTCACATTATGCTTCTCCTATACATTAACTTTTTGTCATTCGCCTCCCCACTGCTACCTGCAGAACTTGTCTAAAATTAACCATGTTTACTTTGGCCCTGCATCTCCTCATATTTCACAAAATATTCTAATTTCGCAACTTTCAAAACACGTGCATATCTCTATCTGTCTGTTTCAGATAGAATTATGTCAAACAAGCATGTAAGTTACTCACACAACTCAAGCTAGTCATGTACATTAACTAAGACTGCATTTATCATTATAATTTAAGAAATTACCTTTGATATCGTTGGTTAATGTATTCCTGATCACGTTGGTGGATATATTACTTAGCTAAAAACAAATCAGAATGGTATGAATAGTTCCTTAATTATGACTGAAGGGGAAAAAAGTCTATGCATTTTTGTAAGACATGGCTTTGGAAGATCACCTAAGGAGATCACTGTCACTCAGATGGTTCCATGCTTGTCTGCCGTCCTGAAAATACACATACACACAAAAGTTGTTAATCATTTAAAAAAATTTTTGAATATGTTGCTTCCGTAATTACTAAATGTTATTCTTGGACTAATCTTACAGCACACAGTCATGTTAACAGATTGGTAAGTACATTATGTAGCTATCTGTCATATAAAAAAATACTTCCTGTTGTTCACTTCTTTGGTATTTCCACATTTAAAATTCCATGGGAAATAAACTGTTCCTGTAGAATACATGTGAATTTTAAATAGGTTTTTCCTCAGGTATGCATTTTCCCACTGGTTTAAATCTAAAACTTAGCAGTGAAATATAAAAAAAAATAATGTTTTTTAAAAGCATAAAATAAATATAAATATAACATTTCTTAAGTTCAGTCAGTGTACTTATTATGTCATTTTCTTGTGTGGAAATTTATCTTAGATTAAAAATCAAACATTTTTGCCCAGCCAGTGTGAGTGGCTCAGTGGCTGAGCATCGACTCATGCACCAAGAGGTTGCTGGTTCGATTCCTGGTCAGGGCACATGCCCAGGTTGTGGGTCCAATCCTCAGTGAGGGGCATGCTGGAGGCAGCCAATCAATGTTCTCTCTCATCGATGTTTTTCTCTCTCTCCCTCTCTCTTTCTCTCTCTCTAATATCAATACATAAAAAAATAAAAAATCAGACATTCTTGTCATCAGAGAGCTTAACATTTACTTTTAGAGATAATTTGCACATATAAAGTTATAACTAGAAATACAAAGTAGTATATTGTAAGTTTCATATGAATAGTACCAATTATTACTTTTTCAGACTTTTCAGTGAACTTGAGAACTCCATCTCAAATAAAATTTCTCATAAAGCCCTATGTATTTGTTTCAGATGTCATTTTGACTGATGGAAAAGAGACTGAGATTTTATTGGTGGTTCACTCAACAACTGTTTCCCTCCACTCTTTCTCCTTTTTAACAGCTCCCCAATTCTGTTCCAGTGTCCACCCTTACCCAAGGGAGATTAGCTCATTCCACACCTTATGACTGAGTCCTGGATATTTTATTTAGATAAGGGAATTCCACTTTTCTTGCTATTGATTGACTTAATCATGACCTTGTAATTGGCTCTGGCCAATTAAATGTCAGGGGAATACAGGAAATCTTCTAGAAGCTTCCTTACATTTAATTAAAAATAAAAATAAAAAAAGATAAAAACTAAGCAATCTTTTTTATCATATTTATCTCCAGGAACCCCTATAAGCGTCTTATCAGAATAAGAGTATCATGTAAAAGAAAAACTCTACCCTCAGCCAGGCGGCTTAGTTTGTTGGAGTGTTGTCTTGTACACCAAAAAGTCTGTGGGTTTGATTCCTGGTCCAGGCACCTACAAGAGGCAACCAATCAATGTTTCTCTCTCTCTCTCTCCCTCTTCCTCTCTATCTAAAATCTATAAACATATCTTCGGGTGAGGATTAAAAAGAAAAAAAAAAGAAAGAAAATCTTATACGTATACTAAAGGGAAAAGAATAAAAACTTCGAGTGATTGCAAATATTTTAAGCAACCGAATATTCTAACTTCAAAGAGCCTCTGGAGTTATACCATTGATTAAGGAAGTCAATAAATATCTTCAATGATATTAAATTGAGCCAATCTTTTATACTTCTTAAATATATTTAGCAATATAAAATATATCTTATGGTATGCAGTATGAAAAGCATAGACCATGCTGGAGAGAGGGGTAGGATTATTTTTCCTTTTTATTGAATTTATTAGTGTCACACTGTTTAACAAATTATACAGGTTTCAGGTGAACAATTCTACAACACATCATCTGTACAATAGATTTTAAATGGGCTTTGGGAAGATACTTAGAATTCAAGAAGTATAGGTTAGTATCAGTTATAAAAATCATCCAACAGGTAAATGCCTTCTTAAATCAGCAAGAACCAATAGAAATGGATGGAGCTTACATATTTGAGCTTAATCATTATTTGCAAATTATTGTGTTAGAGATGCTTGAAATATTGTTACAACTAAAATATAGGACAGCACAGGCGTTGGAGAAGGGAAGCCTAAGATTCAGCAAGTGGCATGATCAAGGGTGTTCTTATGGGCAGTTCTCAAGGAGGTCCATTGCCAAAGCACATTAAAGGAAGTGACAGTGGGGAAAAGGGATGATAAATGTGATATGTTGAGAATTTAATTCTGGCATGTGCTTTGTTATTGGTTCTTTTCAAGTAGACTCATGTGTTGGTTAAAAATCAGATTTCAAATGTCAGAAAAGTTCATGAATTGATTTCATTGTCTAGTAGACAATCACTATATATAGGGGTGGATATTTTCTTTTAGAATTACTGCTCATTTTTCTGCCATTCTGAAAAAAAATTCCAGAAAATATAAACACACACATAGTCACACACATTAAAGTATCCAGGATGTACTTCAACAAGGTCTCCTTCCATCTATAATTAATATTCTATAGACCTCCTAACTAGAGGCAGTGATAAAAAGGGTATGTAGCATTTCTCCATCTTCTTGAAAATCAGCAGAATTGTTCTGTTCCAAGGGTGTAAAGCATAAGTCAGCCATCAATGCTGAGGTTTAAGTGAGCTTCATGTATCTTATTATTAGTTCAAATACTTCCATATTTGAGAAACTAGTTGACTATCAGACTTACTTTTCAAAGGTGTTGTATTTTTATATATTTATGTTTTCTGTAAAAGGATAGATTTAGAATTTATTTTGGATACTACTTTAAACTAAAAGCTCTAGGATATTTTTCTTAAATAAAGGTAAGGCACCTAACTTAATGTAACAGTAAAAGAGCTGAAGGAAAAGAAGAAGTCAAAACATTGGAAAGACAATAATTTGAAGAAATGAAGGGAATGGGAAAAAGTTTACTCTTAAAGAGAAACGAAGATACTTCATATGAGACTCAATATGAGGAGTTGATGAGTATAAAGAGATAGACTTAAGGGTAAAAAATATGGCAAATTGGAAAGTTTTTGATTGATATCTTCTCAGTAAAATGAAGTCAAGGTACTATCTTGATCAAAAGGAAGGTAATATGTTAAACTTAAAATAAAAAGTAAAATTTTGTTCTGTACCAAGTAAACTATGAAGTCAACTGGGCAAAACCACAAAGGTTATAAAAGATGAATGAAGAGACAGATGAAGATAATCAGGAACAACTGCCTTGTGTTAGGTAAAAAAAATGTTCATTAATCTTCTCTAGTAAATTAAAATATATAATGGGGATATGGGATAATTCTATGTTAGATATTGGCAAAATGGATGGGACAGGGAAGATTATTTTGGAAAAAGTACAACTTTAGTTATTGCCTATATGTATTATTCTATTCTTATGCAATTTATTTTAATAATGCAGAGATAAGAGGGGTGTAAGAAAGACAAAAGCAATAGTAAATTTGAATAGATCTCACAGTTAAGGGAATGATAGCCAATAAGCTTCTAGTGTAAATTTTCATCACCTTTCACTGTTAATGCCCTTTCTTCTTATTATCCTGATGCTCATTTTAAGAGTATTACAGTCAAACCTTGGTTCTCAAACATCTCCTATCATAAAATGTCTCTGTTGCTAAACAAAGCTTTGATTCTTGACCCAACAACCCTTTCATGTTGATACCTGTATGATCTGTCATGCATTTTTTAGGTGACAAACAAAGGAGAGAATGCATGAGCATGAGTTCAGTGTACTGCTAACCCTGGTATTGTTAACATCTCAGGAATTTGTACTGTGAATGCTTTTGTGTTTGTTTTTTTTTTGCCTTTGTTGCCACTTATTATTAAATACATACAGTAAATCTCTATGGAGCCTAAGAAGTTTAGTGATAGCAGTAAAGTAAAAAGGAATGTTATGAGAACAATGATAGAGCTAAAAAAGAAATATAATTAAACCTCAGTTCTCGAACATCTCCCATCTCAAAAAATTTGGTTCTTGACCAAGTTGTTGATGGAAAAAATATTTTGGTCGTGGAACAACACTTTCATGCTGATACATCAACATGACAAAAAGCGTTTCCCAGGCCACAAAGACACGAATGTGAGTCAGTTTACTGCTAAACCTTGTATTAACATCTCAGGAAATTATGCTGTGAATCTTTCTGTTGTTTTGTTTTTTGTTTGTTTATTTGTTTTTATTGCTGGTGAAATGGACAATTAGCAAAATTTTAAAACATAAAGAGTCCATCAAGAGTGCTATTGTTGCCAGTTGGTGTGACTCAGTGGATTGAGCATTGGCCATGGACTGAGAGGTCCTGGTTCAAATCTTTGTCAGGGCACATGCCTGGGTTATAGGCCCAATCCCCATTAAGGGGCATGCAGGAAGCAGCTGATTGATGTTTCTCACATTGGTGTCTCTCTTTCTCCTTTCCTATCTCTCTAAAATAATTAAAACATATTAAAGAAAAAAAAAAAAAGAGTGCTAAGGTTGTTAAAGAAACAATGATCATAGGCAATTGAAGAGATAGAAACACCGTCCTTGGTTTGGATAAACAAAAAGCAGTTAGCTGGTGACAGTGTTATGGAAGCAATGATACATGAAAAAACCAAGAAGCTGCATGCTGACTTCCTGAAAAAGACTCCTGGGAGAGGGCTAAAAGTGATTGTTTAAGGTTCTTAGGGGGTGATTTTTATACATTTAAGAAGAGAAGTGTTTGTTTATAGATTAAACAATACATTAGGCATCTACAATATATAAAAAAAAGTTAAAACGGAATCAGTTAGAGGTCTGGAATGAATTAATTCAGTTTACATTGTTTCTACTGGGAAAAAATGATTCCGTTTTCAAACAAATCACTTCTTAAATAGCCTTCTGGAACAAATTAAGTTAGAGAACCAAGATTCTGCTGTAATGGCAAAGTGTGATAGAGGTGTTCGCATTCTGATCCGGCTATGAGTATGGCATGGTGAAAGAGTGATTAACACAGTTTTGAAACATCCAGAGTGCTGATGTTGCAAATGGTGTGAGAGTACTCAAGAAACAATGATCACAGGCAACTGAAGAGGTAGGAAAAACTGTTGATTTGGATAAATGAAAAGCAGTTTGCCAGTGACAGCATTTTGGAGGCAATAGCATGTGAAAAGGCGAAGATGCTCATGCTGACCTCCTGAAAGGAGCCCCCGGACGAGGGCTGAAAGTGATTTGTTTAAGGTTAGTAGGGGGTCTGGGATGGATTAATTCAATTTGAATAATTTCTAATTGGAAAAAATGATTCAATTTTCATACAAATTGCTTCTCAAACAGCCTTCTGGAACAAATTAATTTCGAGAATGGAAGTTCCACTGTACATTTCATTCACTTAGTTCCTCTTGAATCACAACCCTTAACATCACTGGCCATTTTATAAAAACTTTTTTATTAATTTTTTTTTCCCTGAGAGAGAGAGAGAGGAAGAGAGAGAGACAGAGAAACATCAACCAAAGAGCAAAACATTGATCGGCTGCCTCCTGTACATCCCCTACCAGGGATCAAATCCACAACCCATGCGGGTGCCCTGACTGGGAATTGAACTGGCAACCTTTCAATACATGGGATGACACTCAACCAACTGAGCCACACTGGCCGGGGCTTGGTCATTTTTATTATACTTTCAGAACATAAAATTTTTAGTACTTTATTTTTCTATAATTACTAAATTTAAATAGCAACTGCATATACTTGATTATCATGTAACTTTTTTGTTTTTAAATCCTTACCCGAGGATACTCCTCCATTTATCTTTAAATAGAGTGGGAAGGAGGGAGAGAGAGAGAGAAACATTGATGTGAGAGAGACACATAGATTGGTTGCCTCCCACATAACCTCAACCAGGGCCAGGGACTAAACTACAATTGAGGTATATGCCCTTTACTTGAATTGAACCAGTGACTCCTTGGTCCATGGAACAAACTGGCCAGGGTTCACATGAGTATCTTTTAAAAAAAAGTTTTTTTCATTATTGATTTTAGAAAGAAAGGAAGGGAGAGGGAGAGAGAGATAGAAACATTGATGAGAGAGAACATCAATTGGCCGCCTCCTGCATACTCCCCACTGAGGATTTGGCCCACAACCTGGGCATGTGCCCTGACCAGGAATCAAACCTGAAATCTCCTGTTGCATGGGTCGATGCTCAACCACTGAGTCACACTGACTGGGCTCACATGAGTATCTTTAAGTTACAGAGTAAACAGTACTTTTATGAATTTAAAGATTTAATAAAACTGGATTATCCTGAGGGGACTTGATTCATAAAATGCTCTAAAAAGCTACTAAAAGCAAAACCTTTAATTACAATTACAATTTAAGGAAGTGATTTTTAAAATTCTGAATCTATTCTGGACAAGAAAACAATATGCTAAATGGCTAATTAGATAACAATTATCCCTTTCAGTTATATAGTGCTTTTTTTAGTATTTAAATGTTTTTTGTGTTGCTAAGTTTTTTTTATCCTTACCCGAGGATATGTTTTATTTTTTGTTCAGATAGAGTGGGAGGGAGAGAGAGGAAGAGAGAGAGAGAGAGAAACATGGACGTGAAAGGGACACATCCAGTGGCTGCCACCTGCACGACCCAATCAGGGCTGGGAACAAATTGTAACCGAGGTACATGGCCTTAGCAGGAACTGAACCCAGGTCTCTCTGGACTGCGGGCCGATGCTTTAACTGCTGAGCCAAACAGGCCGGGGCAGTATTTAAATGTTTTAATTTTCACAATCTTGTTTGAACTTCGCTGAATTCTCAGAAGGTAGGAGAAACAGCTAATATAAATCTAAATAGGCATTATTTTATCCAGCCAGATTTTGCCTAAAGAAAACCAAGACCACCCTGGCCAGTTTTGCTCAGTGGTTAGAGCGTCGGCCTGCGGTCCAGAGAGACCCGGGTTCGGTTCCCGCTAAGGGCACGGACCTCAGTTGCAGTTTGTCCCTGGCCCTGGTTGGTCGTGTGGGTGGCAGCCACTTGATGTGTCCCTTTCACATCGATGTTTCTCTCTCTCTCTCTCTCTCTCTCTCACTCCCACTCTGTTTGAATAAAAAATGGAAAAATGTCCTCGGGTGAGGATTAGAAAAAAAAGAAAACCAAGACCAAGACTCTGTATTTCCTTGTACCCATTTAGTAACAATGCCTTTAACTCAATTCAGTTCCTTCTGTGACAATTTCCACAAGATGAATCACAAAGTTTTCAGGTTATGTTACTCTGTTATAAAACACCCAATATTCCTGTTTTTTAACTTAAGAATTATGTGACTTGAATAGTGATTTGCAAACTCTAATAACTAATGAAAAATAAACTGCATTCAATTTTTTAATCTTACATAATGCTAACATGCCTCTCTTCTCTTTAAGGACAGAGCTATGCTGAAATAAAGCAAGACCCATTAATCACAGCAGCATAGACCTTTTCTCAGGGAACTTATTTGGGTCATCCCAATTGATCTCTTCTTATCATTAGAAATAGTGATTTTACTTGTGATAACTAATGAAATATTTCTGCTGCACTGTATTCTAAGCAGTGCCCCAGTTCTGCACTATTCTTAGCAATTCAGTCTTTCTGAAAGGCACACAGCCAGCTCGAACACAAACATCCTGCCTGATAAACTATACCTGCAACATTATTTGTCTTATTTTGTCCTCAAAATGTTTAGATCAGAAATATTTCATCATGATGAGTTTATTTTCTTTCCATATAAATACACCCAGAACTTTTCTTCCCAAATGCACAATGGTATTAAAATATAAAAACATAAGAAAAAGCAAAACAAACACCTTTATGCCAGATTTTCCGTAACTGTGTGATTAATTCTATCTGCAGATGTAGTAGCACTGTATCACCTACACCAGTCATTGAATGAACATCACTGAAGGCCAATAGGCAAGAGGCTCTAAAATAAGACAAACCTGGTTCCTAATCAGGTATCAGCCACGATCTCTGGAGCTGTGTCTGAACTCAGTAAATATCAGTTTTCTCAAATAGAAAAGCAAACAGCAAAAATACTAATATACCTACCAGATTATTGCAAGGATTAAATGTATTGAATGTATTCAGAATGCCTTTATTATGTTTGTGGAATGAAAATATTGGCATAGCTTTCAAGATGTGTATATAACAAATTCATCCTTGTAATAATTTTCTGTGCTGTGCAAAATATCACTTACCTTTATGGGTTGAAATAATGAACTTTTATTATCTTATACTTTCTATAGGTCAGAAGTCAGAGCTGGCTAAGCTGACTTAATTGCTCAAGATCTCAAAAGGCTGAAATCGAGGTGTTAGCTGGGCTGCAGTCTCACCTGGAGGTTTGTCTGGGCAAGAACTTGCTTCTAAGCTCCCTCGGGTTGTTGGAAGAATTTATTTTCTTGTGGTTATATAATTCATAGCAGGTGGCTTCTTTAATAACCATGTAGAGAGAGAAAGCTCTTGTTACTTTGATTCTATAACTGGAGGCAAGAATTGAGCTCTCTTTTAAAAGGATGGCCTAATTAGGTCAGGCCATTCAGGGCTATCTCTCTTTTGATCAATTCCAAGTCTACTGATTGGAGACTTGAATTACATCTGCAAATATCTTCATTTTTTGCCACATTCCTTTAGTTAGAAGCAATTCACAGTTTGTGCTCATAGTCAGGACAGGGAGTTATACAAAGATGTGACTTACGGGGATCACCTAAAGGTATGTATACCACAATACCTTTTAGTAAAAATTGTGTATATTTTAAATAGAAGAAGCAAAGACTACACCAGGAAAAGTAAGAATAGAAGAAAGAGGAAGAATAAATGATAATTTTTAAATTTATTTCCTTCTCAAGCTTTAATACTTTTCTTTACCTTTCTGTATTTTACTTAAGTTGGAAGTACTTGCACCTGTGCCTTGAAATGCAGCTGCAACTCAGTAAAACCTTAAAATTATTTTTCAAATTATTTTCTGATATGTAGGTTTTAAGAGTTTTATGGAAGGTCCTGTGCAATTTATGGAAAGTAATTTTAAATCTTAAGTCATATACTATAGACAGTAGCCTGAGTCAAAAACATGGAAGAAACAAAATTAAAAGAAATTTACATTTGAACTAAAAGTTTGAGGATATCTAAAGTGTTATCTTCCTCCTCTTTGTACTTGATGAAAGTTTGACTTGTACATTTTTTTTTTATAGACTAAATTGTGGCACTGGTTAAGCTTCTCCTAGTACATAGTAAGCATTTGTACTTCACACTTTCATGATAAATTGTCTTCTGTTAATTATAAAATATTTTAGAAATAATAAAAAATTATGAGATGAATCAAAATGCAAACACATTCCCATTACCCCATGACCAAAACCATAGAGTAGAATATTTATTTCAAGTTATTTTTATGTATATTTTTGTGGTGAGTTTGTTTACTTTATATATGTGTGTGTGTGTGTGTGTGTGTGTATTCTTACTAAATGTATGATTAAATTTTAAAAAAGCATTTTATTTGCCTTATCACATAAACATTTTTATGACTTCAAAAACATCTATTGAATCTCTATTATATTTAAGTTTACCACTAAGAGAAAAAAGTTAGTAATCAGAAATAAGTTTTCTAGGAGTACTAAAATATGCTTATAAACATATAAAACATTAATTATAGATTAGTTAGTTTACTGCTCTCTTATGTTAGACAAAATGGATATTTATAGCTGTTTCTTACTATGAATAACTGAATACCAAATATTTCATCTACATCAAATTTTATCTAAACTATTTTTTTCTATATTTAGGATTATTAGACATAAAGTATAATTACTTGGCCAATATAAATTGAAATAACTTTATGGCTCTCTTATGCTTCCCAAAATTTCCAAGACATATCCAAGATGCTCATGTGGCCATACTTTTACTAACTCTCAAGAACCACCCCAAAATATCTACTACTTTTGTATTAATAACATTTCTTTACATTTCTCTTTCTTATCCCTATATCCTCTTACAATAAAGTTCTTTCCCAGTTTATGAACCCCATATTGCTCAGAGCTTCCAGTCAGTACCTACTTTCTTAAAATTTGTTATCTAACATGTCATGGATAATATAATTAAAGTGCAAAGAGTTAACCTCCTACAAAAAGTTTATTTACATTATTGTGATCTTCTTAACCTCTTTATAAGTATGTTTATATCAGAGAAAGATAAATGCAAGTAATATTATAAAAAAATAATATTTTATGATATGTCTAAAAATTAATTATGACACACATGGGACAACATCAAATTAAAAAGCTTCTGCACAGCAAAAGAAACAATCATCACAATGGAAAGGGAACCCACTCTATGGGAGACCATAATTGCCAATGATGCATCAGATAAGGGGTTCATTTCCAAAATATATAGAGTACTCATACAACTCAACAAAAAGAAGACAAAGAACCCAATTAAAAAACGGGCAGAGGAGCTAAATAGACACCTCCCCAAACAGGACATACAAATGGCCAAGAGACATATGAAAAAATTCTCAACGTCACTAATCATCAGAGAGATGCAAATTAAAACAACAATGAGATATCACCTCACACCTGTCAGAATGGCAGCCATCAACAAATTATCAGACAAGTGCTGGAGAGGGTGTGGAGAAACAGGGACTCTAACACACTGCTGGTGGGAATGCAGACTGGTACAGCCACTATGGAAAACACTATGGTGTTACCTGAAAAAGTTAAAAAGTTAAAAATTGAACTGCCATTTGACCCAGTGATCCCACTTCTAGGAATATAGCCTGAGAAGCCTGAAACACCAATCAGAAAGAATATATGTACCCCTATGTTCATAGCAGCACTATTTACAATAGCTAAGATCTGGAAACAGCCCACGAGTCCATCAGTCAATGGATGGATAAAAAAGCTGTGGTACATGTACACAATGGAATACTATGCAGCCATAAGAAAGAAAGATCTCTTATCCTTTGAGATGACATGGAGGGACCTGGAGAGTATTATGCTAAGCAAAACAAGCCAAGCACAGAAAGACGAATATCACATGATACCACTTATTTGTGAAATATAATAAACCAAACAAACAAAATTGACCCAGAGACACAGAGGGTACAGACTAACAAACTTCAGAAGAGTGGGTGTTTAGTGGGGGGAGAGATAAACCACAGAACTTATATGCATGTATACATAACCAATGGACATAGACAACAAAGCTGGGGATGGGGTGGGGAGGATGGGGAGGAGGGTGTCAATGGGGGAAAAGGGAGAAACATCTGTAACAAAAACAAATTAATAAACATATTTAAAAAATAGATAAATAAAAATAAAAATTAATTATGGCAAATCATTACAACATTTTGATTACTTATACATACAACTAAAGAATATATAAACTTAGGCATACATTTTTACTTAGAATTTTTTTTCTTCTTCTCTAACTCTCTCATTTTGAAATATGTTCTTAGATTATTAAAGTGCATTTTCTTTAATTCACATTGGTTCCTAAACATTTTCTGTATTTCTTGGAATTTCTCCACTGTGATATATTTATTTGAGTTAAAGTGTTTACACTTTAATCTTTTTAAAATTAGGACATATTTATTCCTTCAACTAGTGATTAAAAGTTTGTTTTATGTTGAGAATTATTCTGACATATGATTTTCCTATGGCTCTGTTCTCAAAAGTTTACAATATGTTGTGAAAAGTTAGAGCTATGAGATATAAAGACAAAGAGATTATGTATGATAATGAAGATCTGGAAACAGTTCAATGAGAACACAAAGGGAGAGGCTCAGGGAACACAAATATTTCCCTGAAGGGCCAGTTCAGTAAATTACAGCTATAGCCCCTCACGTTGGGCTACAACAGAGGGAAGGTGGACTGAACTGGAACTGTGTGAGGAGAGTACCGGGTTTGATGCACTGGGGAGAGAGCTGGGAAGGAGGCTGTCAGGAGCTCTATACTGAGTCACTTCACCACAAGACAGTAGGCATCTTCCTCAAGAAGCCCCTTCACATACAATGGCTTTAGCCCCGGGGGAGAATCAAATCCTCTCCCTTAGGAATTTAACACCACCCAGCCCTGGGAAGTGCAACCTGAGGCTCATTAACAGCCAGAGACTACAAGCAAGGCAGTAGGCAGAGACAAGATTCTGAAGGCTTTGAGTCTGGACCTGGCTCTCAGTGTTGGGTGTCATGGCTCTGGGCACTGAACAGTGAAGGCTGAGGCCTGAGTCCCTGAAATGAGCCATTAACCCACACTGCATAAACCATTTTCTTCTCAAAGCAGCTTTAACCCAGGGGAAAGCAATTACCCCACCCACTGGAAATCTTACTCTGCCCACCTGTGAGATTTTTTTTATTCAGCTAAGGGCTACAACCTGAGGCTCATTAAGTAACTGAAACTAATAGCCTGCAGACAAAAGTTCTGAGATAATTGAATCTTTGCTTGGCTTGCGACTTTACCCAGGAAAGTAAAACTAGACATTGGTGTTTAGCATGATCTCTTCCATACTCATCCAAACCCTGCAGAGGGAACCACAATCAGCGAAACACAGACACTCATAGGGAAAATCTGGCAAGCTCTAAACCTGCTGGAGACAGCCAAAATGGTGAAACAAAGAAACAAATTCCAAATGAAAGAACAAGAGAATTCTACAGAAGAAGGGCTAAATAAAATGGAATTAAGCAAGTTATCAGAGGTAGAGAACAGAGTAATGATTATGAGGAAGTTCTACAGCATGAGTAAACATATAGAAACAATAAAAATCAACCAGTTGGAAATGAAAAACCACCAAGCAGAAATGAAGAATGGCATAGCAGAAATAAAGAACACATTGGAAGGAATAACCAACAGATTAGAGGAAGCCAGGGATCAGATCAGCAAATTAGAAGACAGGGTAGAAAAAAATCATCCAATCAGAGAACCACCCCCCCAAAAAAAATTTTTTTAATTTTTAAAATTTTTAAAATAGCAGTTTAAGAGGGCTGTAGGATAATATGAAATATAACCACATCTGCATCATAAAAGTACCAGATGTATCATAGAAAAAGAAAATGAGCAAGGGTTAGAGAATATATTTAAAGAAATAGTGGCAGAAAACTTCCCTTACTTGATAAAGGAAAAAGGAATACAGGTTCAGGAAGCACGGAGAGCCCCAAGTAAGAAGAATCCAAAAATCTCACACCAAGACATATCATAATTAAAATGCAAAAACTTAAGACAAAGATAATTTAAAGGCAGCAAGAGAAAAGCAACAGGTTACCTACAAAGGAGCCCTATAAGGCTATAAACTGACTTCTCAACAGAAACACTACAGGCCAGAAAGGAATGGCATGAAGTATTCAGGTAATGAAAAGCAAGGATCTGAATCCAAGACTACTCTACCCAGCAAGGCTATCATTCAAAATAGGTGAAATAAAAACCTTCCCAGACTAAAAAAAAAAAAAAAAAAAAAAAAAGGCTAAGTAAATATATTAGCACCAAATCAGCACTGCAAAAAATATTAAAAAGACAGCTGTAATCAATAGAAGATATAGGGAGAGAAACATAACCATAATAAATTAAAATGGCAATAAATAAGCATATATCAATAATAAACTTAGATATAAATGGATTAAATGTTCCAATCAAAAACAGAGTAGCTGAATGAATAAGAAAAAATGACTCTCATATATATTGTTTACAAAATACCTGCCTCACAACAAAACACTCATATAGTTTGAAAGTGAAGGGATGGAAAAAAATTTTCCAAGCAAATGAAAAGGAAAAAAAGCTGGGGTAGCAATACTCATATCTGATAAGACTTCAAAATGAAGTCCATAACTAGAGACAAAGAAGGCTACTACATAATTTTGAAAGGATCTATCCAACAGAAGATATAACCTTGGTAAACATATATGCACCCAATATAATAACCCCAAAATATATTTTTAAACTTCTGGAGAACTTTAAAGGAGAAATCAACAGTAATACAATCATAGCGGGATAATTTTTTTTTTAACACCCTGCTGACATCACTGGATAGATCCTCTAGAAAAAAATTAACAAGGAAACATAAACTCTAAATGATGCACTAGATCAAATAGATTTAATAGATATTTACAGAGAATTACACTCTGAAACTACAGAATTCACATTCTTCTCAAGTGCAGATGGGACATTCTCAAAGATAGACCACATGTGAGGACACAAACTACGTCTCTACAAGTTCAAGAAGATTGAAATCATATCAAACATCTTAGATCACAATGGCATGAAACTAGAAATTAATTACAATAAAAACACTCAAAACATACAAACACATGGAGGCTAAATAGCATGTTATTAAACAATGATTGGGTTACAAGGAGATCAAGGAGGAAATAAAAAAACTTCCTGGAACTCAAAGGAATGAACATACACTATCACAAAATCTATGGGATGAAGCGAAAGCAGTCCCGAGAGGGAATTTTATAGCACTACTGGCCTAGCTCAAGAAACAAGAAACATTTCTAATTGTCTATCTAACCTCATAACTTAAAGAACTAGAAAGTAAACAAAAAGAAAAACCCAAAGCAAGTAGAAGGACAGAAATAGTAAACATCAGAGCCAAAATAAATAACAGAGAGACTAAAAGAAAAACAAGTCAGAAGATCGTGAAACAAAGAGCTGGTTCTTTGAAAAAATAAACAAGATTGATGAATCTTCCGCCAGACTCACCAAGAAACAAAGAGAGAGGACCCAAGTAAACAAAATCAGAAATAAATGAGGAGAAATTACAACTGAAACCACAGAAAAAAAAGGATTGTTAAAAAATCCTATGAACAATTATATGTCATAAATTGGACAACCTACGCAAAATGAACAAATTTCTGGAATCACACAGTCTCCCAAAGCTGAGCTGGGATGAGACAGAAAACTTGTACAGACCAATAGAAACTAAGGATATTGAAGATGTAATTAAGAAACTCCCAGCAAAAAAAAAAAAAAAGCCCAGATCCGAATGGCTTCAGAGGGGAGTTTTACTGTACATTCAAAGAACACCCATTCTCCTCAAACTGTTCCAAATGTTTAAGAAGAAGGAAGCCTTCCAAGCTCTTTTCATAATCCCAATTTCAAAACCAGATAAAGACACTAGAAAGAAAGTAAACTACAGGCCAATATCCCTGATGAACATACATGCCAAAATAAACATAGATGCCTCAATAAAATATTAATAAATCAGATCCAGCAATATATTTTAAAAATTACTCCCCATGTTCAAATGGGATTCATCCCAGGGATGCAAAGCTGGTACAATATTCACAAATCATTAAATGTGACAGAACATATAAACAAAATGAAAGATAAAAACCATATGATCAAATCAATAGATGCTGAAAAAGCATTTGGGAAAATCCATAAAATACCCCAAATAGTCACAGCAACCTTGAAAAAGAAGAACAAAGTGGGAGGGGTCACAATACCAGATATCAAGTTATATTACAAAGCCATAGTACTCAAAAGAGCCTGGTATTGGCACATGGAGTGATCAAGATATAAAATAATAATTGCTCAGCATATTTAGGGGTAGGGGTGCCTAACTACCTTTTGGGCATATTTTAAAAGTTCGACATTTATGAATTGTTTGTATTTGCTAGCATATTTTAGAAGTATAATTATGTTAAGAAGTATTTTAAGGAAATACCTCCTTAAAGTGAAAAATGAAATAAAAAAACAGTGCTTAGACTTTAATTTGACAAAGTTTAGTTCTACCTCTTACAGGGTGGGTCAAAAGTAGGTTTACAGTTGTGAGTACACAAAACAGAGTGTATTCTTATGGTATTGTTTATTAATTATTGTATTAATTTGTATTCAGACAGCTGTAAACCTACTTTTGTCCTACTGTGTCAATGAGAATTATGCAGGCACATGGTTTTTCACTTGTAGGACAGCACGAACTCAAAACAAATTTTGACTCACCTGACAGATCTGTCTCATCTATTTCAGAAACAAAAATTTCTGGAGATTTCTGCAGGTATTATCGACAGTTTGTTGACTATCATTCTTAGACTACCATAACTTTCACAGGTCTGACTCATCAGAATTGTGGCATATTTATATATATTCTATCTCAGTGTTATTTCATGATGGAGTTGTATTTAGACAGCTTAAATTGGGATAATACCTAAAAAATCATATATTATATCCTAGCCAATGAAAGGATATCCTCTCAGTTTCTCAAATTAGAACCTACTGAACCTTCAATTCCCTTGTTCGATGGAAGATGTTTTGTTGAGGCACTGCTCTATATACTTTATTTAAATCAGCCATTGATCTTCAAAGAGAGATTAGACTAAAAGCCCCAAAACTTACAACTACTAAAGGGCAGGGTCAGTATTAAACACAAGCATCTGAACTTCTGAATACTTACCTTTATCACTTTGCTGTGTTTTTTCCAAATGCACTTGGGTGACTTGAGCACCTTTTGTACATATTGGCATGGTATTCTTCTTGGGCTCTTAGAGTTTCCACTATAACACAGGTTTTGTTGAAAAGTTTTGACTTATTGGCTCACTTTTCTGAGTCATTCCAAACATTGAAAATTTTTATAAAACTCAGCTTTTTGAAATATGTTTCCATTGATAGGTACCAAAATAAAGCCTGAGACTATTTAAGATATGTTAATGAATTTTATGAAACTTGTGATTATCTCTACTTAACAAGCAAGGGAAAATAAAGCCTATGTATCAATTTATATTTAATTCAAACTGTGACACTGAAAATGCCATGAACTAAAGACAGCTTCATGAGAGAGACCTATAACCAAATTCTGTCAAATTGTGCATCAAATCTCCTTAGCCACAGCCACAGTGATTGTTTTATGAATGGCATAGGACTTAAGCTTGTCCAATCAGAGTGAATCCTAGGAGTTTTGCAGAAATATAAAGAAATAATCTTTACCTTACTTGAACCTGGGAGGGTGTAGAGCCAAAGCTGTTGAAATTTCAGGCACATATGGTTTATAATGAATCAATTGTCAAAATTAAAGGAGTGTCCATTTGGGTGAAATACCCAGGTCTACAAATAAAGCTAGGCATTAATCCAGCTGTATTCCTGTTCTTGGAGGTCATAAGTTAATATATTCTTCTATATCTTAAACTTATTTTAATTGAGTTGTTTTTTCTCTCTAGTAAGCAAAGTTTATAACCAATACACATGGCTTAAGATTGTGCTAGCATTATTGTTGTTGATCTTGCTTTTGTTGCTATACTCAAGGTACACTGACCTTTAAATGCCTTCAATCAGGAAAGAGAGTGGCTGTGTTCAGTGACTTCGATCCTCTAAAACAAAGGCTCCAAGATTGTTGTAGAGCTGGAATATGTTTCTCATCCTCCGTGGATGAAATATTATTTAGAATATGCCCTTGAACTGTTGGTGAGCTTAAGTGCTTAGATTTCAATTTAAAGCCTATGTTGTTCATGCAGCATTGGATATAATCTTGGAGGACCTGGGCATATAACTCCTCATTTCCACCCCACTCTACAATTCTCACATACTGATATAAATATCTCAACTCCATGTGATACTAATCATTACCCATCCAATATGGTGAGGTGGTGGCACAATAAAAACCTAGGATATTAATTTAGTAACAATAAGAGACAGAAATAGAAAAATATATATTGAAACTTTTATAGTCTGAAAGTTGCAAATTTTCAGGTAGTGCTTTGGGCAATGGTTGAACTACATACTGCTTTAAGTACACGTCCTCAATTACCCTTTATATACCAAAAAGCAGAATCAGAAAAATATTCCTTTTACTTCTGCTGAATAATATAAGATAACTAGTGTGGGACACCACAGAAAGCTAACTTAGGGTTGTCGATATTGATTTGCATTCCAATTTAGACATAAAAGAAAGATTCAAGGAGAAACTGGGTCATCAGAGAAGAGCAACAAGGGGAAATTCAGGTGAACACTGTTACTGAATGTAGTGCTTTTTGCTCAAAATAATTAGAGGGAAAAAAAAAAGAATTATTGTGGATCTTGCAGTAAGATTGCTCACCAGTTCATTCCAAATTAAGAAGATATTAATGCTTTGGAAGAATACAGGGTGGGGCAAAAGCAGTTTTACAGTTGTTTGTATGGAAAAATGCAATAATGAATAAATAATAATACAAGAATAAACTCTGTTTTGCATATTCACAACTGTAAATCTACTTTTGCTGCACCCTACAGATACAGAAAACATATTTAAGGCATCTGCTACTGTTATCAAGAAGAAATTAGGTAAACATGAAACAAGGGATAAATATGTCATGAAGAGGCTACTGCTGACTATGAAACTGGATAAGACAAAATATGATTATATAAAAAGTAGAAAACTGATAGAAATGTAAAAATCTATTTTATGTAGATAAGAACTGAAATGACAATGAAGAAAATATAATCAGTAATTTGAAGGATAATCTTAAAATGCTCTTCTAGAATACAAGAGATTTTAAAATTAGATTTAATATAATTGCTGTGTAACAGAAAAACTTGAAAAAGACATAATAAAAAAGATGCTAAAGAAGTACCCGAAATGCCAATGGAATGTACTTTCCTTTTAAACACATAACAGGATTTTTTAAAACAAATTAAGTGAGAGTGTGAGACATAATTTGGGGGGGAGGGGGATTAAAAAAAGAAAAAGAAAAAATCTTCAAACCCAAACTTTTCCACAATAAGAAGAGTTGTCATATTTACTAAATACTGAAGAAAATATTTGTGATCTAGTATTTCCTACCAAGTTATTTCCAAAAACAGTTGAAAAAATAATCAGATATTTAAGATAAAAATTATAATCAAATTCTTGTGTTTTCTGAAAAGTTATTCAAAGCTGTCTTCAAGTTATCTGATAAAAGCGTCAAATAAAATCAAGAACTCACAGTAGTACATTTATAGGTCTGTCATCCTATGTAAGAAAAAAAGAAAGCATGAATGAAGGGATTTTAAAATTTTAAATATGGTGCTATACCTTAATCTGATCTCAAAATATCACTCCAAGAAAATATATATAATTTATGTTTTAATTATTTCCTGATCTTTCACCATGGTGAGCTTCAATATCCCATTCTCATGCCACAGGATGTGACTTAGGATGTACCTTTCAATTTCACCAGGAAAGTAAAAGTAAATTTTCTGAATTTATGGATATGCAGTTGCAGTAATAACACAGGAATCATTTAAGGCATTATTTATTATTGAAATACAAATCAATTGTTAATTTGACTGGGAATTGCTTAATGAAATTGAAATTTAACATAGACGTCATTAGTAACTAGATAGAAAATTGCAAAAATTATATTGTTAAACTTTGTCAAAGATTTAATAAAGTAAGTAGCTGACTTAAGGGTTTTGTTCTCATTGCAGAGTCGCAATCAGTAATTTAAGATTAGTTAATCAATCTATTAATCTATTTTATCTTCTGCAGTACATGTTATACAGTTAACTGTCTAGGACTACCAGGTGACCTGATTGTTATGATTTATTCACTAACTGCAACAGAATACTGCTAATTGCATTATGTTCATTATCTTTTGGCTCCATTATTATCTGCATAACAAGTTTATGATTACTTTTCTTGTATAACTAACTAAATGAACTAAGAGTTCTGAGTAATTTGAAGAGAAATTATGAATCCATGTAAAAAGAGTACTGTAGGAAAAGCCCTCATAATTATAAGACTTATAACCCTGGGCAAATCACTTAACCTTTTAAGCTAATTTTCTTTCAACCTATAAAATAGGTTTATGGAGGTAACTCTGTTTAATTAATGAATTTTGTCAGTAATATATATCAGAATATGTATAAAATTGCTTTATAAATGTAATATACTGTTATTGTTATTATTATTGCACTGACACACATTTCTTGCTATGCTCTCATAAATTTCAAAATGAGATTGTAAATCAAAGGCTAGTTCTGTATTACTGAAAAGTTAGTTGTTAGAACTCTCCTATTATTAATAAGAAGAGATTGCAGTTAGATATATTAACTTAATGACTGGGTTAATAATGTATAGATCATGTATAGAGCAAAAACGGACAGATTTTGTCTATAAAGAGCAATATAGACTTTCTAGGCCAAGAGGCAAATTTAGGATATAAGTACTTATTTACCATTTAAAATATTAAAAAACAAACAAAAACATTTTAGCTGGTAGATAATCCAAACCAAGTGGGAGTGGATGTGAGGTGGGGCAGATTTGGTCCACAGACCATAGTTTGCCAACTCCTGACATAAAATAATAAAATAAAATAAAATTCTACATTTTTAAAAGTTATCTCTTTTAAACTTTCTTTTGAAATTCACACCAGTTAATTTTATATTTCCTTGAAAATAATTCTGTATTTACTTGATCAGCATGTGTGAAAAACAATAGTAGTTTTGCATAATGAATGCATGTGGAAATAAGGGAGACTGCAGTTTTTGTTCACTTTGTCATACAAAATTTGATAAAGAAAAAATGTGTGTCACAGAATCTGAATATCCCTTTGTGTAAACATTTCATATTAGAAGATTTGAATTGAGCCTGGCCATGGATTCAGAGGTCCTGGTTTGATTCCCAGTCAGGGAACATGTCCAGGTTGCAGGCTAGATCTGCAGTGTGAGGTGTGCAAGAGGTAGCCGACTGATGTTTCTCCCTTACATGGATGTTTCTATCTCTATCTCACTTCCTCTGTCTCTAAAAATTAATAAAAACATATTTTTTAAAAAATTTGAATTGAGCCATGGTAAATGAGAAATATTTTTACCTCTAAAACTTTTTCCAAATGTTACTAACTAAAAGAGAAATTTAATTCAACTGGAAAATAAATCTTAATTTGCTTATAAATAGTAGTAGTTTATCTTTCTTTAATGTCAAAAATGAGTCTGCCACTATACTTCTAACAGCCAAACACTTTTCTCTCCTTACATTCAGTGAGTTATGACCCATGCCACTAGAGTAATTAAGTCCATCAGATGCAATAACTGCTGTTGACATTCTCAAAAGGAAACTTAGAATGTGGTTTTCTAATGACTGGAAGTAATGAGTAGAAGATTTTAAAAAGATTTTGATCTCATCTTAAAATCTGAGTTTTATCTTGATAGGTACTTTAGAAATCAAAACACTCTTATTTAGTATAAAAATATCTCCCATGCAAACACATTTGGATTTAAATATTTCTTGCATTACTACCATTATGTGGACAGTATTGCTACTGGCTTTTGCCATACTCAATTTTTGTTTCAGCATGAAACTCCTAACTCAGAACCATGCTTAAGAAAGCAGCATGGGGCCATTCCACTCTACAGGGACAGCAACTGCAAGGGAGGAAAAATCCGACTCAGTTACTCCTATTAGTAGGACAGTGAGGTGGCCTAAATTGAAAAGCTCTAAAACATTAGGGCAATGATAACTCTCTAAATCAATATGACCTGTTTTTAACTCCTTTATACTATGAAATATGAAAGAAATTGATCTTCTGTTGTCTAGGCACCATGTGAGACACTGTAAATTGCAAAGATTGGGTATAACTCCTGGGTAAATTACTAATTAATTAAATAATTATTATTAAATTTCGACTATGTTTCAGATACTATGCTTGATGTGTAGGGTATTTCTGAGCATCAAATAGACAGACACATCCCTGAGGAAAAGCTGACATGCTAATAGTGGTTGTGGTGCTTAGTCTCAGCATGTGCAGCCCGATCACGTTATAAATAAGCATGAAGATTAAAAAAATTTGGCATTCTTGTCTTTCTCTTTGATTATCTCAATCTCTGTTTTCTGCCTGACTTGTGGTTATCTTTGTTCTTTTCTTGGATTTTCTTTGACTGCTAACATCCCCCACTATATAAGGACCCTAAAGCACAATGTGCTCCCTTCCAGTCTAATTTTACTCATCATCATAGTTTCCTGGTACTGGTTATAGTATAAATAGAATATTCTAAACAATATTGCTGTTATTATCTTCTTTTTAGAACTGAGCAAAGGAAAACAGATGGAAAATCTATCTTTGAATGGCAAATATTATACAATACAAACATAACAATCAGGATGATTGATCAATGATCTGTGAACACAGAAAGTTTATATTTTTATTACTAAATATATCATCTCAAGAAAAAAGAAAGAGGTTGAGCCAAAACAATCAGCTTCCTCATTACTCCTAAGTTGAATTGAGGAGCAAATAAGCCAGAGAGACTATTCCCTGTATTACAACATCGATCCTGACGAAACAATGAGGAAATCTTTGTGATGAGCAGAGGCAGTCTAGAGGACTAATTGCAGTGCGATAAGATTGTGTTGATGCCCATCTTGCTTATTGGGATAAAGTGTGGAGAGCAAATATTCTACATGAAATATTAAATATGCGGTTCAGAAGCATTCATATTATGATGCAGGATGCTTCTTTGTGTGTGTGTGTGTGAACCACAAATACACCAATGGAGAAAGTGTAAATTGTAAATGTTTTCTCATATGGGACTAGGCACTGAGTGATAATAATGGTGGAAAATTAAAATTATGAAGACCATTTGTCCTTTTTTTTTATATTGGGGGAACATGACATATAGGCTGATGGCTGGCTGGAGGTGGGATAGACTGACCAGAGAAATCTGGGCATTGATACTGATTTCTCAACCTCCATGAAGACAGAAAAACTGAATTTGATTAAAATATAAGTATAAGCAACATTAGTTTTTTTTTAAAAAAGCCTTACATAGGACGTTTGTGTTTTTAATGTAAGTTAATCAGAGTTGAGATTAAAAACTATACGTATAAACAGTTTGTACCATAATAGTTATTAATTTTTTTCCTTTTGTTTTTTACGATCTAGAAAGTCCCCAACTTTGCAGACAAATTTATCTTTAGTGAATTAAAACTGGTGTAAATCCTTTGCCACTTCTTCCATTGTAAGGTGATATCTGCTTCCACTTGAATCTGGTATCACCCGGAGATTTGTTGAACAAGCAAATTTATACTCTAATTTTAGCGTAAGAGATTTACAGCTTAGGTTTTCACTGCAAAAATAACTTATTTTTAAAACCTAGCCACCATGTTGTGATGAAGCTCAATCAGCCACATGGAGAGGACACACTGAGGAGAACTGAGATGCCCTCCCAACAACCCCAGTTAGCTGCAAACGTCCAGCTTTTTTAGAGAGGCACATTTGGACCTTCCAGCCATCTTTGGGCACCAACCAATACCAAGTGAAACACAAAACACTGGTGTATTGCACAGAATTATAAAAAAAACAAAACAAAACAGTAAAATTATTTATTTAGAGGGAGTTATTGTTATCAATAGCTAGACTAGAAATTGGCACCTGGATATAACATGATATCATAACAAAAACAAAACACATGCTGAAACATTGACTTTGTGAGTCACAGTTGGAGGCCTGAAGAGTAAGGAGAAGGCTGAAAAGGTAGTAATGAAACTACTACTAGAAATTGGATAAAGTAGGAACTGAACTATGTACTGGCAGGAAAAGAAGATAAGACTTCAGTAATACCTAGTAAATTTTGGATCTAAGTGTATTCTAGGGCAAAAAAGAATAACCTAAAGAAGGGACTGTTAAGTTTCAGGAAGAATCTACAGAAATTGTTTACATCCCAAAATTGTATTGTTGAAAATCAAAACTGTTTCTTATCAGGCTTTCCATCTGAAAAAAGATATTCAAAGAAAGAAATTGTCTCAGGGAAAATATAAAACACAGAGTGCAGCCAGTTAAAAAATACTGAAAGTCAATATAAATTTACATGTAAGTCAATATAAATTTACATGTGTGGCTACATGATCCTTCATGGTGCATCCTAGAATTTCTACACTATACTGATGAGCTTCTAAGTTTCTTAAGGGTATGCATGTTTTATAGACTTAATCAAAAAACATCTATGAATATTGATGGCATTGTATCACAACTCCTAAATCCCAGGCTAAAGTAAAGAAATGCCTACTTCACAGAGATTTGTGCATGTAATATTTCTCCAATTGAGTGAATATAAAACTTGATACGTAGGAAGCACACACAGTTTTTAGAGAAGCTGTAAAATATTCAGTTGAAAATGGACAGCAGTTAAGAGTAAAAACAAGTCTTTTTGCTTCAAATTTTAATGGACAAGAAACAAATTGACAAACACAGGACATTTCTTATGAAAAAGAAGAGTGATTCAGAAGGCAGAACAAAGAACGCAGAAAGTAAAGCTTAGAGTTGTGGATAGTCATTGCCAGGGTGATAAATTGATACCTAAATCAGGAATTATCCTAATTATCTCCTCATGAAAAATAAATTCTGTCCCTTCTTTCCAATTATGACTCTCTTAACTTGTCCCAACATACTTCAGATAATGTCTTCTCCTCTATGCTTTTTCTCTATGAAAGTGATATATATTGTTTTCCATGTATTTAAGTTTAAGCATATTATATTAAGTAAATTGTTTGACAATTGCTATTTGCTTAGTATTATATTTATGAGATTCATTTACATATATTGATAGCTCTTTCATTCACTTTCAAAGAAGTGAAAATGATATGCATTATTTATCAATTCTCTACTTGAAAGAATAGAGATTGTTTCCAAATGCTTCTATTTTAAACAATTCTGTGAAGAGTTTTACTGTTCATTTCTCCTGCTGCTCATATGGGAAAGTTTTCCTGGCTTCTAGATGTAGAACTAGAATCACATAGTTTATTTATGCATATCTTCAATTAACTAATAATGCCAATTGTACCGATTTATTTATTTATTTATTTATTTATTTATTTATTTATTTAGTGGTATGTGCCCCTAGCAGGAACCGAAACCCAGGACTCTCTGGTCCGCAGGCCGACGCTCAACCACTGAGCCAAACTGGCCAGGGCTATTTGTACCCATTTATACATGCAACAGAAGCATATGAGTGTTTCTGTTTCTGCCTATCTTCATCAACCACTGGTATTGTCAGATTTTTATATTTTTTTCACATCTGGTGTCTAGGAAATGCATCTTAGTATTTTTCCTTGCTATATGCATATACATGTGTTTCTATTTTAATACATATAGTGTATGCATACACGTGTGTATGTGTACGTGTTTGCATATGTAGTGTATACAGTGAAAATAAAAACAAATGAACTGGACTAATAAACATCAAATTCAAATGAGTATTTGGCTGTCATGGAGATAAAGGAGTGTGACTGGGGAGGGGGTACTTAGAAAATGTATGTACATGGGTAACATGTTTTTTATTTAATTATATATCTAAGAGTGTACATTAGCATTACATTATTAATGTAATCCGGTGTGTTAATTTTATATGTTTTAATGTTCTAAGATATTTAAAATTTTAATTTTATAAAAATAATGCATGATTTTTATGGCAGACATTCTTGGTCAACCTTGTCAAAGTTCAATAATTTTTTTTAAAATATATGCTTTTATTGTTTTTTATTTTTTTTTAGAGAGAGAGGGAGAGATAAAAATGTCGATCTGCTTCTGCTGCCACCTGCACGCCCCCTAGTGGGGATCGAACCGCAACCTGGGCATGTGCCCTGACTGGGAATGGAATCAGGATCTCTCAGTCCGTGGGATGACGTTCACTCCACTAAGCCACACCAGCTGGGCTTGTTTATCAATGTTTCTCTCTCATTCTCTCACTGATATTTCTATCTCTCTCTCCTTCCCTCTCTTTCTAAAAATCAATAAAAACACATTAAAAAACAGAAGTCTGCTGGGAGATAATTTCTTTGCTGTTGAAAGGCATGAGCCATGCAGACAGTGTTTATGTCATCCCACCTGACTTCCCCTACTTCCTGGCTGTGAATATAGTTGATACTTAGAGACTTAAAAGGCACCTTGATATCCAAAGACATAAAATCAACATTATGACAATTCTAGAGATGAAGAATTTGTGATAATATTTTTAAATTGGTGAACAACTCCTGGATCACCAATCCATGATTTTTTAGTGATAGATACCATACATTTCTTATCAATTATAGTCATAGTTATTTTGAGTTTTTATAATTTTAGTGAATGCTTTTTAGTTTATAAACATTTTTAAATTTTGCAATGGTTAGAATATTATAAAGAAAATAAATATTTACTATAATCTTACACCTACAGTGTTCTATGTACAGTTTGCCAATTTAAGTGATTTCCCTTTAGTTTATCTTTCTTGGTATTACCTCTCTCTCATATTCTTTTTTTCTAAGAACGTCTTCTTACTTGTATTTCTCTATACATAAGAAATTCAAATTACTCATATCCCAAGCAACATCACACATTGTGGCATGTGTGAAAACTAGCTTTACCTAGGAATGCTCAGAGATTTACTAATAATCTTCCATATGTGGGCACATAAGGTACACATAAATATTAAAGGCCATTAAAAAATACTGAACATTTCTAAAATAATTTGGATTGGATTTCATCTCTGATGAGCTTCTCTCCATATACATATGTTACTGATATTAGTAGATTCCCTCACTAGTTGACACACTTTATCTCCTCCGATAGCAACGGCATTTACTCTTCTAGTCATTTATGCTTATACCTATTAACTCTTCAACATTTCTTATTTGAGGTCTACTCAGTCATAAGATTTTTGTTATCAGCCCAACTGTAAGCAGTTCAGAGAAACTTGTAATTTTTTATTTTTTTACATGCTCTTTTTGTCATTGTCCACAACACACAATCTGACAGCTAAAGGGAAGGCTCGACATACCATCATCAAGACCATATTACAACCTAGTCATTGATATATTGTTGTTCAGTCAGATCTTACTGACCTCTTGGTGACCAGTCATTACCTACATGGCCTAGAATTCATGTAGCAGCACTTCCATGACATATTCCAGAATAATAATTAGTAGAACTAGCTGTTGATGGGTGGGCAGCATTCTGATGGAAGACATGGCATAGATTTCTCTGTGCTATAGTCTGTGGCTCAACCAATTGAACAAAACCTATCTTCCTTCAAAGCAATGGTAGTTATCACCACAGGACTTCCATTTTTGATGCTCTCCTCTGTATGAAACTCTTGTTTATTCTACTTGAGCTCAATGAGGCTTTGTTTTAAAGTACTTCTGTCTAATGAAAAAAAATAAACTGATGAATAAAATAGAATCAGAGAGATGGAAACAGAACAGACTGACGAATCTCAGAGGGAAAAGGGGATGAGAGATGGAAAGAAATTAACCAAATAATTTATATGCATATATGCATTGCCCATGGACACAGACAAGAGGGTGGTAAAGGCCTGGGGTGGGGTGGGATCAAAGAGGGGAGAGTCAAGGGGAAAAACAAGGGGACACATCTGTAATGCTCTCAACAACAAAAATTATAAAAAAATAATAAAGTACTTCTGTCAACTCTGGGTTATGTGCTACAGGGTTACTCACACTTTAATGCCTGTGAACATGTAAATTTCTCCTGTCTGTCAAACTCAGGGAAACACTGTCCCTCTTTCATCAGAACAAAGTTTTGAATATAGGTTGGTGTTTGGCTTGAGAGGTAATCCGTAGTCTTGGCTATAGGTATTCAATAAAATGCTTCTTCTACTTGAATTTTATCATATTAGCAGAGTTTATTCTAGATTCAACTTCCTATATCCATTTATTTTATTACTTTTTGCTTACTATATAGATCTTACATTTCAGATTTTAACCATCATTATTATTTTGATGATGTTGATGGTTGTGCTCTGCACAGTAATTAGACAGGAGTCACGTATTTCCTCCTTTCAGGAATGCCCTCTCCTAGACATTTTTATACATAATTGTCATCAATTAGCATTGATTTTTCCCCATGCATATTTCAGCTTCTGAATGCTCAGCTTGAACTGAAGTGATTTCATTGATCACTCAATTAGATATAATATAATTTGTTAGCCATTCATAGCCTGCTCATCCTCACATTTTTATTATTTAAGTAGTAGAATTCAGTAAAAGAAACAGAAACCATTCTAGTTACTTTTATTTAATCCTCACCCGATGATATGTTTTTATTGATTTTAGAGAGAGAGGAAGGGAAAGGGAAAGAGAGAGAAACATCAATCAGTTGCCTCCCATAAGCATCCCGACCTGGGATTGAACCCACAACCTGGATATGTGCTCTGACTGAGAATCAAACCCACCACCTTTCAGTGTACTGGACAACACTCCAACCAATTGAGCCACACCAGCCAGGGCCATTTTAGCTATTTTAATAGAGGGATTTAGGTACTTAAGTAATTATTTGAAGTTTCTAATCTGGACTCTTTGAGTGATCACTTCACAACTAATTCTCTAGGGGAACAACTTTCTTTCAGGCTGTCACTGGAGATAAGTCAAAGAATGGACATGCAAAGCCACTGGCCAGAGATTTGATAGTCACCTTAAAATACTGAAAAAATTGCAACTATCTCTTGACACAAGGAACTGGAGAATGGACATGACATCTGAAAGCTGCCATAGAAACTTTTCATCTTTCCAAGAATGAATAGTTGCAAAAGATGAAGATAATTATACCCACCTTTATGTTACAAATATCTCAAGACTGCATCTAATTGGCAGAACTTAATTCACATCCGAAACTCTGGTTAAAGAGGGATATATGGTGTTCAATTATCATTCAAAATTGTAAAATGAGTGAATCACATTTGAGAGATCCAATTAAAAGTATCTACTAGAGATATGTATGATTCCAGTTGTTTTTTAAAGATATACTAAATAATATATACCAGCTGTAAAAGTATTATCTTTTTTGTGAGATCATTGTCAGAAAATTTGAATGGTGTTTAAATCAGACTTTCCTAAATTTATGCTTTTGGTTTCAGAAAGGAAGGTACTGGCTGCCAGAGTCACTGGTGAACTCAAATTGGGATGGAAAAAAAATGTAAATAATGTCTGTGTATGTAGGGTGTTGGAAGAATGTACTGGATAAAATAAAATTAAAATGGATAGTGAATTTTAAAGATATTAGGCATTTTTTTATATTTCTATCATTATATTATTTTCTCACATTGTAGTGGAATTCAGAAGACATTTATTTATACATGGTAGGTAGATACACAAAAAGTTTTTGTAGATAACAGTGGATACAATTGAGTTTCTAAATAGATTTGAATCCCATAGGACAGATAACCAACTTGAAATTCAAGGTATTATTGATTTTCAGGATAGTACTCATTTCATTGTATTAGTTTTATCTTATTTCCAGAAATATTTAAGTGGTTCTTTAAAAAGAATACTAGAATAACTTATACACGATGGCCTTAACCAATTTCAAACTTAACTTACTGTCAGTAAGTTTTAAATTATTGAGCAAAATAACTATTTTAATTATTGCAAAATTATAGCTAAAGACAAGTGATTAAAATAAAAGTATTTTAAACATATTTTATTCATTCTTGATCAAATGTTTTATAGCTTAAAATAGTAAGTCTGTGTGTTATTTGTAAAATAAACAAATGGTCCATTTTGGATTAAATTACATATTGCTTTATATATATATTTTACCTTACTTCTTATCTTGCTATGGATAGTAAATTTATATACACATCCTTAGAATGGCAACCAATGCAAAAAATAAAATTGTTTTTTAAAATGTTAGCAACTACAGATTTGCACAAGTGATTGAAAATTTAATAATTCATAATGATTTGGCAAATTTATGAGCAGTATTTAATCAAAAGCTATTGCTGACATAATTGTGTGCTCAGTTAACTTTCATAATACGCATAAAATCTGTTTGTTTTGAACATTCCTGATTTGTTATCTTAACCAACACATGATTCTGACTTAACTTTTCTGTAACTAGAAAAAAAAAACAAAACATAGTCTCACCAGTGATTAACTTAAAATAAATTCAGTTACTTTTATATAATGTTCAATAATATTAATATAATTTCTAAAACCTAAGAATAATAGTTTTGTCTTCATATTTACAGTATATTCATTTTGCATGTTGCTCACACTTTTCAAAAACTGGAGATTTCAAGTGTTAATTTAATAAATTCCTTATATACATTATTCCTATAAATCATGGTTAAAAAATTTGCTCCTCTTTTGTACACTTAGTCATTTCTATGTGTTATTAATTGCTTCTTCATTCATGGGTTTGATACTCTACAAATCATATAAAAAATATTGTGTAAGTTTTGTTTGTATTCTTAGTATTATAAATATGTATATTTGTGTGCATATCTATGTTTATATATGTGTGTATATATCTATATCTATACATAGTTATCTCATTTAGGATGTTGAGTTTAAATTATGTGTAAATGAGCAAATACCTGTAACATCTTTGCAGTTTAGGTGGACTGAGGACACTTCTTTATTCTGAAAAATGAAAGTAAGCTTTGTCTGCTTGAGAACATAAAAGCAGGAAGCTGAATGAAGACCATTACTTAATTACTAAAAGACATTCAAATTAGAGATAGCATAATTTATTAGTTATAACTCCAGCAATATGGAAACTTTATACATCAATGAACAAGAAATATTTCTGTATACATAGTGCCTAAAATTTCAAAAAAAATATTTATTATTCTTTTTAGCACTTTTCTCCCACATAAATCAAAAGCTTACGTTAATTAGAATAATAGTAAATAAACGCTTTTGTGTAGGTTGGAGAAAAACTAAAAACTTGAAATTAGATGTAGGAAGGTGCAACTTAAATAATAGAAGAGTAAGAAAAGGAGGAAGTCTTTATCATTTGTTTATTGTCAGCATGTCTGGGTGAATTATTAATTTATTTTTCATATGATATTAGTTTTCTATTGCTGCTGTAATAAATTGACAGACATGATGGCTATAAAAACCCCACAGATTTACCATGTTATAGTTCTGGGTGTCAGAAGTCCTAACTGGATCTCACTGGGTTCAAATCAAAGTGTTAGCAGGGCTGGGTTCCTTCAGGATGCCCTAGGGAAGAATCCATGCCCCCTGCCGCAACCTCATTAATTAAACGTTATGACCACTTTCCCATACTCAAAGACAGGAATGCCTTGATGGGACTTTGTCATGTATGATGTCTAGAACAGTCACTACTGCCTCCCTCTTTGACTCATAATGATCCTTGTATTATGTTGGATTCCCCCACACAATTGAAAATAGTCTCCCTATTTTAATGTCTACTAATTAGCAACCTCAATTCCATTTTCAACCTAATTCCTTTTTCCATGTAACATAATGCAATCACAGATTCCCAGATTAAGATATGGATAACTTTGAGAGGCCAGAATTCTGTCGTCTTAAAAGAGACATATTGTATATGAAGTTATCATATTAAATATAATATTTAATTATTAAAATATTCTCATGATGAAAATAACAGCTAGAGTGGGGAGACAAAAAACTAATAGGAATAAGGAATGAGGGATCAAAGCCCTAAGTGCTAGAGCACCTAAATCTCTCTCCTAAGCCTTGTTGTTTCATATGAAAAAGCATCAATTGACTATCACAGAACAGATATAATTAATACTTTCCTTATAAGTACAATGTGAAGCTTTGTAGATACTTGAAAAGCAGTTAAACATAAGAACATTACAGTCCCTTTTCTAGAAATATACCTGAGACATGGCAATAACACCAATAAATAAAAAAACCTATGACAAAATGAGGCATTTCAAATTCATAGGATCTGCAAAACTGAAAACTTTTTGCAAAACAATTCTATAGAATAAGTTCAAATAATTTCATGCTTTATAATCACAGGCAAGTATTTTAGGATGCTTCACTGAACTACAGATATTAGAAAGTTAAAAAGTCTCTTTCTGTACTCATTAATAATTATTTATCTATTTGAATTTCCAGCTCTACAAAGAACATCATTTTACATACTAAGACTTAGTACTTTGTGTTTTAATGGCATCATTTAAGCTCTAATTATGCATGAAATGATACTGAATTTCTCACTAAATTCAGAGGAAAAACTGTTTTCATGATTCATTCTTTCTTTGGTAAACATTTCTAAAACTGTGTTGCTGATACAGCTCATCAACTAAACCTTATGAGAAATGAACTGTATGGGAGGAAAACGCTAATTAGCAAGATTTTCTATCCCACATACACATGTGAAATTCCCATTAATGTCAATCACAAGGAGATGTCTTTCTGCAGAATACCCCTAGGTAAGGATGTACATCTTCCCTTGCCTTTCCAATTAGAAACACTTTTTTTTTTTTTTCAAGTTGTTAACAAGCTGCATTAAATTCTAGGTCTAAAACTTTGGTTTCCATAACAAGAGCATGTTATTTAAATGTTCAGATGATATTTATATTATAAAATGTAGTTTTTAAAAGTGATTTTAAACTAATTTGTTTTATATTCACTAAACTGCATCATCTTATAAATGAATTTTACACTAAATAGTAGCCAAGATTTACCAGTAGTTTCATGTAAAAGTGGCTTACTTCATTCTTTAAATGTTATTTTAAATGACTGTGTTAGAACTGAGCACCACAATGCAGACTACACAGGTGCTCCGCCCAACCTAGACACACTGCAGTGCACTGACAATGTGTAACTTATGAGATAGTGAGGCATTTCTCCATGCTGTGGTAATGTGTAAAACTGTCCTCAGTACTACAAAATCTAATAAAGTATGCTGTTACTCTTGCTCAGGACAAATAAGAAATAACAAAAAATAAGCAGTGTGTTCTACCAAAAATACACATAATTCTGCTCATCAACTAAACTTTAAAATATGTAAATCTATATACAATTATGTCAACAAAATTAGCATCTCTACAGACAGTAAAAATTACTTCCTATATTCATATCTTATTCATACCATATATCTCATGGTGTGTATTAGTCAGTGTTCCCCAGAGAAACAGGATACATGAGAGAGAGAACTGATATTTTATAGGAATTGACTCACATGGTTATGGAGGCTAAGAAGTCCCACAGTCAGCCATCTGTAAAGTGGAGAAACAGGAATGACAGTATAAAATTCAATCCGAGTTTAAAGTCCCGAGAATCAGAAGCTGCATGTCCAAGGGCAGTAGGTAGATGGACATGCCAGCTCATTGCAGATAGGATTTGCCTTTCTTTCAGCATTTTGTTCTATTCAGGCCCCCAATAGATTGGATGATGGTTGCCCACATTGGTGACGGTGGATCTGCTTTATTCAGTCTACTGATCCGCATGTTAATCTATTGAAAACACTCTTACAGACAAAGCCAAAAATAGTGCTTTATAAATTATCTGGGAATCCTTTAGCTCAGTCAACTTGATATATAAAGTTAAGCATCAAATGTGGTTACTCCAAAATATTGCAGGTTCATAAATAACAGGGCATATACAGTAACAACGATATTATTCATTGTTTCTATTGATTATTGGGACAATGACTTAAAATTTATTTTGGATGACAGATCAAATTCATCATTGAATGAGATGGGATTTGAAGTCAAACTTTTTTGAGTTAATATTCATTTCCAATTCTGTTCCAAGTACAAGCAATGCAACACTATTTCACCTGGTTTTAGTAAACCACTGAGTTAAGTTACTCAACATGATATCTAAGAGCATAGTGCAGACATTTTATCCTAATTCTCTGTAACTCACTAACATGTGGTTAATGAACTGAGTATCTTCACAGTAAAACCCACCAGGATCACATGGTTAAAAGACAAGAAAGATTTTCTTATGACTTGCATGGGGAGAGGAGGAGTCATCTTTGTGAAATAGGACCGAAACTTACTCCACGATAAAGATCCACTCTCCAGGAAGAAAGATTTCATCAGAACCTTGTCCCAGAGCTTGGCGGGAAGGCATTCCTCTCATTCACATTAAAGTAAAAGGATGGAGAAAGAGTTAGCATGTTAACACCTGTAAAATAAAGCTGGAGTGACTACACTAATTTAAGGGAAAAAAAACAACACACATAGCTCTTTAGAGCTAGAAAAATTATCAGAGATAAAAAGAGGTACTACATACTAGTAAGGTAGTAAGCCTACATGAAGTTACGCCAATTCTATGTTCCCTGATCTGAAGACTCAATCTTAAAATGTCAATTCTTCCTAAATGGTGCTGGAACAAGTGAACATCTATATGAGGAAAGAAAGAGAGACTCGACACAGATCTTACATTTTCCAGAAATTTTGACTCAAAATGAATCACAGACCTAAATATAACACATACAGCTATGAAAATCTTTAAAACAAATAGGAAAAATCTTCATGATCTGTGTTTGACCATAATTTCATAATTATAATACTAATATCACAATACATGAAGGAAAAATGCTAAGCTGGATTGTTTTTTTTAAACTTTAAACTTTTGCTCTGTAAAAGCCACCATTAAGAAGAATAAAGCCCTGGCCGGTTTGGCTCAGCGGTCAGAGCGTCAGCCTGTGGTCCAGAGAGACCCAGGTTCGGTTCCCGCTAAGGGCACGTACCTCGGTTGCAGTTTGTCCCCGGCCCTGGTTGGGTCGAGTGGGTGGCAACCACTCGATGAATCTCTCTCACGTTGATGTTTCTCTCTCTGTCTCTCTTTCACTCTATCTGAACAAAAAAATGTCCTCGGGTGAGGATTAAAAAAAGAAGAAGAATATAAAGCCACAGACTGAGAGAAAATATTATAAAATAGAAGTCCAATGAAGAATATATATTAATCATACTCACAGAATATACATAAAACCCCAAACAATACTAAAACAAACATCTTAATAAAGTGCACATGGTATTATTAGAGGATAATGAATATCGTACTTGAGGACTCACTATCTTCACAATAATTCTGTAACTATTTTAGAATTCTAAATGCTTACTACAAAAAATAGTAATTGAAAGGCAGAAGGACAAATTAAGACTAAACACCTTACTACTCCTAAGTTCTTGTTCAATGTCCTAGCAGAATGGGGTCTGCCACACAGCACAGATGGAGAAGGTACTTGAGGATGGCATTACCCGAAAGTCAAGGGAAATGAAGCAAACGGCTCTGTCACAATTGAACCACAGTTGCACTCAAACATGTACATGAATCTATGCATGGACAAGTAGCTATAGACATACAGATTGATGAATATTCTGGGTCTCTCACATAAAGATTCTCAAGTTTGGAATGGGTAATCAAGACTAGATCAAATTCAATCTTACCTCTGAATAAAGCATGTTTTGCTTTAAGAAGGCCACTTATTAACCATAATGTGAAAACACAACAATAAAGCATTAATTAAATTTATAGAGAAAATGACCCATGAGAGTACTTTTTTTTAATTAATCCTCACCCAAAGTTATATATTTTTTTACATTTATCTTCAGACAGAGCAGAAGGGGGAGAGAGAGAGAGAAAGAAAGAAACATTGATGTGAGAGAGACACATGGACTGGTTGCCACCCACATGACCCCAACCGGGGCCAGGGACAAACCGCAAATGAGATATGTGCCCTTGGATGGAATAGAACCCGGGACTCTTTGGTTTGCAGGCCGATACTCTAACCACTAAGCCAAACCCGCCAGGGCTAGTACTTAATAATACTGATTGAATGAGTAAAAAATAAATATCCTGAATTGTGAATCTAGTTTGACAATGCTATTTACAAGTTATTGAGAAATAGAAAGATATTTAAGTTGGAAAAGTTTGTTTTCAATTATTTTCTCTAAATCAGTACATTTTAACTGGATAGGCAGGCCAAAGCATAAGGAGAAAACTAGAAGGAATTTTGCACTTAAGAGATGAGTGTATAAGCAATGCTTTTTAAAAGCAGAAATAAGGACAGTGGAAAAGGAGAAAATCATAGGCAAGATTTGGTAATTTAGTAAATAAGCAGAGTGGAGAGTGAGAGAAATAGTAAAATTAAAGAATGGATTTTCTGTCCTTACCTGTTTCCTACAGGCTTTCTGTGTAGAAAGCAATGCTGATGGGTCATAACTCAGATATTTAAATTATGTTGTGCATTGCATTTAATGAGATTGGGCCAGAAAGAAATTCAGGGAAGCTTTATGTTGTGACAGAGTATAGATTAGCCTTGGTAATAACTGATTTTAGAGATCATTTGTTTTTGTAAAAAGAATAAAAATATACAATGTGTTTAAATGGTTGTGCTGATGTTCCATTTTGACAATAATGACTACAAAATTGTGAAGGGGAATTGATCATTTGCAAACGGTAATGACAAATCTTAATCCGGTAATAACTGCAAATGTACTCTATTATACATGTAATTGGCAGTAATCTGTACCTAAGCACTGGTCCAGAAAGACAACAGTTGAGGACAAATTCTCATTTCCAAATGTATAGTGTTCCTTGAAATAAATAGCCTAAAACTGTTGTTATTGAACCACACATTATTTTATAACAATATTAATATGAATGCTTTACAAGGTTCACATTTATATTTAACTATCTGAAAAGACTAGGCAGTTGGCTTAATGAAATTCTTGTCATTTATCTCAGTCAGTTAAAGATATACACTGCTTTGTATCGGAGTTTAGCTCCACATCATCTTTTACTGGAATGCTACACTTCTACATCAGTGTAATGTGTTGAAGGCTTCATAAAATTAAACTCATTACCCACAAAAATAGTTTAATAACAGGCAAACTGTTATAGGTCAGTGTTATAACAACTTCATGAGCATTAACGAAAATTGCTACAGCTGTAAGACATATGACCAGGAACAGGAAAATTGATGGAGAACATTTTTGGTGCCCACCATTTAGTCATGTTTAGTTATTCTCTTTCTCTTAAAGTAGGCAAATCTATGCCATATATGATCATAATGCCAGAAATTTTGTTTTCAATGGTATTTACTTTCCTTTAAGATTGCAGTTGCTTATATTGTAATAACTATGCATGGTGCCACGTGGGTGCTAGAAATGTCAGGGGGGAACACTTGGTAAACCTAATGATCATTAACTACTGTGCTGTACACCTAAAACTAACACAAAATAATATTGAAGTAAACTGTAATTAAAAATAGATAAATAAAAGGGAAAAAGATTATAGATGCTTAAAGACATTTTTATACCCTTGTTATCTGTTTTTAAAACTATTTTCACAAATAACATATTCATGCATAAGCTTGTAAATATACTCTAGACAAGATTAAAGTTCCTTTGATCATCATCCCTAATGGGATCCCCTGTCCTCTTACACAAAGATAATCACATTTATTATTTTGGTAAATATCTTTTTACTTCTTTCTGAAATTTTACACACACACACACACATAATTATTAAATACTTTCTAAAATTTAGATGTGTGCATTTAAAAAAATTAAGTATTTAATTGTAAATAATTTAAATGCCTATGAATAAGGGAATGGCTGAAATATCAAGTATTCAAATTATAAAATAGTATATAAAATTGATAATATTTAATTACTATTCAATGAAAATAAAATTTTTGTGTATCTGTTAATATAAAAAAATGCTCATTATATTCTTTAAAAAACAGCTTTACAACTCCTTTATATTTTACATATTCCTTAATGGATGCAAATATTGCTAAGAGATATCCATGCATAATTGGGTAAAGAGTTTGTTTTGAGGCAATGGCTGTATGGTAGGACGTGAGGTTCCATAGTAAGCCTGAGACAGATGACACGCTTAATAGATTTGTTAAAGAATTTTGCTCCCCCCCACTTCCTGTCTCTCATTTTATTTCCTTTTTTTCCCAGTAGATACTCTCTAGAAGGTTGAATTAAGAGATAGGTATGTCATATATAACTGTTTGAAAGATAAATTTGTTGTCCATGTTGAAGTTGGATCACATGACAAAAAACTATAAGTAGGGAAACAAGTTAGAAAGTCATCACAATAATATATGTGAGAGATGGTGAGGACCCAATTCGAGTCTTGGTACAGTAACACTAAAAATGTTTATATTGGTCTGGTGAATGTCAAAATTTGTCTGTCTATAATATGTATAACAATAATAGAAATTAATATATAATTGCAAGGTGCCTGGAAGTTTACAAGTCAACTTCTTATATATTATACAAGCTGAATATCTCATAATCATTGAGTTTTGGATGGTATATAATTGATAAACTAAGATTTATATTATCTGAAATTTAACATAAATTTCTGGACTAAGATTATTATTACTTCAACAATAACCTCATCAACTCTCCATATGATGAAATAAATCACAGTTTGGTGAGCATGATAGGAGGTTTAGTACTTGAAAGCAGGATATGTTCTCATGACAGTGAGGAGATAGAGGCAGGTTAGACAGTGAGGGACAGGACCATGGGAAGGGAAGGCTGAGACACGTGGGAAGTTTGAGGTGACGTGCAGCTCAGCACACAGGCAGAACCCAGTACACAACATATCTGGAGGTTTACTAGGACTCTATATCTCAAAATAAAACGAAAATCAACATGGGCATTATTCTTCCAAGGCCAGAAACTCCCGTCTTCCCATTTATAGAAATGCAAATTAGAAGCTCCGAGAAGGAGCCCAGGTTAATTACATAACAAAAAACCCAGAAAGGCTGGTTTCAAGCAAGGCCAACTGGATGGCTGAATGAGTTCTGTGAAACTATAGAGTGTTTTCCTATTGCAGAAAGCCAGGTCACCTTAAAAAGGATTATAGACAACCAAAATTGGACTTAGAAAAGAAAGCAAGAGCAAGCATAGGGTTGCTCCAAGGGTGTTTCCCCTTCTCCTCATAATAGCCTGGAAGAAGTTGAAATGATCTAAAAAGGAAACCCTATAGATGACCTAAGGCTGAATCCAGTCAGGTGTAAACACAAGATTTAAAATGCACGGATGTCGCTAAGGCAGAATTTCTTGAAAGGACCAATCAGAGGCTAGCAAGACATATATCTAACCCTAGACAACAGAGCCACATGGGCAATCCTCTTGAGTCTCCTCCCTGCTGCCAGGAGTCTATCTTTCAAATAAAGTTTCTTTCACTTGCCCTTGATCCTTGAACTCATTCTTTGATTTCTTGAGACAACAAACCAGATCACCACTGTTTGATTTCAATAGTTCAACTCTAAAGTTAAATATAATTAAATAAAAATTTATTAGAGGTTTTATAGCAAATAAATATATAATAAATAAAGACATCTAGTTATGCTGTTTGAAAAGGAAGGATAAAGCTTTATTTGCAAAAGAGATGATCTGGCTGTTACAAAATTGCAAAGAAATATACACACTCACACGTTTGTACTGGAACTAAATATGAGACAGCAGAGTTACAGAAGAAATCATCTCATGGATTAAAAAAAAACCATTACTGTCAAAATGAAAATTCTAAAATTGATTTATGAATTCAAAACATTCTTTTTGAAAATTCTAGAAAAATTTTGTAGACATTGTCAAGCTCATTCTAAAATGTATGTAGTAATTTTAATGACATATAATAATATACATTATTTTGCAAAATAAGAACAAAGTTGGAATTAATACACAATTTCAACCTTTCTATGAAGCTATCATAAGATATTATTGCCACAAGATAGGCCTTCCTATTTCTATTCATAATCATCATTCATTTAATCAAGTGTGTTTTGAAAGAATTTTATTTATGCAGTTACACAATATGTACTTAATAGTTTTAAAAATGGGTTTATATTGCACAATTAAAAAAAATTTTATTCAATCATACTTCAAAGAAATCTTTACACATCAGAATATATAATTACCTGACACTTTCTATTATATATTTGCTTATTTTGCTGTTTTTAATTAATTAAAAAAACCATTTTATCAAAATAATATAGGAAAATATTATAAATACTCTTAAAATCCAGAGCTGCCCTCCTCAACTTTCTTCTTCCAATTTTCATTATTCAGAATGGATTTTTACTTTTTATAATAGAGATAATTTTGAACAATCCATTTATACCTTTATTCATTAATTTTTTCAATTATAGGTAAGTGTTATGTTCTTTACATATCTTCCTTATGTATCCATATTCAATTTGCCATCCATGCAGTGATTTGTTACATGGTTTTTAATTTTTTTCAGTGCTTTTCCCTAACCTACCACTGTGTAGGTATTTCAATCCCTTTTTCACCTCTCACATTGTTTTGCAACTCCTGACTTTGTCCGCTGTACCTATAATTTTAAGACTCATGCTGATATTCTAATTGGTAATTTAGTTGTGTTTTCATTTTTTGTCACTGCTGGATTTTCAAAATTGGAAATCTCTAAGTAGAATTTGGATATGTAATTAAATTAATTTATTCTCTTTATGTATTCTTTATATAAAGCCAAATAATTATTTATAGTTCCTTTTTCTTCTCTACTTTACCAGGCTATTAAAACCAAGATATCTGTGCTTCTCACAGAGATTGTCCTTACCATCAAAGTCATATAGATTAACTTGGTCATCAGCTAATTCAAACTGGGTCCCAAAATAATTTGGTTCATATATGAAAACTATAATTATTGTATAGAATTTTTATTTGAACTTTGTAATATTTTTTTCTTTTTTCTTTTATTTCTCCTTTTCTTTATATTTTCTTAATTACATAGTACTGGCTATATAATTTGCAAGGCTCAGTAAAACAGAAACTGTGGAACGTTTGATTAAAAACATGATGAAGAATTTCAAAATGGTGGCAAGAGAGAGTAAAACCAGAGTGGAGTTTTCTAAGCATGGGGCTTTGTGCTATTACACACAGACCACACACTCATGAAGCCTACCCTGCTGCAAGCCTTAATTCTGAAAACATTCTCTAATCATTTGAAAACAAATATAGATAAAAATCTCTATTTTACCATTTCTCAAAGAAACCAATCTGCCACAAGGATATATCATCATTTCCTTTTACTACTATTTCCTGCATAGCAATCTTTTTTCTCTCTACTGCATTAATCGCATGAGCAAATAAATAAGCTGTTCTTTATTTTATCCCCAAAACAAATAACACTCATCAAAGCAGATGTTATACTTATGCCTATAATTCTCCTATTCCTCATAATGATTTCAAATTGATTTTTCTCCCACCATGAACCAAAATGACTCTTTTTAAGGTCATCAGTGATGTCAACAGCACCAAACCCAATGACAATCTTAGTCTCTATTTTCTTTGACTTAGCAGCAACATATGATATACTTGATAATTTTCTCCTTCTTGGTAGTTATTTTCTTGTTTCCAGGACCACATTCAAGTTGTTTTTGTAAAACTTTCTGTTTACTTCCTTTTAGACTCCTTTCATGGTTCTTTATAACGCTCTCTATTTCTAAATATTTAAGTGCCTCAGGGCTCAGTTTTGGACTCTTTAATATTTGCATTTTTCCCTTGGTGAACATCCAATTCCATAAATGAAGTAACTTTCATAATTAAAAAAAAAAACAACTCCCTAATTTAGGTCTTGGGCAGGACCTCTCCTTTGAACTCTTATTACTGTTATTTATTAGTCTATAGATTCTGCTGTTTTTTCTAATTAAGTGATCATAACATCTATAAATAATTATATTTTTTTCTTTCTTTCAGCTATTTCCCCCCCTCTGAGCATTGATCAAAACCACAAAAGCTATGTTAAATGGTTGTGAAGATAGTTGATATCCTTGTCTTGTTCCTGATTTTAAAGTGAATGCCTCTAATTTCTCCATTAACCATAATGAATCATTTTCTGTTTAATATAGCCATTAGCCAAACAAACAAAAATGAGACAAAAATGAAATGTTATTAGGATAACGTGTATCAGATATTATAAAGTTAAACTGTAAGAGACCAGTGGAACATAGTCACAATGGTTGTCAAGAGCTGGTCATTTACCGGATAGGGGAAATAACTAATGGGATTTGCTAATGAGATAATTGTATGTTGTGAGAGAAAAGGGGAAGACAAAGATAGCTACAAAATATTTTGCAGTAGGAAATATATAGATGAAATTGTCATTTACTAATTTAAGGACTAAGGGTTGACCATGTTGGGAGGGAGAATATTACGAGCATGATATTAAACGTGGTAGTTTTGAGATGCTAAATATTTAGCCTTGTAGAAATGATGATTAAGAAACTGGATACGTGAGTCTGGAATCTGTCCCAACTGTTTCATGAACTGGTTTGAAGCAACTGTAGAATTAGAATCTGATAGAAATGTTTTTCAAGGGGGGATTCAAACTTACAAAAAAGGATAAAAGAGGGGAAACTGAAAAAACACCCCTGGAAGGGAAAGCAAAGCCACAGAGAAGAATGCATGGTATTGGCAAAAGAAAAGATAACTCAGTGAAACCAAATGGAGTGTTCAAGGACTGATAGAATACAGTTATATAAAGAGACACAAACTCATTAGTAATGAATGAGATGTAGATGATCACTTTAAACCTGTTAAACTGGTAATAATTAGAAATCTAGGAAATGCTAGGTGTTGGCAGGAGTGTGGCTGAGATATAAAACTTTACACACTAGTGCTGAGCATACTACCATTCTACAGAACAATTTGGTACGACTCAGTCAAATTAAGTACAAGCATTTCTTTGACTTTTCCCAGGGAGTCTTTCCCAGCCATGAGAAGAGACGCAAGCAAGAATGTGGGGAAGTGTATGTAAACTTGCATCTCATCACTGGGGTGGAGTAGAGGAGGAGGTCTGTGATGCCATTTTCTTGAATTTGCAAGTTTCCATATAGGGAGTGTTGACAAGCTTAATCCCGGTCTGACTCAAGCCTTATCAAGATGACCTTTGGTCTTCCACAGAACATAGAGAGATAGGTAAATCATACAAGGAGAATTCTAAAATTATTTGCCCTTCTAAAGAAAGCCATCCTTGGTTTAGTCCAGGATGAATTTCTGTCCTGGATTATTGTGTACATTAGTTGGCATTTACCTGTTACGCAGATTTAAAAAAACAACAACAACAAAAAACATAAATTAATCCATGTAAGCAGAACCCACTAATAGTACAACCACCTATACAGTCAAGTATCTGAAAAGATTTAATTTATTAATTTAGGAAAATATTAACTTAAAAAGACTTTAAACCACTTGAGCAATGAAAGTGCTGTGTTTTATTGCAAAAGATGAAAAATTTGCTTTTAAAAGCATAGGTTTAAATTCTGAGATTGACATTTTCAAGTTGTTTGGATTGATTAAAATTTGAGCTAGTAAATTTGACATCTCAGAATTTTAGTTTCATCAACTTTAAGAAATGGATAACAACGTATGAATCACAGGACTGTTCTAAGCCACAAATAAAAAAATAAATGTTTAAGATCTTTTTTCATAAATTGGAATAAGTTTTACACAGATTACATACATATATGAATATATAATACATTAAAATATCTTTTGTGTATGAATGTAGGATAGCAATAAAATAAAAATAAGCACTTTGAAAAAAAAAAAAACAGCATGTTTTTTATAAAACCAAGTTCTGAGATAGGCTAAATAAGGACAAACGTATAAAACACTAGGGAAGTAGCGTTTTTGCCTCGACTCAGAAAATAAGTATGAGCAAATAAGCAGGAATTGATTTTACATTGTGTCAATTTTTCCATAACTCCGTTGAATTTAATTTTGTATATCTTTTCTTATAAGATTTCAAAAGACAAAGAATGTGTGGAATAAAGTGGCATAAATAAGCAAGGCTATTTTTAAAAAGGAGTGTTCAATCATTGAATTGCCCTATAAAATGCAAATGATATTTAAACTGGCCACTTTGTCAATGCAATTCTCCAGGATTAAAAGCAGCACTCATTGAATGTATCTCTAATAGAAACAAAGGTCTTCTCATCCCTTGCCTGGCTGCCAAGAGTATAGGTCTGTTTTAGTATTTAATATTTGCTTTATTTCCATTCAATCTTTCTATTTTCTTCTCTGTATAGACTAATAGAAGACAAAAGTATAATCCTACCTACCTGTCATTTAAACAGATCAGTGAAAGAGTCTACACACACACACACACACACACACACACACACACAAACACACCATAAATGGGAGTAAATATATGTATATGCCACATAAAACATTTACAATGGCAAAAACAAGCCTTTGTGTGATACAGGTGTGTGTTGTGTGTGTATCTGGGCTGTTTTTCAGACACATCTTGCCCTTTCCAAATCTCAATGAACCACTTGAAAAACTCCTGGCTCATACCTAACGTCGAAAATGCGTGAGAGCAGAAGTTTCTGCAAACAAAAAACAATTTGTTTGGGGACTGGATAAGATTCCAAATGGGAAAGAGTAAGTTCCTTAGCAAAAACAATAGGGATCATAGCAAAAGAAATAGTTTTAAAGCACATTAAATAATTGAGGAACCTTAATTATTCTGCCGCTTAGGGAGAGGAACCCTAATTTAGACAACTCAAAATTAAGTATATTTACCTAACAAGAGTTTGATATATATATACATACACACACACCCCTAACCCAAAGATATGTTTTATTGATTTTTAGAGAAAGAAGAAAGGAGAGAGAGAGAGGGAGAAAGAGAGAGACATCAATGTGTGAGAGAAACATCTACCGGTTGCCTCTCCTACGTGCCTGGACAGGGTTCAAACTCACAACTTAGGTATGTGCCCTGACCTGGAAGTAAACCTGAAATCTTTCTGTGTATGGGACCATGCTCCAACTAACTGAGCCACCCAGACAGAGCTGAACTATATTTTTATATTTACATTTTGTCTTTCTCTTGCTGTGCTACCAACAGCTATTGCTATTTGAAATCTTTAATAAATACATACATTACTTAAAGACTGACTTATAGTAACAGAAATATTCCAGGTTAGATGTGTTATCCTCCAGAGGAAGAAGGACTGTGGAATGAAATCTGCTTACACTTGACTCTTGGACTGGTTGTTACTGCTTGTGGAGTGAAAGAGGTTAGGCAGAATCAGACAGAACTCTGTTCATGAGGCACTTACAGCGACTCTGGGCCAACATGCACTTCCGTAGGTGGATCTAGTGACAATCATGCCATCACCTAGGAGAGGCACTCCGCCTCTCTGTTCCGGTACTCCGAGTGAGCAAGCCTGTGAATCTCCAGATTATGGGCATCCTTAGACGACATTTGGCAGAAGTAAAGCTTCTCTAAGGACCTTTGTTACCTACAAATAAGAAGAAAGAGCCTGTGTAATCAGCAGTCTGGGTTAGAAGAACATGTAAACATGTCTTTGAGAACTCCAGAATTGATCTGAGGTGAAGGGATGAAACTTCAAGTATGTGGTGAGCCCCACAAACATGTGGGCTGGAGATACATTAGCTGTGTTTCCAGTTGCTCAACTAAAAAGAATGCCTTATTAGTAATCTTATATGCTATTAAATGTTGTACTAGTATCCATTTATTACAATAAACTTAATTTTGTTCTTTCTCCAAACTATAATTTCTTGAGTATTTGTAGAACAGAATATGGTAAAAGAACAAAACAATCTATAATTCAGTGAAAGGTATAAAATGGCAAACTCTGTTCTCAGTTACTATAATATCAAGCTTTCAGTTTTTTTTTGCCTTGTGCCTTTTAACATAGTCTGAGTGCCTGAATACACTGACGATGCTTCTATCTGAATACTTGCTTCTGCAGCAAACTCCCCGATCAGGCTCAGGCTGCCGTGTGCTTCATGTCCAGCTGGCTGTCCTGCAGCTCACACCACCACTTCATGCCTAGGTGTTGCTCACAAATTGTTCTCCAGTTTTGACTGGAAGGCTCCTAGTTTGATTCCTCTCATATCTCTCACCCCACACACCACCATTAATCACTTCATGTAATTGTCAGAGTGTTGCTGTCAGGTCCCCTGGCCACGTTTTTTATTGAGGTCTCAGTCATTTGTTTGATCATCCTTTCTTTTCTTATGTCCTCTATTAAAGTCACATTAAATATTATTTACTAATAATTCGCTTCAGCCTTTTACCAAATATATTGCAAGGATTTGGGGATAAATGGTTCATACAGTCCGGGGTAACTCTAGGCTTCTCTCATCAGATATTGGCTAATCCTTAGGTGAAGAGGGGCTGGGACACCGTGGGCTCAGCCTGGGAGGGATTGTGTTCTACCTCGTTTCTGGGTCTGGAGCTAGAGCAGCGCTGTCTATTTCTGGATCCTATGATTGCACAAATGAGAAGGGTTACTTCCTTCCTGGTACTAGTACTTTGCTTACCATCACCTACTATCAGAGTAAAGGCAGAGATACTTTGGCTAAATTAGGAGCAAAGCACCTGTTCATTATTTTGAAAAATGTGAAAGCTCTTCTCTTGTTTCTATAAACTCAGGTTTCACCCAATTGATACTTACCTCATAAGTTATCCCGAGGTGACATCGCTCTTCCTTCCAATCTCTTCCATCTCTTTCTTTCACTTCTTCTTTTATCCATCTTCTTCCCACGCTGTAAATAAATATTGCCTGTCCTTTGTGTCACCCAAGAGCATGTTTCCTATCAATCTTACGATGATTGCATTGAAGTTCAACAAATGGCTTCTTCCAGGTAACATTCTTCATTTGAGTTAAAAAAGTAGAGTGACACTGATACCTGCGGATGAGATATTTGGAGGATGGCCTCCCAATTTATTATCCGCAGGAAAGTGCGTGTGCTTAGAAACACTGTGTGTGGAGAAGACAGGAGTGATGGAATACTGTGGAGGCTGTGGAAAGTGAGGAAGGGTGGATGCATGGAGACAAGCTTTGTTTCTGTGATCAGTGAAGGTTAGTCACAAGAGCAGTTGGTATTCCTATGTATGTAAATAGGGAGGAGACAGAAAGGGCTATACCCACATTAACTCTTTTTTTTTCTTAAGCATTCTTCTTCCTCAATTGTACTTTATTCAGGTTTTCTGAAAATTTTCAACTGTCTGTTGTATACTGAAAGAATAGACATTATATAAAAAATGCAGTTGGTAAAGTCCATGGATAAGTTTGCATATTCAGCAGATATTAGATATCTTTTTGTTCCCATACTAATTTTTTATTTTAATTTATATTGATTTTAGAGAGAGAGGGAAAGAGAGAGAGTGGAGAGAGAGAGACATCATGTCAGACTCTTGACCTATGGAAATTTAGGTATACTTTTGTTATTTTAAGATGCTACATTTACGGTAACTTGTTATAGGAATAGTACAAAACAAATATACAATTTTTCCATGTAGTTGTATTTATCAGTAGTTCCTTTAATGTCATTGAGTAGTATTTCCTTGTAAGGATGTGTCACCAGATGAAGAACATTTAAATTTCTTCTAATTTTCAAGATTATAGTTATTGTAATAAACATGTATACAGTATTTTATGTGAACATGCATTTTTAGCTAACCTAGGAGCATAATGGTTGGGTTTTATGGTAAGTTCATGTTTAAATTTATAAGAAATTATAAAACTGTGGTTTATTTTTCCAAAGTGGTTGATTTGCCAATCATACAAGAAATGTATAGAAGTTCTAGGATATTTTAGCCTGTGTTTAATATATCTGTGGTTAATATATTTGTCTATAAAAAACATTTATGCATTCTAAAAGAGTATAATAGTATTTCATAATGCTTTATTAGTTTCATTTCTCTAATGACTAACAATGTTGAATATATTTGTATGTGCTTATATGCCATTATTACATCTCCTTTGATGTTATAAATTCATATCTTTTGCCCAATTTTTAAAACTGTGTTGTTTTTTAAAATAAATTTTGAGAATTTGTAATATATTCTGGATAAGAGTATTTTTAAAAACCAGATATATGGTTTGCAAATATTTCCTCCAAGTATGCAGATTTTGTTTATATCCCTTAATGGGTTTTAGAAAAGAGGTTATGAATTTTGATGAAATTCAATTTTTCATTTTTTTATGTACTATATTTTGGTATTATATCTAACAAATCTTTGTCTAACCCAAAATCACATAGTTTTTTGTCTTATATCTTCAAAAAGTTTTATTGTATTACATTTAAGCCTATGATCAAATTTGAGTAAATTTTTAATATGTTGCAAGATATACATAAAAGTTTGATTTTTTTTTAAATGAGAAATTCTAATTGTATCAAATCAATTTTCTGAAAAACAACCTTCTGTCGACTGAATTGTCTTTGCCCCTTTGTCAGAAATTAATTGCTCTACTATGTGTGGGTGTATTTTAGACTCTCTGTTCTATTGATTTATGTCTCTCTTTGTTACCAATATCATGCTATCTTGATTAACGTGGATTTATACCGTAGTCTTTCAACTTCATTCTTCTTTTTCAAAAGTGTTTGCCTTGTTCAGTTCTTTTGTCTTTTAATATAAATTTTAGTATCAATTTGCTAAAATCTGCCAAAATCTTGTATAATTTTGACTTGAGTTTTCATTGACTTTATATATCATTTATGAGAGAATTTAAATTTTATATATATTGAGTTTCTCAACTCGTAAACCAATCCCATCTTTTCATTTATTCAGGTCTCCTTTGGTTTCTTTCATCAGTGTTTTGTGGTTTTCAGTATACATTTCTTACACACATTTTAATGATACGTACCTAATATTTCATATCTCTTTGTGCTATTGCAAATGGTCTTTATTTTTTAAGTTTAATTTCCAATTGTGCATTACTAGTATATAGACATACAATTGATTTATTCATATGTATTATTTTAATATGGTCCTTGCATTCTACAACTTTATTGAACTCCCTTATTAATTCTATTAGCTTTTTTTGTAGGCACTTAGAAATTCTTTACATGGACAGTCATGTCATTTTCAAACAGAGTTTGTTTTATTTTCTTATGTCCATTCTCATGTTGTTTATTTCTTTCTTGCATTATTGCCCCAGCTCAGTTAGTTTTTTCACCTGTGTGTGCTGATAATCACTCTGCTGAAAAGGACCTTTTAAAGACCTCGGCAGTTTCTTCTCTCTGGCACTCTGCCTTGTGATTGTCCTCCTCCTGGCCTCCCTTAACTCTCAACTCAGGAACACCACTGGCTCTGCCTATGGATCCCTTTTCCAAGCACTAAGCTGGGGCAATCACAGGGCTTTCATGTTTTCTGTCTCTCAGGGATCCCTTCTGTGTACTGCCTATTATCAAATGTCTAAAAACAGTTGTTTTCTTTCTTTTTTCTATTATTTAAGGATTATTGATAACTATGACACCTTTTACTTCATCTTGGGGGGAAGTAGAATTTTGCACATCTTATATTCTTGATATTGAATGTGGCCAAATAAATAGAAAATGACTATGATAAAAATAATACACCTTCATATTTGTTACATGCCAGCAACACCAGTGACTTTCTGCTACGTATAGTGCATTCAGTACTATATTGAAGAAAAATGACAAAGCCTGATTCAAAACTCTCCTCTGGAGAAAGTAACACGGTGTTACTGAAATTAAAAGAAAAACTAGAAATACCTGATTTTAATTTGGGTTAACTTAAAAGCAGTTTTTGACATGTAAGCACCTCAGTAATTTATTTGAGAGTAAATCCCATAGAATGGAGGGAAGAGGAGGCATAAAATGAGACAGAATGAGGAAAACCCAAAATAAAACCTTATAAAATGACTGTCAAATCATCCCTTCAAAGGATTGGAAGCCGGGGCATCTATCAACTTCCCTTCTCCATTTGTTGAGAATTGCCCCCAGGAATGTTAATTTTGTGCTTTGAAGGGTTTACTGCTCTTACTTAAACTTTAGAAAAAATTCTGAGGCAGAAAAGTGGACAATGTGAAGGGCACTCGAGCGGGGATGTGAGATAAAATGATCAAAGGTCTTGACTAAAGTTGTGCTGAAATTTTAGTGATTCGAGGGGCTGTGACATAAGACATAAAAGGTGTTGGCTGAAAAATCTAAATCTCATCTTCGGTTGCAAAAGAATCCAGAATAAACAAAAGGTCAAACCGGAAATAGGCCACTTGAAACTGCTTTTGGCATTGCAGGTTAATTACAGTCACCTGTTACTGGGCTGGGAGACCACAGGGCAAAGGTGGTCAAACCAACAGAAAAAGAGGGTCAATGGACTTGACTCGATGCTCTTCAATGAGATGGAAAGTCAGAGCACGAGGGAGACAGGACACAACTACACTTTCTTCCTGGAATACATTTGAGGTCAAACAGAGCAAGAAATAAAATACTTCTTTGGTGCACAACATTTCACCAAAGAGAGCCAGAGCAGTATCAAGTAATCTATAACTGGGCAAAGATCAAATTCCTTTTCTTTTTCTAAAATTTTTTTCTTTATTGATGCTTTAGACAGAGAGGAAGGGAGAGGGAAAAACAGATAGAAACATCGAAGAGACGGAACATCGATTGGCCGCCTTCTGCATCGTCCCACTGGGGATCGAGCCCACAACCTGGACATGTGCCCTGACCGCGAACTGAACCAGTGACCTCCTGGTACATGGGTCAACATTCAGCCACTGAGTCACACTGGCAGGGCTCAAGTTCCTTTTCAACCTTTTGCATGAATAAATGACAAAAGGCAGTGGTGCCAGGAAGATTTCAAGGAGTAAAAAATTTCATCCAGTAAATCTATATTACTCAGTTGCTTTTCTGTGTTAGAGCATACATACATGGTAAATTTGTGCTAAAAACACAATGACTAATGAGCAATACAGGCAATGTGTGCACAAATGGCTATTTTAATTCAATTATAAAACATAAATTACAACAAGGAACTTTAAAAGGTGTAATGTAGAGCAATAGTATTATAGTTATGGGTCTCAACTTCCAGATTATTAGAAAATGAAAATTGAGGAGAAATAGTGAGGAATAAAATATTGAATTCAAGGTAGTGGACAGAACTGAATAATTAATAAAAATACATAACACACAAATCATGAAAGTAAATATGCAAGTGTAAAACCTAAAGAGTTAGAAGCTAAAGAAATAATAAAGTATATATCACACAATTATTACGTTAGAAACGATACAGGAATGTCAAGATTTACACAAGTAGAAGCAAATATGTGAAACATTATGGGAACATATAAGGATCTTTTTATTAATGTGTTAAGTTTCAGCATGAAAAATTGACAGTCATAACTCCTTCTGAACCATAGAATTTAGCCTTAAAGCATATAAATAATAATTTTCAGAAATAAAGAAGAAAACAAAGCATATAATCATAGAATTTAGCATTCCTGTCTGACTACAAGTCAAAAGGTAAAATTTAATTATATAATCATAAAATTATACCTATGAGCAAATGATAATAATAGGCAACTATTTCTAAGTACTTGTTATGTGCCAAGTGAAGTTTTGAGACAGAAAGAAAAATCTATTACTTGATTACAGATTACATTCCTCATATTGATTATTATATTTTTACCAAATAGGGAGTTTATATCTTCCTTTCAGATTCTACATGACAAGATCAACTTTGTTGGGCAGCATCAATGAGCTTAAACATATTATTAGATAGTCAAAGAAAACTATACAAGACATTTATTTGAAGCATGAGAAACAGTGAAGATAAATGTCATAAAAAGACGTCATTATTTTGATCTTAAGAGTCTTCCTCATGTCAAACAAAGAAACTATTATTTTAAAAATAGCTAATTTGTTGATGTTTAGGAGTGGTGTACATTTGGCTTTTATTAGCACATAAATACATATTTGGTCCTCTTAGCCATCATATGAGATAAGTGTAATCTCATTCCCATTTTACAAATGAAAAAACTGAGGTACAAAAGATTAATTAATCTGTCAATTTCATATAGCTAGCAAATGGTTAGCAGGAGACATAAAACTTCAGGACCCTTGGTATATGCTCATAACAAATCCATTGGAACTAATAGCGTTCATGCAAAATAATATAATCCAATTTAAGAAAAAAGTCAAACTAATTATATGTAAGTATCAAGTCTATAAATTAGCCAATCTTAGTAGAGAAAAGATTTGATTTGTCCACAATATTTTTGGAGAAAGTTATTGATTTCTGTTTCTACTTTTAAAAGGTATAGTTGATTTTTAACGTTGTGTTTTTTTTGTTTTGTTTTTTTTTTATCATTAAGTCCATAATAATATATATTGAAGTATCCCTGCTTTCAAAATGATGTCTGGTCTTAGCAGCAATTGTTAACCAAAATGACATATTTTGTGTCTCATTGCCCATTCTAAGTATGGCTAATGCTCTGGTTTCCCAAATATCTAATCTTCTTTAGGAATCAAGTGCACTTATGTCAACCATATGTGAACCCACTAACTTCTTACTAACATATTGCTTATTGAATACCAATACGCAGTGAGTCTGAATTTACACTCTTCTATTTGGATAGAATAATTTACTTATTATAAACTTATTATACATAAGAGTTATTAATAATTCAAAAGACAAAAAGCATATACGTTTTAAATTAGATAGGAGATAAGTGTTTAAATCTGTCAATTTTTTCCAAAATGCTGTCAATTTTGTCTCTATTGATATTTTCCATTTGGATAAAACGCAATTTCAATGAGTTAAGTGCAATATGACCTGTTTAGATCTGTGGTATTTCTTCCTTCTGGTTGATTATAGGTCTTTGTATCCCTGTGTAAAAGAGCAGATGAAAATATGGGCAACAATGGTGTTTTGGATTATTTTAAAATTTATGGTTCATCTCATTAAAGAGGAATGATGTCAAGAGTTATAATTTTTGCTTAGTTGTGAGTCCTTGCAAGATGAATTTATGAAACTTCAGATGTTAGATCATGGTAATTATTTCAATTTTATAATGTCTTCTCTAAAGAGACTTTAGCTTGTCCCTTTGGAATAATCAAAACAACTTTGGTTTTCTATTACTAGCTCAACTCTATTTCTCATTCACTTATATACCATAGCCTCATATTTAGCCCCTTGGTTTGTGAGTTTAGATTTTCAAGTTGCTTTCTTTCATTGTCCAACTCTACCCTTTCTAGTCTTGATCCTCGTGTTGCTCTGGTCCCAAATATTAGAAAATTGTAATTCAGTGCCAATTGAACGCCACATGACTTACTTGTTATGGACTGTCTGTTGTCTTATCTTTTACAAACAGCTTCTGCAAAAGTTCTACCTTGGGAAGAGTTCAGGCTGCTGGTCTCAGCAGACAACTGCTCTTTAAACTGAAATTATTGTTTAAATGGTAATTGTTTTATGCATCTATATTGGGGTGATTATTTGAAATCTAATGTATTACAAAGAAGACTTTTCCCCCCAGAAAATAATTGAAGATCTAAAGGTTAAAATTTCTGTTATTTTATTTATTTTTAAAAATCTTTATTGTTGAATGTATTACAGATGTCCCCCCTTTTTTCTCGCATTGACCTCTTCCTCCCCATTCCTGCCCCCCCTACCTTCACCACACTATTGTCAGTGTCCATTGGTTATCCATATATGCATATAAGATTTTTGGTTTATCTCTTCTGGCCTCCCCTCCCCCTTCCCTCTGAGGTGCATCAGTTCGTTCCATGTCTCTGGATCTAATTTGTTTGTCAGTTTATTTTTTTCATTAGATTCCACCTATAAGTGAGATCATGTGATATTTGTCTTTCTCTGACTGGCTTATTTCACTTAGCATAATACTCTCCCCAGGTCCCTCCATGCTGTCTCAAAGGGTAAAAGCGCCCTCTTTTTTTTTTTTACAGCTGCATAGCATTCCATTGTGTAAATGGACCACAGCTTTTTTATTCACCCATCTATTGATAGACATGGATACTTGGGCTGTTACTTAAAAAATTTTTTTAGTATCATACATTAGCATGGAATCAGAAAATGTATTTTGTCACATTCAGAACTTTAGAAAGATTTCTTTCTTTATAATGTGTTGAATTCATTTTCTTACATTAACTGCTGACAGTTTTACAGTTGATAAGAAAGCCTGGACACTTCTCCCTTTGGCATAAGCAGGAAGTTTAAGTTATGCAAACCATGGCAGCCTGAGAAGAAATTCTTGCTCTGACCGGACTCAACAATAAAACCCAATTTCATTCACCTCCTCTTGCTCTCTTAAACCATTTCCAGTCCTGCTGAGAGTCTTTCTTGCCTTTTCAAGAAAGCCTTAATAGATGAGTAATAAAACTTTTGGCATTATTGGTCTCAACATTTGAACCAAATTTTCAGTAGCGTTCCACTCCATCTCTCAATCTCACATACTTCTCCACCTAAGAGGAAGGTATTTTGGCAAAGGGTCTGTCACACCACTCTGATGTTTGTCTCAGGGCTATCCCCAACTATATAGGATGGGTCAAAGTAGGTATATAGTTGTGAGTACACAAAACATAGAGTTTATTCTTGTATTATTTTCCATAAGAACAATTGTAAACCTACCTTTGCCCCATCCTGTATTGTATATCAGCTTCTACAACAGAAATAGGATTTTACAAAATCTAATTTATTCATGAAATGATATCACATCCTAATTGTTTGTCTTTCTCTTATCAAGGCATATATTATGAGATTCCTGGTCATATTTTGATAACTTTTAACATTTTATTTGGATGTAATTCCAGAGATGTGAACATGTAGATCAGTAACCAGAATGAAGTGGGGTAGGGGGGTGGGAGAGTTAGCAAAATTCAATGAAGACTTGGAAATCCATTTTGCATGATCTATTGTCTAATGCCAATGAGTCCTTCTATTCTCCAACACAACCAAACTTGGACAGTAGTTTGCACTTAGTCTTCAAATCCTGCTTCTTAATCACTCAGTTTGGCTTTTGCCCACACTGCTCCCTGATATTAGTCTTACCAAGTCTGCAGGGCTGCGGCAAGCTCTTTGCATGTGCGCGCCCTTCCTTTTCTGTTAGGTATTGCTCCTCCTCTCTCAGCCCACCTGCTTTGCCCTGCACTCCTGACTATCCCGTTTCTCAGCTTTCTGTGACCTTGTTTCCAAAGTTACACCAGAAGCCCTCCTTGTTGTTTCCGTAGCCTCTTTTGCTTCATTTGCTAAAGAACTTACCACATTGTATTGCTCTGACCTGTTTACTTTTCTGAATCCCAGCAGAGGTGAATACTATGAGGCCTGAGGTTAGTGCAATTTCTTCAGTGATAAGGTTTTTCAGAACTAGAAACGTTCTAGTCAATAACTATATGTTGAATTAGTGAAGCATCAATCTTAATGAAACATTAGTCATCAAATTAATGGTTAAAACAAATAAATATGGAAAGAGCAAATATGATTAATTAATGTTTGATATTTTTATTGTTTACCTCTCCTTTCTCAGCAGAAGTGGAAGTCAAGTCTTTTTCCCAAAGTGGGAGGAAGAAGTACATGACATTAGTGGCCTGTCAAGGAGAAGCTGGGGATTGGCTTTCAGGATTGAATTTTTTCTATCATAAGTCCTTCTTTTTTTCATCCTTGAGAGAGTAATAGCCTGTCTGTCAGTTTCTCATCCATACCCTAAAAGTAAGCCTATCATTTGTGTTCCTATCCCAATACCATACTAATAAATGGCGAATCCTTTCAATCCTGGGAAAGCTGACAGAAACCGGAAATTCATTCCAGCAATGTTAATCAGTTGACTTAGATTTTATTCCTAAAAATGAACTGTCATCTTTGGATCATCAAATATTCAATGAAAAATACCAGCAAAAAACATTAATGAACATTTAGAATGACAGACAGAAGAGAAATGAAACAAAGTTTTAGAAAAAAATTTTTTAAAGATTTTAGGAAAATAAAATATCACTGATAATAGAAAGAAAAGAATTTCAGGAGCATCTATTTCTGCTCCTACTAATTTAACATTTAGAACAGACTAAAAAATATAAATTGTTAAAAATAACTTGTCAGTAAAAATAGGAGAGAGAACTAAGTATGAGTAGGGGAGACTACCATACCCAGAGACCCCTTGAAAATCCTACATCTTATGACAAAGATATTAGCTATTTTCTATACAAGAGTCTTTCTATCAGCTAGATGATGTAAAGGCTATAAACTCAGCATTAATTTTCACAAAATATGTTAGTACAGAATCTGAGTCATTCCAATTCACTAAAATAATTTATATTGCTTATAACAAAGGATTTGATAAAACTATGAGACATTCTTCTGTAAATGGTGTATATATCTCAAATACATGAATCATGTTTCTTGTTTTTTAATATTTTTATTGAAAAGTAAAAAAAAAAAAAAGGCTATCAGTCATTAACTCAAACGAAGGAGAAGTCAGTTATACCTTCTTTCATTAGAAAAAAATACCTTATATTAATCAGATAGTGAATAATATTAGGCTTCATACAAATTATGAACAGGAAAGAACTTTGCACTCTTTAGATGATCTTACAGATAATTACTATTATATCTATTGACAATGTTGGAGCTTATCTGATTTCTGGTCCTGAAAAAGTAAGATAGTGAAGAAATTCTTCCTAATTACTTGTGTTCTAGGAAGTGGCTAACTACAAAGGAACACACTGCTCCACCAACTCCTTGCATATTCTGAGGTAATACCCACTTCCATCCTTCCACATGTCTATCCAGACACCTTGATGACTCCCTTGTTTGTCTGACTCTATAAAGCATTAGGTCTCCTTTTTCTTAGAGATGTTCCTAATTAATGAATGTTCTTATTTCAGTAGACTGAATAAAGTCATCCCATTGATTGTCCTGTATATACTATATACGTGATCAGATCAAACTTGTTTCCCTGTAATCATAAGGCCAATAATTAGATGACTTCCTCCATTGCTGTGATCAGGTTTTGTGTGAAATTGCCACTGAAAGACAAATTCCAATTTTTGATATAACAAATTTGTAACATGAGTAAGTACTCAAGAAAGTAATATAAGAAGATCAAATTCTAGCGGGAAGAACCCCTTGTTTACTCAGGTGATGTTCTAAAATAGAACTCAGCAATTTGTAAATTCACCTATGAGTAGAAGCTAAACAACCTACCAATCCAGTCATGTGTGACCCAGAACGTTCAATTCAGGTTCCTAAACAGGCTGTTAATATCACACTAATCCAGTATCAGAAAAAAAGAAAAACCCAAATCTCCATATATTTTTACCTTAGGATTAGGAGTGGGAGAATAGAGAGTTAAGAGCTTGATTTCTCCTTAAAGCATAGATTTAGTTTTGTTTACAGTGCTTAAATATATAGGTATCTTTCCTTTTCTTGAGTGCCCAGAATGGAGATTTCTGAATTCATTTGGACCTTGTGAGTGGCTAATATCTTGGTATGCTTTTAAGTTATCTAGTTAACCAAAAATTATAGCAAAACATATAAATAAATGAATACATTTTTGGAAAACAAGTAGATCAAAATGTTAATTTTCAACTTAACATTTTTAAGTGTATCTGGCTGCATTAATTGTGAATCTAAACATCTGACAACTATCTGTCAGTTATATGGTAGGCCTAAATTATATAAAATAGAGTATTCAAAGTAAGAAAATATATAAAAAATAATAAGAAAAAACATAAAAGTTTAAAATAATCTGAAAATTGTAAACCATTCTAATAACAGATATTATCTGATGTAATTGATTAAGTTATACTTTACAAAAGCCTAAAAGCATAAAAATCAAAGAAAATAAAATTATTTCAAACTAAAAATTATTAGATGTCAAGAGCAATTCAAAATGATGAATCCAGTCTGAATATCTCTAAATAACTTGAATGCTGATTTCCTGAAGCATTGTCTCTTTCCATTTCTTCAAAGAAGATAGAATAATTAAACAATTTAGAACTTTTGCTCTCTGGTATGCTTCATTTGTGAATTTGGAATTTTTGAAAAAGGAAAGGATGGGCGAAGATACATTTGTAAATTTACACACTTTCAAAAGATTTCTAATGACTTAACTGGTAATATGTCACTTTAGAACACTTAAATAGCATACTTCAGCTCCAATTAGAGACCACAATGTGCACTAACAGAAACATCACAGCATCAGTAGGAAGCTTGGATGTACATTGACTTGCAATGAAGCAGTCAATTTCCAATTGCCTGGATAGATAATGCAGTGTTTCTAAGAAGGAAAGAGTTCTGTTGCATCTTGCAATATGGGTCCCTAGGATATCTATGACTATAAAGTTGAGCTCATAAAAAAATAAGCATTGCATATATATGTGGCTTGTAGAAGCAGCCTTATTAAATGTCAGTCATACCTGTTTACACAATTCCTCAAAGAGGACTTGTCAGCATCTGGGGAGAAAAGATGTCATACAGATAATGTAGAGATTGTCACTTAAGAATTGCTATTCTCAGACAGATTTGCCTCCCAAAGGATAATATGCCTGTTCTCTAGTTGATAGTCCCCAAAACCAACTTATTACCCTTCTCTATGAGCATATCAATGTTATGTTTCAAGTAACACTGTTTAGGGAGTCTCCCTATATATGATGAAAGAAAGCTAGACCTCCCTGATTATCAAGTCAAGTCAGGGGAAGTACAACTCCTTAGAAGAATGCAAGGAAGATAAGCATTTGTCTAAGTAAAAACTGCACTGAACCAAGTTAACAGGCAAACAAGACTATTCAAGACTATTGCAATTGAGGAAATGAACTCCTTAAAACAAAGGGCTGGAAAATGTTTAATAACTGAGGTAGTTGTGGTGCAAACATAGACCCGCTCTGTGTGCTATGTAATTGGTTTTACCCAAAAGAGAAGTACACTTTCTTCTATCTTCATGGCACAAGGTATTTTTACAACTTGAAGCAAGGCACCTACTGAAGATAAGCTCCTACCCTCCCAAAGACACTGAGAGATGGGGATGTTACCTCCTGCAATGCCTGCATTTCAAAAAGATGGTTCTCAAATCGTTGAGAAAGGTATGCCTGGGTCTTAAATCTGACAAGAAACTTTAAATAGATTTATGCACATTTCAAGGGTGGTAATGAAAGAACTTACAATTACAAGTTTTCTGAAGTAAATGCTCTAAGAAAGGGGAGTTTGGGGCCCTATAATCAGGATGAAACTTATCTAAGGTTTAGTCAAGCACAGAGGAACATTCAGGCTGTATTGATCATACAATTTTATAGTTGTCATTTCCCCACAAAATTATATCTTTCTTTCTGTCCTTATGTTTCACCATATGAATCAGATGTTATTTCTTTTGCATATATACAAAATTCTCCCTGTACCCCCTAGAACCTCTTCTCACACTATTATAGCAGTTTCTTCTGGCTTCAGTTCTATGTTTGTGTCTCTCCTACCTCCCAAAATTCATTTCTTGCAATCCTAACCGTCCAAGACAATGGTATCAGTAGATGGGCTTGGGGCGTGGAGATAGGGGGCAAATGTGTCGTGAGAATGGAGCTTAAATAAATGGAATTAGGAGATCTCACAGAATCCCCTAGCCTCTTCAACCACGTAAGAATACCAGGAAAGGTGTATGACTCCGAAGAGGGCACACACCTGACCATGCATCCAGCAACACCTCAGATTTTCAGCCTCCAAAGCTGTGAGAAATACATTTCTGTTGTTTATAAACCACCCAGTCTGTGGTATTTTGTTTTAGAAGACTGAAGTGACTAAAACAGTTGGTGATGTTACAGTCCAAGTTTCCTTAACTATGACCTGTCTATGATTCCCTTCTCACTAATAACATAAAACCCTGCAGCTCACAACTAAGCTAGGAAGAAAGTATTGAAAGTTGTGGACGTTTAGAAAACCACTTGAGACTTAAACTGCCAATTGCGATAACTAGTGAGAAATTGCTGTCAATAGCCAGTTACATGTTATTTTAATCTGCATGTGAAAGTGGTGTCTGGGCCAGGACATGTGTCTCATACACTGCAGGAAGCGTATTGAACTGGGAGAGAAAATATTGGGATCTGAAACTGTATATCTTCTTTATTACCACATATATGTTTTGTTTTGATATAGAGCTAACTTTGAATTTGCTTGAACATTAGTTTAGCAAACCAAAAGGAACACACTCCTTCTACCACAAATTATTTTATTTTATCTCTATTTTTATCAACTTATGCTCTACCTAAATGTGATTGCCTTTTATTTACACTGATAATGTTTTTTGAGCTTTTTGGTTCTGCTTGATAATTACATCAAAATTGCAAATTTGCAGTCCCTATTTCTACTTGCTCTGCTCTACTCTCAATCTTATTTCCTTCTCATATTTTAATTAAACATGTGTTATTCTGTTTAATACAGTCAAACATGTCACTGAAGACTATGCATTTTTCCCCCAGTCTTTTAGCTAACTGCATTTCAGTTTGGTTTCTATTTAAATGTTTTCATGCTCACTGATTATTTTTCTTCAGTGTTCAATCATCTAATAAGGACATCTGGTGAACTGTTTCTCTTCCAATCTACCTTAAGTTCCAGAGTTTCAATTTGATTTGCATTTACTGTATTCTTTTTTCCTCTTGAAGTCAATCTTTTTCCTTATTGTGTTTATCATTTTCTTTAAAAATTGAGGGCATTTAAAACTCCTTTTCAAAATACTTTTAAGAAAATAATTTTACACTTTTACATTTTTGTTATTTTTGCACATCTAGTAATTTTTTTTGATAATGGATTTGTGGATGCAGTTTTATTGAGTCTGCTTGCTATTATCTTTCTTTAAAGAGTATTAAACTGTGTGTCAAGCAGTTAATATATTGACTGATGGGATTGATCTTGATGAGGTTTGGCTTTAGGTTTTATTAGTTCAAGTCTTATATAAAAGTTATGCTGCAGATAGATTGAGGCTTGATTTCCCCAGTGTTTCTTTTGAATATTCAAGCTGTTCAGCAAGTTGTCTCCAGTGTGGCTGGCTGGAACTACACTATCCCCCAGAACTGGATGTTCTACATCGTATCTGGTAAAAATCATAGCACCCCAATAGGTTTTTGAAACCAGTTCACAGAATCTTATCACATGGGTGCAGGGCTTATTATTTAGTCATAACCTCAAGGCAACTCCTCTCCAGCTTTCTGGAACTCTTTATCTGTATAGAGCTTCATTTTCTTTAGAAACCAGCCTGAATTCCAGCCACATCAGCTGACCACTCTCTGGTCTCTGTTACCTGCGTCCAGTGAGAGCCCTGCTCTTTGTTTGAACTCAGTGTCTTGATGCTGTGCCTTAGAAAATACCAGTTAGAACATTGGAAAGAATATGAAGTTTGCCTTATGTATATTTCTTTTTTTTTTTTTTTATCCTCACCCGAGGACATTTTTCCATTTTTTGTTCAGGTAGAGTGGGAGGGAGAGAGAGGAACAGAGAGAGAGAAACATCGACGCGAAAGGAACACATCGAGCGGCCACCACCCGCACGACCAACCAGGGCCGGGGACAAACTGCAACCGAGGTACGCGCCCTTAGCGGGAACCGAACCCGGGTCTCTCTGGACCGCAGGCCGACGCTCTAACAGCTGAGCCAAACCGGCCAGGGCTTATGTATATTTCTTATGTGATACGTGACATTCCTAAAGTATTTAATACCTTAAAAAATTAGTTCCTGTATATTTTCCTGTTCTATAATTATTTGTGTTACAAGGCTAAATCAGATACATATTAGTCATGACTTTATAGTCAATGTGGTATCTTTTATTTAATCTTCTTGTTGCATCCCCTTTTAAAAATTCTTTTTATTAATTTATTTTTGTTATAGATGTTTCTCTTTTTCCTCCCCTTTGACACCCTCCTCTGGATCTCCCACCCCCTCCCCAGGGCATCCTCTTTTTAATAGCACCTTAAAAAAGATTAAAAGTTATGTGAGAGGGTTAGCAGGTGAACCTGTCTGTCTGATTCCCAAACTCACAAAACCCCAGCTTTTTATGAGGTTGATCTTTATTTTTTTATATATATATTAAACATTATGATTTGAGAACTATTTCTTACTTTTAAAAAAAAAAAAAAGATTCCTCATAGAATGAATGAGGTGTATGTTTGGTTTCAGTGTAAAAGGAGTTACTTAAAGTACAGTGTGTTATTATGATAATTATTTTTAAAACCTTTATAAAATATTTTTTCTGAATCAAGAACTAAATAAAGGTGTCCCATAAGCTTGTGTTGTTACTTGCTTATGTGTCTGGTCTTGCTTTGGGATTACCCCTTAATTACAAGGTTAGCCTTGGCAGCCAAGATGAATATAAAATCATGTTAAAACTCCAATCTGCCACTTTCCTTGTTCTTCTGCCAGTCAGGGAAATAAATTTATAGTTCCTCCATGCAGATACCTTGTTGTAATAATTGCTGTAAATGCAAAATTTACAAAAAGATAAGTGATATTAAGCAGCTAAAAGAAAATTAAGTAATTCATGTTATGAGACTTCAGAATTAGAAATGAGATGGCTTTTTAAATTTTTTTTTTTAGAATTAGTTATGCTTTGGTTAAAATAACACACAGATGGCAATGGGAATATGACAAATACCAATATTTTGAATAATGATCAAAGGGTACATATAATATGAATCCATTTTTGAACATAAACAAAAGTTGACAATATATTTTACTTTACAAAAATATCTGATATCCTCACTTCACAAATTTTCAGTGAAAGTCTATAATTTCTATTAGCTCATTTCCCAGAAAAATTAGAAACATTTTAGCATGACACTAAAGACGCTGGTTCTATCTGTAATAGTTATCAAATGGTTTACTTGATTAGTTGAAATTTACTTTTTGCATAATGAAGCTGAAAGCGTGAAATTAGAAGTACTAATTTAATGTTACACATAATGCTATTATTAGAATAATAAAATGATTTTACACGGAAACTTATCATCAAAATTACCTCTACATTTACCTTGCATGGCTATTACTTCAATGTGGTCACATTTTAAATTGTGCTATTTTTGTTTCGGAACTGAGAATTTTCATCTAGAAGAAAAGCTCTTGTAAATTGCTGCTGGAAGATGTATCAACAAACTGACCAAATGTAAATGAAACCTGAAGACATTGTGGCCCATCACAAATAGTTCAATTTTGGCAAAGAGAAAAAGTTGTATAAATGTGACATTTCAGGAAGACATAGTAAGCTATTAAATTCAAAAATCATATTTTATATATTAAAATTTCTTAAAGCAGACCTTTAAAATCTCTGTCTATAAAGAAAAACAAGGGCTCTTTTTCCAGTACAAATTGGTTTTAATTCAACAATGAAACATGACATTTGGTTATATTTTTCAGTTATATTTTTTTCTACTTTTCGTCATATAAAGATTGAAATACAGAGAGAGACATCATGGATAGGGAGCTTGGTAGACAGATAGAGAGATTGATAGTCCGATATCTACTATATTTATTATCCACAAATGGCATTTTATTTCAGAATATATTAAATTAGAAATAAAAATCTGCTATTGTTTTATTGAAGGCTGCTATTATGAAGAGACTACGATCATTTGGTGCACCTAGCTTTTCTAAAACTGTTTATCAATTAAACACTTGTCCTAATATATTTGGAAAGTTAAAATTGTCTCTTAAACGCTGCCATATTTAATTGTAGTTAAATTATTTAAAAATTACTAAGTAAAATACATTTTTTTCAATATAATTCTTGTAATATTTTGCTCATTCGAGGCTAAGCCAGATAAATCGTAGTCATGACATGATAGTCAGTGTGATATCTTTTATTTAATCTTTATACTGCATATAAATAAACCATTTGGATATGTTAAAAAATAATATTTCCCTACAAAATAAACTGAGCAGCCTTGGTTGGTGTGGCTCAGTTGGTTGAGTGTCATCCTGTGCACAGGTCACCAGTTCGATTCCTGGGGAAGACACATGCCAGGTTCGGGCTCGATCCCCAGTGGGAGGCATGCAGAAACCAGCCTTGCCACTACTTTGATCTTGAATTTCCAGTCTCCAAAACTGAGAATAATTCATTGCTGGTGTTTAAACTACCCAATCTGTTATATTCTATTATATCATTCTTGGATGCTTAATATTGGGAATATGTAATCAATGGGATTAATCAGCCAGTTAAATTTTCTCTCATTTTAAAATGTTTTAAAAGATAGCAACAATATTAAAGGCAGGTGCCCTAAATTTGTGTACAAAATAAAATGTCAATAGTTTCTTTCTCATTATAATGACTACCTAATTAACTTTTAGGATATTAGTATAATTTGCTTCAAAATTTTTAAAATAAAGTAACAACAATTTTAACATGTCATATACTTTGGAGAAGCAATGTGTGGAACACACCTAGATTTTTATCGACATCAAATGCAGACATGTTTAAATCTATTTTTTATTTTTTTGAGAGAGAGACCGTCTAAGGAGATGGCATTAAAGTCTAGTAATTGCATGTAAACTATTGAAATGCTATGTAGAGTAGGAATACACTTATTGTCTTTTTCTTAAGGTGAAAATGTTTTAAAACTTAGTGAAAAGGTTTAAAAGATGCATTGACTATTTTGATATTTCATAAGTTAATTTCCTTGTTTTAGAGAAACAATACCACAATGTAGAGTAATGAAACTTTTTTTAAAAGGAGAGATTCATATGGTTATTTCTTAATATTATTTCTTACACTGTTATTATTTTTCTATCGCTTCTATAATAAATCACTGTAAACTTAATGCTTTAAGTTAAGACAAATATATTATTTTACAATTTGTTACCAAACTAAAGGGGTTCATTCACCTGAGTGCATCAAAGCCCAATCAAATGCAAACATGAGTTTGTAGCCATGAAAGTAAAGATTTATTATTAAGGAATTGGTGCCAAATCTGGAGTCACAGATGAATTCATGCTCAAAGACCTGGCTCCCATTGAATGGTAGGGAATGGGTAATACAGGAGAAAAACATGAATCATGGTGGAGTTAGGGTCATGGTCTCTATTGATTAGTCAGCCTTAGTGGGGTAGTTGATCATTGCATCTGGCTTTATGACAGCCATGGCTTCATCTGTCTGGGTTTGTAGTGGGTAGGGTCATTCAACTTTTCCGGATCTAGAGTTGGAACACAACTAAGGCTTAGATGATATCTCTGATTTGACTGAAAACTCTGTCTCTGTAGACAATTGACCCGAAGCTTTCTTCCTAAAACTATTTGATGTTAACCAACATCTTATTGTCCTGAGGGCTTATGATTAAGAGAGTGGATGTGCAAGAGAAAGAGAGGTTGGTGAGTCAGGATGCTGGGTGAGGCCAGATTAAATAAAAAGAAATGGAAAGGAGAAAGGGGCATATTTAAGACAGCATAGATAGCCAGTCAGAAAAAGACAAGTACCATATGATTTCATGTATATGTGGAATCTAGTGAACAACATAAATGAACAAAGTGGAGACAGACTCATGGATACAGAGAACAGACTGACAGATGTCAGAGGGGCAGAGGTTGGAAACTGGGTGAGAAGAGTGAAGGGATTAAGGAAGGAAAATAAAAGAAAGATTGAAGGACTCAGACAACTGTATGGTTATTGCCAGAGGGAAGGGGGAGGGATAAATGGTGATGAAACCAGACTTGACTTGAGATGGTAAACATACAATATAATATACAGATGATGTACTATAGAATCATATAACTGGAACATATAAAGTTTTATTAGCCAATGTCACCTCAATTAATTCAATTAAAAAAGAAATAAAGAAAGAAAGAGTTTTTTCACAATTACAAGTTCTGGATGTCAGAAGTCCAACATGGATCTCTCTGGACTAAAATCAAAGTGTTCACAGGACTACATTCCTTGACTTTTCCAGCTTTTAGAAGCCACCTATATTTCTTGTCTGTGACTTTCTTTGTCTATCTCTAAAACCAACAAGATCATATTTTTCTGACTCTTCTATTGTCAATTTGTCTCTATGACCATAGCAATGGAATGTTCTCTTGTTTTGAGGGATTCGTACAATTATATCAGAATTTATAAAGAGCTGTTAATTTTTCTTTTTAAAAAATACATTTATTTAATGAGAGAAAATATGGGCATCATGACTTTCTCATGGTATTTGATAAAAGACATTGTAATTTCATATCCTGCATCTTCAAATCCATTATACACTTTTCAGCCCATGAGCTATTAATATTTTTTCACATAAAACTTTCATTTATTACAAAACAAAATACTCAGACTACTGTGGATTTTGTTCAAGTACTAAACTGTTTCTAAGCAAGCTCACATCTATCTATCTACTGTCTATCTACCTAAACATATTTTACAGATGGTGTCTCCTTAAAATATTTAAAGGAATTCACTCGATAATTCTTTTGTTTACCAAGTTAAATTCAGGAAAACTTTTGAACTCCCTTTTCTCATTTTGAATGTTCTGCCCACATAATTATCAACATAACACAGACAGAAATACTGATATTTTGTCTTTGTTAAATCTTATTATTTTTCCCTACTTGAGGTAGTCAGACTGGAGAAATGCTTAGGAAATTGACCATCACTTGATCCACACAATTCATATAGGAACATTCTGCACTTAGTTGTTCTAGCTCCCAGCTGATGAGAGAAATGGATATAAATTATCCCATTGAAACATGTCTTCTAATAATTTTATTATGCACAGTTGACTTATTATTTGAAAATGCACCAAATCCGCAGGTAGCACTTAGCATGAATTGTTACTTCCTTCTCAAAAGAGTTGTGGCTTCTAGGAAAGAATAAAACCACCTAAAGAGCCCAGACTTACTTTCTAAGAGCATCTAATACATGTGTAGTCTTTTTTGGAGACCACACCTGTTTCACACTGGGAATTCACACTGTGCACTCTCCTGTGTCACTGTTATCACTTACCTACTCTAGAAGGAAGTGTTTTTTCTAAAATGATCACGTGAATATTATTTATTCCACATGTTCTTCTTACAAGGTAACTTGGATGCTCCTTTCAATAAGTAGTTTCCCTCACCTTTAATTGGGTGGCAGATGTTGAGACTATGGCAGAAGTGACATCATGTGACTTGTTCAAAAAGGCAATAAAGTTTTTTCCTGGTTCTTTTGAATCACAGCCATCATGCCATGAGGAAGCTCAAACCACCTCATGGAGTGGCTGTCGTGGCTGGGGAAGGAAAGCCAGTGCCAACTAGCCAATCTGGTGAATTAGCCATTCTGGAAATGGCTTATCATGCTCCAGTAGAGACATCTTGATGATGTTAAACAAGGCAGAAATGAACTGGCAACACAAAATCAGTTCAAAATATAAATTCAGAAGCATAATACATAACTGTCATTGTTTTATGCCAATATGTTTTGAGGTGATTTGTGACTGCAGTAAAAGACAACAACACATATACATTAACAATATTTCTATTTTTATTTGTGTCTGTAAGAATCTTTTTGCAGTGTGACAACAAATGTCTTCCACACTCTCCATACACTTAGCCTTTGGCATGATCTTTCTATTTCTAAAATTTTAAAGGAGCATTTGTCTTGATTTAACGTGAGAACATGTGTCTCATTTTCTATCATCACATTCTTATAATAGGTCTAGAAACTATTACCTCTCCTCCAATGTCCATTTCTTAACAATTGGTAAATATGTAAAACTATAGATGGTCTCCTACTTATAATTGTTAGGCTTAGAATTTTAGCTTAAAGATTGTGTGAGAGTAATAAGTATTCAGCAGAAAGTGTACTTAAATTTTTATCTTTTCCCAGGCTGGTGTACAGGATTGTTGTGATGCAGTGCAGCAGCAGCAGCAAGCTCCCTAGTCGGCTACCTGGTCACAAGGTTAAACTACTGACACTCTACAGTGTACTGTGTTGCCAGTGGTTTTTGAATGATGTGTTTTGGCATCCCATTATGTCTACAAAACACCTATCTGTATCTCCAGATTCGGGTAAAAAGAAGAGAAAGGCCATCACTCAAGATATTTGCCAAACTGAAGGATAATGTAAGTGTTATAAGCATGTTTAAAATAGGCTAGGCTTGTTTGGTCTGTGTGGCTCAGTGGTTGAGTATTGACCCATGCACCCACCAAAAGGTCGCCAATTTAATTCCCAGTCAGGACACCTGCCCAGGTTGTGGGCCGAATCCCCAGTGGGGGGCATGCAGGAGGCGGCCAACTGATGTTCTCTCTCATCCATGTTTCTATCTCTCTCTCCCTCTCCTTCCTTCTCTCTCTAAAATCAATAAAAAGAAAATTTTTTTAAAAAGGTTATACTTAAGCTATGTGTTCAGTAGGTTAGATGCATTTTCAACTTACAATATTTTCAATTAATAATGGGTTTATTAAAATGTAGTCTTATCATAAATGGAGGAGCATCTGTAGTTTTAGTTTCTTTGGTTTCCTTCATAGTTTTAATACTTTTTTTAAGTGCATTTTCTTTATAAACTTAAAAATAGTTTTATTGAAAACACCAAAGAGCCAATAATCTCCAGGAGAACAGAGCACTGAAGAAAAAAAATGATTTTTTATCACTGTTTATTATTTACTATGACCCTAATACTAATCTAATTGCTAAGGAAAGGGTAGTGATTAAAATGAAAAAAAATAGATACCCTCTTAAAACTTATATTGTAGTGAGAATCATAAAATAAATGAGTTACAAGTAGAGTAGTATATTTTGATAGGCTATATGGAGAATTATGAAGTAAGGCAAGAAAGAGAGGAATACATGTTAGGGAAAAGAAATTTTAAATAAGTAATCCAAACTGTGCATCAGGGGTTCATAGAATCTGTTTCTTTTTCACAACGGTGTTCCTTAAGGAAATGAAGTGGGAAATAAACAAGCAGTAACCCCAGATTTTGCCCTGTGCATCTCCACTGAGCACTTTCACTTCAGGCCTAACATTGGACTTCTCATAATAGTGACATTGCAGAATGGTGTTTAATGTTTAAAACTTTATAGAAAATGAAAAATAATGAAATTTAAAATTTTCCTTTATTATGGATGTGATCAAAGAAGCTCAGAAAGATCAATATTCTCGCCTAAGCTCATGTACTATATTGACTCCATGTGGGTCATGCTTGAACCAGTTCTCTTGATACTGGTTTGTTGTGCTTTTCACACAAGCAAATTTTCACCTACAACTCTCAGGTGTATTTCTTTTCTTTTCGAAGTGATTCCATGAATTCCCAAAAGTTGATTGTGAATTTGTAGGGGTTTCTAGATAGACTTTCTACCTTTGAAACTTATTAGTTCAGAGAAGCAATATGGTAGATTCCCCCTCCCCCCACTAAATTTACTTGATGATTCATTGAATTATCTATACTTATTTTTATTTCTGTATAAGTTAATAAAAATTATACTGTCCAAATTCATGACATAACCTACTGTTTTCTATAATTTAAATATAAGGACAATTGTAAAAACTTGGCCTATTTATATTTGAAATTTATGATTATTTTACTAAAAGATCTTCACTGAATATCTCAATCACTTTGGGGGTAAGAAAAGAAAAATAATGAGGTATAAAATCATGTAGATACATTTAAATAGTTATTCATAGTATTGAATCATTTGGGTGTTACAATTTTAAATTTAATTTTAGACTACTTTGCATCATATTTTGTTCACTATTTTATTTTATTCACTTGAATCTTGGATTTCTAAATATATCAGTAAAAGAGGAAAGACTGATGTGGGTCTGAAGAGAAACCAGAGGATCAATGAAGTCCAAACTATGCTCACTAAAGCAAATTTAAGGAAAGTTGTATGTAATTTCTCTTCATTCAGCTACTCACAGTATAGATCATCATATTAATAGTTCAGAAAAGTGCTATAGTAAAAAATTCAAGTTAACAAACACTTATCCCAGTGTCTGTGGGCTTAATGTCAAGTAAGCGGCTGTTTTAACAGGCCTTACTGATGTAAGGACAGTCCCAAGCAGCTTATCTAGACATTGATGTCGCTTTGGGAAATTTGGACATACCTTCTGAATGGTCCCCATCTGCTGACCTCTCGTTGCTGTGCATTGATTAATAAATGTCTTTGCCTCACATTGCACCCCTATCAAGTCCAGAGTTTTCAATGTTTCCACTCTGGATTCTGGAGGTGTAAGCAGATTTCTATTTTTCATACAATAAGAAAATGGTCCTTGTACCCCTCTCTTCCCCCGCCTCCTCCGCTGACATACTACTCTATATTCATGCCCAGGCAAGTCTTTTTCTTCACAACTACTCAGCAGTTTCGAATGATTGTCTATGACTTCTCCTCTGGATTAACAAAGGGAGCCCACTACCTTCTTCCTTCACTGTAAGGAAAGATGAGGGGAAAGGCTGGCTTCTATTAAAAGGTTTAGCTTTTTTCACAGTAGTTATTCAGGTTCTGTTAAAGTGGCACCTTTCAGTGAATATAGGCAGGCTGCCCGCAGCATATGGGGAGCCTTTGAACTTAGAATTTGGTATACTTACTTTTTGTTTTTAGTTGTGGTCCTCAAATATCAGTTCTGGAAAAATAGCGGGGAGAGGGAGCTCTTCAGCAACTAATGCCATCTGATTTGTATTTGTGTTTTCATTCATCTTTTCTTGGATTTTTTAATAGTTTACAATTCTAATGGACTTCCCACCCTCACAGATCACCTCATATGTCTCAGTTGCTTTTTTCCTTTACTACATGTACCCAGAGCTATTTTTTTTTAAATTCTCACCTGAGGATACTTCTACATTTATCTTCAGATACAGTAGGAGGGAAGGAGACAGAGAGAAACATTGATGTGAGAGGGACACATTGACTGGTTGCCTCCCGCATGTCCCTGACCAGGGCCAGGGAAAAACTGCAACTGTGATCCATGCCCTTTACTGGAATCAAACTCACGACTCTGGTCCACAGGCTGATGCTCTAACTGCTGGGCAAAGCCACCAGGCCCACAGTAACTATTTTTAATTCCCATTACTTCCTTGGATTTTGTAGGTTAATAAAATAATTACTCTACATTTGCAAGCAGATTAATTGCCAAGAGATTTTGCAATTGTGAAACATAAATTAAATCTAATAAATTTTAAGTAGATTAGAAGCAATATATGGGTTGGTCTCAAATCTAGCTCTTACATCTGTCCTAGGTCAACTACAGGTAATTTTTTTTCATAATAAAAGAACAATTCCTCTAAAGCTTTCTTGATCTAAAAATACAGATACTTATAAGGGAATAGTCAAATATAATATAAAACAAGTTTTTCAATTCTCATTTTTATCAATAATTCAAACTATCAATTTAAAATATAAAGGTGATACATGTTTATTTATTCTGTCAAACAAGTAGCTTTTGAAAATACATGTAGAATATTTGATCTTTGTTTCAAGGCTTCTTAGATACACATAGTGCAGAAGATATCCTTTAAAGGCATTTTTCATTTTCATTCATCAACTAATTGGTGCTTATGTTTCAAATTTATTTTACATTTTGAAATGCAAGAAAAAACTTTGTAATCATAATATTTGAAAACACTTATGTTTGGGAAATTGATATTACTATTTTTTTAAATTCATTTTGCTGTTTGACTTTCACATGAAATTTTGGTTTATGGATTTGCATTTAACATCTTTGAGTAGAAATTTTGTGAAAATGACAGAAAATACTATGACTTTATGAGAGAAGTACGCAAACTAAGGCCCCCAAACCTGGCTTTCAGCTGTTTTTGCATATATTTATTGGAGCACAGTCATACCTATTCATTACAAATTGTTTACAACCATTTTCATGCTATAACTGCAGAGCTAAATATTTGTGACAGAGACTGCATGGTTTATAAAGTCTAAAATTTTTACTACCTGTTTCTTTAAAGGAATACCTTGTTGACTTATGCTGCATGAGAATATTGCTACTATCCTTATTTCACATATACCTAAGTCTCAGGGAACATAAAACTGATAACAATTGAAAATTACATTTATTTGTCTAGGTAAGTTTGACTTAAAATAGTCACATGAAGACTAGCTACAAAAGAGAGGAGGTGGGCATTCCAAGCAGAGAAAACATGCAATTGAAGAGCACTAAGAATGGTGAAGTTCCTTTTCTGAGGGGGTGCAGAGAGTGTGGTAATATGTCTCATAAATTGGAGAAGCCCAGGGTATGGGACTAGGGCAGAAGGTAGCAGCTGGTTACAAATAACTGGCCCCATGACTAAGCTAATGTGTTTAATCTTGATGCTTTCATATCAACGAGCAACATAGATTTGTGTATCAAGGATATGAGTCTTGTGACATTGTGGGAGATAAAGTGGAGTCAGGGCACTCTAAAAGCAGTATGATTATTGAAGAGATATTAGCAAGACATTATTAGAGCTTTATTACATAATGGTACAGTAAGAAAGACCTAGGGACTCCACATGAATGAATTATAGTAAAAATGAGAAGTATAGAGTGACTGCAGGCATCTGGTTCAAATGACACATTAATGGCTGTGCCTCATGCTACGACAGATATTGCAATTTGAAGACAACACAAGAGGAGTTCCAGTTTCAGGTGGAGGGGCATGGTAAAGTCTTTTTGGAAAAGTTTGGTTCAACTTTCCACTAGTTTTTAAATAAAGTTACTTTGTAGTTACTTGGTAGGAGGTTGGCTATGGAGATCTGTAGTTTTTTTGTTTGTTTGTTTTTTTATTAAAAATATTTTTTATTGACTGAAGCTGATCAATTCTCTTGAAGGACAGAAAGGTACAAAGTACATTCTTTAATAGTTAAATTACAAGTTAAAACAGAAGTGTTTCAAACTTGAATAATTTTTTTAATGCACATAAAACATGATCTTCCAGCAAGCTGCCGTTTGTGTAAGTAGGTGGGACGACCACAGACCCAGACAAGATGGGGCTCTGCTCAGTTTTGGGACCAAGGACCTCAACTGTCAGCAGCAGAGGAGGTAACTTCCAGTTAAAAACAGTTAATATCACATCACCTTGTGTCTGTTTACACAGCCACGTCCCGAGCTAAAACTACAAGAGAAGAGAAGACTATTTCTCATTCTTTTTGAAGCTGACTCTGATAAACTACAGGAAAGACTTTTTCTCTTAGCATAATTCCAAGTTTGTGTATTTACCATAGAGAATAAGGACTGATTTCTTACACATGAGAAATATTTCTGACATATGCAAATGATTAACTTAAAAACAAATAAAACATAGATGTTTAAAAATTAATTTTCAGTTTCTGCTCCTCTTTGGTATGAAATGTTGCTTCTGAAAGATCACAATTCTCTTCTTGTTTTCAAGGTTAAGTACTAGGTATTGATGTCTGCATCCTGCATTGTGCATAGACGAGAAATCGGCTTCCACGAACACTGAATGCTGAAGTAGACTTTTGTTCTCTTCAACTACTGAGAGCTGGTTGTTTTTTTTTTTTTTTTTGATGAATGTTTTAACTGCATACATAGAATGCAGGTATCCATCAAGAGTTTAAAACAAGATTGGTAGTGTCCAGTCACTTTGGTCAGGAATACCAGATGGCTTCCATTTTGACAAATCTGGTGCATGTTCCGAGTGTCAAGATTTTATTTGCTGTGTTTGTGAATGAAGTTGTTAATGTAAATATCTTATATTTTGTGAGTTATTTGTTGTCATTTTTTTGTTGTTAATTATCACCTGAGAATATTTTTTCCATTGAATTTTAGAGAGAGTGGAAGGGAGGAAAAGAGGGAGAAAGAGAGAGAGAGAGAGATCAATGTAAGAGAGACACATCAATTGGTTGCCTGTCTCATACACTCCGACCAGGGTGGGGATGGACCTGCATCCCAGGTATGTACTCTTGACATGGAATTGAACGTTCAACCCTTCGGTGCATGGGCTAATACCACTGAGTAACACTGGTCAGGGCAGTTAATTTTTTAAAAAACAAAGATGAAAGTAGTCTTAACTACCTTATTCTATGTTTGGAATGTTTACGATTGTTTCAAGTGATCTTAACTGCTTCAGGAGAGGCTATAGAGAGACCGCACAGAGTGAAAGGGGCAGAGTGGGGCATTCCAGCCACTGAAGGGCAAGTGGAAATGAAAGAGCCCACGATCATCATCAAGCAGGAGGAGCTAAACAATTTTGAAGAAAATTTGTGAAGTATATTGCTGTACAGCTTTGAAAAACTGTTTCAAAATTTCATAAACATAAAGCCAACATCGCACCAGGTATTATATTGCAAAAATATAATTTATTTTATTTCTCAGATGTTTGCATCTGGTAAATGCTTGCACAGCTTAAGTGTGGCTACAGAATCTGATTCATTTCCCATAAAAATAGCCCCTTCTTCTAACACCATGTTTATAATCTGTGCATACACACACACACACACACACACACACACACACACACACATACAGCAAGGAGACAAAACTATGTATTAAGGTGAATTGGCTCAATACACACTGGTCATTCAAAGCTGCCCTTAACAGTTTAATTGTTATTCCTTAACTTTCTCCTTCACCTTCTCTTCCTCCTCTTCCTCCCCTTCCTGTCCTTTGGCTCTTCCTTCTCAATCACTTTTCATTCTCATCTTCCTCAACCTCCCCATTTTCTTTTCCTTATCATTGGAAGGGACAAAGTACTAAAGTCTAAGTAATTATAAGGCAAGATTTGGATATTTAAGTATTAAAATACAAAGCTCAAATGACAAAGACTGCCTATAAAGAGGATTAATCTTCTGTGAAGAATACTCAGAAGCTCTGCTGTGATTTTGAATTACTGAAGTCTCTCTAACTCACCTCTCCCTCTCTGTTCTCAGAGATTCCGAAGCTCTTAGTGCCCAATTTAGGCCATGTCTTTGTGCTTAAAACTAAATCAAAGCAACTTCAGGAATCAGGAAGGTCACTGCCCTCCTATCAAACCATTTTTATGCATACAGTAAAAGCCTGATTATTACACACAGCATCATAAACCTTGAAAAAAAAGTAATTATTGTATCAGATTATTCATACCCATTAATATATAATAACCTTACTGCTTATTTATTATTATACTTATTTTTATAATATATTATAAAATTACATAATAAAATTTGTTTTAATAAATATTGACTATAAATAAAAATATTTTCCAAGTTTCTAATGTGATCTTCTAATTCCTACATTTTAAAAGAAATGATTTTGCCCAAAGAACTTGTTTCATAAATTTCATAGGTCAACATTTTTAAAAAATAGAAAAAATTAATGTTCTAGCTCACTAATTTCATTATGGTGAAATTCTGCTTACTATATTGCCAAACCAATGATTCTAAAATTTTGATTAATGATAAAAAACTTATTTCTTTTTTTTGGATTCTGTGTTAATATATTTGTTAGCTTTCAATTTTCAGTTTCTCAAGACAATGCCTCAAGCCTTAAGACATTATTCAGCTTTATATATTCAAGTATGAAATATTACCATTTTCTGCAATGTGTAGTAGTCTCTCAAATATTCACTCAAATGTAAAGAGCAGTGAGGTGTCCAATGCAATGTTGTCAGTAATACTAAACCCTGACTAAAAACATTTCCATTTGTATTTAAATAGGTATATGTGTCTGTTTCTGCACATTTACTCTACACAAAAATTAATGGGTAGAGTAATCCATCCTGAAGAACTAATAGAACATTCCCTACACACCACCCAGGTTCCTGTGGCTCTCCTTTTCTCAGCTCCCCCTGGAATGTGACAATTCATACGAACTAAGCTCTTTTCTCTCAGTCTAGTGCAATGTTTTCTCTCTTTAAAATGTTCTCTAGAGGTAGTTGCATAAAGAGCATTTAAGTGTTGGAAGTAAACAAAGCAAATCAAGAAGTCAACATGTTTTCACTGCATTTAGTGAGTAACATAGATATAAATAAATTCAACATTTCAGTAGAATTGCTTTGTCATACTTGAAAATAGATCATGGATCCCATTTTTCTAAATGTATAAAATCCACATAGAAAATTAACTCCACATTTTAGGATTATTCCAATAGGCAAACTGTGGGAAATATGCTACATAGTTCCAAAAACAAGGTGCACATTAAGTTGAAAGTTAATGATACTGAATTCTAGAATATAGATGTCGAGCCAAAAAAGAAAAAACATTCTACATTTCACTGTTGTTTTTCCTAAAATAGTTCGCTTCAATTGAATCCACTTGCTGCATCTATAAAAGTCTACCAGCAGGGCTCTCTCTTGCATTATAATTTAGAAACAAATATTATTTATATTTTAATTTTCTTAGAAGAAATGCTAACCCTGAAATCTTTACCAAAATTAAATACAGGCATATCACAGATATTGCTGGTTAGGTGCCAGACCACCTCAATGAAGCAAATATCATAATAAGGAGAATCTTTTTTGTTTTTTCAGTGCATATAAAAGTTAGGTTTACACAATAATAAAGTCTATTAAGTGCAATGACATTATGTATAGTAAAACAATGGACATACCTTAATTTAAAAATATTTTATTGTTAACCATCATCTGAGCCCTCAGGAAGTAATAATCTTTTTGCTGGTGGAGGGTCTTGACTTGATATTGATGGCTGCTGACAGAACCGAGTGGTGGTTGGCGTTGCTGTGGCAATTTCTTAAAATAAGACAACAAAGCTGTTTGCCACAGAGATTGACTCTACCTTTCACAAATGACTTCTCATGTGATGTTGTTTGATGACATTTTGCCCTCAAACGTCTTTTAAAATTGGAATCAATCTCTCATACCCTGCCATTGATTCATCAACTAAGTTTATGAAATATACTAAATGCTTTGTTGTCGTTTGAATAATTTTCACAGCATCCTCCCCAGGAGTAGACATGAAACTCCTCTATTCGCTTGAACACTTCGAGGCCATTGTATGGTTATGAATTGTCCTAATTTTAGTATTATTGTGTCTCAGGGAATAGGAAGGCCCAAGGAGAAGGAGTGAGACAGGGGACGGGCCATTCAGTGGAACAGTTAGAACACACTGATCAAGTTTGCTATATTATGTTTGGATGGTGGAACCTCAAAGCAATTACAATAGTAACACAAAATGTAATTGAATGCAGATTATAATAACAAATATAATAATAATGAAAATGTTTGAATGAATGCGAGAAGTACCAAAACATGACACAGAGACACCATGTGAGCAAATGTTATTGAAAAAATGGCACCAATAGACTTGTTCATAGCAGGGTTGCCACATTTTCAATTTGTAAAAAAAATGCAATATCTGCAAAGCACAATAAAGTCAAGTACAATGAAACAAGGTATGCCTGTGTATTTAATTTCCAAAGGGAATGATTAATCCTTACAACCTTACACTTGTTTGTGCCATTTCTTTATAACTGATTCATTATTAACCTATTAGTGTTGTAAATATATATTTACTATCAAAATCTATCATTTCCTGTCAACTTAAAAATAATAAAAAATCCCAGAAATATGCACTATACAAGTTTATAGTATTGATTAAATGAACATTGAAGAGAATGCTCATATTTATTTTTAGCTATTACTCTTTGGGCAAATTATTATTTTTATCATAAAATTGATAAACGTTGCCCTAAATTGTTTGTGTTTTTATTTTTTCAATCAAATAATAGGTTCAATGGTTTCTCTTGTGACAGAATGATTAGTCAGGGGTATAGATCAGTCTTTAGTACATGACGATAAGAACATATAATGAACCACAAAATAAAGTCTGCCATTGAACTCAAAATTTGACTCTGCTACATTATCTCATTGGAGTCATTCTACTTACACAAAGTTCAGTAGCCTTACATGGGATTTTGTTCTTTCCTATAGTTGCAGAGAGCTTCCCTTTGCTAGGAATTATTTTTTATATTTTACCCTTTGAGCCCAATCACTTGGTTGACTTTTCAGATATTATGCCTACTTCTCAGAATAGAAAATATTTATCTGGTGACTGAATCATATAGAGTCATTTCTATATTTTTACTCAGCCAGTGAACTGTAAATTGGTCTCAAAGAGCCCTACTTGAATACACTAGAAGCTTCCACAAATAAACTGATAGATTATTTACCTAAAATTTATGTAGGTGCTTGAGATTCTATGGGGTACGAACATATCATGTAAGGGAGCCTAAGAAAGTATGGACCTATGGCCAGACATTTATATTGTATCAATATATCTGATTAATGAAAGGTGCTATCAACACAAGGAAATGTGTGAAGAGAAGTAGTGATTTTTCAGGGCAGATTGATAACGTTATTTTAAGATATATGTGATTAGAAATGACCCTAGTGCGGGGACTTTTAGGTGGTAAATATTTTATCTGTAGTCCACATGGGCAGTACATGGTGACAAACCAATGTGTCTCTGTTTTCATTTGTGTTGTATCTGCACTATTTATCAACTCTGCCACTGAAAGCCTAATCACGTCTAGGAAAATTAGTTTATGGTAAAAAACGTCCTCTTTTATGTGGGTAATATGTTTCTGCATTACAGATTCAGTGTGGTGCTATGAATCAGCTTGATTGTAACAAAGCAACTCACCCTCAAAATTCAGACAATTACATTTACATACATCCTTCTCATTAAGCTAGGCAAATATAAAGTTAAATAAAAGTACTCAAATGATAGATAATAAATGGACAATGAATAATAAATTTAAATAAACTAATTTAAAAAGTGCACAGACTTTCCTTGGAGATTACATTTTTAAACTTTGGCAGAGCAAAATGAATAATTAGAAGCTGTGTACTTGTTTAGAATGTTTGGGATAGGTACCCACAAAGTAGCCAAGTATTTGGATGAAATTTGCAGTGGTCCTCTTTGGTGCATAGAGTAAACCCAGGTACTGGAAAATAGGCTAAAAGGAAATACATGTCCAGAGGGTTTTATAGTAGACATCATAGCTACTTCCCCTCCCTCCACTGCAATGATTTTAATTTCTACACTATAACATTGATAGACAACCCAGCAACAATTACCCAACCACTGAATTCTTCTGCTTAAAAATTTCATTGCCGTTCATGACTATGTGAGGATAAATGAACAGATTATAAAAGTGGTAGGTATTCAAACAAGACCTCCATATCAGTTTCAACAGTGTACAAATCTCAGCATGTAAAGAAATCTTAAGATTCATCTCGGAAGATATGTGTTATCATTTCAGACATTACTCCATGTTCTCTAGGAATTCCCACCTTAGGCTAAGCTGATATCTAAATTTCTACTTTTTTGTGACATGTATGTCTGTATATATGTTCATATAATAGTTCTTAGCCACATGGTGCTATTTTAATTATTTAAATAAATCAATATAAAATAAAATTCATTTTTTTCTTGTCATACTCAGTTACTTTCAAGGATCTAATAGTTCCCTACAGCACTGGCTACCATACTGAATGGTGGTGACATGGGGGAATACTTTTTTTATATGAAGGCTTTTCACACTGTTATTGTTGTTCCCCTTTAGTTTTTCTTTTCCAGCTTAAGCCCCATGAATTTTTTTCCAGCTGTTTCTTTTTCCCTCAACTACCAAACACTCACTTGTGAATATAATAGACAAATTGAATGCCTTCGAGGCAACTCAAATAAACACCTCCACAATCCTGGAATGCTTCTAGTCTTAGTATTCTCAGTCAATGGATATCATCATTTATGCCATTGTGCTATCAAAATCTTTAGTATCTTTCTTAATTGCTTACTTTCCCTCACATTGACAAGTACTAATATTTTTAGTCTCAAAATACATCTCATGGGTCAATCCTACTCCTTGCCTGTGTCACCATGGACCCCCACCTAAAGCAAGTCATCTCTAGGTCTGAAAAAACACACAGCTTCTTTTTTGATCTCCTTGCTTATATTCTTTCCTCTACACCTTTTTGTTTTGTACATTAACTATGATAAACATTATAGATAAAAGAGTTACAACTTACATCAGCCTTGTGTTTTATTGAGTCTGCTATTTATTACCATTGAAGCATATCACATTTTTCCTTTAATAAAAGCAGCCTGATTTGTGTAGAATATTGACTCAGAGATCTACTGGTATTGTGGTTTTGAAAAATTTACTCATACTGCTTATTTCAGTTCTTTAATCATCAAATGCAGATAAGAATATTTCCTTTCTCAAAAATTATTTTGAGGGATAAATGAGTTAACATATATAGAATTTAGAATAGTACCTGACACAGAGAAATTGCTCAATATATATTCAATGTATTCTTCCCAAAGCCAAAAAAGCATAATATGATCTGGACTCTACCTTCTCTGCTTCTTATTCTCTTGATCACTCACTGCATACTTGACACAATGCCTACTCTCTGATCAATTTCTCTAAACTGCCAAGTTTTACTCACTGTGAATTTCCCCTCAGAGCCTGAAATGTTCTTCTCTGTTTTCCCATGCTGTCTTATTCTCAGCCTTGTTTGGTTCATTGTCACCTTCTCAGCAAACTTCCCCAGACTTCTATGTTTCCATCTGTCAGACTGTATAATTTTATTTCAATTGATTGCTTCCTAATCATCCATGTGTTTAATTACTTGATGGTCTCCACTTTCTTTTTAATTGTTTGCTGTTCTCTCTTGTTCACATTTATTTCTCAATGCCTCTTAGATAAAAGATCACAATAAAAATGCATTGACCTGTTCAATGCAAGCATAAGTTAATGGCCGTATTATAAACTCAACACTTTTGGTATACTATGAGCAAAACATGAGAGAGTAGAACTAAACAAAGAGGGAGGAGACAAAAATGCCAGTCTTTCATCTTTCTGTGGAAGGTGTTTAACTGCAAGTTTTACAAGTTCCTGTCTGAGATCTGGCTTCCAAAGAGCACAGATCTAGGTGCTGACTGCAATCCTCGCAGAGCTCAAAAAAGCTGGTGAGCACTTCCTGTTTTCTCCCTTTGCCTTGCTGCAACAATAAAAACATGCTGTCAGTATCTCTCCAAAGGAACTTATTCATACATCTAGTGCTAAAACTTTAAAGGTTCCACCAGAGGGAAAGGCACTCAAATCACCTAGCTCTAATAACCAATGGGACTTGCATTTATGAGTCTAACAGGACTATAGCAAACAACCCAGACAGCTTTTTAAAGGAGACGGAAGCAACCCCTGTAGCTATACACCTGGACTCAGTGTAGCAGCAAAACATCTACCTCCCAGTTACTCCTGGGAAGGAGTCTGCATATTTTATAAGCTGCTGCTTGAGGGTCCAGCTTTTAATCAGAATGTATTTAGATGTCGACTGTGATCCTCCTCTTTGGAAGTCTGACAGGTCTTGGGCACACCACCAACTACTAGGAGCCATAAGAACAAAAACAGTATTTTGGATGGTCACAAAGGATTGAGAGGCGAACAGGAGCTTGGGCAAAGCTCATTGATGCAATTCACTTCCTATATGAGAGCAGCCTGTCCATACTGGGAAAGATGGCTGTTTTAGCTATGCACAGAAACCAACAGAGTCAATTAAATGAACAAATAAGGAAATATGTTCCAAACAAATAAGAAACAAATCTCCAGAAACCAATACTATTAAAATGGAAATAGGTGATTTATCTGATAAAGAGTTCAAAATTATAGTAATAAAAATGCTCACTGAAGTTAGGAGAGCAGTAAATGCATGAACAAAATGAGAATTTTAACAGAGATAAAAATATCAAAAGGAATCAAACAGAAATCATAGAAATGAGGAAAAAAATAACTATACTGAAAAATTCAATAAAATGAACTAAAATCACGTGATCATCTTAATAGACACAGAAGAAGCATTTGACAAAATTAAACATCTTGTCATGATAAAAACTCTGAACAAACTGGGTATTAAGAAAATGTACTTCAACATAATAAAGACTATATATGATAAATCCAGAACAAACATTATCTTTAATGGTGAAAAGCTGAAAGCTTTCTAAGTTCAGAAACAAGACCAGGGTGCCCACTGTCATTGCTCTTATTCCAAATCATACTGGAAGTCAAAACCAGAGCAACTGGACAAGAAAAGAAATAAAAGGCATCCAAATTGGAAAGAAAGAAATAAAACTTTCTCTATTAGCAGATGGTATGATATTATATAAAGAAAACCTTGAAGACTCTAACAAAAAACTCCTAGAAGTAATAAATCACTTCAGTAAAGTTTCAGGTTGCAAAATAAACATACAAAATTCAGTTGTGTTTCCATTTACAATAGCATCAAAAAGAATAAAATACTTAGAAATAAATTTAACCAAGAAATTGAAAGATCTATGCACTGAAAACTATAGAACACTAATTAAAAAAAAGAAGACACAAATCAATGGAAATAAATTCTATGTTAACAATTGAAATAACTCATATTAAGATGACCATTTCATTCAATGTGGTCTACAGATTCAATGCAATTCTTATTAAAATTTCAATGCCATTTTTCTCGGGAATACTAGGATAAAACCACAAAAGATGCCAACAGCCGAAGTCCTGAAAAAGAAGAACAAAGTTGAAAGCATCACAGTTCTGATTTCAAACTACATTACAAAACTAAAGTAACCAAAACAGACTGGGTGGTATTGACATAAAAACAAATAGATAGATCAGTGAAACAGAATAAAGAGCCCAGAAAGAAATCATTCATATATTGTCAATTGATTTTTTAACAAACACACCAAGATTATGCAATGGAGAAAGGATCTTCTTTTGAATAAATAGTGCTGGACAAACTAAACAGGCACAAGCAAAATAATTAACCTGGACCCCTATTATACACCATACTCAAAAATCAACTCAAAATGGATTAAAAGAGTCAAATGTAAAACATGACACTGTAGAATTCCTAGAAGAAGAAATAGGAGATAAAGTCCTAAACATTGGTTCTGATTTTTTTTTTTAATTCAACACCAAAAGTAAAGGCAACAAAAGCAGAATAAATAAATGGCACTAAATCAAACCAAAAAGTCTGTGCACAGTTAAGGAAACAATCAACAAAATGAAAAGACAACCTAAGGAATGGAAAAACATTTTTACAAACCACATATTTGATAAGGGATTAATACCCGAACTATACAAAGAACTTACACAACTACTAGCAAAATATAAATTAAAGAAAAATAAATAAAAAATGGAGCCAAGAGCCTGAATAGACATTTCTCAAAAGAAGACATAATATGGCAGTTACATAAAATGGAGCTCAACATTCCTAATCATCAGGGAAATGCAAATCAAAACTATAATAAGGTGCCCTGGCTGGTTTGGCTCAGCGGTTAGAGCATTGGCCTGTGGTCCAGAGAGACCCGGGTTTGGTTCCCGCTTAGGGCACGTACCTCCATTGCAGTTAGTCCCCGGCCCTGGTTGGGTCGTGAGGGTGGCAACCACTCAATGTGTCCCTTTCACGTCGATGTTTCTCTCTCTCTCTCTCTCTCTCCCACTCTATCTGAACAAAATAAATATATATATATAAAAAAAAACTATAATGAGGTATCACCTCATACTTGTTAACGTAGCTATTATAGAAAAGATAGATTTAAAAGGTACTTAGAAGGAGGTAGAATAAAAGGAACACTTGTGTGTTGTTGGTGAGAAAGTAAACTGGTACAAACACAATGAAAAACACTATGGAGTTTCCTCAAGAAATTAAAATTGAACTGTCATATGATTTAGCAATTGCAGTTATGCATATGTATGAAAAGGTAATGAAATCACTGGGATATCTCTCAAATGAAAGTAATTTCCATAATTCAATGCAATTTCTATTGAAATACCAATAGAAATTTTAAAAAATGAAGACAGAAATAAATGAAAATAGATTCTATGCTAACAATTGAAATAATTCATATTAAGATGACCATTTCATTCAAAGATATATTTCACAAATTTAGAACAAATATTTAAACAATGTATATAACCTAAAAAGATCCCAAATAGCCTCAGTAATTTCGAGAAAGAAGAACAAAGTTAGAGGGATCACAATACCAGATATCAAACTATACCACAAGGCCATTGTACTCAAAACAGCTGATACTGGCATGAGAATAGGCATATAGATCAATGGAAGAGAACAGAGAGCCCAGAAATCAGCCCATGTCTTGATGGTTAATTAATGTTTGACAAAGGAGGTAAGAGCATACAATAAAGACAGTCTTTCTAATAAATGGTGTTGAGCCCTGGCCATTGTGGCTCAGACATTAGAGTGTCGGTTTGCACCCTGAAGGGTCATGGGTGTGATTCCTGGCCAAGGGCAAGTATCTGGGTCCCAGGTTCAGTTCCCAGCCCGCATGTGGGAGGCAACTGATCACTGTGCCTCTCTCTCTGCCCTCCTCTCTCCCTCTGTATCTGCACTCTCTCTACAAATCAATGGAAAACGTAACCTAAGTGAGGATTGACCAAAAAAATTAAAAATATATGGTATTGGGGAAACTGGATAGGTACGTAAAACAAAAATGAAACTAGACCATCAACCTTACCATACAAGAGAATAAACTTAAAATGGATAAAAGACTTATATGTAAGTCGCAAAACCATAAAAATCCTAGAAGAAAACATAGGCAGTAAAATCTCAGACATCTCTCAGCAATATTTTTGCTGATATAGCTCCTAGGACAAGGGAAACAGAAAACAAAATAAACAAATGGGATTACATCAAACTGAATCTCTTCTGCACAGCAAAGAAAACCATCAACAAAATGAAAAGGGAACCCACTGTATGGGAGAACATATTTTTCAATGATACATCTGATAAGGTGTTAATTTCCAAAATATATAAAGAACTTGAACAACTCAATTCCAGGAAGACAATCCAATTAAAATGGGCAAAGGATCTGAATAGACATTTCTCCAAAGAGGACATAAAAATGGCCAATGGACATATTAAAAAATGCTCAACATCAGTAATCACCAGAGAGATGCTAATTAAAACCACAATGAGATACCACCTCACACCTGTCAGAATGACTACCATTGATAAATCAACAAACAAGTGCTGTTAAGGATGTGGAGAAAAGGGAACTCTCCTGTACTGTTGGTGGGAATGCAGACCAGTGCAGCCACTGTGAAAACCAGTGAGTTTCCTCAAAAAATTAAAAGTGTAACTGTCTTTTTACCCAGCAATCACACTTTGGAGACTATATCCCAAGATTCTGAAACATCAATCAGAAAGAATATATGCAACCCTATGCTCGTAGCAGTGCTATTTATAATAGCCAATATCTGAACACAGCCCAAATGCCCATCAGTAGATGAGTGGAAAACAATGAAGTATCACCTCACACCTGTCAGAATGGCTGCCATCAACAAATCATCAAACAACAAGTATTGGTGAGGGTGTGGAGAAAAGGGGACTCCAGTACACTGCTGGTGGGAATGCAGACTGGTGCAGCCACTATGGAAAACAATATGGTGTTACCTCAAAAAATTAAAAATTGAACTGCCATTTGACCCAGTGATCCCACTTCTAGAAATATACCCTAAGAAGCCTGAAACACCAATCAGAAAGAATATATGTACCCCTATGTTCACGGCAGCACTATTTACAATAGCTAAGATCTGGAAACAGCCCAAGTGTCCATCAGTAGACGCATGGATAAAAAAGCAGTGGTACATATACACAATGGAGTACTATGCAGCTATAAAAAAGAAAGCTCTCTTATCCTTTGAGATGACATGGCGGGACCTGGAAAGTATTATCCTAAATGAAACAAGCCACAGAGAAAGACAAATATCATATGATCTCACTTATTTGTGGACTATAATGAACACAACAGTCTGAGGAATGGAGTAGTCCCAGAGACATGGAAGTGGGGTACAGACTGACAATCCCCAGAAGAGGGGGAGGTGGGGGAGAGATAAACCACAGAACTTATATGCATGTATGCATGAACAATGGACATGAACAACAAAACTGGGGACAGGGTGGGGAGGGAGGGTGAGGGGGGAATCAGTGGGGGAAAAAGGAGAAACATCTGTAACAAAAATAAATAAATTAAATAAATAAATAAAAAAGCTCTGGTACATTTACACAATAGAATACCACTCACCTGCAAAAAAGAAAGAACTCACCTTTTCAGCAGAATGGATGGATCTGGAGGTTATTATCCCAAGGGAAATAAGCCAGACAAAGACAAAAAGCATGTCATTTCACTTATATGTGGAATATAATGAACAAAATAAACTGATGAACAAATTAGCAGAGGCAAGGATACATGGAACAGACGGACAGCTGTCAGAGGAGATGGGGGCAGGGGGATTAGGTGAAGGGAGGTGAAAGGATTAGTAAAAGAACATCTGTGCATATCCCATAGACTCCCACAACAATGTGGTGAGGGCCAGGGGGAGGGGAGGTGGGGGCTGGGTGGAGTTGGCTAAAGGGGGTAAGGGGAATGTGAGACATCTGTAATAGTGTCCACAATAAACAAACAAATAAATAAAGAAACTGAAAAAAATCAGAAAAATATACAAAGATAACAATAGGTAGGGAAGACTTTCATTATTTAACTGGAGTCAAATATCTACATGCAAACTATAGTCACTTCTATTGTATTAAAAATAGAATGTAGCAAAGGAATGTCAAATGTATATACTGTATCTACCAGATTTAATATTAATTCATAAAAGTTTCTAAATAGTATACACATAACAAATATAGAGGATGAGAAAACATGAAGAGGAAAATGGGTTTTAAACCATTTGGAATTTTTTCTTTCATGGCATATTGTGTTCTCACATCTAGCAGTTCAAATTAACAGATTTTTTTCTTTAAAAGTGTGCTTACAGCCCTGTCCGGTTTTGCTCAGTGGTTAGAGCATGGGCCTGCGGTCCAGAGGGACCTGAGTTTGGTCCCGCTAAGGGCACATATCTTGGTTGCAGTTTGTCCCAGGCCCTGGTTGGGTCGTGCGGGTGGCAGCCACTTGATGTGTACCTTTTATGTCGATATCTCCCTCTCTCTCTCTCTCTCTCTCTCTCTCTCTCTCTTCCTCTCTTCCTGCTCACTCTTTCTGAACAAAAAATGAAAAAATATCCTCGGGTGAGGATAAAAAACAAAGGGTACGTACAATTTTTTCTACTTCTTTAAGTGATAACATGTTTGTGTAGTAAAATATCCTTGACTTCCATTCTTCCAGCATTCACAGAACTCATCCATTGCACGTGGGCACTCCTTGTCTTTTCTGGGAAGCCAGAGTTGGATTTCCATTCCCAAGCTAGTGGAAGAACATTTCAAGCTATTAAATGATGCTGCTGCCTGCTGGCTCAAAAAATTCAATTTGGTGAAAGTAATCAGTATATGTGATTTTTGAATGATTTATTTCATTCTGTTATGTTTTATAAAATGAGCATAAAATGAAAACAATTATAAAATTTATATCCATTTTAAAGCATGGTTTATTTATCTTTGATAAAAGTAGAGCAAAATTGAAACTCATTAGGCAAGTCTAAAATTGTTAGCCTCAAATGGGCAATTTTTGGTCTCATACTAGTCAACTACTGGTTCAACTGTGAAGAAAAATAATAAAATGAAAGAAAGTATGTGAAGTTCCATAAAAAGGCATTAAAATAATTTTTAAAGCAGCCAATTAATCATGAAGCTTATTTGTTTCTATATTGTGAACTCTCCGGAAATAGAATCATGCTTAGGATATCACTTTACTGTCTTAGGTTATTCATTTATTTATTTTTTTAATTTATGATCAAACAATATGGGGAGCTGTGTAAGTCTTGCTTTGGTGGAAGAATCATGTTCTGTCAGGAGCTCATTTGACAAGACTTATACACAGTCATCAGAGTTCACTACAGGTTCACTCTTGTTTCCAAGTAGGGACATTTTAGTCCAGCCTCTGCTCCAGATCAGTGCAGACAGCCGTTTGTGTCTGTAGCACGCTGACATTTTGGTAACTATGTTTATACTTCATTGATGTATAAGAAGAGAAGTGACAATGAGTATTATCTTCTAACAATTCTACCATAACAAGTAATGCAAAATCGGAGAGATTGCATTTAAAGTATTAATTTATCTTTGTTTTCACAATATATTAAACACAGAAGAAATGAACACAAAAAGCCTGTAATTAAGAATGTGACACACATAAACAAGTTAAATAAAAATATGTGTTACTTAAGAGACTAAATATTTTCACCCAGAATTAAACTGACAACTCTCTCTAGAGTGTACTACATTTTTATTCTTCTGAGTTTATCCAGCAATGGCAAATCAATCTCCTGGGTCCTCTGAATATATCTGATCTACCTACGTCTATATCCAGACCCAGATCCATATCCACATCCACATCTATATCTATAAATATCTCTACCTCTAAACCTATATCTAATCTATATATTTAATTTTGGAACTCTTGAATTCTCTAAAAGGTTAAAGTATACCATTAGCTTTAAGGGTTTGTGAAAGAAAAATAATAACATGGAGATATGATGGAGTATTTTGAAAAGATATTATTTCAGACACTAAAGGAAATTTCAGAAGGTATTCTTAATTACTGATTATTTACTTTATTCAATTGTTCATCTTTCCATTATATACTTCCATAGTGCTCAAGTTTTAAAATAAAATGTTACTTGTAAATATTTTAAGTCTTAAAGAACTGATTTCTTTAACAATCTAAGCATGGTTTTGATATTTAGGGTAGTCATAAAGCAATTTCATTAGGAAATATTTCTACATATGATACTGCATTTTTCTTACACTTATTTTTACTTTTGAATTTAGAGAAATCTAATTTACTTGTGTTTTGACTGAGTGCTTTCTAATTAACTAAACATCAACATAGCCAAACTTATAATCACGTTATGCTTTATACTTCCAAAGATTTTTATATAACCTAGTCAGTCATCTGAACATTCTATTACTATGTAGTCAAAGGCATTTTAATACTGCTGAGTGCCCACAACTATTTATTTGCCAATGATGAAAGTTCCTTATGACCTTTGTGAAAATTATAAAAATTATTATAAATGTCTGAACAGCTAGACAAAACAAATAGCACTGGGTACTCCAGGAGTGTGAAGTATAAGCCACAGAACATCTGTGCTGTGAATGTTTAATCCACATGATTTGCCTTTGTGCACCAAGCACCTGTGAGACCAGACACGTGATGGTGGTCTTTGTGAAATACGCTAGTCCTAATGTAAGGCAATGCTATCTTAACACAACTACAAAGCCCTGATTGGTGTACAGTGACATTTGGGCCCCAATCACATAGTTTGACTTGTTAAGGTCTCTATGTGGAGATAATTGTGTCTAAAAAAATGACCAATAGATTTTAGGTTGATCTCCAGTAGTGTATTTTTACCTTACATTAAAGCAACTTATATATTATTTTAATGATATCTGAAGAACTCATCTTATCAACTGTTTTTTTCTTTCTCTTGTAACTCATCAATTTAAATAAATTAGCATATTCATACATTAATATGTAAACTTCTAAAAAGTAGGAAATGTTTCTATGCTTCCCTACCCCCTTTTTATATAACTTAGTATTTTTAAAATATGAAATAGATATCACGACACACAAACCTGACACTGGACCTTAAAGTTAGAAATAGTTTTACATATGAAAAAAGTTATTAATAAGAAGAAATGATTTTGCTACTCAAATTTCAATATATTTCAAAGTTGTATGTAAAATTGCATTAGGTTTACAAAGGTGCCTGACTCGTTCTTAAGGGAGATGTGTCTCATCTTCCCCTGCTGCTAGTGGGACTGGGGTCCTTGCAAAACCCTAAGAAAAGGAATTTTCTGATACTCACACAGGAGGACGTGATATGGTAGAAAGATTTGTTTCCGTGGAATTACATCGCTGGGTTTCCAAAGTCCCATTTGCCTTGGTCCAGTCATAGAGGAAATGTTTCAGTAGAGCTAGAATCAGAGCCAGCGTCCAGAGTCGCCTTTCCACGTGGCGGCCAGGTCCAGTGCAGCATTAGGTTAGCTGCAGTCTGCTAGTCCACTGTGTGTGGAGGTCAGTGTGGCAGAATGCTAGGAAGCCAAGTGTGAGCCATGAGCCAAGCGTGCTAAGAGAATAAGAGCATAAGAGAGTGAACTTCTTTGTTTAGGGGATTATGTATACCAAATTTCTGGGTGCCTGCAGTCGCTATGCTCATTCTGGCTAACCATTTCTGTCCTCAGGTGTGATTGACAGGCAATACCTTCCCTAGGTCATCTCAACTTAACTGGGCATGCATCTATCTTCCCTTTGTTGAATCCCCCCTCCCCTTGTTTTTCAGGGACTATGCCTATAATGTCTGGCCCTCCCTTACTCCTTTTCTATTATTAATAACTAGCTAATTACAGTGGCATCAAACTGATGATTAATAGTCACCCTTTGTAAGGACCAATGATTGGATATCAATATTATCCAGCATTATTCATACAAGCATTAAATAAAAGTTCATTTAAATAATAGCCATAGCTAGCAATGAACATTGCTAAAATAAGGATGTAAATAAATATTCTTTCCTCTAATTTTCATGAGAGCAAGTTAGATCTAATATTAATTCATTAATATATGCCAAGTTCGGTGCTAAGTCTATTACATCCTTATGTCTATAGCATGTTTCTAAGAAGCAATTGTCATCTCATATTTATATATCACAAAAGAGAGCCGTGAAAAGGTAACCTGTGGGAGGTAGCACAGTTAGAAAGGGGTGAGGTGGTGGTTGGAATCCAGGCCATCTGACTACAGACTTAATCTCCTAAACATGTGTTCCTTCTACTGAACATTATGCTGCTAATCTCTTAACCATGTGTTCCTTCTACTGAACATTACGCTGCTAATAATATCAGTTCCTGGACTGAATTTTTGTTTTTCTTTCAACACATTTTCATGCATAGAAATGTTGTCCTGTTGTTCTCTGATTTTGAATAGAAACAAATAACACAGGAGAAAAAATTCACACCATTTCCAATTGTACTTCTCACATAGAGACTGACAGAAGGAAGACATTTTATCACATTATGATCAGCCACACTCGCAAATGCCATGTGAAGTGTCAAAGTGAAAAATCTGCTCTTTCTGCTGTTTGCTTATCTCTGTCATTTAATTTTAAGGAGCAAACATCTTGACCTATACTGACATTTCTGTTTATATATAAGCATAACAGAAGATACCATGAATTAACATCTTCCTTTCTCACATGATTTAAATCATACTATCCTCAATTAAAAACTTTAAAATCTGCCACACTGCACTGAGTGTGTAGAGTTTAGATCCTTTAACTCATTTCTAAGTATAATTTTCTCTTTTATCTCTATAAGTGAAACAAAAGAAAGATCTGGGGACTGCGGAATAGGAGATGAATTTTTTAAAAGACAACTATATCTCTATTCAATTTCCTGGTAAAGATATTTTGGTAAATTTTCTCACAGAACAGAGTTAAAAATATGTACACTCAAAATATTATGATTATTTCAATAATACCGAGATTTGTGATACAAGGGGCAAATTTTTACATTACTAGAAGTTCATGATTCTCAGCAACTTTATTAAGCCCCTGTGAAAGTTTTAGAAGCAAATAATAGATGAGCAGGATCAATGTCAAATTGTGTTAATTCTTTTTTCTTTTGGTGACTTAGGTGCATTTTATTGGTTTTCTTATAATTTCACTAATTCTTAACTGGAACTGTGTGTGTATACTCCTGTGCATGTGGATTTTGCCTGCTGAGAACATAGTAGCTTTTTTGAACTATACTCTGCTTTTTCATTCCAAGTGGGACATCAATTCATTTGGAATCCTTAATGGGTGCTATGGTATTCTTGTGAAGACCAGAAGTTTTCATTTGTACAAATGGTTGCCTTGTTTTCCATTTCTTAAGGTAAAAAGGGAAAGTTGTAGTTGATACAAGACTAGGTCATTATGTTGGTCAATGAAACTACCTCCCAAATGTTTTAGTTATTGCTAACAAGGTATTCTTTCTTTAATTCAAAATATTAATTGAATTAATGTAATTCAGTTTAACAAATCTATAGAGTGCTTTGTGTGTGCAAAGAGAGCACTTGATTATAGCATAGTTTTCTCCCATGTAAGTAATGAATTCTAAAATACATCTGATTGTCACTTTGGTACATATTCTGTAAGTAAGCATTTAAATGTAATGTATTGGATTAGACATTTTTGGAATAAAAGGCAAGTCTTATACTGAAGTATATTTCTCTGATGTTTTCTAGAATTGATATTCATTTTTTTTCAACTTCTCAACTGTCCTAAATTGGCTCTCTTGTCACATTTTAATGATGTTTATCTAGAGAAGAAAACACAGATTTAATATTGGACTAAACAGATTTTCCAATTTTAAGAAACCCGATTCTTTTTTTTTTTAAAATTTTTTTCTTTATTGATTTTTCAAGAAAGAGGAAAGGAGAGGTAGAGGGAGATAGAAACATCAATGAGAGAGAAGAGAACATCAATTGACAGCCTCCTACATGCCCCCCACTGGGGATGGGGCCCACAACCTGGGCATTGCCCTGACTGGGAATTAAACCAGCGACCTCTTGGTGCATGGGTCGATGCTCAGCTACTGAGCCACACACAGGCCAGGTGGGACTCCATTCTTATTTCAGGTGGTTTTTACAGATGCCTTTAGATTTGGGTCAGACTGGCACCACCTGTTCTGTATGACTGGAGAGCTATCCTGGAAAAGCTTCGCCTCTTAGTCAACTTTATACTTACCATATACACACATTTCTCCATATTTCTCCCTGAGACCAAACGTTACTTACCATTTCCTGCCACATTCCTTGGATTTAGACACTCATAAAAATTGCTTTTGTGTAAATTATAAGTGCCAATTCATTAAGATAATTCCATTTATATGTGAGCAGGGACTGAAGCTAATTTGTCAGAAATGAGCTAAACCTTAGTGGAGAGAGCTTTTCCTAATAATTGTGCATGCAAGCAGGCTTACATGGGGAAGTCAGTCACCCTTCTGCAAGAGATGTAAGTAATTCAGACAAGAGAAAGTTACTAGAAATATTAATGAGGACAAAACAGAAAAAGTGAAGACCTCTGTATTTGGTAAAAGAATGGAGCCACCAGGCAGGACATCTTGAGATCTTAGATCCAACCTTGGCTCTCAATAGCTGTTACTTTGGGCAGTTAACAAAACCCTTCTGAGTATATCACACAGAGTGTTTGTGTATCTAAACTTTAATGTCCCTCCCAACTCAGCAATTCTTAAATTTTATTTTCTTAAAAATATCTCTGCTTCTGTTCCATTCTAAGAAATAATAGCAAAGAAGGCAGAAAAATGAGGAAATTCCCCCTCATTGATCCTGATTATACCCAAACGATAATATACTATACTAGAATTAAATTTCAGTAATAAAGAAAAAAGAAATAAAAGCAGGTGCTGTGGCAGAAATAAAGGTGAGAGCAAAAGGAAGAGTGTCCTAATATTCAAACATGAACTTATTGCTTTGTCTCAAGGCACTACCAACAGCATCTTTCTTTTAAATGTCATCATGGGGAGAATCTCATAGGTTTCTACTTTTCTACACAGCTGGGGATTGTAGAGAAATATTTATTGGGACAAAGTTAATTCACACATGTGATACCACCTGCTGTCTATACTGTATATTTTTGTGTTCGTTCTGAAATGGCTCTGATGTTATCATTGTTTTTTCAGGTACAGAAGGACATAAACCACCCCCCACCACTACTCTCCTTCATTTGCCCTCCTTTGTGTTGAAAAACGCAGAGCCATGAAAATATGATTTGCAGAACTGGAATGAAAGATAAAATGTTATTTTTCATTACGATGCTAACAATATGCCTTCCAGACACACACTGCCTGCCGCTACCATTATTTGTTGTGTAGAGCCCAGGGCCCAATAATTGGCACTCAGTTCTTCATGAGATCACTCATCTGCTCATTCTTTACTGCCTCTTCCACCCCTGAAGCCCATAGGCAGATCATAATAGAACACTGATTCATTGTCTGTGTCGACTTGAATGGACTAAGTAACGGATGCCCAGAAAGCTGGTAAAATGTATTTCTGGGTGTGTCTATGAGGGTGTTTCTTGAAGAAATTAGCATTTGATTCAGAGACCGAGTAAAGAAATCCTCCCTTACCAATGCGTGGGCATTATCAACCTGCTGGCACACTGACAGAAGAAAAAGGTGTAGGAAGGGTGAACTTTTTCTCTCCTGCCCTCAGATATTGGAGCTCCTGGTCCTCTGACCCCTGGACTCGGAAACCCTAGTTTTCAGGCCTTTTGATGTCCGACTAATTATAGTATCATATTTTCTAGTTCTTAGCTTGCAGATGGCACATTGTGGGACTTCTAGGTATCCACAACTGTGTAAGCCAATGCCCATAGTAAATCTCTTGTACATACAGTATAGAGCTATATATAACCTATTGGTTCTGTTTCTCTCGAGAACCCTGCCTAATGCAATCCGTTGTTAAGGAGCTCACATTTTAAAGTCATATAACCAGCTTCTTGATGAGAAATGTTGAAAATGAGGGTCTGTTCTCCAGAAGGGCACAGTGCAAACATGAACTCTACTGTCCTTATATTAAAACATCTACATTCTGTTTTCAGAACTCACTCAGAAACTCTTCAAAGCTTGCTTTCTATCAAGTTCTTAATTGGAATTTGCTACTGTCTTAATCCTGGAGTTTAAAAGTTAAAAGAGTTCACACCTCATAAGAGAAAAGAGGGTGTCTGGTGAACAACCCAGGGACTCTTTCTGATTTTCCAGTTGCTAAGAAGAGGGAAAAGAGTCTCCTCCACACCAGAGAAAAGGGAAACTCTTGACCTAGGTTTTTTTTTTTTTTTTGAGGTCTTCAGGTGCAGGAAACCCCTCTAAACAGCCAAAACACAACCCTGGATCATTTGCCACCTGTTGGTAAGGCTGGTGCCCGGCCCCACTTAGACTGCAGCTCTGCCCCTGCAAACACTGCTTCTCCTGCCTTTGCTGATTCCTCTGTGAGATTCCCAGCCTGTCCGCTGAGCCCAGGCACTGATATTTATCTTTGCTCCTTGCTTGGTGTCTTTCAATTGTACTATTGTTGAATTGGGGGGAGTCTGTATTTTATTCATAATTTTTTACCCACTAAGAGATAGCTATAAAAGTGTGCCACTCAGAATCCATGAACGATGGGGTGTGGTTGATCGACAATACCAACTGTCACCCTTTGGGATCCTGTACCCTATTTCTGCTGAGGTCTCACCTTCCCAGATTACTCTCGGTGGTTACTAGACATTTGGTCCTATCCAAAATGTTTATTGAGACATTTGGTCCATGACAAAAGGTCCTTGAAATTTAGTCCTGTCCAAAACATCCACATTTTAAAAAAACATTCCTGGGTTCAAATAAATAGCCCATTAACATTTATTTCTACTTTTGATTTATTTATAGGATTACTACATAAAAATACTTTTGTGTTTTATTGGTCCAACTGTATTGTGTTGGTATTGCCAATAATAACCCTTGTTGCCTCAATAGCTTAGCTGGTAATGGCATGTGGGTTAGGTCATTGGGTCAGGGTTTGAATCTTGCAAAAGTGTGGGATTTATGTTAACTATGAACCAAATGTCTCTGTGAATATTTTGATCAGTAAAAAATATCCTGCAAGGCTCTCAGCCAATACCTGGGCATGTTTCCAGGTGGTAGTGCTGGTCCATTTAGTCCACTGAATTGCTCTAACAGGTGACATTGGCTGTGAACTACCCACTGTTCTGGCAGAAAACTCTCTTTTTTTTAAATTCTCACCTGAGGATATTTTTCTGTTTATCTTCAGATAGCGTGGGAGGGAGAGAGAGGGAGAGAAAGGAAGAGAGAGAGAAACATCGACATGAGAGGGACACATCAACTGGTTGCCTCCGGCATGGCCCCAACCAGGGCTGGGGACAAACTGCAAAGCAGGTAATGCCCTTGGCTGGAATCAAACCCATAACTCACTGGTCCTCGGGCCGATGCTCTCTCGCTAAGCCAAACTGGCCAGGGCCAGAAAACTTTCTTAAAACTGTGCTGAGACTCTGCAGCTGCACAATCCTCTCCCCTTGCCCTGTCCTATCACAGGCCAGTCCTGTACTGCAGTCTGCAAACCCTACAAATACCTCCTCTCACCTCTCTTTTCTTCAAACCATTCCCCCAACATCTAAATATTAGCATTTCTAATCTTGTCTTGGTATCTGCTTTCTTGCAGTGTCCAAACTGATGAATTTCCAAGTCCTTAAAAAAAAAAAAAGCAGTTAATATCGCTTAAAAATAAGCACATACAGGATCATATTTAAAAAAGAAAATGGGAGACAGATCTGAATGTATATAGACCAAGAAGACACTCGCTAATAATAAATTACAAATAAATATTTTTAAAAATATAAAATATAAAAAACAAATTTAATTTTCAAAACTTACTCTGAACTTATTGGAATTTGGGGAAAATTATAAATATAAGAAATTACGCACATTTCAGAGCATAAATGTGACTAATGTTGACTATCTGGTGCTAAAGTTTGGCCTCAGGTGTAGCCAATTTTCTGTGCCATCACCTCCTTCCTTTGGAAAATTGTCCCTCCACATCCTTCTCTGTCCACAGTAGCCATGTTGTCTGAATAGCAGTTGCCTTCTCTCTCATGACTTTACTTCCCTGGCAGGAGCAACGGGCTGATATATAGATACATCCCCACTATTCTGGACACTGAGTGATTCTGCCAGACATATCACTCAGAACTTGTCAACCACTGATCTTGCCAAAGATCATCCAACTAAGCTCAGCAGTAAAGGGCCCTCTTTGTTCTTTTGCTGGAGCTCTGTAGTTGCACACGAGGATTCCAGCAATCACAGAGAATGACTAACTAACATACTAAGACAGATATCTTGAAAACAACAGAGGTGAGAGACTGAGTGCCAATGGTACTAGAATCACTGGTTGTAATAATTCCTAAGGCTATCTTCACCACTGTTTTTGCTGTGATTGGCTATGTTATCCAATCAATTCAACATTTTGTTTAAGGCATCCTGAGCTGATGTTCTATGGCCTATAAAACAAAAGCCTTATCCAGTGTAGATGCCATTCCTTGACGTTTCTTTATTCACAGAGTCTCTCTAACTGACATTGTGTAAGTTGTATCATAATAAGCACTGCACCATTTGACAGAATGTGGCTCTTACACTGCATCTAGTAGACTATAAAATAAATTTATTTCATTCATTTTAACCATTTTATCTTGTGTTTTATGCATTATTTAAACATTTAATAAACTTTATGTTTTTACAATAGTTTTAGATCTACAAAAACATTGCAAAATTTTTACAGAGAATTCTTGTATATGCCAGACTTCATTCTTCTTATAGTAACGTTATTGTGGTGTATTCATTTATTAATTAGTCACAATTAATGAACTGATATTGATACATGGTTATTACCCAAACTCAATTCAATTTTCATTTACATTTTTTCTTTTGATGTGTTTATGCAATCCAGAACCCAAAGTAGGTTACCACATTGCTTTTAGTAATCATATTTCTTTAGGTTGACACCTTTTTGTGTGACAGTTTCTAAACTTTTCATTTTTTTTGATGACCTGCACAGTTTTCAGGAATACTGGTCAGGTATTTTGTAGAATACCCTCAATTGAGATTGGCCTGATGCTTTTCTCAAACTAATAAAGTGGTTATGGCTCATGCAGAGGAAGGCCTAGAGGTGAAAAGCCATTCTCCTGACATCATTACAAGGGTGTATGGTATTTTGACATGCTTTACAGCTGTTAACATTAACCTTGACCACCTTGCTGAGATAGTGTTTATCAGGTTTCTGTACTATAAAGTTACTCCTCTCCTTTGCATACTGAACTCCTTACAAGGAAATTACTATGCTTGGCCCAAGTTAAATCCTCAAGAGTTATATCCACCTTCATGGAGTCTAATTCTTTTACACTGGAAATGTTTCTATTTTTCTTCATTTATTTATTTAAAAATTTATTTATACCAGTATAGATTCACGAATACTACTGTTCTACATTGGGTTAGAATTCAGTACTATGTTATCTATTTTGTGTCTCAGATTGTTGCAAATGTGGTTATTGGGAGTTGTTTCAAGGTGGCTCCTTTGTCACTGATAATGCCACCATCATTTTGTTTTTTGAAAACTTCCTTACCTTCTGGATCATCTTGTATGTTTCATATCCCAACTCTAAAATCAGCCACCCTTTTAATGGCTTCTGAATTTTTTTATTTTTATTTTAATTTTGGAAAAGTGATATAACAAACTAGGATCTGGGTGTGAGGGTATGCTTACGTAATTATTTTTAATGCAGTTTAAAATGTGTGTGTAGATATAATTATATATAGGTAGCTAAACATATTAACACACATGTATGTATATAAAATAAGAGATTATTGAAACAGAATGTAATTGTTGATATAAGCACAAATATTCATTATTCAATATCATAACTTGATCTAATCTCTGAGTTTCTGTTTTTGCCATTAACTCTTACATTTCTTCTTACAACTTTGGCATTTCTATCTAAATAACCACAGTCAATAACTTTTATTACCCTATTATTTTGTAGTGACTCACCTGAATTAGGTTAATAAGTAAGTGTTTTGGAAGACACACTGGTCCCAAATGTGTACAATAGCCTGTCATAGAGCTAAATGTGTATGGCATTTAAACAGGGACACTTTGGTAGTCATTTACCCTGTTTAGAGTTTTTCCTTTTCTTTTTTGTTTTTATTTTTATTTATTTTATTTATTTCATGACTCATAGCTGTGTTTTAAATAATATCTCTCAGACAGGGTTGATAAAACAAGGTCATTAATACAAATAGATAATCAAACTAAGAGGCTTTGTTCTCTGTGTTTTTATTGTTATTATTTTAAAAATATTTTTCTTTATTGATTTTAGAGAGAGAGGAAGGGAGAGGGAGAGAGAGAGAGAAACATCAATGAGAGAGAACATAGATTGGCTGCCTTCTGCATGCCCCCACGGGGATTGGCCTGCAGCCTGGGCTGGTGCCCTGACCAGAATCAAACCAGCAGCCCCTTGGTGCAGGAGTCAATGCTAGACCACTGAGCCACATTGGCCGGCTCTGTTTTTAATTATAACAACATGGTCATCCTCCTATTCTAATTATGGTCTCCAGAGATGAAGACATTCTTAATTTATTTAGTAATTAAGCATCAATAAAATAAAATAAAATAAATTCACATTAATTTTAATTTTATTCTATAATTTAAGCTGTTTAATAATTTAATACTTATATAATAAAATGACTTTACGGTAAATCTATGGCTCTGCTGAGTATTATATTCATAAGCCCTTTTCCTATATTTCTTCAGTTTGCTATTTATTTTCAGACAAAGTATGCCACAATCAGAGTTTTTTTCTAAATTGCATATTTGTACATTCCCTGCATCGCATTTTGATGCTTAACACTAATATATTTTGTATTTAACTTTGATGTGGTCTGTATAACTTCACAGTTTTATATAGCTTTTCATTAATACTCCCTGTTATGTTTGTGCCCAGTCTGGTCTTCTGTACCTCTTCTTGAGGTTTTGATCATATGGAACAGGAAGGCAACAAGCCAAATATGTTGTCCAATGAGATAAGAAATTTACCATTCCTCATTTTACACCAGATACTTAAAAGTATTATGGCCTATGAGGGTATAATAATGGAGGAATGTTCTCATAAATTTTATCCCCCATCTGCTGAATTTGCTTAAGACAGGAGAGGCAAATATTGCAGTAATTTCTAGGAATATTTATTGGCTTCCTTGCAAGAAGAATTCATTCACTACCTAATCTTATTTTTATATTATGACATTTGGCTTTCAAAGGCAGATTCATTGAGGGGCACTTTCTTTGCAAATGAGGAAGATTCTGCATCTGATTGAGAGCTTTTTATTTGTTTCACTTATTCAGCATCAGTGTTCTTGAAACACGTTTGCCAGTGAGCGTGAAAGCAGCTTATCTATCATTTTCATTGGTATCTTCCTACTCAAACTTTTCCTGTTACTTTAATCAAACTAATTCATCATCTAACTTTTCTTTGAGGTTCCTGGAGATTTGTATCTCTATATATGAGCAGTACATCTTTTCTGATTGATTTTTCTCCATGTTCAGTGTAAGTATTATAACCTATGTTTGGTTTGATCTAGCCAAATTCTATGTCTTAAATTGAATTTTCAGTTACTTCTAGAGAAATTGAGATTTCACACTGATCAGCACTGCTGAGAGTAAAATTAAGAAAGTTCCTGAAGAATTATTATAATTCTATATATTCACAAACTTTGTTGAGTATTAAAAGAGTATTATATTGAATTGTATTCTATTATTATGATTTACAGCTGAGTTGCACCTTTAATGAAGTATAGACATAATTCAGGATGAATAAGTTACAGTTGATCTATATATGAGGGCTGGGGTGGGAGTGTGTTAATAGTTTTCTAAGATCAGTATTGAGACACTCTGCTTAAAGAGCAGGAAAACCATCTAGATTTCAATGGTAAGGCTAGTTTATATTTGGGGAGCAGAGTACAGTATAATAGAGGAACCAACACAAAAATGTTCAACATCAAGGAATCTGACATGTTAGTGGTCCTCATTAGGCAGATAGAACATAAAAAGGTACAATTGTAAATGCAGAATAGCTATTTGTCATTTATTTTGTCTTTTTACAGGTTAACTTTGTACAAGTTAGCAATTGGGAATTTGCTTCAATTTCTAGAAAATGAACTGGAGAATGCAAGGGAAGAAACCAGTTCTGGGAAAAGACTGGGAAACTGGTCAGGTTACTAGAATCAGAACGCAGGGTCAGGACAACACTGTGGACCTGGGCATGTAGAGGAGACTTATTCATTGTAACTCAGGTGAAAGTCCTTGGCCATTATAATGCATTTAATAAATTAATATGGGAATCAGTGCTTAGAACTTGCCTTCCTCACGTTTGTTCAGAGCTTTGACTAGGGCACTGTTGGGTCCAATACAGAATGTGGTAAATAGCCTCAGGATGTGGCTTTGCTAATGAGCTGAACAAGAAAATTTGCTTAAGAACAATCCTGTTTATAGCACTAAAGTTCAGTAGCCATTGTAAACTGTATTACTTAATTTCTCCTCATTCTGATAATACTGATGAAGAAGGGTCTTTTGACTTCTAAAGTCTCAGTGATGAGCAGTTTATAATCTGTTGAAATGGAATTGAGATATGTTCTCTTATAAGAAAAACATATTAAAATATTTCCAGTTAGCAATGGTCAAAACACTAGGGGATGCTCATGGTGGTAGTTCATTACCTACAAACAGGGAATATAATCTGAGTGAAATTTTGTAGTAGTAGTTAAAGCTAATGATTTTCTGGTTCAGAAAAGACATTATTAATATAAGTGGGTATTTCTACATGATCAACAATAATCCATTCTCAAATTCTTTTGAGTTATTTCATATATTCTATAGGCAACTCCCACTTTCTTCCCAGACTTTAATGAAAATCAGTTATTTTTTCTTAATGTTTTTCTACATTGATTTGGTTTAAAAGATAAATTCATAGACATGAAAGTGTTACAATAAAACTTTCCCTGAAGAACATTGTTTTCTCATGCCTTGTTGCACACTACTCACCACTCAAAAAATGTAAGTGATATGCTGAAGGCCTTGTGAGTTCATCTGCAGAAGAGCTAAGTCTAAATTCACATACCTTAATTTTTTGTGCAGTGTCTTGTATTTGCATTGATTTTACCCTTGATTTCCCAACTTTCATTAGTAATATTAGAATTCTGAACTATGTGAAAAATTTCTGAGGTGTCTGAAATTAACAACATGTTTCTTTCGCAGTTATAGTTAAATAATACACAAAGATAATATATGAAATGACATCAATAGAGATATTAATAATACTGTCCTCCATCATTTATCCCTAGAAATGCTAAAATATCAACACACATTTAGTTAATGTTTTCTGTGCTTAAATGTATTTGAAATATGTTTCTATAAACTGAGCATGAATTAGGAGATAGTTAGCAAAACTATGCCCAGTTCATCATCAATAGAAAGTTCAGGGGTCGCCAATACCACCTTCAGTTTTAGCAAGGACTCACAGAACTCACTGGAATCTGTTATATTTACAGTTACAGTTTAGTAAGATGAAAATACACAGACCGAAATAGTCAGTGAAAGAGAGGCATGGGACAAAGTGCAGGAGGATCCGAATGTGCACCATCCACTTTCTATCTATCCGTGGTCACGGACAGCATCAGCTCCTCCTAGCCATGACACATGACCGTGTGCACAGAACACTGCCAGCTAGGAGGCTCTCTCAAGTCATGGTGGCCAAGGTCTTTACTGGGCTCTATTCGGTAGACGTGGTGGACTGTCCAGATGATGGACCTCAGTCCCCAGCCCATCTGGAGGTACTGAGTTGATACCTTGTCCCTCAAAACCTCTCACCATACATTACTCTGATGGATTAGCTGGCATGGCCCAAGGACCCCAATGAATAAAGATACTTTTTTCAGGCAGGACAGTCCAAGGAGTTAAGAAATCACTTCCCAGGAGCCAAGTGCAAAAGTTAAACCTCTCGCTGGGCAAGGTGAAATTCTTTACTACACACTGAGAAGTGTGCCTTAAAAAAAAATGTTTCATTATGTGAAAAGTCACATAAGCTGATTTCAAAATTAGAGGAAAATACATACCTAAAAATCCTAGAATAGACACATGATCAAAGATAAACATATAGGTTATCAAATTTTTTTTTGAATTTTTTAGCTTTAATTAGTTAACTGGGTACAGAAATTTTTCTGCCTTCTTGTGTTGTTATAACAGAAAATGAAGGATCCTCAAAAAAAGAAAGGGGTGAACAACATCAAAAACAGGTATAAAGTTGAAAAAACCTAGAACCAAACTCCTGAAGAATTATAGTGGATGGGAGAAACTAAGAGAAGAATAAAATTATCTTAATACTTAGGACGTTTATTACATTAAGCAACCCCATTCTCAATTATCTACCCACCTCTTAAAAACACGTTTCAATTCCTTATACTATGTATTCTCTTCCTCAAGTTAAAATTCAAATTGCTACAGGATAGACTGTCTAGATTCTTAAATGTAAGTCAGGTAATTTTATTATAACACACACACACACACATACACACACACTACCCTTCAATAAATATAAATAAACATCTATATGTAAATGTGCATATATACATATGTGTGTATACACATGCATGCACAGATATGTGTGTGTATATATATTAACGCATATACATATATGCAAACACAAAGAAAGATAGTATGTTTGTATATATACACACATATACATACATACACACATAGAATTATCTACACACATATATATATATGTGTGTGTATGCATGTCGGTCACCTCTAATTCACACTGTGCTTCAGTTTTTTTTTTTCATCCTTGCCAGAGGACATTTTTGCATTTATCTTCAGACAGAGTGGGAGGGAGAAAGGGAGGAAGAGAGAGAAACATCACTGTGAGAGAGACACATCTAGTGGTTGCCACCCACATGACCTCAACTAGGGCTGAAGACAAACTGCAACCAAGGTACTGTCTTTAGCGGGAACCGATCCTGGGACTCTCAAACCGCGGGCGGACGTCTAACCGCTGGGCCAAACCAGCCAGGGCTGTGCTTTAGTTTTTTAGTCTTTATTGAAAATTGCGGTTGAATAATTATTGATGTAATTGGTTTTTCAGATAAAACACACAGGGGCAGAACCATATTAATATTGATCATTTTCTACCTGACAAATAACACAGTGAGTGGTCCATGAATGGGTTTTGAAGTATTATTTGTTAATATTAATATTTGTTGAAAAAATAAATATATATTATACACTAAAGTGGTATCAAATAATGATAAATCAATAAAAAACCTAGAAAGCTAAAACCAAGGCATATATAAAAAAAACAATGAGTCAAATATCAGAGAAGACAATTATGGACTCCTTCAAGAAGGTTGGTAACCACATAAGAGAAAATACAAATAAAATGTCATTGGGTGTAGGCATTATGAGCTTATAATAAGTGATTCTTAAGGAGCAGGGAAGGGGAGGTCAATGGAAAAAAGGGACATCTGTAATACTTTCAACAATAAAAAAATATATATATATATGTATACACACACACACACACACACACACACACACACACACACACACACACACATAAATACCGTAAATGTAATGTAAAGGGTATTGTGATGGAAGTGTAATCATAAAAGCCAAAATGCAATGCGTTTAAACTATTGTCTTTCACCCTCAAACTCAGTCTTCTATACAGGCTTTGTAATTCTGGAGCTTGGATCCTGAGCACCACAAACTAAGATCTGCCCACAAGGGTTGGCTGGAAGAGGAAGAAGGGATTTATTTGCTCATTCTTCTCTTGTTATTGGGGGCTTCTTCCCAGCTTGCAATTCATTGGCGAGTCACCCCACTGTAGCCTGTTCACACTTGAAGCAAGTATTCCTTTTTTGTAGCAGCAGCTGAATCCAGCTACTAGTTTATCCCAAATGTGCCATCCCAGCTTCATGGCAACTGCCTCTCAGAAATAAACAGCTAAGCAGTGCCCCTTCCCACAGGGTCCTCCGCCAAGCTCAGGTCCATCCGCACAGCCATTCCTTCCTCAGGAGTCTTATTTTCACCTTTGCAGAATCCTGTTCTAAGTTTTTAAGTTTTAATAACTCCAACATCTTTCCTTGGTTCCCAGTCCTAGAGAGTGATAGTTACTTTCTACAGCTGCTACCTCCATGCTACATGAGATTTTTCTGTTTACCCTTTTTTTTTAGAAACTAACACCTTTATACCCAAGTACAAACTTTTGTACCAGATTTTCTTTGTTACAATAAATGGATGAATTCTGTTTTCTGATTGGACTCTAACGCATACGAAGGGGAGTATGTATTGAGGAAACAAGTGGAAACTGAATATAATTTGATAGTAGTAACTTGGCAATAAAGAGAGACATGCATGGCTTAAAAGAATTGATGCAAGGCTTCGGGAAGATCTGAGGTTGTTTGGGGTCAGAGAGGAAATGCTAGTGGAATGAGAAAGCTTGAGAACTGATGAAATGAAGAGAGCGGATGAAGCTAAAGTACCCAGAGGCACTAGAAATCATTTAATTTAATGGATAAAGGAGATGTCATTAGTTTAAAACTGAGGAAAGTGACATCTTCTCTATAAGCAGGAAAAAAAAAGGAACAGGTAAAAGTAGTTTAATGTTACAGGGAAATTTTCAAGGGAGAAATGAAAAACACAGAGATAAAAGAGATTGAGAAATTTAATTCTCATTGAAGAAGTTCATGAATATCTATCAAAATGAATAAAAGAAAGAGATTTGAAAGAATAGTAAACGTTTAGACTTCTGGCTGTGTAGGTTTTACTCATGGTAATCAATAGACAAAATTTTAATAATTAGTTTAAATTATATTAGCCAGAATGCTTTTTTTTTTTGTTTCAAGTAACAGAGACCCAATTTGATCACAAGCAATGATAAAAATGAATTTTATGGGTATAAATAAAGGTAGCTTACAAGTTAAAAGGGAAGATAATTAGGTCTTGGCAACTTATGATGCAGGAAAACTCACAAGCCAAGAAGGGTTAGTTAGGCCAGTAATACAGATACAAACATTCCTCATATTCTTTGTCATTTATTTATGCTTCTTTCTGGCTCTAAGCTCCATTTACTCTTTCTCTGAGATGGCTTCGTTCATCCAGCAGGAAACATGGCCACAGCAAGCTCCAAGGTTATATGTCTATTTTACAGATTAAAAAAAAAAAAAAAAAGATCAATTTCAGTGCAAGAAACCCAAGTGAAAAATGCGAGGTAGCAAGCCTGATTGAGGTGTATGACCTTCAGCAATTGCTATGCCTGGGGTGAGATTTATTGACAGCCCAATGTGGGTTAATGGCCCATGATGTGGAAATGTAGAAATATTGCAATTCCCATTCAAAACATCCATTGAGGGTGTATTAGTTTTCAATGGTTATGTAACAAATGATGACAAACTTAATGCTTCAAGTAACACAAATTCATTATCTCAGTCCTTGCAGGTCAGAAGTCCAGGCATTGCCTCTCTAGGTTCTCTGCTTAGGTTCTTGGAACACTAAAGCAAAGGCCAGCTAAAATGCCAGCTAAGGCTCACTTCTCTACTTGAACTGAAGGTCCTCTTGCAGGTTTAAGAACAAAGGCCCTGCCTTTTTGTCGCCTGACAGCTAGGAGTTGCTCTTCACTTCTAGAGGCCACCATCAGGCCTTAGTCTTGTGGCCTCTCCCACATGGAATTTACACTATGGTTGTTTGATTGTTTGCAGGTTAGCAAGAGAATATCTCCATAATGCTTTACCTTCTTTTAAAGAGCTCACCTAATGAGATTAGACATAGTAATCTTTCATTTGACTAATTCAGAGTCAACTGTCTAGGGATCTTGATGACATGTAAAAGAAACCTCTTCCTATAGATTAAGCAAAGGAGAGATATTCCATCATTTCATTGGTGTTATGCACACTGAAAGTGAGGACATACAGAACATATACATCAAGGAGTATGAACCTGAGGGCTATCTTAGAATTCTGCCTAGAAGGATCCACTTCCTGGCTCCCAGTGATTCATGCCCCTCCCATAAGAAAATTCATTCAACATTATTCCAATAACTTCCAAGAGTCTCATTCTGTGATAGCATCAGATTAAGGTCTAAATTCTCATTATATAAATCATCTAAATCCTGTTTGTACAAGAATTCTGTGTGTAATTCATTAAATAACTACTGGACACAATTCCCTTCCATCTATAGACATGTGAAACTAAATATACAAGTTATATGTTTTCAACATTCCTGATGTACAATTGTGGGGCAGACACAGATAAATAGTTATACACATTCTGGCAAAAGATAACAAGTGCTTATGAGGATGTGGAGAAAAGAGAACATGCACACTATTGGTGGGAATATATACTGATGCAGCTGAGACAGGTTAGTAAGCAACTAGGAAAATTCCTTGTCAGATGGAATGAGGAAACTGAGGCAAATGGCTGAACAAACCACCAGAACAACTAAGCAATTAACAGCCAGCTGATAAATCACAAGACCCTATCTTCCCTAACTGAAGATGCCTAAGAGCATATGGTTTAAATCACCATAGTCAGGAGGTTGATAACAAAAACCAGTTGGATTCATACTAATCCATGATGGAGAAAAAATTGACCAGAAAATGACCTTAAAGTTTATTATACCATCATTATAATGAAAATTGACACCACAAGTAGAAGGGGGTAGTCAATGGGAACGAATGTTATGACACTGTCGAAACAGAATACATTAGGAAGAAGACCCCTTCCAACCGGAAGGCAGAGTCAGAATCTGGTGTCACAAAGCTCAGAGACAACCACACACTTGGAAACACATAAAATCCCAAGAACTAGCTGACCATGTGGCCAACTCACTTGCATATTTGCCAATGTCCACTCAGATGGGTACTATTTGCTTCTTTCACAGCGGTGCCTATACCCTAGCCTCTTCTTTTTCTCCACTTGAATAAAACTTGATTTGTTCTCACTCTGCCTGTCCTTGAGATTTTTCCTGAGTGAGTCAAGAACCTGGAGGTTGCCTGACGTGTGAGAGTTCACAGATTGTGTTGGGCAGGGCCAGCCTCCATCATGGAAGCAATGCGGTAACACGGCCACTATGGAAACAGTGTGGAGGGTCCACAAATGAATAAAAACAAAACTACCATATGATCCAACTTCTTGGTATATATTTAAAGAAAACAAAAACAGGATATTGAAAAGATATCTGCATCCATTGCATTATTCACAACAGCCAAGACATGGAAACAACCTAATTGTCCATCAATGGATGGATAAAGAATATGTGATGTGATACCTATGTATTATTCAGCCAACAGTTTAACTTCATCTTTACTCAGTCTCTTTCCATCTACGCTGGCATTGTTTCTGCTGAATTTTACTAGGTTTCGCGTGTAAGATTTTTTGAGATAATTCTTTGGCTTTTTGTGGATGGTTGATGGACAACATCCTTAAGCTTTCCAGAGGCCCTCTAGATTGATTGAAAGAATTGTGAAGCATACCCTTAATCTTCTGAAAAGGCCCTTGTGGTATTGAACACTGAGTGTTGATTTCTCTTAAATTAAAGCAAAAAGTTATACAGTGACACATCAGCTTTTTCTCTGTACCAAGGTCCCAAGATCCATTTCTGAATTTTAGAATCTTCTGTTGAAGGTTTTTAAATGTATCTACCCTTGGTTCCTCTTTGTTTAGTATCTCTTTCCTTAATTAATCTCTTCCCTCGTGCATTTTCCTATACATAGCTGGACAAACCTGGTAGTACCTTTAACACTTTGGTTACAAATTTAACTTAAAATTATTATTTATTTATTTTATAACACTTAGATTTTACTTTTTATCTTGATGGAAATATCTTTTTTTTCTAGTTTTATTGAGACATTATTGACATACAGCACTGAATAAATTTAATGTACAGCGTATTTATTTTACATATATTGTGAAATGATTATAACAGTAAGTTTAGTTAACATCCATGATCTCATTGACAAAAAATAAAAAATAAAAAAATCTTTTCCTTGTGATGAGAAATCTTATGGATTCACTTTAACAACTTTCAAATATTTTTTACAGCCATGTTAACTATAGTTATCATGTTGTACATTACATATTATACATTATGTCTCCAGTAGAAATCTCTTTACTTACCTAATTCAACACTTCAGAATTCTGCTTTCAATATAAGCGTGGTTTTGCTAAGTTTCCTGCCGCTACATGATAAAAATTGCCCTTCCTCCAAATTTCAATAACATGTTCTTGACTTCATTTTCAGCCCTCTCAGGCAGCATCCTTAAAGCCCCAATTTCTACTAGCAGTCTATTCAACATAATTTGATTTTCTCTCTCATGCTCTTCAAAATTATTCTAGCCTCTACTCATTGCCTGACTCCAGAGCTGCTCCCAAATTTTAGGTATTTGTACCAGAAGCACCCCACTTCCAATATTTGCATTTTTTTCTTTAATTCTCTAACAAATTATAATATATTGTGCAGCTTAAGATAAAAAATAATTATCTGCCCTGGCCGGTTTGGCTCAGCGGTTAGAGCGTCAGCCTGCGGTCCACAGAGACCCAGGTTCGGTTCCTGCTAAGGGCATGTACCTTGGCTGCAGTTTGTCCCCGGCCCTGTTTGGGTCGTGTGGGTGGCGGCCACTCGATGTGTCCCTTTCACATAGATGTTTCTCTCTCTTCCTCTCTCTCCTTCCCGCTCTATCTGAGTAAAAAATGGAAAAATGTCCTCGGGTGAGGATGGAGAAAAATAATAATAATAATAGTAATAATTATCTCACAGTTTCTGTAGATCAGAAGTTTCAAGGATGACATAATTCGGTGGTCTCCTTAGGCCTTTAAAAACAAAAATCAAGTGCCATCTGGGGTACACTTTTATTTGGGTCTTCATCTAATCTCACTCAGGTCATTGGCAGAATTCAGTTCCTTATGGTTGTAAGACTGAGATCCCATTTTTCCTGTTGGCTTTGGCTTCTAAAAACTTCTGTCAGGTCTTTGCCTTGTGGCCTCCTTCACAGGTAATATGCAACACACATGGTTATTTACTTTGGTTCAGGGCTCCAGGAGACATCACTTTCATTATTAGGCCCCAGGAAGCCCTGCACGAAAGGAAATAACCACGTATGTTGTATACTACCTATGAAGGAGGCCACAAGGCAAAGACCTTAATCGATTAGTGTCACCCTTATAGTCAACAGCTTAGCAACCTAATTATGAAAGTGATATCACATCATACTCACTATTCTGACTCACATGTAATAGGAGGGAATAATATAGAATGTGAATCCTTGGGAACCATTTTGAATTCTTCCTATCAAAGGTGAAGAATTCACATCCTGCCTTTCAGGGTTTTATTGCTTTTTAAACTGTAAATTCTACTATAAAGTCAATATTATTCATGTGTATTAAGAGTATGTTTCCTACCCCAGTTATTTTCAGTTAAACAAATGTCACTATCCAGCTTTTTGGTCACGACCAAAAGAAAGTCATTCTCGAGTACTCTCTTTTTCTCACATCTGCTGTGTAATTTATTAACAGGCCCTGTCTTCACCTCCAGATCCAATCAGCATCATCTCTCATGAAATCTGCAAGGGCAGGGAAGACCCACCACTCTACTCTGGACTCCTTACAATCTACTATAGTCATTGCTGTCTTCTGGAAAGTACATCAGAAACATCTTGAAAAATAATTTTGGGCCTTATTTAATTATATATATTTAAATGTTTATGTTTTACTTATATAGATAAAATTACTTTTAATCTGACACAGTTTTAATATTTATAAGTAAATGTTTAGACTTATATAGCGTAAAAACGTTTAATAACCTTTTTTTTTAATCTTCATTTATCTTCAGATAGAGCAGGAGGGAGGGGGGAGAAGAGAGAGAGAAGTATCAATGTGAGAGAGGTAGGTTGACTTGTTGCCACCCACACGACCCCAACCAGGACCAGGGACAAACTGCAACCAAGGTACGTGCCCTTAGTGGGACCCGAAACCAGGACTCTCTGGTCCGCAGGCCAACGCTCTAACCGCTGAGCCAAACCAGCCAGGGCTGTTTACTAACTTTTTAAGTCAAATATATTTTAAAAAATTAAGCAAAATAATTTACATTTATTTAAATATTTATTGAAGGATACGTTTTTAGTCAAATGAAGCACTGTAACAAAACAGCTGATTCACATTCCACAAAGCATTATGTTACTTAGAATGTTTTTAAATGCATTATGGAGATACGATAGGTATGTGTGGTTATGTACGGGAGTGTGTGTACATAAATCTATAAATATAGGTCATGGTGGTTTAAAACATAATCTGATTTAAGCCCTATTTTTGAATACTAGTCAGAGGGTTCTCCAGCTGCTCAGCTTTTAGAAAATTACTTTTCCTTTTTAAGTTTCAGTTTTCTTTTCTGTGAAATGAAAATAATATCAAAAACAGAATTTTGTGAAAACTAGAATTATGGAACATTCTTTACTAACACTGGTCACATAATAAATTCATAGCAAGCATATGATCAGGACAATAATTATAGCAGATAGACAATTTGGAAACTATTACTTTTCTATTGATGCTATAAATTTTTTTTTATACATTTAGCATCTTAAAATAACACAAATGCATTACCTTTTAGTTCTGTATTTCAGAAGCCCGAGACAGGTTTAGTACAGGTTTCCCTGTACTAAAATATAGATGTTGGCGAGGCAGGGTTACTCTCTGTAGTCTGTAAGGGAGAATGTTTCCTTACTTATTTGGGTTGTTGACAGAATTCAGTTTCTTGCTGCCGTAGGCCTGAGGTCCACTTTCCTTGTCAGCTAAGGGCAGCCCTTTGCCTCTAGAAGCTGCCTACATTCCTTGGTTCCTCTGCGTTCAGGGGGAGCAGCAGCTGGCGGGGTCCCTCTTCCGGCTTCCGGCTTCCGGCTTCCTCTCCCAATTCCAAAGGTCTACATGTTTGCATTGCGCCCTCCCAGGTCATCTGGATCTTCCTGAATGTTTTACTCTCAGGTACCTTAATCCCATTGGCAAGATCTCACTTTGTCATGTACATCAACATATTCTCAGGTTCCAGGGATTAGAATGTAGACATCTTTCAGGAGACATTATTCTGCCTGCCAAGGACAAGGTTCTTTCAGAGCTGCTGCACACTTTTTATATAGAATGTGGCTTAAGCCCTGGCTGGTTTGGCTCAGCGGTTGGAGCATCAGCCTGCGGACCAGAGAGTCCCAGGTTCAGTTCCTGCTAGGGGCACATACCAAAAATAAATAAATAAATAAATAAATAAATAAATAAATAAATAAATAAATTAGAATGCGACTTAAAATATCAGGTTAAAATATTTTCCAGCTTTCCCTAACTTTAATAGTGTGTATTCCTCTAACTTGTACTCACCTATATAGAATCAAGTATGCAGAAGCCTTACTGGAGAATGACTGCATGAACACTAAGCAATGAACAATATACGATTTTGTATCAGAATACACACTCACGAAGATTCATACACACACAAACACACCTATATTTATATCCACCCAGCTCGGCCCATAATTAATATGCAGATCAAGTACAATGTGATTTTTATTTTAACTCAGCCTCACCCGGTAAATGATGTTTCTCTTCCTGAGGATGTGATCAAGGGAAACGTCACAGTTCTATTTGCATCTGGTGTTTATCATTCTCTTTTGTTTCCTGGCTCTAAGTTTTGAAAAACTCATTGGTATCAGGTAAGTCTTTATCTAGAATCACTTCCTTTTACAGCATTTTTTTCCACCAAGTTTTTTCAATTTATTTGCCAATAATCTTAAGAAATTCTGGTGCGAAATATAGGTTCTTCATCATCTGATATTTGAGAGCTCTGATTATATTCTTTTTTCCACCTATTATCTGCAACACAAGCTCAGCCCATATTGAAACTTACAAGGACTATTTCTCTCCTCCAGTTGATAAAAGTATGCCTATCACAATTGCCTTTGACCTCAAAGGAACGTTTTCACCTTTGTGCTCCAGTGCCAGGAGGGGAGTTGTAAAGACTGACCTAGTTTTAGTGGAAAGAAAAACTACATCTAGTCTGAGTCATACCTGGAAAGTATTTCCCAGGGTTCAGAAAACGTTTATTCTATCCATGCATAGTCATTTGTTTCAGAATCTGACACCCCACTGACTGCAGCCAACCTGAGTGTTGCCATTTCATTGTCCCATATACACTTCTATGTACCACTGTCCACTATGGTTCTATATTTTTACACATGCAATTAGGGCCTAAGGAAGCATTGTATTTCACATTTAATCTTATAGAGCAGCTTTCAATAGCTAATGATGACAGGGGTAAATAAATCTCATGAGCCAACGTTACAATTTTTTACATCATGTCATTATTTATACATGTTATTGTATTGCATAAGGAATAAAGTGCATAAATTCAGTTAAACATTCATTTAGTATTCATTTCAGTTTCTTATGGGTCTATGATTAACTTAGTACTTGTTCTTTTCCCCTTTATTTTTTGAATTCCAAAATTGATATAAGCATTTAAAACCAAGAACAGTATTGAAAAACTTGTCCTAATCTCAACCCTGTTTCTTGTAAATAATGATATATGATGACTTATGTTCTTATTTCTTCTGATGCTCACCTCTTTCATTGTAAGCAATATGTTTCTACATTATTTCCTATTTATCAACATAAACCCTATCTTTTTACTCCCTACTACAAGAAGTGAAATAGGAAGTGACTCACACCATCTTCTCTTTCCACTTTAACATTTCTTCTAATCTTGGTGAGATTTTGTTTCTTGTTTTGTTTTTCTTTTTATAACTTTAAAAAATCTGCATAACATGTTAAAATGTAATTTTGATCCATCAAATTTAAACACTATATTTGATTTCTTTTATATGAAATGTGAAAACTGTGTTTCTGTCTCTCTCTTCCTCAGCTCCTCAAGGACATCTCTTTCCATAGTGTTGGTATTCATAACATTTGCATTTTATTATATAGCTATAATTCTTTCACGCTTTGTCTTTGACTGATTATAAAAAAAATAAAAGGTCATGAACAATTTTTATTACAATATAGTGATATAAATATTACCTCCTGAACAACCATATTATTGGACTTGTAGAGGACATAGAATCAGCTTTCTCTAAAACTTACTTTTTCTAAGGGGATTAGTCTAACAAGCAAGACTAATCGGAATCAGTTGGCACCATTCCACACTTGCATAAAGTCATGTCACCTTTTCATGTCCTTCAAATTTGGACAGTAGTTTACATAGCCAATTCTTTTTCCATAAAAGTTTTCATTTCTATTGTAGACCAGAGAGTGCAAGCCTTTTTCACCACATCTGTGAGATTGTCAAGTATCTTCATTCTACTAATTATTAAACAGTGATTGATTGCACTGAGGATCTTTTGCAAAATGTCATCCAAAGATTTGTTTTCAAGAAACTGCTGGATGGGTTCCATGGCTTCTTCGATGTAAACTACACAAAGATATTTTAATAGGTTGCTTGGTTGTGTGTTTATTTTTAAACTTTTGTTGTTAATTTGGAGTCTTTTTTTCCTCCTTGCAGATTAGTCATGACACCATGAAGGAACAGAAGATGGGCTGGATGTTAACTTTATAAAGCTGAATGACAAACTCCACTGTGTGTATTCTATAGCTGGTCCTCACACAAGAAGCCCAGTTATCCAAGGAGAGCTTTGAGGCAGAAATGGACCAGGTACCTGGACAGGCTGCACTTTTAGGAGAGGCCTATGAAATGATCGGCATAGAAACAGAGCTTCTTAGCAGACAGAAAATGGCAAATATTTCAAATGACAAAATTGTGAGCTAATATTTGAAATTTTGAGAATAAGTCCAGTCATTTATGATTACAGCTCAGAAAATTTTCAGATTCTGGCATGACCTTTATTTATTGTTCATCTAACTTTTTAATGTGTTGCATGAGATATGAATTTTCCTGAATTTGTTACAGATAGATATATTAGTGATAATTTGAAACATGTTAAAGGCTGCTAAACACATAGTATGTTCCCATTTTAAAATGTGCACATTTAAAAAAATGTTCTTGATTTATATCAAAATGTGGTGCATGTCTTCAAATTTTATGGGGATTATTCTTCTCTGGTATAAGGTGAAGAGCTGAAATGAGGTCCTTTATCATGGAAACATTGCAAGGCCAGTCATGGCCCATCCCTTTAGGATAATGTACAGTAGTAGCAAAGGATTTGTGTCAAAACTGAAATCCATGCTTTTATATTTTGACTTAAATTAGAAGTAGAAATAGACCATAGGCTAGAATCTATTATTCCAAAAGAACTGCCAAAAATTCCAGGTGTTAAAAATTACTTCTTGTGTGCAGAATGCTACTTGAAGTTTATAACAAAATTTCTACCAATAATGCTCCTTGATTTGGGGGACTTTATATATTTCCTAGTGCATTTAAATTTTTCATTTAATACATGAAAATGTGTTTGAAGTATTATACTTTTTACTATTTTGTTATATGAGGATTAACTTCCTGCAATGCTTAGTTTTTTCTAGGTAAATAGCTTCCAAACATACTCTACTGTATTAGACAGAATTTGGGTTCTACAGTAAATATGTGAAGTCACTATATCTCCTATTAGCTATATTATAATGAGCAAAATAAATAGAAATGAACATACAGTGCTTTGGTAATAAATTATTGTTTTATTACTACAAATTGAGAGGGCATTTATAAAAATGCCTAGCAGAGGTTCAGGAAAAGAGTTAGTGCTTAATAAAGGCCTGTTCTGTTACCTTATGCTACTCCATATAATAAAAGGAAGGAACAATTTTAATCAGAGCAATTGTAAAATTTATACTAAGAAAATAACTTTGTTTAATCCAGTCAGAGTTTTTAGTTTCAGCAAAGTAAATATAATACCAAGTCTTCATTTAGCTCATCTAACTACAAAAACAGAGTATTGTATACCTAATAGTTCTTAGAAGAAAATTCCTAATGATTTAATTGACTGTAGCATGTTCTCTAGGCTGAATCTATAAGTAATTATTTATGGGAAACTATAGAGTTTGAAATTATACATCAAAGTTTTCTTGAGATAAGAGTAAATTGAATAGAACAATGGTAACCTACCACTTATATTCTTCTATTTACAACCCATTCTATGCTGCATTTAGGAGTTCTATACCATTTCTTTAATACTCTTCACTAGGTTATAACAGTTCTCCAAAACAAACTGAAGTGTGATAATGAGTTTGGTGTTTGTACCTTACAGTACTTGTGGAATCAAAATAGGAAGGATTTCTTGTTCACTCAATGTAAATTTTAAGAATATATATAAATGCTTTTGTGAAATATAAGACCATTTCTTTAAATCCCATGAATAAAAACACAATTTAAACTTAAATTTTCTTGAGGTAAATGATCAGCATTCTTTCAAGCATGTAATGAGACTATACCTCTGTCTTCTTTTTATGATTAACACATCAGTTAAGTTTTTCAATATTTTGAGTAAATATACAAATAGCTTTTTTATGAGCTAAAGAGATTAGCAAGTCTTTTTAAGTCAAGAATATTTTTCAAATGATACATCTAAATGTTTCAGAGAAATATTCTAGATTATGGTAGAAGCTTCAGTTAAATTCAAAGAACAAGAATTTCAATTTATAGGGTTTATTATTCTTTTCAGCTTCAGTTCTAAGAACATAGAAAAAAACATTTTGAAGCAAAATGGGTGTTTTAAGCTAAGAAGTTATAAATACATAGATTTTAATAAATTAACATTTGTAAATACTTATAGATATGCTGAAAAAATACTCAATAATTTAACATGACAATGATGAACTATGTATTATAGCTCTTCGCCTTTAATATTGATAGAATATAACAGTTTTAAAGATGAAGGTTTTAGCCCAGCTGGTCTGGCTTGGTGAATTGAGTGTTGTCCCTGGACTGAGAGGTCCCAGTTCAATTCCTGGTTGGGGCACATGCCCAGGTTTCGGGCTCAATCCCCAGAGTGGGGTGTGCAGGAGGCAGTCAATTGATGTTTCTCTCTCATGTCCTAATGTTTCTCTCTCTCTCTCTAAAAAAATTCAATAAAAACATATTTTTTAAAAGATGAAATTTTTATAAAATTTAATATTGTCATCAAATTTCAAAATGATAATTCTATAAATAGGGTACATTGTGATATTTTTCATTATTAAAATTTCTAATTCACCGTAATATGTGGATTTGTAGAAAATGGAATAACAGAAATAAATAGATAAATAACACATATAATGGCACTAAATTTTTCTCTTTTTTTTAAGAATTAAAAGGTTCACATCAAAATAAACCATAGTTTAACTGCATTTCTTTCTCATAATCGTTACATTAGGAAAACATTTTCTAAATGATATAGCTGAACTCATGAAATTGGTTATTGTTTTGCCATTTAGAATTAAATGTAACTAGTTGATATATGTATATAACAATATTACACATAAAATTTAAAATGTAGATTTTACAAAATACATTTATTTATCTATTAATCTCTTTCTATAAATTGTTAGCTCACTAAGCAGTCTTGTGAACAAGTTACTTTTTTCTGTGGACATATTTTTGTATGTAAATAGATGATATCAAATTAAATTAAATTAAATTATATTCATTAGACAACTGAGAATCTATGATTCTAAAATCATGGCCTTCTTAGTTTATTATTGAGACATGCAGTTTTGTAGCTCTAAAATAAATAGCTATGTAAAGATAGTTATTATAGCATTTTATATACTTCATGTAATGTTTGCATTCTAATAGTTATATGAAAAGCAATTTTAATAAATTAAATCTCATTTTTTAACACTCATATATATGCAGAACTCTCTATTGAAGTCAATATTTACTTTTTAATAGAAAAATTAGTAATAGCTGGCAAGCTTTTATAGAATAGTACATATTAGCATTTCTGTATATATTTTTTGTAAGTAATTATTCTATCTCAAGTTCTGAAGATGTTTTATAAAAATCCTGTACATTATCTGTAGGCATTCCAATACTTTTAAACACATTATCATTTTGTTACTTTTATACATTTTCAAAAACATCAGCTGTTATAATGAATTGGTACAAAAATAAATATTATTTAAAAAACCAAATGAATTTATTAGTGAATATTTTCTTACCCACAGTGATAATAGAAATACAAACATCTGTTTCCATAATAGTATGTTTATTGGTAACAAAATTTTACCAAAAGAAATTTTTCCCTCAATTTCTTAAATTGTTATACCTCATCATTGTCTTAGATCAGTAATGCATGAACTAAACACCAAGTATTAATAAAAGAGGATTGTTAAAAAATTAAAACTAAATTAATAAATACAAGGACAAAACACTTTTAATCTACTATATACTACTCTAGATTCTGTACCTCTTTCCCAGGAGGCATCAACAAACTGCTTGCAAAAGCAAAAACTCTTAAATTGCAGTGGAGCATATATTATTTTGCTAACAAAGACACATTTGTTAGAATTATATATTGTAAAAGACTAAAAAAGCAATAATAACTTTAACAAATAATGAGCTTTAATTATTGTTGACCTAAAAGCAGAATGTACATAACAAAAGTATGTTTTTTGAAATAGTTACAAATTTAATGAGATTAGTTGCAAGAAGGTGATAGAAAAATTATTACCAGTTATTACTTCTGATGATGCGATTATGGATATTTTCACTTGTCACTGGGTACACTAATATTTCTATAGTGACTGTGACAAAGCTGATGATATGAAAAATAATTTATTTTTATTTTTGAGTTATCTGCTTTCCCTCAGCAAATGCTGAGTGTTAGTTAATTTCACACTACCGAAATAATATTTCAATAGAGCTGTGTGTCTTTAACCAAGTATCATGTTAGAGAGGAAATATTAAGGAAACAAATGAATCAAACTAAATTGATGAAGAAAAAGAATCTCTTGGCTTTTTAAAAATTTTATCCTCACCTGAGGATATGTTTATTGATTTTAGAGAGAGAGGAAGAGAGAGAGAGAAAATAAAAACCATTGATGTGAGAAACATAGATCGGTTGCCTCCCATAGTTGCCCCAATCTGGAGAGAATCTGCAACCTAAGTCTGTGCCCTAACTGGCAATCGAACCTACAACCTTTTTGGTATGGGAGGATGCTGCAGCCAACTGAGCCACCTGGCAAGAGCAGAATCTCATACCTTTGGAAAGATGTACACAAACATATTTTTGCACTGAAAATAAGTAAACCTTTTCTTACCCCAATATAAAGAGAACTATCAATTGATCTGTAAAGTAGATGATGCTAACAAGTTAGAACTTAAGGCATTACGCTCACTGGACTCAGAAAAAATAATGTTTTATATCTTATTCCTTCAAATAAGTAAGTTTGAGACCTCAAATCAGTCATTTCATATCCTTTAAACTCAGATTATTCTTTCCATAAAATTGAAAAAATAGTAGTAATTGTTTTAAAGTCACCTTAGCTGTTTTAGGATGAATAAAAATAATGTATGTAAAATACCAATGAGGAATAAATAGTCTTAGAAGATTTATTCATTTTCCTCCTCTTTGTAGAACAAAAAATTTTTAAAGGTAATGATATATATTTCTCCCTAGCTGTTTTTTTTTATTTCTCTATGACTGTCCCCAAATCTGTAAATGTAAACAATTCCAGTGTTTAAAATATGGTTTTTTTTTTGCCTACCTTCTAATGATTATATTGTTTGAATTAAATTATTTTCACATAGAAAGGTTATCCATTTCTAACCTTCTCAGAAAGTACTGAAAATGTAATAAACTTCTATATATCCAGATTATTATTATTATTATTTTTGCTTTTGAGATTGTTGGCTTTAAATGAAAATTTACTTTACCTGGTTCTTATAACAATAAAAGAGTAGTTTATACTGGAGTAGACCTCTCCCAGGTAACAAACTCTGAACATGACATTAAAAATTGACTATTTGAAGGGCCTGTAGAGGGACCACACACAGAGAACAACTAGAACAATTCAGGTCTTGAGTAAAGACTTCCTTAGGTGATTGTACCCACAAGGTCATTGCAAGAATGACATGAGAGCAGAAAGTACAAAGTAACTTGTTCAGAGCTGAAAACACAGTTAAGGAAAACAGAATCCTTACAGTGTTCTTGCAAATTTCTTGTAAGTTTGAGATTGTTGCAAATAAACATGTAAAACATAAAAGTTAAGTAAATATAAAGACAATTTGAAAATCAATTGATGGAGGGCAATTTATCAAGCAAAACTCAGTATAGGAAAGCTAGTGGATCTCTATTACAATAAGGTAAATTAGATAAAAATCACGGTCAGTGATAGAGACATGCTAGTAACTGATACAAAAAAAAAAAAAAAAAAAAAAGCCTAATTTGCCTTAATAAGAAAATTTTCGAAAGGTAGTTTTAGAAATAAATCACTATATTTAGTGAATAAAATTATATGGTATATAAATGTAGCCAAAGGCACCAAGTTAAAAGCTTGGCATCAAATTCCATCAGCTATAAAATTTTGTAACAATGGGCCCTAACAATTAATAAATAAATAAGCTCGAGTTTTATTATAGAATTTTTTTTTAATTTTGTGAAACAATAAGGATATAGAATAAACATCCCATTTTGACAAAGGGCACAGTGCTATAAAACAAATTAAAAACACTTTTTAAAAAAAAATCCTCATTAGAGGATATTTTTCCATTGATTTTTAGATTGAGTGGAAAGGAGGGAGGGAGGGAGAAAGAGAAACATCTATGTGAGAGAAATTCATCAATTGGTTGCCTCTCGCATGTCCCATACAGGGGCTGGGGATCATCGAACCCGCAACCCAGGCATGTGCCCTTGACCAGGAATCAAACACCAGACCTTTCAGTCCATGGATTGATGCTCTAACAGCTGAGCCAAACTGGCCAGGGCTAAAAGCAATTGTAACTTTAAAATCTATATAGGAAGTTTTGTAAGTTAAATATATATATTAAAAAAGTTATTTGGTATGGTTCTGTATATACATAAACAACAAATAGATTTTTCCTAAGTTATGTTGAATTGTAAAGTACTTTTTATATTTGACAAGAAATGTGGCAGAAAAATGTTACATTCTTGTGGCAATAATTAAAATATTACTGTTGCTCTGTTCATTCCTATTACTGATCATACATTTGGAAATGAAATATGACTTGGGAGTATGGCATTTTATTGCATGTTAGAAAGTGTGCATTTTTATATATACAGTGCCTCCCTGTTTTCATATGCAAAATATCTGAAAACCTGATCCCTTCTTAAAATATGAGAAAGGGAAATGCTAGACTTTATGGACAGAGTCAAAACAATATAAAGTCACCACTCATGTTTGAAAATGGTTTTAAGGAATCAACAGCTCAAATCTTTTTAACTTGCCTCAGTTTCATGAGAAGTATTTATGAGGAAAACATGAAGGGTGCTTTAAATAAGACACATCCTTCTGATTTTCTTACCATCAGTAGCAACTTAGCTCTTAGAAGTTTTCCATCTGTATGCCTATAATTTTTAAATTTATTTTTGCTCCTTATTCAGTATGGTTTCATAGACTTTCATGTACCTCCTCCCACCCTACTCTCCTACCCCATCCAGAGATCACTGTCTAGGGGAGTAACTATCTGCTGTAAACAGAAATGATATCAGATTCTATTACAACGTGGAAAAATCTCAAGTCACAACCATGATTACAGAGGTCAGCTCTGAACAGCTGTATCATTAACTTCTCCATCCAGTTTTCTGCAGTATTCTCAGTTGCTACCAGATCCTATCCTTGATAGAGTGCTCATCTTTCCAGAGTTCCCTCCATTTTTTTTAAGGAAATACTTCCAAGTAAGGTGTAGACATTTCTCAAATGACAGTTTCTAATAACCCAAGGTTGCAGCTAGATTTCATGTATTGCAAAACAAGAAAGCACAGGAGCCTGACTGTATCATCATTTCTGTCCTCCTCAATTCATTTTATTCTCGTGCAATTCTCATTGTAATATTGATTTCCTTTTACATAAGTCTGGCTTTCACCTACATCAGGTTCTTTTTAATATCCCTGACATGTTTCATAATGTAGCTCCATTTATTAGGAGTTTAAGTTGCATCCACATACAATTATAAACACAAAATATTTTTTGTAATATAAAGGATACATGGCAAATAAACGATTAGAAATGTTTTGCTAAATATCACTGTCAAAAATTCTACACATCTCTACCCTTGATAGCATCCTTCACTAATATGACATCATAAGAATATTCTGGGCTTGCTGCCCAGGGGTGCCCTCTATGCAGAGCTGGAAGAACTCCAGGCAGTTTATCTGTTGTTGTTGGCACAGTGTGCAGATTTAGACATCATTCTTTATTTTGACAGTGTAGTGACATGGAGTTAAGCTGACGTACAAGACCTTCCGCTGTACATGTAGCTGTGCCGGCGGAGGGCTGCAACGGTCTATGCCACAGTGTTTCACCTCCCAGAACAAACAATGCAGCACAGAATGTTGCATACATTAGAAGCTTTATTCAGGACTTTGTCATAGCAGACTAGAGATTCTATCGCATTTGAGTCTCCTTTTTGAATGGCTTGAGGTCAAGTCTGACCTCAGTACAATCCCTGGTGAGAAGGAAGTCTTGAATAACACAGCTTTCCCTTCATCTCAGCTTCCTCTGACCTTGATTGGCTAGCTTCCCTTGCGGCCAGCTACCCTTCAGCAGTATGCAGAGTGGATCTTGTTTCCCAGAGCACTTCACCTTAAATGCTCAGTTATTAAACCAGATAAAGATTGATCTAAAACTCTTAAGAAATGTCATACTTCTTACTAAGATAATCAGTTTTCTGAAGAGTAACACATACCTTTAAGAAAGCATAAAATGAATCATTTACAGAGTATTTTCTGCAGTATGGTCTATAACAGACACATTTTACACTATCCAAAACTATAATGACCTTTAAGATGCAAATTTTAAAAAAGGACAAAATTTCCAGCCTAACAATAAGAATTACAGAGCTCTATGTAAGCTTAGCAGAAATAAAAGAATAAAATTTATACTAACTATACATAGATATGTGTAATTAATGTAAAATTATTTTAAAGTAAGCAAGGATTTGTATCATAACAAATTAAATATATATAATGAATATCAATTTTGAAAGCATTATACAAAGTGCCCTCATTTTATCACACTACTTTTTTAAAAAAATTGCCTTTATTATTGAAAGTATTACCCCCCTCTACCTTGCTCCACCTCGCTCCTGACCCCCCCCCCCAGACTTTACTGCACTATTGCCTGTGTCCACGGGTTATGCATATATGCATATATGTTCTTTGGTTAATCTCTTCCCACCTTAGTACTTTTAAAGTAACTTCTCTTGACTATAATTAATCTTATCAAAGTATTATGTTTAACTTTAGCCAAAATTTAATTTTATTTCTGAGTATAATAAAATGTTACTGAAGTGGCTACCATCATCAAAATAAAAAATTTCAGAATACAGGTACCTTTTACCTTATTGTATAAGAATATCCACTCTAGGAGCAAAGACCTGAATTATAAAATATTTCATTTTTAAAACCTATATGTGGTCTAAAAATCAAGAGATCTGAGTTCTTGTCTAGTGATTAGTCAACAGAGAACCAGAACGGGCATCTTAACCAAACCTAAAGTAAACTCCAAGCATAGAGAACTTAGATTAAATGAACTGTGACAAGTGAGCTTCTCTGTTATATTTCCTCTATCTAGTTTGCCTTAATTATTTGGCTATCTTGCCCGGCTATCTTGGTGTGACTCAGTGGCTGAGTGTCGACCCATGTACTAAGAGGTCACCAGTTTGATTCCCAGTCAGGGCACATGCCCAGGTTGTGGGCCAAATCTTCAGTGCAGGGCATGCAGGAGGTGGCCGATTGATGATCTCTCTCATCGATGTTTCTACCTCTCCCTTCCTCTCCCTTCCTTCCTATCTAAAACCAATAAAGAAAAAATATTTTTTATACTTGGCTCTCTTAATTATAAAGAATTAAATCCATACAATTGGCTGTAGAATAGGATTCTAAAACTCAACACTATTGATATTTTGAGTTAAAAGTTCTTTGTTTGGGGGACTGTCCAGGGCATTGAAGGATATTTAACAGCATCCCAGGCCTCTACCTACTAGATTCCAGTAGCAGTGAAAATCAAAATATATCAATCGAAAATGTATTCAGATATTCCAATGATTCCTGTAGGCAAAATCACCTTCATTGCTAAAGAAAGAAACAGTGTTGTTACATATTACTAGCTTAAATGTACTAATATCATTTATTTTCAGTACAATCATTCTATCTCAAATACACCAATGCTATTTTAGTTGATATTAGAAAGAAGTTTGATTTCCACTAATCATCATTTCATTTCAGAAGTAATAAGTCATCTAATTCTCTGGCATTCAGGAGGAAATATATATTTACTAATTATCAATATCAGTAAATTAGTTATCAGCTTCAAAATATTTCCCTTAAGTACTTCTGTTATGTATTATTTAGTATCTGGGAAGATATTACAGAATAATTTAAAATTGTTTGAGAAACTACTTATGATGACAGAATATAATAAAAACTAGGCCTTAGCTCATCTGTCGGTAGTAATCGTGAGACTCAAATAGAAAAAAAACATACTTTTAAATTTTTCTTGTTTCAAAACTTTTTAAAGTATTTCATTTAGTGCATAGTATTTGCTGATATTTAAAGTAAAAAAATGCATTTGAATTTTTTTAGAAGAATCACCTTTAAAAATAAGTTTTTATTGATTTTTTTAGAGAGAGAGGAAGGGAGAGAGATATAGAAACATTGATGTTAGAGACTTCAATCTGCTACCTCCCACATGACCCCTACTGGGGATCGAGCCTGCAACCTGGGCATGTACCCTGACTGGGAATTGAACTGGTACCTCTCAGCCCATGGGAGGATGCTCAATCCCCTGATTTACAATAGCCAGGCAAGAACCATTTTTTAAAATTTATTGTCTTTAGATATCAAGATACTGATATTGAGCACCTTTACTTTTAATAAACATTACTTCAGTTCTCCAATATTAATTTTTTGAAATAAGTTTATTTAATGTAAAAAGTTGTTAATAAAAATAATGTGCATTCTTTATTTTTAAGACAAGATATAGCAAATGGAAAGAGCTTCTTGCATGTCTTTATAGGAGCTTAGATCATTACCATCAACCTAAGATATGACTCAACGTTCTTGTCTGGAATGCTGATTCCATTAATGCAGAAACCTAATCTAGAAAACTGATTTAATATATTGTAACTCAAAGGTGACCACTGAATAAAACTGAATACCAATTTATTGATTTACACTGAAGGATAAATGAATCTATATATATATATATATATATATTATAAAACAGAAAATTCAGAGTGTGATCCATTCTTTACCTAGACTATGATGTGATGAATGTACTCTCTCGGGGTAGAAGACAACAGCTCTGCTTCTTACCAAATAAGTCTCATAGAAAAATTCTGGTGAAGAATTGAATGGTCTTAATAAACACCAATAAGCTGACAATCCATATATTCATTTATTATACAAATTAATTTATTAGACACCTAACCTTTGAAAGGCACACTGCCTCGTGCTAAGAATGAATTGGTGAGAAAAATACTTTTATGGATTCCAAATGAATATTGGCTGATTAGAAAATTCTCTACCCCATATACCATTAATGACTATGGCAAATTCTAAACTCCTTAAAAATCAAAGACCTTAAATTATGACAATTTAACACATTGCATATTTTTAACTTTTAAAACAATTAATTATAGATTTACAGGAAGTAGCAAAAATAGTGCAGAGATAGTGTAACATTAACTCAGTTTTCCCCAATGATGACATCTTATATAACTACAGTTGACAAAGATTTCCTCATTGACCAAACTCTACCCAGGCTCCCGTGAGCCTTCTTCTAGTGTTGGCTGCAACAATGGCCTATAAAGACTTGAAAAAACACTAGCATTTGTTTCTAACAAATAAAGGCCACATCCCTAGGATGACCCTAGCCTCCCTTAAAGTGTCTGCCTGAGAAAACTCAAGGCTGCCAAAAGAAGTTACTGTTAGTTCCAGCCAACACTTGAAGACAGATCCTCTGTCTCCCGAGATTCTGTGGGAGAGTAGGAGCCTAACTTTCATAAGGGACAGTTAGAAAACCCATTTGGGTTTCACAAAGACCAACCTTCTCCCTTCCAGCTTTTTGCAACTATTTACTTCCCTCACAGAAGTGAGCTCCTGCTCATCTCCTCTAATATCATTCTCCTTTAAAAACACCCAGTCACCTCTGAAAAAACAAAAGTTGATTTAAGTTCATGCTAAACTCTTTTCTCTGTAGTAACCGCATATACTAACTAAAATCTGTCCTTACCATTTTAACCAGTGTCTGGCTTTGTATCAAAACCAGGAAGGTGATATTGGTACAATTCAAGACCTTATTCAGTTTTACCTGTACTTGTGTGTGTGTGTGTGCGCGTGTGTGTGTAGTTTTATGCAATTCAATCACATGTCTAGATCCATAAAACACCACCACAATCAAGATGCAGAACAGTTCTATCATAAGCTCCCTCTTGCTACCTTTTATAGTTACACCTTTCTCACACGTCTCCTCCTACCCAACCCCTGTAATTTTGTCATTTAAAGGTCAGATACATACAGTCATCTAGTATATAATTCCTTTGGGACTACAAGTTGTTCTCTGTACAAATAGTTTGTTCCTGCTTATTGTCAAGTAGTGCCCAAGCTATGAGTGCAACACAGTTTGTTTAACCATCAGCCCACTGAAGGGCATCTGAGTTGTTTTCAGTTTGGGGCTATTACAAATAAAGTGCCACATGCACATTTTTGTATCAACGTACGTTTTTTTTCTCTGGGATAAATGGCGAGTAGTGAGATTGCTGAATCATACAATAGGACCTGTTTGGTTATTGTTTTGTTTTTTTAAGAAACTGCCAAAATATTTTATAGAGTAGCTATGTCATTTTACATTCTCAACTCCAATGTAGGAGAAATTATTTTTCTGTATCCTTGCCAGCATTTGGTGACATAGAACATTTTATCATGGAGTAATTGGCTTCATCCTGGTGAGATAGATGGTATTAGAGTACATTTATAAGATATTATTAAAGTATTTATATAAATGATAAATTTTAAATACAGAATTTATAAGTAAAATATACTATATTTAAGTGAAAAATGTATTATTCTTCAGATTGTATTGTGTTGCTACATATACTTTTAATGTAATTGCCACTACAGAAGACTTTTGCAGAATTGCATTAGAAGAAATAAAAGTGCTGGTATTTGGAAAGTTTATAATAACATTTCACAGTCTCAGAAATTGAAAAATACAAAAGTAAGTGCTAATACTAAAGTAAGTTATAAATTTTGTTGGATCAAGAAGCTGCAGAGCTGTCTAAACAACACAAAGTAAAGCAAGCATTTGACACTTATTCATTTCTGACAATTTAAGTATTCTGTAGCTAATAGTCACAGTGAATTATGCAGTCCACAATGTGCTTTCCTCAGTGATACTTATGCACTTTGACTTTTGGAAGCTGTCAAGTCCTACTGTTGCTTAAATATTTAATTGAATTTAACATTTTGTGTGTTCAGTTACTATGAAATGCTAAAGTATAACTATGTATTGGCATATATTTTAAAGTGAATTTTTATGTAAAAAGAGAGCATGTTTGCATATTATATATGATAGCATTTTTATGTGTATACTCATAACTATGTGTATAATACACACACACACACACACACACACCCCCCTAGATCCCTAACGTGTGCATGTTTTCTTCAATAAAAATAGTCAAAATTTATTCAGCACTTTTTCTGTGCCAGACATTATTATACAACTTAATAGGTACAGTATATTATCTAATTAATTATGAAACCATAATGTAATATATTTTAAAGTGAAGACTCAGAGTTGTTAAATTTTCATCTAGAGGCTGCATTATTATCAACTACCCTATATTTTATTAACTTCAACAGATAGAGGAAAGGATCAGATTTGAATAAATCAGTCACTAAGTTCAAGTGTGTGTTTAGTTGAACCATTTGATGGATTGGAGCTCTGATGGATTGATTGTCAACCCCCACCCCCACCCTTCAAACTCATACACACACTGACTGATTTTCTGAGCAGAATCTAAAAGATTGTTTCATCATGTTTGTTGAAAGCATTTATACCTGTAGTTACTATATATTATTTGTTTATTGTTATAAATTTTGGTGACTTATAAAAACTCAATAATAAAAATCTGCTCAAAATTCTGCTTTGAAACTTTCTTAATTTCTTTTCATAAATCCTGACTGGGTGTACATGCGATCCTTTATTTTTCAGTGAATTTATATTAAAGCTTCAGTTTTTCCTTATTCAAGTCTACTGACTCTACTAATTACAGCTTATATCTTTACATGGATTCCTCTGAGTGAAAGATTAGTAGTACCAGATATTTTCCTGCCAGAATACTTGCCTTCAGTTGGAAATTAGTTTGCATTTACATTTGTTAATATATTCATCCTTTTAATTTATGAAAGACTTCTGTATTTAATTTTAAATTCTTTTAGAGAGAACAACACATTGTGATTTTCTACTGTCACTGAGAACACAAGGCCCCGGCATGCGTGAGGGGCCCTGGGGGTTTGTGGCCTGGAGACGGCTTCTCCTCCCAGAACTGGAGGCGGAGGAGGGGCTGCAGAAGCCAGAAGGGGCGGTCCTGCTGGAGCCTTGAGAGGAGCTGCACAGTGTGTCCTATGCCCCCATCTCGGTTTCTTGGTGGTGGGCGCCTCCCCAGGGCTGTTTCGGCTCCACTGCAGAGCCAGACTGGGGCCCACAGTGTGGCTGACAGAGGTTGTGGTGGCCAACACAGAAGCCAAAGAGCTGCTGGGTGAGGCTCAAGGAAGAGCTGCACCCACACAGGCCTGCTCCACCTCCAGGCCCTGGCCTGGGAAGGGGCTGCCCAGTGAGCACACTGGGGCGTCCAGTTGCTCTGCGGCCAGCCCAGCCTGTCAGCGTGCACCTGGGAGACGCCAGGCCAGACCAGGATGAAAACAGTTCATCATGACTGCATGATTTTCTTCCCTGCAAAAGGACAGGGCAAAGAGGCGGATGTCATTTCCGTGACATGTCAAATGAGACTCTGCCGTGCTAGCTGACTGCTCTAGGGAACCTTGGCTGGCTTACTGTTTGCAAGGGCACGTGACTGGGAACTGTGGGCAGTCTTTGGGAACTGCAGGCGGCCCCCAGGAACTAAGTGGTTTCCAGGGGCTGAGGGAGCTTTCAGTCAGCAGCCAGCAAGAAGCTGGGGCCCTCAGTCCACCAACTGCATGGAAATGAATTTTGCCAACGGCCTCTACAGTCAGGCCAACACCTTGATTGCGACTTTGTGAGACTCTGAGCAGAGGACACAGGTAAGCCAGGCCCAGACTAGTGACCTGCAGAAATTGTAAGATATACATGTCTGCTGTTTTAAGCTGATATGTTTTTGGTAATTTGGCTACAATAGAAAATTGGTATTAGGCCAAATTGACTGAATTCCCAAGTTCATTGAGATTTGATTTCCTCCAATGTAAAGATTGAACTGAATTATGGAAAATATTTTGTTATATTTTAGAACATGAGTTTGAAGTAGAGATTTGTGTCCACTCTACACACACATTTGATTTTTCTTATAAATGTTGACTCTAGTAGTCATACTTTTTTCCCACTTAATTTATGTACCCATTACAATGTGAGTACATATAGTCTACTTCACTTATTTGAAATGCTTCAAAGTATTTTATTACATAGATACAGTAAAGTTTATTAAACCATCTCCTTAGGAATGGGTTGTAGGAGCATTTTCTGGTTTTATTATCATAAACAACATTGTGAGATGCTTAGTAATTGCTCTTTTTATTTCTGTAAGAAAAGTGTATTACTGGTCAAAGAGAATATGCATTAATCACTGTAAGATATCTTGGTAGATTCAATAAAGAACTGATGATTGTTTTCCAAAGTGTTTTGAAGACATTAATTTTCCTTATTTCTGGAGTAAAAATTAACTACTTAAAATCTACAGCAAGGTTTTGATGGGGACACTTATTTTTAACTTAGTTTGTCTAGGCAAGGCAAAATGAAGGGGATTGTTCATTTTCAGGTATTTCTTCTTTTTTTTTAATAGATTATTTTTGGTCTTATTTTTATTCTTGAGTTTAAAAATTAAGATTACTAATAAACTCAGTAGGTGGAATTTCCTAATGACAGATTTCTATTCGTATTAGTCTTTTCACTTTCTCCCAGGTCACTGTAGTAATTATATATCGTTTTTTTTCCATACAAATCTCTAGCAAACAAAATAATACTTTCTAAGCAGATTAACTATGAACAGCTTGAACAATAAGTTCTCAGCACAAGCACCTAATTTGACTTTAGTACAAATTTATATTTTAAAAGGAATATTTATAACTGGCAACTATCTGATATTCCACATGCTGTTTCCTGTATCACTATGAACATCATGACGGTGATAAACGGAAACTTAACTAAATATTTGTAGGGTGCTGATGTATTTTACCAAGAATTTCTATTTAATTAATAAATACTAGATAAAAAATGCGCATCTGTGTATAGTAAAGTGGCTAATAAAAATGCCTGCAGTTATAATGGATAACATATTTTTACATTTCTTCCAGCAATTTTAAGAAATGTGCACATAAAATATATAGCAATTTTCATCAGGATTATTCAGTTGCAATGTTGGAAATGCTTGGTTTAGGAATATTTTGTTAAAATTTTCACTTCTTTTTATGTACCTCTTTTTTTTTCTGCATTATTGTTCATAATATAATTAAACAATACAGTGCCAATGTATTTGCTATGTAAAATTTCGTGAATGATTATACAATCTTTGGTACTTGTGTTGGACGCTGAATTGGGATAAAACATGGGACCTCTTAGGATTGACTCTGCAGAAGTCCTGATTAAGGGATCTAGTCGAAATCCGGCTATGACTGCAAGATTAAAGTGTTTCTCATGTCACGAGAGTACTCCCTGTATTTTCTAGACTAGTTTATTCAGATTGAAGAAAATCTCTGATGTTTTCTGAAGAGAAGAAAAGTGTTTAAAATATGTACGCTGGACAATAAAGAAGAGAGTTAAAGTTAAACCTAAGGACAGGGAGTGCCAAATTTATAAAAGTTAAGAGTAGAACTTCTTGTTTCGTAATCCATTATTACCTGAAAAGGACAGATAGATGGTACAGGCAGTAAACCAGAATATGCAAGTAGAAGTGTCATGATAAACTCATTTCTATGGAAATGGCCATCACAAAATATTTCTCTCTCAGAGGAAGGTTCTGAAAAAATGAGCAAGTCAAGGCTAAGACCTGGAGTGACTCAAAACCTGAAGCTATTCTTTTATTCTTTTTCTTTTTTCTTTCTTCAATTTTACTTCATTATTCCTTCACCTGTACAAAAAAATTATTTGCTCTTCCCTTTGAGCTAGAACAGTAAATATGTTACAAATAGAAACATCAAGTCTTGGAAATGCTTAAAGCTTCCAGACTCAGAAAGTAAATATATAAAAATTAAACTAAAAAAATATACACAATGGAAATGAAGTGTCTGACCTATTTTCTAAGGTTTAATAGAAAAATAAGTTAGTCAGATGAGGAGGGTTGAGACCCTGAAAAGAAAAAATGCTTTAATATATTAACCCCAATTCTACTGCAGCATCAAGATAATGTGAAAGACAAAATACCCTGCATGATCAAGGGGATGATGTTATTCAGCCGATTGCACAAGACGAATAGTCATTAATGGTGGAGATCTCGCAGAAAAGGAAGGAGGCCAGTGGTTTTAAAGAGGCAGATAAAGAGTCATCTTTGAATCACGCAAGAGTTGTGAGAAATCATGGACAGCTGGCATAATGAAAAAGGGTGGTTCTTTTGAGGTTAGCTCTTTTTGGAACACAAATGTGTGGGAGGGCCCGTTTTTAACCACAACTAATCTCCGGGAGCACACACCCCAGGTAAAATTCAACATCCACCGCTCTCTATGACCACTAATTCTCTACTCCACTGAAAAGTACTTTTTAATGCATTGTCTATTGTTTTGTTCAATATCCATTGAATAAGGGCCCAATTGATAAATTTCTTTTAAAAGGAGGGTATCAATGGGGGGAAAAGGAGAAACATCTGTAACAAAAATGAATAAAAAGTAAATTAATTTAAAAAAATAAAAAGTCATTTCTAAGAAATAATACTAATTATCTTGAAGATTATTTATTTTTCTTTTATTGCACAGTGAAAATTATATAAAATGATTGTTATAATTTACTCTGTACCTAAACTTGAAAGGCAAATTAAATGCTGAATTTCAATTACAGTGAACCCTCTTTCTCTTTATATATATACATATATATGATGATTACACATTTCCATAACATTATTTATAAGCATTCTATATTAGTATATTTATTGTTTGAACATATTTTTTTTAAACTTTTTGTTTATTTTTAGAGAGAGAGGTAGGGAGAGGGAGGAGAGACAGAAACATCAATGAGAGAGAACATCAATTAGCCACCTCCTGCATGCCCCACACTGGGGATTTAACCCACAACCTGGGCATGTGCCCTGACCAAGAATCAAACCAGTGACCTCTTGGTGCATGGGTCGATGCTCAACCACTGAGCCACACCGGCCAGGTTATTTTTTTAAATCACCAAAAGATTTTTGATAGGAAGCAATACAGAAACAACACTTTTAGCTCAGTGAAAGCAAAGTCTATTCAGGTTCTTCTTGTTGCTTCTTTAAAGCTCACATTTGTTGAAATTATTTATTTATGAACTATAAAGAATTTTGAATTAAATCTCTGGGGACACTGCTAACAGAACAAGAATTATGTACCTATTGGTGAAAATAGTCATATAGAAATTATCAGAGTGAATAGATATTTGGCAAAGTAATTATGAGATAAATGATTACAGAGTAAAAGAATAATTCCAAAAGTCATGAAATAGTGGCATGCAAAATCATGGATTAGATTAAAACTCAGAAATATTTATGAAGTATCTTTTTTGCACTATTTAGTCTGGGTTCTCATCACTTGACTAAGAGAGATTGAGAATGTCAAAAGGAAGAACTTGGAAATGACTCGAGGCAACTTACTTGGGTAATTGGTATTTCTTCTACTAATCTTGTTCTAGTTCTTCATAGTTTTACACTTCACTTGTTCACATAACAGCAACAAGTATTCAATGAGAAGAGTAGAGTAACTGATACTGATTGTCTGCTATATACAAAATAACATTGATATACATTATCTTATTAGATTATGATATCTGTGATATCACAATATCCATACCAGTGCTACTCAAATTGTGGCCCGGCTTTATTTGCAAACTGGTTGAAAATGCATACTCTCAAGACTCATTCTAGATTTTTTAAAATCATAATTTCTGGAATCTGTGACTTAAGAAGCTATACAGGTAATTCTTAGGAAACTAAAATCGGGAAACACTGGTTTATACCATTATACCGAATAGGAAAAATGTCAGAGATATTAAGCAACCAGCCCAGTTCCATACAGCTTGTGAGTTGCAGAATGGGAGTGGGTACTGAAATGAACAAACTCCTTCTTTTCATCATGAACTCTTATATCTTTAATTCACTAATTCACAAATCATTTCTGTAACCAGCATGTCCGCCCAGTCTTTCCCATTTCACTTGTTCTATGACATCATCAGCCTTATCAATATATTGATCTCCCCACTTTCTTCTTATTTAACAACATTTCTAATTTTACTGCCTTTTCTGTAAAGTTTAGATCCATGGTCAATCATTGCAACTGCTTTATTTTTAACATCCTAGACTCACTAGATTTTTCTTATATTACATTTCATTGGTGAAACTCTCTAGTCATATGTGCCTGGATATCAACTGCTGTTGTGATGGCAACTTGGCAGTGCAGGGAGTCAATAATATGACTTGAAGCATAGGATCCATGCCGATCACCAACCGCAGCTGGATCTTAGCCAATGTCAAATGTTATTCAATTTTTCCCTTGTTAGACGCTCTATCATATTTTTCATAGTGTCTATTTTAATTTTTTCTGTACTTGTTTCAAACTGTACTAATTTTGCTACCTCTTTTCTCTTTCTCAAGACATGACTTTGCCTTCTGTTTAGCAGATGAAATAGAAGCAATTATGTAGCAACTCCATCAGGTCACCATGTCTAAATAAAGCAACCTAAATAAATTTTTTCCCTAAACTCTTGCCCTTCTTTCACAGTTAAAAAGAGATGCAGTCTCTTCATTCTGGGCTCTGTATCTTATTTTCTTCTCTTTCTTTTTCTTTTTGTTGTTGACATTATAACAGATGTCCCTATCCCCTCCCCCCACAACCCTCTTTCACCCTGCCCCCACCCCACTCCGGGCCTTTACTACACTATTGCCTGTGTCCTTGGGTTATGCATCTGTACATATAAGTTCTTTGGTTTATCTCTACCTGTCCCCCCATTCCCCTTCCCTCTGAGATGTGTGAGTCTGTTCCATACATCCATGCCTCTGGACCTATTTTGTTTGTCAGTTTATTGTTCATTAGAACAAATAGATGAGATCATGTGATATTTATCTTTCTCTGAATGGCTTATTTCACTTAGCATAATGGTCTCCAGGTCCATCCATGCTGTCACAAAGGGTAAGAGATCCTTCTTTTTTTTTTTATCACTGCATAGTATTCCATTGTGTAAATGTACCACAGGTTTTTTTAAATCCTCACCTGAGAATATTTTTCCATTGCTTTTTAGATAAAGATAGAGTGAGAGGGAGGAAGAGAGAGAGAGAGAAAAACATCAATGTGAGAGAGACACATTGATTGGTTGCCTCCCACATGACCCCAATAGGGACAGGGCATCAAACCTGCAATCGAGGTATGACATGCCCTTGACAGGGAATTGAACCTGTGACTCTTTGGTCTGCAGGCCAAAGCGCTAACCTCTAAACCAAACCAGCCAGGACTATGGAAGTTTTTTTATCCACTCATCTATTAATGGACACCTGGGCTGTTTCTACATCTTAACTATTGTAAATAATGCTATCATCATCTTTTCTCTTTATATATATTATCAACATTTAAGCACATTTAAGGCTTTCTCATATGACAAACACTGTCTGAGTAAATAGCACTGACTGTCACCCAATTACATAATGAAGAGTTCTATTAGTTATTTTGGATTCTTTATTCCACATTTGTTCATTTAATAAATTTATTCAACAGCTACTGAATTTTATGATCAAGATGCTGTTTTTATAAATATATATGTAATGTTTCTTTTCTACTTATTCCTCATCAATTTTCATGTATCTACCTTGCTACCATTAAATTTATTTTTCTATAAACATCTAGTCTGAATGAAAACATAAAATTCATCATCACATTCCTGGCTTAAATTTGTTGGGGATCATTCTCTTGCCCTTGAGAAGTCAATATCCTTGGAAGCGCTTGTGTGCTTGGTTCTGACAGCCTCTGCATTTGAGACTCCCTTTTCTCCTTTTAACCAACTTGGAATGCATTCTTTCAATTTAGCACTTTTTATTTGCCTCTAGGTTTCTAAACTTTCTGATTTTTTCTCTTTTAACCCTCCTGTTATTCACCTGCTTAATTGCTTCCAGTCATCATAATCTTTTTAATGTCTCATGAGGAGGACAAAGGCCAGTGTAACTATAGCTCTCTACCAAATTAGACTTGTGGTTCATTTCAAAGAATTCATCGTGTTATCAATGCATATTTGATGCTTATATCCTCCCTATTAAAAGATAATTTTGCAAAAGAAGGTGTCACAGAGATATAAACTAAAATTTTCCAAAGATTACATTGAACTCATTATTAATATGATGTTTTAACCAGGTTCATGGATAATCCAAAGACCAGACACATTTATAGTTGGGGCTTTCTAAATGAGTATGTACAAAAGGACGCAAAGCAAAATGCTTACGTGCTACTGGAAGGAAGGCAGTTGAACAGACAGAATTGGATAGAATTTTGCGTATCTATTGACAGTAATTGTTTTTCACTGTTATAAGATGCCTAAAACTGACAGAACTGTAAAATGAAGAGATGGTTTCCACCTTTCACATCTTGTAACATTAGAAATTCTATTGACCTGTTAAACCCCATTTCAGTAATTCCTTCTATGAACATTCTTTTAGGTCATGCCTAGTCCACTGCACCCTGCACTCCTTCCTCACTAAGACTGTTTATTTCAACCTTTGTGCTATTGCGATATTTGGCACTTGGTACATTCTTCTGTGCAACTTGATAGGTAGGTGTCACTGGTATTATTTTGATTAAAAGTCTATTTCCTTTACTAAGAGACAGAAGATAGAAAACTTTGACCCTTTATCTTTGAAACTCAATGTGCTAACATTAAATAAATCAATAAAATGATGAATAATATAATGGTGCAAATAAGGCAAATTATCTTACTTTTTGAAAAGAGAAATACTTAGATTAACATTTTGTCAGAGAGTAAAAGAGTTTCCTTTAAGATGAACTAACGGGGGGAGGTCAAAGTTGAATGAAACTTTTTGAGGTTTTAAAGTATTTTCAATCTCAAAAGTCATAATGAGGAAAGAAATCACATATGGGGTTCAAGGTTGTAACTGGTGCCAACAAGGACACCGACAGCTTTTTGCTTAAAATGGATATTGTAAACATTTCAATCACTGTGGAATAGAGGACATCAAAGGAGATTTTATCAGGAATGACTACTTTCTAAACAGCACTGTCATGTAATTTCTTTTTCTTTTTCAACAAAGTAGTGTCAAATTGCAGTGTAATAGCATAGAGTGGAGACAACTCTGATGGTGAGTTTCACTAAGGTTTAGTGGGGTCAGAGCTCTAAGAGTTAGCCATGACTTTGGCTCCTCCTAACCCACTTCTTTTCGAGATTGTGGAAAGGGTGTAAAGTATAAATAGGTTTTGCAGAAAATGAAACGTCTTGTTAGGCAGAAGGGCAGAGCATATTTGTATTTTATAAAAAACTAAACTGGATTTTTCTAAGAAAGTTGGCTTTTCCCCATAGCTCTGATGACTGACTTGTACAAAGCACAGTTTGACTAATCTTGTTCTTTGTGTCTGTTTCTCCATTATCCTTTATTGCAATCAAGTTCTTACTTTATCCATTCAAGTTTTGGGCAGGAGCATAGGTTTTGCACATTTTGAAATGTATCAGCATGTTTGGTTAGAGATGGAATAAGAATACTACTTCAGACTGGTTTGGCATTTCATGAGTGCAGTGTAGAATACATTAGTATTGTAAGATTTCAATATTGGGGGCAAATTTTAGATTAAATTGAGCAGGTTTAAATATTTTTTATATTATTTTTTAAAAATATTTTTATATTATTTAATATAATGTGCTTTTTAAATATCCAAGATAGACCAAAGTGCACAACTCTTTTTTCGATGTTTTTGATGATGAGACCTTAAGAAAAAATTTCAGACACTTATAGCATGTAATATGAAATGATACTCTACCCATATAATTTTGTTTTGAAAACATACAAAATGCATCTCATCTTATAGTATACAGTATTGTTGATTCTCTCATTGTTTAACCAGTAATTTTTATTTTTGGAAATGTAACTAACAAGAGGATAAAACCATAGGCAGTTGGCCAGGCTTATTTTTTTGTAGATTTGTCCAAAGACTTTGGGATTTGCTTTTCATGTTATTTGAGCAGTGAACTCACAATTGTTCAGTGATCAGAAAAAAACTACACTTTTTGCTAAACATTAGGTAAATGTATATGAATTTCTTTTTAATATAGATAGAAGATAGAAAAGAGCAAACAAGAGGGCAGACAATATTAATAGCTTTTAATTTATTGTTTTCTCTGTGCCATTGGCTATGCTAAGTGCAACACTTATATGATCTAATTGATGTTTCACAAGAACCCTAGGGTGCAGATATCATCATTACCTCCATGTTATGTATGAGGAGACTAAAAATACCGTAGGTTAGGTGATTTGATCATGGCTTCCTAACCAGCGATAGAGCAGGATCCAGACTGAGGCAAACTGACCCTGGAGTCTATTCTCCGGTGATCAGTGGTTGTGTGCCCTTACCCTAACCCTCATGATGCAGGGCTTAGTCAAGAGTGATTGGTTTAGGACCTTGTCAGTGAGGGCGATTTTCTAGAGGTCCAAGTTTGGTGGAAAACCATAGAAGAGGTGAGAGAGAATGCTTCCTGCTCAATGTATTACTATCATCCTTGATATGAAGAAAGGAAGCTTTCCTGAGTAGTCAGTTTGTTTTGTGCCCTGACCATGACGAATTCCTGATATGTGGAGTGGAACTAGGGTGGAAATGAGATGAACGTAGAATACCCACTCTGTGAAACTTGGGGTGGCCTTTTTACAAACCCAGCTGTCAGGTCATTGAGTCACTGACAACTCTGTGAGAACTCTCACTTTTCCCTCCCTACTACCCAATACACTCACAGAGACTTAAGAGTACTTCCTCCAAGCCTAAAAGTGAAGGGATAATGGTGTGACAGACATCTTAACCAGTCCTAGGAGTTTGATTAAGGTTTTGACTTATCAATAAGTCCGAAGAAAAACTCAGACCAACATTCAAAATATTTTGTACACATTCTCTAACAAATACATACAGAGGACCTAACCATTTCAGGAGTTGATTTCTACACAAATTGTGACTCAATAATTTTCAGAAAGTTTGGAATCTTTTTCTTAAAAAAAACAGAACTACAATGGTTCATTAGTCATGAATACTAAATATTCTCAAATTTGATACCTTAAAATGTCACTTTTTGAAATCAGTATTTTTTCAAACATTATTTTCTCTTTCAATTTGTTCACTGGCAAAATCCTCAAAATAGTGCTGTTTTGTTGCACTTTTCTTCCAGTCTCGGCATACTCTTTGTTATTTTTCATCCTACCACTTTGCTAAAACTATAGTCTTTGAGAGCTCAATTCAGCAGCGACCTGCTAATTAACAAATTCAATGATCTCTTCTAAGTCTGTATTCAACTAGACCTCTCCACAGCAATCAAAATCACAGACCACCTGATCCTTCTTGAAAAGCTCTTATAACTGAAAGAAGAAAATGACTGTCTCTTTTCCATAGCAGATGAGGGGAGAAGAATAGCCCTTGGCTAAGAATTTAATCAAGTACTTATAAGAAGTAATTTCAGAGCCTCCACCTGGTCTTAGTGTGGCTAAGGTAGCAGGCTGGAAGAGATATGTAGGTCAGCATTCGCCCATTTATTATTCCAGGTAGACCTGAAATAACACATGTAAAAAGGGGGTGGAGGTGGTAAAATGATGGAGAGGAAGCCTCATGACACTGCATAGCAATGAGACCATGCTAACTCGATTACCATGATGTCAACTTGTGAGTTATAAGGCAATTGGGAAGTGTCTTTTTTCCATTTAGAGTTAGCATTACTCTAGAAGACGATGCATGTGTATGGATGCATATGAGTGGGGATGGGAAAGAGAGAGATTTCAACATATAACAATTGGAAAATTGGAGAAACAGATGTTTGTGTTGCTATCTTGCTCTTGCTATTTTAATGTTGGGCAAAAACAGAAGGGTACACGTTTAAAGTACATAGAGCCACTGTGGGCTGCAGGAAGGAACTCTATGAAACATAGGCAATTCCTGAGTATTCCATTAAAGACATATGCTATTCTACTCTTAATATCACCAGGGTAGTGACATTTAATTTGAGATGAGATGAACCTCTATAGATTGACTGTGGAAGGAGAAAATTTTGCTAAACCAGAAAATAGCATTGTTTTGCTATAGAAATAACATTGTTTTGCTATAGAAAAGAATGGGAAAATCAACAAAGACTCTAAATGTATATAACTTACCGATTTGTGTTTCCTATTTCAATTTTTAGTTCTTGGAACTCAAGCATTTTGTCTCAGTCTTCTTTCAGCATCACCGTCTCTACCAGGGGATCTGATATTATTTATATGGGACGTGCTCAAGCAATATTTTACAATTTAATTGTTAAACTAAATATATACATATATGTGGTAAATTAGTCATTTACTACTTTTCATATTAACCTTGATCAACTTAATTATATAAAATGAAATAAATGTAAAAAACAGTGTGAAATTTACTGATATTACACATACAGTTATGTAATAATCTAGTAGAAGACAATGAGATAATATAAGTAGCTGTTTTTTATTGCGTTGATGGTAGAGGGAGAAAGTAGGACCTAAGTTAACATTTATTAAGTGATTGCAAAATTTTAGATATTTTGCATACATCATCTTATGAAATATAAATTAAAAAATATTTGAGATATGGGTATTCTAATTTGAATTTACCACTGAAGAATCCCAAATTTGCACATGCTAAGTAACTAACTCAGGTAAGAAAAAATAAGTTTCAACTTCCTTTCAACTATCTATCATTTCATTCTGGCTGTAGAATAATGATGAGAAGAAATCTTTGGTTGTATCATTATTGCATAAGAAAGAAACTTCATGGATCAGCAATATCTGTTTTAATCTCAGAAGGGAGAAAAGGCTGTTGACTGCCAAGAATTGCTATCATTGCAAAAGCCCAAAGTTAGAAAGGGAGAACATGAGTGCATGGACATGTTTTTGTTTTTGTTTTTTTGTTCTTTTTTGTGGTTGTGGGGGAGGATTGAAAGAGAGTGATGGTTAGGATTTGAGCTCAGATATGGAGCTCAGATATGTCCTATTTTCAAGTATAATGCTATTTACACTACCATTAACATAACTTTAAAATATGAAAAAAACCATTACTATGTTTTTGATAAATGCATTATTAATGCCAGATGTCAATGAAAGAGGAAACTCAGCAAACAGCTCAAATAAATAATAATGATGAAAATATATTAGCAATAGGGTTGAAGTTGGAAAGGATTCAGTCCTCTGCTTCATTTCGGCTTATCAAGACAGATTTTACCATTTTTATATCTATAGGTCTTTCTGAGCTAGAGGGCAAAATATATATATGAACATTTTGATATAGTATCACTACAAACCAAGAAAATAAAGTATCTATTTGTGATCTCAGATAGTCTTCCCTTCCTCGGCACTGTCATACTTTTCAAAATTCTAGTTATATGTGAATTGTTCCCAAAAGAAAAAGATATTTCTTTAAATTTTTCATCTCTAAGCAAAGCTTTTATTTACTACCAACTTAAGTAGGACCTAAAAATGAGCATATTAAATGAAATAAGCATTAAAAGATAAAATCCGGTATCAGTAAAGGTGTGAAAAATGAGGCAGTTTAAATTCCTCATATTACAGTGACTTTTATTTCAAACCCAAAATGACTCCGATTCTGTCTTCCAATGCCTGGATGTTGTTTGGCATGGAGGGCTAGAGATTTGCCACACTGAAAATGAGTATTCTTGACCACCTGTAGTTACCTAAATTAACTCATAAAAATGTAAAAGACCAACTAGTACTTTTCTTTATGGTGAATCTTGAAAATGTGAGCAGTAGACGAATTATATGGGTATTTTCTACTTGCCCATTCCACCCAATTATTTGTCTCCTTGCCCACTTGAGCACCAGGGGTCAGCCCAGAAAGACAGTATCCCCAAGAACCCTATTCAGGGTGACCTCTGATTAGGTGTAAAAAATGGAAAGCACCAACATATTAGAAGGCAGGAGTAAAGATTCTTCATTCTCCTTTGCTTCTGGGATGCATTTTTGTCTTCAGCTGTTTTTCTGCACAACTAGGGCCTGGGTAGTCCTCCCTGCATTAGGTTAAGCTCTCACTGAGAAATTTAAAAAATATTCCCTATTCTTTTCCTTTCAAGCGTACACATAATAGTGACTCCCTAATGTTGGCAGTGTCTGGGGGCCTCACTACACCTTATTTGTGCCTTCAACACTGCCTACAACTCTTAAGGAATCTCTTCATATTAACCAAAGGCGGAAGATTTTATTTTCTTTCAGGAATGGTACCACTCCAAAGTGTGTCCTTGTTTTTGGTGGTGTGAGGTGTTTTTTTTTAATGTTTGTAACTTTTTGGGGTTTTTTTATGCCCTTGTTTTCACGTCTCTAGTTCCTACTCTATTCTTGGTTGTCAAGGATATGTATCCACTTTGTCCTTTGTATGCCTTCCCTCCTCCTTCTTCAACTTTAAAAATGGTTTTCTCTGGAAATCATTTTAATCTTATCTGTTTATTAACCCATCACAGAGTTAAAATGAAAGACAATAGCTGATAATAGATCAAACTACTTCCTCCCAATGATATCCTTCTGCATTTACTGGGCAGTGGTGATGTCCTGGGAAGAGTCCTAAAATTTACAGAAGATCAGCACCTGAGCCCAGCTCTGTCCTTGATTTCATATTAAAGGATGTATTGAACAACTACAGATTTATTTCAAGGACATGTACTTAGTGATCTGAGAGCTCAAAATGATTAATCACCTTAATTTAAAGTATTCTTTGAATGCATAATACACAGCAGGATAAGGTTGCTAAAAAGATAAAGCCAGTAGTTTCAACCACTAAAACACATTGGTAGAAAATCCTAATGACTCGAAAATAACAGTAACAGAAACAACAAACTTTTATAGCTAATTAGCAAATTCAGTAAAGTTGAGTTGCGAGATGTAAAATCAACTACAAAAACCTGGCATTTCTATACAGAAACAGCAAGTTTCTGAAAAACTTGTAACAATCTGAAAAAGCAAGTAAGAAAATAACCCCATTCACAATAGCAACGAAAAGAATAAAATACCTAGGTTAAAGACTTGTAACTTAAAATTATAGACATTGCTGAAGGAAATGAAAGAAGACAGGTAAATGGAAAGACATCCTGTGCTCATGGGTTGAAATAATTAATATTGATGAAATGTCCATATTACCTAAAACTGTCTGCAGATTCAATTAAATCCCCTTCAAAATTCTAATAGCATTCTTTTCAAAGATAGAAAAACATCCTAAAATTCATATGGAATTAAGAAATACCCCAAATAGCCAAAGCAATCTTGAACAAGAACAAAGTAGGAGGCATCACACTTTCTGTTTTTGATGGAGTCAGTGATTATATTGTACAATGTTTAGTTTGATTTTTAAGAGTTAATAGAGCTGCCCTGGTTGGTGGTGCTCAGTGGTTAGAGAATCTCCCTTTGATTTGATTTCTGCACAAGGGCACATACCTGGGTTGCTGGTTCCATCTCTGGCCTTCTTCAGGGTGGGAGGCAACCAATCAATGTATCTCTCTCATATGCATGTTTCTCTCTCTATCCCCCGTCTTCCTTCCACAATCTCTAAAAATCAATAAAATATCCTCAGGTGAAGATTAACAAAAATAAAATAAAACAAAGGTTAATAAAGTGTTTAAATTCACATTACTGAATTTCTAGGATAATTTTAGACATGGAGGAACATATTGCACTTTCTGATATCTCAAAATAATTTTGAAGTGAAGGACATCAATTTACATAAATCATAATGAATTCATTATGTTAATTCAAACTGTGTCATTAATACTGAAGATGCTCCCTCAAACATAATTGAAATATCTGAGCATTTGAACAATAAGCTACTTTTGTAGTTTACAAAAATTTGCTCAAATATCAATATTTAATGTTGCTCCTTGTCAAATAGCATTTCATCATATCATAAGATTTTATTTTCTTGAATCAGTGGACTCTTTTTTTAAAAAAAATTATTTTCTTTATTGATTTTAGAGAGAGGAAGGGAGAGAGAGAGAGAGAGAGAGAAATAGAAACATCGATGAGAGAGAACATAGATTAGCCAGCTCCTGCATGCCCCCCACTGGGGATTGGGCCTACAACCTGGGCATGTGCCCTGACTAGGAATCAAACCGGTGACCTCTTGGTGCATGGGTCGATGCTCAACCACCGAACCACACCAGCTGGGCATTGGACTCTTTCAGATGAGAAGTAAGACTAAGCACATTTTTATCGAGTTTGTTGTATTTCTTTGTTACTCTTGGTGATAAAGGTTGATAGTGAAAAAGTTAAGTAAGCACAAAGTTTATAAGAAGAGTCACTGAAGTGCATATGATCTAACATAATGTGCTTCACAGAACTAGAAATTGGATTGATACTGCTTGCTCATGCTTGAAGCACAGAAAATTGTTCAAAGGCAGATGGATGGAGAGTGAAAATCTAAAAATAAAATTCTCTGTGGAAATGAGGATTTTCACAGTTCTGATTGGTTTCTCCTAGGATATGAGTCTTAAGATACAGAAATAAATCTTACAAGCAGGAAATTTAAGAATATTATAATATATATGTATATGTATGTATATATATATATACACACACATATATAATTGTGTGGGTGGAGGGAGGAGAGATAAAGAGAGAGAGAAGAGAGTGGCAGACAGACATGCCAATAGGAATCTGAAACATTTCATAAGGTAAATAAAAAAATTAAAACTAATCTTTATCTGTAGCAAAGTGCCATTATTTATCCATCATTCCTATGACTTCTTTTATAGACTTCTATCAGACTTTCAAAATAGTAGTGTTTTAATTTATAAATGCAATGGACTTTGACATCATTTTTGTTGTTTTGTTTTAATAAAGTCTAAATGGTTTATATTTAAGGTTTATACTTACTGATTTCTGGAAAGCTCAAATGTCTAACTGCTGCAGTTATAATGGCCGAGTTTAGTGGTTTTGATCATATTTTTATTGTTTTTAGAGAAAGAGTTAAGTTCTCTGTCTGCCATACCAGAACACTATGTATAATTATTAAACAGTACTATTATTTATGAGAAGAAAGTTCTTTTAATTCTTAGTGGTTTTATTATTGTTTAGGGTTATCTAGGAGAGTTTAAGGCCATTATAGTGGCACAGGGAACAGTAAAATGGATATATCTTTAAAAAAAAAAAAACTATTATTGCCCCGGCCAGTTTGGCTCAGCGGTTAGAGCGTCGACCTGAGAGACCTGGGTTTGGTTCCTGCTAAGGGTATATACCTCGCCCTGGTTGGGGTTGTGTGGGTGGCAACCAGTCGATGTGTCTCTCTCACATCAATGTTTCCCTCTCTCTCTCTTTCCCCTTCTCTCCTTCTTACTCTACCAGAAGATATATGCAAAAATGTCCTCAGGTGAGGATAAAACAAACAAACAAAAAACCCCAAAACTATTATTTAATTTTTACAACCAAACTTACAGGGTGATAAGGTACCTTGGAGTCATCTCAGTCTATCTTTGCCTCAACTGTATAATTAAAAAAAAAAAAATGGAAACTGAGAAGAGTATATAAAGATAGTTCAATTCAGAGGTATCGATTCAAACTAACAAATCTGAAGAAATGGATAAACCAAAATTCAAATATTACTGTAATTTTCATTGATCAGTATATCTTATGAGGATCCTAAATATTTATGCCATTAATACACCTTGTAAGTTTTCTAAAAGGCATATCCAAAAATTAGAATCATAATGCTGTTTGGTTAAAAAGAAAAAGAAAAATTCATAACAATGTTAAAAGTAAGGGTTATATCACTTTTTATACTCTAGATAATGCACTAACATTTTTATGCATTTTCCTGCTTTATTTTTCCTACTTTTCACATAATGGTTATAAAAATTATTATATAATTATTGGAACTTGTAGAAAAAGGGAACTGAAGAGTCAGAGAGATTATAAATTTTCTATGTGTAATTAGATATTTGATAGCCTCCTTGTGGTTGAAACCTTGAAATTTTATTTGGCTAATAGTATCTACATTAATTAGTTGTTTCTAAAGAAATTTGGCAAGCACGCACAATCTTATATTAGGGAAACTGTTCTCTTGGAAAGAGCTTGGTAAACACTTCATTTATTTTCTGTTAACCCTAAGGTGCTCATGTTTTGTATATTTCTAGACCTCAGTCAATGCCACCACCATCAAGCATGACAGAAACTGTGGAACCTTTTTCTCTGTATATGCCACATCGGGAACTTCATTAAATACTTAAAAATTTACCTTCCAGGTAATTTTTCTGTACCTTATTATCCATCTTTATTACCACTACCCAAATACAGTCCTTCACCATCTCTTGCCTGGGTCACCTTATTAATTCTTTAACTTACTTCTTTTCTAGGCATCTTTTACCCATTTAATTCACCCCTCACACTGAAGCCTTAGTCATCTTTTTAAAATGCAAATTTGACATTTAAATCTTTAGTTGTAATACTTCTGTGCCCCTTCCATCCCCAAGATAGTTGTAAACACATAGGTTAAGATCTCAGCACCATCCAAGGAGAGAGAAATGATAATTATCAGGAGAATCTCCTGAAGAAAGGCACCTATCACATTGCCGAACACATAATCAAGTTTCAAAAAGTATTTGAATAAATCAGTGATAAACATAAAAGAAATGGTGTAGGATGAGGTAGATGGAAGAAGTAAGAAACACTCCACCTTCTCTTGGATACTATCATAGTCAAGGTAGAGGGAAAATGCTGACATGACCTTTTCACACAAGTGTTACCTGGGTTATTTTCTTCTTTTTCTTTTTTTGTACTTTCTGATTTTCTCTCAAAAGATTTTATTAGACACAGAAAATAATAAGCAATTGGTATCCCATTTCTAATCAAGATGGAATAACGGGAAAAGATCTGTACTATGTATGAAACAACATTTATGAAATGCAAAAATTCTTGAAGCAATAATTTTTCAGACACTGAACGTTAGGCAGTAGTGGTCAGTGGGTCCCGAGAGCCTACTGCAAACCGACAAGGTTAGTCCTACAATTGCTCCTGTGGCCATCCTTGAGAGAGCTTCTAAAATCCATATGGGAAGCAGTGGCTCCCAAAGCTTAGCATACTCCCAGTGCCGAACAGGCTGACTTGGACAGGGATACTCAGGGGACTTGAGGTCACAAAACAAGATAATGAAGAGGCGAGAGCTGCATGAGACCAAACTCTGGATCTGCTTAGAGTGCTCTTCAAGTATTTAGCACAGTACTGGTCAGAGCAGGCAAGTGAAGGATCTGACTGATGCCTTAGCTCTACCAAACACCTTTAACTGTTTTATTATTACCTTACTACACCAACAGGGAATTTTGGGTAGAAGACTACGACTTGTTAAGATATTCCATTCTGCTACTAATGGATCAATAGTTTTTGGTCAGTGCTTGCTTTGTACCTGGATTCAGTTCAAGATTTTAACATTGATTTATAGAATCTAAAAGTGTGGTAATGAAAGTCATTAGTTCCACATTTTACCTTCCTACAAATGCTTAAGCTGCTGTCATATTTTTGTATATACTATAAAGCAAATGTCCAGTTAATTTTTTTACACCAAGTAAGCAAAAATGTGTGCCCTCTAGAGAGTGGAAGATAAAACATATTATCTTTTCATGAAATTTTCAAAATTAAGAGTTAATCAATCACATGCTGCTAAAAATTATATATAAGACCTCAAATTATAATGAATAAAATTTAATATAAAGTATACATTTCATTGATAGTATACATTTTAAATCAAGTTTTATCTGTGTTAAATTGTTTGAGAGATAATATCTTCTAAGTAAATAGCATAACATAAAATAGACAATAATGAACATTTTTTGCAATATATGAGTATTTGTTAACACTTAGACATTCTCCCATTGCTATCTTTTTTATTAAATGGAGATTATAACATGTCATTTCTGGATATTTTGGATAAATTATGTAGGAATAAATGTAAAATATATAGAAAATACGTAATTTAATTATAGTGATTTAAATTTAAAAGATTTTCCTTAAAACTGTAAAGTCATGTGAACCATAACATGTTGAATTCTTTATTTTTAACAAATACATCTGTTAAAACATGTCTATTTTAAATTCTAATATCAAATTCAAAATATTGATGAAGCCCTGGCCGGTTTGAGTCAGCGGTCGGAGCTTCAGCCTGAGGACCAGAGAGTCCCGGGTTCGGTTCCCACTGGGGGCACGTACAAAAAAAAAAAAAAAAAAATATATATATATATATATATATATAAAGAGAGAGAGAGAGATGAAAGCTCTTGTTGGTTATGATGGCTTTTAAATTCTACAATTACCTTTAAAGAAAATGTATAATAATGATAAATAAAGTAATGTGACCTAAAATATATGTGAATGTGAGAAGACTTGAGAAAGGCTGTCCCCAGGCCCATCCGCCCCGATGGCTCAGGAGCCCGGGTGCCAGTCAGTCCCGGCCTTCAACATACACACCTGTCATCCACAGGCTGGCAGTGATCTGTCTCAGGACAAATCTAATTTCTGAGAGAAAAATAAATACTTTTCAGGTTTTAAGTCTAGCAACTGAGTATCCACTATGATCACTGTAAGTATAATCACTATTTCAAGAGGCACATATTAAATTTAATAAGAGGGCTGGGAAATAAAGTGGAGGAATTTTCCAGAAAATAGGACAACTGTGGCAAATTAAAAAAGAAAAAAACGGGGAAAAAAAATAAAACCCAATGTACTATAGTTAGAACATCAGAACTCTTGGATAGGAGTTCTGCCAATGGCAAAAATTAAAGAGAAAGACAAAGATTAAAAGAATGGAAGAAATTTATCAAAGAAACAGTGCCAACATCAAACAAAACAAAATACATATTAGCTGCTCGAGCTCCAGCCATCATTTTCGTACTCCTGAGTCAAAGATAAAGCAGGGGGGGTGCAGTGTGCTCACATTCATTTCCACTAATTGCATGTCCCCCAAAGTTAATTGATTTGAACCGACTCAACTGGAGTCATATGGTCAAATCTAGTTGCAAAGGAGGCAGCGACCATGTATTTATTTAAGAATAAAATTCTTAATATTAAGTAATCACTTGGCACCATACTCAGTTATTACAGTATTGTTGACTCTATTTCCTATGCTTTACTTTGCATCCCGGGACTGTTTTGTAACTACAGATTAGTACTTCTTAACCCCTTCGCCTTTTTCATCCAGTCCCCTACTTCTCTTCCCTTGTGGCGACCAGCAGTCTATTCTGTCCAAAATTCAACGTAGACTTGATTTAGTTAGAAAAACTTCTTTAATGAGAACTACTATAGTTTCTTAATTATAACTCACTGGGAATGTTGCCGATTCAGCGTGTTCATATTCCAGTAAATTCCACCTGAACAAATAGTGCTGTGTTCAGGGCTGATGGAAACGTTGGGGAAATTATGTGTGGCAGCTGGTGTTCTTCAGACATTCCTTTCACATAACACTATTTTGACAGACTGTTACCCACTTCAGTCACTTTGAAACCATCTCAAGACAATAAAGTCAAGGAGAGTTGCAGGGGTTTTTAACTGTTTGACGAGAACTTTATCACCTCTCCTTGGACGTGTAACTTTCTCGTGAGAGGCTGAGGGCCACTCCGGTGGAGACTGGCGACTGAAGGCTCTGAGCACTGTAACTCTGTGATCCTTCATGACATGTATTTGTGGGTAAATAGTTTATAAAAGCCTTCAAAAATAAAACTTCCCCAGCCACGGTTTTTAACACTCCCTCTGGTTTAGATTATTTTCTTCCCTAGGCTACCTAAAGTAAGTACTTTTTAAAATTCAAAGCCAATAAGACATTTCAAACAAAGCTGTTTATTACTTATCAGAATATTTTAGTGTAGTTTGTTCTTATTGATATTTTATTTAAATCATTATATTAATAATAAACTTGATTGTGCTTGATCGGTTTTAAAATTTTAATAGAGATGTGTACTCTGAGATATAACTGAAAATGGTTGTCTCTTTCTTACTATCTAAAAATCGTATATTTTAAATTTTAATTATTATAGGATATATGTTTTAGACAAAAGGCAGTAAGTTGAAATAACATATTATCTAAGAAAGCAGATCTATCAGAAAAATCTTCAAGGCAACCAAAAAAATTTTAGTAGACTTTTGCACCTAATTTCTTTTAAAACTAATGCTGCTCTGAAGTCTAAGAAAATAAAACAAGGATCTAGTTCATACTTAGGAATAAGTAGCAATAAGGAGGAAATACAGGAAATGATATTTCAGTGTGACTGTCTTAATGTGGTACTATTTAAACACAGCTATTTCTGCCCGGCCACTGTGGCTCAGTGGATTGAGCAGTGTCCCATGGACTGAGAGGTCCTGGTTTGATTTCAGTCTGGACACATGCCAGGGTTTGAGGGCTCAATCCACAGTGGGGGCGTGCCAGGAGGCAGCCGACTGGCTGATGTTTCTCACATTGATGTCTCTATCTCTCTCTCTAAAAAAAAAAACAAAAACAAAAACCCACCAATAAAAACATAATAAATAAATAAATACAACTATTTCTAAAGATTTTATAGTATTATTTATAATAATATTTCATGATTATGGGAAAAATGTACAGACCAGTTAAAAGATAATTAACTTGATCACACTTTGATTGAACTTTGATGCTATTCAGAAGTAGTATAAATGAACTTCACAATATTGTGACTGCTGAAAAAGCTTATTTTAACTAACTGCCAGTATCATCTAATTCTTGTGAATTTTGAAAATGAATATACTTTGTGTTTATATGGATGTGTATGGTATGTATCTTATATTTTAATTTCCTGTTGGGAACACATGCTTATTCAGCCATAAACTCAGGACAGTTTTAGCCTAGTAAAATCCAAGATTGCTTTTGTCATTTACATTGAAATTTGTTTGATAATACCACTTACCACCCTGTCTCTAGTTTATAGCTCTAGGACATATTCTCCTTTGTCACCAGCACTTCATAGCACAAAATGCACGTTACTTCCTGATTTTTTGTGTATTGTGTTGCAGATTTGACAGCACGTGTCTCAGAATATATATTCAACCTGAAACATGCTCCTTATTGTTGTTTATATTTTTGTATCATTTCATTACCTGAACTGAACATAGTTTTTGGCCCTGATGTATATATATTTTTTAAAATGTACACTTTTTAAAGAAATGTATATTTTTAATGAAATAAATAAATGTCTAAACAGTGTGACTTTCTGCATACACTTTGCTATTGCAAATAAATTAATCTGCTATCCTTATTTATACTTACTATTGAAAGGGAATATGCAAATTGTTAATGTCCAAGCACTTAAAATTAATTTCCATTGATTTAAGTAGAATGGACTAAAAAGCAGTTGAACTATATTTCAACTCAAAATTTTGCCTGGAACTGTAGCAGCTGAATCAGTGATTGCTGGGAAGAAAATTCTTATAGTTTTAAGCCTGATTTTGTAACTTACAAGGTTCCTGGATATATGGCACTGAAGGTGTCATGACATGAGGATAGTAGTCCCCCACCCTTTATCCGAGGTTTTCCTTTCCATGGTTTCAGTCACCCACGATAAACTGCAGTCTGAAAATATTATATGGAAAAATCCAGAAATAAAAAATTCATAAATTTCAAATCGCGTGCCATTCTGAGTAGTGTGATGCAGTCTCACTCTGTCCCATTCCATCGCCCAGGAGGTGGATCAGCCTCTGTCTAGCGTATCCTCACTGTATGAGCCACCTGCCCGTTATCACCTAGTAGCCTTCTTGGTTATCAGATTGTCACAGTATCCCAGCGCTTGTGTTAAAGTAACCCATATTTTACTCTATGGCCCCAAAGTGCAAGAGTAGCGATGCTGTCAGTAGATTGGATATGCCAAAGAGAAGCCATTAAAGTGCTTCCTTTAAATGAATAGGTGTACATATGTAGGAAAAATAGCGTATATAGGGTTTGATGCTATCCACAGTTTTAGGCATCCGCAGAGGGTCATAGAACATATCCCCTTGGATAAGGGGAGACTAATGTAATGTCAGTAATACGAGAATGAACTAATCTCCAAAATCAGCAAAGAAATGAAATGTCCACACACATGATGACAAGAAAGAACTTCATAGATATTACTTTGGACGAAGGAATCTGGATACAAGAGTACATAATATATGATTCTATTGATACGAAGTTCAAGAACAGGCTATCTAAATCAATGTTAATATTTATTAAAAGAGTGGTCACTGTTGGGGAAGAGGTTATAAAATGGACAGGACCATCTGGGAATGCATGATTTGTGTAGGGTTACACAGGTGAAAGCCCGGATGAAACATGGGTGTTCATACTCTTAATATTAGTTCACTTTATGCTTTTTTTTTTAACTCAGTAGTTATCCATCAGCGAAATTAAAAACCTTATCTATATAGATATACATGTGCACATGGAGGAAGAAGGATGTGGAGAAGAATGAGGAATACTTTGTAGCAGGTCTCTGTCACCTTCTATTGTTTTCTGTGATGTAACTGCACAGTTGTAACCACCACAGGACTAATGTCACTCTTTCCTAGTGTGTCAGTTGGCAGTCCAAACTTTTTAAGAACTAGGAAGAGGAAGCTGAAGGCATATAAAGGGATGAATAAGCTGTAAGGTCGCTTTGTCCTCTGTCCTTGCCTGGAGAGCTCTGAGATGCTGACGGTGAGGCAGGCAGTCGGAAAACTTTCACCCTGATGTCCCCCTGCTGGTCACTGAGAAGGCTGTCAATCTTACCTCCTAAAACAAGCCAGGAGATTAATCAGAGTGATTATTATTTTAAATTTACAGAGACTGAATCTGTAACAAGGACATTAAAAATCTGTGTCATCAGAAGAATTTTCCATTTAAAATAAAATTTCTTTTCTTTATTGATTTTCAAGAGAAAGGAAGGGAGAGTGAGAGAGAAATAGAAACATCAATGAGAGAGAACATCAGTTGGCCCTCCTGCATGCCCTCCACTGGGGATCGGGCCCACACCTGGGCATGTGCCCTGACTGGGAATCGAACTGGCGACCTCCTGGTGCATGGGTCAACGCTCAACCACTGAGCAGCACTGGCCCAGCAGATTTTACCAAGAGCCTGATAAACTGCCTGAAACAAATAGTCATTTCCCCCCCATGTACCCCAAAGTGTGGAAAGAGTTCTGGGCTAATGCAAGAGGCCTAGTGCCATCAGGAACTTGTGGATCTCTTAGAATTCCTTTTCTGTCATCTTTCAAGTATACCTTTTTCTTTCCTGTAGTTGCAAGATGCCTAAGAAATTAACATAATTTCATAGGTTTTAGTCAGTAATCACATTTCACAAGGCTTATAAGTGATTTTAACATTAATTATTTTAATCTGAGTATAAAAATAATGCTCACGTATTGTGATAGAATGATGTCTTCTTAATGTTTTAATCTATGTTTCTTCCTGCATTTATTTGTTTAATGAAGTAAAATTTGCATACAGTGAAGTACATATGTACTAAGAGGCAATTCTCTGAGTTTTGACTAATGTGTATATATATCCGTGTAACAATACCTCTATCAAAATAGATACATTTCTGTCACCTCAGAAACTTCCCTTGTGCCTCCTTCAAGTTACTGCCATCATCCCAAAGTTCTGATTTTTTTCACCATAACTTATTTTTGTCTTATATAGAAATTCATGTATATATGAACCTGTCCATAATGGCTTCTTTTGTGACTAGATTGTTTCTCTCAACAAAATGTTTATGAACTTCAACCATGTTTTCCCATAAATCAGTCTTTTGTTGTTAAATATTATACTATATGAATATACAACAATGTTTTCCATTCTCATGGACTTTAAAAAACTTTTATTGCATTTATTGGAGTGATACTGGTTAACAAAGTTGCATAGGTTTCAGGTGTACAATTCTACAACACACCATCTGTACACTGTATTGTGTATTCAGCACCCCAAGTCAAGTGGATGGACATTTGAGTTAATTTTGATGTTTGGCTATAATTATAATTTCTATTAACGTGATATATACAATTAGTTTTCTGAACATATACTTTCATTTCTCTTGGGTAAATGGGTGTGGAATCACTTGGTCATAGGTAATGCAAGCTTCATTTTATATTTAACAAAACTGTCAAGGTGGATTTTTTTATGTTTTACTCTCATCAGCAATGTATAAGTGTTTCAGTTCCTTCACATCATGGCCAAAGCAGAACTGGATGTTTGGCTTTTATTTTTTATATATAGAAGATTATATACTACACATATCCATTTTATTTATATACAATATAAAATAAATGTTTTATATAAATATACATACAGTATACTAAACATTATATAATGTAAAATGTATACCGTAGTGTAGTATATAATATGAATGTAGTTATAGGTACATATATCACTATATTTTTGTAAGTATAATACAATCTATACTTATATAAAGCATAATATATACTGTAATATAGCCTAGGATAATATAACATATATAAAATAACACATATTAAACTATGTGTATATATATATATATATATATATATATATAGTTTCCTATTTTATGTTAAATTACATGTTAAGATACAAATATTTTGTAAGAGTTATGTGTACCAAATATGGGAAATTTTGCTCCCAATTTTTTTGCTTTTTATTTTTTTAAATGGTCTTTTTTTTTTAATTTATTTTTCAAGTACAGTTGATATACAATATTATATTAGTTTCAGGTGTAGAACATAGTGATTAACATTTATATACCTTACGAAGTGATCATCTAGATAAATCTGACAACAAACATAGTTATTACAATATTATTGACTATATTTCTTATGCTGTACTTTACCTCCCTATGACTATATTTATAACTGCCATTTTGTACTTCCTAATGCCTTTCACCTTTTCACCCATTCCTCTAACCCCCTCCCATGTGGTGGCCATCTTTGTTCTCTTTATCTATGAGTTTGTTTCTGTCTTGTTCCTTTGTTTATTTTGCTTTATAGATTCCACATATAAGTGAAATCGCATGGTATCTACCTTTCTCTGTTTGATTTATTTCACTTAGCATAATACCCTCTAGGTCCATTCGTGTTGTCACAATTCTATTATATATATGTATGACATCTTCTTTATGCTTTGTCTATTGATGAACACTTAGGATGCTTCCATATACTGGCTACTGTAGATTATACTACAATGAACATAGTGGTTCATATATCTTTTCAAATTAGTGTTATGGATTTCTTCTGATAAATACGCAGAAGCAGAAGTGTCTCTGAACAGAGAAAACACAATAAAAAATTAAAAAAATGGAAATTCATCAAACTAAAATTATTTTTTACAGCAAAGGAAACTATAAAAAAGAAAAGATAACCTACTAAATGGGAGAATATACTTCTCAGTGATACATTTGATATTAATATACGTAGTGTATAAGAACCTGTTCAGGTTAACAGCAAAAACAATCTTATTAAAAAGTGGACAAAGGACATGAACAGACATTTCTCCAAAGAAGATATACAGATGGCCAACAGACATGAAAAGATGCTCAATATCACTAATCATCGGGGAAATGCAAATTAAAACCACAACGAGATGTTACCTTACACCTGTTAGAATGGCATTTCCTCTGTTTTTGGTATGGTCTGAAAATACAGAACTTTGATCAAATTAAAGTATCATTTTTGAGGAGAGTGGGAGTCAATATTTTATGCGTGATATTCTATATTTCAGTTAGCAAATAATACTCTGTTATTCTTCTTTCTGAAATTTTTGCAATAGTAATTTTTAAATAGGTTTATAACTTTATTTGTGGTTCCAAGATGGTGGTTGCATAATTCCATCCTTCTCTTCTCTTTTTAGATGGACAATATATAAAAATCGAAATATCTCGCATCAACTATGTAGTTCCATGAAGTGCGATTCATACAGGGTAGGCAGAAGTAATGCTACATTTTTGGTCATTTGTATATTAATTTTCAAAATAACAAGTTGGTTCTTTATCATTCTCCAAGGTTAAAAAAAAGTAAATATAATTAAGAACTCTTGGATTTAAATATTTTAAGTGCTTTAAAGCATGGAAATTCAATTTAAACAGGAAATTAAATTTCTGTTTTCAGGCCAACTGAGGCCTAGTTGTGTGAACTGTGTTTCCTCTTAAATGCTGCTGCCGTGTGGGTATTGTAACTGCCAGTGGTTTTTTGCCATTTGGCTCATGTTTAAGAGTTTGTGGGGAGGCCTCGTCCTCTAGTTTAGTGTATTTTATTTATAGGCCTTTGGTTCTACTATACATTTTGAAGGGATGTGGAGAGATGCAATAGCCACTCTAAGTTTGCTGCTTTTAAAAGTCTTTAATTGAGCATTTTCAATAAATAAATGTTGATGCTGCTATCATTGTTCCAATTGCTGCAGGCCTTTAAGGTTATTTGTTATGGGGGGAAATGTGAAAATTAGGCAATATGATAGTGACTTCACAGGACAGTAATGCAGTGCAACCCTCATTGTGATAGTTGTATCAAAATATGCTTGCTGGTAATAATGACCTGCCGATGCTGTACAAGCCTCCTTTGAAATAAAAAGAGGTCATATTTGAAAGAAATTGTGGTCATAATCTTTGCGATCCTACGGGTATTTGGTACACTTTCAATCATTCTTAATAGGGAGTCATTTTTATGAGAAATGCAATATTTATCACTTTAAAAAACAAAACAGTTTTCTCCTTGCTGTGAAATATTCTTGGGTATTTTTCACTTACAATTTTGTATAATTAATTTAATTTGCCAGTTTTGTTGCCTTTTCTAGCTTCTGTTAGTAGTAAATAAAGAAGCCCATGGAACAGAAAGTACTAAATTACAAGAACACTAGCCAGAAAAATATAAAACCTTTTTGGCATGGTGATTAACATATGATCTTTCATTAGAGGTTTTCTTTGGAGAATACTGCACTTATTGAAAGATGAATTTTCTTCAGAGATCCATAGGTCTTTTTGTTTGAAACAGATACTGACAAACAACCAGACACATTTTCCTAAAGAAGTAAGCTAAAGCATCCTTTTACCAAGGTCAGAGATAGACTGTTCTGATCCCTTCTACTCTTTAACCACTTAAGGCAATTCACTTTGATTTCTTACAAGAGGAAATTTGGGAGTGCATCAAAGACAAACTTGAAATTGGGTTAACCCTTTAGTTCTCAGTGTCTGCCAAATGGCGTCAGCTGGCTTTATAAAGGAAGGATGACTTGGAGCATCCCTTACAACCTGATTTCAAAGAATGTAACTGAAACTCCTGGGGAAATATGTGGTCTTTTTTTTTTTTTTTTTCTGTGGTTTTATGCAATTTATCTTATTACAAAAAAATTAATCAGTGAAACTGTGTTTGACCTTTGCACACTAGTTAAGCTCTTGTTGCTGCAATTCACTGGAAACATTTTAATTTATATATATTTTTTTCACTTCAAAAGGAGCAGATCAATTCCACATCAATTGCTCTGCACTTTTTTCTCCAGTTTAATTTCAGGTCTTTTACATTATGTGAACATGACGTGTTTAAGAAAATTGATTTGTGAAGGGTGCTCTTTGAAATTAAAAAAATAAGATATTTCTGTATACAACCTTAAATATACAATAAACTATTGGTCTTAACTAAGGTAACAGCATCTATGGTAACACAGATTGGATCATTCAAATCTAATCTAGCATTTCTCTAGTGGGAGGTATTTGTGATCTAAGAACTCTGTTTCCCACACTACTTTGCACTTCCATTTTTACTTCTAAATAGAATCTGTTTTTATAATTAAATTGCCTTCCACGGAGTGTTAACCACCCTGTTTATTTCTGAGTTTGGAAAAACAGAACTTTCTGTGCTTTTTGGGTGTGCAAAATGACAGCATCAATGCAGAAGTAGTTACAGTGGCAACTTCTTCATCACAGCCTTTGAATCCTTGCATTAGGTTTATGTTGCCCATTCTCCAGGTAGAAGACACAGTTGCTTTAATAGCGTAAGGGTCCATGGTGCTTTTTTTAAAAAATTTAATTATTTCTTATTACTCACCTGAGGGCATGCTTTTTTCATTGAATCTAGAGAGAGAGTGCAAGGGAGAGGGAGAAAGAGAGAGAGACATGGATGTGAGAAACATGGATTGATTGCCTCCCATATGCACTTCAACCTGCAACCTGGGCATGTGTCCTGAGAGGGAATCAAACCACCACCTTTTGGTGCATGGAACGATGCTCTAACCACTGAGAACACTGGCCAGGGCCCATGGTTATAAAATATAACCCAGTATATCGCCCAGAGTGGACTAAAGCTAGCTTTGTGTATTCTGATAAATATTCCTTGAGTCTCCACCAAGGGTCGGGTCCTTCATAACTTTCCATAACTATTACAAGCACCAAGCTCCTTATAATAAATCTCTTACCAGTTAAAATGACTAGTATTGCAAACTAGAGTCTTGTTTTTTTGTGAACTGAATGTTGACTGATCCAGAGGCTAAAAAAACCCTAGGATTCACACATGTTCATATAATTTTTATTTTCAATTTCAGCTTCTCTTCAACTTGCATTAGATGTATGTTGTCCATTCTCAGGTGGGAGAAACAGTTGCTTTGATAATGTAAGGGGCCATGTTTAATTTTTAATTTAATTTAATTTAATTTTTTAATCCTCACCTGAGGATATGCTTTTTTCATTGAGTCTAGAGTGCAAGGGAGAGGGTGAAAGAGAGGGACATAGATGTAAGAAATATTGATTGATTATTTTAATATATAATGGAGGGTGTGTGTCAAGATAAGGTTCAATCTGTAACAAGCCCCTATAGCCTTAGGAATGGTGTTGTGTTCTTCTGTGTTTTTCTGCTTCCAAGTGTTTATAAAAATTAAGTAAGAGAGATAATATAAGAAAATACAAAAAAAAAAAAAAAGTGTCGAAATCAGACTCTGTCTATCCACCTACCTACCAACCTATCATCTATCTATGTTTCAGTAAATTAAAAATGGCATTTCCAATAAATGTATAATAATTTGGTACTAATTTGTGACATAGAGCAAAGAGTGTAATGTCTACTGGTCCAAATGCCCTGGAATAAATCCCCACAGAGTGGAATCACAATGAGAAAATATTTACTCACCTAGCACGAGGGACATTGTGAAAGTGAGACTCCCTTGCCTTCTGGCCATAAGCAAAGGTTTTACATGACTCAGGGAAGCAGGTTGATCTGAAGTGAAAGGAACAAGGAAACAAGAATGAGATATGCCAGGCAAGCCAGTTCTCAAAAGTAAATGGCTTAAGGGTAAGCAAGGCTGGAGAAATCAATTCCACAGATTCAGGTTCAGTAAGGAAAACTGAGATTTTAAGCAAGGTTTTGGCTATAGCAAGTACTTTAGGCCACTGGCATGTCAATATAGAGAAATTAATCTTTTTTTTATCCTCACCTGAGGACATTTTTTCATTTTTTGTTCAGATAGAGTGGGAGGGAGAGAGAGAGCGAGAAAAACATTGATGTGAAAGGGACACATCGAGTAGCTGCCACCTGCACAACCCAACCAGGGCCAGGGACAAACTGCAACCGAGGTACATGCCCTTAGCTGGAACTGAACCTGGGTCTCTCTGGACTGCAGGCCGATGATCTAACTGCTGAGAAAAACCGGTCAGGGCGAGAAATTAATCTTTATACAAATATAAAACAAATTGCCAGTCTGTTCTGGGTGTCTTAAACAGGTTCATACTTTTGTCAAAACTGCAGCATTGTATACTTAAAATCTGTGCCTTTAGTTGGATGCGAACTCATATCAAAAGAAAACATATATTTTAAGTGATGAACTCTGATGATATGCGGAAAACTGTACTGACACTTGAAATTTAATACATAATATACCAAAAATAAGATGGCATGATAGGTGCATGCATAGAAGGATGGATCTACATGTAACAAATGAAGTGTAGTAAAATGTAGAGTAACATGAAGTGTAGTGGAATGGAGTATAGTAAATGGCGAAGTCTTCATGGATATGTGGATGAACATGGTAAAATTCTTTGACTCAGTTATGTATGTGTTTGAAAATTTCCATAAAATATTTAAATAAAAAACTGATATTAAACAAACATAGACTTAATAAGAGCTTTATGAATACTATGAAGTTTGAAATAAATGTGTATTTATATTTTCTTAGGAAGCAAGGCAGGCAGATGAGAAGCATAGGGATTTTATATAAAAAAAAGGATGACTCCAAGATCAGTTTTGCCATTATCCTTTAAATAACCTTGGTGAAATCAAATAAGTGATAAAATGAAGATAGTAATTTGTCCCATAACTTCTCACAATTGTATTGTGAAGACTAATGTTCAAATGACTATGCAAATATAAATTTGTATTATTCAAATTAAGGACCCTTTTTAATAGTACTTTAGGGACACACAAACCCAAAGCTTGCCTTTTATGCACAGATTGGAAGGTCAAAAAGTGAAGTTTTCCTCTGTAATCCTTGGAGGTTTCTTTCTCTTCTATTTTAGGCTGCTGTTAATTGCTGATAAATGGTGGCAATTTGTTAAAAGCAGACAGTATTGTATCTAGTCACTGAAGCAGAGGAACGAATTGTTAGGCATAAACTCTGCGATCTCATGGAGACTAGTACAAACAGCATGCAGGCAGTTTTGAGGTCAGTATTCACTAGAAAAAGGAAGAGACCACACAATAACTCTAAAATGCGTTCCACTTTTGACAAGGAAATGTGGAAGTGAGGTGCAATACTAGTGATGTCCACAGGGTTACTGACAGGAATGGAGACCTGTGCATTTGTTTCCTATCGTGGTATAACGGGCTACCACAAACATAGCAGCTTAGAACACACACATTTCTCATCCAACAGTTTCTTAGTTCAGGAGTCCAGATACAGGTTAGCTGGGACTTTTGCTCAGGGTCATACGAGTTGATTTCAAAGTGCTGGTGGAACTACCATCTCATATGAAGTATAAGATCTACTTTCAAGTTCATGTGGGTTTTGTGTGTTTTGACAGAATTCAGTTCCTTTCAGTTGTAGAACTAAGGTCCCTGTTTTCTTGGAGGCTGTTGGTCAGCAGCTATTCTCTGCCCCTAGAGGGGACCCCTCAGGCCCAAGTCATGTTCCCCTCTTGCAACATGGAAACTTGCTTCACCAAATCCAGTAAAGAATCTCCTTTAGTCTGCAAGACAGATGGAGTCTTGAATAACATAACCACAAGAGTGATTATCCATCATAGTTAAAGGTCCTGCACACTCCAGCGGAGGGGACTGTGTACAGTGTGTAGACCAGGTGGCAGGAATCATAGGGAGGAATTCTGTTAATCGTGGGGAACTATGTTGTCAACAAAGTTGACGAAACCCCAAAAATCACAGGTATCAGCTTAAGAAAGAAGATGAATAACTCTTGATTAGGATGAAGAAAATAATACTAAAATATTAGGGCATTAATAATTCTTATAGCCCTGGCCAGTTTGGCTCAGCGGTTAAAGCGTCGACCTGCGGTCCGGAGAGACCCGGGTTCAGTTCCCGCTAAGGGCATGTACCTCGGTTGCAGTTTGTCCCCGGCCCTGGTTGGTCGTGCGGGTGGCAGCCACTTGATGTGTCCCTTTCACATCGATGTTTCTCTCTCTCTCTCTCTCTCCCTCCTGCTCTATCTGAACAAAGAATGAAAAAAAGTGTCCTCGGGTGAGGATAAAAAAATAAAAATAAATAAATAATAATAATAATAATAATTCTTATAAAATCAGAAGGTTTTAAAGTAGATGATAAGGGGAGGGTAGAATTGAGACTCCAAAGAAAAAAAGATATAAACAAACTGAAGCTCAGGAGGTTTACAATATATACAAAACCTAAACTAAAGTAGTGATGTTTCTTTAGAAAAGGAGCCTTGCTGGCTGGTGTGGCTCAGTGGTTGAAGGTTGACCCATGCACCAAGAGGTCGCCAGTTCGATTCCCAGTCAGGGCACATGCCCAGGTTCTGGGCCAAATCCCCAGTGGGAGGCGTGCAGGAGGCGGCCAATTGTTGTTCTCTCTCATCGATATTTCTATTTTTCTCTCTCTCTCCCTTCCTCTCGCTCTGAAATCAATAAAGAAAAAAAAATTAAAAAAGAAAAGGAGCCTCATGATCCAAATGTTGATGGTGAACGTATTAGGTTCTTTTGTGGTGATGTGAGGAAAGAATTTCAAAGGCACATGTGTGGAGAAGTTTAAGTCTGAGGGCAAGATTTTACTGTAAATTAAGAGGAATTAATACATCTTCCGGGACAGGAGGGTGGCCGGGCTCTAAAGCACTGCCGTGAGGCTCCTGTTCACTCTCCATGTATCTTCCTGGCTCAGGTAGGACAAAGCACCATTCAAACTATCCAACCCAAATTCTTAACTTTTTTCAGGCCAGGGTTGGGCCTTCCTCCCAGTAAATTTTATTGAGATTTCAAGTCTTCTTATCCAATCCAGTGACCTTTTCAATTTTTCCCCAGGCTAGGCCCTGCTCCTCCGTTTCATCACCCTGACTCCCACTGCACATGTCCAAAATTTTCATTACATCATCTAGTTTGTACTGCACATGCCCAGCAGAGGAATTTCCTCCCCTTCCTCTGGTACCAGGCTTTCCACACCCTTGAAGAGATTTCCTGTCCTGTTCTGCGGATTAATTCTCCTCTTAAATATCCTCTACAGGGCAGTACCCTGGAATGTGTGACTGAGTCTGTTTACCAGTAAACTAGGTAGAATTCTGCTCTGTTACCTGCTTCTGCTTCTCAGTTTATTAAGATCATTTGGTTCTCTTTTGCTTTCTTCCTTATATTAGTAACTATCTTCCTCATATCAATAATTAGCTACCTACATTGATATAAACATATATCACTGAGCCATGATGGATGTCATCACTAATCCACCTGGTAACATGAAAATAAGACCTCAGTATTGTCTGAACAACATTAAAATACATTTACTCATTCATTCATTTTTTTATTCATTCATTAATGTGTTTTATTTGTTTCCAGATGTCTGGCACCATTTGCCATCCTTCTGGTGCTTTAAAAATATGAAAGAGACAGTTCTCATTCTCAAGGAGTTCCCTTTGCACAACAGAAAATATTCAAGAAGAAAAACAATGACAAAAGTTAGGAGTAAAATTTTTGATGGCAGTGTGCCTAAGATTCCCCAAGTGCATAAAAGAGAGGCATCTGACCCAGACACAGAGCCTCAGTGAAGGTCTCCTAGAACTTTCATGTCCTAAGTACAAATTCAGCTGAGCCAAGAAAATAATCCACAATTACTGCTGCAAGTTGAATGAAGGATACATTTAAAGAATGAAGTTATAATAGGGTTCTTTAGGAGAACCAAAAGGTATTTTGGTTTGACTAGAATATAGGTAGTATGACAGGCATTGGAAAAGATATAAAGAAATAGGGAATGATAAGTGACTCAGAGAAACTTGGGTATGAATCCTAGCTCCATTCGTGATGAAATAGGTAGCTAAGGACATTTAGTTAAGCTCAGTTTTCTTATCTTAGAATAGAGTAATGTATATCACAGGCATTGTAGATAGGAGAGTTAAAGGATTTAAGGCCTATACAAAGCAGTTATCATTAGAGATTATTTAAATACAGATCAAGGAGGAAAAGGAATAGACAGCCAGTTTAGGCACATGCATAATAAAATCTGAGTGATATGGAAAGATGCTTACCTATCAGTCACACATGGAAACAAGTCAGTGGCCAGAATAGGCATGGCAACTGCAAGGTTGTGAACTCTGGATATTTAAGCTCCCAAACAAAAAAATGTTCACTCTTACCTCTTGGTTCTCCTGGCCCTCTTGAGACTTGCATTGCAAGGGGAGTACTCCCCTGCATTTGCTCATGTGGCTCACGACCATGTGGGATCCACACAATAGACTGGTGGACTGGATCTAGCTTAATGCTCTGCTAGACTTAACTCCCATGGAATGAAAACTCTGAACACTGGCCCTGCTTCTAGCTCTACTAAACCAACAGCTGCCCCCTTTTCAGGACTGACTTAAGGGAACTGGGACTTTGAAACCTGAAGAATAAAATTTAATAAAAATAAAATCCATTCATTCTCCATGTGAGTCTTAGAAAATTCATTTTCTCAATATATTGCAAGAACCACATTCCAACCAATGTCAGGGAAATTGGACCCACTGATTACTCCAGTAACTAAGCCAGTTAGTTGGGAATGGGTTTGAGAGATATATAGAGATAGAATCATTAAGAATTGATGATAAAATGAGAGGGAAGAACCTGAATGATACTTTATGTCTCATACTTGGTTGATTAAATTAAAAGCAGTGTCATATACTGATGAAACAAGGATTATAAAGAAAATTAACAAAATGATGTATCACTTTTTTTTAAATTAATTAATTTATTTTTGTTACAGATGATTCTCCTTTTTCCCCCACTGATTCCCCATCCTGACCCGTCCCCAACTTTCTTGTCCTTGTCCATTTTTCATGCATACATGCTTGCGGCATTCTTATACACCGATGATGAACTCACAGAAAGAGAAACTAAAAAAACAATCGCATTTACCATTGCGACAAAAAAATTAAGATACCTAGGAATAAACTTAACCAAATAAATAAAGGACCTATTTGCAGAAGACTACAGGTCATTGAAAAAAAAATAGAGGAAGATATAAAAAAGTGGAAGCATATACCTTGTTCATGGATTTTAAGAATTAACATCATTAAAATGTCCATACTACCCAAAGCAATCTATAGATTCAATGCAATCCCCATCAAAATACCAATGACATACTTCACAGAACTAGAACAAATACTTCAAAAGTTCATATGGAACCAAAAAGACCTTGAATAGCCACAGCAATCTTGAAACAGAAGAACAAAGTTGGAGAGATCACATTACCAGATTTCTGGTTATACTACAAAGCCACTGTAATCAAAACAGCCTGGTACTGGCACAAGAACAGGCATGTAGACCAGTGGAACAGAACTGAGAACCCAGAAATGGACCCAAGGCAATATGCTCAATTAATATTTGACAAAGGTGGCAAGAGCATATAGTGGAGTAAAGACAGCATCTTTAATAAATGGTGTTGAGAAAATTGGGCAGCTACATGCAAAAAAATAAAACTAGACCATCAACTTACACCATACACAGGAATAAACTTAAAATAGATAAAAGACTTAACTGTGACGTATAGCTTATTTTTTAAAAATATGTTTTCATTGATTTAGAAAGAGAGAGAGATAGAAACATCTATGTGAGAGAGAAATCCTGATCAGCTGCCTCCTGCACACCCCCTATGGAGATCAAGCCAATACTGGGGCATGTGCCCTGACCGGGGAATCGAACCAGGACCTCTCAGTCCATGGGGCAATGCTCAATCCACTTAGCCACACTGGCTGGGCCATATCACTTCTTATTCTCCTACTTTAACTCCAAAAGGTGTGGCGAGGACATTATGCAGAATTTCACAGAGCTGGATCTTTTAGAAAATAATTGGCAACAATTTGCCAGCAAAAGTTCCCAGGTTCTGCTGTCCAAATTTTCCTGTGTCAGATTAAGGATATTTTTACCTATCTTCACACTGTCTTTGGCATAGGATATCTATCATAGCTGAATATTTCATCTCTTATTCACTTTCCTTACCTTTGCATTTGATTCTGGCCTGCCTTTCAGCATGGTCTGTCCTGATTCTGCAAGGGTTTTGGATTTTCTTAAATGTTGTTAGGAACTCCTCTTATTTTTAGAGTGTACTATGACTTCATAGTTGGCATTTCCTTTTCTTAAAACTTCCAACACTGGCAAATATAGCCAAGCAGCTTCATGGTTTCTATACTCATTATTTCCCTGGTGATGTTCAAGTATCAGATGATATATAACCCAAATAGATTTTCAAAAAGAGAGGGCTCATAAATTTGGAATATAAATAACAAAAGGAATATAAAAGGAACTATCATTACAAATAATAGAGATGATAAGAAAATATTAAGAATAACTTCAAAGCAACAAGTTATATTATTTTTTTCTCTTATTTTATGATTAAAAAATGTTAAGGTATAGTTTAAATATAAAAAATATACATCTTTTTACATGTACAGTTCTATGAGTTTTAACAATTATAGTCATGTCATCATGACCAAAATCAACATATAAAACAATTCCTTCAGTCTCTGAAGTTTTTCATGCTCTTCTTCCTAGTCCTAACCCCTAACAAACATTGTCCCTATAGTTCTGTCTTTTCCAGATTGTCATATAAATGAAATCATACGGTGTGTAGCTCAGTGGTTTCTTTCACCTAGCTTAATGCAGTTGAAATTCAGCCATGTAATTGCAAATGTCAGTGTTTGTTTCTTTTTATTTCTGAATAGAATTCCATGTATTAATAAACTTCAGTTTATTTATTAATTCACGGTTGAGGAACATTTGAGTTGCTTTCATTTGTATGACAGTGTTTTCCAATTTATATGCAATGGACACATTTCTTGGAAAACATGCTCAGTCAAAAAATAGAAAATAAAAAAAATATGAATAGTTCTAACTAGTTCAATTTATTTTAATTTCACAAAGAAAACGCTAGACCCAAATATGTTCACTAGTGACTTTATGTAAAACTGTTAAGGAAAAAATAATATCAATCTTATACAATTCTTTGAAGGAATAGAAGAGAGAAAATATTTCTAGTTCATTAGATGAGGCAGCAAAATCAGACAGAGATATTAAAATACAGGAAAGTTAAAGGCCAATATCTTTCATGAACACAAATGTAAAAAATCTTTTAAAATATATGAAACAAGAAGGCAGCGGGCAGGACCGGAGGGAGGGTGAGTGTGTGAGAGGGTGTGAGTGGACGCAAAGGTAGAGAACCAAACCCTGGCAGTGCAGACACAGAGCAGAAGGTTCCTGTGCTGTGGACGGAGCAGCCGGCTACCATGGTGAGTGGCCCTTCAGAGCAATTCTCCCTGGGCCGCGGGGAGGTCCCACCATTTTGGAAGATCCTGGGTCTCCCCTGGGAGGAGGTAGTGGAAGCGGCCAGGACCCAGCAACCTGAGCCCACCAGTGCACCTGGCACCATCGGACCAGTGGACATTCTGTGTCAACACAGACCAGTGCACAGTAGTGGAGCTCCCAAGGTGCCAGTCTTGGAAGCCGCAGAAAGGCCAAAGCCCAGCACCATCCCCCATAGTAGCAGCCCAGTCAGTGTCTAGATATACCCCAGCAACAGAGGCTGGGGAGCAGACATTCATCACCAGGAAACAGAAGCACAGACCAGCAGCTGAGACCCATCCCCCAAAACTACAACAAAAGCTGAGCAGGAGTTGAGCCCCACGGGGCAGCAGCACTCCCCAGCCGCCAGCTGCGGGGCCTGGGGCTCCACAGAGGCCTGTGTGACCCAGAAGCCCACAAGAGCAGTGGGAAGCCAGAGCCCAAGAGAGACTGGTGTTATCCAGCTGCCTGCCCACTGGACCTGCAGGGGGCGGGGCACCAGAGAGGCCTGTGAAACCCAGCAGGGTCTGTGGATCCAGTTACGCATGGAACCTGCAGGGTGCCGAAGGACCGGAGAGGCCTGTGCAACCAAGCAGGGACTGTGTGATTCAGTTACCCGCAGATCCTGTGGGGTGCTGCAGCACCAGAGAGGCCTATGTGACCCAGCAGGAACTGCACAATCTAGTTATTCATGGGGCCTGTAAGGTGCTAAAGCACCAGAGAGGCCTGCACAACCCAGCAGGGACTGTGCCATCCAGCTATCTGTGGGACCTGTGGGGTGCTGGAGCACCAGAGAGGCCTGTGTGACCCAGTAGCCCATAACATAGGCATAGAGCCTGGTCCCCAAGGGGACTGTAAAATCCAGTTACCCATGGGACCTGCAGGGTGCTGGGGCACCAGGAAGGCCTGTGCAACACAACTGCACACAAGATAGGCTTAGAGGATGTGAAAAATGAAGGTGGAGTGAATAGAAGCTACGCAGACTATCTCCCAAGACCAAATGGTAATTACAACAAAAATAAAGACAAATCTCTGAAAAAAGCAACAGAAAAGCAGCAGGACAGGACCATACAGCCAGGGACACAGATAGGATCTGCTGAGGCGCAAGAAGGTGGAGGGCTGGGGGCCCAGAGACAGCAGCAGTCTTAGCTGTGAGCAGCACCCTTGGGGAATAAAGACCAAGCCCCCTCCACAGCACAGAGAGGCAGACAGAGTGCTAAAATCACCACAGCCACTCAATCTGGGGGCTATGGCAAAGGGAGGGCAGACTGGGTTGAAACTCTGTGGGGACACCCGAGATTTGGAGGGCACTCAGAGTTTTTGCTGAGTTGCTGCCACAAAGGACTGTGGCCAATGTGCTCCTTCCCAGAGTTGTGGGGGAAAGCAGCAGCCCCCACCTTTGAAGATTCAGCCTTTCCCAGGTGAGGCAAAGAAATGCAAATTGAGGCTCATTAACAACCAGCATCTATCCCACCCTCTGGAAATCCTCTTATGCAAAACACCAGGGCTATATTCCAAGGCCCTGAGTAACTGAGACTACTAGCCACCAGGAAAAAGCTAGAGGATAACTGAACCTTTGCTGGGCTTACAAATCTACCCAGGAAAGTAAGACTTGATAGTGGTGTTTAATGTGGGCCCACCCAGACTCATCTAAACCCAGCAGAGGGAGCCACAAACAGCAAAACACCAACACCCACCAGGAAAATTTGGCAGGCTCCAAAAACCACTGAGATAGCCAAAATGGTGAAACAAAGAAACAAATCCCAAATGAAAGAACAAGAGAACTATATCGAAGATGTGATCAATGAAATACAGCTCAGCAAATTATCAAAAGTAGAGTTCAGAGCCATGCTCTTAAGGAAGCTCAACAGCAGAAGTAAAGACATCAGCACCATAAGTAAAGATATTGAAACATTGAAAACCAACCAAGTGGAAATGAAGAATGACATAGCTGAAATTAAGAACACATTGGAAGGACTAACCAGCAGAGAAGAGGAAGCTGAGGACCAGAACAATGAATTAGAAGATAGGGTAGAAAATATCAACCAAGTAGAAAACCAAAAGTAAAAACCAATTAAAAAACAGGAAGACAGCTTAAGAGAACTGTGAGACAACTGGAAATGTAATAACATTACCATCATAGGAGTCCTTAAAGAGGAAGAAAATGGGCAAGGGTTAGAGAATAAATTTGAAGAAATAGTGACAGAAAATATTCCTAACTTAGTGAAGGAAGAAGGCATTCAAGTTCAAGAAGCATAGAGAGCCCCAAGTAAGAACCCAAAAAGGCTCACACCAAGACACAGTAATTAAAATGCCAAAAATTAAAGACAGTGAGAGAATCCTGAAGGCAGCAAGAGATAAGCAACAGGTTACCTACAAAGGAAACCCCATAATGATCTCAGCTGACTTCTCAACAGAAACACTACAGGCCAGAAATATGAAGTAATCAAGGTCATGAAAAACAAGTATCTGAATCCAAGACTACTCTATCCAGCAAGGCTATCATTCAAAATAGAAGGTCAAATAAAGAGCTTTCCAGACAAAACAAGGCTAAGGGAATATATTAGCACCAAACCAGCACTGCAAGATATCTTAAAGGACTGCTGTAATTAGTAGAAGGAATGGGAAGAAAAATAGAACCACACTAAACAAAAATGGCAATAAATAAGTACATATCAATTATCACCTTAAATGTGAATGGTTTGAATGATCCGATAAAAAGACACAGAGTACCTGACTGGATGAGAAAGCATGATCCACATATATGTTGTTTACAAGAAACTCACCTCACAACAAAAGACTCACATAGGTTGAAAGTGAAGGAATGGAAAAAAATCTTTCAAGCAAATGAATAGCAAAAAAAAGCTGGGGTATCAATACTCATATCTGATAAAGTAGATTTCAAAATGAAGACCATAACTAGAGACAAAGAAGGCCATTGTATAATATTGAAGGATCTATCCAGTAGGAAGATATAACCTTGGTAAACATATATGCACCCAATATAGGAGCACCAACATATATTAAAAATCTTTTGGAGGACTTCAACGGAAAAATCAACAGCAATACAATCATAGCAGGGAACATCATCACTCTGCTGACATCACTGGATAGATCCTCTAGACAAAAAATTAACAAGGAAATACAGACTCTAAATGAAGTGCTAGACCAAATGGATTTAATACATTTCTACAGAGAATTACACTCAAAAACTACAGAATTCACATTCTTCTCAAGTGCACATGGGACATTCTCAAAAATAGACCACATGTTAGGGCACAAACTAAGTCTCTACAAGTTCAAGAAGAATGAAATTATATCAAGCATCTTCTCAGATAAAAATGGTATGAAACTAGAAATTAATTGCAACAAGAACATGCACAGACATTTGAAAATATGGAGGCAAAATAACATGTTATTGAACAATGAATGGGTTACCGAGGAGATCAAGGAAGAAATAAAAAACTTCCTGAAAACCAATGAAAATGAAGATACAACACCACAAAATCTATGGGATGCAGCGAAAGCAGTTCTGAGAGGGAAGTTCATAGCACTACAGGCCTACCTCAAGAAGCAAGAAAAATTTCTAATAGACTATCTAACCTCACAACTTAAAGAACAAGAAAGGAAACAAAAATAAAACCCCAGAGCAAGTAAAAGGAAGGAAATAGTAAAGATCAGAGCATAAATAAATGACATGGAAACTAAAAAAACAATTCAAAGGATCAATGAAACAAAGAGCTGGTTTTTCAAAAAGATAAACAAGATTGATTGACCATTAGATAGACTCACCAAGAAACAAGGAGAGAGAACTCAAATACACAAAATCAGAAATGAAAGAGGAGAAATAATAAATGACACCACAGAAATACAAAAGATTGTTAACAGATATTATGAACAATTATATGGCAACAAATTCGACAATCTAAGTGAAATGGACAAATTTCTAGAAACACATGGTCTCCCAAAACTGAACCGAGCAGAGGTGGAAAACTTGAACAGACCAATAACAACAGACGAAATTGAAGATGTCAAGACTTTCCCAGCAAACAAAAGCCCAGGCCCAGATGGCTTCACGGGGGAAATTTACTGAACATTCAAAGAACTAACACCCATTCTCCTCAAAATATTTCAAAAAATTTAAGAAGGAAGACATCTAAACTCGTTTTATGAGGCCAGCATAATTCTAATTCCAAAACCAGAAAAAGACACTTTAAAGAAACAAAACTACAGGTCAATATCCCTGATGAACATAGATGCCAAAATCCTGAACAAAATACTAGCAAATCGAATCCAGCAATACATCAAAAAATTATTCACCATGACCAAGTGGGATTCATCCCAGGTATGAAAGGCTGGTACAATATTTTCAAATCAATAAATGTGATACACCACATAATCAAAATGAAAGACAAAAATCATATGATCATATCAATAGGTGCTGAAAAGCATTTGACAAAATCCAGCACCCATTTCTGATAAAAACACTTAGCAATCTGGAAATAGAGGGATCATACTTTGACATAATAAAGGCCATATATGAAAGACCTACAGCCAACTTCATACTCAATGGGCAAAAATTGAAAGCATTTTTCTTAAGAACAGGAACAAAACAAGGATGCTCACTTTCGCCACTCATATTTAACATAGTACTGGAAGTCTTAGCCACAGCAATCAAACAGGAAGAAAAAATAAAAGGGATCCAAATTGGAAAAGAGAAAGTGAAACTCATTATTCGCAGATAATGACAGGATACTATACTTAGAAAACCCCAAAGACTCCATCAAAAATTTACTAGACTTAATAAATGAATTTGGAAATGTAGCAGGATACAAAATTGATGTCAAGAAATTGATGGCATTCTTATACACCAATGATGAACTCACAAAAAGAGAAACTAAAAAAACAATCCCATTTACCATTGTGACAAAAAAATTAAGATACCTAGGAAAAATCTTAACCAAATAAGTAAAGGACCTATTTACAGAAAACTATGGGTCATTGAAAAAAGAAATAGAGGAAGATATAAAAAAGTGAAAGCACATACCTTGTTCATGGATTGGAAGAATTAACATCATTAAAATGTTTATACTACCCAAAGCAATCTATAGATTCAATGCAATACCCATCAAAATACCAATGACATATTTCACAGAACTGGAACAAATACTTCAAAAGTTCATATGGAACCTATAAAGACCCCAAATACCCACAACAATCTTGAAAAAGAAGAACAAAGTAGGTGGGATCACAATACCAGATATCAGGTTATACTACAGAGCGACTGTAATCATAACAGCCTGGTACTGGCACAAGAATAGGCATATAGACCAGTGGAACAGAACAGAGAACCCAGAAGTGAACCCAAGACATTATGCTCAATTAATATTTGACAAAGGCGGCAAGAGCATACAGTGGAGTAAAGACAGCCTCTTTAATAAATGGTGTTGGGAAAATTGGACAGCTACATGGAAAAAAAATGAAACTAGACCATCAACTTACACCATACACAAGAATAAACTCAAAATAGATAAAAGACTTAAATGTGGCTCATGAATCCATAAAAATCCTAGAAGAAAATGTAGGCAACAAAATTTCAGATATCATAGCCAGAAGAATTTTCACTGATACATCACCTAAGGTAACAAAAACAAAAAAGAAAATAAACACATGGGACTACATCAAACTCAAAAGCTTCTGCACACCAAAAAAAAACAAACAACCATCAAAATGGAAAGGCACCCCACTGTATGGGAGAGCATGAATGCCAATGATACATCAGATAAGGGGTTAATTTCCAAAATATATAGAGTACTCATACAACTCAACAAAAGGAAGACAAAGAACCCAATTAAAAAATGGGCAGAGGAGCTGAATAGACACCTCTGCAAACAGGACATGCAAATGGTCACGAGTCATATGAATAAATGCTCAACATCGCTAATCATCAGAGAGATGCAAATTAAACAACAATGAGGTATCACCTCACACCTGTCAGAATGGCCACCATCAACAAATCATCAAACAAATGTTGGCCAGGGTGTGGAGAAAAGGGGACTGTAGTACACTGCTGGTGGGAATGCAGACTGGTGCAGCCACTATAGAAAACACTGTGGTGTTACCTCAAAAAATTAAAAATTGAATTGCCATTTGACCCAGTGTCCCACATCTAGGAATATACCCCAAGAAGCCTGAAACACCAATCAGAAAGAATATATGTACCCCCATGTTTGTAGCAGCACTATTTACAATAGCTAAGATCTGGAAACAGCCCAAGTGTCCATCAGTAGATGAATGGTAAAAAAGCAGTGGTACATATACATAATGGAGTACTATGCAGCTGTAAGAAAGAAAGATATTTTATCCTTTGAGACAACATGGAGGGACCTGGAACGTATTATTCCAAGCGAAACAAGAGAAATACCACATGATCTCGCTTATTTTTGGAATATAACAAACATAATAGTCTGAGGAATAGGATAGACCCAGAGACGTGGCAGTAGGGTATAGATTGACAACCCTCAGAAGAGGGGATGGTGGGGGGAGGGAAGAGATATACCACAGAATTTATATGCATGTACACATAACCAGTGGACATGGACAACAAATCCAAGGATGGGATGGGGGAGATGGGGAGGAGGGTGTCAATGGGGTAAAAAAGAGAAACAAAACAAACAAACAAACAAAAAAGAAACATGGGACTTTGCAAGCCAAGGAATGTAACTCCATGCAAATAAAGTATTCTACCACATTTCATTATCCTTTAGGGGGGCTTCTGAAAATGCTTATTTCAGCAGCACCCCAAGAACCTCACTCTCATGATTAGTGAGGTAATCTGGCCCAATACTTTATCCTGCAACAAAGCTAGAATTTATCAGGAGAAAATTTTAGAGGATGGACCTGCATATGAAGGCCCAAGCGTAAGTGGGGTTTACCAATGATTATTGGCCCAGGAATTAGCAGCATATATGCCAGCTGAGTTTTCATCCAAGTAGCTTCATGAAGGGCTTGGAGCTGAGTAGAGGTGCCAGAGATAATCCAGGGTTTAGAGAAACTTGTTGTATATACAAGGCATTCAGTAGAAATATCAGGAAGGCAATGCTTTAAGGGTAAGGACATATGTCATAAGATAAGAGAAAATGAAAGACATAACTAAATATGCAAGTTCTCAGAAGAAGAAATCGAGGGGGAAGGGGAGGGGAGGGGAGGGGAGGGGAAGGGATGGGAGGGGAGGGGATGGGGGGAGGGGAGGGGAGAGAAAGGAAAAGAGAAGGAGAAATACTTAAGGGAGGAATGGCCAAAGAATTCCCCAAGTTTGGATTAAAGCATCAACTTTGATTAACCCTAAGCTTTTTAATTTTTTTCTTTCTTTTTTTATTAATTAATTTATTTTGTTACAGATGCTTCCCCTCACCACTCCTTCACAGTATTGTTGTCTATGTTCATTGGCTATGCATATACACCCTAAGCTTTCTAAGTACAAGAAATATCATACATAGACATGTCATAGTCAAATGCTGAAAATAAACTGAGTTGATCTTTTTATTTTATTATTTTTTATTGTTGACACTATTACATATGTCCTCATTTTCTTTCCCTTTGCCCACCTCCACCCAGCCCCAACTCTCCCTTCTCTCTGGCCATCACCATACTGTTGCCTGTGTCTCTGGGTTATGCCCACATGATTTTTGGCTGATCCTTTCGCCTTTTTCATTACGTCTCTATGCCCCAATAGGAAATCAACAAAATGAATGACGGTTGACTTCTCATTAGGAACAATGAGAATTAAAGATTAATGGGAAAACATATTTAAAGTGATGAACAATGAAACAAACAAAACACAATCAACTCAGTCGCCTACATCTAATGAAAATATCCATTCAAAATTAAAGTAAATAAATATAGTTATTTTCAGATAAACCAAATCTGAGACTTGAGGTCACTAGAGCTATACTGAAATAAATGCTGTAAGGATTTCTTCAAGATGAAGGGACATGGAACCGGAAGAAAATGATGGTAAATGCATGCGAGTATAAAAGACATCTGCCCATTTAAAACAACAACAACAACAACAAAAACAAGTGATGTGGTGTTTATAATACATGTAGAAGTAAAATGTAAGAATTTATAGCAAAAAGACAGTAATACTTAGAATTATAGTGTCTTAGGGCTTTCTTTATATTTTGTCTTAGTTGTCATAACATTCATTCTAATTAGAATATTATAATTGAGTACATATTGTAATCTCTAGAGTACCATTGTAGTTTCTTAGGAGCTAAACTAATTCATTATAAACAGTCAATGCCTTAGGCCTTGGGACTTACTTCTCTCACAGAAACTGGATGAGAAAAACTGAGCTAAGTGAAAAGCAAACAAAAATTATATTCTCACACTACACGATCTTTGTGGATAATCTCATTTATTTCTTTTTTTTCTCAAGTCTAATTTTTATTCTGGAATGTAAACCTCTTTTTAATTAAAGTACAGTTGACTTACAATATTATTAATTTCAGGTGTATAACAAACATAGTGAGATTTCACATTTGTATACCTTACAAAGTGATCACCACAAAAAGTCCACTATCCATCTGTCACTGTACAAAGTTATTGTGAAATTATTGACTGTATTCTCTATGTTGTACTTTCCATCCCCATGGCTTATTCATATAAATCTGTATCACTTAATCTCCTTCACTTTTTTGCCCATACCCCCACCGCCCAACCTCTACTACAATTTTAACTAGTGCATATTCATTCATCTCTCTTAAATTTAACAACAGCAGACATTTGTCTTTAAAACTTTATACTACTTTAGCCACTTGCCTATTAAATATTTATCTTTGCACATTTCCCCACAAAGCCTACATACATATATGAAGCATGCTATGCCATTTTCTTTTCTAAATATACCCTAGGTTTCTTATCTCAAGGAATGAAAACATTCTCCATGAAATTAAACAAGCCAGGTGCTTAGGCAGAATTCTTCACTTACTCCTCACCTCTGATCTCATCATATAGTAGCAAGACCTAGGCTACCTGTAAGCATTTGAGAAACAATGTTCTAAATAGTCTTCTGAGGACAGAGAGCTGCAGTGTAGGTGCATAGCTGTCCAATGTAAAAATATTATAGAATAAGAATTCAGTTTATCTGTTTGATCCTGAATCATTATTAAACAAATGCTATTAACAATGGGATTCAACTTTTAGAAGTCCAATGGGCTACCTCTTACACTACAGAGCCAGACTGTGACATATTTTTTTAATAATTAGTAGAAGGAAGCCAGTTGAGACATTAAGGGGTATTCCCACCTCCATGCTAGTTCTGCTTGTGATATTTAGGGAAGTTGAAGTTGAGATAAGAGAAACAGCTCTCTAATGGTATGCCCCAAGTATGCCTTAGTTTTCTTCAATATATTATTGTTGGGGTTATTATTATTTTAAGTCTCATTTCACAAACATGTTTAGGATTGTTTTAATGTCCTACAACATTTAGTTTTATTAAGCAAATTACAAATTGATCTTACACTACATAAGAAACATCTGATGGCCAGTTTATGAGAGAGAACATTACAGGGTGGGCAGAAAGGAAAAGTATACAGTCCTCAGCCAAATCAATTAACTTAATGGGTACTATAGGTGAACGGATTTATTGCCACTGTAAGGGAAAATTCACTGTGGGACAGAAATACTTTAACCATATTTCTAGTCCAGTTATCTAAATGAGTACACTGTGAATAAGAAATAACTAGGGCCAAGCAAGCTCAACTTATCATATCTTGATTTTAGTCCTTTTCTTCTAATGTCATGTGATGTAAATGTGCCCAGAATCCTCAGAGTAAAAAGGTATTATGTGTCCTATAAATAATAATTAACTAAAAGAGAAATCTAATTTATTAGGGGATTGAAAATACATTAATACTCATTAGATAAAACAAGTCCTGGTGATCACAGGTACATTAATTTGTCTATTTTCTATGTTAAATTGAGTAGTCAAAGTTTATGTAGCCGGATTGCCAATATACATATTTGTCCTTTGTCTGTGGAAAAATTTGTCTTTGCATTAAATTGTGACCATTGATTGGTAAAGGTCAACTAGACACAGAAAAGGAGAAAATGAAGACATGTTGATGCCCCAGTGAGAAGTTCGAACAAACGATGGTCTGTTGGCTAAACCCTATGGCATGAGATAGGAGGTAAATCTCGTCCTTGTTGGGGCAAATTAAAATTTGAGTGAGGTTAAGCTTCTTGCCAACAGAATCTCTTGCCCTACAGACTCTGTTTGTGACTGAACAAAAGAGAATGAAATTGTTGACTTGGTCTCATTAGTGCTTTGATCCTCTCCCAGGAGGCTGACGGAGAGTCCAGACAGGTGAGCGCTACAACCTGGTCAGCAACGCCATGCAGGCCTGTGTAACAGCCTGATTTTCAAAGGGGCTGCAGCAAATTGATGAAAAGCTGTCATCTCAAAGGAACATTTGGCATAGCTTTTCAAACCCTGTGATTGAAGACTGACTTCAGCCTTAGACAAAACAGCATCAAAATCCACTGACTATACATCTTCATTTTTCATGCTGGTTTAACCCTACACGGGAGTTTGATCAATGTTCACCACAATCCAGTGACCACTAACAAAATGAGATATAAAAAATCCCAAAATGAGTACTAAAGACCATTACCGGAAGACTAAAAAAGAATAAAGGACTGCTTGCTGAAAAAACCTAACCCAGAAAAACAATCTTTTTCTTTTGTGAGTGGGCTATGGCTGGACTTTCTGATTTGATAAAGCCTCTTAAATCTTTATTATATATATATATATATATATATATATATATATATATATATATATATATATACACATAAAAGAGAAACTTGCTAAATAGAATGAAAATGATATAGTACTCTGATATATTAAGCGCTGTATCATATAGAGGTGGTTAAGAATGTCATGGGGTGATGTTATCTCGCTAAATTGACTTTGGAAGCTCCAAGCACCTCGTTCAAAAATAATAACCCCTCATGTAGAATGGGACATACGTAATCTCAGTATCCTTCTCATGTGAAACCTGATATGTGAAATTATTATTCTCACTGTTCTGTGCTTCACCAGGATATTAGGTGATGTATTGTTTGCAACAGAATATAAAATGTATCTCTAAATCATGTCTTTGGCTGATGCACTGATGAATAAAGAATGGAAAGATGTTGAAGACAATGCAGTTGTGGATAGAATAGGCATGGAATTATTTGTTATTTACAACAGAGTCACATTTTTATTTGAAATTTAGAATTGAGTCACAATGTAAATGTAAAAATATGGGCTTCTTAAAAGCAGCTGATAATGTTCATCCTAGTGAACAAAACATTACAGAATTAATTCTGAATGGTCATTTTAGAACTCTAGAAACTAGCAAACTGAGGCTAGGTTTGTTATTCATATACTAGTAAGAAAAAATAATAACTTAAGCATGGCGTATACCTGCTGAGGCATGAATTATGATTAGAAAAACGTTCATAACTGTCGGCCATAATGTGTTCACACACATCCGATCACTGGTAAAGCAGACCTGCGACTTTCAGGAAAGCCCTTTTGTGCTGTCCTGACTTGTGCTGCTTAGGGATGGTGAAATGTATGTGCTGGCAAAAAAAAATGTAAGCAGCTCTTTAATAGAAAAAGCCATTTATGCTGTGTTTCTGGATCTCTTACAATATTTTGTGTTATTTTCTTTCAAATGCACACATTTTGCACAGATTTTTGTAGAAGGTGGGGGAAGCAGTCAACAGAGGTCAGAATTTAAAGGAGGTTGTCTGGGAACACTGCAGAGAGCAGTGGAAGGGGGGTCAAGAGAAGGCAGGAAATGATACCACTGGAGAAACACGTGTGAAATGAGGCCAGACTTAATTATAAGATTGTAGACCCCTCCCCCATTCCCCACAACTTCCCACGAACACCAACAAAGTTTAATAATAGTGGGTTACAGGTGAAGAGCTGAGGGGGAACACGTAGGAAGCCCAAAGTCCAGAGAGGAGACCAAAACAAGGACACTAGAGAAATTTGAAGACTGGCTTCTACAGCTGGGGAAGAATTTAAACCCAACCCAAGTCCTAGCCAGACTTACATAAAATTTCATGCAGAAAACCATTCACCTCAGTTTATATTATCCAATGCACCATGTGTAGCATTTCAGCAAAAATTTCAAGGCATGCTAAAAGGCAAGAAAAGAATACACACAATCTGAAAAGAAAATAGCAAGTGTGAAAATCAGACTGTTATGACACTGATATTGGAATTGTCATACAGAATTCAAAACAACTAATTATTCTGTTAAGGCATCTAATTGAAAAAGCAGGTAAGGTTGAAAAACACATGGATAATGTACGCAAAAAGATAGAGGTTCTTAAAAATATAGCAACGGTAAAGAAAATCCATTTATAATAACAGAAATGAAGAATACCTTTAATGAGCTTATCTATATTGTTGGACCAGACATGGCTAAAAAAAGAATCAGAGAATCAAAAGATACATCAGAAGAAACTTTCCAATCTGAAAAGCAAAGGTAAAATCATCATCATCATCATCATCATCATCATCATTTATAATTTTAAAAAGTATAAATAACGATTGTGCATTATACAACACAATCGGTAGCTAGATTGAATATGGGCAAGAGACACCCACCTATTCTGCCAAATGTTATATGGTGCTGCCAGACACTCTTTTGCTCCTCCCTGAGCTGTATCAGGGTGCACACCCCAATCTTCCCTGTGTCATACTCAGACTTCCACTGTGGCAGAAAGTGGCAGAGTCAAGGGCATTGAAGGGGAGAGGGAGTTGTCCGGGTATTGGAGCACCAGGGGCCAGAAAATAGCCGACAACCAGACCCAGGAAAGCAAGGAGACAGTGGGGAGGGAACAGTCCACACATGAGCAGCAGCTCCAAACCCCTGGCATATGTGTCATTGTCCCATCATATCTCTTGTCCAGGACACAAATTCAGAGATAAAATTATCAAGCATTTTCAGATGGCAACCACAGAGCATTCAACTTTTTCCAAGTGGGGTTTTGTGTGACTGCTCTTGATAGCATGTCCATGCTGCTGGCTCTGTATAGTAACGAGTAATGGAAACAATTTACTGGTATTAAATAATGAGTGAAAATTGCACACACTTAAGATCTGTGGAATATAAATGAAAGATGAGGTCTGATTAACTTTTTAATTGTTTATATAAATTGTCTGTCATGTACTAGGTAATGTTTTCCCTGGAAGAAACAGAATCATTCCTCAAAATATATGACTCGGTGGGAGCGTTGTTCTATAAATTACAAGTCTTTTTCCTCTTAAAATTTTAAGGATTTGATAAGTAGATGATATTATTATACATCAGTAGGTTCGTATCATGTATGTTAATATATTTATTAAATATTTATATGACCTAGAATGATTATATTACTTTTAAAGTTAATTAAACTTAAGTATTAAATGTGTTCTTATACATTTTTTCTTTCCTTCTTTTTGTTTTCTGAATGCATGCAGCATGAAATCACTTATCAGAGATAGTAACTTTCTTTTTTTTGGTGATCCTAAAATTCTTTACAATTTTTTAAAATTGGACTTTAATTTCTGTCTTTCGGACAGAGAATAAGGAGACAAAGCACAGGATCTGTGATTCGTGTCTCTCCTGATTACCGCCGGGTAGGGAGGTGGGACTACCTGGAAGGAAGGAGGCACATGACCAACCTAATTTCTTTACAGACTTGCTAGTGATCATCTCCTGTAATTAGGCAAACATGTTTTTAAATAAGGAAGCATTGTTGTGAAAGGCTTTGAGCAGGATGTCCTTGGTTTAGCATTTCTTATGTCAGACAAACTTGGGATCTATGAATTTATGATGTATGGATTTCTGTACAATATCACATAAGCGCCCTGGCCAGTTTGGCTCAGCGGTTAGAGCGTCGGCCTGCGGTCCGGAGAGACCCGGGTTCGGTTCCCGCTAAGGGCACATACTTCGGTTGCAGTTTGTCCCCGGCCCTGGTTGGTCGTGCGGGTGGCAGCCACTCGATGTGTCCCTTCACGTCGATGTTTCTCTCTCTCTCTCCCTTCCTCTCTCTCCCTCCCACTCTATCTGTACAAAAAATGGAAAAATATCCTCTGGTGAGGATAAAAAAATATATATCACATAAGCTATACAACATGTAAGATATAAAAAAGAGCTATTTCATAACCTATATGCTCCTTACTCTGTGAACCCTACACCTTATTAGAGACCCCACTCATTACCCTGGGCCAACGATCACATGTCTGATATTCGAAGGAAGGAATGTCTTAGGTCTCTCTGTTTCACCTGTAACTCTTTATTGATTTGATTATTAAAACTACTATTAAAAGCTGATAATGGGAAAGATATATGATTTGTTTGAGTCTAATTTGATAATGCAGTTATTTGCATTATTACAAAAATATTAGCATTCAAATATAAATAAAAATTTGTATCTCAGGCACATATATTTTAAGCAACTTATCCAATAAGATTTTTGAATTTCAGAGCAACGCTATTTGAGATTAAGCCATTTATATAGAAAAAGAGGAAGGAAAAATTTTTGATGTTGATGCACACAATTATATGCACTGAAAACCTTTTAGAAGCTGTCAACTTCTTGGTCCATCAACCTTAACAGCAACCTATAAAAATGTTCTTGTTTTGTACGTCTTTCATTTGGAGAGCAGAGAAGCATGTTGTTCTGCAGCATCCATAGCATCTGTCACTCACATCAGGGACATAAGTTTGTTTCCATAGAGCACCATATCTATATTGAAGTTTTTGTCATAAATCTTGATCCCTAATAAGTAAATTCATGAAGCTCATAATTGGCACAGTACATACAATGGTAATATATAACATGGTAGCATCTTATAACATTGATTTCACTTAATCTTTAACCTGACATATTGCGGGTTTTACCACAGCAGTTCTCACATTGAGACTCCATCTGTTAATGGCTGGAAACAACATTGCTATACTCCAGGAGGCTGCCAGAAAGTGTAAATGACTTGATATGCAGCTAACTGGAGTTCAAGTATACTCAGCAATGCTTTTTCTGCGTTTCCTATTCACACAGGAATAACCTTTGAACACAATGACTGATAGACTCCCTGTAGATCAGCCATTTTAAGACACCATAGAAACAATAATAATTATCTATGCTGATGTGCAAAAATTCTTGTAGCATCAGTCAGGGAAGTACCTAGGCATTCTGACAGAACTATTAAACCTATTAGTTCATACCAGTGAGCAAAGTTAAGGTTGCCAAATGCTTTCTTGAGCCCTACCAGTCAGTGCATCTTGTAAATCACGCTACTTTGATTATATTAGTTAAAGGGCTTCGAAAATCCTTCCAGGCATGCCAAAGTGGAATAATGTGTGCATTCAGAAGTAATTTATTTCTTGGAAAGTCCTCGAAAAAACAAAAGACTGTTGTCCATGGATTAAATAAGGCAGTGCTTCTTAACTAATAGAGGCTTTTCCGGGTCAGATTAATACATTTTCATTTGGCACCTACTGTGTGCCAGGAAATTTGGTGAATGCTGGATCTTCAGATACTACAAAATATGTTTTCTGGCCTCAAATAGCACACTAATTAGTTACTGAGAACAATATATAGGTGTATAACTAGAAAGCAATCCATTAAACATAAATAAGGAGAGGAGAGAGAGAGAGAGAGAGAGAGAGAGAGAGAGAGAGAGCGCGTGAACATGGCAGTTTGGGATAATGAAAAGAGCTCATTAAAACTACTTTAAATAAAAACAACCTTTAATATTTTCTTTTGGTTAAATGGCATTGAGTAAATTCTATAATCCCTATCATTTTGTTTTCTTGTCTGCAGCATGGAGATATTTATGCTTACCGAGTAGTTGTATTGAAGGGATTAAATGAGATGTACAGATGTATAAAATTTCACAGGAGAAAGAAACTTAATGAGCTCAGAAATTTTCACATGAAATGTCACAAGGATACATATTGTTTAGACTGCCTGTCATTGAATGCTCGATCCACTCCTTCCTGGAACTGTTGATTTAAACTAATAATATGTATCTGTTCTCAGTTTAATTAAGAGTACTTTCAATTAATTTGGCTTTATGGGATAGCCACAACCTGTTCTCTTTCCACAAAGCAACTTGTCCAATTAAAATGATTTCATTGATTCCACACACTCAGATAGACTTTGAGGCATCTTTAGTGCTTTTGATATCAAGTGTATTGATCATTCTCTTAATTTGATTCTCAACACAAGGATGGGTGTTAATCTACTTCTATTGATCAAAGGTGTTTGGTTTTTTTTGTTTGTTTTGTTTTAGTTTCATTTTTAACTAGTTGGGGATGAGAAAGATGACAAAGTTGTGTTCTCTAACACTTGAAGTTCTAGAATTTTTGGACTGTCTCTCTGTGTTTTGATAGTAAAGTGGTCTGTTCTTTTCTGATGTCTTCCCTGCCATGCCAAACACAGTACACTGAGATAAAAATATTTAGTAAACACACCAATGTATACCTTTTCACAAATGCTTTAGCAAACAAGTCTATAACAAAGGACCACTCCCACTCCCTTGTTCCATGCCTCAGGCATCTGTAAGTGAAGTGAAGGAGGAAAAATACATAAACATAGAGGGAAAAGGACTCAAATTGATGTAGTATCCTCAGTGTTTTGTGTTTATTGAAATACAGGGAAGTATGAAATTTTGATCTGTCCTATAACATGGGGTTTTATAAAAATGGTAAATTGTTATTAATAATGTCAAAACTCAATGCACTGATCATGAAAAGTAAACAGAAAAGTGTACTAATTATATGGTAAAATGAGGCAGAGTACATGAGTAATATATGCAATCTCAGAAATAATAAATAGCAGAGCCAGGATTTGGAGCAGGCAGTACCTCTTCAGACAGTTAACTACAAATTTCTACTTCTGTGCCACAAAAACAGAGTGGTTTTCATGTGATTCTACTGTCTTGAGACAGTTGACTTGATCTTTTTGATATCAACATGCAGAACAAAATGACTAAAGATAAAAGTAACATTAAACCATGTCACTAAGACTCACATAAAATGTTCTATACTTCCCAGCCCAGCCGGTATGGCTCAGTGATTGAGCACTGACCCATGCACCAGGAGGTCACTGGTTCAAATTCCCGGTCAGGGCACATGTGAAGGCTGTGGGCCAAATTCCCAGTGAGGGGCATGCAGGAGGAGGCCAATTGGTGTTCTCTCTCATTGATGTTTCTATCTTTTTCCCTCTCCATTCCTCTCTTTCAAAAAATCAATTAAAATAATCTTTAAAAATGTTCTATACTTTTCATATATTGGTAGAAAAACTATAATGAAACACTGAGGGTACAACTGTATTTAAGATAATTTTTAAATCTTGAGACATAAAACAATGGCCAAAACACTATTTTCTCATTTAAATGTAATCATCATGTGAAGAAAGTGTTAGTCTCAGACATATTCCATTAGGTCAGATCTGCAAATATAAAGCTAAGAATTTATCTATTATGGTGCTGGACTGTAAGATTCAGTTAAACTTTTCTACCCTCAGAAAATTGGTCACAGGTTATAGGCTAACTCTTTTTTTTTTTTTTTTAATCTATTACATTACTTATTTCAACTATGTATTAATTTTTATTCTGAAAGGAAAGACAGACTTAAACATTTGTTTTGTTTTGTTTTTAGTATGTGCCCCTAGTGGGAACCGGACCTGGGACTCTCTGGGCCATAGGCTGATGCTCCAACAGCTGAGCCAAACCGGCCAGGGCCAGAGTTAAATATTTTGAAAAAGAACAACAACAAATCTTTAAATAATTATGCTACCTGTGCAAAATAAAATGTATAACATTTTTTAAACAAAAACTTGTATATGAGAACTAGTGATGTTACCAACAAGAGAAGTGTCAGATTTTTATTTTCAATATTTGGAAGAATTTAGGTAGGTTTTTACAATTTACAGAGCATATTTTAATATGTTATTTAATTCTGATAACAACCTTAAGAGAGACCAGCAAAGCATATTTCAACAATTAACTAGGACAGTCCTTATAAAAATTAAACCAATAGACCTCTCTACCTCTTCACAAACCCAACTCTGTAAAACCAAGTCAAGCTCTGATCCTAAACAGAATTAGGAATAAGTGGTTTTCATAGTCAAATGCCAACCTCACCAATATGAATCTTCAATGTTTTAAATTTATATTTTCTATATATTTTGTTTATTCATAATATTTCACAATGGCCAAACAGGAATGTTAAAGTAAATGTTTTGAAATTTATGTTGTATTTGTATTACCTATAAGTAATTAAAAAAAAACAAACCTTTTGTTTGGAAGAATTACATATTTATAGGTAGTGGTAAATAAATTTAAGAGAGACCCTAGGTACCTTCTCTCAACCTCTTCCAGTGGTAGCATCTTGCATTATGATAGCATAATATCAAAAGCATAAAATTAACCTTGATATAAAAATTATTAAGATTGCATCAGTTATGCATGCACATTGTGTGTATGTTCTGTGTGTGTATGTATTTCTATGCAATTTTAGCACTGTAACTGCCACCACAATCAAGAAACAGAACTGCATCATCACTGTAAGACTTGGCCCTACTACCCCTTGGTAGTCAGACTCACCCCATTTCTCTACATCTCTTACCTCTGACAACCACTAATGTACTTTTTATTACTATAATTATGTTATTTAAAGAATGTTATATAGAATTATGCAGCATATGTCCCTTTGAGATTAGCTTTCATCCATTCAACAAATACTCTTGAAGATCACCTAAGTTTTTGCTTCTATCAATTGACTGTTCCTCAACAATATTATTGAGAACATAGTCTATTGTATGCATATATCATAATGTGTTTAACCATTCAAACATTGAAGTTTTGGCTTTTGTGGATAAAGCTGTTATGAATATTCATTTGTAAATTTTTGTCTGAGAATAAGTTGTTTCCCCCAGGTTGTACATTATGTATGGTGCTAACTGTAGGTTGTTTATAGCTGCTCTTTATGAGCTAAAGTGCTTCCTGTATATCAGTTTTTTGAAGGTATTTATAATGAATGAATTTTGATTTAGTAGAATACATTTATTGCTTTTCTAATATAAAATCAATCTTGCATATTGAGATAAATCCCATTCGGTCATTATGTTACTCTTTTAATATATTGTGTGACTCAATTGCTAAAATTTTGTTGCGGATTTTTCCATCTAAATTCATGAGAAATATTGTTCTCTAGTTTTAGTTTTTTTACTGTCTTGATTTGATTTTCGTATCAAAGTAATATACTGACTTCATAACATTAGTTGTGAAAAAATTGACTTTTAGGTCACTTGATTTACTTCGCTGAATCACCCAATGAATAGATTGGATTTAATTCAGAATTTCTGTCTTTTTTGTATTTAACTTATCCTTTTATTTATACAAATTGCACATTTTATACATTTATATTTTTCTAAAATTAAATATGGTGCATTTAATATACTTAATAGTGTGTTAATTCAGATTCCATTATTAATGAATATAGCTTTTATTCTGTATTCTGTGCTCTGAAACATGCATAAAATGATGACCATATTCTTACTTTGAAATAAGTAGAAAGTGTTTTTGCACAGGAGGGTGCTTTCTATGGCTCTGTAGCAGTACTAGTCGCTGGAGTGAATCTCTAAATTGTGAGATGGTCTCCACTCCTCTTCTGCCTTAATATTCCATATGTTGCACTGTTACTCATGTCAGAATTATTTTTCAATAGATATATTAAAACCTCATTTCAAGTTATGTCAAATAAAAAAAATTAATGATTTTGTTTGCTTTTCAACAATTTTTCAACATATTTTTAAGTTAAAATATTAACAATAACCATTTTACCTGTGTACACATTCACACATACATACACTGTCATGGAATATATAATTATTTATATGTTGCATGGATGCAGTTATTAAAGGAATACAATTATTAAACAGTGAAAAACATAAGAAAATATTTCAGAAATTATGCTATTTTTATACTCTGATTACCAGCTATTGCATTTTTTAAAAATAACTTGGGAAATTATATAATAAACTTATTTCAATAATCTTATTTTAAGTCCCACTTTTCCTTTTTTTTCCCCCTCCACATTCTGATGCCTGGCTAGGTTTGCAAATGAAATTATCTCTGGAAGACTGTGCTTAAATAATAGCGAGTATATTAGTAAATTATATGTTGTAAATGTTTCTCACATAAATATCTTAATCAACTTCAGTGAAATGCTAGGGAGCAGTTTTTTTGGTTTTTTTTTTTTCATTTTTCTCCATTTAATTTTAATTTATTGGCAAGCAATACATTCAGAAAGATGATCTCTGTATTTTAAGCATTTCCCAACTCTTTTTATCCCAACCCCTTTTACCAGGACTATTTTCACAGGAGTAAGTGTTATCATTTTATTTTTGTGGAAAGATGGCTCTAGATAATGTAGTTTTAATCCCTGGTATTTGTTGGACAGTCTGGGCAGAAAAAAACAGTATCACTAGATTTAGTCAGTCACTTTTGATCTTTTGCATAACAGAGAGGGTAAATACAATCACTTTTTTATTAGGGTGATATCTCTTTTTTATTTATTTATTTTTTTCCTCACCTGAGGACCTTTTTTTCCATTTTTTTTTTTTCAGATAGAGTAGGAGGGGGAGAGAGAGAGAAACATTGGCGTGAAAGGGACACATTGAGTGGCTGCCATCTGCACAATCAACCAGGGACGGGGACAAATTGCAACCGAGGTACATGCCCTTAGTGGGAACCGTATCTGGGTCTCTCTGGGCACATCTCCTTCTTGAGCCACCCTCATGTGATTGAGGGAGATTTCTGATCAGACCTTCATCTGTTATGGGACTCTGACTCCTAGTGACCCTGTGAATGAGTGATGTCCACAATGTCCAGTTCTCAGTGCCTTGCTCAGCTCTTGTAGACTCCCGCCTCTGAGTCTTGTATGAAGTCAATCCATCTCATATTTGGTCTTCCTCTTTTCCTATTGCCTATCCCCACCCCCAGCATTATTGCCCTTTCCAAAGAACCCTGCTTCCTCTTGATGTACAGCTTCGGTTTTGTCATTTTTGTCTCCAGCGATGCTTCAGGCTTAATTTGCTCTAAGACCTACTTGATCATCTTTTTGGCATCCATACACTTCTCCTCCAATATATTTCATAGTTAAAGTGGATGTATTTTTTTTCCAATCAGCCTTCTTTAATGTTCAACTTTCACATCTGTACATAGTAGTTGGGGATATGAGAGTATGTGAGATCTTGGTCTCTATTAACATGTCTCTGCTCTGGAAGATCTTTCCTAATTCTTCCATTGTAGCCCCTCTAAGTCTCAGCCTCTTCTTGATTTTCTGCCTGCAGTCTCCATTTGAATTGATGAATGAACCAAGATAAGCAAAATCTTTAACAATTTTGATGCCTTCATTTTCTATCTGGTTTATATTACTTATTCTAGGCAGGCATTGAAGCATTCCCTAGTTCAGCTAGTTCATAGTGTATATTCATCTCACTAATACTCGGGGGAAAGGGGGTGGAGAGGGACATCTATCAGTTGTCTCTCTGTATGCGCCCACATACCTAGGTATTTGTACAAACTTGGTTATGTGCCCTGACCAGGAACTGAACCTGCACCTTTTGGTGTACTGGACGAGGCTCCACCCAACTAAGCCACACCAGCCAAGGCTATTATTTTTTTGTAATCCTCACCTGAGGACATGTGTGTTGCAGTTGTTGATTTTTAGAGAGAGAGGAAGAGAGAGAGAGAAAGAAACATCGATGTGGGGACCAGGGATCAAACCTGCAATCTTTTTTTTTTTTTAATCCTCACTCGAGGACATTTTTTTTATCTTTTGTTCAGATAGAGTAGGAGGTACGAGGGAGAGAGAGGAAGAAAGAGAGAGAGAAATATCGACGTGAAAGGGACACATTGAGTGGCTGCCACCCGCATGACCAAACAGGGCCGGGGACAAACTGTAACTGAGGTACGCGCCCTTAGCGGGAACTGAACCTGGGTCTCTCTGGACCACAGGCCGACGCACTAACCGCTGAGCCAAACTGGCCAGGGCCAAACCTGCAGTCTTTTAGTGTTTGGAACAAAGCTCCAATCAACTAAGCCACCCCACCAGGGTAAGCACATGACTTATTTTATAGTGTACTTTTATTTATCTATTATCTAACATCTAGCTAGCTAGCTATCTCTCGTAATATCTTTCTATCTCTTTCCCTTCTTCACTCCCTCCCATTCTCCTCTCCTCTCTTTTTAAACTAATGCTATGCCTAGAGCAAAGTGATATATACTCACAAAACAGCTCTTTTTTTTAACCTCCTTTTTGCTATGAACCTATTTTTTTGGTGTAATGGATGGTTCCTATCTAGAGGCAGAAATCCTGTAGGTGTGTATGTATGCATGTGTGCATGTGTGCATGTGTATGTGAGTGTGTATGTGTGTGAGAGAGAGGGAGACAGAGAGAGAGACAGAGCCAGTGAACCATGCACATTAAAGTATCCACAATTAATTTTGTAAGCATACCAGATATACTGCTTTAGATTCTCTCGTGAATAAAAATAGAGGCATATAATGGATTCTTAGTTGTGGTCTTGTCTTGATATTTTTTAATAAAAGTAATTAATATTTAGTTATAAACAACTAAGCCTATAGGATAAAATGATGATCATTTGTAGATTGAACATTATTGTATACAATAGTTTTTGTTGCAGTGGACAGACAAGTCAGTTACCTATACAATTACTCGTTTTCGTTATTTGTAAAATCTGTATACTGTTACCTACTACCTAACTTTCTGGTAGAGATTAAATATATTAATGTATGTAAGTACTATCTTAAAGTAAAATCTCTATATATGGAAACTTATCATCAATATAGTGGGTAAAAACCTGAATTCAGAGACCAAGTTGTGCAGAAATGTCTTCTTTCTTTCTTTCTTTCTTTCTTTCTTTCTTTCTTTCTTTCTTTCTTTCTTTCTTTCTTTCTTTCTTTCTTTCTTTCTTTCTTTCCTTCCTTCCTTCCTTCCTTCCTTCCTTCCTTCCTTCCTTCCTTCCTTCTCTCTCTCTCTCTCTCTCTCTCTCTCTCTCTCTCTTTCTTTCTTTCTTTCTTTCTTTCTTTCTTTCTTTCTTTCTTTCTTTCTTTCCCCAAATTAAATCTAAATGTGAATCACTATTCTGCCAGCATGTGCAAAATACAACCTTATGCATTGAGGCTTCTTTCTTTTCTCTGGAACTGTGAAAACATCTTAAAAAGAAGAATTTTAGTGCAGAAGTAGAAATTGGTCTTTCTGGTCTTTGGTGCACATTTTGATACCAGGAATGTGCGTTGCTCAAGGTCATATGCTGCCTGGAAGATGTCTGCCCTTGTTTCTTGTGCTAGGCTGGTCGCATGGCATTGTTTAGCATCACTAGCCATCCTGGAATTAAAAGACTTTTTGGTATATTTTTAAATTGTGTCTCCCATTTGCCTACAGCTTTCCAGGTTCTGTCATTTTCCTGGAGGACATTGACATACCCACGGTCTCCTCATCTTGCTTTACTGAGCCCCAGAACTGCAGTTCTCACCGAGTGTGGGGGAATCCCAACCTTCCCTTCTCTCCCGCTCTGCTCCAGCTTCTCCTCTCAAGTGGGTGAATCCCCACCCCCTTTGCTCCCACTGTAACTTTCCCCTGTAGCTCAGCGTTAGAGGAAACAAAAGCTGAGCAGGACTTGTTTTTCAGGTGAATTCTGCATTGAGACGTTCAAGATTAATTTTTGAGGCTGGGAGACAGCGATTTCCATGGGGAGACTGGGATGAAAAGGGAAACATTGCAGGGATTAGACTTCGGTTATTACCTCAGAAATTAACTTTTCCTGTTTTAATTATCACCCATCACATAACAGAGGACTAACAGCCTCTCTATTTTTTTTTTTTTTTTTGCTTCCTTCTTACAAAGGACTCTCAAAGCAAATTGGACCAGATAAAGTTGAACAGTTCCGGAAGACTTCTGGGAGGCTATTGCAGTAGGGGATAGAGACCAGACACAGGCTAAACTCAGCTGCTGAAGCAAAGGTGGGGAGGGAGTTGTGGAGAACTGGGGTACAGGGATCACAGACCATCTGTTTCTGCCACTTGTCTTTACCCAAAGGAAAAGTAAACTATCTTCTATCTTCATGGCAGGTGTGGTTTTACAAGTTGGGAGATAAGGGCCTTATCTTCTTTTCATGTTTACCTTTCAAAGAAATGACTCCCAGGTCCTGAAGAAAGGCATTCTTGGGTTCTAAAACTGCAAGGGGCTTTTAAAAGAATTTATAACTCAAAGGAGAAGAGAAAAAAATGTACAATTTCAAGTTTGCACTAAGAAAAGGAAGGTCCAAACTTAATTGAGGGAAGTGTTAAGGCTGTCTTGATCAGGGCCTTGGGAAACCCCAAAGCACCATATGATTAAGAAAAATTTCTCTTTGGGGTGTGCTCCAGATTGTCCTTCTGCATCCATTATTATGCTGATCTTCTCTGTGGACCCCACGAGATTCCTCATGCAGGTCAAGGCTTCGTCTTGCCAGTGTCTTGTTTCAGAGAAGTCACTATTTGCCATTATCAAGTCTCTGCAGTTACTTAGACTTTAAGGATGACGATTTTCTCAATTGTATTAGAAAAGGTTACCTCCTCCAAAGATCACATTGTTGCCAGTTATTGAACCATGGGAATGACCTTTCTCTGGCTGTGACCGGGCTGTGGCAGCTCCGCTCTGTGCTGACCTGATGCGAGGTCTCTGTATCCTGGCCAGCTCTTTCCTGTTCCCTGCGTTGAACAAACACTGTTCTGTCCCTTGCTGTGGGGACTTTTACCTTTCTTCCTCTTGCTATAAAGGTAGAATTCCAGCCCAGCTGGTGTGGCTCAGTGGTTGAGCATTGACCCATGCACCAAGAGGTCACCTGTTCGATTTCCAGTCAGGGCACATGTCCCAGTGGGGGACATGCAGGAGGCGGCCAATTGATGTTCTCTCTCATCAATATTTCTTTCTCTCTCTCCCTCTCCCTTCCTCTCTCTCTAAAAATTAATAAACAAAAAAAAATTTTTAAGATAGAATTTCAGATTAAGACCTGACAATAAAATTAATCATTGATGATGCTGTGATAGTCCTTGAGTAGCCACTAACCCATCCCCCATATCTGAGGCAGTCCATCTTCCTGTTTAGACTGCACTTATCCACTCTCATTTGGGCTATCATTTCAAGGGGAAATAAGGAAGGGGTGTGGGCATGGGAAGAGATAAATTAAAGAATTTATATGCATAGATGCATAACTAGAGGACACAGACAATAGCGTGTTGGGGGTGGGGAGAGATTCAATGAGGGAACGGGGGCGGGGTGAACACCTGTAATGCTTTCAACAATAAAGATAAATTATAAAATAAAATAAATTTTAAAAAAGAGAAAATGTCATTGAGATGAGGGAGAAATAACGCTTTAAAAAGCAGTATTACTGTTACAGTTCCAGAAATTCATTATGGCTAAGATGATACATTTTATTCCATGGACTAGAAATATTCAAAACCGACTCTTAACTCCCTGATTCTTCATCAGGAGTTTTCACTGGCAACTGGACCAGGCTGTGTGGTTTGACCCCTATCACTGCCCTTCTGTTCGTTCTTCTCAGGACCAGAGCCTTTGCTCCTCTTCCTTTCCTTACCAAATCTTCCCCACCTTTAAAGCTTCACTCCATCTCCTCATCGAATTGAAACCTGCCTTTATCATTACATTAATAATGGTGTTTTTCTCCATGAAATACTGGGAACAATTTAGTGCATATTCAATCTATTTGGACACATTGATGTAGATCTGCGGTCAACTAACTATAGCCCATGGATAAAATCCAGCCCAATATTTATTTTGGTAATAAAAGTTTTATTGGAAAAGAGCCATGCCTAATTTTTATTATAGTCTTTCAGTCTCTTTATTGAAATATGATAGTATGTAAAAGCTATACATATTTAATGTATAAAATTCAGTAAGTTTGGGAACAGGTAGATAAATACCTGTGAAACTAGAAAGAAATATATGCCACCAAGGCCTTAGACATATCCATCACTTCCCAGAGCTTCCTCCTGCCCCTTTTATTATCATGTTTCGTGTATGTGTGATAAGAACACTTAACATAGAATATATCCTCTTAAGCTACACCTATTTTTGATATATTACCTGTGGTTGCTCTTGTGTTACAATAGCACAATGAAGTAGATGTAACAGAAAACACATGACCCCAAAAAACAAAACATATTCACTATCTGGCCCTTAAAAAAATGTTAAGCTTTGCTACAGAGAACGATTCCCATTCCTCCACCCCAGAAATAGATCCTGTGGGTGTATGTGAGGATGAAAGTGCGTTCTACTTCTCTGAATCTCTCTATGTGGCTCACACAGCACCTAGTACTGAACTGCGCCAAGCCAGTATCTCAAGGAAATGCATTTTTTTTGTATACGTGTAAATATATGTGAAAATTGTAATTTTATTTGTTATGATTAAAACACACAAAAACCCCTGTAGCTTTTAAAATAGACTTCTAGCATTAGACCTTGTACTATCACAGTTTTATTTTTGTTTGATAATATAGTGCCGGATGAAAGAAAACAAATATAAAAATATCATAATTTTGTGTTGGGAAAATGTCCTTGAGTGTGTAAAACTAGGCTTATTCAACAATGCAATCTATATCAGTCTCTACCTATTTCAATATGATAGGTCCATGCAAACTCCTAGGATTTTTCCAAATTTTCATATTCTGACAGTCTAAATTGTGGCTAAAAAATATTTACCAAACTGTACAGAAACAATTATTTAAATAACTTATAAAATGTTTCTCAACTTAGTAGGGAATTATTTTCTTATGAAGGAAAGAGCCTCCCTGAACTTCTTTTAATTCAAAAGTTTTATTTCAAATAACTAGCTTTGGAGACGAGAGTTTCACACAATTATGGGTAAAAACAGGTTTGCGATTGTTCAGGCTTCCAGTTCTGTGAAACTGTCTCAAACTTGTCTTCAAAAGAATTTTGCTGAATTTTAGGGCTTGGAAGATCATAGGATGATTTAAAAATGTATAGCTTCTTTCTCTCCTCTCATCTGGTGCTTAAATCTCTGATGTTGAATGTGCTTTATGTCTTCCAACCTGTTTAGTTTTCTCACAAAATTTTACCTAATTGGAAAACAAATTTCATTTCTTTCAGAAAACCCAAGTCTTCTGCTATTTACCAGTGTTTAACTTTGTCTCACCTTTACGAGTCCATTCGGAAATATTACCATGTTGTCAAGAGAGTGTAAGTTGCTGATTGTAACCAGCATAAGGCATCCTGTGCCCCTTTGGAAAGCTATTGGAAAAACATGTGATCTCACTCAAAATTATGAACCGCATTCCTCCTGAAGCACCTGTATTACTCTTACAAGGTCTGTGAACTGAATTTAAGCTTTTTAATTTTAATTATAGGTTATAAGTATCCCTAGTAGTTAAGTAACTACTAAATCAACCTTGCTTCTTGCTTCACTGGGTTCAAGCTCACAGTTCCAGGAATCAGGTGGCAATCTTCAGTCTTAGTTTTACATTTTCTACCATATTTCCCAAATCTTTCCTGACACTGGATTCTATTCTTAAATGGTCAGATGCCTCTGTTAGTCACAACTATTGTATATTAATGTGGCTAATGTATACATTCTATGCCATTCATTCTTTCAACAAATACTAATTTAGTACATATTCCATTCTTGACCTTGTTCTTGGTACTGGGGTTATAGCAGTAAAAAAGGCAATTTCTGCTATCATGGACATTATATGGTGTTTGTAGCAATGAAAGATGTGTTATTTTCCTATAGCTGAACACTGTGTAATGCAAATGTCCTCCTTCCTGTCAAAGAGTTCTTGAGTTGAGTACCATTAGATATTCCTGATGACAAGTGCCAAACTACATTTACTACCTTTTTTTTTTTTTGGATATTCAACCTGATTTCTCAGTTACTTGCTCTGTGTAATCTCCAGGAGCTGTCTATATAGCAATTTATTGTTTTCTTATTATGATAATAGCCTAGCCTTAAATAATATCTCAGACACTAAAATCTTATAGCAGATATTGACTGTATCATTTAAATGAAGTTGAAGTGGTATTTCTTTTCAACACGTCATCTATTATGGCTACTGCTACTGTTTGAAATTTTGATTGTTTTTTTAAAGCCCCATCCAATCATCAGATGTAAGCTTTCAGGTAGGGTACATACTAGGTGTTAGGACTTAAAAGGCAATATAATTTTTAATGGCCATCTTGTAAGCTTCTCCACCACAGGAGAGCAAAGACCAGGAGGACTTGTTATTTATTATTATTTTTTCTTACTGATTTTAGAGAGAGAGGAAGGGAGAAGGAGTGATAAAAACAATGATGAGAGAGAACATCCACAGGCCGTCTCTTGCATGCCCCCACTGGGGATTTGGCCCACAACCTGGGCATGTGCCCTGACTAGGAATCAAACCGGCAACCTCTTGGTGCATGGGTCAATGCTCAACTACTGAGCCACTCTGACAGGGCCAGGAGGACTTGTTGGACAAGAAGTGCTGGGAACCAGGAATCAAACCATATAAGAAACTAAAACTGCCAAAGAAGCACCCGAGTGCACATCCGCATACCTGTAACCCCAATTCTATTGCCCAAACCCACCAACCAAGCCCCCAAAACCTACTGATGACAAAAGCTTCCTGCCAGTGGACACATATAAGGACGACACTCTAGCTCAAAGGAGCTGCCATCATCGACCCTATACCCTGGGCTCGGTGTTGTGTAGCCCTTCCCTTTGGATATCCCCATCCCCCACCCCTTCTTCCTTAAATAAATCCAATTTTTCTTTATTCACTGTCTGAAATAGCTTTTTAGCCTGCCTGTGCACCAATGACCTTAACCTTTCACTAGGTTAGTCTATTTTTTCATTCTTCTTTGGTTTCTTCTGATGCTTCTGCCATGGCCCATGTAGGAATTGTACCTTGTCTATTTATTCCATTTGATTTAATTTGAGAAATATTCAAAGGCTAATTTTTGTAATTTTTAACATCTTTGGCTCTTTGAATTTATTAAACTCAAATTTAATGTAATTTTATCAACAGTTATATTAAAATCTATAATTCAAAATATTATATATAACTTAGATATTCATCAGGCTATTATATTAATTTTTAATCCATTATGATGATTCATGCTCTCAATATTCATATAAAGTGATAATATGAATAATGCGATATTTAGATCAACTAGAAGGATAAAGTGCTTGAGCTACTCATTTAATTAACATTTTCCTTGATTTCTCTATGGCAGTGATTAGCTTAAAAATAATATACCCAGCATTCTTTTAATTATATAAAGAAGAACAATACCATTTTAGCATCCACACAAAATTTACAATTCAATGTAATGAGCATTATAATGAGCCTTAACATGTTATATTTTATGTTATTTTTGTTTCAATGTCTATCTCACTATAAATAAACATTATTAACTGACTATTACCCTTAATCTGTATAGGTTATTATTATTTAACAATATGATGCATTATTGGCCAAAGCTGGATAGGTTGGTTATCCAAATGTCTTCCAAGATTTAAAAATCCTTGAAAAAAATAAATTTAGGGGATAAAAGGACACACTTTTCTATGAAAAACATGTCATCTTCTTTTTTTTTTTTAAATATGTTTTTATTGATTTCAGAGAGAGGAAGGGAGAGGGAGGGAAAGATACAATCATTGATTACAGAGAAACATCCATCAGCTGCCTCCTACATGCTCCCTACTGGGGATCGAACCTGCAACCCTGGCTTGTGCCCTGACCAGGAATTGAACTGGAGTCCTTCTGGTGCATGGGAGGATGCTCAACCAACTGAGTCACACCAACTGGGCACACGTCTTCTTATTAATAGTTAATGGCTTAAATAACTGAAAAAGGATTTATTTAAGAAATTCTTCTCATTTGAAATCATTTTAAAGGTTGAGTTTTTATTTATTTAACTTCATTTGATACTTCCTCTATTCTGGAGAAGTTATAAAGTACTTAATATTTCTTCCATAGAGGTCATCACCATGAACACCTCGGGAGGTAAGAAAAGCAATCCACATGTTTCCTACACAAACAGACTCTTCAGAGACCTCCTGCAGGCATAGCCTAGTTAACATATGTTTAATTTCATCCTCAGGTGGTTTTAGCAGGAAATAATTTCATCGCTACCAGAGTCATATCTGCAATTTGAAGATAAGTTTTCAAGGGAAATCTTATGTTATTGTACGTGGCCCTCTGTGTGCCTTAATTTCAGAGTCTTTGTAAATGAAGAAAGCATTATTGCAAATATATTTTAACACAGTTGAATTCTGGATATATTAAGCAACTCCAAACAATATCAGGTACTTTAAACAAGTAACTGCACAGTTGCACTTTTGAAAATACTTGAGTGCAAATCCTTTCCACTTCCAGTCACTGCTACTACAATCCTTACTGCTATTATGGAATGTTTGCTCTCTCTGTTTCTCTCTCTCTTTCTCCCTTAAGCACTATTTAAGTACTTTATATGTATCATTTGTATTCTTTTTATTATCTCTTTGACTGAGCTCTTTAAGAACTTGTCAATATCCCCAGTGTTCAGAAATGTCATGACATGCCTTGAGGCGGGTAGTTTGCAACCATTGTGTGTGGTCCTAATAACACTCTGTACTGGTATCCTTCAGTTTGGGCTTTGTTTGTTTTTTACAATTATTTATTTAATAACTTTTTTACCTTGTTTTCTCTGTTTTTTTATTATTATTATTATTATTATTATTTGTAGTTTAGACTTTATGTGTTGGCTCTTCTAGTGTCCTGATTAGAGATTTTAAGATAATAACTGTACTTTTCAGGAGTCGAGATTTGAGGGAAGGAAGAGGGCTTAAGGAGTTCAACATTTACTTTTCACAATTTCACTTAATTCCTCTCTCGAGAAAATGCCTTCAGCTTTGTCTTAATTCCATCCACCTGTGCTGAGTCTTTCTTAATTTACTCTCTGTGAGTAATTAATTTCTAATCTCCTGCCTGGGTGAAATAAGATAGATACACAGTTATGAGGAATGGCAGTAAGATATGGAAGAATAACTACTTTTTTCAACACATTTTTTTTTTTTTAATCCTTACCTGAGGATATATTTCCATTGATTTTCAGATAGAGTGGGAGAGAGGGAGAGAGAGAGAAACATCAATGTGAGAGAGACACGTGGATTGGTTGCCTCCTGTGTGACGCCAATCAGGGCCAGAGATCTGATTGCAGCTGAGGTACGTACCCTTGACTAAAATTGAACTTGTGACTGTTTGTACTCTTACCACTGAGCCAAACTGGCCAGGGCTCAACAAAATTAAAAAAAATATATTCTTTTCTCTTTTACATTCAGAGATCTCATTCCAATTTTTGATACTGGTATTCTGCAGTGAATCAGCTTGTTTCTTGATATTTCTGTCCTAAATTTATTAATATTTATCCATATTCTTTCCAGTTTCTCTCTTCAGTGCCTCACAGAGCTGTATCATTTTTGTGTGTTTTGGTGATTCGTCGAGTTTTTGGAGTTCAGTTTACCGTTTTAGCTGATTCTCTGTACATCACTGTTTGAATGGGTCACTCAACCACGTGTCTTCCAAAAGTGAAAGTTTTATCTGCAGCATCATTATGTTAAAGCAGCGAGTTTCAACCTTTTCATCCCATGGCACACAAAGTAATTACTAAAATTCTGTGGCACACCAAAACTATATTTTTTGCTAATCTGACAGAAAATAGATATAATTTTGACTCCTTCACACTGGACGGCCATTGCTGTGTTGGCTGTTGTCATCTTTTTATTTGACAATCTAAAAGAAAAGAGGTCAGTGCCCCTGACTAAATAGTCAGGTATTGCATGTTTTAAAAAGTTTTGCAGCACATCTTTGAAAATCGTTGTGTTAGAGTATGCAGCTAGTTAGATATTACCAAGGAAAGAGGGAGCAAGCAGGAAAAAAACATTTCACTGAGCAGGTAAATAGCCTTGTTGTCACTGGGGGGAGTAACTAACATAGTTCCATCAGTTTAACAGGCCTGGGAGAAAATCTCAGACATCCGGAAAAGGTGGTTGGAGATGCAGAGGGAAATTCCTATTGTTAGCACATGCCCTGACCCAGGCAAGTGACCTCTACTTAATTATACCCTTATTATAATAAATTAGCATTATGGTTTTGAACCCCTCCCCATTGTGGGCACACCTAGAGGAACTCAGCAGATAGAATTGGATAGTTCAAAATAAGCCTGCTCATTTCCCAGCCCAAGAGAATATAAGAAAGCTCACACAAAGACTTTGGGGTATTTGCTCATTGAACCTGCCCACTGTCTTTCCCTCTCTGACAGTGCATTTCCCCTTTAGGGGCAAGCTCTTTGAGCCTGGCCACTCCCTCTTTCTCTCCACTGGGGAGTGTTCTTTGCTTTAATTAATCTTGCCACTGCCACCTGAACTCCTCCTGTGTGTGTCCCTGAATTCTTTTCTGCAACACCTCAGAGAACCTTCTCCATCTGGTGACAGTTAGACATAGAGGCTAGTGATGGCTGGGCAAAGTGTTTTCCTTTTGTTTCTATTGTTCATTTGTTTCCTTGTTTAGTTTTACTCCCAACTTCCATTCTGGGCACCAATTTTTTAATTTAGGCTACACCTAATTTTCATAAATACCTTTGGTATTCATGTATGTAAAGATTCTTCGGTTTTCAAATATAAGGAACTCATTGACAATAACTTTGTTTTGTCCTCAAGGACATGATGTTTTTTGTTTTTGTTTCTTTTATTTAAAAAAATTTAAATTTCCTATTGTTCTGCTGAGTTTTTTGTCCAGGTAGCCCACTGCCTTGGCCCCGCTGTCCATGTCTCCACACTTCAGGGTGAGGCTGTCTGTCGATTTTTTCCACTTTGATCAGCCAAAGCCAGGTTTTCTCAGAGCTCTTTATGGGACTTGACAGGACCTGTGTCATTCCTTAGGGGCCAAGGCCAATCTATGGGTCTTCTTCTCCTCCCCTGCCTATTCCATCTAGAGCTCAGTTTCCTTGCCGCCTTAGAAGGTCAGTTTGTTCTTTCTCCCATTCTGGACCTTGTCTGGGCTCAGATGGGCAGTTCTGCTCCATGTGGTGTTGACTGGGCTCACTCCTATGGCTGCATTCAGATGGGAGCTTGGAAATGATGTTTTAATAAAGCAGAAAGACAACGGTGACTCCAGTGCAGTGTGGTAGGAGGAAAACCAAAGAAACTAGATGTAGGAGTAAATTACAGAAGAACAGAATGGAGTGTGAATTACAGAAGTTCTGAATTATGACTGTACTGACGGGACATTAAAACACCTTTTTTTTTTTTTTTTTAATCCTCACCCGAGGACATTTTTCCATTTTTTTTTGTTCAGGTAGAGTGGGAGGGAGAGAGAGGAACAGAGAGAGAGAGAGAAACATCAACGTGAAAGGGACACATCGAGTGACTGCCACCCACACGACCGACCAGGGCCGGGGACAAACTGCAACCGAGGTACGCGCCCCTAGCGGGAACCGAACCCAGGTCTCTCAGGACCACAGGCCGACGCTCTAACCGCTGAGCCAAACCGGCCAGGGCTAAAACACCTTTTGAGTAATCAAAACATAAAAATTAAGGAAGGGAATGGGGACATCTGTAATAGCGTCAACAATAAAAATAAAGAAAAAAAAATACTGCAACCATACTGAAGTAGGCAGTTTTGTAAAAGTTTATTTCTTCTTTATTGATTTTTAGAGAAAGAGGAAGGGAGAGGGAGAGAAAGATAGAAACATCGATGAGAGAGAGCATTGACTGGCCACCTCCTACATGACCCCACTGGGGATTTGGCCCATAATCAGTGCATGTGCTGTGACTGGGAATCAAACCAGCAACTTCTAGGTGCATGGGTCAATGCTCAACCACTAATCCACACTGGCCTGGCAGGCAATTTTTAATTGAATTAAAATGAAAACAACAAGTGATGATGGTTGTGTTAATTAGATCCAAAATCCTATGCATTAATTCTATCCTTATTGTCCTGGTGTTATCAATGGAAGTGGAGTTCATGGAAAGCTTTATTGATGATGCAAAATTAAGGAGGTTCCCCTCCAAGGTCCCATTTCTGTACCTCTTGCTATTGAAGAAGTCCAATCTTGTCTTTAGCAGGGCCAGAATTAAGGACACTGCCCAGAATTTCTACTCTATCTTAAATACAGTCCAGGCCAGCATCTGGCCAGCTTAGCTTATGTTCCCAGTTGCAATCCACTGGGTGTGGGGTCTGCATCGTTATGGGCCATGCCACCGCTCATGGCCACATGGCTATGGAGAAAGAATGCTCGAATGCACTGCTGTGGTTCATGGAGCAAGAGATAGCAAAAGTAAACACGAGGGCAAGAGCAAAGGAACTCTTTGTCCTGGGATTCCGACCAGGAGCTTCTTTAAACTAATCAATTAACTCTTGAAGATTTTGCACACTTGCAGTGGCTCCACCCTACTAGTCAATGATCCTTTTCCCAGGCTAGACTAACAAACAAACAGCTCTGGTTACTTCACCTGACTTCACTGTGCCAAATTTTCCCTGTGGGTATTAGTGTTCTGCTGTTTGTGGCTCCTTCTACTGGGTTTGGATGAGCCTGGGTGGGCCCATATTAAACGCCACTGTCAAGTCTTACTTCTCTGGGTAGATTTGCAAGCCCAGGAAAGGTTCAGTTATCTAGCTTTTTCCTGGTGGCTAGTAGTCTCAGTTACTCAGGGCCTTGGAATGTAGCCCTGGTGTTCTACATAAGAGGGTTTTCAGAAGATGGAATAGATGCTGGTTGTCAATGAGCCTCAATTTGCATTTCTTTGCCTCACCTGGAAAAGGCTGAATCTCCATGGGGGCGGGGGGGGGGGGCTGCTGCTTTTCCTTACAACTCTGGGAAGGAGCACATTGGCCACCGTCCTTTGTGGCCACAACTCAGCAAAAACTCTGAGTGCCCTCCAAATCCCAAGTGCCCCCACAGAGTTCCAGCTTAGTCTGCCCTCCCTCTGCCGTAGCCCCCAGGTGAGTGGCTGTGGCTATTTTAGTGCTCTGTCCTGGCTCTCTGGGCTGTGGAGCGGGCTTGGTCTTTATTCCCCAAGTGCACTGCTCACAGCTAAGACTGCTGCTGTCCGTGGGCTCCCAGCCCACCACCCTCTCACAACTCTGCATATCTTACCAGGGTCCCTGGATATATGATCCTGTCCTGCTGCTTTTCTGTTGCTTTTTTCTGAAGATTTATCTTTATTTTAGTTGTAATTCCTGTTTGGTCCTGGGAGATTATCGCTGTAGCTTTCATTCACTTCTCCGCCATTTTCACATCCTCTAAGCCTTTCTTGTGCACGGTTGGGTTGCAAAGGCCTCTCTGGTGTCCCGACACTCTGCTGGTCCCAGGGGTAACTGGATCGCACAGTCCCTTTGGAATCCTGGCTCTATGCCTATCTTATGGGCTGCTGGGTCGCACAGGCTTCTCTGGTCCTTTATGTTTTCTTTTAAGTATTTTTAACTCTTTTGTAATCTCAACTTTACATTCTGTTTCTTACATGAGCTTTCTGAGTGTTATGAACTTAATGTTTGTGTAACCTCCAACTCCACGTGTTAGTGTTCTCACCCCAATGAGATAGTATTTGGAGATGAGACTTTGGAAGATAATAAGATTTAGGTAAGTTCATGTGGGTGGGACCCCTCATGATGGTACTGGTGTCCTTATAAGAAGAAGAGAGAGAGAGATCAGAGCTCTTGTGAATATACAGCTGTCTGCAAGCCAGGAATCAGGTTCTCACCAGGAACAAAGTCTGTCAGTACCTTTTTTTTAGTATCTTGATCTTATACTTCCCAGCCTTCTGTTGTTTAAATCACCTAGTGTATGCTATTTTAATATAGCAGTCCATGTTGACTAGACTTTGAAGGAAGAATTTTTATGTAAAATTAATTTATTCCTAAATTACTACTTTGGTATGTTAATATTCACACAATTCAAAACTGAAGACTTACCTTTATTCACTCTTTTTTTTTTTTTTTTAAATCCTCACCAGAGGAAATTTTTGCATTTGTCTTCAGATAGAGTGGGAGAGAGAGGGGGGAGGAGAGAGAGAGAGAAACATTGACATGAGAGAGACACATCGAGTGGCTGCCACCCACACAACCCCAACGGGACCGGGGACAAACTGCAACCAAGGTACATGCCCTTAGCAGGAACCGAACCAGGACTCTCTGGTCCACAGGCCAATGCTCTAACTGCTTAGCCAAACTGACCAGGGCCTTTATTCACTCTTAATCACCTATTTTATATATGATTAAGCATATTAGTATTCATTTAGGCAGAATTTTACTGAATCATAGTGCTGGTTTGCCACATACATTGATAACTTGCATATTGCTTGTGTTTAATTCATATCCATTTAGAAGTCTGATGATCCTATTACTAAAAAACATGTTCTTCTCTTCCTTAAGTAATCATTTCTCCTCAAAGTCTCAAAGTATAAATTGTACCACTTCATCATGGCCCCAATTTGTGCTTTTTATTATGCTTTAGAAACAATTGTCTTGTACAGGGTTACTGAAATGAAACTATTAGATGAACCCCTAATATTTTTGTTGGTATTTTTTTTTATCCTCACCCGAGGATATTTTTCCATTTTTTTGTACAGATAGAGTGGGAGGGAGAGAGAGAGAGAAACATCGACGTGAAGGGACACATCGAGTGGCTGCCACCCACACGACCATCCAGGGCCGGGGACAAACTGCAACCAAAGTACGTGCCCTTAGCGGGAACCGAACCCGGGTCTCTCCTGACCGCAGGCCGACGCTCTAACCGCTGAGCCAAACCGGCCAGGGCCTTGTTGGTATTTTTACATGCAACATACTTTTTCAATCTTTTCAATAATCCATTTAATATTTATTTGTTATTAAGTATAAGTTGGGCACTCCTGACCAAAACAGCAACAACAAAATAACACAGAGAACATCATTGTCTCTAACAGTGGTCCCCAAAGCACTGTGTGTGTACTTGAAGGACCCTACAAGAGTTTACAAGTCATTGTGTTTTGGTCATAAAAAAAAAATACAAATACTTATTATAATTTTTTGACACATCTCCAACAGTGAAAGTGAGAGGGAAAAGCATTTTCTCATTATTTCTAGAAAGAAGTAGAAGTTCAGGTTGTTTACTGTTCCTCAGTGACACTTCCGAGAGGGAGTTCTCATCATGCTGAGCAGGGTGGGCATTTCAGCTACTTATGTTGTCTCCACTCCCATTGTGGCCTGTAGCTTTGTTACAATAGGCCAGGGGTGAAAGTCTCTCTAGGCTTTCTCTAACACGACCCAAAGATGGAGAAAGAGCAGCATCTCTTCATGGCTTAGTGGGGTGGAATTCCATGCTCCCCATGAGGTTTTGTCACATTACGGTGACAATACATGTCCTGAGTCCCTACTCAAGCTTTTCTGAGGCTGGGAAAGCAGAGGGTTTGAGCACCTTGTTACAGCGTAAAAAGGGGGACTTTTTGTCTCCCTCATCACCTTTGCTGGTATGGGTGTAGGATGGGGCTATAGCTGTTTCTGTGGTATTTGGCTGGAGTAGAGTGGTTTTTATCTAAAACTTTTCTGTCTTTCTAGGTTGTTCCTTTTTTGGTCCTTTGGATACAGAGAGAAAACTTTTGTTGGAGCTTTATTATTTACATTTGTTGGAGTTAAGTTGCCGGGTTCTTCAGCTCTAAGGTTGGATATATGAGATAAACAGAAAATGCAAGGAATTTATCCCAGTGTCATTCCACAGATCCTAATGTTCCTCGGTAGACTGCCTTCTTTTCTCTACCAATCAGAGTCTTCTTATATCTGTTTTATATGTAATGTGACCACATATAGGTATAATTAGTGAGATAAAGAAAAGTCTGTCTCATCTATTTTCTCATATTAAGAAATATTTGTACTTTTAATTGCACTGGCCAGTTTAGCTCAGTGGTTGGAGCATCAGCCTGCGGACCAGAGAGTCCTGGGTTCAGTTCCCGCTAGGGGCACATACCAAAAAAAGAAATATTTGTACTTTTAATTGCTATATTTTTATTTCTATAAATTTTATTTGCTTTATTTTTCATACGACTCTTTATACTGATCATTTCATATTTGCCATCATTTTAAACACTATTGTTGTAGTCTCTTTCAGATATTCTACTATCTGGAGTTTGGGCTCTTTAATTTTTCAAATATTTCTGTCTTCTGACTCTCACTTTTGAAGGATTATATTGTTGATTGCACTTTTTATTTTAAATTTATATTCTTTAGGTCTTTAACTATGGAAAGACATTGGGATCTTGTGTGACAATTGCCACAGTAGTTTTATATTTACTTCTGCTGTCCCAATGTGATTATGTTTTATGTTCTATCTGTGAATTTTATTGGAAAGTCCAGGGAGTTATATATGCAAGGCACAGATGTAAAGGATGTTTGCCATCTTGTTATGAAAACATTTCACACAGGTTCTCAGAACAAGAGAGACAATTTTTTCTTTTTCCTTCAACACTAATAAATAAAGTGATTTTCTTCATCCATCCATTCACTGAGGTTGTGGCACTTCAGTATAGCTTTGCTATCACACTTACACACAAGAGTGTCATGTCCATTTCTCACCTTGTATGGAATCAAAATGATGTCTAATTTCTTTATGGGTTGTAAATTCAAACACATTTGTTACCCAAATATATCCACTTCAACACATCAACATTGTCACAATGTCAGTACTTTATTTTTCTCTAGGCCCGCCTTTCTATTGTCTTTCCTTTTTGTTTGGACAAATATATATTTTCAATCACCTGCTATTTCAAAGATACACTTTAAATTACATGTATGTTTTTTGTGTCAGTCTTTGCATGGAACTGTTTCTAGCTGCCTGCTTCTAAATATTGACATAAATAGAACCATCCCTTTCCCCTTTTACTGAGAATATCTTTTATACTCAAAGTTCCATTCATGCATCATATTCTCAAAATAGGTTTTTATCCTGATTCTTCCTGATTACAAAAGTTGCAATAATTAACCATTCTACTGGATGATAACTGCTTTCAGCACTTTTCAATTTTTATTATAAAATATATTTTAGTTTATATCAGTGCCTAATTAGAATGTGAATTTCTTGTCAGTTGAGGATGTTTAAACAAAACTATGCATCAGTTAGATTTCTCTAGTAAATTGTGAGATTGAAGAATATGAATGTTGCTGTTATATCTCTTTTGATACTCCATATTATTCATTACAGCATAGGCCCAAAGATTGGATTTAAGAAATACAACTTTATGTTTATCATTAGTTAACTGTTTATTTTTACTTCATATTGAGCTTGATATTTTCCCATTGAACCTCATAATCTTAAAACTTTCCCCTCTCTATTTTTTTTGTTTAATCATTTTAAACTCAGTCTTAGAGATAAAATTAAAACATATTTTAAAAAATAACTCTTCATGCAATATTTGTCGATGTTGATAGCTGTTTTGTTGAAGGATAAAATCATTTTTTAGCTATTAAAATTATTTAATTTAAATATGTTTTATTTTATATTTGGTTAATCAAATATTAATTCATGCTTATTTGTTGTTTTTTAATGAATACATTCACTTTAGATCCTTATATTAAAGAATGTTCCAACTGCTGTGGACTACATGAGTTAATCTATGTGTCAGCTTAGATATGTATTTCATTTTCACAATTATAAACAAATCTCTGACTTCAAAAGAAAAAAAATTTGCCTTGTAGCATCAAGCAGAGTTATTAAAAGGTTTGCCACTATTTTATATATATGAATCTATCTCAAATATTTCCCCACTATCACCATATTTTTAGTGAAAGAATGTGATTTTGCTGATCTCACTATGTTTAGAATACATCCTATATAACTGATGATTAGCAAATTCTGTTATATACATTTTTTATAGCACCAGCATTTTATTTTGTATATTTTATCTCTTTCTTCTTGTCTTCCATAATTGAGAGAAAGATGGGGCAGAGAGCCCGGCCAGTGTGGTTCAGTGGTTGAGCATCAACCCATGCACCAAGAGGTCACAGGTTCGATTTCCGGTCAGGGTACAAATCCTCTGTGTTGTGGGCCAAATCCCCTGTGGGGGGCATGCAGGAGGTGGCCAATCAATGTTCTCTCTCGTTGATGTTTCTATCTCTCTTTTTCTCTCTTTTCCTCTCTGTCTAAAATCAATAAGAAAAAAAAAGTTAAAAAAAAAAAAAAAGGTGGGGCAGAGAGAGGAAGACTCTCAAAATATTCTACATTTTAGGCTACATTAGATTTGTCTTTATTTTACCTTCTATTTTGAATGATAGTCTTGCTGGATAGAGTAGTCTTGAATTCAGATCCTTGTTTTTCATGACCTTTATTACTTCATGCCATTACCTTCTGGCCTGTAGTATTTCTGTTGAGAAGTCAGCTGATAGCCTTATGGGGTTCCTTTGTAGGTAAACTGTTGCTTACCTCTTGCTGACTTTAGAATTCTCTTTTTGCCTTTAATTTTTAGCATTTTAATTATTATGTGTCTTGGTGTGGACCTGTTTGGGTTCTTCTTACTTGGGGCTCTCTGTGTTTCCTGAAATTGAATACCTTCTTCTTTTACCAAGTTAGGGAAGTTTTCTGTCACTATTTCTTCAAATATATTCTGTAACCCTTGCTCATGTTCTTCTTCTTCAGGCACACCTATGATGCATATGTTGCTATGCTTCATATTGTCCCGTAGTTCTCTTAATCTTTCTTCCTGTTTTTAATTGTTTTTTTGTTTTTTTTCTTTGATTGAATGATTTTTTTTCTACCTTGTCTTCTAATTCACTGATCCAGTCCTCAGCTTCGTCTACTCTACTGGTTATTCCTTCAATGTGTTTTTTATTTCTGTCATTCTTCATTTCCAATTAGTTGGTTTTCAGTGTTTCTATATCTTTTCTCATGCTATTGAGCTTCTTCATGATTATTGCTCTGATATCTCCCTCTGATAGCTTGCCTAATTCTGTCATTTATTTCTTCTCCTGCAGAATTATCTTGTTCTTTCATTTGGGTTTTGTTTTTCTGTTTCACCATTTTGGCTGTCTCAGTGGGTTTTGGAGCCTGCCAAAATTTCCCTGTGGGTGTTGGTGTTCCACTGGTTGTGGCTCCCTCTACTGGGCTTGGATGAGTGTGGGAGGACTCAAGTTAAACACCGCTGTCAAGTCTTACTTTCCTGGCTAGATTTGCAAGCTAAGAACAGAGTCGGTTATACTCTAGCTATTTGCCTAGAGGCTATTAGTCTCAGTTGCTTGATGAGCCTCAGTTATCTCTTGCTAGCTTATCAATTGAGATGTTAATGAACCTCAATTTGCATTTCTCTCCCTTGTCTTGGTGGTGTTGAATTCCTGTGGGAGGGTCCTTGCTTCTTCCCAAAGAGCTCTAGGAAGGGGCTCTTTGAGTAAGATGGCCACTGTCCCCTGAGGGAGCGACCCAGCACTGAACTTCTGGCATCAACCTTCCCCCCTCCCCCACCTGAGCCGGGAGTTCTGGACTTTCTCCACTTAGTTTCAGTTCAGTCAGTTCTCCCTCTGCTGGAGCCCAAGGTGAGTGGCTATAGCTGATTTTCCAGTGAGGTTCTTACTAGCTCATTAAATTGAGATGTTAAGGAGCCTTAATTTGTTTTTCTCTGGTTTGCCCTGATTGTGTTGAATTCCTGTGGGAGGGGCCATTGCTTCTACCCAGGGCTCTAGGAAGGGGCTCTTTGAGTAAGATGAGTACTGTCCTTCCAGATTCAGCACAGAACACCCTGCATCCACCCCTCTGCAGCCAGGAGCCCTCTTTTCACTCAGTCCCAGTCCAGACCTTCTTCCCTCTTTCAGAGCCCATGGTGAATGGCTGTAGCTAGTTTGGTGCCTTTTTTTTTTTTTTAAAGCTCCACTTTCTCAGTGGGAAGTCCATGCCACTAATACAACTCTGCTCTGCTCCACAGACTTCCAGCCTGTGCCTGCGCACCTCTGCAATTTCCACGAGGCTCGATTTGGCATCCCTGGTTGTTGTGGTTCTGCCCAGCTGCTCTTCAGTTGGCTTTTCTTGATGATGTGTCTTTATTTAGTTGTAATTACACTTTGGACCTGGGAGGCGAACAGTGTAGCTTCCATTCACTCTGCCGCCGTTTTTTCTCCATTAAATTTGTCTTTATATTATGGGCTGAATTATATCCCCCAAAATTTATATGATGAAACCATAAGCCCCAGTACTTCAGACTGTGACTGGATTAGGAGATTGGGCCTTCAATTAGATGATTAAGTTAAAATGAGGTCATTGGAGTGGGCACTAATGCAATCTGACTGGTATCTTTATGAGAAGAGGAATTTGAATAGAAGGAGATATTAGGGCTCTGTGAACACAAAGAAATGATCACAGGAGGACAGAGGGAAAAGGCAATCATCTTTCTACAAGCCAAGGAGAGAGGCCTCAGGAGAAACCGACCTGATGAAACCTTGATCTTGAACTTCCAACCTCCAGAAATGTGAGGAAATATATTTCTGTTGTTTAAGCCACATAGTCTGTGCTATATTGTTACAGTAGGTATAGCATACTAATACACTTTATTATACCTGATAAAATTCCCCTAATAGGTACTTTTTGAGTTGGTTACACATTTTTGGTTATGCATCAAATATGGACTTACTTTCAGAATTAGCCATTCTTTTTTGTTTGTTTTTATGAATTACAAGACATTCTGTCCTGTGTCTGGAATATTTTGCCTTAAGATTGACTTGGTTTTAACCCCTTTTCACCCCTAATATTTGTTTAAATAGCAGACTTGTCTTGCACTGATTCTTTAGCCTAAGTATGGACCTCTCCTAACTCTAAGAACATTTTGTGACACTTAGCCACAAACATTTGTAATGCATGTTTCTTTGTGTGATTATTTGCATATTGTATATCCCTTCTTCACTACAAATCTCATAGAACATATTTGTGTCTAATATATTCCCTTGAACCCTTACCCAGTGATCTTTTTTTGTTGTTAATCCTTGCCTAAAGATATTTCCATAAATTTTTAGAGAGAGGGGAAGGGAGGGAAGGAAGGAGAGAGGGAGAGAAATATTGATTTGAGAGAGACACATCAAGTGGTTGTCTTCCACATGACCCCAACCGGGCCAGGGTTCTAACCTGCAACCCATGTACATGCCCTTGACTGGGAATTAAACCCTCGACCCTTCTATCAACCACGAAGCTCTAACTACTGAGCCAAACTGGCCAGGGTTCTCCCAGTGAATAAATAATTGTACAACAAATGTATAATTGATAGAAGAATTTTATATTATGAAATTTTATTTATTTCCACAACAGCTAAATCTGTGCATATTAAATCTACAAAAAGAGCCCTGCCTGTGTGGCTGAGTAGATTGAGTGTCATCCCATGGACTGTGAGGTCCCTGTTCAATGTCTAATTCCCAGTCAAGACATATGCCCGGGTTGTGGGTTTGATCCCCAGTAAGGTGTGTTCAGGAGGCAGCCAATTGATGCTTCTCTCTCACATCAATGTTTCTATCTCTCTCTCCCTTCCTCTCTCTCTAAAAAAAAAAAAAAAAATGAAACATATTTTTAAAAAATTCTACAAAAAGACTGGATTATTCATAGCAGATCACAAATTTTTTACTAGTCAAAAAAAGATGGAGGCAGAAGTGCATAAAACACCATAATTTTAGTTTAATTTGTATTCAGAAGAAAATTCGTTGTTGACCAAACAAAATCTTATTTATTTGATTTTTAAAGAAGTGTTAGAAAGAATTAAGAAAATATTTCTGAGAGTGTAAATAAATATCAGACAAATGTATCACAAAAATAAAAAATTGTTATTTTTGCCCTCCCAGTGTAACTCAGTGGATTGAGTGACATCCCATGGACTGAGAGATCCTGGTTTGATTCCCACCTGGTCAGGACACATCACCAGGTTTCAGGTTTGATCCCCAGTAGGGGTCGTGCAGTAGGCAGCCAAATGATGTTTCTCTCTCACATCAATGTTTTTCTTTCTCTCTTCCTTCCTCTCTCTCTAAAATCAATAAAAACATACAGAAAGTTATTTTTGCCAAGATGTTGATACTAACAGTTAAGTAAAATGTAAGTGTTTTACTTTTCAGCTTATAAATCTGGTAAAAATCATTGATAACTTTCTTGTGTTCAGCATAAAGTTGTGTGGTGGTTTGAGCAAAGCAGTTCATAGAACTGATAGCCCCCAGCACTTGCCTGTGATGTGCATCTTCGCTCATGTTCATTGCTGACCTTTGCGTGTGCTGGTTGGTGTGAGTTCACCTTGTTTTTACAGCTGGCTGACACTAACTTAGAGTCACAAACTTGATCAGAGCATTGAATGTTAGTAAAAGAACAGAGCTGTGAGAAAGAATCAGACAGCCAAAGAATGATGAGAAGACTAAAATGAATGTTTCCCTGGCCAGCTTGACTCAGTGGTTAGAGCGTCAGCCCATGGACCAGAGAGTCCCGGGTTTGGTTCCTGCTAAGGGCAGGTACTTTGGTTGCAGTTTGGCCCCAGCCCAGGTTGGGGTCATGTGGGTAGCAACCAGTCGATGTGTCTCTCTCACATCGATGTTTCTCTCTCTTCCTCCCTCTCTCCCTCCTGCTCTATCTGAAGATAAATGCAAAATTGTCCTCCTGTGAGGATAAAAGAAGGTAAAATGAATGCTGCTTCATGTATTTGAGAAATCAATAAGCAAACATACTTTACATTTTCTTTTTAAAAGATGAGAAAACATTAGGCTAATTTTTAATTGATTGAGATTTTATTATTCTCTTTTTCTATAAGTACTACATTTATTTTCAAAGCTGTATGCTGTTTTCCTGCTTAGATTTCAAACTCAATAAAATCTGGTTTTCTCTTAAACTGGAACTGATAATAACTGCTATTGGCAGGGATGGGGGAGGGAGCAGCGAGGAGGGGGTTCAGTGGGGGGACATCTGCAATACTTTCAACAATAAAGATAAATTTAAAAAAAATAGATCACATAATGTCATCTTGGTACTAATGACTAGGTTGCTGTTTTTTTGAAGAAGAAATAAATTACACTTAACTTTGAAAGATCCTGCTAAGAAAATTGTACATCCTCTGAAATGTTAATTAGATGATTTTAAATGTTTTAAAATATTTGTCAGCTTTATGGCATGGATGTTTGCATATTTTATGTGCATATGTGTTACATATTTTCATATTGTTCTATTTATCTCTTTATCTAGGAAAATAAAATACAACTTAGACTTTTAGGATCATAATTTTGTTTCAGAAAAAATACCTGACTTTTATCAAGGTAGTACAGTTGATCCTTGAATAACATGGGTTTTAACTTCACAGGTCTATTTATATGCTATTTTTTTCAATCAATGCCTGTACTGTTTTGGATCCATGGTTGGGAGTGCATGGATCTGGAGGACTGACAGTGTGCATTGCTCTATGCCATTTTATATAGGACACTTGAGCACCAAATGATTTTGGTATCCATTGGGGTCTTGGAACCAGTGCCTTGAGTATACCAAGGGACAACTTAAGTTTTGGGGGAGTCAAAAGTTATCCATGAATTTTCAACTGTGCAGGGCTGGCACCCCTCAGCCCCACACTGTTCGAGTGTCAACTATACCTTGTATCAGAAAATATTTTGTTATTTTTTAACAGAACCTAGTTTTGCCATGATTAGGGCGCATTATAAAGTTTTTAAAAGGACAGCAACTGCTTTTCTTTGTACAATTTCTATTCTTGTTTCTCGTTCCAACTGTCACTGTTCCATTTTAGGTTAAAGTATTACTTTCTGATAAAAGAGTCAATCCCATTTATTTTCACCAAGATATGTAGACATCCACTGCATTTCCTTTAAATCATTGCCCAGCCAGTGTGGCTCAGTGGTTGAGCATCAACTCATGCATCAAGAGGTCGCTGGTTCAATTCTCGGTCAGGGCACATGCCTAGGTTTTGGGTCTGATCCCCAATGGGGGGCATGCAGGAGACGGCCAATTGATGTTTTGTCTCATGGATGTTTCTCTCTCTCTCCCTCTCCCATCTTCTCTCTCTAAAAATCAATAAAGAAAAAAGTTTTTAAATCCTCATGAGTATATGTTTTTGTTGATTTTTAGAGAGAGAGGGAGGGAGAGAGGGAGAGAGAAACATTAGGCAGTTATCTCTTGTAGGCACCCTGAATGAGGATAAATACACAACCTCAGTATGTGCCCTAGGTATGTGCCCCCTAACTGGGGAATTAAACCTACAACCCAGATTTGTGCCCTGACGTGACTGGGAATTGAACCTGCAAATTTTGATGTATGGGATGATGCTTCAACCAACTGAGCCACCCATCCAGGGCCCAGTGTATGTTGACCTTAACCATTCTGTTGTCTGCATCAAGTTCTTATCTTTTTGAAAATTTATACTAAAATTATATAGACATAAAATTCCATAGAAATCAATAAAATTATACAGCTTAAAAAAATAGTTCTTCTATTCAGCTGGTCACCTAGTTGTTTATTCATAAAACTGTTTGTTTGATTGTTTATTTAATTAGTCTACATATTTACTGAGCATCTCTTATGTACACATCATAGTTCAGGTGCCAGAAATTTCTACACCTTAGGGAAAACATACTTTGCTTTTTGTCTGTGGAGCACAAACTTCAAATTTCTGCTATGTAACAGAAGTTTCCAAAGGTCCTTTTATTCCAAAAATTTTATTTACTTTCCAACCCACCATGAAGTTGCTCTTTTATTTATTTATTTTTTTGGGTTTTTTTATTACTTTAGTTTTGTTACTGATGTTTCTGCTTTTTTTTATCACTGACACCCTCCTCCCCATACCCCATCCCCGGCTTTGTTGTCTGTGTCCATTGATTATGTGTCCATGCATATAAGTTCTGTGGTTTATCTCTTCCCTCCCCCCACCACCCTCTCTTTTGAGGGTTGTTAGTCTGTACGCCACTTCCACGTCTCTGGGTCTACCCTATTCCTCAGACTGTTATGTTCATTATATTCCACAAATAAGTGAGATCATGTGGTATTTGTCTTTTTCTGCTTGGCTTGTTTCGCTTAGGATAATACTTTCCAGGTCCCTCCATGTCGTCTCTAAGGATAAGAGATTTTTCTTTCTTACAGCTGCATAGTACTCCATTGTGTATATGTACCACGGCTTTTTTATCCATTTGTCTACTGATGGACACATGGGCTGTTTCCAGATCTTAGCTATTGTAAATAGTGCTGCTACAAACATGGGGATACATATATTCTTTCTGATTGGTGCTTCAGGCTTCTTAGGGTATATTCCTAGAAGTGCAATCACCAGGTCAAATGGCAATTCAATTTTTAATTTTTTGAGGAAACACCATACTGTTTTCCATAGTGGCTGTACCAGTCAGCATTCCCACCAGCAGTGTACTAGAGTCTGCTTTTCTCCACACCCTCGCCAACACTTGTTGTTTGATGATTTGTTGATGGCGGCCATTCTGACAGGTGTGAGGAGATACCTCATTTTTGTTTTAATTTGCATCTCTCTGATGATTAGTGATGTTGAGCATTTCTTCATATGTCTCTTGGTCATTTGTATGTCCTGTTTGGAGAGGTGTCTATTTAGTTCCTCTGCCCATTTTTTAATCAGGTTCTTTGTCTTCCTTTTGTTGAGTTGTATGAGTACTCTATATATTTTGGAAATTAACCCCTCATTGGCATTGATGTTCTCCCATACAGTGGGTTGCCTTTCCATTTTGATGGTTGTTTCTTTTGCGGTGCAGAAGCTTTTTAGTTTGATGTTGTTCCATGTGTTCATTTTTTTTCCCTTTGTTTCTATTGCCTTGGCAATTATTCAATTTCTCTATTGTGTTGTCTTCCTGTGAAATTTAAAAAAAAAAAGTCTTAGTGTCTGCCAGGACGAAGTAAGTGCTTGTGCTAAAGCCGTCCCAATCTCACTCATATGTGGAATCTAATGAACAAAGTAAACTGATGAATAAAATAGAAACAGAGACTTGGATACATGGAACAGACTGAGAAACCTCAGGGGAAAGGGGAGAGGGAAGAGATTAAGCAAAGAATGTACATGTATAGATGTATAGCCCATGGACACAGACTGTAGGTGGTGAAGGCCTGAGATGGGACGGGAACCAGGAGGAGAGGGGAAAGGGGGAAAAATGAGGGGGCATCTGTAGTACTTTCAACAATAAAGATTAAAAAAACAATGAACCCTAACTTAAACTATGGACTTGAGTTAATCATAATGTATCAAGATTGGTTTGTCAGTTATAAAAATGTACCATCTAATGTATAATGTTATTAATAAGGGAAACCAGTGGGAATAGGAGGATTGGGGAAGCAATCGGAAATTGTACTTTCTGCTCATTTTTCTTAATCTGATATATGTTCTAAAAATAAAATCTATTAATTTAAAAAAAAGTAAATTACAGATCAACAGCAAGCACATTGCCAACTGCCAATTAGTGTTCTTAAAAGACAATTTATCAAATGAATATTAGGGGACTGAAACATCCAAAGTAATTTAATACTATTTTTCCTAGTAGAATTATTCATGTCATTTTTCTTTTTTACTGAAAATAATAATGATAAACAAACTTTAATTTTTTAAAAAAGAAAATGGTTATTTACCCTAAGTGATCATTTTGGCAGTGGCATTGAATTAACATACCTTTTTTGTGACTCAGAAAGCACAACAAAGTTTGGAAAATTTATTAATTTTCCAGGAAGTTTTAGAATAAGGCCAAGAATGAGAATTCTAATAACTGGGGATACATGGGAAAGGCAAAAATGAACATGTTGATAACTGATTTAGACTGAAAACATGGTTTTTATTTATTTTTTTTACTTTCATGAGGATTTATTAATACTGACTACTAAATAAAAATGGCAAAGACACAACAAATATCATGCATAAAAGCATTAAGAAGCACTACATTGGTGTGAGGACAAATTGGAAATATAATTTATATTCTGAATAGAAAATGAATATCTAGCAATGTTTGACAGAAACAAATTATGGTAAAAAAAATAAAAATAAAAATGTAATGGTTCTCGTACCTAGATAATGAGACAAAATTGGAAATATTGAGGTTCTTCATAATGTACCAAACAGGGTCCAAACAAGGCGGACCCTGGGCAAGAATGTTAAACAAGGGCTTGACTTTGATATCTGTTTCTCAGGACCCAGCCCCACTAAGCATCCCCCAACCCCCTTCCAGATCTAGGCATTTATGAGTACCTGGCCACAGACAAGAATTGTAAAAACATGGTTTTTAAATAATAAACAATAATTTGAAGATGTAAATAATGTTGCCTTCTAAATTTTTATACAAATTTTATTAATATAGCATCTATTTAGAAAAAATTGTCATCATTGGGTCCCTATATCTAAAAGGGTGGACTGCAGTTGTTCCAGAGACATGACAATGATAATCAAACCAATAAGGGTGATAGAAGTAAATACGGTGGCAAAAGGGACTTGCTGGGTCCTTCCCTGTCTCTTGTTAAAGCCTTTGTTTTAGTCTGTTTTGTCTAGTATAAGTATTGCTATGTATGCTAGTATAACTTTTTGTTTTTATTTTCATGGAATATCTTTTATATCCCTTTACTTTCAATCTCTGTGTGTCTTTCAATCTGAAATAGACAGCATATGTAAGTCTTGTTTTATTATCCTTCAGTTAACTGTATGTCTTTGGAGCATTTAATTCATTTGCATGGAAAGTAATTATTGATAGATTTGTATTTATTGCCATTTTATTATTCATATTTATTATCTTTTTTTCTTAAAAAAGACCCTTTAAAATTTCTTGTAATATTGGTTTGGTAGTGATGGATTCCTGTAGCTTTTTCTTGTCTGAGAAGCTCTTTATCTGACCTTTGAGTCTAAATAATAACTTTGCTGTGTAAAAGTAATTTGGTCTGTGGGTCCTTGCTTTCATCACTTTGAATATTTCATGCCAATCCCTTCTGGTCTGCAAAGTTTCTGTTAAGAAATCACCTAAAATTCTTATGGGAGCTCCCTTGTAGGATACTAACTTCTGTTCTCCTGCTTCTTTTAAGATTTTCTTTTTGTCTTTAACCTTTGCCATTTAATTATTATATGCATTTTGGAGTGGGCCTCTTTGGGTTCATCTTGTTTAGAACTCTCTGCACTTCCTGGACTTTATGTATATTTCCTTTACCAGGTTAGGAAAGTTTTCCATTATTATTTTTCATATATGTTTTCAATTCCTTGCTTTCTCTCTTCTTTCAGTACCCCCATGATGCAAATGTTGGTACACTTGAAGTTGTCCCAGATGCTCCTGAAACTATCCTCATTATTTTGGATTTTTTTTTTCTTCTTGTGCTTTCCACTTTCTTATCTTCTGAATCACTGATTGGTCTTCTACTTCATCTATTCTACTGTTGATTCCCTGTAATGTATCCTTCACTTCAGTTATTGTAGTCTTCATTTATGACTGGTTCTTTCTTAGTCTTTCTATCTTTTGTTGAAGTTCTTGTCCCCAAAGTTCATTAAAAATCCTTATGACCAGTGTTATAAATTTTATATCTGGTAGATTGTTTGTCTCCATTTTGTTTAGATCTTTTTCTGTAGATTTGTTCTGTTCTTTCATTTAGGACATGTTTCTTTGCCTCCACATATTGGGTGCCTCCCTGTGTTTGTTCCTATGTATTAGATAGAGCTCCTACATCTCCCAGCTTGGGTAGACTAGTCTTATGTAGTAAGTGGCAAAGACTCTCTGGTCATCTGAGCTGGGTGCTCCAGGTGCACCCCCTACATGGGATGTGTGCATTCTTCTTTTGTAATTGAGTTTTGACTGCTGTTGGCACATCAGTGGGAGGGATTTATCACAAGGCTGATGGGTTTCCAGGAGTGGCCCTGTCTCCAGTGAAGGATCTTCTGTGCAAGGTTGATCCCATAGAACAGAATTTGCTTTAGTGGAGCTCTTTTGCCTGATAAGTACTCCTCTTGAGTGCGTTGCTGGAGGAGGTGACTGGCTCATACTCCAGCATGGGTTTGCTGGCTCTGGGGCCTCCCAGGAGGTGTAGGCCAAGGTCAGTCACTGCCTGTGTTCTGCCCAGAGCCACCTGGCATGAGCTACAAAGCAATCTGCAGATGGCTGTTACTTGTGCTGGGCTTAGAGGTGGCTGGGAGGGGCCAAGCTATGACGTGAGGCAAGCTGCTGCTATTGCCATACCTGGGACCACTTAACAAGTGGTACAGGGCGTGCTGAGGCCAGATGCTGTTTCCTTGGGGTTTGTGAACCTTTGAGAAATTTTAGAAAAGTTGATATCGTGAGTCAAGACAACTGTGCGGTGGTAGTCACAGGAAAAGGGGGATGGAGGTAGATGGAGGTTGGCAAAGGTGGGGAGAAGGGGCACGAAAAGCGTCTTTGCTTTGGGAATTAGGCACATGATACAGTGTGCATATAATGTTTTATTGAGCTGTATATACTTGTAACTTGTATGGTATTGTGAACCAATAAATAAATTCAATAAAATAAATTTACCCACAATAAATTCAATTAAATAAATGAATATATAAAATTATGAAAATAGACAAAACTGATATAATAAAATATACTCTTTCTGTGAATTTATAGATGAATGTCAACTATATACATATGTGTATATATAAATATAGTTCTTTGAATGGTAAATAAATGAGGTATATTTTAAGCATATCTAGGTAATGGAAATCCTTTCTTGTTTATTCTTATGAAAATGAGAATACTTAATGATATAAAATGTGACCACTGTTTTGAAATATGTAAAGTATTTGACTATATTTTACAAAGTGCTTAATTAACAAACTTTGGTTCTATTGGCTTTAATAATATGTGTGTTGAATGAAGAGTACCACGTTAAGACTAATAAAATTTACTAAAATCATATAGTTTCATATTTAGTAATCTTGGTTCCCTTATATTTTAACCATTGCAGAGGTCAAATGAATTTTGTATTTATCATCAAAAAAGGGGAATTTTAACCAGCAATTAACCCTGAAATGATTTTAATATGATTCTGACATATTGTTAGGTACCTGTCAATGTAAGTTTACTACTACCATAAATAATCTTTAGTGCTAATTCATAGCAATTGCGTTAGATAAACCAGCTGATAATGAATGGCAGCAATTCACTGATCCAAATAACAGTTATTATGTTCTTATTTGAATGTCAGTTTATATCTGAAGTTCTTGGATTACATAACTGTTATTACTAATGGTTATAATCTAGAAATGTGATGAGTATTAAATGGTGTCTTAATAGAAAACCAAGCCATTTTGAAGAAAATGAATTTAATACTGTAAATATAATACATCCTTGGAGGAAACTCAAATGAAGGACTGAAAAAGTAAAAAAGGAAAGATACATTTGATGAATAGAAACTGCTGGAGCTGCTGTTATACTCAGGCTGGTACACTTGCTGGTCACTGCGGTTGCTATGGCTACTTGTACTGCCATTTAAGTACAGTGGGTTTTGTCCTGAAAATGGCTTCTCTACCACAAGTAATTCCTATTGAAAGAATACAGGACTTGGAATCTGAGAAATGTAGTTTGCAGTCTTCCTGCTCCAGTTTTAGGAAGAAATGTATAGTAAAGCAGGTGAAGAGATCTGGCACCTTCCGCATGGTAGTAAGAATAATACTGACTACTCTTTCTTGGAAATTTAATATGCCTTTAAACTGACTTCTAGAAATCTCAACCCATAGTATAATGTGTTTCTCCTGTGCTTGTGTTTATGCAACAACATAATTAGACTTCCATCAAGTATAGCTGTTACAAAATAGACCAATTACATTAGATATATTGTCCACTTATTTAGCACAATAAACGCACAAGGAAGGAATAGCTTCAAGTCGTCTAATCCATGTTATCCTTTATTCTCTTTGCTTATATTTTAGATACAAAATTATTCAGTTTTTAAATTGGAGGATTTTATTGAGGAAAACAGCATGAGGATAACTGCTTTCATGTACTGAGCTCTCACTGTGTTGCACGAATAGCAAGCAAATACCTTAGTTGTGCATTTCCCCCTTTAACTCTAGGAAAATCCCACAAGGTAGACACTACTAAGTTAATAGCTAACTCAAAGCCTTATTTCTGTTAAGAAGGAGAGTTAGGCTTTGGGCTTTAACCCAAACCAAGAGACCACAGTCATTACACCATATCACACTGCCTCTTCACCTGGTCTTTGCACAAATACAGAGCCTAACAGTTTACTCAGTTCTTTTCATTACACCTGGATCTTAACTACACAATTCTTTCTTTTCACATACTAAGAGTGTTCGTACCTTGCCAATGAATTTTGTCAGTAGCATTTACATCCATTCTGTTATATGCTTCTAGTCAGTGTCTCTTAAGCAATCTGTTTATAAGCATATTCTCAACCCAAATATCATGTTTTTATTTCATTATAGTTAATTTACCATAAGCAATACTAACCAACCTTCCAAGGAATGGAATTAAATTCTACATAAGTTATTGGGGAATGAAATCTGTGCATGTTAAATTCTGATTTAAACCAAATTACTAATTAAACAGACTTAAAAAACAAAAAACAAAACAAAATGAAAATAAAATTTACAGGTTGAGAAAGACTCAGAACACTTCTATCCATTACATTGGCTCCAATGGTAGGTGTAAGTCCTATGTGGCCAGGGAGGTGGCTCCCTGCAGGCCAAACGGAGCCATTTATCTATGCAAATCCCTTTTGTGCAGGAGTAGAATGACCTTGTCTCCTCCACCCAAGGACAGACATAACGGGGGCCGGTCAGGTGCCATATGATGCACATGCTTCTAGTCAAAGAACATTCACTGAGCCTGAAATAGAGAAAGATGTTCCCACACAAAGTGAGAGATGCAGAGTGGGCTTTTGTCTCTTGGTGAAAAAGTGTTCCAGGCCTAAGGCCTGTTCTTAGGCAACTGAGTGAGTTTTGAAAGACTGCATGCTTAATGCTCTCTTTCCAAACATCGTAAAACCTTATTTATAGCAAATAGATATTACGTATTCTTCAGGATAGATGTATATTTTTCATAAATCATTACAAGTTGATAAAGGAAACTAAAACTAATATTGATTAGTTCCAGACTACATCAATTTTTGTCTTCCCTTTCTAAATGTCTTTATTTTACTATGTCTGTGTTGTTGTTTTTCCTTCAGTGCATAAGTGAAAAAAAAATTTTTTCCAGTCCAAGACAGGTTTCTAAAAATTTATATAAAGTTGGTTTAATTTTTTCTTTTGATTCAAGCAAATGGAAAAAAAAAAACCCTAAAAAACAAACTTACATTACAAAACTCAAAGCTTCTTGAGTAGTTAATGTTATTTTTATTTATTATTTTTTTGTCTGTCATGGTAAGTCAACTTTAGATGTTAGCACAATGAAAGCTCTTTCATTTTCTGGAAAAATAAAATGGAAAATGGCCATCTGTTCAACCTTCTGTGATCAGGCCTGTCCCTTAGTGTGTGTCTGCAGCATATTTTCAGAACTGCAGGGGAGAGATGTGACTAACAGAAAAATGTGTTTGTAATGTAATCCTCAACAATTTAAAAATGCATAAAAATAAGAATAATTATCAATTAGCTAAAATTTAGTTTAAACTTTTACAGTTGTTCATATTCCTAATCTTTAAATGAATATTTTTTAAAAGTCATTTCAGTGTCAAGTAGAATCATCTGTAAGATGCTTCCTTTTTTACCATTCACACTCATAACAATGAGAAATAGCAAGTTTTGTAAATAACTTCTTAATAACCTAGGGGCTTCAAGAGTAAAGCTGAAATTACCAAAGATAATTCATGAGATTGGCTTGAGAGCTTTCCTTTTAACCTCTTGTTATAGTTCTGGTTCATGTATGAAAACAAAATAGAATTAACATTTAAATATGTGAATGTTGACCTCTCTAATATATAAAAACTATATCCTACAATTTGAACAAAAAGAATATTTTAAAGAGTTTTTTTGATGTTAAATAAACTAAACAGTATAAAAAATATAGGGGTGAGCAAAAGTAAGTTTACAGTTTTGAGTGATATTATTTATTTATTAAATATTGTATTAATTTGTATTATTTGTCTTTTCCCCATAAAACAACTGTAAACCTGCTTTTGCCCACCCCTCTACAGTGATCATTTACATGGGTGTAAATGAGGATATTAAAAAAAACTGATTAGAAAGAAGTCAAGATAGCATTTTGAAATGGTTGTTTTGTAGGGTTGTCTTATTTGGTAGAGAGTGCATATAATAAGCATCATTCTGTTAAAAATATTTTTGAAATATCACCAGGATTCATTTCTCTAAAGACAAAGGATCTTCTTAAAAAGATGTAGACATATTAGAGAATATGCCAAAGATTTTAACAGCAGAGTATCTGTGTCTAATATATGAAAGATATACTAGGGGGAAAAAATGACTAACCCACATTTCTGCATCCATTTCTCATAGTTTCATTTAATTAGGATTCTGTTCTGGAATATTAATTGTGTCTTGATCCAGAATTAAAGAGAGGATGATAAGAAAACAACCTGCACGAGGTCACTGGGCCAATCATCCATCAGGGATAACTAGGATGAATTAGAATAAGATACAATTAAAACTTGATCTTCTACTATTGCTGAAAACATATATATGTAAGCACATCACATTTTAAAGGGGTTTAATTTATTGATACATCAATTGAGCATTCCCCAATTGGTTCATGCAATGTTTAAATGGCAATTACTCACAGGATTTCTTTTTCTTCTTAGATGACCTTACTTAGCACACCAGACAATCTATTCCTCAAACTTTTGTGGACAGTCACATACTTCACAATATCAAATGATGACTTTAATGAAAAGCAATTTAAATTATTGCCCTGTTTGTACACAGTTTCAAATACCATCATTAATGATTCACTTCATTTTTTGAAAGATGGTTTTGCTGAGTATAAGCTTCTTGACCATCAGCTCCTTTACTTTCAGCATTTTGATATGTCGCCCTACCATTTACTGCTTTCCAGTAGGTACAAACAGTCAGTTATTACTTTTATTGGAGTTCCCTTTTATTTAAATTGTTTCAGCCTTGCTGCTTTTGAGATTTTTCCTTCCATCTTCATCTTTCAATTGTTTATGTGTCTGGTTGTAGATCTCTGCATGTATACTACTTGGAACTAAATTAGCTCCTTAAATTTTTGTATGAATGTTTTTCATCAAATTTAGGAAGTTTTCTGCCCTTACATCTCCAGATTTTTTTTTTTTTTTTTTAGTTTTGCCTTTCTCTATTCCTCCAGGTATTTAAATTATTCATACATTTTCCTACTTAACATTATTCCACATTTCTATGAGGCTTTATTTTGATTTCATTATTTTATTTTACTTGCTTTTCAGAATATATAATCTCTATAAATTTATCTTAAGGATCACTGATTATTTTTTCTGCCAACTCAACTCTACTATTGAGTTCTTACAGTTAACTTCTACCTTGTTATTATAACTCCCCTTCCAAAATTTTATTTTTTATAAAATAATTTCTACATCTCTGTTAATATTCTTTGAAAGGCACCATCATCATATCTTTTCTTCTCTGTTTTTTAAATTTTATTTCTTTGAACATATAATAGCTGCTTTGAGATCTCTGTCAACTGTCTGACATCTGGACCCTCTTAAAGGCAATATCTGTTGTCTTAGATTTCCTGTGTATGGATCACAATCCCTATTCTTTTCATGTCTCAGTTTTTGTTAAACTGGATGTGCCAGATAATATAGCAAATCTGAATATTATCTCCTTCTCCAAGTTTTGTTATTGTAGCGTGTTTGTATATATTTTTTAATGACCTAGTTGCACTATTCTAATGAAGTATGTTATTCAAAATGTCCAGTCCCTGAGCTTACTGTTCAAAAAGTGCAACTCTGGGAATGTACACTGTCATCTTGGGATGAGAGTGGTTTTACAAGAATTCATGTTGCTTGTTTATTTCCCTGTCTTTCTATTTATGCTGTCTGTCACAGATGGTATCACATTCTATTGTTAGCTCGCAACAATTGCTCCCTGATTGTTATTATTTTTGACAATTCTTTGGGGCATGAATTACTCTATATTAATCTAATTAAAGTTGACTCTTTTAAACAGGTAGTATTTGTTGTTGAGTTCTCTGTTCTTACAGTCCCACATTTCTCCCTGGATGAAATCTCTGAACCACTCCAGAGCTTATGATAGGAGAGTATCCTATTTTTACTGAAGTGGAACCATAGTTTATAGACAGGTTTATAGGTGGGAATTCTGTTCTTCTTGGCTTACCTCTTCTGAATGTGAACACCATCCTATAAAAGCAAGCTGCAGTAGAGACAATTGAAACCAAATTGTCTTTGGTCTGCTATATTGGGGGTAGAACCTCTATCCTATGGGTCATGGATGGGTTGATGAGGTAATCCTTGACCTCTTGCCCACTCTTACCTGGAATTTGGACTTGGTAACACAGATCTTAGGAGGAATTGAAAATGCTGGAGGCTGGTCTCTCTGTGAGACATTCTATAACCCTCTACTGAAACTGAGAAGAGAGACAGACACATCTCCTTGGCCATAATAACTAGAGTAGAGTAAGAATGGTCTATCTAGGATCATCCTTTCGTGTTCATATAAGTGATTGAAATCGAACTTGTTCCTTTTACTTCAGGTAAAATTATTTTTCACAATGTTAATTGGAAAATAGCAGTATAAATTTATATTATACACTTAATAATAATAATAATAATTTAAAATAATATAAAATTGTATATAATGCTTACAACATGGCAGACACATCTGTATAATTCTCAATTTCTTAACACATTTCATCCTCATAGGAATTTACGATATAGAAACTATTGTCATCCTTCATTCACATTAAAAACACTGAGGCATGAGGGATTTAAGTAAATTTCATGGCCATGCATATACTAGATCAGAGTAAGGATTTTACATGTGCTCTGTCTCCAGTCAGTGATATTGACAATAACAATGATATAATAATGAACATTTAATGAGCATTTATTTTATGCTAAGCACTGTTCTAGGCACTTTTATTACCTCATTGAACTTTCACAACATTTCTAGAAGCTAAATGATATTATTATCTTCAAATATACAGAGAAAATTTTTATGGATCTTAAAATATGGTAAGTATGTATCTTGTAATTTCATTCATTAAACTGATGAACTTTAACTCTACTTTTACTTCAATGCTTTTGTGCTAGATGAAACCACTATTCTCTTCATAGAATTTTTATATCCAAAAGGCTTGGCTGAAGACTGAAGTAAAAAAAGAAGGAATTTGTGCTAGAGAAGTAGTTGTGATCTAGAAGGTCTGGGGTTTTTAACATGAGCCTTGATTTTTAAGAGCAAATAAGGTGGTAAGCAGTAAGTATTGGTGACATCATCTGATCCCCCCAAACAAACAAACAACAGAAGCAAAAACAAAAAAAAACTCCAAAAGCTACATGACTGCATCTTGAAGAACAGTTGTGGCACCAATACCATATGTATACACAAACCAACTGAGTCACTATTACAATATCCAAGGCAAGACTTGATAGAAATTTAAACTAAGATTTGCCTCAATGGGACACAGAAAAGTAGAATCATTCAAGAAACAAATAAAGTAATATGTTTTAGGAAAAGAATTGGATTTGGAGGTATGGAGAATGAAGGAGAATGAATTGTAAGAGATAGTGACATTCAAAATAATGATGGATGGTTTTCCATTTCTGAGAGAAAACAGTAGAAGGGGTACTGGTTTAAAGGGGAGGTAAAACAAAATTATTCAATGTTCTTGGTACTCATCAGATGTCATTAGAAATTGATTTCCTTTCATAACTTCATATACATTTATTTCAATCTAGCATAATTTGAAAGGAGAAAAGCAGGTATTTTGTCTTAAAGTCTTTTTAAAATTTTATTCAGTTATTTTATTGTATCACCATTTAAACTTTTATGTAATAAGAGAAACCATTTTCATAGGTTGCCTCAAAAACGATCGTAAAGAAGATTTATGCTGTCTAAATGTTTTACATTAGTCTTCGGAACTCTTTGTTTCAAAAACAAAAATGTTTTATGAGAACAAAAATATTGCCTATTTATTCAATCTTCCATTTCATGCTTTCTGTTGTATTATAGCTTACAAGGTATGGCATATTCTATTCAGAGTTATTCTGGACATTTCTGTGATTTAGTCCTCACAAAGCATTTTATCCAAATAAACTATTTTCATTTGCAATTCCTTTTCAACCTTGAAATATTTGTTTTACCTTATAGTTCTGGTACTCTCCACTCTAGAAATATTTAGTATTACATATTGTTACTATCCTATGTAAACTCAGACATCTATTTGATTTGCCATGTATTATTTGACAAATTAGTACTCATTTAATTGATAAGTTATGTCCACAGTACTAATTTTTTATGATCCCCTAATGTATTTTGGTAAACATCAATATTTTATAATTAAGCTTCTATTTTTCTAGAAGACAGAGAGAGTGAGAACAGCCGTGAGAGGGAAAGGATCATTTATTGTATTTCAGGCAATTTTTTTTTAATCGTCGCCTGAGGACATTTTTCCATTTTTTGTTCAGATAGAGTGGGGTGGGGGGGGAGAGAGAGAGAGAGAGAGAGAGAGAAACATCTAGGTGAAAGGGACACATCGAGTGGCTGCCACCCGCACGACCCAACCAGGGCCGGGGACAAACTGCAACCAAGGTACGTGCCCTTAGCGGGAACTGAACCAGGGTCTCTCTGGACCTCAGGCCGATGCTCTAACCGCTGAGCCAAACTGGTCAGGACCAGGCAAACAATCTTGAGTGTATTTCAAAACAAAGTCCATATATATTATTTGCAAAACTTACAAAAATATTTTTTGCTAGTCCTTGCAAAGTTTAAACACTAAATCTTCGATAATATACTTAAGAAAGGGTAAGGTTTAATAAATTAAATATATATCTTTGATTAAGATTCAATAGTAGTACTTTGAATTTGTTTTGTTAGCAAAACAAATTCAAACACTCCATGGTGAGGTCGTGAGAAGGCTTATGAAAGCGCATCTGGAGCATTATCTTTAAATCTATTTATCCACTTTGACAAATCATTTTTATCACTCACCAGTGAAATAGGACTACTATTTATATTCTTAAAGTGATTATAACATTTAAAGTAATAAATAAACATACTTTAATTTTTATTGTTTTAAATTAACTTATTTTGTCCTGAACATAGCTAGGGCTAATGAGACCAGGCTAAATGAAAATATAGCCCTTGTACATGTACGTTGAAATACTGCTAACCTAAGTCAGTTTGTGTTTTGTGCTCTGATTTTCTGTTATAGAGATATTTTGAGAAAATGAACAGCTTAGTACTCTTTACATTGCAAATTCCTAGCAATCTCATGCCTCCAATTCTCCACTACTGAAACAGAGCCAAAATCCAGGCATGAGCACTGACGGAGTTCTCAAATGCAATTTTGTAAAACATTTAATGGTGGAATTTGAATCTTTTCTATTTCTAGGTTCTAGGTTAATCATTTTTGTCTTGAAGATATCTGAGATGCTAGAAATACAATGCGTGGAAACTCCGCAGTTTAATGTAGGAACCTGTATTATTTTTAGAGCAATACTACAAATGCAGTAGCTGCATAAGTCAGAAGTTAATCAAGAATAGAAAAGTAGATAAAACAAAAAAGTTATTTGAAAAAGTTGATCAATACAAAGAGATTCTAGTTAAAACTGTGTAGACATATTCACTTCCCCATTTCTGAAAATGAGCCAAACACGACCTTAATGTGGGTTTTCTAGCAATAACAAAATAATGTGGATAATATTCATAAATAAAACCAAGGAATTTAAAAGCTTACAATGTGTAAGGCACTATCTTAACTGCTTGATATGAATGGTCATATTTAATTCTTAACAAAATTCATCAAGTTAGGCATTACTGCTAACCACATATGAAAGATAAGGAGACTGAGGAATAAGAAATCTTATAAATTCTTTCTATTACAGGGAGACCTGATTTTCTCTGAAATTCAATGCAATACAAAAAAATTTTCAACAACAGGAACAATGTTATAAAGAGTCTTGCAGAAAATCAGAACCCTAATGCTACACTGAAGAAATCCAGGATCCTACAGATGTTTATGTTAATCTGGGCCCGAAGATCATAGCTATTGTAGAACAATGGACAAGAATTGGTGAATTTCATCTACACTTCTTTGGATCATAAACATATTCAGAAATAGTTTTTTTAATTGACAGTATGACTCAAAAAGTGCTGATGCAAAATAAAACTATTTTTAAATATAACTTAATTTTCATTACAACCTATTAGTTCCCTTTGTAGGGAATCATATTTAAAAATAGACAGCCCTGGCCGGTTTGGCTCAGCAGTTGGAGTGTAGGCCTGTGGGCCAAGGAGTCCCAGGTTCGATTTCAACCAAGGGCACGTGCCTCAATTGCAGTTCGTCCCTGGCCCTGGTTGGGGTCATGTGGGTAGTGGCCAGTCGATATGTCTCTCTCACATCGATGTTTCTAAAAAAAAAAAAAAATGGACAAGAAAAAAAGTCTACTAAAGTGGAGATTAAGCAATACTCGCAATTCTAGGAGGAAAAAATAAAAGCAAATGGCAAAAGAGTTTTTAGTGTTCAAGATCAAGGACCCTGAATCCTGATCACTGGATCCAGTCAGTACACAGCAAAACCTCAGAGAATATGTGGATACAGAGTAAGTCTAGGAAGATAACTAAGCAGTGATTTATATGCAGCCACAAATACAGCAGCAGAAGAAAGGTTCTCATGCCCACAGTATAGAGAAAGGAAAAATAGATTGTCCAGAAGGGAAGGATAAGCATACAGTAACAAATGACTTATTAATAAACACCCACATGGAAGAATAACCAAGAGCATGCAGAACGCTGGACTTTTCAGTGATGGCTACAAGGAGAGAGGATTCAAAGGCCTAATGTTTCATCATGGATAGATACACTTTCCTGAAAATATGAGGAAGCTCCAGGAAAAGACAGAGTATACTTGAATTGATGGAAAGGTGACCTCTGCCACCCATGATAAACGGAAACGTATAAGATATTAAAATGAGTCATGAAAAACACAATTAGAATTACTTTTTCACCATTAGAGCGTGTGCTGAGAGTCAAAGCTGAAGGGACTTGAGGGAACTGAAATGTGCCGTTGCTATGCCAGGTAACAGCAGGTACAGCATCTACTGAACATGGAAAGTGAAGACAGGTCGCCCTGGCCAGTTTGGCTCAGCGGTTAGAGCGTCAGCCTGGGTCCAGAGAAAGTGAAGACAGGTGGATTGCGATGACATGGCATTTCAATTGCTGAAGTAGAATAGAAAATAAACAATTAACTTTCATCATTCTAATCTTGCTTAAATCATAGCCTTTTAAAAATGTTTATGCAAATTCCATTTTGTGAATATAGCTCACTGGTAAATATCTCTATAAATGTCCTTCATTTCATTTCTGTACGCGAATCCTAAAACTGCAAATTAACTTTTACTAGACAAAGCCTTGAGCTATATTTCCAGGTAAATCTATATTTTTGCCAATTTAAAATTATTTCACAGTTTTATTTTCCTCAAACAAATCTTTTTTTTTTTTTAATTGTCTATATCCTCATAAAATTTTAACAAAAACTCTCTGGTTCTGAACCAAGGTGTTTGATATGGAGATTATATTTATACAGGCATTATCCACAGAAAGATCAAATGTAGATGTTTGTTAATATCATACATTTTATAAATATTTAAAGTAAATTTGTTTTATTTTACTAATTTTAACATAGATAAATTAATCTAGAGATTAAATATACTCTAAATTATTGATAAACAACGAATACAAATGTTAGGGAGCAATTTTAATTATCTTTATTATTTTGTATAACCATGAATGATTAAAAATATACTTTAGAATTATTTAGTATTAGTTTATACTGTATTAATATTCTAAATCAAATGCTAAGTTTATGTTATTTTATTAATTAATTAAACCACATTTATTTATCATTTAAATATGGTAGTGGTGAGGGTTAGGAATCAATTTATTTATTTTGTGCATACTAAATCATCATATGCCCTGCCTATTCCTTTGGCTTTTCTTCTGAAAATTCAATCCAATTGTGCAGTCAATTATAACACAAGGCAACTTAATATCAAAGTTTTAAAAATATTTGAGAAAAACTCTCTGCCTGTGGTAAATGATGGGTAAAATTCCTTTATTAGTTTGTTACTATAATTTTTTTTTTATTTTAGACATTTCACTGGAAATTTATATGCATTATACCTAACACTTAGAAAAAATCATTATTTAGTACCATGTAAGACAATAATTTAATTCAATTATACATTTTAAAGCAAGGGTATTATACATTATAATAGAGGCTTATTATTTGATACTATTTGAGACATTTTGTGTTCAATTAAGCACAGTAAAATATCTATACAGATTATGTAATTGGATTTACTAATTTGCATTAATACAATATATAATATATACTCCATTTTATTTATTCTGTAACCATTCTTCTTGTTTTTAAAGTCTGTTTTGTGAAGGCTTTTTAATATATTTCAAACAAATAAATAACTGAACATATACCATGAGAAGGAATAAAAGATTAATTCTTGTCAGGATTTGGGGGAGATGGAAGATGAGTTTAATATAAGGGAATACCAAAAAGGAATTTTGTGTATAATATTACATTTTTTATGGAGATTTGGTTGTATATAAACAACTCTTTGTACTTTTCAAAATCCATACACTGTCCATGACAAAAATGTGAATTTTCCTAAAGTAAATTTTAAAAAGGTCCATTAGTATGGAGGGTGGTTAGGAAACATAGACTATGATAAATGAATTTAACTGCATTACAAATGAATCACATAACCGCACTGAAAGGGATAGAGAAGACAGGAGCTGGCTTGGGTAAATTTGGAAAAAGCTCTAACTGGATATTTTAGGTTTAAATACAAAAAGAATTTTATAAAAACATTGTACTTCATTTGCCAATTTATTTTTCCTTGCAAGTGTATGCATTCACAGTTCTGAAACTGTTTATATGCTAGTCTTGGGGGAAAACAATATTTTAACAAATGAAAGCCACTGCTAAAAAAAGAGAGTAGGAAATCAGAAAGGGAGGAAATGCTGCAATAAACGTAGTCATGATGTTGGATAATAAATTTAGAGGGTTAATATTTAATTAGAAACAGAGTATTTGCATAGTCTCGAAATATCTCCCCAAAATATATAATAAGTTTCAAAGGAAACAAATAGTAAATTTTTATTCTGAGAGATGTCCACTTAAGGAAATAATCAAGGTTAATATAATCAATAATACATATAGACATATGTACTCCTTGATGTGAAACATTGAGGAAACACAATACCTTTTAAATAATGTATAACTTCAATTTAATAATGATAGAATAATCAGATAAGTCCAAATGAAAAGACATTCTATAAATAGCTGGTATATTTCAAGTGTCTCGAGGTCACGTAAGATAAGACTGAAAACTTGCAAGACGGAGGAGACTAATACAACATAATTAAATGCAAAATGGGATTCTGAATTGTATCTTAGCACATAAAAGCATATTAATGGATAAAAAGTGGTAAAATATGAACAAATACTGTAATATAGTTGATGGTATTATAAGAAAGGTAATTTCTTAATTTTGATAACTGTCCTGTGGATATTGAAGATGCTAACATGAGGGGATTTGGGTGAAATGCATGTGGAAACTCCTATTACTATTTCTACAAGTATCTGTGATTCTAAAATTATTCAATTTAAATTTTTGAAATGAATATTTTTATATTTGTCAAAATATACAAATGTCATGAAGTAAATAGATAGCTATATGAATAATTAGTCAAACAAATGATAATAGCACCAACAGTAATAAACTGTAACATACTGACATCTAAAATAAAAAATTTTGTTAAAGAATTGCTGTACAAAAAATGTGAACAATTCTATTAGGCATGGATAAAAATACTAAGCTTTAATTCTGCCAGATATGAAAGTATTTCCTTAGCATACATTTTTCTCACTTAAAAGAAAAAAACTTAATTTTGATAAGTAGATAATGGTCATTTTTTTGAGGATGCTACTATTGGCTGACAACTTCATATGAGCCATAATTTCAAATATTAAGACTAGAGAGTAAATGTACTCAGGGTAACAAAAAAACCTTAATGTTGATCAATGATGCAGGCACAGTAATATAACACTTATAAAACAATTTAAAAAGTTAAGGAAGCCAAAACAACAAACAAAGATATAAAACTGCATCCAAAGACTTGAAATACCATGTACCTACCTAAAGAAAAGGTGGGAAGAATATTCTTTTTTTTTACCAACCCAAGTGAATCTCCTTCTATCACCATTTTCCTCCCTTTACCCTCTTCTATCTCTCCCGACTACCCTTGCCCTCTGGAATACAAAATCAACATTTCAAATTCATTGCAACATGAATTCTAAGTAGCAAATTGTTTCACAGTTCCCAGAAAATAGATTATTGCCACTTGCTTATCAACACTGATGAATCTGTTTCGGTGCTCAACAAACACGTGTAGTGCAGTTCAATGCACTGTGTAATGTGAAAAGTCAGAAAGCATGGCTTGTCGTAATGCAACAGCAATTGACAAGAAAAATGTTGAGAGTATTTAGTGATATTTTATTAGAACTGATTTTTTCAAAAGAATCTTCTCAGAGCTGGAAAACATCCTTATACTGATCTAAGAGGTGAGCCGCATCTTGTTTATAGCAGCATAGCTGTTTGTAATTACCAGGAAATAAAATACAAGATATGTAAACTGCTTAGAAATAAAACGAGTCTATATAGCACTTAAACTGGAAATTATGTGACACCACAATCAGAATTTTATTTTCTTTGTGGAAATACTACCATCAGGAAATAAATCTAATTAAAATGGGGTAAAATAAGTATAGCTGACCTAGGAAATATTTATATACATAGTAGAATAACAAAAAATGATATTGCATTTATCTCTTATGAAAGCATCAAAAGCCAGTCTGGGAATATGCCCTCAAAATGAAACAAGGGCACTTGCACAAGGGGGAAATGATGGGTGTGATATGTCTATATCTAATGTTGTATGTATTTTCTCCTGTTGCTTTTGTATGAGTGTTGTATGTCAGTGTATATAAACAAAACAATGGCTAAAATAAGTCAATTAAAATGAATAGTTCTTTAAATAAGTCATCTTAAATTTCATTCATTAAAATATGCTTTATATCTTGAACATCTGATACTCTGAAGACAGTCAGTAAATATAAGTGAAATGAAACTGACCATTTGGTCAGTTTTACTTTTCTACCAGATTAATTTTATATTATATAAAATTATATATTATATTTTATAACCTTGCTTGCATATTGAAACTTAATGTCTAAATTATCTATTCCAAACTTCAGGGTTGATGCCACCAACAGTCAAAAGTGTTATTTCCAATACTAGTTTGCCTTTGCTTTCCTTAACTCTTTTTGTTAGAGTTCTGTCTGGGGAAATCATGCTTTAAGAGGATGATGCAAAAAAAGAAATATCTAAAGATCTAGAAAATATAAAGAACTGATAGAGCTCAGTAAATATTTGAAAAGTCCCTGGTTTTAAAGATGTAACAGCTGTGCAGTCAGAGTAAATATAAGTTGGACCTCATCTACTACTGGTGTACACATTCTATAAGCAGCAACAACAAGATACACATGTCAAGATTTTCTAACATCTGCATTTCAATTTTGGGCAGAGTTAATAGTTTATGGTTTGGTGACATGGGCATATACAATTTTAGTGATACCAAGAAGAGAATCTGTCATTGACAGAGTGGAGGGGGGGCAGGAGGAGGCATCTGCCATGTTGGAATTAAAACCAGTGACTCATTCCTTATGTCCCAGAGAATGGTGTTGGCTCAGACTTCATAGGTAGGGAAAGCAAACTCATTCCCAGAATAGGTATCTATAATCTTCACAGATGAGAGGAGCTCACTAAAGTAATTTGCCACATATAGCTTTTTAGTCTCTTTAAGGGTTAATGCCCTATCAGGGGCTGACAAGTTAATCATTCAGAGGCTTCAGTAGCGAGATCAGCTATTAAAAGTAGGAATTCCAGCTTGGTTGCAAGTGTAAGCTCCAACTTTGGCAGCCCATTCATGTGAGAATTGAGCCAGTTTTACCATAACAGATATTGAACACTGGCTAACATCAACTGGCAGAGCAATTGAGCTGCAAACTTTTGCCAAGAACAATCTGGGGCTCACTTACCAAGAGAGATGGCATCTACTTTATCGGCCAAGAAGAGAGGGGCCAGTCCCCATCACCATCTTACCACACTGATTTTCTCAGCCCATTCTTGGTACCACTTGCATTAGTGATACAAGAAACAGGCATCAAGATGGCATTAGACACTCAAAAGGTACGAAAGTTTATTGAGGTAAATGTCTGTAAGGAAAAAGGTAGGTGAATTGAGGAGGTTGGGAGAGCTATCAGACAGCAATAAAATGTAATCTCTGTTAAGGAGAAGGAAGGAGGAAAGATAATTTTTGGACTGCTATGCAATACTAAGAAAAGTTGGGTCCAGCCGGTGTGGCTCAGTGGTTGAGCCGATAGACTCATGCTCCAAGAAGTCACTGGTTTGATTCCCAGTCAGGGCACATGCCCAGGTTGTGGGCCCGGTCCCCAGTGGGGGGCATGCAGGAGGCGGCCAATCAGTGTTCTCTCTCATCGATGTTTCTGTCTCTCTCTCTCTCCCTCTCACTTCTTCTCTCTCAAAAATCAATAAAGGAAAAGAAAATTTGGGACAGCCTGTAAAAAGTCTTTGAGCAAAAGCCACCTGCCAGAGGAACCCCACGGCTTGCAGGAATGGGCCTGCTTTACCACCCACTGTGGCAGTGGCGGAACACTCCTGGGAAACATGTCTAAGCACCCCTGCTGTGCTGGGTTCAGATTGCCGCAGCCAAGCCCACTGACCCAGAGTTCTCTTCGCAGCTAGATTCATGACACGACCGTGGACTAGCTCCGAGGCCACCAGAACTGTTGATGGTGGCCAGGAACAACAAGAAGTAGAAAAGCATATGTGTGTTAGAAAGCATAAGAATCCACCAAAGCACAAGTAACTCATATGGTCAAAATCCCAGAAAGGCTGTCCAAGTCTGAGAGGTGGAACGGCAGGACAGATCATGGGAGGTGGGTGGGGAACCCCGAATATCAGTGCCCCACGAGAGTTGTCTGCGAAGGATGAAACCAGTGGTAAAATGGAGCATTCGAAACAATTGCCTGCCAAAATTTTTAAATGTAGATGAAACAACAATCCTTAAAATAACACGTGTGTATCTTTCCAAAACTAACACGAGGTAAAGTAGAAAAATCTGTCTTCTTCCATATATATAGTAAAGATATTTCATTTTTAATTTAAAACCTTCCCACAAACATCAGAGCTAGATTTCTTCACTGGTGAAATTTTCCAGACTTTTGAATAAAAAATAACACTGATCAAATTCACCCAGGTAATAAAAAAAGAAGCAATATTTCCTAATCCATATTTTCGAGCCAGCATAATTTTGACAATTGAACCTGACAAGGATATTTTAAGTAGAAATAATATAAGGGACTCTCTCTCATGAATATACATGTAAATACTCTGAAGAAAAATTAGCAAATAAAAGCGACCTAAAGTCAGTGATATAGAAAAGAATAAAATACATCATTCTTATTTGAATTCATGCCAGAATTCAAAGACTTTTACAGTCCAGTATTAACAGATAAATTGCAACACATTCACAGAAGAAAAAATGAGAAAATACATGTCACCAAATCAAATATCAGAGGTATTAACAAATGCACAGGAAATAACAATAAAAATGTATAATAATAAAACTCCCTGAGAATTGCTAAAATATTCTTGAGAAGGTTTAATATGGGTAACATTGAGGGTTCCTGGACTATCAGAGTGTATATCAAAGATATAATTGACACTTTGATAAAGTATTAATTCCTCTGAATGCCGCCACTTAAGCCATTAAGATGAACAGTGATGATCGATGTTATAATCACTGAAAGTGAAATGCAGAAATAAAGTAAACGTATTTCTTAGAAAGAATTTTGAACATACACTGTTTATCAATGCTCCAAATTAAAAACTGGAAGATAAATAGATGTAACATATAAATAACTGGCTAATTATGTCACAGATAACATCAGTTTAAACACTGCTTAAAACGTAGGGAAAATTTAGTCATAGGCTAGACTTATGAACTCACAAAAAGTGGGGAAAATAGACTTATTTGATGCATTGCTCAGCTGATCTAAAGGAATCTGAGAGTTGACTCAATATATACGAAAGTGCCTGAAAAATATCATAGACAATAGTGTTGAGTTGGAATAAGAATCTTATATGAGGCATTAGATAGAGAAGGAGAAAATGGCCACATTAAATAGAGGAGAAAATAGTTACATATTACAAAAAGCAATAAATTTTCTCAAAATGGAGGACAGTACCCATAAAAAAGAAACATAAAGAAAATAAAGTCAGAAAAAGTACTTTCCAAGAAATGCAGTGTATAACATTTTCTATAAAATTTCGTTCAGGGACATAAATACAACTTATAGTCATGATATGGTTTATGGAAAATGTCATTTTAAACTTTAATAGCCAGAGTACCTCTCTTCCTACTCGAAAAGAAACAGCTCTGTTGCAGAACAACATCTGCCTATATGGTTAGGAAATCTGATTACTGATATATGGCAGAGATTCTGCATCATAGGAAAAAAAGAATAAACAAATATAATACATAAAGGCCCATACACGCTAATCTGGATACTTAACAAATAAAAATATGAATTATTATACTTTGTAGAGAATCCACGTAAATTCAATCAAGAAAATAATAGGTATCATGCAAATAATATGTATCGATTAAAGAAATTGAATCTATAGTTAAAATCGTTCCTGTAAATAAAATTGGACACAAATTACTTCAACAATGAATTCTACCAAGAAATAAATAATAGCAGTTTTGCAAAAATTATTCCAGAAAATAGATGAATGAAATTATATCCCAGATCTTTGTATGAAAGCAATATTACCTGATAGAGTAACACATCATGAGCAGAAAGACATCATCAAGAAAAACAAAACAAAAACTACAGCTAGGTAATCCTGATAACCATAATAATTAAAATATTGTTTATAATATCCAAAATCTAGAGTAAATTAAATGTCTAATACTTGGTGAATAAAAAATAAAATTGTGGTTTCTTCATTCAATGGTGTACAACTCAGTAATAAAAGAAATAATTAAATACTGATGCATGCAACATGGATGGATCTCAAAAGCATTAGGATAAGTGAAGTAATTTAGATACAAAGGACTACAAGCCATTTGTTTGGATTGTTATGACAGTCTGGGAAAGAAAAAGTTCTATAATGTGAAATGTATGTGAGGAGCCAGAATTGGAAGGAAATACATGTCTGCAAAGAAGCAAGAATGGGCATTTTAACTTGATTGAAATAGTCTAATTCTAGTGACATATGATTGTAGTGATGGTTGCATGACTATATGTGTTTTTCAAAACTTTCAGAATTGTACAAATATAATTGATAATTTTTAATGTTTTTAAAATTTATTTTTCTTTACTGATTTTAGAGAGAGGATGTGAGAGGGAGAGAGAGATAGAAATATTGATGAGAGAGAACATCGATTGGCTGCCTCCTGCATGCCCCTAACTGGGGATCAGGCCCAAAACCTGGAACGTGTCCTGACCCAGAATCAAACCAGTGACCTCTTGGTGCATGGGTCGATGCTCAACCACTGAGCCACACTGGCCAGACAATAATTTTTAATGTTTTTATATCTAAAATAAAGACATTTTAAAAGAATATGCCTTAAGGATTTTGCTTCATAAAACCTTTAATTTTATTTGTATTCTGACTTGGGAAAACCTGAATCTGGGCATTCTGAGTTACACATAGCATCATAGATCAGGATGTTTAAGACATAGGTTAGCAGTTCCTCATTTCTTCGGACCCATGGTCAGATGTTCTAAAACCTGGTCAGAACATACTGACAGGCTTTTTTATGGTTCTGATCTGAAGAAATAACCCTAACATAAAGTCCAAGGGGTGAAATGAAATTTTCCAGGAAACTAGGAAGGTCAGGAAAAGCTGATACACATTAAATAGAAAGAACTGAGTGAGTTTGAATATTATAGCTACTATATTTATTTGTATGTTTCATGAATGTAACATGATCTAATCCTTTTGTAATTTTCCTGAAAGCAGCTTAGTTAATTTATGCTTACAGTTTGCCAAAGCAAAATCTGTAGTATACAGATACAATTCTCACTGAGCTTTGGTATTTTACATTTCATCATTTCAAATATGTGGGTTTTTTTACATTTAAATATATAAAATATAAAATCAAAGCTATTGAACTTTGATTTTCCTATTGTGAAATAACAGTTTGTATTCTTAAAAAAAAAAAAAAAAACAAGCAACTTTGAATTCTTAGCTGAGACTCATTATGTATTTTGATTTTTGTTTTAAAGTGGTAAATTTCTTCTGCCCTTCCCACATAGCAACGTGTCATTATCTGCTGCTCTATCATAATACTGTGAAAGCCAACCTGTGAATTAGCATCCAAACCCTCTAAAACTGCAAAGTAAATGTCTGTAGTAAATTATAATTTATTGATTAAAATGTTCATTTTTGTATCCTCCTGATGAATATGAGAGGAATTCATTCATTCTGCTGATGATATTCATCCCACTTGTGAACGCAGCCCTTTGCTCCATGGAGATGTCAAACCCTGCACGCAGGAGATCATGGTGAGCTGGAAAAAATACAAGAATAAAGATGATTTCAACAAATATAGCATTGCAATTTTTGTACATTTTTCTTGGTGAATACTTTGTATGAGGATTTCGAGTTTAAAAACTAAGAAAAACTATCAATTTTAATAAGAATAAGACTGCATGTATGATTAATATCACAAAGACATGGTGATAAGCCCTCAGTCTAAGATCTAAACACTGGACAACCTAAAAGTCACATATGGTGCCCTTGATTGTATATGTAATTATACAAAGATATAAAAAATTTAATCCTCGAAAATTCAGCAAACCATGAGTAAACTATGTGAGTAAAAAATAATGCTGATAATATTACTTGGGAAAGGATTTAGCTGGTTAAAAAGAGTAGACAAAATAATAAGGAGACTTGACTTGAGGTGGCGAACACACAATACAATATACAGATGATATATTGTAGAATTACATACCTGAAACTTATATAATTTTATTAACCAATGTCACCCCAATAAATTTAATAACAAAATAACAAGGGCATGATACTATTGACTAGGCAGAACTTAAGTACAGCATAAATGTAATAGTGGAATCAGCATAAGACCCTAAAGCTGGTTTTCAGAATCTAATTTTTTTGCTGATGAGTGTAGAGAAGCAATATTTAAGTATCACTGCCCACAGCACAATGAGGTAGCCTGGCTTGACAAAAGAAAATAAGTTACAAAGAAAAACAAAAGGCACCATCGGAATCCTATGTTAAGATTATGGGGCATTTGCTACAGCTCTGAGCAAAGAATTCTGGTTATACATAAGCCTGTTGACCTTACTTACGAATGAGAAAACAGTTTTATCATGTCCTATATTCCCACCACCCCCCCTTTATCTCTGACCCCATCTTCTTACCACCCTCATTATCACAAGATAATGTGCAACAGTGTCAGACATCATGCCCTCACAAAGCAACGTGTGAAAGTTGAAAGAGGTCATATTTTTTTAATGCTCTTTTAAAATATCAAATATTATTTGTGGACTATCTTGAAAGTATCTTATTCTAGATTCTAAAAAGTATTGAATGTCAGCTATTTTGCTTTCAGAATGAGCTAAAATTAAGTATTCACATATTTCACAGGGCTAAGATATCCACAAAACTAGACCAACAAAATATCAGTCATCATTGAAATATTTGTTTTTACATCATGGGTAGCATTTCAGAAAGTGGATCAAGTATGCTCTATATCATTTTCAGTATAAATAAGAAGAAAAATGTTTGTAAACTAGTTTCCCCCAAAAGGAAGCTTTAATAAATACGAGACTAATGAAATGTTCCTGAAAAAATACTTCCTTGATCAAGAAGCTTAAGAAATATAATTCGTATTTACTTATTTAGAGCTCTTGGTAGTTCTGCTTTAAAGAACTTTTTAATGTTTCCAACCTACAAAAGTATTGTGTATGTATAATAACTGTTAGGAACATGTAGCTTCAAATTATAAAATACTTTTCTGCTCTACTTAAGGCAAACATTTCTATAAACCGTTGAATTCAAACATACACTTTTGTTAAGGTCATAATAATTCACTAAATAGTGCATGCTTCCCACTTTTATTACTGGGAGAGATTATAGAAGACTGGGTTGAAGATATAAATACATATTAATAAATGGCCTATTAAAATCAACTAGATTGAAAAATTAATATATAAGTTGTTAGTGGACTAGACTAGCAAATGACTTTCCTATTTCACCAATATTTATATATTTAAATCAATGTACAAAGCACCCATTCATAATCTCTTCTGGAGACACTTTTTTTTTTTTAAATAGAAAAATTAAAATTTATATTTTTTCTCTCCTTAGTCAAATCATGTTTTTTCTCAACTATATAATACAAATAAACTAAATGAAAATCCTAGAAGTGAACAACAGAATTTCTGAATTAAAAATGTACTGGGTAGATTTAGCTAAATGGACCTCACAGAATGAAGAGTAACTAAAATTGATGTTAGAACAATAGAAATCATCCAAGATAAAGAATAGGAAGGAGCAATACTGAAACTAGTAATAATGACTGAGGCTTCATGGACATGTTACATGACTTTATATAGTTAAAAGTGCATTGAAATGGAATAGCAGAAAGGGCAGAAAATAAAACACTTTAAGAAGACATGACTAATCCCAAATGTTTAGGAGAGAATTTTTAGATAAATGTAAAAAACAAAACAAAAACAAAAACGTGCAAATAAAGCCAAAGAAGGCCACACCCAGGCACCCCGTAGTCAAGGTGTTTAACATTGAAGATAAACATGGAGAGCAGGAAAACGAAAGTGACATATAACACAGGATGAAACAACAATCCAGGTCATAGGTGATCCAAAAATTATGGAGGCTAGAAGACAGTGAAGGCAAAATAAGGACATTTTTTGATAAAAAGAAAATGAAGATAATCAGTTGCCAGAACTGACTAAAAGAAAGCAAAAGAAAAATTATATAGAAAAATTAAAATTTATATTTTAATTTGTTTTAGCCAAAAGGGGAATGATACCAGGTAGTGTCCTAAATCCCCAGAAAAGAACAAAGAGCATAAGAAATGGTAAATATATGAATAAAAACAGAAACTCTTATTTTTTAAAAAACATAGAATTGACTAAAACTGAAATGTTCACATTGTCTTATGAGTTTTATCATGTAAGCTTATGTGTTACTTGTATTGATTATAATATAATTAGTGGTTGTACTTTTGCCAATTTTTAAGACTGTAATGTAAACTGAATCAAAACATAGAATAAATGGAATACTCTTCAAATGATTTTACAAAGTTTGTAATAAAATTATATTTCATGATAGACCACATAAAAGTGAGATTTATTTTATATATATATGTGTGTGTGCAATTATTGATATGTTTGGGTTTGTTCCTGTTGTTTTAGTTTTGCATTCAAAATTTCTCTTGGTTTTTTCATTGTTAGTGTTACTCTGCCCTTACTTTCCAGTCTGTTTTTGAATATTTGAATATTCAAAGTAGAACTTTAATTTGCAATGATATTCTCTCCACCAAAATATAATAAAGTAAATCAAGTTATTTAATTTTGTTTTTTATGCACAATCATACACAAAAAGTGAGGGAAATGTATATCCCATAATAACATTCATTAAAATTATCTTAAGTTTTCCCATCAATATTCTGTACCCACTTTATTTCTTTTATATTTTTCTTATATATAAAAAATATCTTCAAATTTTTCTCCAACCTTTTTTCTTCCCTGTAATCTATCTGTTACCCCACTTCTGATTCTACCTCATAGAGCCCCCAATTTTGTGCCTTAATGATTCTCCTAGAGTGGATTATATATAGTGAGGGAAGAAAAAATAGGAACAGGCACAACTTTAAAAAATCATGCATTAATTATTTTGCATTCAGGTCTAATAAACATTTTTTGAAAAATAATATAAAATTATTTCAGATGTAGGTAGTTACAGTTCTTACCACCCATTCTCTTTATTTGTATTTCCCGTCACCCATGTTCAAGATCTTCATCTTGATTAATTAGTATACTTAAATAACATCATGCTAATGTCACTAGCTCTAGACTGAGGGTGCTTGAATTCAAATACGATCTATCATTTATCAAATGTGTAAACTTGGGTAAGTTACTTAACCATTGGTTTTTGTTTGTCTGCTTTCATCATCTGTAAAATGCGGATAAGAATAGTAACTTACTCTTACAGTTGCTGTAAGCACTAAATTAATTCATGTGAAGTTTTTAGAAGGGTGACTGAGCTTTACCATTCCGTAAATAGGTATCCATCTTCTAAAATTTTTTTATCAATAGTGCTCCAGGGATGGTCTATTTTATAAACTTTAAAAAAAAAATGCATTTCAGTTACTCTTACAATTGAATAAGCAAAAATAGTACTACTACTATTACTCCTAATACTAATGAAGAATCACAAAATTGTCCCTCAAAATTATATTTTTACTAGCATTTGGTGTTGTAGTATAGTTCTCACATGAACCTGAAATTTATCTCTATTGTAATTTTATCTACCTTAGTATTTTTTCATGGTTATAATGCAGTCATATTTTTAGTGTGTGTCTATTTTATTGGCCTTTTAATTATTACAGTTGCTTAGATTATAGTGATCTGACACATAGTATAGTCTCTGCACACAATTTTTATTTTGCATATGAGAAAGATTCCATCTAAGTATATTGTGAATGTCGTAATTTTTGTTGTTTTGGGTTTTGCTTTTTTTTAGTTCTCTCACTAAATACAAATTCTTTATATTTCCTGTTCTTGTTTATCATTTCCTCTCTCATCATGTGTATCCCTGTAGCATTTGTCTTCTGTATTCTGGGAATGCTTTCAAGTTTGCTCTCTAGAGCATTGCTTTTTCAACAGAATCAGTTCTCTTCTACCCGTAGCTTAGTTCTAATGTTTTAATGTTCCCACTGTCTTTTACTGTGTCATGTTTCATTTGCAAGCCTCAGTTTACTGTCATTTCACAGAGGCACCTTTTTTTATAGTGATCTGAGCATGACAGTCTCCTAAAATTTTGTCCTGCAATCCTGTATTCAAGTTATGCGGTTTTAGAAATATGTCTTTCTTCTGGGTTTCCTGGATTCATTTACCCTTCACCTTTATGTATTACATTTTTTAATTAGCTTTCTTCCAATCTCATTACTAATTCTGTAAAATAGTGAGATATATCCAAGTAATTATACCGCATTCATTTTAAATTATAGAGCATGTAATTCACGACAATAATATAAGGCTGGGGTTACACTCACAAATGTGTACAAGGTAGAAGATGTATGTGAAAAATAAAAAATGTACTAACCTCTTTGTATTATAAAACTCATATTTTCATATTGTACGTGACTTAGACATTTAAATCGATGTAAGAGAAGCAGCTTACCTCAATTTTGTCTGGTATATTACTTAACTCATATTTTTACCTTGATAGCAGATTTCAGCATTTCCTAGTGTAATGTCTATTATACAGCAGTTTTCAATCACTGTTTCATTAACTTGTGTCTTGTTCCTATCCTCACATCATGTGTCTTTTACACTCTGCATAAGCAGAACATGTAGAAAATTCTGATATCCAACTTCTGCTGCATGAGTGATCCTTCTATAACGCTTTCATCATAAGCCATCTACAGTCCCTTGCCTTCAAAATATCCCTGTACTCCACACATTGCAATTTATTGCTATATATTCTCTAATGCACATTTTAATCAGTTTTGCATTAACTGATTAAGCAAACTTATTTAATTTTATAACAACAACATTTTGATTTTTAAATATTATGTTAGCATTTGAGGTGGTGAAGAAAGCAGTTCTCCACCTCATAGAGTAATGAAGGAAGCCAGGTATACCACATAGAAGATAGACTGGATATTAGAGTCACTGGACAGACAGTAGGAAAGGCATGAAGAACATTTTTTTTAATGTTTTATTGGTTGTTCAGAGAGAGAGGAAGGGAGAGAGAGAGAGAAACATCCATCGATGGAGAGAGAAACATCAATCAGCTGCCTCCTACACCCCCACTACTGGGGATCGAGCCCACAACCCAGGCATGTGCGTTGACAAGGAATCGAACAGTGACCTCTCAGACCATGGGACAACACACAATCCACTGAGCCACTTCGGCTGGGCTGAGGTACCTTCTTAGCTATTTGATAAGGTTTCTCTTCCATAGACTAAAACCTGGCTATAACAAAAGCAAATACCTAGGTTGGTTTAATCTCAATCCCATTCCATCTGCTTTTTCATTAGTGTCAATTCCTCCCAGATTTTGGTATTAATCACTTATAAATTTTAGCTTCCAATATTATTGAGAGTTTTTGTCTTTTTCTTTATTTGCATAATTCTTAAAATGACAAGTCGGTAGTGGATGAGTTAGTTAGATTCCATTTTAAATGTGAGAAGGATGCCTTCTGTATTTTAAAGGTGCAATAATGACCTGTTAAATTAAGTAGTACAAATTATTAATTAAAAATCCATATCAAGTCAAGGTGACCTCATTCATTCCTTATTCCAACTAATAGTTTAAATGCCTACCATATACCAGGCATGTTGTCCTTGTTAGGATGTACTGAGAACATGTTTTTAGCCTCATGGGGTTTGATGTTTATTGAGGAACCAGAAAACATTTAATCAAAAAAAAGAAAAATTTAACCCTGATAAAAACAGTAGTTGATGATAGTTTATTATGGAATGGATATGGTTATGCTTGGGATCTCAGATCAGTGACAATAAACTGACATCTAAGGGTAATTAAAAACAAATTATAAAAGAGAAGAAAGACAATCACAAGTATTGATGGGAGAAGGTCTGGGAGTTGGAATGGAGCATGGTGTACTAAAAACTGGTAGATGAAGAGTCAGGCGAATTAATACTTCGCCAAGAGAAATGATTATGTGTTGGAAAGGCTTGGGGAGTCTTTATGGCTATATTAAATGCTTTACTTTTTACTTTAAGAGAAATTAGATGCCATGGCATGGCATAAACCAAGATAATAAAATTAAGATTTTTATATAACTACATTGTCTAGAACTGTGCTTTCCAATATAGTTGCCACTGTGCCAGCCTATAAAGTCCCACTAGTCATTTTTAACTGTTCAGTGATCCCTTATGGGTACTGACTACCATAACTACCATATTGGACAGCACAAATGTAGAACATTTTTATTATTACAGAAGGTTCTACTACACAGTTTTAATCTAGAGAATGCAATGTGAATTATATGGGAACCGGAACTGCTACAATTAATTTAGAACCAAAATGTGTGTTGTCTAGATAAGAGGCAGTAGGAGTAGGGGTGTGTATCAGTTTACTAGAGTTGTTGTAACAAACTATCACTATCTGAGTAGCTTAAATACCAACAAAATTTAATCTCTCATGGTTTTGGCATGCAAATTCTGAAATCAGGGGCTACACTCTCTCTGGAGTCTCCATGGAAGAATCTGCTCCATGCATTTCTCTTAGCTTCCAGCATCGCCAGGAATCCTTGGTTTATAGACACATCATTCCATTCTCTGCCTCTATCATCACATTGCCTCCTGTCTGGCGTCTATGGGTCTATTGGTAAATTCGGAGTTTCACAATGATATGAAGATACACAGGACATTTTCTAGCATGCCAAAAAATTAGGAATAATACACTGATAATATATAGATACTATAGAGATATTTCAAGTCCATCTCTCTTTTCCTTTTTTTTTTTTTTGGTACATGCCTCTAGTGGGAACTGAACCTGGGACTCTCTGGTCCGCAGGCCGATGCTTCAACCGCTAAGGCAAACCGGCCATGGCATCTCTTTTCCTTAACAAATCTACCTCTTCTACCCAGCTAGAAATATGAGTGCTACTTGCTAGGGCCAATGTAAGTTTTGGAAATGATGAAATTTCATCCATAAGATATAACATATCTTCTACTATTCTCTTTTGTTTTTTATTTTTTGCATCTAATGGCTAAACTAGAACAATATATGTCTTGTTTGGTCATCATCTTTCACATGATATCCCTCATCACATTCTGAAAATTTAATGTGGAGACCCAGTATACATAGGAGTTAAAAACTGGAAAACCGTCAATAACATATGAACTCTAATGTTTGGTGCAGTGAGATGGATATGGTCCAGGAGATATCTGGGCCACCCTGTCTTGCATTCAATAATCTGCCTAAGACATATATATATACACATCTGGATAATACAAAACAAAATAAATAAAACAAAAGAAATAAACCTGTGCCATACTTTTAATATCCCCAAATAATATAGAGTGATCTGGAATGTAGAATGATAGTCTATATTTTATGAAGACTTTTATGGCGATCATTCCCTACTATTCATTTGTTCAACTATTAATTAACAAATATTTATTAAGCAACTACCATGTGCCATGCACTGTTTTATTCAGTGTTTTCTTCGTGAGCTTGCTGATCACATGGACTAAAAAAAGAATTCTCAGTGACATTCATAGCAGTCTTATATTCTATTGCATTCCACATTTTATATTTTTATTTCTAACCTGTGTTGTATGCTTATGAGTTTTTATTCCTTGCCTATGATATATTTAATTCTCACAACAAACTCATTTGATAAAGGGTATTATAATCTTATTTAGAAATGGGCAAACATTTTCAGAATTGACTTTCTGAATGCTGATAAGAAGTAAAGTAGAGGTTAGATGCACTGTGGATTCATTCTTAAGTGCATAAGAAATATCTTATTGTTTTTGACCTGCTCTAATTCTTACACTATCTGGGATATATTCCAACTTTTGTGAAGATAACTCCCCCATCTATGTTAGTGTCTGTTCTTTGTATTAATATTAGGAACCAATCTGCCTGTGTTTTCTTCTTTGTTTTCAGACTTTGTATGGACTGCCTCCTTATTCCTCATGCCTCTTCCTGTCTTTGATGCTCATTTCCATGGCCACATTATGTCACTGTCCTAAAGTGGTGACAGATAATCTGACTTTGGGTAGTGGCACAGAATGCAATATACAGATAATGTATCATAGATGTGCACAATTAAACCTATATTATTTTATTAACCAATGTCACCCAAATAAATTTAATAAAAAAATCTACAAAATGGCAAGTTCAAAAAAGAAAATGTTCCATTCTATAGAATATTCAATTTATTAAGAAAGGCAGCCCTGGCCGGTTTTGTTCAGCGGTTAGAGCGTCAGCCTGCGGTCCAGAGGGACCTGGGTTCTGTTCCCGCTAAGGGCACGCATCTCGGTTGCAGTTTGTCCCCGGCCCTGGTTGGGTCATGCAGGTGGCAGCCACTCAATGTGTACCTTTCACATCAATGTTTCTCCCCCCACCCCCAATCTCTCTGAACAAAAAATGAGAAAATGTCCTCGGGTGAAGATTAAAAAAAAAAAAAGAAAGGCAACTGTTATACCAAAAATAATAAAGCAAATGTGGTAGAATTTTAAAAAGTACATATGTAAAAGACATTTTTGGAGGTTATATTGCCATACTTTCTCATTAGTATTACTTTTACTCTGTGTACCACATAATTTAGAACTTAACATATGCTGCTTAGAGTTATTTTCCTTTGTTTCATTGTTGTTACTCTTGGATCCCTCACCATGTTACTAATAATGTAAGATCTATAACTTAATTATATACCTGAAATGGTGCTAGATAACTATGAAATATTCAATAAATATTTATTGATTATCACAACTAAATGATGATGAAATATATAGTTTATTATTTGGAATTAACTTTGCACAACAGAAAAATGCCATTCTTAAATGTTAAGTAAATATTCAGAAATCAGAGAGTATTTTAAATGAGATCCATATCCTCAGATGTGAATTTCACTTCTAAACGAAAACCTCATTTTTTGGCATGTTCTGTTAACTTACAATTCTCAAAAGTTATATAGTAAATTATATAAGATGTACATATTTAGAAAATAAGGCTTTGGAAGTCATCAGTGAAGACATTAAAGTGCCTGCTTTATAAAAGTATTTAGGACATTAGCATTATGCTTTTATGTTATGACAATGTAAGACATATCTTTCATAAAAGTATAAACCAAAGAGCAGCTGCTCTAGGCAGAGTTATCAAAATGCCATGAAATTTGTAAAAGAGGAGACTTGTCAACAGTATGTATCAGTGGTCTGTTTGAACACAGCTGCAGCTGGGATTTTCAAGCTGACCCCCATCTGGATAGGACTATACTGCCTTCTGAAAGATTCTGACCAACAGAGTAGGTCAAAGCAGAAGGACAGATGGTAAAATAAGTGAAGACAATGATTATCAATTACAAAAAGAAAATCTTACTCCCTGATTTTCTAATATCTAGTGTATAAAGTTAATGTCTCTTAATCAAGAACTTGCTTGGAATTTTGAGGAAAACAGAGGTGTGTGTAAATTAAAAGGTTGGAAAGTTGTTATTTTTTATATAACATTTTAAGAGACAAATGGTAATTTTCGTGACTTTGGAATCTGACTTTTGAAGCATGCAGAATCATTCAGAAAATCCCCCTAGAACTCCACTGTTTAATTTCTGCTTGCCATCAAAATTTGGTTTTAAATTAAATGCACTTTTAATATTTTCAGTGATATTTTTCAATAAAAAATGTGCACAATTAAATGTCTAACCTTTACATTTTGTAAGTGTCTCAGGTATCAACTAACTTGAATTTTTAAACCCACATTATATATGAAATACATAAATATTGCCTATATTAATAAAACTTAGTAAAAGTCTTTTACACTAAAAACAATGCATATTATAAATATATGAAATTTAAATTTTATTTGCTACAAATTACAAGAAATGAAAAAATTGTATTTCAGGGTTTTAGTGATTATACAGTATAATATTATTTGTTAGACTCAAGTAGAATTTACCTAGAAAATTGCTGTAATTTTTATATATTATCAGGGCAATTCAAAATATTGGATATTTTCACTTAAAATACTCCTTTGAATTCCATTTATTATGTAGATTGTTCTACGTAATTTACACTCTGATAATTTCAGAATTACTAAAATAAATGTCATAAATATAAAATTTTCTTTCATATTTTTCACATTGCAAACCTGTTTATTTATGAAATAAATTCATGCATTCACTGAATTTATATACTTTATCTTATTTTTGTGAACTTTGGAGTCAAAAGCATTGAAATAATGTTTATATTTAAATAAATTTAGAATACACTATAACTCTACCGATTTACTATTTTTATTTTTTTGAAATAGTACTAGAACTTATGGAGCTATATACCTGTTTCAGCGAAATTGTTATTTCTCAAACAGTGACTGCTTCTTGTGCCTATACCATATTTTCTGACCTTCATCAAAAGTTGCAAACATTTGCCTTTGGGGGGAGTGAGAAGCTTTAGAGAAAAAAAAATTATCAACTCATTTACAAATTAAAACTGGCAAGTAAACTTTGGGTGGAGCATGGAATTAGAGACTTTTTAACTGCTCCTCCACTAGATTAGTAAGGTTGCTCACTTGATGGTACTGAGGTTCTGTTTTGTTATTAATGCAAAAGGAGCAATCCTTGGGTTTTGAAAATTTGGGATAATGGATTTATATAATATACAAAGTACTTTGGGAATACTGTTATTTCATTTATATCATTATGTGATTGCAAATTAATGAAAGGTATGTTTTTACATAGTATAAAATAAACCTAAACCTGAAGACAATATAAAAAGGAAAATTCCAAAAGATATTCATAAAGAAAAAGGATTTGTGGCCAAAAGTTCTATCATAATGACCAAAAGCATTTTAAAGGTTTAGTGTAACATGGAAGTAGATAATGAAAGAGACAGAGACAGAGACCATCTGAAAAACAGAGGAAGGAAAACAGAGGATAGCAATGAGCTCTGTGCTAATGGATAAACCCTGGCATTTCAGCATCTAGCTGCCTATGTAAAATAAAATATACATTTTTATTCTCTCATATATATTCATTATAGTAGCAAACTTAAATGGAAATGTATCATGCATACATTGTAGAAAAATAGCTTAAATATACATTTACGAAGTTATACATGTAATTACCATGTTATAAATTAGTATAAAACAAATTGTAGCTGATACTTCCTCTTGGTTTTTGATAAAATATATCACTATAACCCCATATTATATTTGAAATATTCCTATATAATTTCCCCTCCAAATTTTTCTTATTAGCATTTCACAGATGGGTGAAAGAAAACACATGCTCAGTAACTTTGTATCTGCTACAGGGCAATCATTTTTCATTATCGGCATACAGTATATACCCAGATCTGTGGCACTGAACATGCCATTAGAAGATGTATTCTGTTCTACACACACAGACTCCTTTAATTCTTCACTGAGAAATTTCACTGCTACCTAAATTCGCTACCGTAAAAGCAACTTTAACATTTTTTTTTTTTTAATCCTCACCCGAGGACATTTTTCCATTTTTTGTTCAGGTAGAGTGGGAGGGAAAGAGAGGAACAGAGAGAGAGAGAGAGAAACATCGATGTGAAAGGGACACATCGAGTGGCTGCCACCCGCACGACCCAACCAGGGCCGGGGACAAACTGCAACCGAGGTACGTGCCCTTAGCGGGAACCGAACCCCAGTCTCTCTGGACCGCAGGCCGACTCTCTAACCGCTGAGCCAAACCGGCCAGGGCAACTTTAATATTTTTGACCAACTTTGTCCCACTACTTGGAATGCTTAAACTCAAATTTCCTGACACATGTTACCCAGTCACTCAGGATCTGGCCCTTTCTTTCCTGTCAGCCTCATCTGACTCCCCATCACTTCTTGCATTTTATAATCCAGCACCAGAACTACTTACAGTTCCCCACACATAATAGTATTAACTTGCCTCACTGCTTTCGTACGTGCTCCGTATCTGACTGGATGTCTTTCTCTTGCCTTATGGTAACTGCTTAACTCCCTCTTCTCCTTCCAGGATGTAGATTTTTTTTTTTTTTGAGACTGTGTATCAGCTGTCAAACTTCAGTTATGAGCACTTGTGTGTGCCTGAAGACCCGAGAGCATCCTCTTAAAATATTTCTGTGATTCCTCTAATCTGCAGTCTGAATATAGGTGATATTCATCAAATATATTCTTGATCTCCTCAGTTTAGTATAGAACTCGACATATAAAAAGTATTTTATAAATATTTGCTAAAATAATATATGGTTTCTGATCAAATACATGAAATGAAAATGTACCCAATATTGAATTTGAGGAAGTGATTTGATTAAGTGAAATTAAAATGTCAGTGAAATGGGAGAAATGGGCGCTTGATAAGCAACCAAACACACGGGAAATGTTTTTGTTACCACTATTGATGAATTCCACCTGTTTTTGTTTTTGTGTCTGTGTGTTTGCTCAGCACACAGAAATATTTTGCTATATTGTGACGTGATAATATTTTTTGAGTGACTATTTCACATTTTTAATTTCCTGAAATTATCATTTTGAAACATTATTACCGAGTTATATTTATATTATCTACAGGTAGTATTATATATAAAGCTCCTTTTATTAATTGTTAATAGCAGAAATAAAAAGTAAGAATGAAAAATAACATAAGGAGATCATTGAGTAGGCACTATTCTATTAAAATAGAAAATATAATATTCTACATGAATGCTATTCATTTTATGTCTTAATACATGAGTTTTCACACAATATAACACAATACATTTACTGTTTATATGGTCAAACATTATTGCCCAGAATCTCCTAACAAGTGCCCTACTAAGTTTCCCCAGCCCTCCACCCAAAAAATAAATTCATCAAGCAAATGATCAGGAGAATAAAAGTGTCCCATAAGATAAGAAGTGATTCTTTACTTTAATTTCCATTAGTTCTACACTTGCAAATTCCTTGTTTAGGTGCAATAACTTTCTTTCAAACATATTAGAGTTTTGTTGTATGTGTTTGTAATTTTCACTATTATATATCTAATTAATGTATTATCATTGTATCATATAAGATTTATTAAAATACAAAACAGGAAAACAGTAATACATTTTCTAATAATTGGTGGGTTACCAATAAGTACTTAATTATTTAAACTAATTTAAGAATGCAGAGAAATGAATTACTAAATATATACAAGGATATCAAGTTCATTTAAGTAGCTTCCAAACCAATCTAATTTACAGAAGTGCAGTTGAAAAGTGTATTAATATAAGTTCAAAACATGTTAAGTAATTACTTTGTCATCTTAGTATATAAAACTTCCTCCTATACTGATTGTCATAATTGTCATTTTACATTGAGGAAATACAGACACAACCATATTAAATAACTTCCCCAGTTTCAAGTAGAAATTGGTAGCCCAGTAAACACTAAAGTACTACTCTTTCTGTGTGTAAGTTGCTTGTTCTTTTTATTACATAATGGTTCATAAAATGTGTATTTTATGTAATTTCACTTTTGGAGCAGTTTGCTGAAAAAACAGAGAATATTATTTCTGGCAATTGTGAGATAAAATATTTTACTATTTTATTTATTAGTGGGAAGTTAGTTTAGCCAGAAGTGATAAACATTGAACATACAGGTTTTCTCAATGCCAAATACACACACACACACACACACACACACACACACACACACACACAAGTATTTGATATAAAATATGTTGTGAAAAGAAAAAATTCACTGAATACAAATATTATAGAATTAGCTCTTGACAATGGGTAAAAGGAGAAACATTATTTTATCTATAAAACTTCAAAAGAAATAAGCTTCAAAAAGAGATTTCATTTTCCTATGACTTACTGAACTTGGCTTTTAATTTGATGAACCATGGTAGAAAATAATTTGATGTGAAAATATAATAACTAACCCTTAGGGATCCAACCCATTATACCTTCCTTTTCAGAACTGTTCCAACAAATTAAACAGATTTAAGTAATCTCAAGTTTATATGCATTTTATTCCAGCGAAAATAAGAAGAATTGAATGAGTGCAGCTTAAATTTAGAATGTAGAAAGTAAATGGTCATTCTCACTAAACAAACTTTTCATTAAATCCTCATTATAGTAGGTAGGTTTTTTTAAGTGTTCATACTATCAAATTCTGTCTGAATTAAGCCAAACTATAAGAGAATTGTGCATTAAAATTTTAACCTTTAGAATGATTTTTTAAAAACTATAATATTCTTGGGTATTCTCTAATAATTGTACTGTAAGATGAATTTCAAGGGAGGGGTCAATGATATCATTTGGATATCACCATTTGGATGATTTCCAAGTCAGAGATTATATATTTTTTACCATGTCTTCTTTAAGTATAAATGACAAAAATGTTCTCCTTAGTTTCAGTAATATAATCTTTTTTTCTTTTGAATAAGTGATTTTGTTTTAGAATTGTGGTAAGTTTATAATGGTTGCCAGAGATGTCTAGATTCTAATTCCTAGAACCTATACATATTACCTGATAGAGCAGAGAGGATTTTGAAAATGTGATTAAGAATTTTGAGATGAGAAGATGATCCTGACTTATATGCTATAATCATATGTGTGCTCATAAGAGAGATGCAGAGGGAAATTTGATGACAGAAAAGGAGAAAGGGACATGACCACACAAGCAAAGGACAGAGGGAGATTTGGAGATGCTGTGGTGCTGCCTTTGAAGATGAAGAAAAGGACCAGGAGCAATGACTGCAGCTCTAGAAGCTGGACATGACGAGGAAACCCATTCTTCCTAAGATTCCCCCAAAAGTAGTGCAGCCCAGCCAATACTTTGGTTTTAGACTAGTGAACCCATTTTGTACTTCTGACCCCCATAACTGTAAGACAATAATTTGTATTATTTTATTTATTTTTATTTATTTATTTATTTATTTATTTTTATCCTCACCCGAGGACATTTTTCCATTTTTTGTACAGATAGAGTGGGAGGGAGAGAGAGAGGGAAACATCGATGTGAAAGGGACACATCGAGTGGCCACCACCCGCACGACCCAACCAGGGCCGGGGACAAACTGCAACCGAGGTACGTGCCCTCAGCGGGAACCGAACCTGGGCCTCTCTGGACCGCAGGCGGACGCTCCAACCGCTGAACCAAACCGGCCAGGGCAATTTGTATTATTTTAAACCATTAAATTTGTGGTCATTTGTTGTACAGCAATAGAAAAGTAATGAACATGGTAAATCATGTAACTCTTCACGCTAGCTTTTTTGCCTGTGTCTTGAAAATACTACCATCAAATTGTCATCACAGTTTTAATCAGCACACTTGGTTGGTCTTAATGGCACGCGTATTGCTCATGGACATTATTCTCAGTTTCACCTCACTTTTCCTTCTTCATTTACCACTTCAGATTTTTCAACTCTTATCTGATAGTATTTGGTATTGTGGGCATTATGTAAGGTCAGGCAAAGGCATCCAAAAATTTCATTTACTTTTTTTGATTTTCTTTCTTATCGTTTTCATTTTAAGTATCTGGGACTTTATAATGGATTTTCTAAACTATGATAACACTTGGTGACCTTTGAAGTATCACACCAAGGGGATTTTTATCTCCTTGTGGCCTGAGGCACTGCCTGGTAGTAAGTTAAGGACTTAGGAAGACACTCTAAATCATACACACTCTGGAGTACCATTAATGGCACTGAAGGCGTAGTGCACTAAATAGACTGTTATACATTCAGCACAACACAAGTTTCTCAGCAGGTTTCATGACCTATATATTTTACTCTTCCAAAATAAAATTATAAAGAAAGAATATCTAAAATACCCATTTACAATGTACTTTTGGTATATTATTATACTGTTAAAGAAAAAAAATATTTTATATTTCTGAAGTATGGCTATAAACTTGTGCCCATGTAAAAGAGATTTAAAAATCCCTCATAAACTTAAAACATTTTAACACACCTTTGCACTAACTGCCGTAAATATGTATAAGATTCTCATCATTATTTTTAGTTTAATCTTAATCTTAAATAGATGAGATAAAAAACAAACTAAAACTGTTTTTATGCACATATGGTCTGTGTATTTGCCTGAAGAAACCCAAAACACTAAATCAAAAAGACATATACATCCATATATGTTTATTGCATCATTTATGACAGCCAAGATACAGAAGCAACTTACATGTTCATCAATAGATGAATGAATAAAAAGGTGGTGCATATATACAGTGAAATATGATTCAGCCACAAAAAAATAAAATCTTGCCATCTGCAACAACATGGGTGGACCTAGAGGCAACTGTGCTGAGTGAAATAAGTCATATGGAGAAAGACAAATGCCATGATTTCACTTACATGTGAAAGCTAAAAAATAAACACGCATACCAGAAACAAATTCATAGAAACAGAACATTTTAACACTTGCCAGTTAGAAAAGGGATTGGGAAGATGGGTGAAAAGGATGAAGGGATTAAGAAATACAAATTGGTAGTTACAGAGTAGACATGAGGAAGTAAATTATAGATTAGGAAATATAGGCAATAATACTGTAATAATGAACTCTGGGGTCAGATGGCTACTAGATTTGTCATAGTAATCACTTCATAAGTTATATAAAGGTCTAATCACTGAGTTGTACACCTCAAACTAATATACTATCACATGTCAATTGTAATGTAAAAATAAATATTCATTAAAAAAAGTAAATGTGAGATAAATGAATATTAATGAGTCAGAACTGAGTAAACGATAACATTAAAAGGGCATATGTCTATAGTCACAAATCTTGGAGATTTGCATCTCATCTAGAAATACAAATTGGTCATGAATCAACAAAAGCTATTCTCTAGATTGAAGGACAGGAAATATTTTCTAAGACATTTTTTTCCATTATATAATGACATATATTTAGTGGAAAGTTATTTAATGTAGAATAACTTAAAGTTAAAAAAAATTGGGACATTAATTTTGAATATCTAATTTAAGGTGAAGAAATTTTAAAGTTACCTGTATACAGGTCATCTTTACTCACAGAAATCTTAAGGAACAAATATTCTATGAAAGATATTTAGATAATTATAATATAATAGGTGACATGATTTTATTAATAGTTTATATATCCCTTGGCTGCCTTGTAAAACTGTCCTAGGTAGCCTGTGTGCAGACAAGAAAGCTCTATCAGAAGCCCAGGTGAGAGAAGGAGGGCTAATTATGGTCAAGGCAGGAAAGACGGAGAAAATGATTGGCTCAGATTAGACATTGACAATAGTTGCCATAGGATGTGCTGAAATAGTGGATGTGGGAGCAGAGAGACAAGCCTCAAAGGTGATTCCTAGGTTGTTAGATTGAACATTAATTGGCATTTAATGAAATAAGAAAATTTAAGGAAGGCACAGTATGTGGAAGAGAGATATCAAGGTTTCTAGAAATTACAAGTACACAGATAAACTGTATGTATTTTAAAATATGGAGTTTTTTGGTTTTATTTGTAATACCAAATATGAAATCTATTACCTTTAAATTGGTAATACAGTTATTGTTTTAAAATTTTGTAGGTAATACATTGTTGAAATGTGGACAACAAGGCTATTATTATTCCCAATAAAATTTACCAGCAGATATAATATTACAGATATTGAAGATCTTACTAAAAATTTAAAAATACATATAGATTTATACATCTTCTTTTAAAATTAAATAGGTTTCTCCTACTTTATTCACTATTACATATTCATTAACACAAAATTACAATCTTGGTCTATTTCACTGTGAAGGAAAAGTCGACTTTTTATCACGTTTTTAGCACACCTGTTTTCATAATGAGTATATGAATGTTTTGTTATTACTGTCAGCATTTCCTGTTAAATGACGATAACATGGGAGAACAGTTATGTGAATAGCATTTCACCAGGTGCACAAAGCACTGAGGCCTAGTCATTGATCCACTAAATTAAGAACCTTATGTTTTAATACTCATATTCTGATCTTTTAAAAATAGAAAATCACAGTGAAATTAATTTCCCAGAGGATTTCTATTATCGTCATAAATAGCCAAACACAAACTAGGTATCAACACCAATGCATTTCATTTATAATGTTCTGAATATATGAATGCTTTCTAAGAAAGAAACATTTTCCTTTTTTTACAAAAAGAAAATGTTTACACTGTGTGTGACAAGTACTGCACAGAAAAAAATATAATAAGCTTTCATGTACCTACCACCAAGTGCAAGAAATAAAACATCACAAATACAGTAGCAGTCTACTTCATGCTACTGCCTCTCTCCATCCCATTCATGGAGACACAGCGGGATGGAGGGGTCAATGGGGGGAAAAGCGAGGGTTAGGCAGGACATCTGCAATACTTTCAACAATAAAGATAGATTTAAAAAAACTGTTTTGAATTTGGAGCTGTTTTTCACATATGAGTTGTCATTATTATATAATGTATAGACAATATAGCTTCATGTATAACATTTATAATATGTGTGTTAATTTTTAACTAAACTTTACCTAAATGATGCCATACTTACTACATCTTGCTTCTGCTGCTCTAGGTCATGTTCTTGAGAATAATCAGATTGGCTTATACAACTGCAGTTTGTTTTTCTGTTGTGTGGTATGTCATTGCAAGACTATAATCTATTTTCTTTATAGATTTAGAATTTACAGTTCCAGGTATTTGACATTATGAAATTTTATATCAGTTTCAGTATTCAAATATTATAAACATACTGCAATGAAAATCTTGCCCAGGTTTTCTTACATGTACAGATGTATTTTTCTACCCTAATATACCAAGCAATGACTTCTTTGAATAATAGAAAGAGCATAACAATTTGTACAGTCAAAATGGTCTCTATGGTTGTTTATTATTTGACCCACCAATGACACACGGATTTTTCAGTTGCTTCACATTTTGTTCAATATTTATTATTGTCAGATTTGTTATTTTTTAGAGTATTGTGGGAGTAGAATATGTTCAAAATGTGTTTCAATTTGTAATGTCCAAATAACAAACTATGTTGACTCTATTTTCATGTTTTTGTTGGTCAGTATAGATTACTATTATGTGAATTTTCTGTTCACATCTTTTTTTTCTTTCATTTTCCCCCATTAAACTGTTATTGATTTTCTTCTTTATTGTATGTTTATTTATGTATATATTCATAGGTTATTTATAATGATGGCACATATTTATTCTCAGTTTGTAGTTTATATTTGATATGTCATTAATGATTCCAAGTTTTAAAAAATGTATAGAGTTGAAAATACCAAACTTTACTGTTTACACTTTGTGTGTGTGGTTTTTTTTTTTTTTTTTTGAGAACCATTTTCTAAATTACATTTATGAAAATAAACTACATTTTTTTTTAAGTTTAAACATTTTCATCTTCCTGTATGGATCAATATAGAATAAATTTGTTACAGTACCAAATAGCAATTCAAATTTACTAATACCTATCAATATGATTCCCATATATCTATATCATTTTAATGTATTAACATATGTTAACATTTTAACATATTATTATTTTTATCATTTTAAAGTATAACTTACTTCCTGTAAAATAGATTTGATGTGTACAATTCAATGAGTTTTGCCAAACTCCCCACCCTAATCAAAACATATAATGTTCACGTGTCCCAGGAATGTGCCCGGATTCCCTTTCAGCAAGTGCCTCACTCGTGTGCAAATAATTTAACTTCTTACCCTCAATTTATCTGATAAGCAATCAGCTAGCGTTCTTACCATCGTTTACCTAAATATAATGTATAATTTCTTATGTATTTAATAGTTTCTTTTATTTATGGTTTTCAGTTTGAGTGTTTGTGACTAGTTATTACATTGAATTTTGTGGAGTTCCTTTCATTTGTAGCTTGATGGTATTGACAAAATTTGTAAAATTTTGATCATTCTTTATTTAAATTATTTTTCTGGCCCTGTGCTCCACTTTCTTTCTTTTGTCTCTTTCTGAGTCTCATTCTGTTATCCTACAAGTTACAGAAACTCAATTTTGTCAGTTCTTCCCTCACTCCCTCCTACCTGCTCTGTTCTGTGGTGTCCAGTATATATTGGGCCTAATTAGTGGATCTTAAATTCATATATTGTTATATTCAGTTCTCATAATTTTAGTTGGTTCTCTTCTATAGCTTCTCTTAATACATTGAGGTTCACCATTTCTTCATTTATTGTGTCTGAATTTTTTTCTTTCAATTCTTGAGAGATTTAGAATAATTACTTTGAACCTTTGTTTGAAAATTCCAATATCTGTGCCCCTTCAGATCTATTTCTATTAACTGTTTCCTAGTTCTGTGTTTATTTTACTGTTTTTTCACACATCTAGTAATTTTTATTGTATGCTGCACATTTCAGATGATATGTGTCTAGATTTGAATATCTTCCTTTAAAAATGCTGAATTTTGCCCTGGCTGGTTTGGCTCAGCGGATGGAGCATCAGCCTATGGACCAGAGAGTCCCGGGTTCGGTTCCCGCTAAGGGCACGTGCCTTGGTTGAAGTTTGTCCCCAGCTCTGGTTGGGGTTGTGTGGGTGGCAACCACTTGATGTGTCTCTTTCACATTGATGTTCCTCTCTCTTTTCTTTCCTCCAGCTCTATCTGAAGATAAATACAAAAAATGTCATCAGGTGAGGATAAAAAAAAATGCTGCATTTTGTTGTGGCAAATAGTTAATTCATTGGTTTCTCATGTTGACATCTGAATATTTATTTGCCAATGCAAGCATAGAGTAGTCACTACTTTAAGGTTAGTGTAGTCTTATAAGATGTAGCCTTTTTTGATAGCCTCTACTGAATAAAAGGGATATTCTTCAAGTCCTCTCCAGTTTTGCCAGTTGTAACTCCAATATTTTCAAGCCCTAATACAAATCACAATACCTTAATTGAGTTCTGAGAGTTCAATGAACATGAAAGAAGAAAGATACTATATATGACCCAACGCGGTGGTGATCAGCCATGTGTGATTTTGCTCCCCAAAGGATATTTGACAACATCTGGAGACATCTGTGGATATCACATTAAAGGTGGCAGTACTATTGGCATCTAATTGGAAGAGGCCAGAGTGCTTCTAAACATATCCTACAACCTTCCACAACAAAGAACTATCCAGGCTGCACATACCCCTTGTATGGGTAAATTTTTTTTTTTTTTTTATCCTCACCCGAGGATATTTTTCCATTTTTTGTACAGATAGAGAGGAAGGGAGAGAGAGAGAGAGAGAAACATCGACGTGAAGGGACACATCGAGTGGCTGCCACCCGCACGACCAACCAGGGCCGGGGACAAACTGCAACCGAAGTACGTGCCCTTAGCGGGAACCGAACCCAGGTCTCTCTGGACCGCAGGCCGACGCTCTAACCGCTGAGCCAAACCGGCCAGGGCAGTATGGGTAAATTTTCTAAACGTTGAGTATTTGCACAAAATATTTTTGAACTACAAATATAAAGAAAATGGTGCCTTTTTAAAAGTAATATAGTTATCATAATAAAAAAATATAATTTAATACAAAAATTACTGTTAGATATCAAGACTATTATGATGAATCCAATGTTTTATCCAACAAATATGTTAATAATAATACTTTTCTGGTGTTATGAAGAGTTTGAGTAGATATAATGTTAATTTTTAAAAATATAGAATTTGAAGAGAAATGTAGTTCCTTTTTATGTAAAACATAATATCAGAAATTTCCATATTCCACAAGACATATGATAGCAGTGAGTCATTTTTTTTTATGTTGTGTAGTATATAATGGTTAAAACTAGTTACATTACTTTCACTTTCTCAGCACCACACTTATTCAGTAAAGAGGCTGATAATTAGGAGTGCAATTGTTTATTTGGTTTAATAATACAGGCTATGTCCACTTAACATTTAATGTTCTATCTCAGATAGAACTTTTAGTAGAACACCTGGAAAATGTGAATCCTCTTAACAGAAGAGTCCATAAATAACATACAATAGGCAATTGTATGCAGACGGATTATCACAGTTTGATTCAGTGGCAATAGATGATTTTAACGGTTTTTCTAACAGATGTGCTCAAAACAGCCATACTGTACTCTACTTCACTGAATGCCTCAAATGGTTTCATTCTGGAAATGTAATAGAGTACTTTTAAAAAGGCAGAACACAATAGAACAATAGTGTCATTCAGTATATTGAAGATGTTTTGCAACAAGGACATGGTAGCCTTGTATCTCCCATGCTTAGCCTAGCACTTTTCACATTCTAATTAATTGTATATTAAAAAATATAAAAGCATAAATTTTAACTTAGGTAAATAATTTAATGTAATATTTTTACCATATTTTTGTTATTAAGACTATATCCATGAAGCGGCTCTCTCTATGGAGCATGCCCGTACCTTTCCCCACACCCTCCCCCACGTGCATTCTCCTTGCCTCTCTGTTCCAAGGGTCCTTCTTTTACCTCTGTAACTTGTTTCCTGACATCATTTCTTCTATGACTCACTTCTAACTCCGTGACTTTCTAAGTAAACATTCTCTTATAGTTTGAAAAACAAGCAACAACCAAAGACTATATCCATGAAATATCTAATGTCTGTATTTTTCATTTGTTAAGGGTGTTATAAATCATTTTCTTGTATATTACCCTAACTTGGCCTCATAACATGAATGATAGGTCTTACTGTTTGCATTTAATTTCAAGAAATTCGGTTGATTTATCAAGCCATGCATGGTACTGAGAAAAAAAATCATAATGTCTTTTAAATTAAAATGGAATGATTATCATTTTTTATTATACTGTAGCTAAATTTTTATTACAATATATTAACCAAAAAATGAAATTTAATGGTATATTTTAAAAGTCATATTGCATCTATTTATTAAATTAAAATACATTTATTTATTGAGACATCTATTTTTAAATACATGTATTGAGTAGAGAAATATAATGTTATTATAGGTTACAATTGGTATCATTTTGTATGCTTGAAATAAAACTTATCTCTTTGGATAGAATCCAGTAGAAAATACTATATATTCAGTATTTTATATATAATATATAAATATATTTCCCATGAAATCTAGTCATCAGAATCTCCAAAATACACTGAGAAAAATGTACTTATTAATGTTATAAAAACAATGTGTAAATTCTAATTATTGAGAAATTTCAACTAAATTCGGTGGGCAAGAGATAAAGTGGTGGATTGTTTGCAAAAATGTTCCCATGTGTTCTGCTTTGCAATGTGATAGGGCTGCTCCTCTCATCAATGGTAGAGATTAATTCCTTACCCCTGTACTTTGGACTGGCCTTGTGATTTGTCTGTATAACTGAAATGTAAAAGGGAGGTTCATAAGTTCAAAACCCAGGCATTAAAAAGCTTTTTTTGGCTTCCAATTTGCCCCTTTGGAACACAGTCCTGATGTGGCCATTTAAAGAAGTGCAGTCTAACCTGCTGAAGAATTTGAGGTTCACGGAGAACTGAGGTTTGCAGGCCAACAGACAGTGGCACTTCCAGGCATGTGAGTAAGACAATCTTGGATCATTAAACGCAAGTCTCAAGGCACCGTACGGATGAGTGATTAAGAGAAGACTGGGAGAAGCAGTGCCCAGCTAACCCAAGCTCCAGCTGCCAACTCACTGACTGTCCAGCAATTAGTTTTAACATAATAAGTTTGAGGATAACTTGTTATACCCAGTAGGTAGCTAATACAGAGGGATTCCTGAGGAAGAAATGGCTTCTAAATTTGGCAATACTTGACAAAGTAGTGTGGAAAGTTACTCAGGACAGAGGGAAGAGCAGAGATCTCAAAGATGCTGTGGGCTGTATGTTGGGAGCTGCAAGCATTTCATTAATTCTGGAGCAAAACCAGGGTACCAAGAGACATGACCTTAGAGCTCGGCAGAAACTTTATATGATTTGCAATACTTTGGATGTTATAGAGGAGCAAATGAGCATAATTGAAATATACTAAGGCATGGGTGTGACCTTATTTTACTGTTTAATTAATCATTCCAGTAACTAAGCTTGCATACATATGTTAAGAAAGAATATTGGCCAGTGGGCCAAATATCTCAGTGCTTTAGCAAGGGCTGATGGTGAACTAAAATAAGGGTTAATAATAATAAGATGTTGAAAGAAAAGAGAAATTTAAATTTAACTAAAGATTAGTTCAGTTGGTATCAAAGACATTTCATATGTGAGAAATATTAGAACTATGAACAGCATAAAATTGCACAATATTCTCATTTCCAAAGAAAATATTAAATAAAAGACCAGAGGCCGTATCACATATCTTATAGAATAAAGTAATAAATTAAAACAAGATAAACAAAAGCATACAATAAGTTTAATTTGCTTGTATTTTGGAATACAGATTATTCAGTAAAAAAGGAAATGTAATATTATATCAAAACTAATCATCTGAAAGTTGTAATTTCGTGTTCAAACAGTTTGTAGACGCTGTCATTTCATGAAGAACAATGTTACGGCATAAGGAAAAAGAAATAAAAATCACCAGGGGCAACAGCAAGTAGATATTGAATTTTTTCGATTGCATAGACAGAGCTCTGTGCAGTTTTTCTTTGTAGATAAGGAGCTGGAATAGGAAAATAGACTATGATCATCCTTCTCTGTACACAAATGTAAAATAAAGGATGTTGAGTTACATTGGAAGGGATTGAGAATTGCAGAGCATTATAAATAAACAGAAAAAACAAACAAACAAACAAACAAAAACCCTGGAATCTGTGGCGTTTGTTATACATATTTGTAAAATCTAACATTAAATATGAGTTATCACCACCTGAAATGGGGGAAAATAGCATACTTTTCAGCACTTTCCAGTAAATATTCTAAAATACATCGCCCTCCCTATTTTTCTGCATTCAATCAAGTGAAATCAAGGAATAGAAATAATGATTCTCCAGAAGTGGGTTTTCATTCTGCGCTGGATTGCTCCTCCTGAGTCTATCTGAACTGCAGCAGGTTGTGAACATGGCTGACATGTCTTGTGTGGATTATAACAAGAATCTCTGAACAAACATCTACCATTTCTTGATGTGGTCCAACACATTTACACAAGTAGAAACTAATTATAAATAAAAACTTTTTATTCAAAACAGAAAGTGTAAAATGTATCATCACTTAGTGATAAATTGTACCATAATATTTTGTTTCAAAACAAAATAAAATATCAGAATGAGTTTTCTTTAAATAATAAATCAGTCTTTCCTTGTCCTGTTTTCTCAGGTTGGCTATGTGAGCCTGACAGAATATGATTTATACAAGTGAGAATGTTCTTTTTAAAAGGTCTAGATAATGGGAAATTCTTGCCAAAATAAAAACCTAAAAACAAAAACCCACAGGTATAAGCTATATGTATTTTGTCTAGTTCAAACACTTTTACTCAGAATCCCCCAAAATATGAATAAGAAAACAAACTGTTTCTTACTTACAAAGCAACAACCACCATGACAAAACGACCTTCAGTACTGAACTAGATTTCAGAATATCTGCATTCTCTTCTTGACTCCAAGTTGATAAGACATTGAGCAGGTCGCTTAATCATTTTAATCGTGAGCTTCCTTTGAGATAAACATTATTCAGACTATGTATATGATGTGCTTTCAGGGGCAGATGGAAATGCAAACTTCCTTTAAAGAGCAGTTCCACACTGATGCTGCCTTGGTGATTGAAAGCCAGCTTATGGATTCAATGCTATTTGTGAGAGGGCAACACCTGAATGCGTTATCAAACAGTAAAACATTTCTTCTAATACTTGCTCAGTTTATCTAGCCATACTTATGAGTATTAAGATAACCCCCTGGCAAAAACTCCTGAGTTTAGCATATAAAGAGATTCATGGAACTTCTGGAGTTAGGATGGGTGTGTGTGTGTGTGTGTGTGTGTGTGTGTGTGTAAAAAGAAAAAAACTTGCTGCAAAGAAATTCAGTTCTACATAATTAGGTTTTTATAACTTACAGACAAGATGATTGAACTCTTATCTCTTTATTCATTGTTTTACAATGTCTGCCCCCAGATCTGTTCTCTCTGTCTCTGTCTTCCTCTCTCTCCAAACACACACACAGACACACATTATAATTTTGATTAGGAATAATTTAGAAAAAGACACAAAATATAGGAAAATTAATTAAACATAAAATACTTTTTTTGAGGTATATGTCAGGAAGTTAAAAAACTACTATCCCTTAAACTCACTTCAATCCTTGTTCCTAGACATAATCCTTAATGAACTTTTAGTGAATATTGTTCAATAAATATTTCTTAAAATAGAAATATTTTTAAATACCTTAGTATGTTACTAAATGCATTATTTTTATACTCTCATATTTATTCCTTCAATACTATTCAAATGTAGCAATAAAATTTACTTCAAGAACGTAATGAAGATACTTTTGGGATAAAATAAGCATATTGCCTGCCCCCCTCCCATGATATTTCTCATCAATATCATTGTTAGATAATAACTGACATCAACATAGTGCCTTCTATGTGCTTTATACTTAATAACGTTACAAACATTGGCTGATTTAATCTTTATGATAAACCATTAATTTATTATAAGGATTTGTAAAAATAAAGGAATTCAAATTTACAGAAAGAGAATTGAGACAATGAGAACAATAAATGTTCCAGAAAGTCACCTGGCTTAAGTAGAGATACTGGGGCCATAGTCTTCCACCTAGATTTTTATGGACCACTCTATAATACCTAATATGCTTACACACAGATGATGGGACTTGATTACTGAAAACATTAGAGGTCTAATTTACAACTAGCCAAGCTATAAAATTACTGCCATAAAAATCCTGCATTAAATATTCAAAAAACAGCATTTTTATAAAATGTCAATGCATCGGGTGTTTTATGATGTATACTCAAAGATAGAAATTTATTTCATAAAGATACTTGCTTTAGCCCTGGCCAGTTTGGCTCAGCGGTTAGAGCGTTGGCCTGCGGTCCGGAGAGACCCGGGTTTGGTTCCCGCTAAGGGCACGTACTTCGGTTGCAGTTTGTCCCCGGCCCTGGTTGGTCGTGCAGGTGGCAGCCACTCGATGTGTCCCTTCATGTCGATGTTTCTCTCTCTCTCTCCCTTCCTCTCTCTCCCTCCCACTCTATCTGTACAAAAAATTGAAAAATATCCTCGGGCGAGGATAAAAAAAAAAAAGATACTTGCTTTATCTTAGTTACACCAGATGGTTTTAAACTCAGAGAAGAACACTCATTGTGCAGCTGTCTAAATACTCAAACATGCTGCCTTCAATAGGTGATTTACTGCCTTTAATTTGTTATATTTTTTTACTATTTAGGAGACATAATGTGGTGTATTTTAAACATATTTGTACCCTGGCTGGTTTGGCTCAGCAGTTAGAGCATCTGGCCTGCAGTCCAGAGAGACCTGGGTTTCCTTCCCGCTATGGGCACGTACCTTGGTTGCAGTTTGTCCCCAGCCCTGTTTGGGGTCGTGTGGGAGGCAGCCACTCGATGTGTCCCTTTCACACTGATGTTTCTTTCTCTCTCTCCCTCTCTCTCCCTCCCACTCTATCTGAAAAAAAAAAGGAAAAATGTCCTCTGGTGAGGATAAACAAACAAACAAACAAACAGATTTGTAAACACAATGTATTTCTTTTTCCTGACTTACTAAATGTTTTCCCTGGATCAATTTGTACCATCAATGAGCTGAATATTTGGATATGATTATTTGTCCCTTTATAAAATCTATTCATATGATTTGCTCTAATTGTTTTTATGAAAATGATTTATTTAGGCCTGTTTCATGTTTTAATTTGCCCTGAAATGAACTATAACAGTTATGTGCAAAAAATCATTTTACCCAAATCATTCTTATTTCACTCTCATTAGTTGACAAAAATTGTACAAATTTTATGAACTTGTTTTTTCTATAGTTTACTTTCTGTTTTCTTTCAACCTTTTTTTGGTCTTTAATTCATTTTTAACATGTTGCATTACATAAAAATCTACTCAATTATAAGCTATTTATAAAAGATAAACTATTCAAAATATATTTATAAATAATTTTATGTATAAAGAAGACTATAGGTAAATAGTGTTATCATACCATATATGTTAGTGTATAGTTTCAATTTAGAATATCATAAGGACATTTTCATTATATGATATATAATTTGGATACATGTAACCTTTAACACCTGAATCTACTACCAAAATCTGTACCACAGTTAATTGTTTCTAACCAGTGAAACATCATTCAGACTTCATACCATTCACTTTTCATAGAAATGTAACCTCAGACCATCTGTTGGTAGCAAGCAAAGTTTATTTCCATTGGCAGATACTGCTTTTGGCCTCTATTGTCAGCAGTATTTATTCTGACTCTCATCAGTATTCTCTAAAATCCTCATTGGCTCCTATCTTCAACTAATGAGGTAGCTAATAGCTGCTGTAGATTTAATATGTATTTCACAGAACTAATTTAAAGTATTCTGAACTTCCATTCGGCATGAAAGGAAACATTCCCCAAAAATGTATCATAGAAATGTGATGTTGAGAACCATCACTCTACGAGGGTGGGTATTCAAACTCTCATGACATAGAAATGTCTCTTTTTATCAGCAGCCAAATCCTCCCTCCTCCCCACAGGAAGAGTTTCCTGAGGTAAATTGCTATGCTTTGCATAATGGCATGGGAATAAGTCTCTCCTTAGGCCATGTTTAATAAAAATTTTTTTTAATTTATTCAATGTTCTGTCAGGTACTGCTTTAGTTTTGAAAGTTTTACCTTAAACAAAACTGAACATTACCTTTTCTGATAAGATTGAAAATGTAGCCCGGCTCATGTGGTTCAGTGGATTGAATATTGTCCTATGGACTGAGAGGTCCTGGTTCGATTCCCCACGTCAGGGCTCATGCGGGTTGTGGCTCAATCCCCAGTAGGAGGCATGCAGGAGGCAGCCGATCAGTGTTTCTCTCTCATTAATGTTTCTATCCCTGCCCTCTTCCTCTCTCTCTAAACAAATCAATAGAAGTTTTCTTTTTAAAATGTATTGTTTGTTGAAGAGAGAAGAAATGCTATGGTTTGATGAAGTAAGACTGAGATTTTAAAAAGGTGTAAAGTGGATAGTATAGTGGACATTTAATTTTTGTTTTGGTGTATGCTGTTACAATGTTTCGTTTCTCTCTCTCTGTGAGATCTCCAGTATGTTTCTATGTCTGTTTTGAGGTACATGACCAAGTGCTGAATATGACTTCAGTGCGGGGGGGAAAAAACAATAGCAAGACTGCTATTTAATATATATGTCTAGCACTGTTGCAATGTTATTTCTTGGGTGTGAAGATAGCCTCATGTTCTTCTCCCAATATACCTCCTGAAGCTCAAAAATACATCAGCATATAACATTTACAAAAAAATTGATAAAGTTTATTAGGAAAGAAAATAATGTTTCCACTTACTTGAATTTTAATATTTATTTTTTATAGTTGCAATTAATAGATCATATTTCTTAAGCTTTTTGCTCAACTTACTAATATCATTCTATTTATAAATGTCTTTTACATAGAATTAAATACATTAGATTCTTCACTTGTTCTTTGGTGTATGCTCAATTAACTTATAAATTTGACAGATTAGGTTTTTCTAGCCATCTAACACCACTTATAAACTTCATTGAATTCTCATGACACTTCAGAGTAAAATGACAAATTTCATGTATCTAATTATTTTAAGCACTTGAAAACACTTAATAAGTGAGACTTTAAGAGCCAATATGCAATTTGCCAAATTCCACCCCCCTGCCAAGCAGACTACTATTGTGCCACAAGGTTAAGAATTTTTTAGTTTAAAACTTTGAGAAGGGATAATAACAGGTAGGGCCTGAAAGAACATAAAGCATGAGTGCGGATTAAATGATTTTCCATGGTACCATTGCTAATGCTGAGGATATTTGTAGAATTGATTCCATGTTTTTCTTACAAATTTCCAAGGATGACTAATATACAAAGGACAAACAGGAATATACCTATGCACACACACAAATGACAGGCTCTTACCAATTATTAATAAATCTCTAATTACTTTGTTATTATGTTTACATATGCTTAATTGCTCTTTATTATTATTATTCCAATGAGCTTTCTACTACTGGATAAAAATGCCAGAGTTATCAAGATAACAACTGCAGAAATGACCTTGAGAATTTAGTGATATATATATATATATATATATATATATACACACACACATATATATATTTTAAACATTTATATTATGGTAAATTTCTGAAGAGAAAAAAAAAAAGACAGAGAGATAATAGCATTCTCTCTCACACGTCATCTGTAATTGCTTCTGGTATCAAATCTATTTTCAACAGAAGAAAAATTAAACATTTAACATGTTCTGCAATCCCCTCACTATCCATTTGTGTCTCAATCAGAAATAGCTTCAGCTTCCTGCTGAGAAAGCCAAACACCCTGGCTGCTTCACACAGAAGACCTTCTTGGTGAGTCCATTTTTCCCAAGTGGGTTTTCAAGCAGGAGAGTGCCCACTGTTGCCATTAAACACTGTTGCGGGTTTGCGTTCAGGAGCTGTAGGTTGATATACTGACAGAGAAGAGTGCTCGGACTGTCGATCAGAGAGGGAGCTGACCCTGCAGTCACACACAGTGTTTTTCCACTAAGACTCAGTAAGCCAGTTTGGTTTTGTGTTGCTGTTTTACCGTGGAAGAGAATCAGCTCTGTATCTTTCACACCGAACATGCTAGTAACAACACTTCAGCTTAGAAGGTCTAACCTGTCATCGCCCTCTGGGTTTTCCAGAAGCAGCACTCCACCTTGCCCACGGCCATTGGCACAAATGTGGAGATTGACATATGCGCAGGCAGGGCCAGGCGTGGACGATCCTCTGGTGAGTGCAATTTCCAGGTCAGACCCCTTTAACTGCAGTTTTTCTTGAATAAGGATTTGATCTGATGTCGGAACTGGATATGGTTTTAAGGCTGCTTTTATCGTGGCAAATACGAACTCCATGTGGCTCTCAATAATGGTGCCCAGATCATTTCCTTCAGACTGCACTGTGTAGTAAACTGTCACTCCGTCAGTCGGAACCAGACCGCACTTTTTGCGAAGTTTCTGGATTCAATTGATGACTTCCCGAGCCATTCCTCCATCCACCATCGACTGGTCAGGGGTAACGTCTAAGACCAGCAGAGCCCAAGCATCGAAGTGGCTTCACTGCGCGGTCCCAGCTGCAGCCTGATCAAAGGTGTCCAGGAGGGAATGTCTTCTTGGTGCAGTTCATGGCCCCACACGAGGGTCCCACTCTTCTGGAACTGCTCCCTTCCTCACGGCTCAGCTGCCCCATGGCCGTCATCACCGGCCTGTAGGCTCCCTTCAGCCTCTTTCCTAGGATCATGTGCTCTGGTTCTGCCCTTAGGCGAATACCATATTTGTTTTTATTCATAGAAAGTGTAACTTTTTTATTCTTTTTTTTTTTTTTTTTTATTCTCACCCGAGGACATTTTTCCATTTTTTTGTTCAGTAGAGTGGGAGGGAGAGAGAGGAAGAGAGAAGGAGAGAAACATTGACGTGAAAGGGACACATCAAGTGGTTGCCACCTGCACCATCCAACCAGGGCCGGGGACAAACGACAACCGAGGTTCGTGCCCTTAGCGGGAACCAAACCCAGGTCTCTCGGGACTGCAGGCCCATGCTCTAACTGCTGAGGCAAACCGGCCAGGGCAAAAGTGTAACTTTTTGAACATTCAGTTCCTCAATGATATACTTCTCCAAAGACCTGATATCACAGAGAGCTTCTGGATCTTGATGGATAACCACAATTTCTTTCAAAGGATACTTTATTTGAATAGTTTTGTGGTCTCAAATCACTCACCCAAGTTCAGTCACAGATTGCATTCTAGATACTGCACTCGCGGTTTTCTTGTCAATCAATTCCTCTCTAACATGGGGCAGCATGAGGTAGTGGATGCTGAGTGTGTCCTTGTCCTGGACAGAAATAGGGTCAACCAGCATCTTAAGATTCTGGTATATCAGTTCAGTAAGAAAAGGTGTATACAGAGCCACAAGTCTGCACAGACAAAGCGAAACACTAAACAAGGTCTCCAGGGCCATAATACAATCCTCCATTTCATTTTCACCCTTTAATCTTTGGCTGTTCATTCTAACATACCAATTGGTCAGAACATGGACAAACTTAACCTGGTGAGGCACCACAGTATAGAGCATGTAAGCTGCCAGTTTTGTCTCAAAGAGTGCACTGAGTGACTGCATGAAGGACAGGACCCACCAGTCTGTGATGTTGGCACTTTCTTTACCCGTGTTCTCATTGTAGAGGAATTCCATTTCTTCCTCCTTCTGCAGCCTTAGGACATTCTGGATGAAGAAGCGATAGACAATGTACCAAGGGAGTAGCACATCCTTCAGGACATCACACACACCTTCCTCCTTAAAGTGGAGGTTTTCTGCTCTTACCGCAGGGGAGTTAATCAGGTATAATCTGAGGGCATCAGCACCATATTTATGGATGATTGAAAATGGATATGGATAATTCTTTTTTTGTTTGCTCATTTTCTGGCCATCACTTGCAAGGATAAGTCCACTCACAATCACATTCCTGAAAGGCGGTTGTCTAAGGAGAGCTGTGGCCAGCACCAGCAGAGTGTAAAACCATCCTCTGGGTTGGTTGATGCCTTCAGCAATGAAGTGTGCAGGAAATGCATCTTAAACCTCCTTCCTATTTTCAAATGGATAATGAGCTTGAGCATAAGGCATGCTGCCACTCTCAAACCAACAGTCAAACACTTCAGAGACACGGTGCAGCAATCCCTTCCCACAGTGTGAAGGAACGGTCAGGTGCTCAGTGCTCTCTCTGTGGGGATCTGAGATCTTTGCTCCTGATATTCTTCAAGCTCTGCCGTTGACTCAGTGTAGACTATCTCCTCGAAGTCCTCGCTGACCCACAGTGGGATGGCAGTGCCCCAGTATCTGCTTCTGAAATTGCGCAGTCACGTGCATCTTTCAGCCAACTTCCAAATCACTTTTCCCGCACAAACTCTGGGACCCAGTAACACAGGTCATTGTTTCTCAGCAGCTGGTCTATCATGTGCTTGACTGGCACAAACCAGCTGGGCACCGCTTTGTAAATGAGGGGAGTGTCTAACCTCCAGCAGAAAGGATAACTATGAGTAAAAGTACTGGCAACAAGAAGTCAGCCTTGTTCCTTCAGGGTCCTGATGACATTTTTGTCAGCATCCTTCACATACTGTCCCACGAAATCTGTCACTTCCACTGTGAAACAGCCTGAGGCATCCACAGGGCACACAGGGACAGAACCTTTCTGAATGATGTCGAAGTCCATACAGACCCGAGAGTCATCAGCACCAACATAAGGAGCTTGATGTACAACCCCAGTGCCTTCTTCCTGCCGCACATAGTTGTCGACGAGCTCTGTGAAAACACCATTCTCCTTGCACTTCACAGAATAGTCGAAAGGGGCCTATATTTCTTGCCTTTGAGATAGGAACCTGGAAAACTTTCAAGGATCTCATAGTCATAGTTATACAGGGCTGGCAATCTGGCTTCCATTAAAATGAGTGGTTTTCCTCTGACAACATCTTTAATCTTCACATACTGCATATCTGGGTTAAGACAGAGGGCAAGGTTACTAGGGAGAGTCCAGGGAGTAGTTGTCCAAACAACCAAAGATATATTTTCATTTGCCTCCAAAGGGAAGGTAACAAATATTGAAGGATCTTGAACATCCTTGTAATTCTGGTGAGATTCGAAGTTGGAATGTGAATGTTGCATGCAGTGGAAAAGGGCATGACTTTCATACCTCTATAAACAAGGCCTTTATCGAAGAGTTGTTTGAAGACCCCCAAACAGATTCCATGAATTCTGGATAGAGAGTTTTGTAGTTATTGTCAAAATCAATCCATTGGCCAAGTCTGGTAACTGTAGCCATCCACTGGGCAGAATATCTCATCGCAATTTTTCAGCACTGATTGTTACACTCCACAACCCCCATTTGGGCTACATCCTCTGGTCCTTTGATTCCCAGGACCTTATCAATTTCAAATTACACAGGAAAGACATGACAATTCCATTCAAATCTTCTGTTGCATGAAAATCACTCTGGTGAGCATATCTTGTAACTATATCTTTAATTGTCCCTGCAAGTACATGTTCATAGCGAGGCAGTCTAGTTGCAAAAGGAGGCTCATCATAGAAAGTAAATTTTGGCCTATATGTTGACTCCTTTAAGCATCCTTGAAAAACAATTAAATTTGGACCAGAACTGCAAGATGTTCTCTTCTTCAGCAGGAAAATCGATGTTTTCTGGAACTTGCTGAACCATTTTGTTCTGAGGCCGAGCCGGTGGGCCTGGGGAGTGCACGCAGCTGAGGAGTGTCCGGAGCTGATGGTGTTCTATATCTATGTGAAATCTTTGTTCCAATATTAATTGTTACAATAATTGTATAGTCTCTGCACTTCTTCCTCTATCAAGTTACTTTCTGAGGGTTCTGTTACCTCTATACACTAAATTGAAAAAATAAAATGTTCCATGCAAAAATATGGCATATGTAGAAGGCATAATCATTGTATTTGAAATATGAAATAATTCATTTCAAATAATGGTTTAATAATACACACACATATCTATCTATCTATCTATCTATCTATCTATCATCTATCATCGTCTATCTATCATCTGTTTATACATATACAAAGAGTACAATTTTACATTTAAAATTGTCATTGTTTTAGAATATCTGCTGTTTATAAGATTGTATTATTTTATTTTTAATAGCAGCAGCATTGGATTGCTGCACATCTTTAAATTTTCACATTGCTTGGTATAAAGTATTTAGTGATAGTTTCTTAATTAAAAAGGTTTCCTTCATAAATTCTTTCTCATGGGAGGAGTAATATGGATAAAGAGAAACGGTTCCTCTTATGCTCTTCAATGTGTTCAAACTCAGATTTTTTTCCCACCCGTGGTGCTGGAAACTGTTCAAGACTCCTGGCCTCCCACAAAAGAAAATTCTTCCATGGGTGATTGTCAAAACTGGTGTTCTTTGGGGTAAGTTGGTAGAAAACTTCTATTCACAATTTTGCTAATGTTACTTTGCATGTATGTGTGATCATCTCTCTTTTATATCCTGCTTGTTATGCTTAGTAGATGTATTTATTGCTATTTGTTAAGATATTATATGTGGCCCTGGCTGGTTTGGCTCAGCGGTTAGAGCGTCGGCCTGGGGTCCTGAGAGACCAGGGTTCGGTTCCCGCTAAGGGCATGTACCTCGGTTGCAGTTTGTCCCCGGCCCTGGTTGGGTTGTGTGGGTGGCAACCACTCGACGTGTCCCTTTCACGTCGATGTTTCTCTCTCTCTCTCCCCCTCCCACACTCTATCTGAACAAAAAATAGAAAAAATGTCCTCGGGTGAGGATAAAAAAATATATATATATTATATGTGTATGTGCTATATTTATTGTTTTTTATTATTTCTAATTTAAATAATTCATCTTTTAATTAATTTATCCCTTAAGTGTATAAAATTATAAAAAAACTTTTAATAGCCCTGGCCGGTTTGGCTCAGCGGTTAGAGCGTCGACCTGCGGTCCTGAGAGACCCGGGTTCGGTTCCCGCTAAGGGCGGTACCTCGGTTGCAGTTTGTCCCCGGCCCTGGTCGGTTGTGCGGGTGGCAGCCACTCGATGTGTCCCTTTCACATCGATGTTTCTCTCTCTCTCTCTGTTCCTCTCTCTCCCTCCCACTCTACCTGAACAAAAAAAAAAATGGAAAAATGTCCTCGGGTGAGGATAAAAAAAAACAAAAAACTTTTAATATAGTGAGAGGATCGATTGAATGAATGAATCACCTGATATGCTAATTTACTTAGCCTTGTGCAGATTTCTTAGAATATGTATTACATTTTATGTTAATAATTTATAGAATTATGTACATATATGAATCTTAAGAATCACATATACATATATCTCGTTCAGCATTACATTACTTTTGCAAAGGAGAGTGCCTGGTACATAAAACAGACCCAATAACTATTGGTTAATTATTATTTTTTATCTTTCATTTATTTATATTTTAAATGTCAAAGGCAATGAAAAAAGAAGGGATGTAGTTTGCTAATCGTACTCCCTTGCTTATGTTTTTCTTTTATGTAGTTATGTTAAAAGACCATAGTTACAGATATGTCTTTTGTTTATACTAGCATGTCTACTAACATAGCCCTTTCAATATATAGTAACTGGTACATGATCATTAATAATTTATTGTTTTACTATAAATTATTTTCCTCTAATATTTATTTAATTTTCTGCCTAGCAAATTTCTTTTCTTTCTTCTTGTTATTGGAAAACCCCAGCTCATGCCAATTCTCCATCTTAGTCATGGATAAGTAATCAAGACTTCTTTCCTAGTAATGTGAATCCCCAGCACAGATACTTAACAATACAGTTGTAATGTAGTTCTGTTCATCCACCTGATGGCAGTACCCTAGGGATCTGTTTTCTAACAGTAAAAGTTATACACTCTTATCAACAAAAAACTGTGAGAACGCACTCCATAAACATGTACATTTACTTGCAAATTATATCCATTTTAATCCATTCATAAAATGTACTTGCTTTTTAAAATATTTATAAAACAATACTTTAGCTAAAAGTAAATATAACTAAAAGTAAAATGATTTATTCAGCCGTTTTTGTTCACTTTGGGAAGACCAGCACTTGCTGATCATCAGAGTTACATTGATTTTTGTCTTTCTTGAGGTCTGACTTTGAGCTAGTCCTTTATTTGTTAAGCCCCTATTTTTCTTATAAATAATATTTTCTGAATTACTCAGTCAGTTATTGTGACATATAGCAAGAAAAATAATAAAAAACAATAAAGAATACAAACTAAGAAAGAATTTGTATAATACCATGTAGATAAGATACCCTTGGGGATATGTGGCATTGTTCCTGAAGAGAAAGCCTGAGGTTCCCATTAATCATCATAGACATATTCCAAGGGTCTGAGGAATACCTGGACCATGGCAAAAGGTAACTGGTTCTACATGCATTAGAAAATTTAAGGAAAAGGCTTCATGCCTTCCTAGCACTCACCAAATGCTCATGTACTGTCATGTCATTTCATTGCACATAGCTTCTGGTCAGAACCTTCATGTACAGCAAAATGGGAAAAACAAACAAACAAATAAAAAATCTAGTAAGCATGGACATCTATTTCTTTTTAAATATATTTGTTTCTAGAAATACAGTTAATACCGTTTTGTGGGAAGTAGTATGTTTTCTTTTTTTAATTACTGCATTGTTTAAGGGATTGTAATATAAAATTGACCTAATTTTATCATTTTTCTCAATTTTGCTTTGGTGGGGTTTATTTAACTTATGTCTATTTATAAACAAGGCCAATTCATTAACTGTAAAAAATCCATACAGGACTGATCCTCCTGTGGCCTGAGGTGTGGAAGTTTATGTTTAAATAATTTCAGATGCCACGTAAATCTTTTATAAAATTAACCCTATCTACTTGTCTGTTACCAAATAATGCTGTGCACTGTTGAAATAGACTAACATGTACTTTGATTAGCATTTTTGGTATCACTTTCTAATTCTCATATTTTCATCATTATAACATACATTCTTTTCTTTTGGGAAAATTATCAAAATTTTATATGTGTTTCCTGGAAAAAATTATATTTGTAGTTAATATAGCTCACAGGCTCCTTAAAGTATTTAAATATCTGTTTAAATTCTATAAACACAATGACATATATATTATTATTCCTATTGCTAGTGGTTGTATAATCAGACAAAATTATAGACATCTGTTATTTTAAGTATCAGTCATTTATAGAAATACATAAAGTGTAACTGCCATATCCTTTGTGTCTATTGAAATTTTGCATATTTTAAACACCTCACCCTGTCCTTTTTTTAAAATCCTTACCCGAGGATATTTTTCCATTGCTTTTTAGATAGAGTGGAAGGGAGAGAGGAAGATAGAGACAGAGAAACATTGATGTGAGAGAGACACATTAACTAGTTGCCTCCTGCATGATCCTCACCGGGCCCAGGGATCAAACCCAGGTACCTTCCCTTGACCCAGAATTGAACCCACAACCCTTTGGTTCATAAGCCAATGCTCTAATCGCTGACCCAAATCTGCCAGGGCTCACCCCATCTCTTTTTGTTGTAGTATTGGTTTTAATAGTATGTACTTAGCTTTTCACTAGATATTAAATTAAGTTTGTTACCCATCAAGTTAATTACCTGTCATGTGGTCTCAAATATTCTGAATACAGAAAAAAACTGTACCCACTTCTCAAGCTGAGCTCATATATTTATTATTTTATTTCTCATCCAATTTCGATTATTCACAGTTCTAGGCAGATTAAAAAACTCTTTATTGAACTCAATCTTGTTATTTTGGGTGGATTTTAATGAATAATACTTTACTGTCCCATGATTGAAAGATAAGAAATTAAAATATTTATATGCTCTTAGAAATAAAATTCATTCTCAAAATGTATGGACTTCTATTACATGTGCCATATATTAAAAATAGAACAATATAACTGTCTTTGGGCCAGTGTGCTTCATTTATATTTTGTTTACTAATAGCTTCTAAAGACCAATGACAGAATTTGTTTTTCAAAAGTGTTAATCTTATTTCCTAGTCTTTCCCTCTAAATTCAGTTACCTTCTACCAATTGTTTTGTTCAACTTTGTTTCTTTAAACTTTGTGTAAGATTTCCTCTTGCCTACCAAATAAAAATTTTGGAACAGATGACAATAATTCAAGATGATACAATATAAATTAAGTTTAATCTTCAATTTTTAGAGTCAGTCATTCTGATTATTAAAACATAAAATAGCACTTTCAAATTGTATCTAATCACCTTTTATTTATTTCTTTTTCTTTTTTTTAAATTTTTTTCTTTATTGATTTTAGAGAGAGGGGAAGTAGAAGGAGAGAGAGATAGAAACATTGATGAGAGAGAACATCGACTGGCCGCCTCCTGCATGCTCCACACTGGGGATTTGGCCCACAACCTGGGCATGTGTCCTGACTGGGAATCGAACTGGAGACCTCTTGGTGCATTGGTCAATGCTCAGCCACTGAGCCACACCAGCCGGACCTAATCACCTTTTAAAAAATATCCTTTAAAATTATAGCTTGCGGATATGATGTTGTAGCTTGAGGCAGATTATAATTAATTACAATGAGATCAAGTAGAAAAGCCTGATAAACTACCAACAAACAAATTTTTAAAAAGCTTTGAAGAGAGCTGCTAAAGGGACCTAGACTTGAGGGAAGAAAATCTCAGAAAAGAGGAATCAATAATAATTGCTTATTTGTTCTTGGCATGTAAGTATGGAATAAGAGAACTTGTCCGCGAGTGCACAATGAGGGTAATGCTAAGAAACAGAAATGTGAACAGCTATGTAGGCAATCTCTCGGGGACTAGAAAGACTAAAATTGTATTCTTAAGGGTCTAGGATCCAGATGAGAAGGAAGCAGAGGAAAAGTGAATCAACTTAGCCAAATATCCTTCAGGATGTGTTCCTGTCTTCCATATCAGTATGGGGCAGTCCTCTAGGAAAGTATGCTAGAATTCTGTGAAAAGTAAACCAGTATTGTTAAGAGGCTTGTAATTCTGAAGGGACAAAGCCAAACATGAGGAGCCCTGGCACTCACCCCACGCTCTGTTTATAACACTAGAAGGCTGTTTCCTAGGCAATAGTGACGCAGTGGCGCACAGAACCTCACAATCATTACAAGTAAGCCTAGAGTCTGCTCAGTATCTGATTAGTCTAAAGAGATTAACTCCCTAGCCAAGGAGATTGTCAAACTGTTCAGAAGAAGATAATGTAACCCAAACTGTACATTTTCTATATATTATTAAAAAATAATAGCCATGCAGAGAAACAAAAATAACTGACCAAAAACCAAGAAAAATATAAAACACAACAGATTGAACTAAGCTGATCTAGATATTTAAATTATTAGAACATTACTCAGCCATGAGAAGGAAGGAAATCCTGCCATTTGCAGCAACATGGATGGACCTTGAGGGCATTATGCTATGTGAGGTGTCAGGGAGAGACAGACAAATATTATATGAACTCACTTATATGTGGAATCCTAAAAACCCAACCACTTAGAAAGAGAGTGTAATGATGGTGACCAGGGTGTAGGGAGGGGGATTTGGAGAGATGTGAGTCAGAGTATAACCTTCCAATTAGAAAATGAACAGGTTCTGAGGATATAATGCACCATATTGTGATTATAATCAAGAATACTGTGTTACATTCATCAAAGTTGCTAAGAAACTAAATCTTATATATCACCACAAAAAAAGAAATGATAATTATATAAAGTCATGATGTAATTAGTATTAATTATGGTGATAACTATATTGCAGTTTATAAGTATATAAAATCAACACCTTGTACACTAAACTTACGCAATGCTACAAGTCAATTATATCTTAATACTAAAAACTGCTGTATTCAAAAATACAAAATTTGGACAAGTTTGTAAGTATTTGGAGTGTAGGTAATAAGAAATTAGGTGTTCTTTAATAGAATCCACTTAAGAAGAAAATGATGGGTTCTGCTAATATATTGTAGCACAGAGCAGAAAAATAATGAAAAACAAACAAACAAAAAAATAAAATGTGAAAACCAGTAAAATATATTCAATTAATTGAAGTGCAAGGAAATGAAGAGAGAATGTACAGAAGCACTATATGGAGTAATGACAGAGTTTTAAAACAAGGGATGAAAAAGACAAACCCAGAGATGTGAGTTACTACCTAATCTAAGCAAGTCGAATTCACATAAAATGACACCTCACTCTGAGAACATGGAAGGATCCCTGGAAGGGCCCTGCAGAAATTGTAGTCTGCAGGAGTTTGTCATTCTCAAGATAATTCACAATCACAATTCACCCAGATTGTCATTTACTTGCTCCTTTCAGTTTATTGCTCCAGCTCCGGATCCTAGTTGTTGCTTGTGTCTTGATGAGCCTGTGTCTTCAGATGTCAGGGTGGAGGTTTTCCTTGTGACCTCAGTTCTCTAATGAATCCAGAAAGAGTCATTGACTTTCAGTTTGTCTAGGTTTTTCTAGTTGTAAGGACAGGAGTGCTGCCTTCCTAGCTCTTTCCGAGTCCGAGCAGAGACTGAAGTCAATTGATTTTTATAAAGTAAATCTTTTGACATTTTTCATGCTCTGGAATAGGTGGAAATGATGCCAGCCGGCGCCCAGGGAATGTCCAAGGGAGGTCTCTACCCGATCCAGGTCCTTGTCACAGAATAAGAAGGAATTCAAGAGCGTAACAGAAAGCTTTAGCAAGTCACAGGAAATGTATTAAAGCGCTAGTGCACACTTGAGAAGTGAGAGCAGGCAGCCTCCGAGACGGAGATGCACTCAATAGGGTCTGGTGGAAGGTTTGTATTAAATGTGGGCAGGGGCTGTAGGGTGGTCCTCTGCTTCTGACGCTGGTAGGGTGACCACCTACACGGCTCCTCCTTATCTCTCCTCTCCAGACAGTTTTGGTTTTTTTTGGTCTTCCCAATTGCCAGGAATTAGGGAGGAGGAAGCAGAGGAACCGGTGATCAGTGAAGGTCCTGTCTGTGAGGCTCTGGCCAAGGAGAAGGGGAGGGGTAGGGCTTGAGGTCTTTGTCCCCTATGTTACTGTTCCTGCCTCAGAAGCATATATAGTATATACACACCATTTGTTTTCTTAAACACAGTTTTACTGAAATAGAACTATGCCTATTAATTTTTATATTGTTTGTATCTATCAGTATTGAGTTGTTAGAATAGCTATTTACTCCTCAGCTTTTAACAGAAAAAAATGCATACCTCTGGTATAGATAATGTTTTGTCATTCATTGAAAAGTATAGCAGGTATAAAGGAAAAACCTTGGGAGCAGCAAACATAATTTTAAGGGAAGTTATATTTGGAATGATAATGTAATATTTCTAATAAAATATTGTGAATGCCATATTACATAAAAAGTTCTCTACTGAAAAAGTCTTAATTTGTTTTGTTTATCAAGTGATATATAGCAGATAAAATACATAGATTGCAAAAATAATATAAGTAAAAGGAACAGTGAATGGTAAAAACAGTAAAAAAATGTAATTCACTGAAATTCCAGAAATGAATGAATCTTTCCAGGGTGAGAAGATGATCTTTTGACTTTGTATTTTTGGGGGGATATTTGTTAATTCTGAACAGGTCAGGGCAGAAGGCCTCTACTGTAAGAAAGATAAACCAGCAGAGCCTTATAGTTTTATCGGATGGTCATTATATGTGGGAAAATGAAAGAGCCCAAAATGCATGGCTGGCTTTCCCACAGAATATTTGCTGAATCTCAGAAGGGGCGGCTACGAGTGGAGGTGGGTGCTGGGCTGGAAACAGAAAAGGTGAGTCATTTGCAGGCATTTTGCCAAGCCAGAGATGAGAACCATTAGGGGCAGGGCGTGTGCTTCAAGTTTATGGCTTGCCTCCCTGGACAGTTTAGTCATCACATTTTGAATAGGTGGGGGCAGAAAATAAGACCTAAGTACAAAAACTCTGAAAGACAGAACTGATTTTTTTTTTCAGTCTTTCAATGCTAAAGAGAGAGAGAAAAAGTGAGAGACAGAGAAGTGTCAACATACAAGAATCAGAGATGTATAGTAGCACTAAAGCTTTAAACTATTTTAGTGCCAGCTCAATTCTGAATGGATAATGTGATCAGCCTATACCCAATCTTTCATGAAAAAGGGCTTCTACTCTCCACAGTGATTAGAATTCTATTACATAACAATGTTAACAATGGAGAAAACAATTACCACATATACAAAGAGGCAGAAACTATTACTGATAAGTAAAGAAAGACTAAAACAACCCGTAGAAGAAAACCAACTGCTAATCAAGATACTAAAGTTAGCTGACAAGACTTATCTGTTCTAAATGTTTAATTTTTTAATTGAATTTATTGGGGTGACATTGGTTAATAAATTTATATAGGGTTCAAGTATACAGTTCTACAATACATCATTGTATATTGTATGTGTGTTTACCACCCCAAGTCAAGTCTTCTATTACCATTTATCACCTTTACCCTCTTCTACCTACCGCACCTCATTTCCTCTGGTGATCACCGTACTGTTGTCCATGGGATGAGTCTTTTTTTTTCTTTGCTTAATCCCTTCATAGTTCTCACCCAGCTCCCAAACCCATCCCCTCTAATAGCCCTCAGTCTTATCTCTGTATCCATGAGTCTGTCTCCATTTTGTTAGTTGATTTTGTACATTAGATTCTCTTTTAAGTGACATCATATGGTACTTGTCTTTCTCTGACTGGCTAATTTAACATTGCATAATAATCTTCAGGTCTATCCATGCTGTTGCCAAAGGTAAGATTTCCATCTTTTTTACCACAAAGTAGTATTCCATTGGTAAATGTAACACAGCTTTTTATCTACTCATCTACTGATGGGCACTTGGGCTCCTTCCAAATCTTGGCTCCTGTAAATAATGCTACAATGAACATAGGGCTGCATATATGCTTTTGAATTTGTATTTAGGGTTTCTTTAGATATATTTACAGAAGTGCAAATACTGGGTCATAGGCAGTTCCATTTTTAATTTGGGGGGATAACTCCATACCGCTTTCCACAGTGCCTACACCAGTCTGCATTCCCACCAACTGTGCACAAGTGTTCCCTTTTCTCCACATCCTCACCGACACTTGTTTGTTGATTTGTTGATTATAGACATTCTGGCAGATGTAAGATGATATCTCATTGTGGTTTTAATTTGCATTTCTCTGATAATTAGTGATGTTAAGCATCCTTTTATATGTCCATCTGTCTGTCTGTCTTTGGAGAAGTGTCCATTCAGATCCTCTGCCTGTCCCTTATTGGATTGTTTGTTTGTTTTGGTTTTGAGTTTTATAAGTTTCTTATGAATTTTGGAGATTAAGCCTTAATCAGATTTATTGGTGAATATGTGCTCCCATTCAGTGGGTTGTCTTCTCATTTTGTTAATTGTAATTAATATGATAAATAAGGTAAAGACAAGTGTAAGTAAATGTGTAAATTTCTAAAATATTAAATGCATACCTAGAATTTAACAAATATATCTGAAGTTAAGAAGCCACTGATATGTTTAACTACAGAATGAAATCACTGGGGAAATCTTACAAACATTAATATAAGAAACATCACTCCTCAGATAAATAATAATCCAATAACTTTCATGTGCATAGACACAAAAATTCTAACCTAAATAATAACAAATAGAACCCAATGATGTGTAAAAAGAGCGTACACCATTAATAATAATTAAGGGAATGCTAGTGTGTTTGTACACTTAAAAACCAACCAATATTATGTACAAACTTAAATAAAAGCAAATAATTATATAGTCATCTCAATATATGCAGCAAAGCATTTACTAAAATTCAACACATATTTATTATGGAAAAATAAACAAAAACCTTCCCAAAAGCAAGAATAAAGAGGCTAACAGAGAACTTACTTAATTGGTCACAGGAACCTTTTTATTTCTTCTTTTTTTTAAGTACAACTGACATCCAATTCAGGATGAAATTTTGAATTTCCTCTGATGTTAGTGAAACCAACTGGCAGTGTTATGGTCTGGGTTTGTTGTTTTGCAAAATCAAAGAATGAGTTCACAGAAAAAAATGCAAGTGAAAGGAAAGTTTATTTGAAAGATAGACAGACTCCCTGCAGTGGGGAGGGAACCCAAGTGGGTTGCTGATGAGGCTCTATTGTATAGGGGTAGATGTATACTTTGCTAGCTTCTGATTGGTCCTTTCAAGAAATTCTGCCATAGTAACATTCATATATCTTAAAGCTTGTGTTTAACACCTGACTGGGTTCAGCCTTAGTCCTCTATAGGGACTTTAGTGGCTTCCCTGTTTGATAATTTCAACCTCTCCCAGACTGTTAGTGAGGAGGAGGAAAAATATGCTTGGAACAATCCTATGCTTGCTTTTTTCTTTTTTTTAAATTTTTTTTCTTTTTTCATTTAGAGAGAGAAAAAAGGAGAGGGAGACAGAGATAAAAACATCAATGAGAGAGAACATTGATTGGCTCCCTCTTGCATGCTCCCCACTGGGGATTTGGCCCACAACCTGGGCATGTGCCCTGACTGGGAATCGAACCAGTAACCTCTTGATACATGGGTCAATGCTCAACCATTGAGCCACACCAGCTGGGCAACCCTATGCTTGCTTTGGTTTCTCCCCCAAATCCAACCTTGGTTTTCTATAATTCTTTCCAAGTTAACCTGGCTTTATGCAAGAGAAGCACCCTCTATATTTTCTTGCAGAACTTATTCAGCAATCCCGTTGCCTTGCTTGAAACCAGCCTTTCTGGTTTTTTGTTGTTGTTATGTAATTGATCTGTGCTCCTTCTAGGAGCTTCTAATTTCATTTCTATAAACGGGGGCTGCGAGTTACTGGCCTTGGAACCATAATTTTCCATGTTGATTTTAGTTTTATTTTGCTATCTATAGAGTTTGATAAACTTCCAGATATACTGTGTACTGGGTTGCTTACCTGTGTGCTGAGCTCTGAGTCATCTCAAAGTCCCTATGTGTCACAGCCTTCCTTTCCCATGGTCCCATCTCCTACTGCCTAATCTGCCTCTGTCTCCTCATTAGGAAGAAAATAATGATATAAATTTTTCTTCCTTCAGTCACATTGTACTAGAGGTCCTAAGAGTTGCAATAAATCAAGAAATATAGTTTTAAAGTTTAAAAAAGATAAAGGAAAACTTTTTCTTGTCATCAATAATGACTATTTTAGTATCTAAAATCATTAATAATTAAAAACAACATATTAGATTTAAAAAATACATTTAATGAAGTCACTGGATTTAAATGAAACACATACACACAAAAATCACTATTTTCTATATACTGGTAATAAATATGTAAATTCTCTAACCTTTAACTGTCTTATAAGATTCTCTTAACTATTATATTCCTTGCAGCATCTTTATAAATATTTTTTAAATGTCCATTCACACACACACACAATTGATACAGCATCAAATTTATAATTTAATTGGCATCTCAACAATGTGCTAGCTTTCAAGCCATTAGATATTTTATTTTTTCATATGGAAATGATGATTTTCTATGAATAAACATTAAGTGTATTCCCTATTCAATTCTACACATAAAACTTTGACCTCAATTTATCTTAGGGTTTAGCTGGGACTGTAACAAAAATATAGATTAAGTAGTATTGGGAGGAGGGTGTCAATGGGGAAAAAAGGAAAAATATCTGTAACAAAAATAAATTAATTAATAAAAAATAGATTAAGAAATGAGAAAATCCCTGGCCAGTGTGGCTCAGTGGATTGATTGTCTTCCCATGGACTGAGAGGTCCCTGGTTCAATTCCTGGTCAAGGCATATGCCCAGGTTTCGGGCTTAATCTCTAGTAGGGAGTGTGCATTTCATATCGATGTTTCTCTCTCTCCCTCTCTATTTCTCTCTCTCTAAAAAAAAAAAAAATCAATAAAAACATATTTTAAAAAAATTTAAAAAAACAGGATTCTGTTTGTTTGTTTTTTTAATGTATATAGCAGACATCACATGGGAAAAACCTAAATGGAAAGTAACTCAAAGTTGTGGCCTAGAATTCCAGCTTATATAGCATCATCAACAAAGAACAACAAGTTTTAGGAGAAATGACAGGAAAAAGAGAAACAGTTCACAGCTTTCAAGGACCGGGAACTGTGGGAAAGTAAATATGTGACAGTGAACTAAAGGAGTAAGTTTTGTTCAGATTCCTTCTGTTGCTTTTTAATGGCCTTCAGCGCAAAATAATTTTTATGTCAATATGTTAATTAGTATGTCATATTGTGGGATGACATATTCTGGTTTCCTTTAAGAGAATGAATAGATTTAGCACTAGAGATAATAGCAGTCCAAGAGCTATTGTTTCCCCAAAATTTTATGCAAGGAGTACCATTGTGCTAAAGAAAAGTGATTGTCTTTAATCTAACATTTTTCAGTGTTGAAGCACTGAAGTGTTAAATATAATCTAATTGTCACATGTGAAATGAATTGTAAACACAGATTCATCTCCATGATGTGAAGCCATGGCATAGGTTCTGACTTTGCCAAGTCTTGGCTATTATTTTCAATCCACAAAGTAATAATTTCAACTTCTGTTTTCAAAATTGTATGCATATTTTGTGTAGTAAGATTAGATATGCTGAATAAAAATCTAGTAATACTTTTTCATGGATTAATTATACAACCCTTTGGAAATGTTATATGTGAGTCTATATTTTTAAAATAAAATCTTTTTGCTGTTCTAAATATGGAAGCTGCCTCTGTCTGTTAGTCAAAGTTCTTGAGAGAAAAGAAAATCAACAGAATCAATATATGTAACACTTTCTATAAGATATTATCTCACATGATTATGGAGGTGGAGAAGTCTAATCTGCCATCTGCAAGCTGGAGACCCAGGGAAGCTAGTGGTTTAGTTCCAAAACCTGAGCCAGAGAGCTGATGGCATAGACTTCTGTTTGGATGAGAAGGCCTGAGAACCAGGAGTGCCAATGGCAGGACAGGAGCCATGACCCATGCACTGGAGCAGAGTTCCATCTTCCTCTGCCCTCTGCTCCATTCAGGCCCTCAGTGGATCGGGTGATGACCACCACCTTGGGGAAGATTATCTGTTTACTCAGTCAATGCCGATCTCTTTCAGGAACACCATCACAGATAAAATCCAGAAATAATGTTTGCCCAGCTATCAGGGCATCCTATGACCCAGTCAAATTGACACATAAAATTAATCATTACCATTTGCATTTGATGAATAGCTTTACAGTGATGCGCCACATAACATTTGGTCAGTGGCAGACACATATATGGTGGTAGTGTTCCCTATAGCCTGGGTGTGTAGTGGGCTATACCATCTAGGTTTGTGTAAGTACATTATACAGTGTATACACAACAGCAAAATTACCTAAGAACACATTTCTCAGAACATATCCCTGTTGTTAAGCATCACATGACTGTATATGTAAAATAACTGAAATTATCAATTATTAATTTGCTAAGTATATTTAGCATTAATTTAATTAATGTTAAAGAACCTACTTAAACTTTTAAATAGCATCTTATTTCGTAACAAAGTGTAACTGTTCTTTGCCAGTTGCCTTTGGTGTCACAGTTTGAATCTTTTGAGAATTAGGCGAATCTGAGTTTTTCAAAACTTCCATAATTCAGTAAAAAACTTTTTCTCAAAAGATAAATGTATACATTTTTGGCTGCATTGTTGTTCCAAACAAAATTTAGCTAAATCATTTGGAAAACATTTTTTCTTTACAAGTAGATCAAGTACAGACCTCTGAAATGTAAATCATAAGGCCACACAATTCAAATGACTCCCCTCAAAATGATCTTTTAAAATAATATATTTTTTATGCATGATATCAATTGTAAAAATGCCTATATAATTAAACTTTAATTAAACTATCATCTGATGCTCTCAAATATGCATAAATATAAAAGAGTAATTCAACTAGACTAGAATGATATATTCACTACCATGAAAACCTAGGTTATATTTATTTTCAGACAGAAAATTATTATATGTACTTATTTTATAGATAAAGAAATAGGAAAATATGAGCAAGAAAGAAATGTCAATAAATCACAAAGTTATTTAAAGAATATTACTCTAAAACATATAGCTAATGCTTTATAGTCTTAGGCCTTGAATGTAAAGGAGAAAGATTCTTAAAATATAACATTTTTTGGTTCAGTAATATTGAATACATAATTGCTTTTGTATTTATTTTTCTCTAATTATTTTTAGAATATTTCACTTACAAATTAGCATATACTTAGGTATCTATGACTTTTTGAAGCATATATGGCTGAAATTTCAGAACTGATTAAAATTACTATGGCATACCTTAACTTTCTGTAAAAGAAAGGCATATGATTGATAGGATTCTTTCACCCAGTCCACATTTTAATGATTTTTAATTGACTCTGGAATAGGTGAATTTCTTTTCCAAAATTATATTAAATTTTAATGCTTGTGCAAATTTATATAATATGAAGTCATTTCAACCAAATACTGTTTAATCAGAGTATTTTATAAAAGATATTCTATATAAAAATATAAAAATTATATAATATAAAATATGTATAATATATTATATATTATAAATATATAATATAAATATATATAAAATATATTTTAAATTTTTATATATTCTATATAAAAATAGAATAGAGAGAACAGTACTTTTTAAAAACTTAAGCAATATTTAAATGGAAAAATGTCTCTATTTATGTATCAAAAGTGTTTAAAATATGTGTAATCTTTCCCTGGCCAGTTTGGCTCAATGATTAGAGTGTCGGCCCACAGACTAAAGTGTTACAGGTTTGATTCCTGGTCAAGGGCAATATCTGGGTTGCAGGTTCAATCCTTGGCCTCCCCCTGGTGGGATCATGCGGGTGGCAACCAATTGATGTGTCTCTCTCACATTGATGTTTCTCTCTCTCTCTCTCTTTCTCTCTCACTCTCCCTCCCTCCCTTCTATGCTTTTAAAAAAATCAATAGAGGGTTGTCAGTCTGTACCCTACTTCCATGTCTCTGGGTCTACCCAATTAGCTAATGGTAAAAAAAAAAAAAAAATCAATAGAAAAATATCCTCGGGTTAGTATTAACAACATAATCCAAAGATATATTTATGTAATCAGAAAGATTACCAGAGAAACAGGACTGACATTCCTACTACAACTCCTATATCCAAATTGTCCTTATATTGAAAGAGCAAACACTAAAGAATGTGGATGGCTAAAGATGTAATAATTTAGTAGAAATAATCACCTAACATGAGAAAGGAAAAGTATATGTACATAGTCTTTAGATTTCTATAATAAAAAAGCAAGATGAGAGCATAAACCAATTTATCCATGATGCTTTTATCTTTCTTAAAGATTTATTTTATTATTCTTTATTTGAATTTCTGCAACTCCAACATTTTTTATTATTTCATAATCTCAGACCTCATTTTCTACTCTTTCCTATACACGTATATCTTTGCTTTGTAAATAAATTATAAACTCCTTAAATAACATAATTATTTTATTTTTCAACCTTTCCTGGTGCAGTTTTCAATTATTTATTGGATAGAGAGATAAATGGATAGATAGATGGCATAATAATGTAAATTTCTATTTTTTATATGCCATGGTATACATGTGCAAGTAAATATGTGTGCTTGAAACTCTTCATCTCTAGAGAATGGCAATGAAAAGAAATGGTATCTTACTATCGATATGATTGTTACTATTACTGCCACTGTCTGCCCCCATCATCCCATATACTTAATAGTTTTCACATACCACAACAATGAGGACATTTCTTATTACAAATCAAATTAGTCCTGAAATTCACAAGCAAGAAACAAAGGTTACATTTCCCTAGGTCTCTTTAAATTATTCATGATTAAATATGCATTTTCTTTTTCTTTAATCCTCACCCAAGGATATTTTTCCATTTATCTTCACATAGAGTGGGAAGGAGGGAGGGAGGGACAGAAAGAGAGAGAGAGAGAGAGAGAGAAACATTGATGTGAGAGTGACACATCTATTAGTTGCCTCCTGCTGCATGATCCTGACCAGGGCAGGAGATGAACTGCAACCAAAGCATGTGCCCTTGACTGAACTCGAACCCATGACTCTTTGGTCCAAGGGCCAATGCTCTAACTGCTGAGCCAAACCTACCAGGGCTAAATATGCATTTTCAGAATGCTTGTGTACAACTTTTGTGTTTGCTTGTGATTAAGCATATTAATTTTTATTTTATTAAAAAAATTTTTTTTCCTTTATTGATTTTAGAGAGAGAGGAAGGGAGAAGGAGAGAGAGATAGAAACATCAATGAAAGAGAACATCGACTAGCCACCTCCTGCGTGCACCCCACTGGAGATCGGGCCCACAACTTGGGCATGTGTCCTGACCAGGAATCGAATCGGTGACCTCCTGGTGCATGGGCCAGTGCTCAACCACTGAACCACACTGGCAGGACAAGTGTATTAATTTTTTTGTTTGTTTGTTTGATTTTTAATCCTAACTCAAGGACACTTTTCCATTTGTTTTTTTGTTTTTTTTTTTTTTCAGATAGAATGGGAGGGAGAGAGAGAGAGAGAGAAACATCAATGTGAAAGGGACACATCCAGTGGTTGCCACCCGCATGACACCAACCAGGGCCGGGGACAAACTGCAACCGAGGTACGTGCCCTTAGCGGGAACCGAACCCGAGTCTCTCTGGACCAGAGGCCGACGCTCTAACCGCTGAGCCAAACCGGCCAGGGCAAGCGTATTAATTTTATACCAACAACATATACAAAACAGAAAATTAGTGTTCATGCATTTCCAAAAAAGAATTAAGATAAATGGCAGAATAAAACAAGATATTCTAAAATAATTATTTAAAAAACAAATGAATAAATTAAATATATACATTAGTTTACAGATGGACTCTATATCACATTAAGTATAGAGAGGTCTAAAATGTGTATAGAGGGAATGATAAATTTTGGTCAGAGTATAGTTGCTGTTTTCGACTATGTAATTAGCTCCTTATATTTGACTCTTTACTAAATGATGAAATGTGCTTACCATGATCGTCTACCTTTAGTATCTAAATTAATTCTGCACTATTTGAAAGTATGGTCAAATATAGCATATCTATGTATGGTGGCAACAAAATATATTCACATGCAAGAAAATGGAACCACTTTGTTTAGTTGATCCGTTTTGTTTATACTTTTTTGTCCTTCAAAAGTTATCAACAATGGAAAAACAATTTAATTCAGTGTAGTCCATCAATGCAATTATGCTTAAAGGCCAACAATCTTTCTAGGTGAAAACGCTAAGTTTTTCAGAGTTTTATTCATAGCATTGTCCACAGCTCCTCCCCATGGAGCTTTATGGTCTCTTGATGATATAGTAATGACTTGTATTGCCCCACGATTTAGGGAAGATTTATGTTGATCTATATGGTGTCATGTGGTTCCACATGGTCGATCATCTGAATCTTCTCTTTTTCTGGTGTTGACCAGTCTAGGTACTCATGAAGTTAATGGTGGGTGTGAACTATGATCTATCTGGTTCACTCAGCTTAGTCAGAGCCCAGTAATGCTTTCTGGTTCATTGAACCAGTTTAATGGGTCTTAGGTTTGGGCTATGTCCTCCCAAAACTGACTCTATTCTCCCAGGCCCAGGTGGCTCACTGTGTTACTTTTGCTGAGGGCTGCCTCTGCTTTTAGTCTGGAATACCACACAGTGAGATTTTCTTTCAGGTGCAGGTGTTTCTGGGATCTGTACACAACACAGAGACAGAGGGCAGTTCAGGAAAGCTAACCGTTAAGGTCTCTTTCTGTCTCAAGCTGTACTGACAATTTACTTTGATGTGATTGAAATTCTGGTTGGACAGTATATCGTATGTTATAAAAAAATTAATTTGATGTATTTGAATATTGTTAATATTTATTTTTATATTTCACATGAAGTCTTATTGCACACCTATCCAAAGAAAGAGTGAGAAAAACTCAGGCAAGGGAGAAATAAAATGAAATAAAAAAATTCTGAGAGACAGAGAATTAATGGAATATCTATGTTTAATATTGTACTTCCTCTTCAATTAACAATGAAAGTATTTAGACAGCCTATTGCCCTGAGAATTTTTTTTACTAGGCTATAATGTAATCTATTTGATTGAGTTTATTGTAATTACTGAAAATACATGACATTATTACTTTTCCATCTCTAAGTGCACTTTAAGATAAAGTAAAAATTTCTTGGTCCATTTACTGTATTTTAGTAATATGGAGATTTAAAATTTCACACAGAGTAGCAATTCTCTAGATGCATTTGCTGATTTTAAAAGGATGGTTTTATGAAGTATATTCCTTTGTACTTCAAAAGTTTCTAAACTAGTTGACATATACCAAATGAATTACAAATACACAGTGAAATGTATGTCATAGTTTCCTTTTCATTACCACTGCATTGTAGATTTTGTTGGTAACTGATTACACACAAACACACACACACACACACACACACACAGTAGGCAAAAGTAGGTCTACGGTTGTGAGTATGTAAATCACAGTTTATTCTTGTATTATTATTTATTAGTTATTGTATTATTTTTCATACAGACAACTAGTAGTTTTACAGTAAAACTACTTTTGCCCCACCCTGTATATATTTTAGTTTGGCTATTTATGCCACTAGTTAAATTGGAAGAAATGAGATATTTGGGAATTAGAAACCCTTATTAATCAACTGATTATCATCATTAAATTAACAACTATGTACATAATGTGATTTGAGGGGAAATTTTAGAACTCCCATGTAGAAAATATTTTTTACTCTAATTTCCATATTTTATGAATTTTATTGAAAAGAGTTCAGGTTTCACTTAAAATATAGCTATCACAAGAAGAGTGAAGTATGAAAACCTTATATTTGATCATGAATCAATTTAAAATATGTTTTGCAAAATGAGCCTACTGAGAGTAAAGCAGGTAAAGAAAGAGTTGGTATAAATGATGTTTTCATACAATACCCTAGATAAGCAGGAGGAAAAAAAATTCATAGAACACAATATAAACCTTCCAACTTAGTTTTGCATAGGATTTTGTTATTGTTTGGTCATTATCATAACAAGTAACTGACAAACATAAGATTAGTTAATCCTCTTACAAAAACACAGGAACAAATAATTATCAAAAAGGCTAAGAAAACTGAATATCTGGCATCATATTTAGAAGTGTGAACAAGATGATTTGGTGCTAACATTCTCCCTGGATTCTGGCTGGAGTTTGAAAATGCCAGCAGGGGTTGATCCATTGGGCCTGGGTTGCTTGCTGTGCTTAAATTCCTTCTCTCAATAGGAATCTTTATTCCCTACACTAACTCAAATCATTTACATTCTGAAACAAGAGAATAATGACATGCTGGACCATTCTATTGGATATCACTGCAAATGTATTTCTCTAAAGAAATTAAGAAAACAAAAAATAAATGCATATGGATTTTTAAACAAAATTTTAAAAATTAAAAAAATTATAATATCCATTTATTTTTTATTAGAAAAAAAATTGTATTCATATGACTATCTTTGATTCATTGGCCATTCTTACCAAGGTCAATATGACTTGTACTAATCAATGTCTATGGCAGCAATAGATTATGTTAAATAGTTACAGTTAAATCCTTTTTAAATGGTTTTGTATTTCTATTATTAAACAAAAATCTTCATTAAATAAGGAAATGAAGGCAACAAGCGGAGAGAGCAAACTGAGTACAACTAGCACATAATTTACAGTATAAAGTTTGTCAGATTACAGCATTCTTCCATTATTTAAAAGGGCTGTTACACAGCTGGGGGAAGCAAGCAGTCATAAATTACAGGAAACAAGCTTCCATGAAAGCTATGTCTTGTATCTTTCCTATGCTTGTATAATCATAGCATATCATATTATAATTACAAATGCAATAATGGATTGGAAGGTAACTGCATTGATTCATTTCTTTATGTACTCAATCATTTATTCCAGATATGATAGCAACCGATTTTTAGAATCTCAACAACACTGCTCCCAGAATGAAAGTAGGAATTAATGCAGAGCATATAGGTTTTGCAGAAACATAAATTATCATTAAAGATTAGATGATTTATATATCTTTTTATTCTAGAGCTCTGTCATATTTACCCTTAATTTTGAAGACCCTGGGACTCTACCTAGCCATGATTCATTAACTCAGTTTTATATCAAGTCTAATAAATCACTTTAAGTTCAAGCAGGGCCTTGAATAATACGTTTTATCATGAAACTCTATAAATCATGTTCTGAGTAGAGGGCTCTTACCCTTGTTAACAAAAACAGGCAAGGCAGAGCTTAGTTTACTTTCAAAAGGAAAACCCTGCATTTCTCCCCATTATAGACACATTCCTTTGTTTGATATGTTTTCAAAAATAACTTCACTTTTTATTTCATTAAAAACTAAGTGCATACCTGTAATAGCTGATGTGGAGACAAGGTATCTTTCAGAATAGTGCTCTAATAAACATTATTTTCTGTTATTTCAATAAATCCAAGAAAGTAAATGTGAACAATTTAATTTTTCTGCATCATCACAGTCTGTACAAACTGTGGAGATATAGCCAGGCTATTGTATGTATATTGTGTTATTTTTTTGGTGATAAACACATACAGATACACATTTAAATATATAGGACATTATATAGAAAAACCTGATAGCAATTTAACTAGAAGCAGATATATCCTGGAAAATACATTAGGAAACATGCATGTGTTCATGCATATGTGTGTATAAATACATATATTTAAAATATATAAAATGATAATTTAACACCTTTTTCTACTTTAAATAACTTCAACTAACATATTTAGGGTTTGAATGCTTATTTACATGAGTCATCACAAAAACACAGGGCCCTCAGATCATTCCTTGCACCACATCCCATACCCCCATGTAACTTTGAATGTCTACTTTTCCCACCCCATGTTCTACTCCCCTCCAGCCCCTGAAAACTTCCCAGGGTATCCTCTAGAAATGATCATTATTTGACACAAATCTTTTCATTTTTTCCAGTGCTGCTTCTCTTTGTGCTCTATCTGAAACCAGGACTTTCCCTAAAATGCTTTTTTCCTGGCAGATAGCTCATGTAATAACTGGTTTATCCCACCTGGACCTCTTCTTATACCATCCATTTCGTTCTTTCTTTTTCTCTAAAAACACACAGCACTGAGTCTCATAAGAATTTACTACTAGGTAACACTCACTTTTTTTTAAAAATATTCACCTGAGGACATTTTTGCATTCATCTTCAGATAGAGCGGGAGGGAGAGAGGGAGGAAGAGAGAGAGAGAAACATCGATGTGAGAGAGACACATTAAGTAGTCGCCACCCACACAACCCCAAACAGGGCCGGAGACAAACTGCAACCGAGGCAACCCGGGTCTCACTGCTGAGTCAAACCGGCCAGGGCGGTAACACACAGTTTTAATTCCTTCAAGAGTTTAGCTCTTGGATCATCATAACTATTTCCAAGAGTTAGTCCTATTATAATTATTGGTGAATTTAATAATTACTTAATTTGTTCTCACAATACCATGGCATCATACCCAGTATTCTATTTTCTGTGGATATTGTTGTTACTTAATCACAATATCTGATTTTCCATTGCCATCTTCCTAGTTGTTGTCATTTCCCAAAAGATCAACTGCACCATAATCATAATTTCAAGCATTCATTTGCTAATGTCAATTCATTTCTAATTTACTTCTAATTTAATATTCTATGACTTCACTGAAATCTGAAATTATACTTTTCTTTCAATGTATCATATACACTTGTTCTAATTTGCTAGGAATGTCTTAGAAAGATACTAAATACAGCCTGGTGGTTTGAAAAACAGAAACTTATTTTCTCCCAGTTCTGGACGCTAGAAGTCTAAGATCAAGGTTTCATCAGGGTTGATTCCTTAAATGAGCTATAAGGGAAGGGTCTGTTCCAAGCCTCCACCCTGCTTTGTATAGATGGTGATGTTTTGCCTGTGGCTTCACATCATCTTCTGTGTGTGTGTGTGTGTGTGTGTGTGTGTGTGTGTCCACATTTCCTCTTCTTATTAGGACACCAGTCATATCCTGGTCACCTTCTGAGGTACTGAGGGTTAGAACTTCAACATACGAATTTGGATGGCGGTAGGGGTGGGGGGCACAATTTAGCCATTAAATCCCTCATTACCTCACGTCTGTTCTTCCCATTTTAGATTTTAGTGAGTCTTAAATATAATTAGTTGTTTACTGTTCTTTGCTCTTTTCCATTTACTCATATAAACCTGGCCAAGCTTAATGTTTGTTAAATTCACTCTTAATCTACTCTATACCAACAACATAAACACAATGGAATGGAGGAAAACACACACACACAAATGTGAAGATTAGTCTCACTTTATTTATTTATTTATTTTCAATTGATTTTTTTGTTTTTTTAGAGAGAGAGAGGAAGAGAGAAAGAAATAGAAACATTGATGTAAGAAAAAAGTATCAATTGGCTGCCTCCTGCACACCCCCTACTGGGGATCAAGCCCGAAATTCAAGCATGTGCCCTGATCCGAAATCGAACCGGGACCTCTCAGTCCATGGGCCGTTGCTCAGTCCACTGAGCCACACTGGCTAGACTGATTAGTATCACCTGAAAAATATGGACACTCACCTCTAGATGGCCCTTCTGTACAGTGTATCAATATACAAAACACCTACCAAACTTTCTTGGAATAGTGATTATCATTCTTATGTGCCCATTAAAATCACCTTTGACACTTTTAAAAGTGTGATGCAAAGACACATTCCAGACCAACTAATTCAGAGTTGTATACTTGCACAATTCTGTTTTTTAAAACTTCACAAATAGTTTCACTGTGCAGCCAGGTCTGAGAACTACTAACCTAGGCCCTTTACTAACCAGGCTCTTAGAGTCATATTTCATGTCTGTCCTACTCTCTTCAAATTTTCAGCATCTCCTCCCCCTTCTTCATAAACAGAAACAGTCATTAGGGAAATGCCGTGATCATCTCTCCATGTTAACCCACTTATCTGCTCTGAGCCTATCCTTGCATTTCTTTCTAAGGATACTATCGGTGTTTTCCCTCAAGCCGTCTCTTCCCCCCACAGCCCACATTCATCCGACTGACACTTCAGCAATTGTTGGCTCTAGAAATGCTCTCTCTTTCTGCATCATCAGTTTTCTATCTCTTCAGAATCACTTCTATCAGCATACAAACCATGTAATTTCTCCCTTCTCAAAACAGAACAAAACCAACAAACAACTATTTGCTTGAATATACACCTTTCCCCGAGTTCTCACAGTTCTCTGTAACTCTTTTGGGCACAACCATGCCAGCCTCATTGTTCCTTATTTATTTATTTATTTATTTTTATTTCATTTTTCAATCTTCACCCAAGGATATTTTGACATTCATCTTCAGACAGAGTGGGAGGGAGAGAGAGAGAGAGAAACATTGATGAGAGAGACACATCGATTGGTTGCCACCCACACAACCCCAACTGGGGCTGGGGACTAACTGCAACCAAGGTACGTGCCGTTGGCCAGAATCAAACCTAGGACTATTGGGTCTGCAGGCCTATGCTCCAGCCACTGAGCCAAACCGGCTGGGGCCTCGTTGCTCCTTAAACATGCCAAACACGCTCTCATCTCAAAACTTTCCATTTGCTCTTTATGTCACCTGGGGTGCTCCTTCCACAGATGTCCTCGTGGCATGCTTTCACAACTCTTTCATGTGTCTGCTCAAAGGACTAACCTGTTCTCCCATTTCCCTTGTTTCCATTATGCTTCTTGATAGCAGCAATTTTCAACCTTTTCCATCTCATGGCACACATAAACTAATGACTAAAACTGCAGCACACCAAAAAATATAATTTTTTGCAGATTTTACAAAACAGTATGTATAATTTTGATTCATTTGCAACAGATGGCTGTTGTGTTGGCTGTTGTCATTTTCTTATTTGATGATCTAAGGAAAAACAGGTCAGCGCCCCTGACTATATAGTCAGGTATTGAATGTTTTAAAAATTCTTAAAGCGCACCAATTGAAAATCGCTGCCCTATAGCAATTTTGGGCCATGAAACATAGTGTATATTTTGCATCTAATTTGCATGTACTTCTGATTTGGGAAGTATGACAGATAAATGCAGTGATTTTTTTTTTTTTTTCTTTTTTACTTTTGGATTCTTAGCAACTACCACTTCCCTGCTACCTCTTTTGTCCATGCCACAGTCAGATTTCATAATCGCTTCTCCCTGCTCTCCTTGTTTCTTTCTCCTTCCCTTTTCCTCCAGGTCACAACTTAGCCAGAAAGATGTCTTTAAATGATAAGTTTCATTACATTTCTGGTCAGTAATTACCCACTGTCTTCCATGTCACTCAAAGTCCACAATCTGTACAACACCCTCATTTTCTGTTCTTCATCATGGCCTTTGAGTTTTTGAAACTCTATTGAGGTCTTGTTTTATTAATTCATGGCAATCTGTTTAGTCATAACTTGATCTGCTCTGTAGTAAAAATTTTTGGTTGATTTTTTTTTTTTTTTTTTTATTCATTAGACTGGAAACTTTAATTATTACACCCAATATTTGTATACATGTACGAAATGGGAATATTAATATTTTACTGGTCAGTCGCTTACTTTCTAGCCATATATATGCATCAAAAGCCTTAGAACATACACATACGTGCGTGTGTGTGAGCATGCACACACACACCCCCTTTATCTCACATCTAAGAACTAAATGGAGGAAATAATACAAGTACAAAAAGATACAAGTAACAGGGATACTACTCACAACAAATCATGGGAAGGAAGCCAATGTTCAAGTCAATGATTAGTTAATACTAAATTATGGTACAACTGAGTACCTACTAAAAGCTAAGTTTCCAAAGAATATGTAAGACTATTAAAAAAATATTCACAGCACACGGGAGAAAAAGGATTAGCAAAAGAGAACAGCATACACACTCTGATCTCATGGGTAGGAGTGAGAAATACCCATAGGAACCTGGAAAAATATATACCAAAATATTAAGATCAACAGTTGCTGGGGGTATATTACAGGTAATTTTGACTTTTCTTTTACTGTTTGATTTCTCCCAAGTTTTTTTTTTTTTTAATATAATAAGCATGTACTGCTTTTTAAATGGGGGGAAAGTAATAAATGATATTGAGGGGGAAAAAAACCTAAGAAGACCCAAAAATCTAGTTATACATTTTCATTCTTCTAATTTTTAAACTACTAAGGGTCATGATACCTAAATCTATGTATAAAAAGAAAAAATGTGTAGGAAGGTATTTTAACATAGTAATAAAGTATTTATCAAATACAAAGGGGTAGAAATATTGCTTTATTGGAGAAGCTTACATCGAATTACTTTTATGTGTTTTAAAAAGTCCTAACGAACATCCAAGAAGAAAACATATACAGCTTCCACAGGAAAAAAGACAAAAAAAAAAAAAAAAAAAAAATGGGGTTGATGACTGCCCCAAATATTTCCTAAAAGAAAAAAATGTAATATTTAGTACTTCTTCTTTTGAGGCAGGGTAAGTGAACTGCACGTCAGACAAAATTTTCTTACTTTACAAGGAGGAAGATATGTGATCCTGTTTTGATGCATATGAAACACAAAATACAAAATCCACTCTTCTGATCAAGATGAGGGGGGAAAAAATCATTCTTCAACAGTTCAATTCTCATGCAATGAAATCCAAAGGTCTGTTTCGATTCATGTACTGCATCATCAATCTAGGCGAGAAATCCAGGAGAAATCTATTTAAAATCTATAATTTGAGCCCTGGCCGGTGTGGCTCAGATGGTTTAGTGTACTCCCGTGACCCATAGTGTCGCCGGCTTGATTCTCTGTCGGAGCGGGTTCGGTCCCCAGTTGAGGTGCGTGAGGGAGGTGGCCGATCCATGTGTCTCTCCCGCCTCGATGTTTCTCGGTCTCGGTCTCGGTCTCTCCCCCTCTCCCTTTCGCTCTCTCTGTACTTCCTCTTCTGAGACACATTTATTGCATAGGCATTTACATTGCCATCCAATCTTTTTCCTTTAGTGGAGTCAAAGGCAGCCAATCCCATTACCTTCATCATTTCTATTTCTTCCTCTGTTTTGCCCTCTGAGTCTTCCTCTGCAGTAATCTGTTGTTCTTCACTCTTTGTTTCCTTTGGTTCCTCATCTTTTCTTCCTTTCGTTTGAGAAGGGGAAGGAGATGTGGATCTGTGTCGTCTTGGGGATTTGGAGCGTTTTCTGTGTGGGGATTGCGAGCGGCTCCTTTTCTGGTCTTTTTCCTGGGACTGGCTCCTTTTCTCATCTTTCTCCTGGGATTGGCTCCTTTTCTCATCTTTCTCCTGGGACTGGCTCCTTTTCTCATCTTTCTCCTGGGACTGGCTCCTTTTCTCATCTTTCTCCTGGGGCTGAGAACTTTCTTGGTTCCCTTGTTCTCTCTCCCTGGAAGCGGACCGGGACCGCTTAGGTTCCATCAGTGGAGAGCGGCTGCGGCTACGGCTGCGACTGCGACTGCGATCCATTTCGAGGCCTCCTCTACCTGATTTTTTTTTTTTATCTTTTATTTCTTTCTGTTCTACTTTACTCATTTTTCTGGTAGTATTGATACTGTTGCAATAACCTGGTTATTATTTAGCAGGAAAAGAGTGAAGGGAAGACTGATAACATAGGCATGTCATGTATACCTCCTTTGTCAGAAAGCTAGTTTGACACTTCAGGTCTATTCGTCGTGTGGGGGAAAGGAGCAGACAAAGGCAGTTTTAGACTCATGCCCCATAAGGTCTGAGTGACATGGGAGGTACCTACCTGTCTGTCACACCTGGAAGCAAGTCAGTGGCCAGAATAGGTGTGGCCACTCCAAGTGCTCAAACCTTAATATTTAATCCACTAGACAAAAAGAAGCTTGCCCGCTTTTCTCTCTCTCTCTCTCTCTGTCTCTCTCTCTGTGTTTCTCTCTCTCTCTTCCTGCTTGTGCCGGACTGCTTGCTGCTTGCGGGTCTCATATGGTGGCCATGTGGCTCATGGCTGTGTGGGACCCATGTATTGGACTGAAGGACTGAACCTAGCCTGATGGCTGATCTCGACCCGGCTGCATCATGGAACCAACACTCTGGCCTCTGGCCCTATTTCTAACTTTGTTAAACCCACAATTGTCCCTCTTCCAGGACTTTCTTGAGGGAACGTGGACACTACAACCCCAGAAATGTAATTCTACACCAATAAAAAAAACATTTATTTTTTATAGGGGCTTCTGAATATGCTTATTCTGACTGTACCCCAAGAACCTCCTGTCCAAGGGTCTCAGAGGGATCTGGCCCCCCCATCCCTCCAGTAACAGTATTTTTGTATAGCTCCTGTATGTTTTTCTTAATCATTATTTATCCTGAAACGGTGTTTGCTTAATTTGGCCACGTATTTTCAAATTTATTTTGTGGCATGGAGATCCAAACCATGATCCAGACTAACAGGAATCTTTAGTACAGAGTTTTGTGTGTTAGTGAGGATTTTAACAGTAAAAGCCAGAGTGGTAATGGTCCTGCAGGCAGCATCTCTGTGCCTTTTCTATGTCCTAGAAGAAGGAATTGCTGTTTTCCCTTCACACAGTGTGATGCTTACTCTGGAGTTGTCTATGCTCTGCAGTCTCTGGTGTCATTTGTGGGACAATCATATATGTCATGTGACTGTCTCACCAATTCACACTGCTTCCTGCTAAACAGTTATTCAATCTCAAGTGTTTCCTATTTCAATTGAATGTAGAACCTGGAATTCTGTTTTGTATTCTTCTTGATAAATTCACATGTTTTCTGAGAGGACAGAGAAGAAACCATCATCTTTACTAAATCATTTAAAATATAATATTTTAAAAATTACATGGAAATGGCTTCTTAATGGAGGAAAAGTTTTCATAAATGATTGATTACTCCAAGTTTCAGTTGGAGTTTCTTGATGCCTTATATTACCAACAATTGTGCATTGGATAGCATAAAATATTTCCTATTTATTTATATATGAGTTATTATGTTGATCCTTTATATACCATTGAAATTGCATTTTCCTTATGCTCCTTAGTGATTCAGGTATAAAGGCACAGATATTTTAAATTTTAAGGCCAGAATTCGCCTCTCTTTCTGAGAGGAGACTGAGCACTACATTTGTTTTTCGATAGTTCATATAAAGAATATACCAGAATTTCTCTAATATGGTTAATAAACACTATGTTGTATTAGGCATTAATTCATTCAAATCTTTGCCTGGAGCATTAGTGAAACGTGTAGAAGCAATTTAATGACCTAGATACCAAAATTTATTAATGTTATAGCCACAGATTTTTAAATCACTTGGAATATTAAAATGTAATTCACTAAGTTTTTCATATATGATATTAAAACTTTTAATAATTAATAAGCCATAACTACTACAAGAACATTCATACCTCATGTTAAAACATGATTTTCTTCATAATAGGATATAAATATTTTACTCTTATTAAATATCATAAGCATTGAAAAATCATTTTACAGTGCTTTAGGCAATAATTTCTGTAACCACAGAGAGGGAGTAATCTGATATATGCACATATGATTATGACTTCTCTTCACAGATACTTTATAGAATATAAAATTGATTTATATCTTAGAATTTTGCATTACACATTAGATTGTTTAATTGCATTTGGGATTTTTTCAAAGTGTTTTGTATAAATCAAAATTTGTTAGTCATATGAGGCAGTAATTAGTGGTATATAGTAGATAGCTAGGGAGGAAGAGACCAAGTCTTGAAATGAAACTCGTATGTCCACACCTATATCGTAAAACAAGAGTAAGCTTTTTGAAAGGGGACTAATTTCTTTTTCCTAAAAAGAAGGTGATGTAAGGCAAAGTTAACATAGTACAAAACACATTTGGTCATAGGAAGATGATGCATTTTGAACACATCAGCATTTTCATTTCCAATTCATTTCTAGGAAGAACTATTTATATAATCATATCTATGTTCAAGTAAGGACAGGTTGAAATTAGAGGGTGTTTATTTAAAAAGTGAACACATTTAAGTCTTTGAGGTATAAAACCCATTTTTTTAATCTCATATAGTTTGCTTCATAAAAATATTCAAGATGCAATTAAGATTTTATTTTTTGGAAAATGTACCTCATGGGAGCAAGTTAATGGCACCTGCGGTACCTACAAAAAGGAATATGATACATAAGGGAACAATGAAAACACACAATGAAAGAGAAAATGGCACCCAGCTGAAGTAGCATCCCCTTGAGATTGGAAGAGGAAATGTAACAGCACTGATATTGGTGAGCAGAGATCATTAAAATCTCTTGTCCTGCTCCTTTCTGTATCCACCACTCTCTTTCTATAAGAAAGGGTAAATAAAGTTGAACGAGGAAGACTATCTTCTCCCTAGAGAGCCCTTTCACAGTGCTGGCAATAATTGCCTCTTTGTCTCTAAATGGAATTGTGTCTTTTTGTCCTGGAGGTTATTGGAGTCTTGCTGATGCACTATTTGTTGGTCTAAGAGTTCACTAATTCTCAGAGGGAAAATTTTATTTCTTAAACCTCAAGTAGCTACTGCAGCATGTTAAATTATTAAACACTAATATAAAAGAAAAAAAAATGTTATAAAGGAAAAATCAATAGACAAATACTTCAGAAGAATAAGATGCCAGTCACGTAATATTAACAAAATAAATTCATATTTACAGAAAATGGAAGAAAATTGAATTCAGAAATTTCACAAGAGGTATTAATATTTAAATTGATCTGAAATTTTGAGAAACTTTTATAAAAACTATTAGACACTTTTATTAATATAGTTGAATGCTGTGAATCCCATTTAAAAAGTATATACTTACTTAACAAGAAGGACTAGGGACATTAGCATTCTTATATTTCTTTTTACCCCTTGCCCATAAAGGTTTTTATTGCTTTTATACCTAAACTGTTTACAACATTTGCATTTTGTTCTGTGGATATTATTTCTTTTTAATTACACCTTAGTCTACATGTTAAAAGATTTAATATTCATCATGATTCCATTTGCCACAGCTGCTCCTTACTGAACTCTTTATTTTGATTATTTATTTATGTGACTAGATATTAAATTACTAGTACTTTTGGTTTGTTGAATTAATTCAAGAGATAGAATAAATAGAAGAGGCATTAGAGGCTTATAACTAAACATAAAACAGTGTGCATTTTATAATTGTTGTGGAAAAGTAAGCTTTATCAGCAGGTACTAATATAAAAGGTCTTGTCACTAAAATATTTTTAACTTGCAAAGACACAGTTCACATTTCCCATGAGGGGGTTGTAACAGATAGTCTTAGTTCCAAATGACATGGCTTTTGTTTCACAAATATTAGGAAACAGGCACAACAAACTCACCATCCATCACCAGCAACCAAGAGACATACCTTAAAACTGTAAAAAATAATTAAGCCAGCTTTTTCTAGGAAATTGTACTGATAGGAACTTAAAGAATTCTGAAATTTAAGGCAAAATAATTTATATTCTGCAAAGTTAAATGTCTACTCATAACCCAGAGAAAGCAGAAGAGAGGAAATAATAAAGACGATAGTAGAAATAAATAAAAATGAAAAAAGAAAACCAAGAAAGTCAAACACTATTGCAGTTTTTGGAAGAATCAATAGAACTGATAAATCTCAACCAGGCTAACCACGGATAAAAAGAAAAAATACAATTTTCCATATTAGGAACAAAGGAAGGAATAACATCTCAGTCTTTACAGACATAAAAGGATTGATATAGAATAAAACAAACTAGCTACATAAATTCATAAACTTAGATAAAATTGACAGATTCTTTAAAGACATAATCTCACAAAATAAATAACCTAAATAGAAATTGAATTTTTATTTAAAGTTTGCAAAAAAGTAAATCCCAGACTCATATGACTTTACTGGTGAGTATAAGGAAGAAATCATACCAATGTTACAGTTTCCTTCAGAAAATTAAAGAGAAGAAATCACTTCTGAAATTATTCTTGAGGTTTGCTTTATTGTAGACATTTATATAGACATTACCAGAAGAGAAAAACCCAAACCAATATTATTCATGAACATAGATGAAAAAATTCTCAACAAAATGTTAGGAAATTGAATCCAACAATATACAAAAAAGAATATTATATCAATACTAAATAGAGGTCTACCTCAAGAATTCAAGACTGTATTACCATTTGGAAAATTTATATGTTTCACCAAAATAATAGGCCAAGAAAAAATTAGATTAACTCAATAATGCAGAAGCAGCATCTGGTAAAATTTAATGTTTATTCATAATAAAAACTTTCAGCAAGTAGAATTGGTGGGAACTTTCTACAACTGATAAAGATTCTTTATAATTAACCACAGAGCCAACATATATTTAATGGTTAAAGACTGAATGTGTTGCCTCTATGACTGACAAAGGCCAAGGCTGTCTTTTCTTGCCACTTTACAGTGCTAGAATTCCTAGGCAATATATAAAATAAATGAAATACAGATTGGATGCTACTTTCTAAATATTTCCCCCCCCCCCCAATTCATGTGTTAACCACCCTAACCTCCAAGGTGATAGTATCAGGAATGACATTTTGGGAGGTGATTAAACCATGACGGCGGATCCCTCATGAATGGGGTTGGTGCTCTTATCAAAGAGATCTTGCACAGCTCTGGACGTGTGAGGATACAGCAAGAAGTACAACTGCACCTGGAAGGTGGTCTTCATCAGACTGGACCACGCTGACCTTGAATGTCCAACCTCTGAACCGTGAGAAATAAATTTCTGCTGTTTATAAGCCATGCAATCTATAGTGTTTTTATTATAACAACACAAATAAGACTAAGATACTGGATAAGACAAAATAAAATTGTTTCTATTTGCAGGTGGCATATCTGTTTATATAGAAACACTAAAAAATTATCCTTCCAGTGTGTTATAACACTAACAAAAGAGTTTAGAAGTATCACTAGAGACAAAGGTAACATGTAAATATCACTGCATTTCAATAATTGTGATGAAAAACACATAAGATCTACCCTCTTAACAAATGCTCAAGTGTAGAGAACAATATTGAAGCACAATGTTGAACAGCAGTACACAAGCGTTCCCATTTCTTCACATCCACACCAATGTTTTCTTATTTTCTGTACTTTAGTTAATAGTATTGTTCCAAGTTGATCTTCTAGTTCTTGTAGATGCTAACACAGGGATAGCTGGGTGAAGGGCATAAAGGAACTCTCTGGATTCTTATGCAACTATTTTTTAAGCTTAAAATTATCTTTAAAAATAACTGTTAAAACTACTAACTTTGAAGAATAAAAAAAATACACTCCCCAAATTTTAGATCTATGCTCTCTCTAGATTACATCATTTCAACTTTACTTTTCAAAGAGATCCCTAAAACCATTTTATGCAATAAAATAGTAGAACTATATTCATTTTTTAAATGTTTGCATTAAACTTTTACAGGGTTTTTGAAGCATAGCTGATTCTCCTCAGGAAGGGATAAAAACTGAGTTATTGATGAAACTCATTATCATTTTCTTTCAATTTCTCTCCAGCTCTCTTATAAGTAAGAGTATAGGCCTAAGGATCAGGGCAATGGATGCTGGCTTTAATAATGGAGGCCACAGGAAAAGAGATGACCTATAGCCAACAGCAAGTGAGTTATAGTGATTTTTTGGTCATATCATTTATTAGTCAATTAATTTCCTGATCAAGCTCACAATGCCACTCAGCTCAGCTGACAGCATGCATGACAGCCATCATGCATTCCACATTAGAAGCCTTACATTGGGTTCTCACAAATAATCGACAAGAACTATTGGAAAATAATAGTTGTTTGACATTTTTCCTGAGGTGCCATTAGTTTTTTATTTAATTGTAGTGTTTCTATGTAATCTAAGTGCGACACCTATGCAATAACACAGGTAACATCCGGATGACCGGGAGAGTTGCGTTCTTTGAGCCAGAACAATTTATTCGTGCACGCTAGCTTCTTTTGTACCTTGGCATTTTCCGTTGCAGAAGGAAGTTTGACTCTGATCTGGCTCTGCCTCTCTTAACAATGTGCTTGAAAGTGACATAAACTTTTCAAGTTTGAAGAAATAACCATTAAAAAACAGTAAAATAGCTTTTCCCCCTCACTGAAGGCTTTAAACCTCTTCCCTGTGAGGGGGAAGAAGGCAGCTTTAAAGAAGAAAATAATAATCCTGCAATATTGAAAATGCATCAGTCTCCCAGGGCTTCTTTGTCAGTTTCCACCACTGTGTATGAGAGACAGTCCTGCCAGACTGGAGTCTTGCGGTTAGCTGGTGGAGGTGATGCAATTGAAAATGCCATTTGGATGGTGTAGACAGAATCTCTTCCTATTTGAAGGAAATTGAGCTAAGCTATCAAGGGGCTTTATCAATTTTAATTATAAGCTCAGATAAGTGATTAATGTTGTGAACATAACTTTCTTATGTTATTTATCTCAAAACAAAGTTTATTTTATTCAGCTCAATTTACAGAGGAATGTTTAAGTGGAATTAAACTTACGAGATTGTTTTCATTTCCTCTAATGAAGAAGATGCCAAAATATACCTAAATAACAATGATTTGGGAGGGTGGAGAGATGTGGCGCATCATCAGAGTACTGTCCTCTGATGTATTTAGCCTTGTCTACCTTTAGGTGGTCCCTTACCCAATTGATTCTTGGCTTGGTCATGTGCCTTTTATAACAAACACAGCAATAGCTAATATAATGCAAGCAGAAAGATGAAACGTATTTGCACAATGGAACTCTTGGAAACCCTTCAATTGCTTCCAAGTGAAGAAGCCTGAGCTTGTATGTATAATGAAGACATATATATGGCTCATTTTTTCTTATCCACCCTGGCTAATAGCTAGTCAAAGTCCAGAAGCCTAGATGAGTGGATAGACACATGAGTGACCTAGTCAAAACCAGAAGGTAAGATGCTCAGCTAAACCCAACTCAAGTAGTTTACCTTTTTAATTATAAGCTAAATAAATTCTTATTATTTTAAGTCAATAAATTTGGGATGTTTTTATTTTTATTTATTTATTTTTTTGCATTTATCTTCAGATAGAGCAGAAGGGAGATAGGAAGGGAGAGAGAGAGAGAAAAACATAGATGTGAGAGAGACACATTGAATGGTTGCCACCCACACGACCCCAACCGGGGCTGGGGACAAACGACAACCGAGGTACGTTTTCCCTGAGCAGGAACCAAACCCAGGACTCTTTGGTGGGCGGGCCAACACTCTAACTGCTGAGCCAAACTGGCCAGGGCTGGGATGGTTTTTATGCCAGCAAAACTAATAGATATAGTACAACATCTTTAGGAATCACTTGTGAACTCTTTATCATAATGACATCACTCTGAGGTATGCACAGGGATAACTGTAGGGTGAATAGCACATTGCATCAGGAACCGAATATATAACCAGACCCTTTCTACTTGATTCATACAAAAGGAACATTGTTAGAGAGCCCTAGGAACAATATTCAGGAGAGCAGAAGATCCATGCTTACTGGGTTGTGAGATAGTAGGCTACCGATGTATTTAGATCATGATACCAACTGGTGCAATGATAATTGGTTCTATAACTCAGGTGCAATATTTTAGAACAATATTCAATAATTTTAATATGTAACAGCGTAAAGCAATAACATTAATGAGAAGATCTCATTTGGCTCTTGATTAGAACAAACTGGTTGTAAGGACATCAAAAAATATTGAAGCAAAATAGAAAGTAGAGATATTGTTAATTTTGTATTATTAAGTTGGATACCAGGATGGATAACATTCATTAGCGTGATATTACAAAAAGTTGCTATCTACTGAAGATGTGGAGTGAGGCATTTATTTATTAATAATATGTTTTTATTGATTTTTTTTAGAGAGAGAGGAAGGAAGAGAGTTAGAAACATCGATGTGAGAGAAATGTCGATTGGCTGCCTCCTGCACACCCCCTACTGGGGATCAAGCCCGAAACCTGGGCATGTGCCCTGACCAGGAATCAAACTGCGACTTCTCAGTCCATAGGACGTTGCTCAATCCACTGAGCCACACCTGCCCGGCTGTAGTGAGGCATTTAATACTTAAATGATGCTATGTCTTAGATGTACTTTAAAATACTCTACCTGCCTCCCTCCTCCAAACAGGGGTGGGGATAAATGAAATATAGCACAGCAAACTATAGATGATTGTTAAGAGAAAATTATGGATGCATGTATGTTTATTATGATATTCTCTTTACTTTTATATGTGATTTTTAAATGTTCACATGTGAACAGTTTTAAAAGTAAAGTAATAAAATAAAGGTTACGATTCATTCTTTTTTAAAATTCATGGCATTATCCACTTGATGAAACTTCTGTTTCTTTTCACTTAGAGGTGGAAAACAGCTTCTGACACTTCTCTGAACACTGTCAGCCCCTAGCATTCTGGAGATATTTGAAGACTTTATGCACAAGTGGGATATGTTCTATTTCCTGTCAATGGGGCAGGTGGAAGCTCCAGCAATTAACTGGGGGAAAATGAAGCTACAATATTTTTACTTGATATTTTGAGCAGTTCAGGCTGATTATATTTCATTGTACTTTTTCTCTCTCAGAATGATTTCCTCTAAAAATACTTAATGTCATTTTCAATATTAAATCAGGATTGATATGTTGCCTTATTATTCTATAGCTCTACATCATGGAATTCATGTAAGAGCTTTACATGACGAGAATGCCGTGCAGTGTGAAAGGGAAACTAGTAAACAAAACAGTTTTAATGAGAAAGTACAAAATAAACAAGACTATTTTAAATATAAAATAAAAATATCTTTAAATGACATGATCTCAGTTTATCCTATTTCAACTACCTGGTGTAAGTACAAACTATATGGCAGGAACAGTTGGGATTTAAAAATTTGAGCATGTATAAAATAGGCAAAGCCCCCGACATCATGTCTATGGTCTATCATGAAACACAGACATTATACCATAAACATGACACATGGAAATGCAAAACAAAAGACCTGGGAGTTCTTTTATTCCTTTTTTTCTTAGTTCTTAATGAAATAAGATTTTATCAGAATGCCTCAAGTATTAGGATGATAAAGGTCCTTGTAAGCCATGTTGTAAAACTTGTGAAGTCAATAATAAATATTAATATGGAAATAATTTAGCTGTTTTTGTATTTTAATTATATGTTAGCTGTAGCCAATATGTGATAAAAATAAAACATGATATGATAATTAACTAGAATAACAAGGAAGTACATTTAATCTAAGAAGGGATGTAGTCAAGAACTATAAAGGTGTAAATCTATGTAGATTTTATACTGAAGGTACATAGTTAGATTTAATACATTATAGACACTTAAAACATCACAGTCAGAAGAATCCAAAATTGACTTAAAAGGCATGAGTATTTGATCCATTCACATTAAAGACAATTTTCCCAATTAGGGGGTTAATAATACTTAACTTTTATAATTATATGAAATGTTTATAATATCTAATGTGATTTATCATTATTTCCAAATATTAATATATTTTGATAAAACTGCTGCTTCAAAAATATTGTGTACTCTATTTTACATATTTCATAATATAAATGATGAGACATTTATTTTTTCTTCTTTATTAATTTTTTCTATTTTTATTAATTTATTTTTGTTACAGATGTTTCTCCTTTTCTACCCCAGACACGCTTCTCCCCATCCTGTCCCCCACCCCCCTGCATTGTTGTCTATGTCCACTGGTTATGCATACATGCATATAAGTTCTTTGGTTCATCTCCTCCATCTCCCCCAACTCCCTACCCTGAGGTTTGTCAGTCTGAACCAAACTCCTTTCTATGTCTCTGGGTCTATTTCATTGATCAGCCCACCTTGTTCATTATATTCCACAAATAAGTGAGATCATGTGGTATTTCTCTTTCTCTAATTGGCTTATTTCACTTAGCATAATACTCTCAAGGTCCCTCCATGTTGTCTCAAAGGATAAGAGATCTTTCTTTCTTACAGCTGCATAGTATTCCATTGTGTAAATGTCCACAGATTTTGTATCAATTCATCTATTGATGGACACTTGGGCTGTTTCCAGATCTTAGCTATTGTAAATAGTGCTGCTATGAACATAGGGGTACATATATTCTTTCTGATTGGTGTTTCAGGCTTCTTGGGGTATATTCCTAGAAGTGGGATCACTGCGTCAAATGGCAATTCAATTTTAAAATTTTTGAGGAAACACCATACCGTTTTCCATAGTGGCTGCACCAATCTGCATTCCTACCAGCAGTGTACTGGAGTCCCCTTTTCTCCACACCCTCGCCAGCACTTGTTTGATAATTTGTTGATAGCAGCCATTCTTACAGGTGTGAGGTGATACCTTATAGTTGTTTTAATTTGCATCTCTCTGATGATTAGTGACATTGAGCATTTTTTCATGTGTCTCTTGGCCATTTGTATGTCCTGTTTGGGGAGGTGTCTATTTAGGTCCTCTGCCCATTTTTTCTTTAGTTTCCTTGTCTTCCTTTTAAGTTGTATGAGCACTCTATCTATTTTGGAAATTAACCCCTTATCTGATGTATCATTGGCAATTATGGTCTCCCATAGAGTGGGTTCACTTTCCATTTTGATGATTGTTTCTTTTGCTATTCAGAAGCTTTTGAGTTTGATGTAGTCCTGTATGTTCATTTTTTCCTTTCTTTCTCTTGCCTTAGGCATTGCATCAGTTAAAATTTGGCTGCATATGATGTCTGAAATTTTGTTGCCTACATTTTCTTCTAGAATTTTTTATGGATTCATAAGTCACATTTAAATCTTTTATCCATTTTGAGTTTATTTTTGTGTATGCTGTAAGTTGATGGTCTAGTTTCATTTTTTTGCATGTAGCTATCCAATTTTCCCAGCACCATTTTTAAAGAGGCTGTCTTTACTCCACTGTATGCACTTGCAACCTTTGTCAAATATTAATTGAGCATTATGTCTTGGGTCAATTTCTGGGTTCTCTGTTATGTTCCACTGGTCAGTATGTCTGTTCTTATGCCAGTACCAGGCTGTTTTGATTACAGTAGCTTTGTAGTATAACCTGATATCTAGTATTGTGATCCCACCTACCTACTTTGTCCTTCTTTTTCAAGATTACTGTAGCTATTCGAGGTCTTTTTTGGTTCCATATGAACTTTTGAAGTATTTGTTCTAGTTGTTAAATATGTCATTGATATTTTGATGGGGATTGCATTGAGTCTTTTGTGGTGAGGTGGGTCTCTTGTAAACAACATGTATATGAGTCATGCTTTCTTATCCAAACAGCTACTCTGTCTTTTGATTGGGGTGTTCAGTCCATTTACATTTAAGGTGATTATTGATATGTACTTATTTATTGCCATTTTTGTTTAGTGTGGTTATATTTTCCTTCCTATTTCTTCTACTAATTACAGCAGTCCTTCTAATATTTCTTGCAGTGCTGGTTTGGCTGGTTTGGTGTTAATATATTCCCTTAGCCTTAACCTTTTAGCCTTTTTTTTTTTTTTTTTTTTTTTTGGTCTGGGAAGCTCTTTATTTCACCTTTGATTTTAAATGATAGCCTTGCTGGATAGAGTAGTCTTGGATTCAAATCTTTATTTTTCATGATCTTGATTACTTCATGCCATTCCCTTCTGGACTATAGTGTTTCTGTTGAGAAGTCAGATGATAGCTTTATGGGAGTTTTTTTGTACAAAACCTGTTGCTTTTCTCTTGCTGCCTTTATGATTCTCCCTTTGTCTTTAATTTGGAGTATTTTAATTGCTATGTGTCTCGGTGTGGCCCTATTTTGGGGTCTTCTTACTTGGGGCTCTCTGTGCTTCCTGAATTTGAATGCTTTCTTCCTTCACCAAGTTAAGAAAGTTTTCTCTCATGATTTCTTCAAATATATTCTCTAACCCTTACTCCTTTTCTTCTTCTTCTGGAACTCCTATAATGCAAATGTTATTATGTTTCTAGTTGTCTCACAGTTCTCTTAAGCTGTCTTCATGTTTTTTTAATTGTTTTTTCCTTTTGACTTTCTGATTGGTTGATTTTTTTCTACCCTGTCTTCTAATTCATTGATCCAATCCTCAGCTTCCTCTACTCTGCTGGTTATTTCTTCCATTGTGTTCTTCATTTCTGCTATGTCATTCTTCATTTCTTCTTGGTGGTCTTTCATTTTCAATTGGTAGATTTTCAATGTTTTTATCTTTATTCATGGTATTGATGTCGTTACTCATGCTATTGAGCTTTCTCAAGATCATGGCTCTGAAGTCTATCTCTGATAACTTGTTTAACTGCATTTTATTTATCTCATCTTCGATAGAGTTCTATTGTTCTTTCATTTGGGATTTGTTTCTTTGTTTCACCATTTTGGCTATCTCAGTGGGTTTTGGAGCCTGCCAAATTTCCCTGTGGGTGTTGGTGTTTTGCTGTTTGTGGGTCCCTCTACTATGTATGGATGAGTGTGGGAGAACCAACATTAAACACCACTATCAAGTCTTACTTTTCTGGGTAGATTTGCAAGCCCAGGAAAAGTTTAGTTATCCTCCAGCTTTTTGCCTGGAGGCTATTAGTCTCAGTTACTTGATGAGCCTTGGGTTGCAGCCATCAGCTGAATGAAAAACTCCCTCAGGTGTTCAGCTTAAGAGGATTTCCAGAGGGCGGGCCAGATGCTCATTGTTAATGAATCTCAATTTGCATCTCTCTGGCCCAGCTGGATGGGGTTAAATCTCTGAGGGAAGGCTGCTGCTTCTCCCCAGAGCTCCAGGATGGAGCAAGATGACCACCATCCTGTGTGGCCGTTACTCAGCAAAAACTCTAAGTGCCCTCCAAATCCTAGTGTCCTCACACAGTTCCAGTCAAGTCCACCCTCCCTCTGCCAGCACTCAAGGTGAGTGGTTGCAGCTAATTTAGTGCTCTGTCTTGGCCCTCTGCACTGTGGAGCTGGCTTGGGATTTTAACCTTGAGAGAGCTATTCACAGCTAAAACAGCTGTTGTTCATGAGCTCCTAGCCCACCCTCTCGTGCCTCCTCAGACTTACCAGGCTCAATTTAGTGTCCTCTTTTTCTGTCCATGATTATATGGGTTGTTTCCAGCTGCTTTTCTGTTGCTTTCTCCCAATAATTTGTCTTTATTTTAGTTGTAATTCCAGTATGGTCCTGGGAGATGGGCTGTGTAGCTTCCATTCACTTTGCCGCCATTTTGGAATCCTCTTCTTTATTGATTTTAGAGAGAGAGGAATGGAGTCAGAGAGAGATAGAAACATTGATGAGAAAGAACATCAATTGGCCACCTCCTGCATGCCTTCTCCTGGAGATTTGGCCCACAACCTGGGCATGTGCAGTGAGTAGAAATTGAACTGGTGACCTCTTGGTGCATGGGTCAATTAATGCTCAAGCACTGAGCCACAACATTCAGGCAATAATGAGACATATTTAAATTATATAATAAGTGGTTAGAGCATAACAAAATCTCAAAGCTAATAACAGAGAGAGCATTATAAGTATAATTAGAATTCATCAGCAAAATTTATTGTTTTGAAATGTGTGATCAACATTTTAGTAAATCTTCAAAATCTGAGAGTAAAGAAAATTATTTGAATATTTGGAAAATTTTGATTAACTCAATTTTATGATTTTAGAAACCTATTTGAAAATTATCTTTTAAAAGGTACTGTTCTTTGCATATAATATTGTGACTTTTCATTAAAGAAGAATCTAATAATAGATTCTTATGCATTATTCCAAAATCACATAAACTAATAAATCTTTGTCAGGATCAAGTCACTCAATGACAATAGCTTGCAGGCATTAGACCTTATTGAAATAGCAAGAGGGGGAATTCACTTTATAGCATACAAAAATAGGAGTATCTATAATATGAGTGAAGCAATGGTAGCAGATAGAAGCTATGAAAACTGCAGATATTTAAGATGTTAAATCCAGCTGCCATTCAGTACAAAGAAGAAATATCTGAGTCAAAAGAACAGACTGAATTTGGAATTTCCCATACGGTTGCAGTTTGTCCCCTGCCCAGGTTGGGATTGTGTGGGTGGCAGCCAATCAGTGTGTCACTCTCACATATATGTTTCTCTCTTTTTCTTCCTCCCTTTCTCCCTCCCATTCTATCTAAAGATAAATGCAAAAATGTCCTTGGGCGAGGATAACAAAAAAAATGAAGGTCCCTGAGAAAGCTCAAATGTTGCACTTTTTAAACAAATACAGTAAATCAAATGTGATAAGTAAAAAAAAAAAAAAAAAAAAAAAAAAAGAAAGAAAGAAAATATTGTCTAATGAATTGAATGAAAAGGAAAGTATGAGAAGTGTGAGAATGATGTATCACCAAACTAAGAATATCATAAAAAAGATAAAAAATATGAAAAGAACCAAATAGGATTACTAGATTTGAAAGTACAATAACAGAAATAAAAAAATTTCTACATAGACTCAAAAGGAGATTTGAACTGGCAAAAGAAATAATCAGCAAATTTAAAGATAAGTTAATGAACATTATTTATATTCAGGAACACCATACACACAAACAAAAAAATGAAGAAAAATTAGCAGAGTCTCAATGATAAATAGGATCTCTGTTGAGCATATCAACATACACATAATCAGAGTCCCAGTGTAGAACAGAAAAATAGGCAGAAATAATATTTGAATAAATAATTGCTAAAATAATATCTGAAAAATTCTCAAAGTTTGATTAAGTTTAATTTGCATATACTACAAATCAACACACTCCAATTAGCAAAAACTCAGTGAGATACATACACAGCATATACAGCATAGTCAAATTATAGAAATTCAGAAGAAGAAAAATTGAAAGTAGCAAGAGGTAAATGACTCCCCACATATAAATGAGACTATAAAAATTAGCAATTGACTTCTCATCAAAAATCATGGAGACCAGAAGCTAATGGAATTATATAATAAAAGTGCTGGAAAACAACAACAAAAAAGACTGTTCACCAGAGTTCTATATCCAACAAAATTATCCTATAATAATGAAAGAGAAAATAAAATATTCTTCGGAAAACAAAATCAGAGAGAATTCTTCACTAGTAGTCCTGCCCCACCAGAAATATTAAGTTTTCCCTAAGTCTGACATAAAAAGACACCAAACTGCAACTTAAATACAAATGAATTATTAAAGACTACTGGGAAAATAATCTACATAATAAATATAAAAGAGTATACATGTATTTTTATTTGCAACTTTTTTTTCTCCAGTCTGATTTAAAGGAGGTCTGAAGAGCCCTGGCCAGTTTGGCTCAGCGGTTAGAGCGTCGACCTGCGGTCCGGAGAGACCCGGGTTCGGTTCCCGCTAAGGGAATATGCTTTGGTTGCAGTTTGTCCCCGGCCCTGGTTGGTCGTGCGGGTGGCAGCCACTCGATGTGTCCCTTCGCGTCGATGTTTCTCTCTCTCTCCCCCTTCCTCTTTCTCCCTTCCACTCTATCTGTACAAAAAATGGAAAAATATCCTCGGGTGAGGATTAAAAAAAATAATAATAAAAAAAAAAAATAAAGGAGGTCTGAAGAAAGCAATGATTATTTAACTGTGTTGATGGGTTTACAGTGCTTATTTGTGTAAAGATGTAATGATAATAAAAGCAAAAAAAGGAGGTGGTGCAAAGGGAGGTATATCGAAGTAAAATTTTTGTAGTATACTACTGAAAATAAATTGATATTAATCTGTACTAAGTTTTCTTTATTGATTTTAAAGAGGAAGGGAGAGGGGGAGAGAGAGAAACATTGATGAGAAAGAACATTGATTAGCCACCTCCTGCATGCCCCCCACTGGGGATTGGGTCCACAACCTGGGCATGTGTCCTGACCGGGAATTGAACCAGTGACCTCTTGGTGCATGGGTCAACACTCAACCACTGAGCTAGACTGGCCGGGCAATCTGTACTAAATTTTTAAAGGTAAGATATTTATAATCCCCAAACAATCACTAAGTAAATAAGCCAAAGCAAAACAGAAACAAGGTAATTATAATGGTATACTAGAAAATATTTAACATGAAAAAGGATAAAAAAGAGAAGTAGAAGAACAGAAAATACATGACTATAGAAAACAAATAGAAATGAAAGATGTAAAGCTTACCATGTCAATAATTATAATGAATATAAGTGGATTAAATCTTCCAACAAAAAGACATTTTTAGAATGGATTTAAACAATCCAACTAAAATAAAAATAAACAAAGCTTTACTTAAATAAGAAATGTAGTTGCTATTTTAAATACACCAGCAGAGACATCTCATCAAGAGCTATGAAAAAAATGACAGTAATTACAACATCACAAAAAGAAAATGGCAATTCTTCAGCTATGAAACTCAAAGTCAAGAAAGATTGGGATCTAACTGGTAGAGAATTTAAAATACCTGTTATTAGGAAATTCAATGAGCTACAAAAAAAAAAAAAAAAAAAAAAAAAAAAAACTACCAAAAGGTGATTCAGTGAACTAAGGAATAGAATTAATGAACAAAGGAGTACTTTACCAAAGAGATTGAAATTCTAAAAAGCAAACAAACAAAAAAGCACAACAGAAATTATAGAGCTGGAGAACTCAATAAATGAGATAAAGAACACATTAGAAAACACTGGAAATAGAGCTGATCAGATGGAAGAAAGAATAAGAAATATGTAAGATGTGAATCCAGAAATGTTTCTTGTGGAAGAGTAGAGAAAACTAAGATTTTTAAGAAGTGAACAAGTTATCATACAACATTAGGAGGGTATAATGGGTAGAGCATAAGGAAAAGGAGTATAGCCATACTTAGCTCAGACAAAATAAACTTCAAACCAAAAGTGGTAACAAAAGACAAAGAAGGCCATTATATAATGACAGAGGGATCAATATATCAAAAAGATATAACAATTATAAATATATATATTCTTTTGATATTTGGGCACTAAAATATATTAACCAATGCTAATAGATCTTATGAAACAAACAAATAATAATACAATAATAGTAAAGAATTTTAATACCCTACTATTGGCAATGGATAGAATATCCAGACAGTAAAATTAATAAGAAAATATTGGAATATAACCACACTTGAGAACAAATTAACTTAACAGACGTATATAGACCATTTCATCCAACAGGAGTACGGTACACATTCTTCTCAAGTACATATGAAATATTCTTCAGGAGAGATCACATGATAGGCCCCAAAATAACCTTAGCAGATTTTAGAAGATTGAAAGTATGCCATCTTTTCTGACCATTTTGGCATGAAATTTAAAATCAATGAGGAGTGCAGATCTTCAAATATGTGGAAACTAAACAACACACTTTTCATCAACCCCTGGGTCAAAGAAGAAATCAAAGAGAAGTAAAAAATTATCTCAAAACGAATGAAAATACAACATATCAAATTTTAATAAAATCAGTTATGAGAAGCTTATAGCAACAAACACATATATTAAGAGATAATTAGAATGATCTCAAAGAATATAATTTTATAACCCAAGGAATTAGAATAAAAAGAAGAAATTAAGCCCAATGTTAACAGGAAGAAGAAAATCATAAAAATTAGAGTGGACATAAATAAAATAGATACCAGAAAAATAATAGGAATGATCAATAAAATGAAAACCCTTTAATTAAGAAAAAAAGAGAAAAAGAGAGGAGACTCAAGGCAATAACATAAGAAAGAAAAGAGGAAACAATATAACTCATGCTAAAGAAATACAAAGAATTATTAGACTATAGACAGTCCCTGATGTTTGACTTAACGGTTTTTTGATTTTATGGGGTTTTTTTGTTCTTTTTTTAATCCTCACCCAAGGACATTTTTCCATTTTTTGTTCAGATTGAGCGTGAGGGAGAGAGAGGGAGAGAGAGAGAGAAACATCAACGTGAAAGGGACACATCGAGTGGCTGCCACCCGCACAACCCATCCAGGGCTGGGGACAAACTGCAACCGAGGTACATGCCCTTAGCGAGAACCGAACCCGGATCCCTCCGGACCACAGGCCAATGCTCTAACCACTGAGCAAAACCGGCCAGGGCTGATTTTATGATGTTTTGATAGTCTTTGGCATTCGGTAGAAATCAGCTGGACTAAGCAATGATATTCAGTACGTTAGTTGTATTAAATGCATTTTCTACTTAAGATATTTTTTAATTACAATGGGTTTGGGGATGTCACCCCATTGTAAGTTGAGGAACATCTTTACTATGAATAATTATATGACAACAAATTACAGAACCTAGAAGAAATTGATACATTTTTTAAAAACACATGTATCTAGACTAAATCAAGAGGAAATGGAAAATCTAAAGAGACCAATAATGCATAAGCAATTGAGTTAGTAGTCAAAAAACTCCTAGCACAGAAAACTCTGGTGCCAGACAACTTAACTGGTAAATTCTACCAAACATTTAAAGAATTAACACTATTCTTCCTCAAACTCTTTTAAAATATCGAGGAAGTGGAACACTTCCAAACTCATTATTTGAAGCCAGCATTACCTAGATATCAAAATCAGATTAGGATACCACAAGAAAATTATACACCAATATCTCTGATGAATATAGATGCAAAACTTCACAACAAAATGTTAGCAACAGCATTCAAGAACACATTAAAAGAATTATACAGCATGACCAAGTGGGATTTACCCCTAGAATAGAGGATAGTTTAATATATCTCTATCAAAAAATATAATTTATTAATAAAATGAAGATAAAAATCACATGATCTTCCCAGTAAATACAGAAAAAACATTTGACAAAATACTTTCATGAAGCCCTTAACAGATTGGGTATAGAAGGAACATACCTTAACATACTAAAGGCCAAATATGACAAACCCACAGCTAATCTTATACTCAATGAAGAAAAATTGGAAGGATTCCTCTGAGCCCAGAAACAAGTCAAGGTTACCCTTTCTCATCACTTGTATCCAATATAGCACTGAAAGGTCCAAATAGAGTAATCAGCAAGACAAAGAAATAAAAGGGATGCAAATCAAGAAGAAAAAAGTAAAGTTGTTGTATGTGCTAATGATGTGATCTTATAAAGTGGTATGTTATAAAATCTACTCAACAGAAATCAGTGACATTGTTTTATACTAATGAAGCATTAGAAAAAAAAATAAAGAAAGCAATTCCAATCACAGTAGCATCCAAAACAATAAAATACCTAGAAATAAATTTAATAAAAAAACTGAAAAATCTGTGCAATGAAAACTACAAGACAATTTGAAAGAAATTGAAAAAGACACAGACAAATGGGAAAAAACAAAGCTGGAGGTATCACACTTCTTTATTTCAAGCTATACTACAAAGCCATAGTAATAGCAACAGTAGGTACTTGCACAAAAATAGACACATAGACCAATGGAACAGAAAAAAAAAGCCCAGAATTAAATCCCAGCATATATAGTCAACTAATATTCAACAAGGAAGCTAAGAATCCACAATGGGGAGAAGACAGTCCTTTCAACAAATGGTGCTGGGACAGGAGAAACGTGCAGAACAATGAAATTTGACCCCTATCTCGCACAACTCACAAAAATTAACATAAAATGATTCAGATTTAAACATTAGACATGATACCATAAAACGCTTAGAAGAAAACATAAGGAAGAAGTTCATCAATATTGATCTTGGCAATGATGTTTTAGGCATGATGTTAAATGCATAAACAACAAATGCAAAAATCAGCAAATGGGGCTACATTAAACTAAAATATTTCTGCATAGCAAAATAAATAATTAAAATGAAATAGAAGCTTACAGAATGGAAGAATTATTTTGTAAACCATTTATTGGATAAGGAGGTAATATCCAAAATATATAAAGAACTAACAAAACAATAATAAAAAACAAAACATCTGATTAAAAAATGGGCAGAATAACTAAATAGACATTTTTCCAAAACCTCAAACAGCTGTCAGGCACCAGAACAGAAACGCAACAGTGCTACTCATCAGGGAGATGCAAATAAAAACCACAATAAGATATCACCTCACACTGTTAGAATGACTATCATCAAGAAAATAAGGCCCTGGGCAGGTTGCTCACTTGGTTAGAGTGTCATCCAGATATGCCAATGTTGCAGGTTCAATCCCTGGTTTTAAAGACATATGAGAATCAACCAGTGAATGCACTTACAAGTGGAAGGACAAAGCAGTGTGTCTCTCTCTCTGTCTTGCTCGCTCTCTCTCTCTCTCTCCTTCCCCCCTCTCGCTCTCAAAATAAAAAAATAATAAAATGTTTTAAATTTTTAAATAAAAAGAAGACAATGCACAACAAGAGCTTGTGAGTATATGATAAAAAGGGAACTTTTATATGCTTTGGTTTGAATATAAAATAGTGCAACCATTATGGAAAACAGCATGAAGGTCCCTCAAAAAATTAAAAATAGATCTACCGTACAATCCAGTAATTTCATATCTAAGTATATAACCAAAGGAAATGAAAACATGATTTTGATGAGATATCTACATACTCATATTTATCACAGCAGTATTCACAATAGACAGTATATGAAAAGAACCCAAATGCCTATCAACAGATGAAAGATAAAACCACGGCGGGGGGGGGGGGTGAGAAGAGATAAACCAAAGAACATATATGCATGTATGTATGCATAAGCACTGGTCACAGACAATAGTGTGGTGAATATGAGGGGTGAGTATGTGTAGGAGGGGGTTAATAGAGGGAAAAAGGGGACGTATTTGTAATACTTTCAACAATAAAGATAAATTGAGCCCAGCCGGTGTGGCTCAGTGGATTGAGCATTGTCCCATGGACTGAGAGGTCCCGGTTCAATTCCCGGTCAGGACACACGCCCAGAGTGTGGGCTTGACCCCAGGACAGGGTGTGCAGGAGGTAGCCAATCAATGTTTCTCTCTCATATAGATGTTTCTATCTCTCTTTCCCTTCCTCTCTCTCTAAAAAATCAATAAAAACATATTTAAAAAACAATAAAGATAAGGTATATATACATAATGTAATATTATTCAGCTATGGGAAAGGAGAATGTCCCGCCATTTACAAGAACATGCGTGGATCTTGCACACACTATGCTAAGTGACATTAAGTCAGACAGGGAAAGACAAGTACTATATGATAAAACTTATATCTGGAATCTAAAATAAATAAACCTGTAAAAAAACAGAGTAAAATGTAGGCTACCAGGGGATGGGGTCTGGGGGGATAAAATAGATGGTGTTTAAGGGCACAAACTATAGCCCTGGCCAGTTTGGCTCAGCGGTTAGAGTGTCGGCCTGCAGTCCAGAGAGACCTGGGTTCAGTTCCCCTAAGGGCACGTACCTCGGTTGCAGTTTGTCCCCGGCCCTGGTTGTGTCGTGTGGGTGGCAGCCACTCGATGTGTCCCTTTCCCGTCGATGTTTCTCTCTCTCTCTCTCCCTCCCACTCTATCTGAAAAAAGATGTCCTGGGGTATGGATAAAAAAAAAAAAAAGGCACAAACTATAACATGTAGCAAATAAGTCATCAAGATCTAATGCACAATATAATGAGTATAGCAATAATATTTTTTGGTATAATGATGTAAATATTGCTTCAATGCAATCATGTTAAAATATATAAATGTATCAAAGTAACACACTGTACAATTACATTTACCAAACATAATGTCAAATTTATTGAATAAAAAATGATGCAACTGTGTTGTCTACAAGAGATACCCTTTAGATTCAGACACAATAAGTTGAAGGTAAAAAAGCATGGGGATATATATGTCTATATAATTATATATATATATAATTATAGAAGTATATATATAAATATAAGTAAATATATAAATATAAGGTCAGGTATATTTATAATGATAGAAGGGTAAAGTCATCAAGAAGAGAATGATTATAAATATACCTGACCTAACCAGGTACCCCCAAGCTCATGTAGCAAAACCTACCAGAATTGAAGGAAGAAAAGAAAAATTTTAAATAGTTAGAAGATCAATAGTCCACTTTTAATAATGTATAGAACTGCTAAACAGAAGATTAAAAGGAAATAAAAGACTTGAACAATACTATAGATCAACTAAATTCATCACACATCTATGGAACACCCCATCCTACTCCAGCAAAACACACACATTCCCCTCAAGTGCACAGGACATTCTCAGTGACAGAACATATGTTAGGCCATAAGACAAGCCGCAATCAATTTAAATGGATTAAAATCATACAAGTGTTTAAAATAACAAAATGTTTGTGGTCATTTGCTGACCAAATTCAATTATATTATAAATTACTAGCAGAAGGAAATGTGGGAATGAACACACTACCAATTAACCAATGGGTCAAAAAAGAAATCACAAGGAAAATAAGAAAATATTTTGAGATGAATAAAAATGACAAGCCTTTAGCTAGACTAACCGAGAAAGAGACAGTGACTCCAATTACTAAAATCACTTATGAAAGAGGTGACATTATCACCAACTTCACAGAATAAAAAAGGATAAAAATCCACTAAATAAATTAGATAATGCAGAAGAGATGGACAGATTCCTTTAAAAGATACTAACTACCAAGACTTAATTAAAACATTTTGGCAAGTTAATATACTGGAGTCATTTCTATAAACATTGTAAGAAAATATATGGTATTTGGCTTTAGAAATAGCAGAGCAGCTTATATTAAACTCATCCCTTTGCTGATTACAATTATAAATCTGGACATAAAATAGAAAATCAACTTTCTGAAAGTATTGGGGAGTGACCAAGCAGACAAAACTGGACAGGACATTACTTATGAAAAAGAAACCACATAGGGAACATGCACATTCTTATGACTTTACCAGAGGAAACATACACTCACTGTAGCCCACAGGAGTTTGTGGTAGATGATAAACTGCACAGGGCCCTGTTGCTACAAAGCCACAGGAAGGATAGACAACAGACAGCTTTTAGTCATCAGTCCTCCAGGTCTGCCTTCCTAGGGCAGCTTGTATCTGGCTATTCAGTGTAGTGTGAAAGCAAAAGCCCACCCACTTATTCATCTTGATCCAAGTAGTGTACCTCAGACACAGTATTTACTCCAAATCTCCCCATCAGCTTTGTTGGATTGGGATTGTTGGGAAGGCTTAGCTGTTTAGCTTTTCTCTTTGTTCAATTCTGCTTATTCTCCCTTACTTTCACAGGTATAATTTCCTTTAAAAAAAACAAAAACAAAAAAAACCCCACACTCTATTTCATCATCTGCTTCCAGAAAAAAAATAACCTATAATTCTTCATGCCAGGACGGGGCCCAGGAAGCGGGCAATCAATTGAGGCTAGAGGCCGATCCTTTGTCTGACTGATGCTAAGACCCATTAATCGTAGATGGAGTAGAGACAAGTTGACAGTCTGACTGATACAAATTTTACCTGAGCTGAATTAGAATGGTGCAAGTGAATGCACTGGTAGGCATGGTGTATCAGACATCTAAGAAGTAGGGGAAATAACTGTGCTACTGAGGCACTGCCATTGGGACATGAAGGAAAGCAGTCGTGAAAACGAGTGGACGATGAGAAGCTCTGGGGTAGATGATCATGAAGTTTTCACTTATTCTCTGATTCTGTTTGTTCTCAGTCCAGATGTACAGATTCTGTCTCAGTGCGTTCTCATCCATCCTGCCACACCTGCTACACCAGTGCATGAAGGTCAAGCCTGGCTACGTTCACTTGATTGTTCTATATTTAGAGGATCTCTCTGTCCCAGAGCCTAGCAGCACTGGGTTTTTCAAAATCTGCATAATTCTCTTTTGCAGGTGGCATCACTTTGTTCTATGACCCCACGTTTTGTATTGTGATTCTTTCATAAGGGATAATCACAGACACTATGTTTCCCCTTCTGATATCGCCCAAAGTATAGCTTCTACTAGATCATCTGTTTACTCACTTCATTCCTTCTTGGAATCTTATATGATGGTATGATGCCTGGATCTGCAATAGCCATCACGTAAGCAAATGTACAAGAATATCACAGTTATGCAGGCCTAGTGTCCAGACATTACTGACCTTTGGAACAAAGCTTCAGAATTTATTTTCACTAAATGTCAACTATCTTTATGGTTTTAGCCCATTTTGGGGGGGGGGGGTTCCATTTCCTTTTTTTTTGAAAGTTTTTCTGTATGATTGAGTAATATAATAGATAAATAAATATATTAATTTACAAGTTTTCACATGGAATTTCGAAATTATTAGGGTATGTCTCAGAGATAAACATATCTCATGGTGAACTCAGCACAATTGGTATATGTATTTTCTTTCATAAAGCCTATTATTGATGGAGTCGCAGCTTTCAACCAGGCAGTTGCTCTTTTTCTTCTGGGTACTGAAAACTGATTAAGATAACCTCAGTTTCTCTGGGACATTTCCGATAATTCCAGCAATAGTATTGTGTCTATGAAACCCAACTGCAATTTACCTGCCGTACTATTTCTTAACTTCTTTTTAAGAGTTGCCTCAGTTCCTTGTGAAACGAAGTTTTCTGTTGCTAGAAAATATAGTTGGCATGATGTATTTGGGCATCTCTAAATAACATCTGTGACCATAATTTATCCTAGCAAACTCTTACACATTATTAGGTTTGGGGGCATGATGTTTTCATGGATGGATGGCAGTAGCAGAAAATGAACGAGTGCCAGGTTTGTCTGATTTATTTTTCTAAAGAATTATTAATAAAAAAATGTTGTAGGATGCCTAAAAACTGATAGATTCTTCTTATTTTTAATTGATGTAAGGCAATTTATTATTTCTCTTCAAATATAAAATATTTTAGAGCTTAAAATTTCTTTGTTTGATATAACTTATTACCATTATTTGTTCCATCAGATGTATTTGTAGGAATCAGCTATTTATCTATGCACATATGAGGGAAAATGAAAAAGAAAAGTTTCCTTGGCAATTTCATCTTTGTGAACTATTAATGCAAATCCTGTTATTTTAACATGAGATGAATATAAAAGGATGAATGAATGGATGGCTGGATGTATCAATAAATGCATAGATGGAAATCTAATTGTATAAGAAGCTGAAAAGATAGATGGAGATATTATTTTGATAGCTTCTCTTAATGTAATATTTTAGCATCTAAAATTAATCCAATCAAAGTGTGCCACCTGTTTCTGTTACTATTTTTCCCATTGAATATTTAAAATTAAGTGATGCACATGCGCAACTCCGAACGCACTGTTGAGGTATACTATTATTAGCATGCTAGGAGAGTGAGAAGGGAGATTCTTAGCAGATAAAATTATCATTTCAAATACAGAATTAAAAGTCTAAGACCTTTTTATCTGCTAAGAAGAATCGTGGTTTTGGAAAACAGCAATAATCACATCTGAATATCATGAAAAGCTAAACTTCATGTTTGGAAACCGAAGTTTTAATCTAATTTTTGAAGTAATTCCAGAAATTCTCAGTAGTAAGAGATATACAGATTTGTGTTAAATAGCCATTAAAATACATGACACACTTTTCTATAGATGCAGTATCTATTCCTTTAAAACACATGTATTTTTCTGCACAAGAGTGTTCCTTAGCTTTTCATATCGCACCAGTTCTCATTATTATGCTGCTAATTAAAAGTGATAATGTTTTATTACTTATAACATTAATATTATTAAATATTAAAGCAACTCAATGAAGATATTTATTACATGGGCAAAGCCAACTTACTTTGAAGATCAAAATCATACCTATTTTGATCCTGGGAAATGAAGCAGTCCTCATTGAGAACACTGGAATGGTATTGTTAACTGGTACTTTCCAGCGGGCTGTGCTCCTCTATGTGCTTCCCTTTAAGCATTTTAACATGTATACATTTTAAGAGCAAGACATTATACTGATTGGTAAACAAAATTCTCACCTTTGGGAATTTATTAAGAGAGTAATAGAAAAAAAAGACAACCCAAGACGGTTTTAGATTTACAGCGAAATTTGCCCTTTGGCTGGAACTATCACTGACTAAATGGTCAAAACTGACACAGTCACAGGTGTAGGGATGCAAAAGGACTTAAGGAATGTAGGACGAGACCTATGAAGTTGTCTGTGAGGAACAAAGAGTACATAACAATGTCAAATATAAAGTGAATGTCAGCATATGACATCATTTATTGACACCTTATCCTTGTCATATCACAGTCACCCAGCACTGTCACTCAGACAGTTCTCTAGTTGACCCTGTAGCTGTGTCTGTCAGTCTGCTCTTGGAAGGAGTCCTCATTTAACCTCTCTTCATTTGCTAACTGCCTCTTTTTTCTACCATTAGTCTTTACTCGGAACATTTGTGAAGGAAATGAACCGATAGCAATAAATACCTTACTCGGCACACATTCAGCATTTGCAGGACAAATTTCTTCGAAACAAGATGCTTTTTTGTTTCTGTGTTTGTTTGTTTTTTCTGTTTACTTTGTGCATCTTCTACTGTAAATATCAGTTTCTGTAAATTATTTTATATGCCTAAAATTTTTTTTCACGGATTTCCAAAAGTTTTCTTTTGAAAAGAACTCTATGTCTAATATTTCCAAAGTGGTAAAATTCATTTAAGTCAAGAGATTTTCATTCATTCTGTACACATCTGAAATAAACTTGTGAATATTTATGAGGATTAGTAAGATAATAATGTAGGAGTTTTTGGTGTGTTTAATTTTATTTTTCCCAAGTTATTTTAATTTAATTATTAATGAAAACCTCAACAGGTCATTTCAGGTAAACATTTGCAACATATGATAAAGTTCTTTGAACAAGGCAATTCAGATGAAATATAAAATAAACATACTTTTTCACAAATAAAGGATGCATATCAATTTTTTTAAAAGTAACTAGTACTCAAAATTTGTTTGCAGTTTTAAGTTTCCCCTAAGTTGATAAAACAAGACTTAACTTGGCTGAAGTTTCACATAAACACTCAGAGGTTACCAAATAATTTTAGTTACTTTTGTCATATAATTGAATTGTGTTTCCTTACAAGCACTCATTCACCATATGGTGAGGAACTAAGGTACATCGATTTCTTTAGCATAGGTGTCTAAACTTGCAGAAGTCTTGGCTCCTTCTGATTCCTCACGTTCTAACATGGCATATGGAAATTTGGGAAGGGGCTTACACCATATCATATTGAAGCTCAAAAGGACCCTAAAATATATGTGCAAGTCCTGTGCTATTCTTCCACTGGCACATTCTCTCCCTGCTTTGTGGCTGACTGCACAATTCTCAGTAGAAAGCATCTCTTTCAGCTGGATTGACTTGTTCTCATTTGGGTGCTTACTGATTCTGTGTACGTGCTGAACTGGTTTTATGGATGTGTGTAGTCACACAGAGTTCATACTCAGAAGGGCCTTAACCTTGGTTTAATGCTCTGCTGTCACCATCTTAAATTAAAAAAAAAAAATTAACAAGAAGTAACCACACTTTCATTTTGCACTTAGCCACGTGACTGTTTCTAGTCCTGGGTGTATGCTTGTTTCTGGAGCTGTCGCTCAGTTTGAGCAAGTTTCTCTAGAGTCCCCATTCGCAGAATACTTCAGATTTTCCCTCAGATTACCTCTATTCCTATTAGATGGTAAGACCTTAAGCAGCGTTCTCTTCCATTCCATGGAGACAGTGTGGTCTCTCTGGATACTTTCCAAGCAACTAGAAAACTGAAGTTGTCTGAGAAGGACTTTCTTGGGTGGTCTTTCAGCCAACACGTGCAGTTGACGGTCCTCAGTGTTCTCCTCACCTTACCTCTGAGCCTCTCACTGTTATACCTAATCCATGGACACACTGTACAGGATTCTAAGCAGCCTGGTAATCACTCCCTCTACCTCTTTTTATTCTGCCCATGATTCTGTAATTCTACAATAATAGGCTTTCCATGTCTTCTGTATCATTGTTATTTTTATTTTATTTTTTATCTTCACCTGAGGACATTTTTCCTTTTTTTTTTTAGATAGAGTGGGAGAGAGAAAGAGAGAGAGAAACATCGATGTGAAAGGCATACATCGAGTGGTTGCCACCCGCACAACCCAACCAGGGCCGGGGACAAACTGCAACCGAGGTACGTGCCCGTAGCAGGAACCAAACCCTGGTGTCTCTGGACTGCAGGGCGACGCTCTAACCGCTGAGCCAAACCGGCCAGGGCTGTATCATTTTTATTTTAATATCACTCCACTTCAGTGACAAATTCGCACTATATGTTACAGTTGCCTCTGCCTTCCCCCTTGGTATACAGAGGCTAAGAAAATTCAAATGTAATGTTTCTCTCTTAATGAAGGGAAATTTTTCAGAATATGAAAGTTGTTCAAATCACTATTTTAGTAATGAAAAGGTAAACACCGACTGTTTCAATCTCTGTGTATTTATACTTCAACAATTCAAAAGCAACCACCCTTTATTACCCTGTGCCCATCCATGGAGACAACAGCTAAAGTAGGCTGGAGAGGAGATTGTTTTCACTGAAATGTACAAGAGGAGAAAATGGTATTTATGTTTGTTATTTTATAGTATGAGTCTATCAATGTAGTTATTAAATATATTTTGAAACTTTAAACTAGTAAGAATAAAATCATTCAAATATTTTTTTTTTTTTTAGAACTTGAATATCTAGATTACTAAGACTTTACTTTTCCAGGCTTAGCACAAAGATTCTGTTGCTTGGTGATATAACATTATCTTACAAAAGATACTATCATTACATAAATTCTAATAATTAGCCAGTAAAAGTAAAGTTTTCTTTTCCTATTTTATTTTGGGAAGTAACCTTACAAAAGCAAAATTATTTTAATTTTCTACTTGTGTCTTCAATTACTACTAGTCAACTTATGCTTTTTATGAACCATTAGACTCCACTTGCTAGACAAATCAGGTCAATTAAAAAATGTAAGTGGCAATAAAGGAACTAACAGTTATATCAAAGTTAGAGCAAATCAAAGAGAGTCATAAGTTAAAGAGAGGAGTTTATCCTATTCAAATTCAATGCTATTCAAATCTTACAATTTATTCACATTCTAGTTACCTGGTAGAAATAAGTTATTTTCCAGCTTGTTAGAAATGATTTTCATAAGCACAATTCTATAATTAGACATAAGAAATTAACCATTTGCTAATATTTATTTAAAATTATATTGTTTTTAAAGAAATTTATTAATACCATATTACATATTATAATACATTATATATTAATATTTACATAAATATTTCCCCAAGTAAAATAAATTCAATCAAATGAATATATTTGATTTCAGGATTTTATATTGAGTAAGTCTACTTAAAAGATAAGTAGATAAATAAAAAGGATGCTTATATAAAAATGAATACCTGTGGATCAGAAAAATAAAATTCTATACCCAATGATTGAATGTGAAGAAATGCTATAAAGTTAAAAATATTCCTGGAACAGATATGTAACTATATATTGCTTATAAATACACAATATTACATTCCTAACAATCAAATAATCAAACTCACCATACCTTCTTTATTGATCTTATAACTATGAATCAAATGAAATTACTCTATTATTATATAAAATGGTATTAACTTATATATACCTCAGTAGCATTGATATATTTTGACTTTTCACTACCATCATCCCAAACTTGTACTTCTCCTCCCCAATGAGCTATTAAGTCCTACAAAAATAAATGAGAAAAACTAATGCCAGGCTACCAAACTATTTTGTTTTATAATTTTTCAATATCTTTTTTATATCCTCTATTCCAAGAATCTGAAATTAATATTAATAGTAAATATCAATACTCATAATTGTCTTCTCAGCATATATTTACTTGTAACTATAAATATCACAAAAATTCCTTGTTAATTACTTTAATCTTCCCTTAGCTTCTGTTCTTACTTATGCATCTTGAATAAGTTTTTGTGTTTCCCACAGATTTCAAAAGCCCTGCAGTTGTTGGACATGGACTGGGACCAAGGTGGACTGCCATACTGGTCTGGAAATGGGTTCCTCCATGGAATCACAGGAAACGCATTTCCAGGATGCACACAGACGAGGATTTAAGGTATAGTGGTCTGATTTAATGGAAGGGTGTGCAGGGCATAGATGCCCCTGAAGGGGCTGCCACACTGCTTCATCCAGCTCCCAGGTGGCTCAGCTTGGTCTCCCTGCAGAAGTCCAGCTTCTGGGGCTGCAGGCCGACACTTGTCCTCATCAAGCCCAGGAGAAGGGCCAGGGCCCAGAGATGCTGTGCCATTACCCCAGTGGCAGCATCCAAATCTTCAGTAGTTTAGCTTAGTCTCTGTTCCCTTCCAACCCACTTTTGACACGTTTTGGTTGTGCCCATGTCAATGACCTATGGAGAGAGCGTGCAAATGACTCTAGCCACTGTTCATCTTTTTGATTATATTTCCTTGGGCTGAGAGAGAGCAGGCTTTCTTTCAAATTAACCAATCTTCTTCCTAATTCTTTGTGGGTTTGTGCTGAGCTCTCCCCATCCCATATCTTTTTGTGGATCTTTCAGGGTTTTGTGTCCTTATCCTATCCTATTTTCCCCCAGATTTTCCCAGGTTAGACTCCCAACCTTTATGTCCTCATTTTTGCTCCCACTAGGATAACTCAGCTCTGCTTCCTCATCTGGCTTCTATTGGATATGTGCCCAGCAAAGGAATTTCACCCTTGCTGGTTCTCTCTCCCCCTTCCCTGACCCTCTTCCCAGTAATCCAGGGGAACAGATTGATCCCTTTGATGAAGGATGCAGCTGTCCCCTGGGGTGTCTGTGATTCTGTAGCTTCCTAGTTAATTCAGCTTAATTTGATGTCTGGCTTCCTTCTCTTTTGTTAATATCTAACTAGCTCCTACTGTAATACTACCATCCAAGTTGTTAAACTCTGAACTTGCCTTTTTTGTTCTTCTATAAATCGGGTACAAAATTCTTAATTCACAATTAACTTTCCCTCAACTATCTGTAAATAGTGTTCAAATGTCTTCCAGTTTCTGGTGTTGAAAATGAAAGGCAAATAATCATCAGTCTGCCTGTCCTAGACAAGTAAGCTGTTTTACATAGAGAGAGCACTGGATTTTCTATATGTGACATAATTAATCTTTTTCTACATAAAATGTCAGGAATTTGGAGACCTATTTCAGTTATAACACTCAAATAATTATTTAGCTAAAAGATATTTCTGTCTATTAAAAAGATCTATTAATCCAATGTCTGTTTCTTTTATTATTTAAAATTCCTACTTGCACAGTAGGTCTCTAGGACCTTTCCTCCAGATGCATTTCATTTTAATTTTGGATTCTGTTTCTTTATATTCTTGCTTTGTTGGGAAGTATTTTATCCTTTTGATATCCATAACCTTAACTCATTTCTAAGAAATGATCATTTTTTTCCATGACATATTTAAAGTTTTAAAAATAATGTGATATCATTTTTAGTTTCACAGGGTCATTTTGGCTTACAATAGTCTTCTATTGTATTTTCACAAAATGTATTGGTGTCCTCCTTAACTATATTAAAGGATGCTTATTATCAATGTCACAGTCTCAGAGAGGGATTATCCTGACCACCTTCTCTACAAAAGCATTCCATTTATCCTGCAGTCACATTGTAAATTATTTCTATACATTATTTTTATTAGTAGCATATATAAATAGATGTATTTCATATTTTTTATATCAAAAAGTTATTGGTTTGCTTCCCTCAACTAACAAAACATAAGCTACTTATAACAGGGAGTTTTTCAATTATGTTACAAACAGTGTCATTGGTCATTCAGGAAATAAATAAATAAACTCCTTGAAACTTCCAATTATTTTTGGAATAAATTACAATTACTTTGCTTCTTATTTACTTCTCCAAAACAAGTGCAGGGAAAATAAATATTGCCCATATACAAAGGATAATTTCACTCAAAAACAAAGTCTCCTTCTGGTGCAAAGTGTTCCATAAGTTAGCCCCCAAATGTGCTCCTAAAGCCAATAGGCAATATCATCCCCATCAACACATCACCAAAGGGATCCAGTACACCTAACAACATTTTTGTGACAACTGGTAAATCTGTGTGTTTTTTCACATTCATTTCTCAGGTAATGAAAAGCACTGTTGTGTTCATCTCTAGAGCACCTGTCCACAAGCTTCAGTTCCATTTCACCTAAAATAGAATTTATTTGTTGAATTTTTTCTTTTAACTTATCTTTATTGTTGAAGGTATTACACATGTCCCCCTACTTTACCTCCATTGACCTTCTCCTCCCCACTCTCATCACACTCCTGCCTTCCCCACACTATTGTCTGTGTGCACTGGTTATGCATATATGCATATAAGTTCTTTGGTTTATCTTTTCCTGCCCCGTCCCCCCTTCCCTTGGAGGTTCATCAGTCTCACAACAAATTTGTACTTCTTAAGCCCTTCACCTTTTTTACCCATACCCCCCTCCCATCTGGCAATCAACAAAAAGTTTTCTGTAGCTATGAGTCTGTTTCTGTTCTGCTTGTTCATTTTGTTTGTAGATTCTATTGTTGATAAATATGTTTTATTTATTTTTGTCATTTTATTGTTCATATTTTTGTTCTTCTTCTTCAAGAAGACCCATCAACATTTCATATAGTACTGGTTTGGTGGTGGTGAACTCCTTCAGCTTTTTCTTGTCTCTGACACTATTTATATGACCACTGATACTAAATGATAGGTTTGCAGGATAGAGTAACCTTGATTGTAGGTCTTTGGTTTTCATCACTTTGAATATTTCTTTCCACTCCCTTCTGGCCTGCAAAGTTTCTTTTGAGAAATCGGCTGACAGTCTTATGGAATCGCTCTTGTAGGTAACAAACTGCTTTTCTCTTGCTGCTTTTAAGATTCTCTCTTTGTCTTTAACCTTTTGCATTTTGATAATGATGTGTCTTGGTGTGGGCCTCTTTGGGTTCATCTTGTTTGGAACTCTCTATGCTTCCTGGACTTGTATGTCTGTTTCTTTCACCAAGTTAGGAAAGTTTTCTGTCATTTTTTCAAATTGATTTTTAATTTCTTGCTCTCTCTCTTCTCCTTCTGGCACGCCAATGATATGAATGTTGGTACTGTGAAGTTGTTCCAGAGACTTCTTACACTGTCCTTATATTTTTGGATTCTTTTTTCTTTTTGCTATTCTGATTGGGTGTTTTTGCTTCCTTATATTCCAAATCAATGGTTTGCATCTTGGCTTCACTTACTCTAGTATTTATTCCCTATAACTTATTATTTCAGTTAGTCCATCCTTCATTTCTGACTGGTTCTTTTTTTATGCTCTTGAGGTCCTCAATAAGTTCCTTAAAGTTATCATTAAGTTCCATGAAATTCTCACTAAGTTCATTCAGCATCCTTATAACCAGTGTTTTGAACTCTGCATCTGTTAGATTGCTTATCTCTGTTTTGTTAAGTTCTTTTCTTGGAGTTTTGTTCTGTTCTTTCATTTGAGACATGTTTCTTTGTCTACTCATTTTGGCTGCCTCCCCACATTTGTTTTTATGTATTAGTAGAGTTGCTATTGTACTAAGTGTCCTGTAGGGTCCAGTGGCACAGCCTTCCTGATCACCCCAGCTGAGCCCTCAAGGTGCACCCCTAGTGGACTGTACACCCTTCTCTTGTAATTGAGTCTTGATTGCTGTTGGCACATCAATGGGAGGGATTTACTCAGGCTGATCAGCTGCAAAGACTGGCTGTGCCCACTGACCACTGCCTTCATACTACTTTGGAGAATCAGTTGTGCAGGGGCCCACCACACAGAGCAAGACTTACTTCAGCAGGGCTCTGGTACCCACTGAGTTCACTCCTTGAGTGTCCCTTGTGGAGGTGGTTGAGTGGTGGTGCTTTGACATGGTCTGAAACTGTCCACTGGGTGTGCTGGCTCTGGGACCAGGTCAGCCACTGCCTGTGTTCTATCCTGGGCCACCAAGTATAAGCTACAAAGTGATCTGCAGATGGCTGCTTCTTGTTCTGGGCTTGGAGGTGCCCAGGCAAAGCCATGGTATGAACCAAGGATGGCTGCTTCTAGTCCTGGATCTAGGGCCACTTAGAGAGAGGTATGAGGCTTGCTGAGGCCAGATGCTGTTTGTTTGAGAAAATATGAAGCAGGAGCCAAGATAGGCCAATCCTACGGTAAAACCACTGAAAATAGTTTGGGTGGGCCCAAAAGTTTGATGGGGCAGGGCCTCAGGGAATCGCCAGGGTGTAGCAAACTGTGTAAGCCAGATTGCTGGAGTCCCAGATATGGTGCCCATCTTCTGCCCAGGGAAAGGCTCACCAAAGGAACAACAGCCTCCACCAGCCTGCTTTCCAGGAGAAAGCTGCCTCTCCAGCTCTCACCCCGATGCCAAACAGTTCAGTTCTTCTCTGTATGGCCCTGGTACCTTTCAAGCTACCCCCTCCATGCTGAAGCCTAGAGAGAGTGAGTTTGAGTAAGTCTGTGTGTGGACCCTGTAAGAGAAACTGCCTGGGGCTCCAGCAGCTTCATCCTCACTCAGCCCCAGTTCCTGCTGGTTTTTGCAGCTAGAAGTTATGGGGATTTCTCTTCTTTTCTATGGAACGCTGAGCTGGGGGCCTGGTTTGGGATGGGGACCCCTCACTTTTCAGAGAGGATCTTCCCAACTGAGGGATCCTCCTGATTTTTATCCACCACACGTGGGTGTGGGACCAGCCTGTCGTGCCTCCACTCCTACCAGTCTTGATGTGGCTTCTTCTTTAATTTCATAGTTGTAGGACTTTCATTCAGCTTGATTTCAGGCAGTTCTGAATGATGGTTGTTCTGTAGTTTAGTTGTAATTTTGATGTGGTTGTGGGAGGAGGTGAGTACCGCATTTACTTACGCTGCCATCTTGACCAGAGGTCTATTTGTTGAATTTTTTTATTACGTAATCACATAATAACCTGGTTATTAATTAACAGAAAAGGAGCAAAGGGGAGTCTAGATAATACAGGAATGCCATTTATACAGCTTTGCCAGAAAGCTGCAGTTTAATATTCTGCAGGTCTGTTCCCCACAGATCAATGGGGGAAGTTTAGACACCTGCCCACTAAGGTCTGGGTGACGTGGGAAGATACTTACCTGCAATTATACCTGGGACCAGAGTAGGAGTGACCACGGCAAGGGCGCAAACTCTGAGATATTTAAACTCCTAAACAAAGGGAGTTCTCATTCTGTTGGCCCTTCTTGCTTTCTTGCTACTCACCCTGACTCCTGGCTTGCAGGGTGCTTATGCTTCTGCAGTCGTTCATGAGGCTCATGGCCTGGACCCCCCACACAATGGACTAATGGACTTTGATTAGCCTGATGCTGTGCCGGACTCAACTCCACCATGGAATGGAAACACTGGATAGTGGTTTTGCTTCTAAGCCTGCTGAGTTCCCAGCACCTCACTCCCAGGACTGATTTCAGGGAAATTGGAATTTAGAAAACCACTGATGTGCTTCCACACAAATAAAAACCACCATATCGTCCTGGCCGGTTTGACTCAGTGGTTAGAGCATCGGCCTGCGGTCCAGAGAGACCTGGGTTCGGTTCCTGCTAGGGGCATGTACCTCAGTTGCAGTTTGTACCTGGCCCTGGTTAGTCGTATGGGTGGCAGACACTCGATGTGCCCCTTCACGTGGATGTTTCTCTCTATTTCTTCCTCTCTTTCCCTCTCACTCTATCTGAACAAAAAATGAAAAAATGTCCTCAGGTGAGGATAAAAACAAAATAAAACACCATATCTCCTCTTTGAGTCTCAGAAAATTATTTTTCTCAGGATATCAAAAGAACCCCACTCTCACTAGCAACAAAGAAAGGCAATGTACACAATTATCTGGCAACATAAGAAATTGTAAGAAAGAGAGAAGACTTCTATCTTATTTAACCTCTCTTCTTGTTGCTTTCTATATCATTATAATTTATTAGAGAATTTAAAATTTTTAAAAAATATTTTATATACCCGTGCTATTGTTTTTACTTGGAAGACACATCACCATCAGTTAATAGTTTAAATTGCATTTTGCCCTGGCCGGTTTGGCTCAGCGGTTGGAGCGTCGGCCTGCAGTACAGAGAGACCCGGGTTCGGTTCCCGCTAAGGGCACGTACCTCGGTTGCAGTTTTTCCCCGGCCCTGGTTGGTCATGCGGGTGGCAGCCACTCGATGTGTCCCTTCACATCGATGTTTCTCTCTCTCTCTCTTCCTCTCTCTCCCTCCTGCTCTATCTGAACAAAAAATGGAAAAATGTCCTCGGGTGAGGATAAAAAAAAAAAAAAAAAATTTCATTTTATAAAATTTTGACTATTACTCCAGGAAAGTTTTTAAGACATCCAATTGAAGGAATCAAAATTTTGCCATCATGAAGCTGCATTTTTGGGATTTGATTTTAAGCTGTTTATTAAGAAAAAGACTCAGAAAGAACCTGTGATCTTTCCCCTCTTCTTGTCCAAGAGATTCAGACCAAGAAACCTGTTTCAGGCAGGATATCTTTGGATGTTCACTTGAGCCTGCTTTGAATTAAGTACAATAACAAAGAGAGCTTCAGGCAAGTGCCCGTTCACTAGATACCTGCCCCTTCTCATTGTTTCTGAGTCACCTAGCAAGGATTTTCCTGCCTTGTTTTTTCTGCTCTTCTTTAAATACCTGTATAAATCACCCATTCTCCCTTCTAAAATCTAATACCCCATTCCTCATTTTCTCCTTTGTCCAAAAGTGTCTCGTATACCCAGTGTTGCCTCACTGTCTTGGGACTTTCCATGAATTTATTATGTCTATGTGAATTCCCATGTGCATGTACTAAACTTTGATTCTTTCCTGCTAATACGTCTCTATTATTTTGGTTATTGGCCCAGCCAGAAGAATTTAGAAGGTGGAAGGAAAAGTATTAACATTTTTTAGCCTGCACATAATGCAATATCCTGATTATATAGATGAAGAAACTGGGCTGTGAGAGGTTAAGTTCATGATGCTGGTTCATGTCAGATATGAAATTACTAAACAGAACATCTTTTCCCCAGCCTTGTGCTCTGTTCAGCACACCAACCTGAACCCTGATACAACAAATATACTGTAAATATACTGACAATTAACATGTGGAGTTATTTTCTTGTCTTAGAATTTTAGATTAATACTTAGAATATGCCCGGGCCTGTTTGGCTCAGTGGTTAGAGCGTTGGCCTGCGGTCTGGAGAGACCCGGGTTCGGTTCCCGCTAAGGGCACGTACCTCGGTTGCAGTTTGTCCCCGGCCCTGGTTGGGTTGTGTGGGTGGCGACCACTCAATGTGTCCCTTTTACATCAATGTTTCTCTCTCTCCCACTCTATCTGAACAAAATATCGAAAAATGTCCTCGGGTGAGGATAAAAAAAAAACAAAACTTAGAATATATGGTTTAAAATATGGATAATTGCATGAGTGATCAAAATTTATTTTTGATACTTTTAGGTTTGGGACTTTCTTATATGAAAATCTTATCAAAGAAACTCTGGCAATTATTCCAGAAAACACTGTGTGTGTGTGTGTGTATAAGAGAAAGAGAGAGCTTGTACATACACACAAAGTAGAACTACAAACTCTTTGTCATTTATAACTTGCAGATTTTTCAAAAGAGATAATTTGACTCATTCTACTTTGTCACAGTTAAGTTAGGGTATACATAATTCAACCTCTTAATGTCTCATTTTATGTCTAACTTCATGGCTCCTTAATCATACTTCTGAGTTTTCTTTAAAGCCCTTTCCGTGTGTCAGCATCTTTATGACACCGAAGTGTCTCGGACTGAAAACAGTATTCCAGGTGTGTGACTTTATCAGCTCTTTGGTTTATTGCTTATTTTTCACCTGTCACAAATATATAATGGAAAGCTGCTGTTACAGGGCATTTTTAGTGCATGGGATGGCATTGCTGTATTTAAATAGGGGGCCTCTGTTTTCCCATGGAATATGTAATTATAGTACATCCTTAAAAAAATTATGATCACATATTGCATGAAACAAATCTGTGACATTTTATATATATTTTATGTTTTTTTTTTTTTTTTTTGAGTTAACATAGACTGAGTACTATGAGTTATTTAATATCCAACTCTACAAATTTCAGTTCTGCAAAGTCACTCAAAAGGTTTTCTTTTTTTTCATCCTCACCCGAGGACATTTTCTATTTTTTGTTCAGATAGAGTGGGAGGAAGAGAGAGAGAAACATCGACGTGAAAGAAACACATTGAGTGGCTGCCACCCGCATGACCCAACCAAGGCCAGGGACAAACCGCAACCGAGGTACATGCCCTTAGCGGGAACCGAACCCAGGTCTCTCTGGACTGCAGGCCAACACTCTAACCACTGAGTCAAACCGGCCAGGACAAAAGGTCTTCAAATGTAAAAGAACAACAATGTATCCATTCACATTTGAGAACAATTGACTCATGAAAAGAAATCTGAGAGTTAGCCAGAAGGTAGCTTGGGTGATTTTGCACCCCTACCTCCAGAGGGAGGGAGAGAGAAAGAGAGAGAGAGAGAGAGAGAGAGAGAGAGAGAGAGAGAGAGAGAGAGATAGTTGAATTAAACAAGGTAGATTTTCTTTTTCTTCTCCAAAGTGAAGGAAGAACAACACAGAAGCTTATGAACTTACTTATTCAGAAGGTTATGAAACCAGCAGACTGTGGCTTACTTTGGTAAGACGACAGTGCCTGGAAACCTACTGTGCACCTAAGAGTAGGTAAACAGTGGCGCAGGCAGGAGTAGAGGTTGTGTTGACAAGAAATCACAGAAATGGCCCTCCTGAGGTGGGAGAGGCTCTTGAAAATGGGAAGGATGTCTATGAGTGGCAGGTAGTGGAAAACAACATTATATTCTTTGAATTACATTAGCTCCCTCTCTGTTTTTTTTCACTATTGATGGTATGAGTCATTACTCACTCTTTTTTTTTTTTTTTGAAAATGTATATATATTATACAACATTTTATTTAAAAAATTAAATACCTTCATAAAATTTACAATAAACAACACCAATTTAAATATAATTTAGATTCTGGTCTGAGTTGAAATACATACCATTAGCACTAAGTGAAATGATGAGACTGCTTAGCATAGAGCCTGTCAGAGGTAGCAAATAGGTTTGTGGTCATTACACTGACAGCTTAATGAGTTTGGGATATTCATTGATTTTCTTCAGCCACCACCTAAAGGCTCACAGGGGTGGAATTAAAACACATAGGTCTTCTGGACTCAGAATGCTACATGAAGATAGCAGTTGACGGTACAGGCACATTTAGAAGAGATAATGTTCTTCTCTATCCCGTTAAATTCACTGGTTTTGGTAGCCTGCCTGCCTCTTATTTTCACTTTGGTCATTGGGTTTATTCTCAGGTTAATTAAAAGGCTTCAATCCAAAGGAATGTTTCTGCCCTGCCCAGTGTGGCTCCGTTGGTTGGGCATCGTTCTGAGCACTGAAAGGTTGCTGGTTCGAGTCCCTGGCAGGAGACATACTGCTTTCAGGCTAGATTCCCGACAGGGGAGGTGTAGGAGGCAGCCAACTGATGTTCAGCTTTCACACTCATGTTTCTCTATCTCCCGCTCCCTTCCTCTCTTTCTAAAAAAATCAATAAAGAAAACAAGACAAAACAAAGATATGTCTCTGCTCACCGTTTACCTCTTTACTATAAATTATGTGTTTGAAGAGTGATGGTAGATTCTTAGAGCACAGCTGAAGCATCCATGTGGATGGAGGTAGCCACCTACAATGTTCCTACTGCCCCTCCGCGTTGACTAATGTTTCCCCATTAAATTCAGCCTTTTTGTCCGACCCATATCTTCCTAAACTGTAGTATTTGCACTAAGTTCTAGTCACTCACATTCAGTGTTATCAATTCATCAGTTTACTAGTCTAATCAGATACCTAGGGACAGGTATAGAACAAAGTAGATTTCAAAGCAGATTTTCAAAAGGTAGCTTCCAAATCAGGGTCACTAGCTGACAGTGAGAAGTAGGAATAGGGAGTCAAGGTTCTGTATTCGTCAATGTGGGTTTCCATAACAGAATGATGCAGACTGGGTGGCTGAAACTACAAACGTTTATTTCTCAGAGATCTTCTAGAATTTGGTTCCTCAGTATTAATTTCCACTAAAAGAAACCAAACCTCTTTGGAAAAATGTTTGATTTCAGGGTAGGACAGGAAAAGTACAGAATAACCCTAAATTTTTTAATTAAAAAAATTTAATTGTTGCCAGAAAGTACAGCAGAGATCAAAGAGTGATTAGTAACATGAAAAACACAGAAGTCAGCTTGATGGATTATAACAAATTTAGCAAGACACCATAAATTTATATTGATAGAAGTAAATGAACACATTGAAATATTGATATGAGCTCTGGCTGGTGTGGCTCGGTTGATTGCAGCATCGTCCAGTGCAACAGAAGGTGGCAGGTTCAATTCCCAGTCAAGGCCCAGGCCCAGGTTGCAGTTGAATCTCAGACTGGGATGCTTTGCAGGAAACAGCAAATCAATGTTTTTCCTCTCTCTCTCTCCCTTTAAAAAAATATTTATATCTATATCTATATAAATATAGATATAGATGATATAGACATATAGATAAGATAGTTATAGATATAGATGAAAGATAGATAGATAGATGATAGATAGATAGATATTAACAAAGTAGGTTTATATCTATATATAGATATATAAATATATAGATATAGATATTGATATATCAATGGAACAGGATGTTTACACATTTCCAACATCAAATTTCTAATTAGTTACAAAGGAAAATAGAGTAACATTGTGTCAGAGAAGTCTGATAGGTATTACTTACTTATAAAGTTCAGAGTCAACTTTATCAATTTTGTTTTAAATGAACAAAATTTTGTGTCACCTAAGAGGCAATGAGAACATGTCAGTACTTCTTTAACACAATTGCCAAACATGCATAGACATGTAATCATGAGGCTACATCACACAAACCCTACTTAATGGGCATTATACAGTATAAATTGACATATAGTTTTCAAAATTGATTTTTATAAGAATAAAGGGAAGTCTATCAATCTTTCAGATTGAAGAACACTATCTAAAAAGATATAAAAACTAAACACAGGCTATTCTAAATTGGGTAATTTTGCTATACAAGGTATTATTTTTATCATGAACAATTTTTGAGTCTTTGATCCGTGAGCCGATGCTCTAACCGCTGAACCAAACTGGCCAGGGCAAAACACAGCCACATGAATCTTGAAAATGTTCTGAGAGGTACATGACAGTAATTTGTCAATTTCCTGATTTTGATGGTTGAATTGTGGTTCTGTAAGAGAATGTCTCTCTAATAAGGAAATATACACAGAGTCTTTATGAGTATGATCATGAAATTAGTTCCTTGAAGAGTCCCTTTGGATATCTATTTCAAGTAACTGGCTTACATGATGTGAGGACTGATAAATCTAAAATTAGCATGCTAGAAACTATAAGGCAGGAGATGCTGCTGCAATATAAAGGTAGAATTTCTTCTTCCTCAGGGAAACCTGGGTTTTGTTTAAGGCCTTCCACTGATTGGCTGAGGCCCACCCAAATTAATGAGGATAATCTCCTGCACATAAAGGTGGTTGATTATAGATGTTGGCTATATCTACCTATTATCTTGAAAGCAATACCTAGATTAGTGTTTCATTATGTAACTGGTTACTAAAGCCTAGTCAAGTTGATACACAGAACTAACCATTACTGCTCATGCTTGACAATTTAGCACCCATACACATTTTCTTAAATCATACTTAATCCCTAAATAAGGACAACAACAAAGTTATACTTAACCTAACATGATCCAACAATTCTGGTATAACTGAAAACATGCTAATCTTTTTCCAAGAGAGGATTCAAAGTCCTGGGTGACATTCACTCTTCTTTCTGATATCTTACAATTTAAATACTGTGATTTTATTTAACTATTATTAGTACATCTTGTTAGATTATAAAGGTATAAGAAAGGGGAGAAAGAAACGTGTGCTATACACACAATGAATATATTCATATTTACAAGGAAGAAATACTCTTACAATTATAATCCTCATTCTGCCGCTGGTTACATGGTTGAAACTGCATTTATAAGGATCATCTTTCACTATCCTTTAAATATTCTCTTTGTACTTCAACTGGTCACTGTTCTTTGTATGACCCGGTACCCAAAAATTTTATTCCTCCAATATATGGCTTACTAGGTAGTCCTGCCTCATTGGGTTGCTGTAATTCTTCATTGACTTTAATGACAGAATTTAGTGTCAGTATTAATAATTAAAATGGTATCACTTGCCTCACCTTAATAACCTACTGTCAAGATAAATTTAAAATATCACCAAGATTATTTGTTCTATTTCTGTGAAATATACCATTGTTATTTTGATAGGAACTGTGTTGAATCCACAGATTGCTTTGAGTAGTATGAACATTTTAATGATGTTAATTCTTCCTATCCATGAACACAGTATATGCTCCCACTAATTTGTATGTTCTTTAATTTCTTCAGTATCTTATGATTATCCAAGTATAGCTCTTTTACTTACTTGGTTAAATTTATTCCTAAGTATGTTATTTATTTTTATTCAATTATAAATAGGATTGCCTTCATAGTTTCTTTTTTCCTAGTTTATTAATGTATAAAAATGAAACCAATTTCTGAATATTAATTTTTTATTTTACTACTTTACTGAATTCATTTATCAGTTTTAGTAGCTTTTTGGTGGAACCTTTAGGGTTCTCTATATATGGTATCATGTCATCTGCAAATAATGACAAGTTTACTTCTTCCTTTCCAATTTTGTTGCCTTTTATTTCTTTTTGTTGTCTGATTTCTGTGGCTAGAACTTCTAGCACTATGCTGAATGATAGTGGTGAAAACAGACATCCCTGACTTGTTCCTGATCTTAAGAAAAGCACTTTTTGTGTTTTCCCTTTAAGTATGATGTTGGTTGTGGGTTTGTCATATATGGCCTTTATTATGTTGAGGTATGTTCCCTCTATTCCCATTTTACTAAGAGTTTTATCATAAATGCATGCTGGATTTTATCAAATGCTTTTTCTGCATCTATTGATATGATCATGTGGCTTTTATCCTATATTTTGTTTATGTGGTGTATCACGTTTATTGATTTGTGGATATTATACAATCTTGCATCTCCAGAATAAATCCATCTTAATCATGGTTTATGATCTTTTTATTGTATTTCTAAATTAGTTTGCTAATATTTTGTTTAAGATTTTAGCATCAATGTTCATCAAGGATATTGGCCTATGATCTTTCTTTGTAGTGTCTTTATTTGGTTTTGGAATTAGGATAATACTGGCCATATAAAATTAGTTGGGGAGTCTTCCCTCCTCTTGAATTTTTGGCAAACTTTGCGAAGGATAGGTGTTGTTAGTTCTTTGAATGTTTGGAACAATTCACCTGTGAAGCCGTCCAGTCCAGGACTTTTGTTTATGGGGAGTCTTTTAATTACTGCTTTGATTGCAGATTTTCTGTTTCTTCTTGATTCAGTTTTGGAAGATTGTATGTTTCTAGGAATTTATTTATTTCTCTCAGTGTCTAATATTATTTTGTCATATAGTTGTTCATAATACTTTCTTACAATCTTTAGTTGTAATCCTGGTGTCAGTTTTACTTTTCTTCTGTCATTTATGATTTTACTTGGGTCCTTTCTTTTCTTTTCTTCCTGATGAGTGGTTAAAGGTTTATGGATTTTGTTTATCTTTCCAAAGAACCAGCTCTTGGTTTCATTGATCTTTTGTATTGTGTTTTTAGACTCTCAGTTATTTTTTCTCTGATCTTTATTATTTTTTTCCTTATACTCACTTTTGGCTCTGTATTTTTATTTCTAGTTCCTATAGGTATAAGGTTAGATAGTTTATTTGAAATATTTCTTGTTTTTTTTGTAGTAGGCCTGCAATGCTATGACTTTCTCTTTTAGTACTGCTTTTACTGTGTCCCATAGATTTGGGGTTGTTGTGTTTTAATTTTCATTTGTCTCAAAGTAAGTTTTGATTTCTTTTAATTTATATGGAACCATAAAAAACCTCAAATAGCCTCAGCAATATTGAGAAAGAAGAACAAAGTTGGAGGTACCATGCTACCGGACATCAAACTACACAAGAAGGCCTTCGTAATCAAAACAGTATGGTACAGGCATAAAAACAGACACATAGATCAATGGAACAGAACAGGAAGCTCAGAAATAAACCCACACCTATATGGTCAATTCATATTTGACAAAAGAAACAAGAACCTACAATTAGACAGAAATATGAAAAAAATATAACTGTACCACATTTTATATCATATACAGGAATGAATTAAAAATGTAAATGTAAGACTTAAAACCATAAAATTCCTAGAAGAAAATATAGGCAGTAATATCGTGAACATTTTTGATATATTTCCTCAGGCAAAAGAATATTTTTTCTGATATATCTCCTCAGGCAAGGGAAACAAAAGAAAAAATAAACAAATGAGACTATATCAAACAAAGTTTTTGCACAGCAAAGGAAATCATAAAAAGAAGAAAGAGGAAAGAAAGAAAGAAAGAAAGAAAGAAAGAAAGAAAGAAAGAAAGAAAGAAAGAAAGAAAGAAAGAGGAAGGGAGGGAGGGAGGGAGGGAGGGAGGGAGGGAAAGAAAGAAAGAAAGAAAGAAAGAAAGAAAGAAAGAAAGAAAGAAAGAAAGAAAGAAAGAAAGAAAGAGAGAGAAAGAAAGAAAAAGGAAAGATAACCTACTGAATGGGAGAAGATAGTTGCCAATGATATAGCTAATAAAGGTTAATATTCAAAATTTATAAAGAACTCAAACAACTTAACACTATAAAAACAAACAACTCAATTAAGTAGCAGACAGAAGACCTTATTAGACACTTCTCCCAGAAAAACATACAGATGGCTGAAAGACATGAAAAGTTGCTCAATGTTGCTTATCATCAGAGAAATGCAAATCAAAATCACAATGAGATGCCACCTCACACCTGTCAGAATGGCTATCATCAATAAATCAACAAACAACCAATATTGGTGATGACATGGACAAAAAGGAATTACTTGTACACTGTTAGTGGGAATGCAAATTGGTGTAACCACTATGGAAAACCATCCAAAGTTTCCTCAAAAAACTAAAAATAAAATTGCCTTATGACTCAACAATTCAAATTCTGTGACTATATCTGAAAAAACCTAAAACCTGATTGGAAAAAATATATGCACCCCTATGTCCACTGCAGCATTATTTACAATAGCCAACAGATGGAAGCAACCCAAGTGTCCAAAATAGATTAGTGGATAAAAAAGCAGTAGTATATATAAAAAATGGTACATTACTTGGCCATAAAAAAAAAACAATGAAATCTGCATGGCCAATGTGGCTCACTGGTTGAGCGTCAACCCTTGCACCAAGAGGTTGCCAGTTCAAATTCTGGTCAGGGCACATGCCCAGGTTGTAGACCAAATCCCTGGTGAGTGGCATGCAGGAGGCAGCCAATTGATGTTCTCTCTCATTGATGTTTCTATTGCCCTCTCCCTTCCTCTCTCTCTAAAAATCAATAAAGAGAAAACAAAAACAAAAAATTAAATCGTATCCTTTTCAACAGCATGTATAGTCCCAGTATATTATGTTAAGTGAAATGTCAGACATAAAAAGCCAAAAAACATATAATTTCATTTATGTGTGGAATCTAAAGAGCAAAATAAACAAAGGAAATAGAATCAGAGTCATAGACACAGAAGACAAAATGACAGTTGGAGGGGAGGGGTGGTTCTGTGGCTGGGTGCAAAACGTGAAAACATAATACAAAAGATCAGTGAAACCAAACCAACACCCGGTTCTATAAAAAGATAAACAGATTGATAAACTTTAACCAGATTCATCAAGAAAAACAACAGAGGACTCAAATAAATAAAATTAGTAATGAAAGAGGAAAAGTAACAAATTGGTAGTTATGTAACAGTCACAGAGATGTACATTACAACATAGGAAATATAGTCAATAATATTTGATAACTTGAAGCAGTGGGAGGGCCACTCTGTAAAGTATATGATTCTCACTTTTCTGTACATCTGAAACTAATACAGGATATTATTGAATGTAAACTATAAACCAAAAAAAGTAATAAATTTTAAAAAGAATAAAAATTAAAATATCACCAATAAATGTCATGGTGTGTAATACCTGTACCTGAAATTTATTTTTTAAATTATGTAATTATTAATGCATGCTTATAAATGTATGTGTGTTGATTGTGGCAATGAATATGGTGCTAAAACACAGAAACAGAGCAATATAGTTAAAAGCAAACTTGAACGTCCATCAAAAAGAAAAATTAAAAATGTACTTTGTAACAATGATAAGAAAACTTGAATATCTTTAAATTGCACAACATATTTCCATTGTTATCATTTACCCCCACTTCTTTTGAGCCTCTCATGTGTATCACATATGAACATAAGTTTCTACTAAACTAAAATTATTATATTTTTTTCACTAATCCATCATAATTTTGGTCTCTGTAATCCCCCACACACTAAACTATTTTTATTATACCCATTCTCATTTTTTAGTAAACTCCTACCTAGTTTTAAAATTGTATTGCATCCTTCTACACTGTGAAATCTCCCATAAATAAAACTGACAGATATACAATATCCCTATACAATATCCTTGGGCCACAGAATATTTCATATTTTAGGACAACTAACATTTATCTTTAATATATTTTGTGGTCTTATATGTACTGATGTCATATATTTTGAAGTGTATACCTCTGGCACAACATCAGACACATAGGAACCATCCTAAATAATTACAAAATAAAGAATTGTTTATAGATATGTGAATGGACCATCCATGTCAGTATTTCAGTCTTACTAAATGCATTTTAAATTTTATTAAAGGATGTAAGAATATTAGTAGAACATATTGGATAGGCTAAGAATCGTTACATTTTCATGAAGTTGCATAACCATTTGGATTAGTAAATTTTGCTTAAGTCAGAATTATGTAATTAAATGATAAATAATAGAATAGAAATTGAACAATTTATGAAATACTAGTCTGGAGATATAAATCAGCAATAAGTGGGTTCCTGCAAGTCATACACAAAAAATTATAGAACATCATGCATATTATCATTTTACAGGGTCAGTATGGCATAAAATGTTTTGAAATGCCATTTACCCAGTCATTTTATGTATCATATAAATTACATATTAAGGCTTTTATAATTTAATATTATGGTTGCAGGCTTAAATAATTTGCTTGTAATATTGCTTTGTTGCCTTACAACTTTTATGGATTTAGAGTTAAATCAACATAGTTTTAAAATCACAGTCTTAACATCACCCTGGTAACTGTGTTTTATTATATGCTTATTATGTTTCAGAAATGTATTAGGTCGTTCAGATTAATTGTATCAAATTTTATAATGCACTTTCACAATAGTTATTTTGTAAATTTTTTAGATGAACCAATTGATTGTCACAGAAGTTAATTAGTTTCCTTAACTTCAAATTACTCCTGCTGCTGCCGCCAGGAAAAAAATGCAGTCAGGTCTATTTTCTGACTGTACTTGTATTTTTGTTTACTCGTAAAATTCATTTACCTACATAAAATGTTTATAAATAGTTTTACATGTATGTATTTATATATAATATATGATTTATATAAATTTCTGGACTAAAATTGTATTATTTGCAAAATTTTATAGGACAAAGAAATTATTTTTGAACATACTTAAAGTTAATTATGTTAACCCACAGCCCATACTATTTTCTAATCTGGAAAGTGAGATTGTGCTGGTTACTTATGTATTGCCTTTCAGTTTGAAGTCCCCCCTTTCATGCTCTGCTCTGTGATGTTGGGACTGGGCTCTGAGTATCTATTTAAAGAGCACATTGCTCTTAGTGTCCTGGGGTTTTGTCTATATACATCACTAGTGGGTGAAAGGTAGGCAGTAAGAGGGAAGAAGAGACCTTATTTTTTCCTGTTTCTTTGTCAGCTAGCATTTCTCCAGAAACCAGGTTTTCTGGGTGTTCATTTGGGCATTGCATGCCTCAGACATCAGCTGTTAGAATCCCCCTCAGAGAGACCTCAGCATGACCCAGCTGTACATCTCTAGTCAGAATCAAAGACATGGACCCTTCCTCCAAGCTCCTAATTGTTGGTAACCTCATTTCTTCCCTTCACCTGTTAACACGATGGACGGTACCTGCTCATCACTTCAGTGTTCTACCTTACTTTGAACTTTCCAACAAAAGTATAACCAATTCCCTGTATTCTAGCAAACTAGACCTGGGCTTATTCAGCCCTGGTACATTTTGAACCAGCAATATTTTTGTCATCAGGACATTTTTGTAAATGACATATTTATATATATGGAGCAGTGGTTTTTCGATATAAAAAAGGAGATATTTAGATTTTTTATCATTGACACAAGGAAAAGAAGGTATATTATAGATTCACAATTGTATAGATTTCACTAAGCAGTTAATCATGGTATTATAAACATTTCTGCCACATGTCCCTCAGTGCTCACATCCTGGGTGGACGCTGATCTTGACAGCCCCCCCCCCCATGTTCCTGTAACTGCTCCTGCTGTCCCCACCCCCCTGGAATGTACTGTCCTTTCACTAGCGACTCTTCCAGTTCAAAAGGAGTTAGCCTGAGGCCTGAACATGAGGCTTCACCTTTGCTATTATGGTTTTCAGAATTACAGAGACATTTTACTATCTTTTCTGGCAAAATGTCCATTTTTCCTTTAACTATGTGCAAGAATTAATTGTAAGTTCTAAAAATACAGTGTACACATGACAGAAGCAAGGATCTACTTATTGATAGATTTTAATATTTGAAATCACTTAATGTGGTATTTTATTTATTAATTGAATTTGATTGAATAATACAAATATAATAACTATAAAATTTCCCTTTAAAGAAATATTATAGAAACCAATATGGCTGATATTATATGCCAACAATACCTGCCTCCAAAACATGAGCATAGAAATAAATCATCTAATTATGACCAATTTATAAGTGAATAATAATTTAAGAGTTTCCAGCTAAATTCAATTCTTTGTATAAACACATCAAGAAGTTCAAAATTATGCACAAAATACATTGCTGAATAAAACTGGGGAAATAGGAAATCATTTTGGGAAGAAACATAACCCATATTAGTTTCTGAATTTTGAACTGACTTTTATTTTTACTCAAGGTTAATATCACTTTGGAAAAGAAAATTGGGATTTTTATCTTTCTAGGATACTGCTTCTTAGAGTCCAAGTTGACTTTAGACACATTGTCTTCAACATTTGTATGAAAAGTTAAATAAACAAATAACTAGTAACTTTAGTCTCATTTCTTGGCTCGATCAAACCTGACGTTCTCTCTATCAGACAATGGTTTTCAATTATTTTAACCTAGCCCTGGTCTTTCATTTACCCAGGTCATGGGTTTAGCATTTTTTCGCATTTTTAACTTTCTTCAATTGTTTTAGTATAGTTTTAATTTTCAGAGTTGCTAATGAAACTTGGGGGATAAAAACTTAAATATGCATTATTTGTAATGTTTGATTTTCAAAAAGTTTTCAAGACATCGCTTATTAATGGTTATTTTACAAACATAGTATCTTCCTGTTGTTAATCTAACCTCTCCATGATTATCTACAAAACCATAAATAGGAACAAAAGAAAATGTTTTTCAGTCTTCTTAAATAATTAATTTTTGTTCCTAAGAATTTTGGTACCAAAATTTTGCTCGTGTTTACATACTTCTGGATTTTTATCATATATTATTCATGTAGGCCTTAAGGGGAATCTGCTCCATTAACATAAAAGTGAAATCCATAAAATCTAATTAGAAAATAATTACCAAGAATGCAAAGAAATAAGAAATATTTCAGGCTTTGAAAAATGCTGCTTCTATATGTCTTATATTTGGTTATGACTATTCATTGGTGAATCAATATTTAATGTGGATTTACTACATCTAATAAAGTTCTGGAGTTAATTTCTTTTTTTTAGATGCCACCAACTCTAACTATGTTCACTTGGGCGTGTACACACATTCATGTTTCCCTGGAGAAACAGGAAAGTCCATCAAAGAGAATCTCTTTTAATTCTTCTTTGTTAAAACCCATCTATTTTGATAATAAACTGGACAAGCATTTAATTTTAACAAGTTAAATTTATCTCAATTGCAAAGAACAATTTAACTTTATTCATGAGGATAACGTTATGGAAAACAAATTATACAAAACAAGAATATGTATAAAAAACATTGTTTTTTAACTTACAAAACACATAAAGTAAACATATATATATACACATATACATGTTTTTGGGTTGTTTTTTTTTTTGTTTTTTTGTATGTGCCCCTAGCCACCAGGGCCCAGCGGAAACTGAACCCGGGACTCTCTGGTCTACAGGCCAATGCTCCAACCACTGAGCCAAACCGGCCAGGGCCATAACTATATTTGTTTAGGTATATCAGCAAATTCAGAAACATGGCAATGTCAAAAATTTTGACCATTTTATAATGACTGTTATACATTTTGCCTAAAGCCAGAAAGTGAAAAATACTTTTGATGTTTCAGATTTGTTTTAATGTGAAAAGAATGTATGAGTTTTTTATAATTTATTCAGAGTTTGTGATTGCTTCACATAAACATGTAGACACTGTACTGGTAGAGGAAAATCTGACTTCAGATGACCTTTTCTTGATACCCTTGCACTGTGTGTGGGGTGGGGTGAGAGAAAGTTCTCTCTCTCTCCCTCTTTTTATAAGGCCACTAATCTCATCAAAAGAGCCCTAACTTGATGACCAAATTTAACCCAATTACCTCTCAAAGACTTCATCTTGAAATACTGTCAGACTGGCAATTAGGGATTCACCTATGAATAGAGAGCTACACAAACATTCAATCCATAACAAGACGTTCAATGACTGGGGAGGGCAAGTCATGTGGCAAATATTCCCAGATTCTATAATAAGATACTAAGTATCCTTGAGGGAATTGAAAAATAAGTGGTCAAACTTTTTATTTATATTTAAGTATTGTTTTCATCATAACTATTTCTACCCTCAGCCTACCTCCTTGAGGGTATGAAAAGATGAAAGCTATTGCAGAAAGAAGAAAACATTGGGAAGAAAAAGTAAAAGATTCCCTGTCATTTTACCTCCCACCCCTGTGGAGGGGGCAGATAAGGTGTCTCTCTTCATGCTCACAAATTGCCCTGGATCTTGAGAACTCAACTCATCTATGAGTAGAGGTTTTTTATTTTCCTGAGATGGCAAAATGGGAAGAAAGAAAAGACCTCATTGGAAGCTAGCTACACCTGTGTAATTACAGATTTTCCCCGTGGTGCCAGGTGTGGGCCGGGCACAGACGGAGCTAAGATGATGCGGACAATGCCACTTCAAAGAGCTGTGTGGAGGAATCACAGGGCGGGACCTCCGGACGTCCACATACCAAGACTACCATTAGCAGTGAGCGGAGAAAATGAATTGCTTCAGTCAAGAAATGGAATTTCAGTATTCTCTAAGCAGTCATGTTTGAAGAAACTTAAAATGTACCCTACTAGGGAGTTAACTTTGGCTGGATTCCAAGCCCCAAGATGGCAAAAATCAAATCATTATACAACCAGGTGAGTAAAAATGTTTCCATCTTTTAAATTTTCTTCCGAACCTCCTCTCTTACTGTTACCCCAGGGAACTCATATCCCATGCTTAATAAGCAAGGTCGAAAAGTCAAAGAGCAAGGTAGGGAAGGAGAATATCTCCGGATTCCCCCTTTCCCTCTTTGATGTCCAGCCCGAAGAGAGCCCAGGTCGGTGAAATGGAGAATCTTTGATAAAATTTAGTTTCACCATTGCCCAGGGTAATTTAATTATTGTTTAAATAAATCTTTTGTAAAACTGAAAGTAACAGAGGAATTCCTGTTGTGATTGTTGTGTTGAGTAACCACAAAAGTAATGAAAAGTTTCTTGGATTGCCTCACAGTAGGGAAAGAATTAGCCCCTCAGAATGGGTTTAAGAATTAGGACAAAGAATGTTTTCCTCTTGCTTTCTGTCTAAATCTTGACTCAGCGTAAAGAATGTTGCATAGTATTTCTGATGCAATAAGACCCAAACATTGTATATTATCATACACTTAAGCAATAAATGGTGGTCCCTATGACCCAGAAATAATTTGAGTGAAAAAAAAATTCTTAGTTTCAGCGCTATAGGTGATAAGTTTAAGAGCCAGGATTTGAGCAACGGACATGCAGATTCACAACTTTGTCTTAAACACTATGCTCTACTGTTTAATTTGTGATATTACATAGTCTGGATTTGTTGAACAACACATCTCCAAAGACCAAGTTTTAATGTCCCTCTATGGAAATTTGATCTTGCAACCTCTTTTCTTAAATTCATCATGCAATTTGAATTCAACTGAATCCTCCTCCTTAGATTCAGCACACGTATTTAAGGCTGCACCGTTACACAGCCTCAGTGCGCAGCCTTCACATCTCGGGCTGTATGAAGGCAGTGTCTAGAGTAGGACGCACAAAGTGTGTGTCTGTGCATAGTGACCTGAATTTGCTTCTATCCTTAAAGCTTTGTGCAGAACAATTCACTCATTATGCTTGCAAATGCAAGCCATACCACCTGATCTGTACACCCTTGTTCTTCTGTTTAGTACTGGTTTAAGGTGCAACAGTACATTCAGTCTCTACAGCTCAGTTTTGCATTTGCAAAATGGGAATAAAATTAGTGCAATATTACACAGTATTCTTGTAATTTTACATTGCACAATAAATGACTAGTTTTTTTTTTGGAGTGATAGCAATTTAAAACATACTTAAACACACTACCTATTAGATGCTTGTAATCAAGAGAAATGTGACTTTAGAGAATGCAAACAAATGACTGATGTGCGAGCCAAAGAAAAATACATTGATTCATAAATATTATTTTCTCTACTTATATTTTAAAGATCATGCTTCCTTTGTGTGGCAGATTTTTGAAAGGTCATCACCCAATCAAGTCTAAACAATCTGAAATTGTCTAGAGTGCTGCAGAGAAAATACATGTCTGAAGGAAAGATATGTATTACCTCCAGCATTCACAGTTCACTCCAGGGAGAGTTCAATTTTTTTTTAATGTAAAGGAAGGTAGAATGGGGGAAAAATTAATTGTCAGAGTCAGCAAGATTACCTGAAGCTTTAATAGAAGAGAAGTTAGCAAACAGAGAAGGAAAAAAAAAAGGTATAGAAAAACACCGGAGAGAAGACCTTATTTATGAAATATTGCAAATAACCTGCTATAAACAGCATATAAATATCCCTAAGTAAGGGTGGTATATTTTCACTGAGGAAATGGAATTTTATATATCAAAATTTCATTTGATTAATTATTATTATAATCCAACTAATTAGAGGTAAAGGTACAAAAATAGGCAAGGACAGTATTAATTCTGAATGAATTTCACTGGTAATGCTATACAAGTTTTCTTTTGAACTAACTAAATTAGATTTTTTTTTTTTATCTCAGATTTATCCACCTTAGTAGCTCAACGTATTTCTCCTCTACTTCATAGTCTAGTACCCAGGCAATTAAAAATAAATATTGGCTAATGCAGAATATATTTATTAATTTTTCTTCATTAATTTAACATACATTTATTGAGCACTCATTGCATTGGACACTAAGAATATAGTGATGAAGAAAGCATGTCTTTGTATGAAGTTTACTTTCTACCGAAGGAGGTTGAACGTTATTAAAATAAGTAAAATGCACGATGTATTATATGGTCATAAAAGCAAAGGAGAAAAGGAAAGGAGAAGAGGAGACATTGGGGGAACATTGCAGTAGCTTGAAATTTGGGACCTGAGCTGCTTGAAGATCAGAAAAATGTGGAAGACTGTGGAAAGAGAAGCTGTAGCGGGAATATCAGATCATCTCTGGGTGCAGTAAATTTTTGATGCTTGTTTGACGTTCATTGAGATTCATGAGTCTATTGTTCAAATGAAAGATTTGTGACTAATTAGTATAAGTATGTATATAGTATTTAAAACCAGGGCAATGATGAAACTGTATGACATCACTAAAGAGTAAGTATAGAAAGAAACTCAGCTAAGGACTGAACAGACTCCAATATTAAGGTATTGGAATATTTAGATGAGCAGAATCAAGCAGAACTTACTGAGAAATATTGTCTAAAGACAGAAGGGAAACAAATTCAATGTGACAAACTGGAAATCAAATGAAGGAATGAGTTCCAATGGGAAGTGAAGTTCATGAAAAGAGAAACGTGACATATATATATCTATCTCATGTGAAATGTGATTATATGTATACATATATTTCTGAAAGGTTAACGCAGGAATGTACTCAGCAAAACTAACAAAAAATGAATTAAAAATATTGTGCGCTCTGGCCAGTTTGGCTCAGCGGTTAGAACGTGGACCCATGGACCAGAGAGTCCTGGCTTCCTGCTAAGGGCATGTACCTCGGTTGCAGTTTGTCCCTGGCCCCGGTTGGGGTCGTGTGGGTGGCAACCACTCGATGTGTCTTGCTGAGATCAATATTTTTCTCTCTCTCTTCCCTTCTCTCTCCATCCCGCTCTATATGAAAATAAATGCAAAAAGTCCTCGGGTGAGGATAAATATAATATATTGTGAAAAAAAGTGGGGGACATCTGTAATACATTCAACAATAAAGATAAGTTTTAAAATATTGTTCTGGTAATAATCTGGGTCTGGTTGTAATTGCTCAATACTGTAGAATACCTGGGATATCTTGGTAGCAGGTTAGGGTTCAAATTTGAAGATCTACCTACAAGAAATTGAAAAATAAAGATACCTTCTTGCAAGTAGGGAGGCTCCAATTATGGTCTTGTGTTCAGTATTCTTAAGACCTGGGATATTAGTGGAAAAAAATTAGCTTTTAGGGCTCCCAAAGATTTGTCTTTACTTTGCAGTATTTTTAGCAATAACAAAATTTTTGAGCATATTCTCTTTTCAGGATACCAATTCAATTTATAATGTATTTATACAGATTTGTTAAAAAACATACAAGTGACAAGATAAAAAGGAAATAGAAATATCAATTCTTCCTATGATTACTTTCAAAGTAACAATATACTAGCAAAATAGCCCCACTTTGGATCCCATTGTTATATAGTATTGAATTCAAAAGCTAATTTCTATTTAGATTGAGTTCCATTTGACTTTATAATGAAGAAGAATGTTGAGATATGAAATAAGATTTTCTTTTTGATGTTATTTTTACCTGTTGGTAAAGTTATTGGCAAGCCCTATGCTTTTTAACTTTTTTTTTTTTAATCCTCACCAAAGATATGTTTTGTTTTGTTTTGTTTTAATTTATTTTTAGAGAGAGAGTGAGAAACATCAATCAGTTACCTTCTGTACCCGCCTGGGCTGGGGATTGGGCCTGCAACCTAGTTATGTGCCCCGATCGGGAATTGACCCTCCATCTTTTGGTGTATGGGACGACACGCCAGCCAACTGAGACACCAGGTCAGGGTGCTTGCTTCTTAACTTTTGGGCAAGACTGTGGGCACATGCAATGCAAAAATATATTTTAAGGTACTTCATGTTTGTCTTTTTCTTCCTAATCATAAACTTTTGGGGGAGAAAGGGGCCTAAAATGAGAGGGAAGACAGTGATGGATCAAGGGCTGTGGGGGATGGGAGGAAAGGGAGCCTAGGTGGAGGATGAAGGTGAAGAAGAAGAAGAGGAGGGAAAAGGGAGGAAGAAGAAGGAAAAAAAGTCTGTAAGATAGTTTGGTATTTTCCAATAAACACTCCAGAACCCTGTAGGCCTCGTCCCTGATTGTCAGTTCTCTGAACATCTGGCAGGATCCCAAAGTGTCCTTGTGGTGCTGGGAGGGACCTAGAGTTCTGAGCTTTGCCAGACAGTTTGGGAAGCCAAGTGTAGTGTAACAGCTGTAGACCTGAAGGGAGCATTGGCTGGAATAAGGAGGATATTATCAATAACTATTAAACTCACAACTGGAGGGGACACTCAGACACTTTGGCACCAAGAAACCAGATTCTGCCCCCATGGCTAAAGGAGACTAACATTAATGGTGCAGATTAAATGCCCCACTCCCCTGATTGAATAAATGTTCGAAATCAAGATCAATTTGATTTATCAAAATTATAAGGAGGAAATATTGCTTGGTTTTAGGGTTTATAAACTAAAATCCAGAGCAGTTTCATTAATTGGTTCCTTTCTAAGCATTGAGTCATAGAGGTGGGAAAAGAATGTGATGGGGATATGCTAGCATAAGAATGACTCCAATTTGAATACATATTAGGCGAACTTGTTTCAAGCTCTTCTGTGATTGCAGTTCAGAATGGGATTAAAGACTGCTAACTGGCCCAGTCTGTGTGGCTCAGTGGTTGAGCATTGACCCATGCACCAAGAGGTCTCTGGTTTGATTCCCGGTCAGGGCACATGCCCAGGTTCTTGGCCCAATCCCCAGGGGGGGCATGCAGGAGGTGGCCAATCGACGTTCTCTCTCATTGATGTTTCTATCTCTCTCTCTCACTCCCTTCCTTTCTCTCTAAATATCAATAAAGAAAAAATAAATAAATCTAAAAAGTCTGATGACTGTACCATGTGTGTGGGTCATGACTAAGGGGTTTCCTCAAAGATGTAGAAAGTGTTGTAAAATGACAGAAAGGAGATATGGGTGTGTTTTATCTTGCTCTGTACAGGTTTTTGTTTATTATTTTTATTAGAACTCATGTAGACAGATATTTTGGTTTTCAGCTCCCCTGGAAGCATACCGTATGCAAATATTTGAATACAAGCATTTATCCGAGGGATGATCCAGGAAACATTGGCAAGGAATATGCAAGTGAGGCCGATCAGGGAAGAGAGCCGACATGAGGTGCGTGATTCAGTAGGCTGTTGCTATGGGTATACAATCTTGCAGGCGAATTCTGAGAGCAAGTATAAAACAAGCACCTTGGTTATACCTTCCAGAAGACAAGGGGGCTGGAATATCGGTAGGCAAATGCTCATCCTTCACTGGTTCAGGGATTTTCCATGGGAAGCTTGATTTTAGCACATCTGGTTGACTATATGCATGTGAAACATAGACAGAGAAAGCCCCCAGGCAAAAAAGAATCAAATGCTGGCCTTAGGAAGCCCAGCTATAATTCAGTGAGGTGAGGGTGGAGAATTAAGGTGACCATGGGCAATATTTTTATCACAGAACCCACTCATTCCTATTCTCTGATGTACAACCACTTGATTTACTTATACGGTTGCTGCATGACCTTGACAGGCCCTTGAATTCACATCTTCTGACATCACCAACTCTTTTAGTGTTTTGATTACACATTTCTTCCTATTTCAAACAATTCTGGAAACTATAAGAGTTTTGAAAGGGAAATCACATCCAAATGAACCTATGTTCACTTAGCATTCTGTAAGAATCTGCATGCAATCCAAAATCCACTTGTGAGGGGAAATGCCACAGAAATGTTCTCTGACAGATGAATAAATAATTGATAACTTAGAAATAACCACAGAAAACATTTTGTGCTCTGAAATCATAAAGTTATCTGTTTAATTAATAGACTTTATATTCTATTTTGCATATTTAAGATAATTATGCTGCTTATATAATTTAATCAAAATAATAGGTCCTCCAGAAGGTTAACAGGAGAGATGAATATGTAATTCAGATTTACTAGTCCTTGCTTTGGTAGGGAATTCATTTGGAACACTGTAGAGCTGGGGGAAAAGATATAATCCTGAAGTCTTATGCTCTTTTTAGTTCTACCTGATTTAGTTAATATTTATATAAACAGAAGAAATTTGGGTCAACAGTTTTGATCATTGAAATCTTGAAAAACAAACAAAAATAAAGCAAATCATCAAGATAAATCATATGAGCCAACGTTAAATATATTGACTGTTACCTATTTTAAAATGTTAATTATTTACCGTCCATTTATTCAAAACCCACACATGCCTACAACATTAGAGATCTTAGGAATATTTTACATTTGTTACATCAATAGTGGCAGAGCCTGTTCTTTTCTTTGGCGAGGCCATCTGAATGCAATTACAGGAATTTATACTACAGATTTCTACGATGTAAAAAATACTTTCTAGCATAAAAAAAATAACCCTGGTTATCTACTTATTAATTTTTGCTAGTACATGCATAAGTGAATGCTAGAAATTTTTGGCACATAAACGATAATGAATGGCCACAATGAAAGTGCTGCTTTCAAAAAGAGCTGGAGAGAAATCAATATGACCATTTGAAGCAAAAGTCTTGGTTGCAGTTTTTGATCTTAAACTTGATTAAAAAAGAAAATATATTATATTTTTAATTTCTTCATATAGCGTTCTACAACATTTATTAAAGTACATTGAACATACAATTGGAAACAAGTAACTCATTTTATAATATTAAATTTAAGACACAAGCCACTAAATTTTAGAATTGAAGTAGATTTTAGAAATAATCTTGTTGGAATCATTCTTTTTGCGAGTGAAAAAATGGCACTCAGCTAATTGACATGCCCAAGTTGAAATAGTGCAGCATCAACATTTTAGCACAGAGAGCCTTCCTCCCAAGCTTATGTACAATGTATCATTGCTTCTGTTAAGAGTGGGCAAGGGATCCATTCTTCCGCAAACATCCTTAATTATGTTTTTCACCTATGATAAAGTTAATATAGCCATACTCCCCTAACTGTGAAGCGCTGGTAATTGAGCATCGATAGCTCTGATTATAGTCCTACTGTAAATGGAGCAAATATGTTCAGTGTTTATTGCAAGCACAGCAGGGATTTAAGCTGTTTGTGGATATGTAAACTCTAGATTACAAATAAATCTTTGCATAGCACAGCATGGCAATGTTACAATACGCAGCTCTGCCAGTGACCTCAAATGAAAAGCCCCAGACATCTTTAGCAGCCAGTTGCACATTCATTTGATAACGTTTTGGCTGATAGAACAAGAGAGGAAGATGTTCTAGTTGTATCAATCCCTAAAATGGTGTAAATGAAAAGCAGGGGAGTCTGGCTATGCTGAGTGAGAAATAATAGTGGATAATCCTTCCACTGAAAATAGTGAATGAGTACTATTTCACCAAGTACTTTTACCAAGAGAATTACCTCTCAGACTAAACTATCAAAGATCTCAAAATAATATCATATAGAGGAAGTTATTTCCTAAATTCAAGCTACTCTCTGAGTTTCCTAATTACTCTGTTAATGTGTATATTAACCAGTTTAGAGTTTAATTTGTTAAATCAAGATTTTGTTATTTTAAATTTAGCTTTCTCAAGTACTGGGCAGCGACTTTTGTACTACATAGTCATCACATTCTAAGTGGCAAATATAAGAATTCTATACTCATCAATGTATAACATTGTATACACACGTTAGGTATGTATAGTAATCATAACCATAAACATAAAACATAAAAGGTAGTTACTAAAAGCACTGCATATTAAAAATAAGTGTTTCATTTAATTTTATTTAGGAAACGATTTTCAACTCTGCACAAAGTTAACTGTATAATACCTGATTTGAATTTTAAGAGTATATTGTTAGTCAGTCATCAAGTACTGAGCCATCACACGACAAGAAAAAAATCATTTTATTGTGTTATTTTTTGAGAGGAATTTGCCGGTAGCTGTAAGACACACTTTTTACCTAAAGATCTTACACTAAACAGCATGAACATTTTACATATATTCTCTTTTAGCATATCACATTTGGTACCTGCAAAATGGAGTTAAACCATGTTCAATTTAACTTAGAGTATTATAATAGAATGAAATTAGATAAAATATGTGAGAGCATTTTGAAAATGAATATAGGTCTCTAAATATTATTTCTAGTAAAGTGTTTAAGACATAGATATTAAAAAATAATTCCAAGTATAGAAATCAAAATAAGCAAACCCTCATCGAGAATTATGCTTTTTAGTAAAGTACATGAAGTACTTTTTTTTTTATCGATCACTTATTTTAAATTCTAGTAACATAATTATATACCTGAGCTCCAATTTTTTTTTTCATTGTACCTCTAAATCCCTTTAACTCCTATTGGACCCTCTATTTCATTTATCTTGTTAGAATGTTTTACCATATAAATGAATATAACATAAAGTTATCACCTATCTGGAAAACCCCTAATTTTAATATGGTTTGCTAATGCATGTAAGGAATTGGTGTATTTTTAAAGTATTTTTTCAGAATTAGAAATGACATTAAAATTCAGCAAAAACTATTTTTCAAATGTGCAGAAACTACAATTTTGTTGATTTTCTCTATGTTATCTGAATAAGTAATTGCAAAGGTAGATTAACAAAGAGCTCTCTAAGAACCATAAGTACATGAGTCACAAAGAAGTTTGGTTCAAGGATCTGCCATTTATTTGGTTTATGATTTGGGGTCTTTGCAATTCATCACCCTCTTCTTCAGATTCCACATGTAATTAAATATATAAATTTAAATATATTATCAAATTTGAAGACGTAATGCTGACCCCATTCTCTTGAAACACCATCAGAATTTCCAAATTTATTTAAAAAATATTTATTTTTAATGTTTAATGTATTCTAACTCAGATAGGGTAATTTAAGTGGCATTTAAGCAGCATATACTAGCTTATGTAATATGATAATTCACAAAAATAATTCTCAAAGTAGGTTACTGGACATTCCATTTTCTGGAAATAAAAGTTGGTCTTGGTTGATGCCATAGAAGTCCTATTGTCTAAAATATAGAAATGTATATAAACACTGAAAAAACATACTACTTCACTCAGAAACTCTAAAGAATTACTAAGTAGTGGACTGGCCAAATGACTAAAGAGTTCTCAAAACAACTTATATAAATTATTGCACGGCAGATACATTTTAAATTAAAGTAAATTTTAATTAAAATAAATGTTTGAAGAATCCCAGGGAATAAAAGTATGTGTTAACATTTTAATTTTTGTTTGAGTCTCAGACTTTATTGCTAGGCATTCCTTAGTCCAAAGTAGGTCACTTAAAATTTTAACTTTTTAAATATCTATGTGGTAGATGTTTTACATCTATCAATAAAAATTTCCCATTCACATCTGTCAAAATGTATCCACTTGTATGTTTTAAAATGTGCAGTTGATTGTATGTCGATTATACCTCAGTAAAACTTTAAAAAAATTTTTAAATCCCCATTCATTCTACAACTTGTATTTTCTCAAGTGTGGGGGAAATGGATTACCATAATTGCAAAGAGACAAAAAAAACCAGCTCTCTCAACTCCTTCTACCAACTCTGTCTCACAGAATTCTCAGCTTCCTCAGATTTCTCTGCAGAGTCCTGTCATTTTCCAGAACATTATTTCTAACATGATGTTGTCTGCTCACTCATGCTTTGAAATTTACCATCATAAAGATCCTGCTTTTGTAGCCCAGAGGGGATGTCTGTCTCAAGAGCACCTGTAACCATGAAACTTTTAAGTTATGGATAGTGAAAAGCACCTGTGAATATCTTTGCTCATCACAATTGCAAGCATTGTTATGTAAGTATTGAAAAATCTGCTTATACAACTGCTGATGTTTTGTTGAAATATTTTAGCTTTTATTCATATTTTTATTTCACTATTATTTCTACTGGATGTGCACAGGAGCCCATGACAGAGGTGTGATAAATTCAGTGACAGACGTTCTACCTAAATGCTAAACTTTCTTAGTAAGATTTACTAAGTCCGTCACACAGAGAGAGAGCCCTTCTAAGAGATCATTACCTGCATGAGTGTTATATATGGGGAAATATTTAACTCCTTAATCAATATTAATTCACCTAATATTTATTTTTCACCCACCTCAGAACTTCAAGATTATAGCTGGGCAACGTACTCACAAAGGAATTAGAGTATAAAATGATATGTCCAGGAAAGGGTGTTGGTTAACATTAGCAATTTAGAGCCAAGTACCTGTGTTACTGCTGTATAACCATGGACAAGTCATTGAGCTTTACTAAATATCAGTTTATTAATGAGGTTGACAATGATACCTGGTACATATGGTTAAGGTCGGAATCAATGCAATTTTACATATGCAACATTTAATAAATATGCACTTAACACATAGAATAAATATTATTTTATGCTTGTTATTCCCATTCATCTTTAAATCTAGAAGGTCCTCTTTCAACTGCATTTAGAAAAAATATATTTGAGTTTAGAGAAACTAGATATAAAAAGATATATAGAGTAAATGAAGGTGGAAACAATAGCATTGGCAAAACAATGAATAATTAAAAGAAAAAAAATTAGAAAGGAAATCAGCTTCCTGTTGCCCCTTTGCCTCATCACTCCAGAGGTCCTTAAAAGGGAAAAGATGGAGAGGGTGAATGTTTAGAGACAAAGTAAGAAAAACACTGTTTAAAATTAGAAGTATAATACTTTGACATGATTCAGTCAATCTTATAATCATGGTATAAAATAGTATCTATAAATAAAATGTTCTTAAAAAACAATAAAACACACCTTTTAAATTGATATAAAACCACTTGAAAAAATGTCATTTTAAAATGTAATTTTAAATGAGTTCACAGCAATTATACATGGAAATATTGTTAATCAGACATATGGCAGTTGCCACTGATTTATTATAGTTATATTCTAGCAAATATGCTTATAACATTAATGTGCATTTCACATGAAAATTAGGATTTACTTGGTTTGTATAAGCATCATTTTGTTGTCAGGAAAAGACAAAATAAATGTACATATGTGATGCTAGCTAATATAACATTTTGGTCAAAACTGCTTTTAGAACACCATAAAAAGTTGCTGCTTTTTGCTGTGGCACATTTACACAATAGAATACCATGTAGCTGTAAGAAAAAAAAAGACCACTTAACCTTTGAGACGACATGGAGGGACCTCGAGAATATTATGCTAAGCGAAATAAGCTAATCAGAGAAAGACAAGTACCACATAATCTCACATATATATGGACTATAAGAACAAAATAAGCTAATGATCAAAATAGATCCAGAGACATGGAAGTAGGGAACAGACTGGCAAACCTTAGAGGAAAAACAAAGAACTTATATGCATATATGCGTAACCAATGGTCACAGAAAATGGGGTGGGGAAGACGAAGTGGATGGGATGGGGAGGAGGGGTTCAGTGGGGGATAAGAGAGAGGACTTCTATAACACTTTCAACAACAAACATTAAGAAAAAGTTGCTGCTTTTTGAAGCAAGTAAACAGTTTTATGTGGAGCCTTTTTCATGCAAAAATGCTTGGTGCAATATTTCTGTGCTTCTGATGTCCGAATAAATTATAGCATATTTTCATTTGGGGAATTGCACACTTAAACAATATTATATAGCTATCAATTTAGTTATAAAGAGCTGCCAGATGGAATCTGCATAATGTTTCCAGTGCCATCCTTGTCAATTAATTCTGGCAAGCAAACCTATCAATTAACAAGAATGGACAGTTGAGAAGAGAAAAATGGTTTTGCTTCCTCCCAAGGCTCAATCTTCATCTTGGTGAATGAAATAGACATAGACATAAAATTTGATGTCAGAATGACCACAAACTTAATGATTTCCCCATTTTTAACTCACTTTTAAACTTTTTAGCATGTGGTCTTTACTATTATTTAAAACAAATTAAGAAACCCATTTCTTTAAAATATATTTTACAATACTTTTAATATTAATTTAAAATAATATTTATTCCTTAATATATTTATGGAAGTGAATAATACTGGAAAAACTAAGAAGTAGAAATAGAGTATTCAAGGATTTCCTTTACTACAGTTTATTTAATTAATATATAAGTAGATACAGGTGTATGAATATTAATATACATCCGTTCAATAAAACTTAAAATATCCAATACTTTCCCAAAGGGTATACATTCTGGTAGAGAAAGAAAAATAGGCCAGGTAACACACATATACATGTATATCACAGATATATACCACATACAAATCCCTGCAACTTATTTCAGCCGAATCAATGATGACATTTATCTTGATCATGAACATGTAATTTAGGCAAAGCTCAGTATATCTCTTCTTTACTCAACTTGGATTCAGCTCGGGTAACTCAAAGACTAGGGCTATAATTACAACAGCTTTCTCACATCTTGGCAGTTGATAGTGGCTTTCGGCTGAATGGGTTATGAATTGATAAATGATGTTCTCAGCCAGAATATCTACATGTGACCTCTCTATGTTGCTAATTTTTGTTACAATGTGGTAAATTCATTCCATGAACAAGTGTCCCAAGATAGACAGAGCCAGGCTAAAGCTTCACTACTTTTGATGACTTAACATCATAAATGACATTATTTCTTCAAACAAATTATATTTTTTAATACATTCACAAGTTCACAGCCAATTGCAGGCAGAAAGAAAGATTCCACCTCTTGATGGGCGTGGCACATTTCTCAAAGAGCATATAGAAATATAAATATTGCTTATGAAACTCTTTTCAAAATATAATACACTGTAATGTATAAAACAAAATAATTTATTTTATAGATATACCCTATCTGTGCATTGCACCAAAATGAAAAAATGTTAAATGTTCATCAGTAAAGAAAATCATGAATTTGCAATAAAGTATTAGGTGTTAAAAAGGAGAAACTCTGCATTTTCTTCTTATAGCATAATTTCCAGGTAAGTAAAATAAGACACAAGAAGTGTACATGGTAATAAGGGTGATACAAAATGGATGTAGATACATAAGTATGTGTGTATATGTAGACTAGGGTAGAACACATAAGAAATTAGTAACCTAATTGCCACAGGATAAGGAACCTGGGTGACAGGAAGACAGAGGTTGAAGGAAAACACTAGCTTTCTTAATTTTTGTGCATTGTAAGTTTTTGAAAACATAATTTTTGATGTAACATGTCCTAACTAGATAAATAGTGTTGTGATGAAAAAAAACAGTTGTTTAGGTATCTTGTAATGTGCTGAATATTATCAAAGATATGCTTTGAAAGAACTCGAATAATCCAGTACTTCTGGGGAAGTTAGAGAGAGCTTTACCAAGGAAATGACATTTGACTTAGAGTGTTTTTACTAAAGTTGTCTTTCTTTCAGTAATCACCTATTTATTTCAATAATTTGATAACTGACATTTATTTTAGATTTTTAAAATATTATTGTAGCTCACTGAATACACATCAGCTTCTCCATTTTATTTTCTAATAGTTGGTGGTCAGAACTGAGTCGTGGACCCGGGTGCACTGTACCTGAGCCATAAACGTAAGACAGGAATATACAGAGGGGATCCTCAAAATAGGATGCAGCAGATTAATTTATACCTGTTGGCTCTCTCTAAAGAAATACATTGAAGATTTTATTGATTTATGTATTTCCCTCAAAATATTTTCAACCAAAATAAAAGAGAAATTTTTATTAAATCACTAGATAATGTCGCTAAATGTCTTGATATAGGTTCCTATGACTGAAATTTGACTAACTGATGCATACTTTATTTTGTCCATCTGGATAAAATCTACTATATTAGAGCATGTAAATTGTTTTTCAAAATATTTTTTCACCTAAGAAAAAATAAAATATCACCTAAAATTACTCCACACTTGGTAAATAAAATATGTCGGTCAAGAGGAAGTTTTATATAGTGATACAATGTGAAGGCAGATTTACTACAAGCTTACTATTCTTCTATGATAATTTGACCACATCCAGAGGTCATAAGTATGCATTTTTGTAAGTAAGAGGATTTGGCTTCTAAACTTGAAAGCCAATATTGTGATGACAAACAACAGACCTGTATATCTAAGCTCCCATGGAGAGTTCAATCCCTTCACTTTTATTACTGAGGAGTGATACTGTTTTTAAAGTATTTATTCAAACATACAAATGAGTGATGAATTCTATAGCGTGGTCACTGTGTACAGGGTATAGATGCAGTTTTCACTGGAACAGTTTCAGACACGGACCTGTAATCATTTATTTCCAGTAGTCACCATTTAGAGCATTAAGACAGTCACTCTAAGAGTATGTTTGAGACATTGTTGCTGAATTTAGTACTTAGTAATTAGATTATGCAATTAGAGGAGTACTAAATTTCAGTCACTGAAATTTAACAGATTTCAGAAACCTCTTGCTGAGGGTACTTGATTCCATTCCCATGGAAAGTGTTGCTGCCTTGATGAATAACCTGTAGGTAGCTTTTGGAAAAACGAATGTTAGATGTTTAAGCCTTTGCTGTTGGTGAAAAATGTAAGCATGGCAATATACTTCGGGTGATATTTCCCTTCCCATCACATTTTTTGTGTTGCAACTAGTAAAGCTAGGCTTTATATGAAAAATATATTTTTTTAGAAATCTAATTTTAAAAATAAATACTTGGTATTTTATACTGTATGTGAAATGGTATTGTGCCATTTATAGACATACTGTAATACGTAAAATATATTTTTCAAATCTTAGAGCAATAAAGACATAAAAATGAATTTTAGATGAGTCAGTAATGTAGATAAAATGGAACAAAAATAATATTCTATTAATGCAAAAGTAAAAAGAAAAAAGAGAGAAAGGGATAAAGAGCAGATGGACCAAATACAAAACAATTACAGTAGCAAAGTCATAGGCTTCAAGTTAAATATACCAGTCCAGTCCAGTATTAATATTATATTAAAATATTTGAAAACTTCAATTAGAAGAGATACAGTGCCAGATTATATAGAACTACAATACCCAATTACATGCTGCTTCCAAGAAATCACTTTAAATATAATGATACAAAAATATTAACCATTAAAGGATGTAAAAAATATACTATGTTTAGTGTCTCAAAGCTATGGAAGGTAGACCATTATATTCATGGAGAGAACCATAAAAAAATTTCCACCTCAGAGGTATCTCTAAATTTAAGAAACACCTTAAAAATTCAATTGAAACTTATTATAGTTGGAGAGAATTACAAGTTTTTTTTTAACTTTGGAGTGAATTAGTGACTTACAAGTAATTATGCAATGGCTGTCATAGTACGTTTTCGATCCTGTCACGAAGAAGGGTGGCTGAGGAAGCCAGAGGAGTAAGACAGCCTCTTGTTTGAAGAGTTTTTTAGAAAGTATTATTTCATCAGGCAACTTGATAAGAAAAGATAATTTTAGACTATTTCATGATGAGAAAATCTGTTTTAAATTGTATTCTGATGATTGACTGACAAAGTTTGGCACATGTAAAATCTAGCTAATAATTCATTCTCCTTTATGTCTTTTTCACCCAAGTTTCAAAAGATATTTAATACCACATAATATCTCTCCATTGTAATAGACCATGAATTATTTGCATCCATGACTTTTCAGATAAGCACTTCTGTGAACTCAGAATGGGCTCGTATGACAATGGCAAAGTCAGGTGACCAGAATCTGATTCTTAGCTGCAAATCTTCAGCTATGTAACAGTAACATGAGATACCAGGCAAGGGGTTTTTTGTTTTTCAAAAAAGAAAGAAATATGTATGCCATTGGCTTACAATAGCAGCTAACATATTTAATGTAGCCTCTCATATTTGGTAGTAATATAACAAATGTAGCCCATTTCTGAAAGTATATAAACAATAATATTATTTTACTAACTTGAAGTTGCTATGGTGGCGAGTCCAGTTTTGATTATGAAGCTTCTATTTTTCAATGGGATTGCTAAGGTTCCATGTACAATTTAATGTTTTCTTTTCCCACCTAACTTATTTAAGAATCTATAAAGTATATTTTTAAAATTATGTCTAATGCAAAGACTATACATTTCCTAGAAGGCTATGTATTTAGTCTCTGGTTTAATTTTGTACACTTGTTCATAATATTATTTAAATATAAAAAAGCAGTATCACTTATCACAGTCCTACATATTTCAGGATATCAAATGTGACTAGCACAATGAGAAAGCAGATGTAAATGAGGCCATTTCAACTGTAAGCAGGCAGCAGAAGGCCAATTTCCCACTAACTTTACCCTGAAGTCCTTCCTCATGGTCACATTGCTAGTGAGGAAATTCAGCCCTGTTCAAAGATGCACAAATCGAGTAGAATATTATGCCAACTTTTGAAGCCTATAGTTTAACACAGGTATTTATGCAGCACAGATAGAACTGAGTTTGTTAGTCATTGCTTTATTCCAACTGTCTAGAATACCTAGCAAATAGTAGGTGCTCAATAAACATTTATTAAATAAATGAAACTAAATAGATAGGTGCATCCAGGGAACATAATTAAACTAATAAATATAGAAATGGCTTCCCTTCCGTCCTCATTCAATACATACCAGGTGAAAGGTGATAGATAAAGCAATAATACCAATCAGATCATTTTTATCTTTCTTCAGAATCACACTCCTACAGTGATCTGGAAATAAATGTACTCATATTTGCAGAATAGATCTTAGGAACAAAATAGCACTAAGAAATCACTGTTGCATAGTAACAAAAGCATGACCAGTTATTTAGAAGATGTAGACTTGGAGCCTAGTTTAGCTGGTAATTGTATTATCTACATTGCAATCTCCCTGATAATGTGTGGTCCCTGTCTCTATGGCTAGGATATTTGTACATATCTGTTGCATTCAAAATGACCAGAGACACAAAGAAAGCATCAGCAGGCAAGATGTATTCAAGATGAACAGAGGGCTACAGCTCTCTCAGGCATGTAGCGAAACTTCTCCTAAACATCATGGCTTTTATTGTGTAAGGTTACATAAATCAGTGCCCCACCACCCAAAGTTACATCTAAGCTCAAACAATGCTTAACTGTGATTTAAGTAAAAAGAAAGAGGTTAAAAACCATCTTAACAGGATGCCTTAAGAAAGGCATGTAGCCTATGTGTTCTTAAGATTATTGTAAAGGGAGTTGCCCATGCCTGCAAGGCATAACAATATATGTTTTCTTTAACTAGGGTCATAATGACCCTGAGAACCCAGAGACAGTCCAAGACTCTGTTTCAAGAACAGCTTGCAGTTGCTTGGCTGGCGTGGCTTGCTTGCAAGTAACTCCGGGTGAGTGTCCTTGGTCGTGTTCTGATTCTCAGGCATCCATCACATATCTCTTATATTGCCTTACTTTTCCTGATATATAGTAAACATAAAAAATAATTTATGATTAAATGAAAACCATGACTTCCTCATTTTTGAAATTGTTGTTAATGTCTCATGTGAATAGTTTAGCAAAACAGAATATAGTTCATGTACATTGTTAGTTTAACCCCTCACATATTATAAGTTAGAGGACCCCTTTTGATAATTGATAATGTTAATGTGAGTGGAGCAAATTCTCTAGTGTCTCATTTGTTTCTCATAAAAGCAAACCTGAAATTTGGTGGTTTCAGCAGCCTTAAAAAAAATTTAGGGGAGCCTAAAATCATGGTAGTGAAAGGGATTTAGAAGCACAGTTTTCATCTTTTTATCACATGTTGTTGTGTGTGTTTAAAAGGGGAAGAGTGTTGTTAAATGAATTCATTGTTGGAGGATCTACATTTTTGTCAAAACGAGATCAGTTTCATTTCTTTTATACCACCCTATGTGGACATAATTTCTAGGTTCCAGAATCATATTCTCTTGCTGTACCAGTTACATGATCCAGTTATCTATGGTGCTAAAAGTTCATGTTCTGTAACATAAATTCTATTGTGTTTTATTTTTTGTAGAACCACGGGTATACTTACGGTGTTAATGAGTGCATTTTCTCCTTGACCTACCACAAGTCATCATTCAGTTGGAGATGTATATTGGTAATAAGTTAATCACATTTAATTTCTGATTATATAAGTATATTCAGCTGCTTTTTAATCTGGAAAAAGTACATTTGTATTTCACATTCTAAAATTTTATCTCTTCCTCTCTTTCTCTTTCTTCTTTTTTGTATAACCAATAATTAGGAAATTAGGACTACTCATTTTATTTTTAATTCTTCAAACCCATATTTTACTAACCATGTCTAAAATTATTCATCTTTCATAGCTGTTCAAAGCTGATATAGTTTAGCATCTATTCCTTCAGGAACAATTATGATTGTTTTGGAGAAGTCTTAATTCTCAGTTTTCAAACTACATGTTTGTTTGTAATAAATTAAAGTTTTCCTTAAATCATAAACAGTGCTTGATGTTTGTAAAAATAAAGATAAGTAGGCATCACGATATAGGGTAATCTTGGTGGAAATGGAATTGGTCTAATCTGTGGCCATGTTACAGTCTTGTTGGTTACACTGAGTATCCAGTTATACAAAAGAAATTTTGTTTGTCCCTCTAACTGGATTGGCCTTATTAAAGTAGTGACCAGAGAAATCACATTTGATTGTTTCATGCTTCCAAAATGACTTTGTACTCAGTAATAAGAGACTGAAGTTGCGTCTACATTTTTTTTTTTTTTTTTTTTTTAGTTGCAGCCATATAAAAATGATCTTACAGAGATGGATTTTAGAAGTGGGAACTAAACTTCTGAATTGTTCCTCTGAAAATTATGCTCAGTTGACCCCTCCCATCAAGATTCATATTTAGTCAGAGGTTGGTTCAGGTCTTTTCCTTACTGGTCTGCATTTGTTTCAATATTTTTGGAGATCATTATGGATTTTCCCTTTCGCTACCTATGGTTTCCGCTGCACACCATGTGGTCAGAGGCATGTGAGAATTCAGGAAGAATGGGACATGAACAGTGTCTTCCCATGGAAGTGAGAACCAATGAAAAGGTACACACTACAATTGCCAGTGCCACCACCTCTATTTTCTTTTAGCATTTTCACTTCTGGATCACATAATACAAAAACCATAATCACCTACTTTCTCTTTCTTGAAATTGTTTTACCAAGTAGCCCTGGTGAAATAAATGGGTTTAGCCTGGTGACAAAAATGGAGCCTGGAGACAATGAATGGAACATCCACTCTTATCGAATATATATCCTTTCTGCTCTATATACCCTAGACAACGATGTACCTTAGATGAAAAGAAGTAACCATACTCCTCTGCTCTTTGCTTCCTTAAGGAGAAGCTAAGAAATGAGATTCCAAGCTGCAGATTGACCTACGAAAGGTCTTTCTTTCTGCATTTTAATCCACTGGTCAAATTTCTCTAGGTTATTTGGACTTCTCAGTTGTTCCCATTTATAGAGGATTTGTACCACTGGACTTCAATATCACACAAGCATATCATTAAAATAATAATGAAATGAATTATATAAACATGCTCTCAGCTTTTTAAATCCCACAATAGTAAATTGAATGTAAATTGCACATAATTTAAGACCTAAGCAATACAAGTCACTATATTTTTGGTAAAGACAAAAAAACCTACGAGGTCAATAACAATCCTACGGGCAAAGAAAATTACATTTTATTTCAAATATTGTAATATATTGTCTGTTTATCAATCTGAAAGTTTTTTTTTCTGACATATATTTTAAGTCAATTAAGTCACTGACCTTTTAGAAGAGTTAACCTCAATAATGTATATAATTTACAATACAATATGTATATGTGAACACTGAGATAAAACATTCATAATTATCACTAAAAAAGCATATATTCATTTCATCTGCATTTGAAAGAACTAGGAATCAGTGTTCTATAATGTCTTAAAGGTTGTATAGTCAACAATTGCTCTCATAATCCTCTGGTAGAAAATCATTATTCTTACCATGTAATACAGGTAAAGAAACTTACAGGTTTAATGCCTCAGCTAATGATATACAGAAAGACATTTATGGCAAGGGTCAACAATCAGAATTTATTTGGAGATGTCACTTTCAAACTGCTATTTCACATTGACCTCTGAAAGAAAATCAATGATATAGAGCTTACTGGCTTAGAGAATGTCAATGCAATACAGTTTAATTCATCATTAAACCTGTACTGTCTATTTTACCTGTCTGTTGTTTACTGGGAATAGTAATGCAGGATAAAAATCACATCTGGAGAATAAGGAAAGATTTATGTATTTGATTGTTTACTGACTTTAGTAACATTCCTACTACAGGGCTTTCCTTTCCCACCAAACACATTCTTTAAAGGTTTAAGTTTGTTGAATGACACTGAAGCAGAAAGCACAGAGATCATCATTCTATCAGACCAAATGTAGATTTCTATTGTTATAAATTCTGCAATTGCATTAAAATGCTCAGGGAAATGAGCTTTCTCAAACAATAACAGATTCAAAGGACAGTGGAGTGACAGAAAGAAATAACTAATTTCCCAATACCAGAAAAATATACTGTCTGACAAAGAAAAGGCTCTTTATGTATTTGGGGGGCAGAGAGCATTGCTTTCTTCTGGGACTGCATACAGAGAGGCAGTGGGAGTCATTAATAAATCTTTGATAAAGAAGGAAATATGACAACAAACAATGCAGTCAACTAAAAATATTGAATAAAAACAAAAATTGTTCTCAAATGAATACTTATCTTCTGAATTAAATAACAACAAAACTGAAAGCTTAATGTTAACTTGTAATTTACTAAAATATTTTTAGTAGGGATTAAACATCTAAAAAAATGGCTAAACATTCCTATAAAGAGTTCTAAGATAAAATTCTTAAGCAGGTGTTTTGTAGAAGCTGGATTGAAATCATTCTATAATTTAACACCATATTAATGGTGCAAAAATTATATTCTTTGGATTAAAATAAACTGATATATGTTAGAAATAACTTGAGGGAGAAAATGGAACAGGAGTCCTCTACAGAAGACTGTGTAGGTCATGATGTGGCATCCTTTAGATACACTGGCATCTGGCATGTGGCCCTAGAACTGGGCATTTGACAGCACTGGAAAGGCGTGTTACCATGTTTTCTCTAATGTATTCTAAAATTGGCCTTTTGATGTAGGAGCTCCAGTGTCATGGTGCTTAATTAAATACTATAGAATCGGCTGTCCCTCTTCCTGAGCTTTGTTCTAGTCAAATTGTTTGTATCCACTTTTCAGTTCTCTTGAAATCTCTCCTCCTCTATTCTAAAATATCCTTATGTTCGCCACTAAATTTTTGTTTTTAATTTTATAATCATATACAAAGTTCTAGTTCTATTTATTTCTTTAAAAAATTTGCCACTTAATATTTTTTCTTTTATTTTAGTTTATCTTTTTTGTTGAAAATATTGCAGATATGCACCCCATTTTCACCTAATGACCCTCCTCCACCTTGCTCCCTACAACAGGGATTTCACTGCACTATTGTCTGTGTCCATGGGTTATGCATATATGCATATAAATTCTTTAGTTAATCTCCTCCCCCTACCTCTTCCCTCTAAGATTCATCAGTCTGTTCCTTGTTTTCATGTCTCTGGATCTATTTTGTTCATAAATTTATTTCGTTCATTATATTCCACATATACGTGAGATCATATGATACTTGTCTTTCTCCTACTGATTTATTCCACTTAGCTTAATACTCTCCAGGTCCCTCCATGTTGTCTCTAAGGGTAAGAGATCATTCTTTTTTAATAGCTGCATAGTATTCCATTGTGTAAATGTACCACAGTTTTTCTATGCATTTTAAATATTTTTTTCTTTCCTTTAGTTATTTTATTTCTTAATTATCTATTATAAATATGCAAATATATATATATGTAATCTTCACCCAAGGATATTTTTCTATCTATCTTCAGACAGAGTGGGAGGGAGAGAGAGTGAGAGAAAAGGAGAGAGATATAGATATGAGAGGGACACATCAACTGGATGCCTCTCACATGACCCGTACCAAGGCCAGGGACGAACCACAACCGAAGTATATACCCTTGGCTGGAATCGAACTCATGACTCAGTGGTCTGCAGGCTGATGCTCTACCGCTGAGCTAAACCGGCTAGAGTGATGCAAATATTTGTAGAGACTTTTTTAGATCATTCTATCATTATCAGTTGTTACATTATTAATGGTTCAATTTTGTTATTTTTGTTCTATCCCGTAGTGTATTATAGATACCTGCGTCTTTTGTAATTTTAGATAAAACAATTATCTTCGACTGATTTGGGTTTATTTATTTTGTTATTTTTACTCTTGAAGTCACTGAGTTTCTTCCAGAGCAGTGAGTATTGCTGTGGATAATTCCCCCCCCTTTGGTGGGGAAGGAGGGCTAGAGTGACTTCACTGTTAATGGACCAGATTTTGCCTTTTTACCCTCCTCCCTGAATGCTCACAACATGGAGAAAATAGGACATTGGATCCCTCAATAGTACATGAAAGAAATTCAGGGATTAAGTTTCTCATAGGAGCCGGACTTTTTCTGGAACTTCCCAGGTCCATGTACAGCTTTTCTCTACTGTAATTCTGAAGGAAAGAAAATCTGCCCTGGATTATGTTTTCTAGCAGTGATTTGGGTTCTAATTTATAGCTTTACTTAGACCCAAGATCACACCTCTTGCCTTCTATAGGTACTCATTAAACTGCAGCACTAGCAATTAAGTCATAGCACTATTTATCCTCTCTTCTAATGAATTTGTTGGTTGCCATCTCCTACTTTGAATTGTCATATTTTTCTAGCATTTTTTAGGATTTAACTTTTCCTTGGCAGTATACTATAATATAAGTGAAGGTGTATAGCTGTATATGCTAGGTTCAGCATGCTTCCAGTAATTTTTGTGTTATTAGAATATATCTTTTTTTTCTTCTTTATTGATTTTAGAGAGAAAGGAAAGGAGAAAGAGAAAGAAAGAGCTAGAAACACGGATGACAGAGAACATCAGCTGACCACCTCCTGCATGCCCCCCACTGGGGATCATGCCCACAACCTGGACATGTGTCCTGGGGAATTGAACCAGTGACCTCTTGGTACATGGGTCAATGCTCAACCATTAAGCTACATGGGCTGGGCTGTTTTTAGAATATATCTTTAAAACAATCTGCCTGACTTCTTCCCTGGATTACACATTCCTGTTTAGTTTACTGCATTCCTTGCACCCCGCCCCCCACCCCAAGTTATAGTCACCTAGTTATGTATCTTTATATCCATAGGTATTCATATTAAATATTTTTGGTGAAGCTAAAGTATCATTGTCTCTTGTTGGGGGATGTTAGAGAATATATTTTCCAATGTCTTCCTGTTGCCTGGAAATAAAGAAACTCGGACCTTTAACAGTTGATGTCATTCAGCATGGTATTCTGGTACAATCTCTCAAAAATACCTTCTGATTTTGCAAATAAAAAATTGTGGCTTATTTAGAAAAAGATCTTATATTCATAAAACTTGAAAATTTTATATTGCTCAATTGAAGTAGCATCAGAATCACTATCTGTGTTTTCCAAATGCAGATCTTCTTTATTCTGAACTAAAGATAAGTAATGAGAGATATTAAACTGTTTTAAATTACTGTGGAATAGTAATCCTGATTTCTGTCCCCATCCTTGGTTTTTATTAAGTACTGTGAATATTAGAAAGTGGTTGAATCAGTTTTTTAGTTCTGTTTCCTAAATGGGTCTGGTTGTATTGACTTAAAATTAAATATATTATTTAGGTTTTAAAATGTAAATATTAAAAGGGTCATTATAACTAAATCTTAGTTTTAATATATGACCTAATTATACATTTTTTGTGATGAGAACATTTAAGAAATAGTTTCTCAGTGAGTCTGAGGTACATAATGAAGTATTATTAATTACTGTAGAAATGATACTGCATCATAAATATTCATAAAATATATGCATATCTTAAATACAATTCAAAAACACAGCAATATAAAAAAATTGTTCTAGAAAGCACAAATTAAAGATAAAGTTTACCCAAATACTTCTAAAATTTATGTTCTGGGCACTATTTTCTATGAATATATCTTTTTAAAATTAAATTTATTGGGGTGACATTGGTTAATAACACTGTATAAGTTTCAACTATACAATTATATAATACATCATCTGTATATTATATTGTGTGCTCACCACTCATGATCTTGTCTTCCTCTTTCACTGTATATTTGACCTCCTTTACTCTCTCAGAAAATAGTATGGTGGTTATCAGATGGGAAGAGGCAAGTGGGAAGGATGAAGCTGTCTTTTAGAAATACTCACACAATTGCTTACTGATACATTGTAAGAGAAAAGAAATAAGGAAAGAAAATTCAAACCATATAAAGGGCCATCAATCAAGGCTAGCTGAGAGAAAAGATCTTAATCCCATTTTATATTACCTCCTACAGCTAACTATTCTTAATGGTTTCATATGTATTCATCCAAGATTTATATCTATGCTAATGCCATTAAAAGATATTTTAACAATAAGGGATCCAGTTCTAAATGTTACCCTTTAACTTGCTTTTCACTTATAATAGAACAATGTGAACTATATTTTTTCCTATTCCAATGCAAAGTGCTCAACTATATTATTTTAAGAGACATTTAATGTTTAATACATTATTTTACAAACTTTCAAAAGACTAATTCCATTTGTTATAGTGAATTTAACTGATATTTTACAATGCCTTATTTTATATTTTATTATGCCTCAAACATATAGACATATTGAGTGCAAAAGCAATTTTAATATATAGATAAGCTTCAAAACAGAAAGGGAGATATCCAAGTGCTAACCAAAAATAGAACTCAAAGCCACAGTGGTAAACTGGAATTAAAATTGCATTAGCTTTTGGGTATATTTTAACTGGATATATGCTTAATGGCTTAGATTTTAAAACTAGTATGGAGAATGAACCCATGCACGATTATAATTAAAACTGATAAACTTCATAAAGCTGAGAGCTGAGCAAAGCCGTCAGATCTATGAATAGAGAACCCTTGCTAGTGAGCTTACATGCTGCAATCGCGAAGCATACATCGGAATTTATTGCCAACTGTCCAGTAAAAAAACAAATCCATGGTTATGTAAGGAGAGACTCTATCTGAAAAGGATATGTCAGTAGATAGAGCACTCTCATCTCAGTACCTGAAATGTCTCAGAATCAAACAGAAAAAGTTTTCCTTTTATGGGGGGATAATTAGAATTTAAAAAAAACAAAACAAAACAAAAAACCTAGTGGGGAAGTGAGGCAAGCAGATGGGAGTGAACATACATGGAGTGATTTCTCAGAAAAGGTACCTCTCTATGATGGATCAATTCTGAGAATGAGTGTTTTCTTCACTTTATTTCTATTGTAGACACTGTTACAGATGTCCCCATCTCCCTCTCCCTTTGCCGCCTCCACTCAGCCCTCACCCCCTCCCTCTGGCCATCACCACACTGCTCTGTCTATTGGTTATGCATCTATATTCCTCGGCTAATCTTTTCACCTTCTTTCAGCTAGTCTGTCTTCCTCCCGTTCCTCTGACAACTGTCAATCTGTTCCTTGTAGACATGCCTCTGTTTTTATTTTGTTCATCAGTTTATTTTGTTTGGCAAAGCAGCAGGATACAAAGTTAATATTCAGAAGTTGGTGGTATGTTTATAATGAACTACCAGAAAGAGAAACTAGGAAAACAACTCCATTTACTATTGCAACAACAACAAAAATATAAGGTACCTAGGAATAAATTTAACCAAGGAGTTAAAAGACCTGCACTTGGAAAACTATAGGACATTGAGGAAAGAAACTGAAGAAGATATAAATAAGTGAGAGCATGTACTGTGCTCATGGGTTAGAATATTAACATCATTAAAATGTTCATACTACCCAAAGCAATCTATAGATTCAAAGCAATTCCTATTAAAATACTGATGGCATATTGCATAGATCCAAAGCTGATATTCCAAAAATGTATATGGAACCAAAACAGACCCCAAATAGCCTCAGCAGTCATGAGAAAGAACAAAGTTGGAGGGATCACAGTACCTGATATCAAACTATACTGCAAGGACGTTGTGATCTAAGCAGGCTGGTTCTGGCATAAGAACAGACATACAGATTAATGGAACAGAACAGATAGCCCAGAAATAACCAACGCCTTTATGGTCAATTAATATTTGATAAAGGAGGCAAGAGCACACAGTGGAATAAAGACAATTTCTTCAATAAATGGTATTGGGAAGCCTGGACAGATACATGTAAAAACATGAAACTAGACCACCAACTTACACCATCCACAGGAATAAACTCAAAATAGGTAAAATACTTAAATGTGAGTTACAAAATAATAAAAACACAGAAGAAAACAGATAGTAAAATCTCAGACATCTCCCGTTGCAATATTTTTGTCAATATATCTCCTGAGATTGAGTTTTAGGGGAGATGTTCTGGGCCATATTGATTGCTGAAGCTTGAAGCTTGAAGTCAAGCCACAGATCAGGGTCCACGTGGAGGAAACGTCTGAAGACATACAAAAGATGGGTCAAGCTGATCACTGAGGAAGTAACTAGTAACTATGAGCACTTGGTCACAACTGAGACAATTCCAACATCAATGAGTTGGCAAGTCTGCACCCCAGCAATCTGAAACAGACTTAATTCGTTTATGTTTAAATGCCTTCAGAGATATTAAAGAAAACAAAGAAATGAACATACTGAAAGGTTAAAGTCGGTGGTGTGGTGAGCGGGCATGCTATATAACAATCACAAATGATGTATAAAGAAAACTCATGTTTATTTAAAGAAAAGTGGTTGGAGGATGGGGATATCCAAAGGGAAGGGCTACACAACACTGAGCCTTGGGGTATTCAGTCGTTGATGGCAGCCCATAGCAGCTGGGGTTTCGTCCTTATATGCATCCACTGGTGGGAAACTTTTGTCATCTTTGAGTTTTGGGGTCCTGGTTGGTGAGTTTGGGTCAACAGGAATGCAGATGAACAACTGGGTGCTTTTTTGGCAGTTTTAATTTCTTATATGGTTTGAGTCCTGGTGTCCAGCATTTCTTGTTGGCCAGTTCTCCTCTGGTGGGAAGTCTGGTCTTTGCTCTGTGGTGGGGAGCTTGGAAAATGTCCATTAGGAATGATAACAAACATGATACCGAATATCATGGCTAACAACTGAAAGCTGGCATTTACTATATTATAAATAGAAGATAGATTTGCTAAACCAAGTAGATTTTCTATCAAATAAAATCTACATTCACTATAGTAAAAGTGCAACCTAAAATAAGTTAAACAGTTGCTGAAGATAAGATTAAGGACGTATTTTTAAAGTAATCAGTAACAAACTAGGAGAAAATTACTGGAATACAGTATCCATAAGAAGCAAAGGATTATTACCTGTAATATATTTTAAAAGATTTTAAAAAAATCATAATATGGAAAATGGTACAAAATTAAAAAGTGACAACTTAAGAAAGTGTAAAAAGCCAATAGAACTATTATGTAAAATTATTATGGAAACTATTATGTAAAAAAAAAAAAAAATTAAAACAAAATACCACTTCTCAGTTACTGTACTAGAAAAAAAAAAAAAAAAAACTAAAATATTGTGTAAGCCATTAATTAAAAATAGGGAGCCCTAAAAAATAAATAAATAAAAATAGGGAGCCCTGACTGGTGTGGCTCTGTTGGTTGGAGCGCTGTCCCATACACCAGAAGGTGGCAGGTTTGATTCCTGATCTGGGCACATACCCAGGTTGCAGTTTCCATCCCAGGTTGGGGCATGAGGGGATGGCAACTGATGAGTGTTTCTCTCACACTGATGTCTCTCTCTCTCTGAAAACAATAAAAAAAAATTAAAAAATAGAGAAAGTAGATCATGTCATACACAATCTTTGACGTAAGGTGATTGCTGTCACACTTGGAAAATTTGGCATTATCTATTGAAATTTAATGTGCATATTTTTGCTGTGGCAATTCTGCCTCTAGACATTTATTTTATAAATTTTTCCATAGTATGTAAATACTTATCACTGTTTATGATAACAAAATGTCCAAATATCTAAATTTCCACCCTTAGAAAACATTTGTAATACTTTTTAAAATATATGTGCACAATTAAATTTTAAAACTTGAGAGTTTCAGTGTGCTTCATGGGGGAGCAATAATTTATCTGCCTTTACATATACACATTATCAATGATAATTATCAGTGAGTTATTCTACAAATATCCTTTTCAATCAGGAAGCCACAAAACAATCTTAACAAGAAAACATTAATAATTATAGTAATAAGATCATTATTTCACTTATTAAACATATCAACTATCTTTTAAAGACCGTGAGTGTTAATTCAGTAGACAATGATTTATCTAGTATGACCAATACATTGAAACATTCATTTTAAGATGTCTGTAGTCAAAAGACCAAGGGAAGTTGATTCCAAACCTGAGAATCTTTTAGAGCCCTGAAAACTGAGTCATTTGTAAACGTAGCATGAAGGACATATTCTAATAATGCAAAAGTCAAATTGAAAGATTCAACGTGATGTAAAATGCAATAGAAATATTTTGGAATATTATCTGATTTTTTTGGTGTATTGCTGATTACTAAATTGAATAGCAATCTTATAAAGAAAGCCTCAGGCAGTAGATGTTAAGAATTAAGTTCAATGCTTTGTATTCTGGGAGGTGACAAGGCTGAAGAAAACTCATGCCATGAAAAACCAAGAGGGTTTTGTAGCCTTTATACAACACTGTTTCACTGTACTCAAACTGATCCAATTCTCTGTCTACTGTTCTATTTATAAAGGTAAATACTACTTTGAAAATGTTAATTCATTGATGTTTCCTTTATTGGTTGAGAAACCTTAGTCTTCTAACTGCTTTGTTGAGAATAAACTACTGGGAAAGAGAACAGAAGAAGGAAAACCAATTAAGAGACAATGACAGTAATCAAAATTTAGACAATTTTCAATAGTCCAAGGTGGCGGCAGTAAAAAAGTGGTAAGAAATGACCAGATGTTGTTGTATGTTTCAATAGGATTTGATGATTAATTGGGAGTACAGTGTGTGCGAGAGACAGTAATAAAGGGTAGTTTCAGGACTGGTGCCCTGATAGATATGGCTTCTATCAACTGAGCTGGGGAAGAGTTTGGAAGGAGCAGGTTTGGGATTAGGAGATAGAGGAGCAAAGGGCAGAAGTTTGGGACATGTTAAAATTGAGATGCTGCCTGGCCTGTGTGGCTCAGTGGTTGAGCGTCAACCCATGCACCAAGAGGTGGCTGGTTTGATTCTCGGTCAGGGCACATGCCCAGGTTGTGGGCCCAGTTCCCAGTGGGGGGCATGGAGGAGGCGGCCAGTCGATGTTCTCTCTCATCGATGTTTCTATCTCTCACTCCCTCTCCCTTCCTCTCTCTCTAAAATCAATAAAGAAAAATAAATAAATAAATAAAATTGAGATGCTTATTGGGTTCCTTCAATTGGTTGGGGTTCATTCAGTAAAACAGAAATTTGATAGAGAAATTAGAACTCCGTTTTTTATGGAACATAGAATTGATAGAGTTGTTGGATGAGATGGGAGTTAAGATACAATGGTCAAGGAAATTGCTACTGAAGGACAGGAACGTTGTAACTAGAAGTTCAGGCAAACACATTAAAACACTAAAGCCCATAATTCTCAAGTATTCACTGGGAAATTTCAAATCTTGTAACTTACTGATAAACTCCCGCTGTCTCAGTCTGTAACAATAAAGCAGGTGACTATCTGACTGTGACTCTCATTCTGCTCATACATCTGGCTGTTGCTCCAATTAGAGAATACTCAACCTCCTTTCAAAACGGCCATCCAAACAGTCTGTGAGTGTTTCTCGTTGGTCATCCTATCCCCAGAACCACAGAGGGGTAAGTTGACACCGGAAAATACACTTCTTAATAGTTCACCATACAGATAGACCTTACGAGGGGATATTGGTGATGCCAGATTGGAAAAAAAAGAATTGAGTACAATTTCCTAATTAAAATATCTGGTAAAGAAGAATCTATTTTTCACAGAATGACTTAGTATTCTAATGACAAATTAGTTATATTGATTTCCTATGGCAGCCATAACAAAGTACTTCAAACTATGTGGCGTAAAATAAATAAATAAATAAATAAAATTGTCTTACTTTTCTGGAGGCTTTCCAAAATCAGGGTCATGCCCCTTCTAAGATGAGACTGGGTAGAAGCCTTTCTTGCTTCTTGTAGCTTCTGGTGGTGGCCTTCAGTCCTTGGTGTTCCTTGGGTCATAGCAGCATCACTCAAATCTCTGGTCTAGCATCCCAAAGCATTCTCCCTGTGATTCTGTCTTCATAGGCTATTTTCCTCTTCTCAGACGAGTCATATTAGATTTGGGTCCACCCTAGTAACTTATCTTAAATACCCTATATTTAGTTTTGTTTTGTTTTTTGAAATATAATTATCATGTTTTCAAGATATTGGATGTTTTTCCTGAAACATGTATAAAGAATTTGTAAAGTATTTTCTGAAATGTATCATTTATTTCTCCCCTCTATGTTGAACTTTTTTGAATATCAAATTATTATTATTTCCCTAAAACGTTTATTTAACGTAGAAGCAATACTATCATAAACGTTTAAACTACATTACGTCACTATATATACACAAATCTGTACATGTTGTGATGCTAGCCAGAGCTTTTCTTTTTTTTTAATCCTCACCCGAGGACATTTTTCCATTTTTTGTTCAGAGAAAGTGGGAGGCAACGAGAAAGAGAAACATCGATGTGAAAGGGACACATCGAGTGGTTGATGCCTGCATAGCCCAACCAGGGCCGGGGACAAACTGCCACCGAGGTACGTGCCCTTAGCAAGAACCAAACCCCGGTCTCTCCAGACCGCAAGCCGACTCTCCAACCGCTGAGCCAAATTGGCCAGGGCTTTTCACAGAATGTGTTATTAACCAATGTTCAAAATTGCTTTTTCTCTCTGGACATAATAATGGGATGCAAAGCGTTTTGCTGCAAAAATTGTCTAAAGATTACTCTGCCATATTTTAGTACAAGCAGTGTAATTGAATGCATTAGAGGTCCAGGAATTTTAGCAAGAATCTGCAACAAACTCCACCAAGCCTGAGTTAGACTTATAGTAGAAACCCTGAAGGACTCTGCACTATTGATTACTGTTCCTTTCTTTCTAGATCTAGAACTCCCCTGTTGATGAGCAACTGAAGGGAAATCCATCACTAAGGCACTCTTAAAGTTTATAATCATTACTAGTGACCTTTGCCTGAACCTCAGTTTAAGAACATGTTAAAAGTTTGTAAGTATAACACTTAAGAAACAAAATTAAAACAGTAAACTTCAAAATAATCAAGTTCTTTTGCATAAAAAGAAATTCTTACTTGATAACCCATCTGTATATCAAAGAACAATTTTAATTTTGTTCTTAAACTGTACCTTCTCAACCGAGACCTTCATATTTTTATCAGAGATAATTTTTATTGACATTAAAAAATCACAATACCCCTAAATTTTCTTTGGTTAAGAATCAACTTTTTTGCCCTGGCTGGTTTGCCTCAGCAGTTAGAGCTTCAGTCTGCGGTCCAGAGAGACCCGGGTTCGGTTCCTGCTAAGGGTGCGTACCTCGGTTGTAGTTTGTCCCCAGCCCTGGATGCTCGTGCAGGTGGCAGCCAATTGATGTGTCCCTTTCACGTTGATGTTTCTCTCTCTCTTTCTCTCTCTCCCTCCCACTCTATCTGAATAAAAAAAAAAAAAAAAAAAAGGAAAAATGTCAAGTGAGGATAAAAAAAAAAAAAACAAGAAAAAAAGAATCAAGTTTTAAAACTACTTTTCAAATATTAATATGAACACTTCATTTTAAAATTCTGATGATGTGTTTAATAACTATTTATAAATTTAAACAATCTTAAATATGGCTTCATTGTTTACCCCCTCGCTCTTCTTAATTCTTTGTTTTTAGAATAACTTTGAAAAATGACAATGTAGTTATCTCCAGACCTTAAAATCATGATTGCAATAGACTTGATAGCACTCAGCCCCAGGCATTATTAAGTGAAAAATAAAATTTTTTCTTTGTCATTCTTTTGAACTGTTGAGTATTTTGGCACTATTGCCTGAATTGTTCACAGTGATATTTCAGTCTTTCTCACCTGCCTCTTAGCGTGAGTGTGCTCAACAGCCATGAACAATAAATCTAACAATCAGCGGGTATTCACCAGTTTCTTTCCGTGTTTGGCAAGATTTCTGGTGTCTAAAATGTGTTCAAATTTTGTATGTAATTCCAACTGAATTTACTGTACTGAGGAGAGTAATTAAGGGTGGGGGGGAGGTGGTTTGTGTCCTTATCAATGAAAACAGAATCTCTATTTGTAACAATGTTCTTCTTGGTTCTCAAATATCACTGAGACGTTTTGTTTACAAATGCCCTAATTTCATCTTTTTCATCTTGTGTGCACTGCTGTCTCTGTTGGTGTTTCAAACTTGCTATGTTGAATCTTGTTAAACATGTATAACTTTTCTTGTGACCTTTCCTATTAATTGGAATCCTTCTGTTTCAAATAGTGGAAAGCTGAATCAAACACGTCTTAGCAAAACAAAACGAAATAGAGGATTGAATGAACCACTGTACTACCAGAAGTAGCGCTGGCCCTAGTAACAACTAAAGTTAGAAATCTGAATGCTAAAGCAGAAGAAAAAATTCTCCACAGAGAAAAATAAAATAATTTTCTATCTGTACAAGTCGATATTCATAATTTTTAGGACTCAATCTAAAATTAGCTGATATATAAAAAAATGGTTAAATGGAAAACATTCTCAAAAGAAAAGAAAATCAAATGAAACAAATAACAAGATGCATCTGAAATTGTAAATATCAGAAAACATGAAATTAGTTATTATAACTGCCCTAAGTAAAGTTTAGTACAATACATTCCTGATGAAGGGGAAAAGGAATTCTCAGTAGATATATTGATATGATAAAAAGAAAAAAAAAAGGAAATTCTATACCTGAATAATACACGACTTAAAATAAAAAGTTCACTGGATGAACATAACAGCTTACAGGAGATGGGAGAAAAAGTGAGCTCGAAGTTAGAACAATAACAATGATCCCATGTGAAGAAAAAAAAGAAAAAAGTACTGTAAACAATGAACAGAGCTATGTGACTAGTCACATAATATCAAGCAGTCAAACATCTATAAAGTTAAAAACTCAGAAAGAAGAAAGAAAGATTGGAGGGGAGGAAAAATTATATATATATATATATATATATATATATACACACATACAGATGTGTGTGTGTGGGGGTGTGTGTGTAAAAACATACATATATATATATGTACATACATATCTATACATATATGTATAGATATGTGTGTATATATATATATATAACATTAGGTATATTTATATGTAGATATACACTTGCACTATATATATATATGATTTAATACTGTTATGAAATCTAATTCTGTTAATCGACAAAGCAATACTGCTTGCAAAAGAAGGTATAAAAATATGGACCAACTTTAAAATATTATACCCAGTTTGCAATGTCTTTACCTTGAACCGCTCTCTTCTTGCCATGGATGCATACCAGTTGAGGGTGAAACATTCATATCCTCCAGCATTAAAGCCTTAAGAGACAATACAGGAGCTGAGGCTCTGATTGGAAGATTTATGTGAAGCTATTATTTCCAGTATGAAGCTATCCATTGTTTAGTTTGGTTGTTTGAAATAAGAGTATATTATTTGGGAGACTGCCAAAATGGTCCCTTATTAATTGATCAATGTTCTTTATAATTTATTGGTGATGCTAACTCTGAACTCTTGGTTGAGGTATCAACTGCCATAATATTTATTGTAAAAGTTTGTTTTTCTCTTTTGAATTCAGGTTTCTCCACTTTTAAAAAGTAGAGTGCTCGTGTGAAATCTTTGAAAAATCAAAATGGCATAAAACAAAGAATATATGCTGTTTTTGAAAATCCTCTTAAAATTTACTTCAGTTAGCGAGAACAAGTACTAACATAGGTCTTTTGTAAAAGCAAAATGCTATAACATAATCATTCAAAAAGTGAAGTATACTTATATGTTATTACCAATAAATTTACACCCTAAAATTTTAAAATCCATTTATAATTTTAAATCTATTTACATTGGGCTTTAAAGGTTTGGTTTTTCTAGTTTTAGTTCTATTCTTACTTCTAAATTTATTTTCTGTTTTCTTCTATAATGAAGCACTTTTCATAAAGGTAATTACTGGAGAATTACTGGGAACATAGACAAAGAGCAGAGAGAGAAGAAGACAGGGAGAAGTTGTAGACCAACTGAAAAGACTTTCCCAGAAATAACCCGGATGAAAATTGAGCAGCACTTTTTAAAGCTGCATTGGCAGAATCAATACCAAGAGTTGTCAGAAAACCACTCAGTATTGAGATGTCCAGATTTGAGAGAATTAACACAAGCTACTTCATACCTTATTAGGGGATTTAAAATGTATACAGTTATTCTAGTTTTAGAGAAATATATGGTGGGTTCCTTAATCCACATGCCTGGGAAATTTGTAGAACTAGAATGCTTATTGATGGACATTGGAAAATGAGACTTACTAGAGATGTTAAGCAGAAACAGAACACTTTAAAAGCCAAGTTATAATTTTGATTAATTTATTATCTCTTTATTGGAACCATACTACTGAATGAGAAGAAGTTGTAAATGATTGTATGAAAAATTGACAATTTGGTATACCTGGAATATAAATATATTATTTACAATTATGAGAGTATCAAAAGGAGCAGGTTGTAGCAATAAATGATATAATTTAAAATGTAATCAGGATTCTACTTTATACCTAAGAAGTAGGAAGCTGGAAAGTGTCACTTCTACCCTAACAACAAGGAAAAGCAAGAGTGCTAATCCCATTACTGTTCTCCTCCTCTACCTGCAAATATACTAAATATGTTCAGATTTATTTATTGCATGCTTTACCCATCCAAAAATGTTACACAATGTACTGACTTTATTTTGCTTGTTATCTTCAGATGTGCTTGACAATGGCATTATCAATTATTGCAGATCTATAACAGAACAAAGAAGGAAAATAAGCAACAAAAGATGACCATTAAAAATGTTAGCACGAGACGTGCCTAGTAGTCCAGAGAAAATATTTTCTAAGGCTGTTGCTCTCTTCTATTCAGTCCTTAGCAACCGAGTTTTCAAGTGATTCTGCAATTCCCTGGGAACTTGTTATTACATTAATTCATGAAGAGGTGAGGTGGCACACACCACTTCTACTCCCATCCCACTGGTTTGCAAGCCTTAGAAATATAGTTCAGAAAACAAGTGAATGGTTTTGGTAAAGGGGCAGCAATTTCTAGTTAGAGTCAGTTTCCTTTTAGGTCACTACTGAAAAACCATGGCTAATTTTCTTGGGAAGAGTAGGCTAAAGTGAAATCCACAAAGAGAAAGTATATATGCAAAGGTCTGAAATCAGAAGAGTTTGGGATATTTCATATCTGAGTAAATACTGGTGTACCCAACATGGAGAATAGTAAGAATAGGTGTTGGAAAAGTATGGAGGGCCAGATTAAACAGGGTATTTTTATAATATTTTAAAAGGTTTTAAATTGTATTTGTGTTGCAGTGAGAAACTGGTTATTAGATGTTAACCAAAAAGAAAAGAGGGTTTAGCATTTTTCAGGGACCACTAACCTTGTAGAATGCAGAATTAACATGAAGCTATGGTAAGGACAATTAGGAAGCTTTACCTAAGAGAATGAAGGTGAAGATTCTACACACACACACACACACACACACACACCGCACACCACACACACACACACACACACACACACACACACATGGATTTCCATGACGTTAGGAGGTAAAACCAATAGAAAATGGTTGGCACATGTTTGCAGTTTTAGCCTGAAAAAAGTTAGCTATATGTCCTCAAAATATTTGAAAATATATGTAGTAATGTTCTGCATTATTGACTAGAGTTGTTCTTTTACAGTACCTTGCATTTGAATGAATGAATGCTTTTAAGTACAGAAAAAGGACACTAGGGGCAGAAAAAGAATAGCTTCTGTGTGTGTAACACATTCAACTCAATAAAAGAAATAACGACCGGAAAATAAGAAAATGTCCTTATACTAAACCAGTTGCCTGAGAAGCCAATGCCCTTTTGATAAAAGCAGTTGGAATATCTGAGGTTAGAGACTGAATCACAGAGGAAGAACTACCTAATTAGAAGCAGCACTGAAAAACTCTGCTCGAATTTAATGGACAATTAAACGGTGTTCGGAAATGAGGATTTGAAAGCATTGCGGTGAAACCAAAGTCCAACACTGAAACAGGTGCTTGAAGGCCATCTTCCTCCGAGCGCCCACCTGGCTTTATGTTCAGTGCAATGTCAGATAATATGCCTGCAGCAAAAATACAGTGTCTGAACTTGCGTCCTATAGATATCATTGCTAATTCTCCTTAATATGCAGTGTTTAGATCCCTCTAATAGGACTCATTTGATGAGCAATGTATTTTTTACTTTAAAATCATACAATTTTTGTGGCTAAATCAACCTGAAAATTGATACTTGGTATAAAACACACTTATGTTTTAATAATTTTTTGAAAGAGTTGAGTCTTGATTGAAACTATTATCTAGTGTAAAAGTGAGAAAGATTTTTAAATTAGTTTTATTGAAGCTAATTAGACAGTTATAAATAACAAAAATCCTTTTTATTTTTGCTTGTTTTTATTAAGATTTGTTAAATGAAATTCAGTATTAAACAATTCACCTAAATTGTTTAATTTTCAAAGTACATTTTACTAAAGTACACTTCATTAGAAAAATTCTACTTTCAAGATGGAAATCCCCTCAAATCCAAATGGCAATTAAATAAAATAGGTCAGCTTGATCCTCTGCCTCAAGGGACAGGAAGAGTGGGCCTGAATCAAAATACAATGAGAAAGGAGGAATTGTGACAGAGATTGAGGCTGAGAATGTGACCTGTGCTATAAGGGTTTCATTAACACCTTAAAAGTAAATGTCTTTCAGTTGGGACTCAGATATTAGCACTTGTTTAAACAGTGGAATTTACATTACAGTATTTGCATAAATCATCGAATGATACCAAATATTTTCTATGTTATTTCTTGTCCTCTTTCTGTTGTAACAACATAAGTAAATTGAGTTTTTATGGGCATTGGGATCATTTGCTTGTGTGTGACAACTGTCAAAGTGTATAGCCCAAGAATTTGAAGTTTTACTTACAGAGCATGGAGCAACCAACTGAAACAGGGACCTTCAAAAGTACTATTTTAGTATCTGCTGATAATGCATTTTTTGAAGAAAATAGTTCTAACCTAAGTGTGTGATTCCAGTTAACCACCATCATTACTTTTCTCCCAATTCCATTTACACTTTTGTACAAAAAGATCATAGAAGTGAAAGGGTTCTTCCCACCCTGGAACATTGGTGGGGGGCAGGATTTTGATCCATAGCTAGTTATTATTCAGCCCACTGTTATGCCTAGTTCTGCATTTTCCGGCTCCAATCGAGCTGCTTTGCCCACTTTTGACTTTGCTGCTCAACTGATCTGTATGGTGTGGTTCCTTTTCTCCACCGTTCTGATGCTCCGCCCATCTACAGTCATATCGAAGAGCTGACGTGGAAAATTTATACTCTTTTACTAACAAAGTTAGCCTCCCTGGAATGCCACCACCTTTAATCTGTTCTAGATAATAGGCTTTCAGAGAAAAGTTGAGCGCAATGATAAGAATGTTAGCATTATCCAAAATATGGTATGATTCCTCTTCCTTGCCAGTTGCTTGAGATCACTTAGCTCTGCCATCCTTAGGCTCTTGGCCTACAGCTGCATATCTGCAAAATGGTCAGGGGACCTACTGAACAGTTTGGGTCTTCTGCTTCTTAATGTCACTCTAAACAATAAAATATGGTTATTGTGAGTGACAACTTTTCTGAGCTGCAATTATCATCAATCTCTTTGATATATCCACTTTAGCTTATAATCAGAGAGTCTACGTGTGTGTGTGTGTGTGTGTGTGTGTCTAAATGTTTATACATATATACACACATACATATTTCAGTTAAGCTTTCCATGTAAAGCAAGAACATGTATTAAATGTATTAACTTTGGATTTTAAATAATTAAAAGTAAAAATACATTTTCAGATTTCATTCTGAAATCCTTGCTATTGTCTTACACAGAACACTAAATCTTCTTTTGACTGCACAAATAGTGTATTCTAGAAGCGGATGGCATGCATAAGTTTCCTTAAGTTGTACTTTATGCTGTAAACCAGTAGTTTTCAACTGGTGGTATCCCATTGTAATGAACCTGGTTGATAAATAACTGGAAAGGAGCAAAGGGAAGGCCAACTGGTATAGGAATGCTACTTGTGCAGCTTTGCGAGGAAGCTACAGTTTAGATACATGCCCAGTAAAGTCTGGATGACACGGGAAAGGTACTTGCCTGTCAGTCATACCTGGGAACAGGTCATTGGCCAGAATAAGTGCGGTCACCGCAAGTGCGGGAAGATTTGAGATATATAAATTCCTAAACAAAAGAGTTCATTCTCTTGCTTGCTCGAGCCTGATTCCTGGTCTTCAGGACTCTCAGGCTCCTGCATTTGCCCATGTGGCCCACAGCCGTGTGGATCCCACACAACAGACTGATGGATTGCAACTAGCCTCATGCTAAACCAGACTGATTCCATCATAGAAAAGAACTTCTTTGCTTCTAGCTTTACTGAATCCCCAGCTGCAATTCTTCTAGGACTGGATTAAGCGAAATGGGACCCAGGGATGTAATTCCACGCAAATTAAAATCACTCATCCTCCTGTACAAGTCTCAGAAAATTCTTTTTCTCAAAATATGGTAAGGATCCGACCCCCAGCTCTCAGGTGGGAAAGGGACCCCCCACTTCCACCAGTGGACATCCCACTTCCACTGACAACAAAGGTATCTAATGGGTAAGGAGGGCTAAACACCCTACAGCACACAGGACAGAACTCCACAAGAGTTATCCAGCCCCAGATGCTCATAGTGCTGAGGTGGGGAAATTTGCTCTAATTAACAAACACATCTTCTGTGTGAGATGCAGGAGGCTGCTGCAGTGCAAGGCATTCACAACCTTCGACTACTGCTTATTTCTCTAAAATAATAGTAGATATTTTGGTCAAATAATGGTTATATAATTAAAAATACCTTGCGTATGTATAACAATTTAGGAATTAAATTTTGTCCTTCAAATTTTTATCTTAAAAATTCATCGAAATAGCTCTGGCTGGTGTGGCTCAGGTGTTGGGAGCACCATCCCATGCACCAAAGGATCACAGATTTGATATTCTGACAGGCACATACCCAGGATGCATGTTTGTCCCCATTTGGGGTACATAAAGGAGGCAACCTATTGATGTTTCTCTCTCATTGATCTCTCTCTCTCTCTACCTCTCCCTTTAACTTAAACTATCTCTCTCTAAATCAATAGAAAAGCATATCCTTGGTTGAGGATTTTTCTTTTAAATCATCAAAATAAGACTTCAGAAAGATAATTTTTCTTTATTTAGAGAACATTTATAAAATGTTAGCTGTGACCCATTCAGTCCATTTCCTTACTCTTCAGATAACAAGAATTAAAAAGAAGTAAAGTAGCCTGGCTGGTGTGGCAGAGTGGTTGAGCATCAACCCATGCAAGAAGGGTGCTGATTCAATTCCCAGCCAGAGCACATGCCCAGGTTCCTGGCTTGATCCACAGTAGGGGGCATGCAGGAAGTGGCTGATCTTTTGTCTCTCTCATCAATGTTTCTATCTCTCTTTCCCTTCCCCTCTCTAAAATCAATTAAGAAAAAGGTTTTTAAAAGGAAGTAAAGTAGATTTCTTAAAGTTAAATTGTTAGATAACATAAGAATAAGTATGAAAAGATCAATCACATTTTTAAAAGGTGATGGCGATGCCTCACTCAGTTTCCACTTAAAGGGTAAGCGTACCCATCTCCAGAAACTGTGAGAGTTGGATATATTCTACTCCTAGCCATCCCCTCCTCCGCTTCCCACCCCATTCCACTTCTCCAGAGATTTAGCCACAACTGATGAGAACCACCTTATCCTGGGACATTTCATTCACCCAACCCCACTTCATGGTGTTCAGTAGCCAATGGCTGACTAATGTGTCTGTACAAGACCCTGGCTTTTTTGTCTGAAGTCAGGGCAACAGGAGCTAGGTTTGTCCTGACAATACATACTTAGATCATTTCCTTTCCCTATCTTTTACATCCTCCCTGTTGCAAGGTTTTACTGAAGCGCATCCATACATTTTATGCATCTGTATTGTTTTTGCCATCTTTTTTTTTTGAAACCCAAACTAAGACATTCACCACCCTGCTCTCTCTCCCCTCCCCCACACCACTATCTAAGGTTGTATCTCTATATGAGTCCACTAGGTGAGATCTAGGTCTCAAAATTATACTCTGCGGATAGGATTCTGGTACAGGATTACTCACTGGCTGATGAACCCCCACAGTTACTTATTGAATAGCATTAGTGCAGTTGTGAAACCTTTTACCTGTGTAGAACTGGTATGGAATACAAATAGAAAGACATGCCCTGCTGCACACAATATCCTTGACATTTAAAGAGAGTTAAGAGCATCAATGACAATTAGATATCAGTAAACTTATAGAATCAACAAAATCATGAATATTAAGTACAGTTAAGATTCACTTGCATAGAATAATAATATGATTAACAGTTGGAGCAATTTATTTACTTAACTGTTTACCCTCCCTAGTTAAAAAGTAGGTTGAAAAGGTAATTGAAAGCCTACCTTGCTTAGGGACTATGCAAACATCTGAAATATGTCTTATAAGATAATGCTGCTTGCCTCAGAATCTTTTCACCATACCATTAACTAGGGGCAAATCTTTACATAAATTGATCTGACAAGTTCTGGGTTTGCTAAGGAAAAGAGGATTATAAACCAAAGAAGCTACAAGACCTGCCTGCCATGGGCCTGAGAGAGTAGAACCAGTAGTGCCTCCCGAGCAAACTGGATGAAAGAAAGTAAAATGTAAAGTTAAATAATAGAGTTTGTTAATATGGTGTTACTCTCTCATTACACAGATATTAACACCATGAAAGATTATAAGATATGCTTATAATATGCAGGCAGGACGGCTCTTGCAGGTTTGGGGAAAGAACTGGCTTACACTAATGAAGTAAAGATGTGAGAATTGTCAAGACAGGCTGTGAAAGAAGAGATCAAATGGCTCAGACAATTGTGCATGTTACAATGGAAAAACCACTAGCTTCCATGGACTGGAGATTAAAGTCTCTCTTGCTGGAAAATTCTATTTATGGGTAGTTAAAAGGATCTCAGGAGGGCCTCAGGAATTCTTTAGCTAAGTCAGTAAATGATATCCTACTCTAAGCATGACATTGATAGGATGGTACATTGTTTATTTTAAGTGTACTGAGCAAGGAATTAGTATCCTATGAATATGGGCAAAACATTTATCTTTCAGAAACGGTGCATGAATGTTTTTATAAGGAAATTAATTAAAGCAAGAAAAGTTATATACATACAGGGAAATGGGATGATGGGAGAAAATTTGCTTTTGAGGGTAATTTAGATTAGGCAATAAGCAGGGGTGAATATAATTCCAATATTTGGAGAGTCATTATAATATAGGAAGCTAAAGAAAATGGGGAAGAAAAGAGAGGTATTATTGAAGGAGTCACAGAGATAGGAGAAATCAAGGATAATAGATGCATTCACAATTGTGGGATTGGCAGAGAGTTGAGAACATCTGGAGAGGAATCCTAAGAAGCTTTCTGAGAAATGTGTTCAATAAATACCCATAAAGGCCTAATTCTAATTCCAAAACCAGATAAAGACACTATAAAGAAAGAAAACTACAGGCCAATATCCCTGATGAACATAGATGCAAAATCCTTAACAAAATATTAGCAAATTGGATCCAGAAATACATTAAAAAAAGTATTCACCATGACCAAGTGGGATTCATTTCAAGGATACAAGGCTGGTACAACATTTGCAAATCAATAAATGTGATACACCACATAAACAAAATGAAAGATAAAAACCATATGATCGTATCAATAGATACTGAAAAGGCATTCGACAAAATCCAGCAGCCATTTCTGATAAAAACGCTCAGCAATCTGGGAATAGAGGGATCCTATCTCAACATAATAAAGACCATATGTGAAAACCTACAGCTAACATCATACTCAATGAGCAAAAACTTAAAAAAGCTTTTCCCTTAAGAACAGGAACAAGACAAGGATGCCCACTTTTGCCACACTTATTTAAAATAGTACTGGAAGCCTTCACCACAGCAATCAGACATGAAGAAAAAATAAAAGAGATCCATATTGGAAAGGAGGAAGTAAAACTGTCATTATTTACAGATGACATAATATTATACATATAAAACCCTAAAGATTCTATCAAAACTCTACTAGACTTAATCAATAAATTTGACAAATCAACAGGATACATAATTAACGTTAAGAAATCAGTGGCATTCTTATACACCAATGATAAAGTCACAGAAAGAGAAAATAAATAAAAAAATCTTATTTACCACTGCCACAAAAAAATTAAGATACCTAGGAATAAACTTAACCAAAGAAGTAAAGGACCTATTTGCAGAAAACTACAAGGAAGATATAAAAAAGTGAAAGCATATACCTTGTTCATGGATCAGAAGAATTAACTTCGTTAAAATGTCCATAATAACCAAAATAATCTATAGATTTAATGCAATCCCCATTAAAATACCAATGACATATTTCACAGAACTAGAACAAAAACTTTAAAAGTTTATATGGAACCCAAAAAGACCTCGAATAGCCACAGCAATCTTAAAAAAACAAGAACAAAATATGAGGGATTACAATACCGGATATCATGTTATACTATAAGGCCATTGTAATCAAAACAGCTTGGAACTGGCACAAGAACAGGCATAAAGATCAATGGAACAAAACAGAGAACCCAGAAATTGACTCAAGACATCATGCTCAGTAAATATTTGACAAAGATGGCAAGAGCATACAGTGGAGTAAAGACAGCCTCTTTAATAAATGGTTTTGGGAACATTGGACAGCTACATGCAAAAAAAATGAAACCAAACCACCAACTTATACCGTACACAAGAATAAACTCAAAATAAATAGAAGACTTAAATGTGACTTGTGAAGCCATAAAAATACTAGAAGAAAATGTAGGCAACAAAATTTCAGACTTCACATGCAAGACAATTTTCATTGATACAATGCCTAAGGCAAGAGAAACAAAGGAAAAAAATTACTACATGGGACTATATCAAACTAAAAAACTTCTGCACAGCAAAAGAAACAACCATTAAAATGGAAAGGGAGAGCTTATTGTCAATGATACATCAGATAAGAGATTAATTTCCAAAATATATAGAGTATTCATACAACTAAGCAAAAGGAACACAAAGAACCCAATTAAAAAATGGGCAGAGGAACTAAATAGACACCTCTCCAAACGGGACATACAAATGGCCAAGAGACGTACAAAAAATGCTCAACGTCACTAATCATCAGAGAGATGCAAATTAAAACGACTATGAAGATCACCTCACACCTTTCAGAATGGCTGCCATCAACAAATCATCAAACAAGTGTTGGTAAGGGTGTGAAGAAAAGGAGACTCTAGCACACTGCTGGAGGGAATGCAGCCTGGTGCAGCCACTATAATATGGTGTTTCCTCAAAAAATTAAAAATTGAACTTCCCTTTGACCCAGTGATACCACTTCTAGGAATATACCCTAAGATGCCTGAAACACCAATCAGAAAGAATATATGTACCCCTATGTTCATAGCAGCACTATTTACAATAGCTAAGGCCTGGAAACAGCCCAAGTGTCCATCATTGGATGAGTGCATAAAAAAGCTGTGGTACATATATTACAAAAACATTTCAATGGAATACTATGCTGCTATAAGAAAGAAAGATCTTTAATTCTTTGAAATGACATGGATGGACCTGAAAAGTATTATGCTAAGCGAAATAAGCCAATCAGAGAAAGACAAATACCACATGACCTCACTTATTTGTGGAATGTAGTGAACAAAATAAGGTGATGAACAAAATAGACCCAGAGACATAGAAGTAGGGTTCAGACTGACAAACTTCAGAGGAGGAGAGGTGGGGGGAGTGGGGATGGAAGGATGAGATAAACCAAAGAACTTACATGCATATAAGCATAACCAATAGACATAGACAACAATGCTTGGAGGTGGGGTGGAATAAGGATGAGGGTGTCTGGGGAGAAAAAGGAGAAACATCTGTAACAAAAATAAAGTAATTAATAAAAAAAATCCATAAAGGCCCTTTTAGGGAAGACTTAATTTAAATAAATATATATATTTATTTGGTGTTTCTGGAGTCAGATTTGTGTTTGTATTAAATTACATTAAATGTATATAAATGTATGTGGTTTCAGAACATGGATAGTCTCCACCAGAAAGAAATCCAATATTTCATAAGTGATTTTCTTCAAATATGATGCTAATTATAAAATCCAAGTTATTACCATAGACTTTATTTTATAGTGTATTTTCATCTGGTTGTTCCTACATAAAATGTCCCAAATAATTATATTTAGTAAATAACTGGGAATGTTGTACTTTGTGCCAGCAAAAACAATGTTTGTATTCTACAATGTTTGTAACACATAAAACTATAGAAACTATTTTAGTAAGCACTAAAAAAATTAAGCATCATAAACTATTATTCTTATTTTTTAGTTACTCCTCCCCTGTGGATTTTTTTTTCCATTGATTTTTAGAGAGTTTGGAAGGGAGGGAGAAAGAGAGCGGGAGAAAAAAAGAGCGATCAGTTTGAGAGAGACACATCCATTGGTTGCCTTCTGCACACCTCCCCAACCAGGGCCAGGTATTAAACATGTAACCTGAGTACTCACCCTTAACTGGGAATGAAACCTGTGACCCACTGAGCTACACCGACCAAGGCAGTCATGACTTATTATTTAAACTTAAGCAACGTAACTGGAAACAATTGTGGGTAATCAAATTCTATTTGAGAATTGTCCTCTTCCTCACACACACAAAAGTGCAGAGTTGAAAGAAAATAGTATCCTTGTTTTTTGGTAGTTTACTGACTCCCTGCTGTATATCTTCAACTAAAGTAGCATTTTAGAACAATTAGTGACTGTAGAGATGATTATAATGTCACAAATGTGGGATTATGGCTTTAGCTAAAGCGTAAACAGCAGGAGGAGAAAGCCTATTAAGGAGTAAATATCCTATTTCCAGAGAAGAATGGTTTGCAATTAGAAAGAAATAGAAACAAGAGAGAAAAGACTCTGTTATAAACACCTATGAATTTTTATATTGTTGTTAGTTTTTAGAAGGAAAATATTCCTATTAAGTAAACAATTCAGTGAAAAAAGATTTTGATGTTATCTTTTCTCTTAGGAAAAAGAATCAAATGTTTTCAGAATGGCAAAATTGATGATCAAGAAGGAAAACATTACTTAGCAAGCTTGAAAAATATTAAGTATATATGTAACATTGACTTTGAATGACTAAGCGTATTTAATAGCTAAAATGAAAACTGCTAAAATTCATAGAAAACAAATAAGTTATCAGGTTTCTTCAAATTTCTACCTCACCCATTTTATAATATAAACCAGAAAAACAAGAAATGAGTAGAATCAAGACCCAGGCTGTGAAAATATTTCTTTTTTAACTTAGATTATTATTATTTTTTCAAATAATGTTACCAAAACACAGAATAGATAGAAGATGGACAGTAGATGGATTACACACAAAAATGTTGGGGTCAATTGAAGACATACATAATGTTTTTTAAGAAGTTGCTTCCGAATGACAATTTCTTCTCAAATCTTTATCTTTAATTCTCTATGTAAATACTACACACACACACACACACACACACACACACACGCACTGGAAACTCCATTTTCAAACTTAATTTGTTTCAGAAGGTTGTTTGAAAACTGAATAATTTTTCCAATAGAAATAAAATAAATTGAATTAATCCATTCCAGACCCTATATGATAACCTCTTTTAATGTTTTTATACACAGTACATGTCTAATGTATTGTTTAGTCTATAAATAAACACTTTAAAAACAAAAACAAAAGTACATGGAATGTAAATAATAACAAAAAGAAAATAAAATGTACAGTAAAAAATGAAAATTTAATAATAAACAGCAACAACAACAACAACAACAAAAACACGTGAAAACACTCACAGCACAATTTCCTGAGATGTTAACCATGTGAGGTTTAATGGTAAACTGACTCATATTCAAACATTGCTTTCCTTTGTCTCCTAAAGATGCATGATATCATACAGGTATCAGCATGAAAGAATTGTTGGGTTGAGAAGTGAATTGTTCAAGATGGCAGACTTCCCAAAACCAAGGTTTGACTGTATATATATATATATATATATATATATATATATAATTTTTTTTTTCAAAAATTGTAAAGAAAATACTAAATATCTGAAGGGCATGTAGAATTATTAATAGAAAAAAGGAAAGAGAAATCTGGCATTCCTAACTCTGTCATTTAAGTAAATCCTACTTGCAAAAAGATTTTTAGCTCCCAGTGAGCTTTCAGGCCAAATGAATAAAAGGGGAGATTCTAAAAGAAATAGAACAATACAGGGCGATGATGATCAGATTAGGAACCTGAACAACAGGAGAGAAAAAATACAACCAGTGTTATTCAAGAATGTTAAATCCAAGTCAGTTGTGCCCAAGGTAGACTGTAAGGGAGCAGGAAGTGAGAAATGAGGTTAAAGAGATCACAGAATTAGATCGTATCAGTCAGATCCTCCAGAGATATAGACTCAGGAGAGAGAGAGAGAGAGAGAGAGAGAGAGAGAGAGAGAGAGAGAGAGAGTTGTGTTGTGTGCACACACACAAAGAAATTGATTTTTAAAAAATGGCTCATGCAGTTGTGGTGACTAGCAAGTTCAAAATCTGTAGGCAGGTCAGCAGACTAGAAATTCAGTTAGGATTTGATGCTATAGTGCTGAGGCAGAATTTCTTTTCCAGGAAGCCTCAGTTTTTGCTCCAGTGGATTTTCAACTTAGTTTATGAGGCCCATCCACATTACTGAAGGTAATTACCTTTACTTCATGTCAACTGATCCTAGATGTTAATCATCTAGATTAACAGCAACACCTACATTAGTTTTGTATTAAATAGATACATACACTCAGGTACAGTCACTAGGGTTATGTCAAGGAATTTGCAATTTATTCTAGACTCAATGAAAATCCTTTGATGGATGTAGACAGATGAAAGGAGATGAAAGGGTTGTAAACCTGGAGCCTAATAAAACATTTACATTATGTATTTGTGATGGTGACTTGAAACAGGGATGGACCTATTCAAGAACGGTGATCAAGTAAGTAGAACATGAATTCAGTTACTTGAAGAAAGCATCACAAGGAAATCTCAGTCACAATAGCAAGGCTCCCCAAAAGGATAAAAATTTGATTTCTAAAAGTATTATAGAGATAATTTACCAAAACCACTCAAGGGAAAATACATGGACAGGTTTTTATACTGCATTTTTGCTTTGTTTGCTTTTGAAAGATTCAAGTGATTAAAAAAAGAAATTCAGATAAACCCAATATATTCGAAAGTTTGAAAATGTTTACAAAGATTTTTTTTTTAGTAAAATCAGGTTTATTATAGTATCTAATTAGTGCAAAGATTCTGTATATATATTTTCAATAGCTAAAACATAAATTGAAGTTTACTGATACCAGGAGAACATCAATTATATTCCAAGTCAATTTATATGATGGATCGTCTACACTGGCAAACTAAACTTAACAATTATGAAACGCATGGATAGAATAACAATGCAGGTGCATTAAAATATTTTTCTGCTTTTATAACATTTCAATCCTCTATTGTTTCTCTCAAGCTAAAAATATTCTCTCTCTTTTTAATAAATATAATTAACATTTTCTCCCTTTTCTAGCTATTCTGACATTATGTATTACTATCACCACTATCATTTTTAAAGTCAGAAAATATTTTTTAATTCATATAAATTATATTCTTTTTTATTAATTAATTTATTTTTGTTACAGATGTTTCTCCTTTTTCCCTCACTGATTCCCCCCTCCCACTCCCTACCTGCCCTCTCCCCCGTTTGTTGTCCATGTCCATTGTTCATGCATACATGCATACAAGTTCTATGGTTTATCTCTTCCCCACCGCCCCCTCCTCTGGGGATTGTCAGTCTGTACCCCACTTCCGCATCTCCGGGACTACCCCATTCCTCAGACTGTTATGTTCATTACATTCCACAAATAAGTGAGATCATATGATACTTGTTTTTCTCTGTTCGGCTTGTTTCGCTTAGGATAATACTTTCCAGGTCTCTCCATGTCAAAGGATAAGAGATCTTTCTTTCTTACAGCTGCATAGTACTCCATTGTGTATATGTACCACTGCTTTTTTATCCATTCGTCTACTGATGGACACTTGGGCTGTTTCCAGATCTTAGCTATTGTAAATAGTGCTGCTACAAACATGGGGGTACATATATTCTTTCTGATTAGTGTTTCAGGCTTCTTAGGGTATATTCCTAGAAGTGTACTAGAGTCCCCTTTTCTGAACACCCTCGCCAACACTTGTTGTTTGATGATTTGTTGATAGCGGCCATTCTGACAGGTGTGAGGTGATACCTCATTGTTGTTTTAATTTGCATCTCTCTGATGATTAGCGATGTTGAGCATTCCTTCATATGTCTCTTAGCCATTTGTATTTTCTGTTTGGAGAGGTGTCTATTTAGCTCCTCTGCCCATTTTTTAATTGGGTTCTTTGTCTTTCTTTTGTTGAGTTGTATGAGCACTCTATAAATATTGAAAATTAACCCCTTATCTGATATATCATTGGCAATTATGCTCTCCCATACAGTGGGTAGCCTTTCCGTTTTGATGATTGTATCTTTTGTTGTCCAGAAGCTTTTGAGTTTGATGTAGTCCCATGTTTCTCCTTTGTTTCTATTTTTTGTTGTTGTTGTTGTTCAGATAGAACGGGAGGGAAAGAGAGGAAGAAAGAAAGAGAGAGAGAAACATCGATGTGAAGGGACACATCGAGTGGCTGCCACCCGCACGACCAACCAGGGCCGGGGACCGAACCCGGGTCTCTCTGTACCACAGGCCGGCGCTCCAACCGCTGAGCCAAACCAGCCAGGGCATGCTTTGTTTCTATTGCCTTAGGTGATGTATCAGTGAAAATTCTGCTGCGTATGATGTCTGAAATTTTATTGCCTACATTTTCTTCTAGAATTTTTATGGATTCATGAGTCACATTTAAGTCTTTTATCCATTTTGAGTCTATTCTTGTGTAGGGTATAAGTTGATGGTCTAGTTTTATTTTTCTGCATGTAGCTGTCCTGTTTTCCCAACACCATTTATTAAAGAGACTGTCTTTACTCCACTGTATGCACTTGCCATCTTTGTCAAATATTAATTGAGCATATTGCCTTGGGTCCATTTCTGGGTTCTCTGTTCTGTTCCACTGGTCTATATGCCTGTTCTTGTGCCAGTACCAGGCTGTTTTGATTATAGTGGCTTTGTAGTATAACCTGAAATCCGGTAATGTGATTCCTCCAACTTTGTTCTTCTTTTTCAAGATTGCTTTGGCTATTCGAGGCCTTTTTTGGTTCCATATGAACTTTTGAAGTACTTCTTCTAATTCTGCAAAGTATGCCGTTGGTATTTTGATGAGGATTGCATTGAATCTATAGATTGCTTTGGGTAGTATGGACATTTTAATGATGTTAATTCTTCCAATCCATGAACGCTTTTTTATATCTTCCTCTATTTCTTTTTTCAATGACCTGTAGTTTTCTGCAAATAGGTTCTTTATTTCTTTGGTTAAGTTTATTCCTAGGTATCTTAATTTTTTTGCCACAATGGTAAATGACATTGTTTTCTTAGTTTCTCTTTCTGTGAGTTTATCATTGGTGTATAAGAATGCCATCGATTTCTTGTCATTAATTTTGTATCCTGCTATTTTGCCAAATTCATTTATTAAGTCTAGTAAATTTTTGATGGAGTCTTTGGGGTTTTCTACACATAGTATCATGTCATCTGTGAATAATGACAGTTTCACTTCCTCCTTTCCAATTTGGATCCCTTTTATTCTTTCTTCCTGTCTGATTGCTGTGACTAAGACTTCCAGTACTATGTTAAATAAGAGTGGCAAAAGTGGGCATCCTTGCCTTGTTCCTGTTCTTAAGGGAAATGCGTTTAGTTTTTGCCCATTGAGTATGATGCTGGCTGTAGGTCTTTCATATATGGCCTTTATTATGTCACGATATGATCCCGCTATTCCCACATTGCTGAGCATTTTTATCAGAAATGGATGCTGGATTTTGTCAAAGGCTTTTTCAGCACCTATTGATATGATCATGTGGTTGTTATTCTTCATTTTATTTATGTGGTGTTTCACGTTTATTGATTTGTGAATATTGTACCAGCCTTGCATCCCTGGGATGAATCCCACTTGGTCATGGTGAATTATTTTTTTTGGTGTATTGCTGGATCCGATTTGCTGGTATGTTGATCAGAAATGGAAGAGGGGAAGTAACAACTGACACTACAGAAATACAAAAGATTGTTAACAACCACTATGAACAATTATATGGCAACAAATCAACAATCTAAGCAAAATGGACAAATTTCTAGAAACACATAGTCTCCCAAAACTGGACCAGGAAGAGATAGAAAACTTGAACAGACCAACAACAGAAGAAATTGAAGATGTAATCAAGACTATCCCAGCAAACAAAAGCCTAGGCCTGGATGGCTTCACGGGGTGTTTTACTGAACATTCAAAGAAGAACTAACACCCATCCTCCTCAAACTATTTCAAAAAATTCAAGAAGAAGGAAGACTTCGAAACTCGTTTTATGAAACCAGCATAATTCTAATTCCAAAACCAGAAAAAGACACTACAGAAAAAGAAAACTACAGGCCAATATCCCTGATGAACATAGATGCCAAAATCCTGAACAAAATTATATTCTTAATATAAGTTATCTAGTTTATAAAATCATAACTCTTTTCATTCATATTGAACTCTTTAAGAATTCAGAAAAATTTAGTCATTAACTAATTGAACCACCAAATAATTAAATTTTGTAATTTATAAAGCATTTAATGATTAGTTCCCTTCCCTTTTTGGATTCTAATCTGCATTTAGTTTGGAAATCTGATATTTTGATAGCATTTGTTTTTATTATTTAAGATGCTTTATGTAAAAGTAATTCAATTGATTCATTTTATAAATATAACATATTGTATGATAAAGAAAATATAAGTCTAGTTTCTAGATTCAGCCAAGTCATTCAACAACAGACATTTATTTTTTATTCAGTCATGGTTCTATTGTAGGCAATTACACTGACTGCAAAGACCTGTGAAAATGGGCAGTACAAAATAATAAAAAGCATAGTTTGATCTCTCGCAAAGGTTATGTCTATCCTAACCAGTGTGCTTTCTTTTGGAATAGATTGGTAACTATATAAATGAAGTCAATCATTAGGAAGAACTCATAATTGACTACTTTAATGGGAACATAAATCACTGCTGAAGTCACAGGGGAACTTGGTTTGTATGGATAGTTGTTTGACAGTAACACTGTGCTCCAAGCTGACCCAAAGAGATTCTCTTCAAAGCTGGTTTCTATGGTATAATTCAACTCATTCTGTGTGGTTGATTCCCTACTGAGTCCATCTATAGCTTCTGTCTTTGCTTTTGGAGACCTTTGACTTCAGAAGGTACTCTGAAGAAAAATCACAAAGGTTCTAAGAGTTACAGATGCTTCATAGCCTCTACTTAAAAAAAAAAAAGGTACTTGTGATAGAAGTGCTAAAGGATGACTCATTGGTAATACAGAATAATGTAAGCAAGTTCAATATACAGAATGTCACAATAAATAATAATTTAAATCAATAAAGTTCTGTTATGTTAAAAATATTTTTCAAAGTATAATTGTAGGTCAAATTGTAAAAATGTATAAGAGTAATCTGCCAATTATTCCTGTACTTAGCGCAATGTTTAAGGATTATTTAGAAACCACAATATTTTAAATACAAAATTCATAGATAAATATTTTAATATTTTTATTTTTGTTTCTTTTGATTTTGACAATTTGACTATCTTTGTTTTAACTTTACTTTTACTGTTGACACTATTACAGATGTCCCCATTTCCCCTTCTTTGCCCACCTCCACCAGCCCCCACCCCATCTTCCCTCTGGCCACCACCATTCTGTTGTCTCTGTGGGTCATACATACATATATGTTCTTGGGCTAATCCCTTCACCTTCTTTCATCTAATATCTCACTCCCCCTCCCTTCTGACAGCAGTCAGTCTGTTCCAATTATCCATGCTCCTTTTTCTATTTTGTCTGTCAGTTTCTTTTGTTCATTAGATTCTACATATTAGTGAGATCATATGGCATTTGTCTTTCTCTTACTGGTTTATTTCACCCAGCATAATAATCTCCAGCTCCATCCATGCTGTAGCAAAAGGTAAAATTCCCTTTTTTTTTTTACAGTCATGCAGCATTCCATTGTGTAAATGTGCCACAGTTTTTTTACCCACTAAACTACTGATGGGCACTTGGGCTGTTTCCAAATCTTGTCTATGGTAAATAATGCTGCAATGAACATAGGAGTGCATGTATATTCTGAATTGGTAATTCAGGACTCTTTGGATATATTCCCAGAAGTGGGCTTGCTGGGTCAAAAGGTAGTTCCACTTATAATTTCTTGAAGAAACTCCATACTGTTTTCCACAGTGGCTGCACCAGTCTGCATACCCACCAACAGTGCTCTAGGGTTCCCTTTTCTCCACATCCCCTCCAGCACCAGTTGTTGGTTGATTTATTGATGGCAGCCATTCTGACAGATCTGTGGCGATAGTTCATTGTGGTTTTAATTTGCATGTCTCTGATGATTACTGACGTTGAACACATTTTTGTATATATATTGGCCATCTGTATGTCCTCTTTGGAGAAGTGTCTATTCAGGTCCTTTACCTATTTTTTAAAACTGGATTGTTTGTCTTTCTGGTGTTCGGTTGTATAAATTCTTCATATATTTTGGAAATGTAACCCCTTATCAAATGTATCATTGGCAAATATTTTCTCCCATACAGTAGGTTCTCTTTTTATTTTGTTGATGGCAACCTTGAAGATTAAAGAGATTTTTTTTTTTTTGAGACATGAGGGAGAAGGTGACTTGCTCCTTGATTAGGGACTTTCCAGCCCACGGGTACAAATTTTCTGAACCCCCAACTAAGTGGTGCTCCTGGCTTGACTTTGGCCAACCAAGCTGCCCACTCAGACTATATCTGAGTGTATTTTCTTTTTTTGCGAATAAACTCTTAAGTGCTTTGCTACTATTTGGTGTTGTCTCTTGTTTGAATATGTTCCTACAAGAAGACAAGAAACAGGGGTGTAGAGACCATCTTTTGCACAGAGACCACCTCTGTCCACCTCTAACAAATTATTATAGGAAGCTGAAGAGTTTGCAGAGCAGCAATTTTCAACCTTTTTTCTCTCCTGACACACATAAATTAATTACTAAAATTCTGCAGCACAACAAAAAATATAACTTTTTTTAATCTGACAAAAAAAATATATTTAATTTTGGTTCATTCACACCAAACCCCTACCAATTGTTATGTTGGCTGTTATCACTGTTTTAATTTATAGTTTAGGGAAAAGGGGTCAGTGCACCTGAATAGTCAGCTATTACATGTTTTAAAATGTTTTGGATCCAACAGTGTGACACATTGGTTAAAAATTGCTGATCTAGGTGATTAGATGCTCTTAAAAGTTTTTTAAAAATGACACAAAAAGTATAATCTTCTAGAATAATATTTGTTGTAACAAGAAAGCTTTATTGGATTATAGTAAAGCAGCTCTAAAAATGACTTAGAAATTTGTCCTATACCACAGATATTTGAAAAGGTAATAGGACCTCTAGAAAGAATGTATGTAAGTTGTACTATTTCAGTCTTAGCAAGCAGTTAGTAATGAATAAATTAACAAACCTAGATTAAGGAAGGGACTCAGTACTAAGGCCAACATAAGTAAGTGTGTGTGTGTGTGTGTGTGTGTGTCAATGTGCCATAGAGATGAGACTTCAAGATTGCAATCTGTTGTTTAAGTATTATTTTTATGGATTTCAAATGCATAATTCTGGTGATTGCTTCTTAGCCTAATGTTTCCCTGTCTCCCAAAACTCACCTAGTGAGTACAGAACATTGTTGTTGTTTTGTTTTTATTTTTATTTTGTTTTGTCCTTATATACAGTGTAGGTATATAAGCAATCATTTGTCAACTTTATCCTTGGCTCAGTATCAGAGCATATCAATCCTGTAAACCTATACTCAGAGCATCTGAATCCTTGTGTTATGATGAGTCCACTGACTGATTTTGTTTTCATATGGAAAAGACAGAAAAAAGAGGAAAGAGAATTATACTCCCTTTCTTCAACCAATGGATCTGATTTTGGCATTTTCCTGCTTTCATAGGAGAACACAACCACATCACTGGGGAATTGTTCTTGTAATCATTTTAAATTTTCATTCTGAATTCTGAATTAAAATGTGCCTCATTTTATGCCCCAAAGTAGATGGTATCACTCAGCCAATTCATCAATATATTGAACCTAGAGTATAATAAGGAATGGGAAAGAGCAATATAAACATCCATTCACACTTAGTTAGGTGCTCACTCATAAGGTAATGCTAATAAAACCGAACACTGAAAATTGCAAATAAGGCATAACATGAATAATATACTTTCTTATGCTCAATGCAAAATAAAACCTCAGAGAGGGAAAATGGCGGTGGAGTGAATGGAAGCTACACAGATCATCTTCCAGGACCAAACTGGAATTACAACAAAAATAAAGGCAAATCGTCATGAAAAGGTAACCGAAAAGCAGCTTGGAGGACCACATAACCAGGGACACTGATTCAATCCTGGTAGGCTTGCAGAGATGCGAGACGAGGTTGGGAGCCCACAGTAGGCAGCGGCCTAGGCTGGGAGCTGTGGCCTAGGCTGGGAGCTGTGGCCTCAGCTGGGAGCAACGGCCTTAGCTGGGTGCGGCTCCCACGGGTTAAACTCCCAAGTGGCTCCACAGTGCAGAGCCAGGACAGAGGCTAAAATAGCAGCAGCCACTCACCTTGGGCTCCGGCAGAAGGAGGGCAGACTGGACTGGAACTGTGTGAGGACACTCGGGATTTGGAGGGCACTCAGAGCTTTTGCTGAGTAGCAGCCACACAGGACTGTGGTCATCTTACTCCTTCCCAGAGCTCTGGGGAGAGGCAGCAGCCCCTCCCTCGGAGATTCAACCCCACCTGATGGCCATTGAAATGCTAATTGAAGCCCATTAACAACCAGCATCTGCCCCACCCTCGGGAAATCCTCTTACACTGAGCACCTAAGGGAGTATTTTGTTTGCTTGTTTTTTTTTATCTTCACCCTAGGACATTTTTTCATTTTTTGTTCAGATAGAGTGGGAGGGAGGGAAAGGGAGAGAGAGAGAGAAACATCGACATGAAAGGGACACATTAAGTGGCTGCCACCCGCAAAACCAACCAGGGCTGGGGACAAATTGCAACTGAGGTACGTGCACTTAGCGGGAACCAAACCTGGGTCTCTCTGGACCAAAGACTGACACTCTAACCGCTGAGCTAACTGGCAAGGGTGGGAGTTTTTCATTCAACTCAGAAACCAAGGTTCTTCAGGTGACTGATACTAATAGCCTCCAGGCAAAAAGCTAGAGGATAACTAGATCATTCCCTGGGCCAGCAACTCTAACCAGGAAAGTAAGACTTGACAGTGGAGTCTAATGTGGATCCACCCTGCTTCATCCAAAACTAGGAGAGGGAGCCACAAATAGCAGAACACCTACACCCACAGGGAAAATTTGGAAGGCTCCAAAGCCCACTGTGATAGCCAAAATGGTGAAAAACAGAAACAAAAGCCAAATGAAAGAACAAGAGACATCTACTGAAGATGAGATAAATGAGGTGCAGTCAAGCAAGTTAACAGAACTAGAATTCAGAGCCATGATCTTGAGGAAGCTCAACAGCATGTGTAAGGGCATGAGCACCATGAGTAAAGACATAGAAATGTTGAAAATCAACCAGTTGAAAATTAAAAACCACCAAAAGAAATGAAGAATGACATATCAGAAATAAAGAACACATTGGAAGGTCTAAATAGCAGAGTAGAGAAAGCTGAGGACCAAATAAGTGAATTAAAAGATAGGGCAGAAAAATTCAACCAATCAGAACCAAAAGGAAAAAAAAATTAAAGAATATGAAGACAGCTTAAGAGAACTGTGGGACAACTGGAAATGTTATAACATATGCATCATAGGAGTCCCTGAAGAAGGAGAAAATGAGCAAGGGTTAGAGAATATATTTGAAAAAATAGTAACAGAAAACTTCCCTAATTTGGTCAAGGAAGAAGCCATTCAAGTTCAAGAAGCACAGAGAGCCCCAAGTAAGAAGAACCCAAACAGGCCCACACCAAGACACATAGTAATCAAAATGCCAAAAATTAAAGACAAAGAGAGAATCCTAAAAGCAGCAAGAGATAAGGAACAGGTTACCTACGAAGGAAACCCCATAAGGCTCTCAGCTGACTTCTCACAAGAAACACTACAGGCCAGAAGGGAATGGCATGAGGTAATCAAGGTCATAAAAAACAGGAATCTGAATCCAAGACTACTCTACTCAGCAAGGCTATCATTCAAAATAGAAGGTCAAATAAAGAACTTCACAGAAAAAAAACGCTAAGGGAATACATTAGCACCAAACCAGCACTGCAAGAAATGTTAAAAGGACTGCTGTAATTACCAGGAGAAATGGGAAGAAACCTAAAGCCACACTAAACAAAAATGGCAATAAATAAGTACATATTAATAATCACCTTAAATGTAAATGGACTGAATGCTCCCATAAAAAGACACAGAGTAGCTGCTTGGATAAGAAAGCATGACTCATCTATATGTTGTTTCCAAGAGACCCACCTCACAACAAAAGACTCACATAGGTTGAAAGTAAAGGGATGGAAAAAAATCATCCAAGCAAACGGAAATGAAAAAAAAGCTGGGATAGCAATACTCATATATGACAAATTAGATTTCAAAATGAAGACCATAACTAGAGACAAAGAAGGCCACTACATAATATTGAAAGAATCTAGCCAACAGAAAGATATAACCTTGACAAACATATATGCACCCAATATAGGAGCACCAAAATATATAACAAATATTCTGGAAGACTTTGAAGGAGAAATTGATAGCAATTCAGTCATAGCAGGGGAATTCAACACCCCGCTGACAACACTGGATAGATCCTCTAGAGAAAATATTAGCAAAGAAACAGAGACTCTAAATGAAGAACTAGACCAAATGGATTTAATAGATATCTACGGGAAATTACACCCCAAAACTACAGAATTCACATTCTTCTCAAGTGCACATGGGATATTCTCAAAGATAGACCACATGTTAGCACACAAAGAAAGTCTCTACAAGTTCAAGAAGATGGAAATCATATCAAGCATCTTCTCAGATCACAATGGCATGAAACTAGAAATCAATTGCAACAAGGACATGCAACGACATTTGAACACATGGAAGCTAAATAGCATGTTATTAAATAATGATTGAGAGATCAAGGAAGAAATTAAAAACTTTCTGGAATCCAATGAAAATGAACACACAACAACACAAAACCTATGGGATGCAGTGAAAGCAGTTCTGAGAGGGTAGTTCATAGCACTACAGGCCTTCCTCAAAAAGCAAGAAAAATCTCTAATAGACTACCTAACCTCACAACTTAAGGAACTGGAAAGCAAACAAAAATAAAACACTAGAGCAAGTAGAAGAAAGAAAATATTAAAGATCAAAGCAGAAATAAATGACATAGAGTCAAAACAAACAAACAAACAAACAAAAAACAAAAAAACTTCAAAGGATCAATGAAACAAAGAGCTGGTTTTTCCAAAAGATAAACAAGACTGATGGACCCTTAGCTAGACTCACCAAGGAACAAAGAGAGAGAACCCAAAATACACAAAATCTGAAATGAAAGAGAAGTAACAACTGACACCACAGAAATACACAACATCATCAACAACAACTATGAACAATTATATGGCAACAAATTCGACAATCTAAGTGAAATGGGCAACTTTCCAGAAACACATAGTCTCCCAAAACTGGACCGGGAAGAGATAGAAAACTTGAACAGACAACAACAGAAGAAATTGAAGATGTAATCAAGACTCTCCCAGCAAACAAAAGCCCAGGCCCGGATGGCTTCACGGGGGAGTTTTACCAAACATTCAAAAGAAGAACTAACACCCATTCTCCTCAAAATATTTCAAAAAATTCAAGAAGAAGGAAGACTTCCAAACTTTTTATATGAGGCCAGCATAATTCTAATTCCAAAACCAGGAAAAGACACTACAAAGAAAAGAAAACTACAGGCCAATATCCCTGATGAACATAGACGCCAAAATCCTGAACAAAATATTAGCAAATCAGATCCAGCAACACATCAAAAAAATTGTTCACCATGACCAAGTGAGATTCATCCCAGGGATGCAAGGCTGGTACAATATTGGCAAATCAATAAATGTGATACACCACATAAACAACAGGAAGAATAAAAACCACATGATCATATCAATAAAGGCCAAAAAAGCCTTTGACAAAATCCAGCATCCATTTCTGATAAAAATGCTCAGCAGTGTGGGAATAGAGGGATCATATCTAGACATAATAAAGGCCATATATGAAAGAAATACATCCAACATCATACTCAATGGGCAGAAACTAAAAGCGTTTCCCTTAAGAACAGGAACGAGACAGGGATGCCCACTTTCTCCACTCTTATTTAACATAGTACTGGAAGTTTTAACCATAGCAATCAGACAGGAAGAAAAAATAAAAGGCATCCAAATTGGAAAGGAGGAAGTGAAACTGTAATTATTCACAGATGACATGATACTATACATAGAAAACCCCAAAGACTCCATCAAAAATTTACTAGACTTAATAAATGAATTTGGCAAAGTTGCAGGATATAAAATTAACGTCAAGAAATCGACAGCATTCTCATACACCAATGATGAACTAACAGAAAGAGAAACTAAGAAAAGAATCCTATTTACCATTGTGATGAAAAAATTAAGATACCTAGGAATAAACTTAACCAAAGAAATAAAGAACCTATTTGCAGAAAACTACAGGTCATTGAAAAAAGAAATAGAGGAAGATATAAAAAAGTGGAAGCACATACCTTGTTCATGGATTGGAAGAATTAACATCATTAAAATGTCCATACTACCCAAAGCAATTTATAGATTCAATGCAATCCTCATCAAAATACCAGTGACGTATTTCACAGAACTAGAACAAATACTTCAAAAGTTCATTTGGAACCAAAAAAGACCTCGAATAGCCACAGCAATCTTCAAAAAGAAGACCAAAGTCGGAGGGATCACATTACCAGATTTCCGTTTATACTACAATGCCACTGTAATCAAAACAGGCTGGTACTGGCACAAGAATAGGCCTATAATCCAGTGGAACAGAACAGAGAACCCAGAAATGGACCCAAGGCAATATGCTCAATTAATATTTGACAAAGGTGGCAAGAGCATACAGTGGAGTAAAGACAGTCTCTTTAATAAATGGTGTTGGTAAAATTGGACAGCTACGTGCAAAAAAATGAAACTAGACCATCAACTTACACCCTACACAAGAATAAACCCAAAATGGATAAAAGACTTAAATGTGACTCATGAATCCATAAAAATCCTAGAAGAAAATGTAGGCAGCAAAATATCAGATATCATATGCAGCAGAATTGTCACTGACACATCACCTAAGGCAATACAAACAAAGGAGAAAATGAACACATGGGACTACATCAAACTCAAAAGCTTCTGCACAGCTAAAGATACAGTCATGAAACTGGAAAGGCTACCCACTGTATGGGAGAGCATAATTGCCAATGATATATCAGATAAGGGGTTCATTTCCAATATATATAGAGTGCTCATACAACTCAACAAAAGGAAGACAAAGAACCCAATTAAAAATGTGCTAAGAAAATAAATAGACACCTCTCCAAACAGGACATACAAATGGCTAAGAGACATATGAAGAAATGCTCAACATCACTAATCATCAGAGAGATGCAAATTAAAACAACAATGAGGTATCACCTCACACCTGCCATGGGGACTTTAGTACACTGCTGGTGGGAATGCAGACTGGTGCAGCCACTATGGAAAACAATATGGTGTTACCTCAAAATATTAAAAATTGAACTTCCATTTGACCCAGTGATCCCACTTCTAGGAATATACCCTATATGAGTCATGCTTTCTTATCCAATCAGCTACTCTGTGTCTTTTTATGGGAGCATTCAGTCCATTTACATTTAAGGTGATTATTGATATGTACTTATTTATTGCCATTTTTGTTTAGTGTGGTTCTATTTTTCTTCCCATTTCTACTGCTAATTACAGCAGTCCTTTTAACATTTCTTGCAGTGCTGGTTTAGTGCTAATGTATTCCCTTAGCCTTTTTTTTTTTTTTATCTGGGAAGCTCTTTATTTGACCTTCTATTTTGAGTGATAGCCTTGCTGGGTATTGTAGTCTTGGACTCAGATCCTTGTTTTTCATGACCTTGATTACTTCATGCCATTCCCTTCCGGCCTGTAGTGTTTCTTGTGAGAAGTCAGCTGAGAGCCTTATGGAGTTTCCTTTGTAGGTAATCTGTTGCTTATTTCTTGTTGTTTTTAGGATTCTCTCTGTCTTTAATTTTTAGCATTTTAATTGCTATGTGTCTTGGTGTGGGCCTCTTTGGGTTCTTCTTACTTGGGACTCTCTGTGCTTCTTGACTTGAATGGCTTCTTCCTTCACCAAATTAGGGAAGTTTTCTGTCACTATTTTTTTTGAATATATTCTCTATCCCTTGCTCATTTTCTTCTTCTTCGGGGACTCCTATGATGCAAATATTATTACATTTCCAGTTGTCCTACAGTTCTCTTAAGCTGTCTTCCTGTTTTTTAATCGTTTTTTCCTTTTGGTTTTCTGATTGTTTGATTTTTTCTACCCTGTCTTCTAATTTACTGATCCGGTCCTCAGCTTCCTCTACTCTGCTTTTTAAACCTTCCAATGTGTTTTTCATTTCTGATATTTAATTTTTTATCTCTTCTTGATGGTTTCTAATTTCCAATTGGTTTATTTTTAGTGTCTCTATGTCCTTACTCATGCTGTTGAGCTTTCTGAAGATCATGGCTCTGAATTCTAGCTCTGTTAACATGCCTAATTGCTCCACATTGATCTCATCTTTGGTGGAGGTGTCTTGCTCTTTCATTTGGCTTCTGTTTCTGTGTTTCACAATTTGGTTCTCACAGTGGCCTTTGGAGCCTGTGAAGTTCTCCCTGTGGGTGTTGGTGTTCTGCTGTTTGTGGCTCCCTCTCCTGTGTTTAGATGAGCGAGGGAGGACCCATGTTAAACACCACTGTCAAGTCTTACTTTCCTGGTTAGAGTTGCCAGCCCAGGAAAGGTACTGTTATCCTCTAGCTTTTTGCCTGGATCCAGCAGTTGAGGTTACTTGATGGGTTTTGGGTTGTCAGTTGATTGGAAAACTCCCTCAGGTGCTCAGCATAAGGTGATTTCACCAGGGTGGGGCAGATGCTGGTTGTTAATGAGCCTCAATTAGCACTTCAGTGGCCCACAGGTTGGGGTTGGATCTCCGAGGGAGGGGCTGCTGCCTCTCTCAGAGCCCTGGGAAGGAGCAATATGGCCACCGTCCTGCGTGGCTGCCCTCAGCCAAAGCTCTGAGCGCCCTCCAAACCCCGAGTGTCCCCACACAGCTCCAGTCCAGTCCGCCCTCCCTCTGCTGGAGCCCAAGGTGAGTGGCTGTGGCCGTTTCAGCCTCTGTCCCGGCTCCGCTGTAGAGCCGCCTGGGAGTGTGACTCGAGGGCCCTGTTCCCATCTAAGGCCGCTGCCGAGCTGCCGACCGTGGGCTCCCAGCCCCCGTCTCGCGCCTTCGCAAGCCTACCGGGATGGAGTCAGTGTCCCTCGTTGTATGGTCCTCGAGAGCTGCTTTTCTGTTGGTTTTTCCCATCGATTTGTCTGTGTTTTAGTTGTAATTCTAGTTTGGTTCTGGGGGACGGTCTGTGTAGCTTCTGTTCTCTCCACCGCCATTTTGGAATCCTCTAGAAAATGTTTCTTTGATATGAGGTATACATTTAAGCTTTCTTTTTTTTTTTTGGTACATGCTCCTAACAGGAACTGAACCCGGACTCTCTGTTCCGCAGGCTGATGTTCCAACCACTGAGCGAAACCGGCCAGGGCATAAGCATATTTATATCTTGCCATAATAAATGTTCTGCATTTGGTTTGCCATATTTTCTAGCATTCCTTTCCCTCTTAAAGTGCATATATTCTCTCCAAAATTTCTGAAAATACAATTGTAATGTATTCTATGTAATATAAATATTATTTAAAATCATGTTATTCATTGGTTTTCTAGCAAAATGCAGGGAACTAAGAGAGGGAAAGATAGGAGCTTTGTTGTGAGGAAGGGAGCAAGGGGGAAACAAAGACCTTGAGCAGTGGCTTGTTTTGAAAATGCGTTAAAGTAGACCCTAGTCAGGAAGCACAAAGATGCTACAAAAAAAGGTAAGAGGAAGGAACTCCGAGCCTCACGGCTTAGATGGGAGTATGCACTTATCTCCAATGGCAGATTCGGTGGAAGTATATTAAAACAAAGAAACAAATAGTATATGGATTAGAACTATATACCGTGTATTCATTAATATTTCATAACTTAGTTTTATTCTGTAATGAACATTATAATAATTATTCTTGAGTCATTGCTAAAAGGTCTTGAATATAAAATGCGAGTGAGTTATTAGGCACACATCAAAGCTCTATTTTGATAATTATTTATATTATTAGTTGTATAATTACTGACAAAAATATATTTGAATCATTTCATTCAAATAAATGTTTATAAGTACATGGGGTTCTAGCTCCAGGAATACCAACATTCAATGAAGAGTAAGTTTATTGTATACGCAAGAAGTATGGAAATTATAACATTTCTTTTTTACCTGATTGAAGAAAATTGTAGACACTATAACATATATACACTATTAAATTGTTTCCTGGTCAGAAATAGCTTAATACATACAAAACAAAGTTTAAAAGATAAAATAAGTAAAGATTACTCAGTGCAAACATTTGTTTTGCACATAAATAATATAAAATGCAAATTTGTGTGCCATTGGGTTTAGATCATCCAGAAATAAATATTTACATTTAAATGTTTACTTATATTTATGTTTATATTTGTATCCAGATTATTATTACTATTAATGAGATTTCATAAGATATTTGCTGGTAAATAATACCCATTATAATGCAAAGTAGTCAATGTAATATTAAATTTTATTTTCAATATATTCTTTAAAGATGCCATGATTCTTTTTTTCAGTTTTATCACTTTTTCTTTACTCAATAGCTTTTATATCCTGTTGCTTCTTTTCATATTCTCTGCATTTTCTTTTTCTTTCCTTTTTCTGAAAAATATTCTACTCCCTGCTTCATAATTCATTCCTTCATCTATAGATTAAATGAGGAATAGTACAACTAATTTAGAAAACAGCATAAATATCTTGTTTATCCACGTGACTATAACATTATCTCCTCTAGAAAAATCTCCACTAACTTCCCATCTAAAGTGGCATCTCTTGTCATTCTTTATTTTTGTATGATTGCGTATTCTTCCTAATACCACATCCTAACATTTATATATGTGAAATATTTACATATATGTATACATACATATATTTCAGATTCTTTAATCACTTTATATAACCCTCACTACTACTTATTAAATTGCTTTAGTCCTTGTTTTGCTACGTGATATTTATGTTTTTCTTTTTTTCCAACTTGAAAAACTGTCAGCTGCAAGTAACAAAAATATAATTAATAGGAGCTTAACTACACAGAGATATATTATTTCACTTACCAAGAAGTAAGAGGGGAGTGGTTGCTGGCATCAATTTGCTCAACAAAATCTTCCCGGAACTGTTCTTTCCTGTCATTCTCTACACCCGTAGCCTTTGCTGTTTTGTTCTCATTTTGTCTCCTCATGATTACAATAGCACTACCACAATCTTTACTATCAAATCTGTATTTCAGGCAAGGGTAGCAAGATAAAGCCTTTCTCTTGCACCTTTTCAAAGAAGTAAAAGTTTTGCCATCAGTTTCCTAACAGACTTGCTCTTAAGTTTTTCTGGCTGGAGCTGGATGTATCTTCCCCATGAACAAAGTCAGGGGAGAAAGGGAGGTTGTAAACCCCCCTGGCGATAGGCTGTGCCACCCTGGTGTCTTCTATGCCTGTATTGGTATTTCTAGCTCCTGAGCTCTGTGAGGACTTTGGCACTTTAATTTATCTTCGCAAGACTGTGCCAAGCACTGTTGAATAGTTTGAAATAGAATTAAATTGGATGATCTTTTCTGTGATTTATCTTAAAAATGACCATCCTGTTGTGCTCTTAGGCCCTAACAATGATTGATTTAAAACAAAGGAACAAGGAAACCATACCGTCAGTCCTTCTTAGCGGTGATTCTGAATCGTTTGTTCAGTTAAACGATGTCTAACAATCTATTTATTTGTCAGGCTTCCCTTACAAATGTAGACACTGATAGCAAAGTTTTTTTTTTTATTACCTATGAATTCATATCGATTTTAAATCCTGCCAAAGACACTCACTAAAGCACCAAAATTTTTACCAGATTTTTATAAAGTATTAAAAGTGATGAAGTAAATGAAACCAACTTCTTTCACAAATAAAATAATTATAGCACATCTGGCAGCATTTCTGCTGGTCCTGCCCTGCTGATTTTTCTCAGTAGGGACTTGGGCTCCAGATGTTGCCGACGCAGTTGGATGATCACCCACAGTCTATCATCCTAAGGCACAAGGGCCAGAGCCAAAACCGACTCAAAATTCCTGATGCCAAAAATTTTCAGAACAGCTGTAGTGCCTTAAAAAACAAGTGATCAGGTCATGAATTGTCAAAAGTCAACTTTGTAGAACTTATTTTATTTATGAAAATATGAAAAGAAGTTATAAATTGCTTAACTTGTTTCTGTAAAATATCTATAAATTTTTATCATAAAATTCCTTACTCACTATAAGTTGGTGTCATGAATATCAGCTCTCATTTTATCCTCTAGATGCAAGAGAAAACTATTCTATTTGAGATAGAATGAGTATCTCTATACCAGATACTTTCTTGAAGTCAGAAAATAAGATTGCTTAAGATATTATGAAACATACATTCTATTTTCCTCTGACTTGAGAGTTTTATTTAAAGAAATAAAAAATATATAAACATATTAAAATATGTATTTTCTGTGTGTGATGCTACTTTCACACAGAAATTTCTGTGTGTGATGCTTCCTCTTCTCTCACAACTAGGGAAAAATTTATAAATAATTTCTTAGGGAAAAATCAAGGTTTAGCTTTGTTCATGGTCCAAGCCCTACTTCAACAAAATACCATTATATGATACTTCTCTATTTTCTTTTCTTGAAACCAGATCCTAAGGTACTACACTTCTCTTTTATTTCCTTCTACATTGTTTAATTTCCTTGCTAATCACTTCTCATAATATTAGTGATAAAATAAATTAATTAAATGCTTAACTTAATTACTTGTTATTATTAAAGGGTATGGTTAAAAGTGAAAAAAAAATATGACATGTTTATATATTATAATTTATTTCATTTTTACCTCACCCACAACTTCTGTATTAGCTTTCCATTGCTGCTAAACAAATGGCCACAAACTTAGTGACCTAAAATAACATAAATTTAGTACTTTACTGTTTTGGACGTCGTAAGTCCTAAAATTCATAAGAATGTATTTATTATGGAGGCTTTCTCTCTCTCTCTCTCTCTCTCTCTCTCTCTCTCTCTCTCTCTCTCCTTCTCTCTCTGTCTCCCCACCCTTACTTTCATCAATACATCTTTTCTGACTGCAACCCTACAGTCTGTCTCCCTTTAATAAGAACCCTTGTAATTACATCAGACCAATCCAAACAATCTGGATAATTTTTTCAGCCTAAAATCATTAACTCAATTATATCTGATAAACCCCTTTACTGTGAAAAACTACATATTTACAGATATGTGGGATTAGGATGCAGACATCATTTGACCACCGTTAATCTACCCACCCAACCTTCTTTTTAATTATTGCATAAAATTATTATGTAAAAGGGTCATCTCACATAACCAGCTGTCACCTACTAGATGCTAACTACCTAGAAATGAACTGAAAACATGTACATAGAGAAAACAAATAAAGAAATGAAGTATATTTAGTCAATTTTACATTCTTTATTCATAGAAGAATGTATTGATCCTTACTTCATTAATAATTTTTTATGGTTTGATTTTCTTGAACCACAGAGATTTAGGTATACAAGATTATAAAGAGAAAGTTCTGATGCAGAAGGAGTTGTGACAGGTAGAAACTAAAAGCCTGATAGTCTTCCTGGGGCCAAGGGTTAAATTCCAAAGAATCAAACCCTTGAGTCATGAGCAAACTTTTAGTACTCATGTGTAAATCTTATGGTATTTTTATAATATCTATAATGAGTATGGAGTAGTAGAACATAGAAAAGGTAAAATTAACATAAAAGCTCAAATTTGTTTAGCCCATTTAAGAAACTCGGCAGAATTATTTACATTTGGGAAATATTTTTATACAAGTGTCCAAGAGCATTAATTATTTTGTTTAAAACGGGAAGCACTTTCTATCTAAAATATTTACTTATATGAAATATGGCACTAGTGATACCAAATACCTGCAGTTTTTCTCTGTTACTAAACTGGCAACATTCCCTTGGCATGATTAAATAATTTGCTAATAACTTCATAATTTTACACCTAAAAGAACAATTATATAGATATAGGTATATGGAAAAAAAACACATTCAAAATATGTTCGTATAGTAGATATTCAACCTTGAAGCCTGAACGAAGTTTCTGGTTATATATTAGGTTGAAGTGAAACCTTTAACTAGGCTCTCAAGAATATATACCATTTGAGCCCTGGCCGGTTTGGCTCAGCGGTTAGAGTGTCTGCCGGCGGTCCGAAGAGACCCGGGTTCGGTTACCGCTAAGGGCACATGACTTGGTTGCAGTTTGTCACCAGCCCTGGTTGGGTTGTGTGGGTGGCAGTTACTCGATGTGTCCCTTTCACGTTGATGTTTCTTTCTCTCTCTCTCCCTCCCACTCTATCTGAACAAAATATCAAAAAATGTCCTCGGGTGAGGATTTAAAAAAAAAAAGAATATATACATTTGACTAGGACAATATAGAAAGTCTGTGGTACTAATCAACTAGTTATCTTTCTTGTTTCAACCTATCATGAGTATTCTTTAATTGATATTCTAATTGCAAACTGATTTTTTATGTGTAGAAATAAATTAAGAATATGGAGTGAGGTATTTAATAATAAAATGGTAATTTTTTATCAGCTCTAAAATTTATGAAATTTTCTTCTGACAAATAAAGAGTTGTAAACATTATTTTAACTTGACTTCATTTTGCATTTATACAGTTTAAGGAATACTTATTCTATTTGGTCTTTCATGAATCTCTAGTTATCTTTCTCTACTTACTTTTGTTTGTAGTTATGTTATGAAAATTTTAATTTGACTATATATTTTTTTCTCTCATAAATTCGGGATATAAGCAATCAATCTTTACCTCCATCATGCTGCCACAAATTACATTAGTTGTCAAGTGAGAAGAAAATCAGCTCAAATGCTTGATTTTGCAATATGCACATTATAATAGAATTACCTTAGTTGCTGCTCATCTATCATTTTCAAGCAGTCTTTTAAAAAGACATAAGCAGATGTCAGACATCTGCAAGTTTCAGGTGACAAGTCATATTGAGAGAATAATTTAAACTTCGAAGGTAAAAATGAAAATCTTAGTTACCTTATGTTCATGTGGAATTCTAAAAAGTATTAGAATAAGAATTTCCTTTCTTAAGGTTTTTATATGTTTTATACACACATAACTACATTTATAGGCTTCGTATGCACATCAAGGAGAAAGAGAATGAATGACAGAAAAGAAGGATGAACTCTTTGAGTTTTAACCATGTGTATTATCTTCAATGGCTATTCTAAATTCCTTGAGACTATGTAACCAAAACCCAGGTTTGGCTGCCTGCTACAATTATAGCCAAAACTCATGAGACAGGTGCTGGTGAGAAATGAAAGATCTTTATTCAAGTGTCAGCCACCTGATAAGATGAGGGACTCTTGTCCCAGAGCCCATTTCTCTCACTCTCAGAGCAGACAGAGGTTTTTATAAGAAGAGAGAGAAAAAGTAGAACAAAGAAATCAACAGGAGGGAGTTGAAAAATTCTCTATGTGCAGGCCAGCACAGTCTATTCTGATAAGGACCTTGAAACTGGTCAAGCAATGGTCTGGTGTGTATCCTCCTGGTTTTTGTTTGAAGATCAGCAAATCTGAAGGTTGGAGTCTGTATCTTCTGAATTTAGTTCCTAGGACTCATATACAAAAGTGCTGTTTATCTATAAGCTACATATTAGTCACAGTCAACATTTACAGAAACAATGTCAGAAGAATGGGGAGGTGAGTTACAATTTTCCGCTGTTGCAACTAGATTAGGAGACCTAAATGCATTGATTTGGGTAGAAGGAATTCACATAAGAAAGTATAATATTTGTTTTTCTGTAAATGATAGGTAACAATATTATGCATGTTTGGAGTAGACCAGAAAGAAGGGATTAAGTAATTCAAGCTAAAATTTATTAACTGAGTTCATGCTTTATATTGTATAATTCCTTTTGCAATGCTCTTGTTACCAGCACAATAATTTGCTTATTATTTAACAGGAAAGAAAAAAAGGGAAGATTAACTAATTTAATATTAGCTAATCCCTGCATGGTTTATCCCCCTCATGGAAGAAGGGTCTGGACAAAGGCATCTTAGACACGTGCTCAATGGGGTCTGAATGATGTGGGAGGTGCCTACCTTTCCATCACACCTAGGAGGGAGTCAGTGGCCCAAATAGATGTGACCACTGCAAACACTTGGCTCCCTTCCCCTCGCTCTCTTGCTGGTCAAGCTAGACTCCTGGTTTGCAGGGCTCCCATGTGCTGTATCTGTCATGTGGCCTACAGTCATGTGGGACCCATACAATGGACTGATAGACTAAATCTAGCCCAGTCCTAATGAACCCAGCTACATTATGGAACGGACACTCTGGACTTTGGCCTTATTTCTGGCCTCACTAAATCCCCAACTGCCCCCCTTCCAGGATTGGACCAAGGAACATGAAACTTTACAAACCCACACATGTAATTCCACACCAATCAAACCTTCTATTCTCCCTTTTATGTCTTGGAAAATTCACTTTTTACAGATGTTCTAAGAACCTCCTGACCACAAATGTCAGAGGCATCTGGCTGCCTCTTCCCTCCAGTAACACTATGATACTAGACTCTACTATTATTTAAATTTGAAAAGTAATATTGCAGGGGTTATGCATGGTAATTACTATGTAAAGTCAAAATGTTACCAGAGGCTGCATTCCTTCAATGGTGTCGCAGGCAAAGAATTTCAGGAACACATGCAGAGGAGTTTAGCGAGAATGGTTGGAGCAGAAAGTGACTAGAGACTGTACCTTCTTAGACAGGCAGAGAGAGCAGGCAGGCTAGGATAGCAGCTTCCCTGAGGTCCTTGCTAAGCCTCCCTATTCATTCTTGGGTTTGGAAAAGAACAGGCTTTCTTTTAAACTATACAATCTCTTTATTGAATTTTCTAGAGGCTTTTACCTTTCTCCAATCTGTGTCTTTTCCCAGATTTCCCCAGGGTAGTCTCCTCCGCATTTTTGGTCTCCATTTGTGCTTTTACTGTGCTTGCCTCGTATGTCTGCTCTGTCATTTGGCTTCTACTGAGCGTGAACTCAGTGAAAGGAATTCCACCTTGCTAACTTCTCCTTCCTCTTGCTAGTTAGGCTGAATAGTGCCAGTTACCCCCCTAAAATGGCTGTAAGGCTGTCTTTCCTGCCTAGTCTACTAGGCAAGATACTGTCCAGAAAGATGTGGGTTACTCCCAGGGTGACCATGAAACTGCTGTTGCCCTGACTTAGTCGTGCCTAATTTGCCCTCTTCCCTTTTGTTAATAACTAACTGCTTTATCTAACAATATAGGAAGTAAACACCAGAGGTTTGGGATTTGAATATATTCATGTATTCCACAAATGCGCTATGCAGTTGTCAGGACACAGAGGATACAAACTCCATCCACCATTGATTGTACATGCTATTGGAGGAATCATAGGGCACAGTGATTAATAGTTAATATATCAAGTTATGGTGGATAGTCAGAAAAAAAAAGTAAAGAGAAGCTAAGGAATTAAAGAAATAAGGTTTACAGTCACCTGAAGGAGAAACATCTGCTGCAGAGTAATTAGCAAGCATGTTCAAGAAAAAGTTAGGAGGCTAAGAGGTCGGCACTAAAACTCTGATGTGATAGGTTTAGATTAGAAGAGGCACAAGACAGTGTGTGGTCTAATCTTACAGACTCTAGTTGGTACCTGATGTGTTGTCTCACAGAGAAGCCCACTGGACAATTTTGATCAAAGAAGGGACACACCATGGCTTACATTTTAAAAAGTGCACTCTGCTGACTATTGGTAGAAGTTGTACTAAAGAAAGGGTGAAAATATAAGAAGGGAGGCCAAATAAGAGGCTAAGGCTAATTGTCTAGGAGACAAAATATGTCTGCATGAATGAAAAGCATAGTGGTGGAGCTGTTTAAAAACTTGCAACTATTGCCTGGCTGGTATGGCTCAGTGGTTGAGCAGTGACCCATGCAGCAAGAGGTCGCCAATTTGATTCCCAATCAGGGCACATGTCCAGGTTGTGGGCCAAATCCCCACTGTGGGGCATGCAGGAGGCGGCCACTTGATGTTCTCTCTCATAGATGTTTCTCTCTCTCTCTCTCTCTCTCTCTCTCTCTCCCCCTCTCCCTTCCTCTTTCTAAAATCAATAAAGAAAAGAAAATTAAAATGTTGCAACTATTTTGAAAGAATCTCTACAAGTTTTTCTGGCTTGTTGGACATTGATGAAAAACAAATAGAGATGCCAAGTAACAAGTTTCATATTGAAGTCTGGAGGGCTATAATATAAAAATTGTGATAAGGATAGAGATTATAATTGGAAAGACCTTCGCCCTGGGTCTGGATGACATGCCTGGAGACCAAGTGCAGGTGTAGCAGGTATAAAATAGAGCCAAATGGGCAAGGCACTAGAGGATGCTGACATTTACTATCAAGCAGAAAAGGAGGAGTCTGGAAACGTAAGTGAAGGTAGAGCGAGCAGTGAGTTCTAAAAGAAACAAGTAGGAAGTACTATCTTAAAATCAAAGAACAATGACAGAATTTCTTTTATTTTACTTTAATATAATTAAATAAACAGTGGACTTTGTTGACTGTAACATGAACAGTATCAATAGAAAAGTGGGGAACATAAGTCAGTCTGAGGTGAGTTAGAGTGAGTGGGCAATAAAGAAGAAAAAAACCCCAGCAAAGGGAGTGGATTAGAGGGGCAGTAGCTGATATGGGGTGTGTGGCTGAGGTTTATTGTTGGTGTTGGCATTGGGGGGGAGAGTTATTTTCACATCAAACTTTGTATGAACCAAGGAATGCAGGCAGCCTCTGGTAGTGAAAAAGGCAAGAAAACAGATTGGCCCCTAGAGACTTGAGAAAGAGTGCAGCCTTGCTGACACTTTAATTTTAGTCCCTTATGCCACAGTTTTGGAATTCTAACCTCCAGAACTGTAAGAGAACAAACGTGTGTTGTTTTAAGCCATAAAGTGGTAATTTGTTAGCTGTAGAAAATGAATATACAAGGTTTGACTGTGGGGAGATAAGGAAGTCAAAAATAAGCCCTTCTTTCCTAGAGAAGATGGTGTCCTCTGAGATGGGAATAGAGCACAGAGAATGGGAGGTAAGAGAACAGAAGAGCATTCAAACAGTTTTCATATAAAGACTAGAAAATATAGCCAAAAGTAAAGTAACAGAGTTTCTCATGAAATGAAAGAGAAAAATAGCCTCATCTTTTGTGTTGGTTTTCCTAAGCAATATTCAAAAGTTTGGATGCAGAAGAGAGAGGCATATGTGGTGACCCATCCAGAAGTTTTTTCCATGTAGTAAAAGGAAGTTTAAGATACACAAGTGACTTGAGAGCATTGGCTGGGGAGCGTGTTTTATGATGAGCAATGAATCAAGTGTAGACCAGAAGTTCTGAAGCCAGAAAGGGGTTGCTGAATAGTGCTCACAAAGGTGACATCAAATGGTTTGGAGCTAAACCGGTTGAGGTTTTTAGGAAGGGGAGGGATTGAATGGATGCACAGTCATGGAATATGGTCATCAGAGAGGGGGCAGTAGTGAGGAGGGAAGAATCAGAGTCCAGGATTTTGCATGATTTATTATGTTCATTTTACTTAGTGTATAAAAGCACTAATATACCTAATTGAAGAAAAGAGAAAAATATTTGAAGTACAAAAGTTTTTATTCAAGGATAGTAAATCACCACGAATTTAACATATGGCAGCAAGAAAGGGGTGGAGAAGATGGTAGAGTGGCATTTTTCAGGTGGAGCAGATGTTTTTCTAAAGGAGCAATTTTTCAAAAAGGAGGAATTAATGATTTGGAAATTTCCAACGAGAAACAAGAATGATATTATGGCTATCTATTTAGATGAGAATATGTGTGTGTGTGTGTTGATTTTTTTGAAAAGTGCATGAAGCCAGTTGTTAAAAATAATCATTTGTGACACAAAGCTTTTAAAATCTCTTTTCATAAGCAGGACATGCCAAGCAATAAACCACAGTAAAATAACATTACTAAGAAATTCTTAATGTACCGATCATTTATTTCACCAGAAATTTTAAAAGACAGACAGAATGAGAAAATTTTTTGAAGGTATGATAACAAATAGATGTTATAGTATGCTTGATCATCTGTTTTAATTCCTGTATCTCGTAAGGGACCTCAGTGTACTTCTACTAATTGCAATGCTGAAATTGATGCTAGAGTAATAAAACACACTGGAGGAACAAATCAAAGCATGTAATGGAGGCTTTATCACACCCTTAGGTAGAAGAGTTTTGGACAGATATGGACCCCAAAGAATTAATGGAATCCTCAGGTGCAGCCCCTCTACAAAAAGATTCATTTCTATTAAATTTTGGCTGCCCAGAATTTGAATCTTGGGGATTTTTAGTACACCATAAAATTCCCAATTAATTATGTTAATTAAAGTATTTTAATTAAACCAATCATTAATCCTTGATTAAACATAAATCAGGGAGGATGTGAAAATAGAGGTGGAGTGAATGGAAGCTACACAGACGATCTCCCAGGACCAAATGGGAAGTACAACTACAATAAAGACAAATCCTCAGAAAAAAGCAACAGAAAAGGAACACCACAGGACCATATAACTAGGGACACTGGTAAGATCTGTGGAGGCACGAGAGGGTGGCAGGCTGGGAACCCAGGGACAGCAGCAGTCTTAGAAGTGAGTAGTGCCCTTGGGGAATAAAGACCAAGCCATCTCCACAGAACAGAGAGCCCAGACAGAGTGCTAAAATAGCCACAGCAACTCACCTGGGGGCTATGGCAGAGGGAGGGCAGACTGGGCTGGAACTCTGTGGGGACACCCAGGATTTGAAGGGAACTCAGAATTTTTGCTGAGTTGTGGACACAAAGGATGGTGGCCAGTGTGCTCCTTCCCCAAGCTACGGGGAAAAGCAGCAGTGCCCGCCCCCCCAAGGAGATTCAGCCTTTCCCAGGTGTAGCAAAGAAATGCAAATTGATGCTCATTAATAACCAGCATCCTCTGGAAATCCTCTTATGCAGAACACCAGGGCTAGTAAGACTTGACAATGGTGTTTAATGTGGGCCCACCCAGGCTCATGCAAAAACAGTAGAGGGAGCAGAATACCAACCAACACCCACACAGAAAATTTGGCAGGTTCCAAAACCCACTGAGATAGCCAAAATGGGGAAATAAAGAAACAAATCACAAATGAAAGAACAAGAGAACTCTATCGAAGATAAGATAAAAAATGCAGTTAAGCAAATTTTCAGAGGTAGAGTTCAGAGCCATGATCTTGAGGAAGCTCAATAGCATGAGTAAAGACATCAGTACCATAAGTAAAGATATAGAAACATAGAAAACCAACCAAGTGGAAATGAAGAATGATATAGCAGAAATTAATAACACATTGGAAGGACTAACCAGCAGAGTAGAGGAAGTTCAGGACCAGATCAGTGAATTAGAAGACAGGGTAGAAAAAATCAACCAATCAGAAAACCAAAAGGAAAAAACAATTAAAAAACAGGAAGATAGCTTCAGAGAACAGTGGGACAACTGGAAACGTAATGACATTCACATCATTGAAGTCCCCAAAGAGGAAGAAACTGAGCAATGGTTAGAGAATATATTGAAAGAAATAGTGACCAAAAACTTTCCTAACTTGATAAAGGAAGAAGGCATTCAATTCAAGAAGCACAGAGAGCCCCAAGTAAGAAGAACCCAAACAGGCCCACACCAAGACACATAGTAATTAAAATGCCAAAATTTAAAGACAAAGAGACAATCCTAAAGGCAGCAAGAGATAAGCAACAGGTTACCTACAGAGGAAACCCCATAAGGCTCTCAGCTGATTCTCAACAGAAACACTACAGGCCAGAAGGGAGTGGCATGAAGTAATCAAGTCATGAAAAACAGGAATCTGAATCCAAGACTACTCTATTCAGCAAGGCTATCATTCAAAATAGAAGGTCAAATAAGGAGCTTCCCAGAAAAAAAAAAGGCTAAGGGAATATATTAACACCAAATCAGCACTGCAAGATATGCTAAAAGGACTGCTGTAATTAGTAGAAGAAATAGGAAGAAAAATAGAACCACAGTAAACAAAAGTGGCAATAAATAAGTACATATCAATTATCGCCTTAAATGTGAATGACTTGAATGCTCCGATAAAAAAGACACAGAATAGCTTACTGGATAAGAAAGCATGACTCACATATAGGTTGTTTACAAGAGACCCACCTCACAATAAAAGACTGACATAGGTTGAAAGTGAAGGGATGGAAAAAAATCTTTCAAGCAAATGGAAAGCCAAAAAAAGCTGGCATAGCAGTACTCATATCTGATAAAGTAGATTTCAAAATGAAGGCCATAACTAGAGCCAAAGAAGACCATTAAATAATACTGAAAGAAAGATATAACCTTGGTAAACATATATGCACCAAATATAGGAGTACTAACATATATTAAAAATCTTCTGGAGGACTTCAAAGGAGAGAAATCAACTTCAATACAATCATAGAAGGAGTCTTCAACACCCCGCTGACATCACGGGATATATCATTTAGACAAAAAATAAATAACAAGAAAAGACATACTCTAAATGAAACGCTAGATCAAATGGATTTAATAGATATCTACTGAGAATTACACCTCAAAATGGCAGAATTCACATTCTTCACAAGTGCACATGGGGCATTCTGAAATATACACCACATGTTAGGGCACAAACTAAGTTCCTACAAGTTCAAAAAGATTGAAATCATATCAAGCATCTTCTCAGATCAAAATGGCATGAAACTAGAAACCAATTGCAACATACATGCAAAGATATTTGAACACATGGAGGCTAAATAGGATGTTATTGAATAATAAATGGGTTACCATGGAGATCAAGTAAGAAATTAAAATCTTCCTGGAAACCAACGAAAATGAACACACAACAACACAAAATCTATGGGATCCAACAAGAGCAGTTCTGAGAGGGAATTTCATAGCACTACATGCCGACGTCAAGAAACAAGAAAAATTTCTAATAGATTATCTAACCTCAAAATTTAAAGAATTAGAAAGCAAACAAAAAGAAAACCCCAGAGCAAGTACAAGAAAGGAAGTAGCAAAGGTCAGAGCAGATATAAATGACATGGAGACGAAAAATCAATTCAAAGGATCAATGAACAAAGAGCTAGTTCTTTGTAAAGATAAGCGAGATTGATGGACCCTTAGCTAAACTCACCAAGAAACAAAGAGGGGAAAACCCAAATACACAAAATCAGAAATGAAAGAGGAGAAATAATAACTGACACCACAGAACTACAAAGGATTGTTAATAAATACTGTGAACAATTAAATGGCAAAATTGGACAATTTAAACAAAATGGGCAACTTTCTAGAAACACATAGTCTCCCAAAACTGGCCCAGAAAGAGAGAGAAAATTTGAACAGACCAATAACAATGAAGAAAATTGAGGAAGTAATAAAGACTCTCCCAGCAAACAAAAACCCAAGCCCAGATGGCTTAACAGGGGAATTTTACCAAACATTAAAAAAAAAAAAAAAAAAAAAACACTAATACCCATTCTCCTCAAACTAATTTAAAAAATTCAAGAAGAAGGAAGACTTCCAAACTTGTTTTATGAGGCCAGCATAATTCTAATTTCAAAACCAGAAAAAGACACTACAAAGACAGAAAACTACAGGCCAATATTCCTGATGAACATAGATACCAAAATCCTGAACAAAATACTAGCAAATAAAATTCAACAATACATCAAAAAAATTATTCACCATGACCAAGAGGGATTCATCTCAGGGATGCAAGCTGGTAAAATATTCATAAATCAATAAATGTGATACACCACATAAACAAAATGAAAGATAAAAATCATATCATATCAATAGACACTGAAAAAGCATTGGACTAAATCCAACATCCATTTCTGATAAAAACATTCAGCAATATGGGTATAGAGGGATCATATCTAGACATAATAAAGGCCATATATGAAAGACCTACAGCTAACATTATACTCAATGGCAATAACTAAAAGCATTTCCATTAGGAACAGGAACAAGACACGAATGCCACTTTTGCCACTCTTATTTAACATAGGACTGGAAGTCTTAGTCACAGCAATTAGGAAGAAAAAATAAAAGGGATTCAAATTGGAAGAAGGAAGTGAAACTGTCATTATTTGCAGATGGCACGATACTATATGTAGAAAACCCCAAAGACTCCATCAAAAATTTACTAAACTTAATAAATAAATTTGGCAAAGTAGCACGATACAAAATTAACGTCAAGAAATCGACGGCATTCTCATACACCAATGATGAACTCAGAGAAAGAGAAACTAAAAAAACAATCCCATTTACCATCGTGGCAAAAAATTAATATACCTAGGAATAAACTTAACCAAAGGAGTAAAGGACCTATTTGCAGAAAACACCAGGTCATTGAAAAAAGAAATAGAGGAAGATATAAAAAAGTGGATGCACATACCTTGTTCATGGACTGGAAGAATTAACATCATTAAAATGTCCATACTACCCAAAGCAATCTATAGATTCAATGCAATCCCCATCAAAATACCAATGACATATTTCACAGAACTAGAACAAATACTTCAAAAGTTCACATGGAACCAAAAAAAAGACCTCGAATAGCCACAGCAATCTTGAAAAAGAAGACCAAAGTAGGAGGGATCACATTACCAAATTTCAGATTACACGACAAAGCCACTGTAATCAAAACAGCCTGGTACAATCACAAGAACAGACATATAGACCAGTGGAACAGAACAGAGAACCCAAAAATGGACCCAAGGCACTATGCTCAATTAATATTTGACAAAGGTGGCAAGAGCATACAGTGGAGTAAAGACAGCCTCTTTAATAAATGGCGTTGGGAAAACAGGACAGCTACATGCAAAAAAATGAAACTAGACCATCAACTTACACCCTACACAAGAATAAACTCAAAATGGATAAAAGACTTAAATGTGACTCATGAATTCATAAAAATCCTATAAGTAACTGTAGGCAACAAAATTTCAGACATCATACGCAGCAGAATTTTCACTGATACATTACCTAAGGCAACAGAAAAAAAGGACAAAATGAACACATGGGACTACATCAAACTAAAAAGTTTCTGCACAGCGAAAGATACAATCATGAAAATGGAAAGGCTACCCACTGTATGGGAGCGCATAATTGCCAATGATATATTAGATAACGGGTTAATTTCCTATATTTATAGAGTGCTCTTACAACTCAACAAAAGGAAGAAAAGAACCCAATTAAAAAATGGGCAGAATAACTAAATAGACACCTCTCCAAACAGAAAATACAAATGACTGAGAGACATATGAAGAAATGCTCAGCATCACTAATCATCAGAGAGATGCAAATTAAAACAACAATGAGGTATCACCTCATACCTGTCAGAATGGCCGCCATCAACAAAGCATCAAACAACACGTGTTGGTGAGGGTGTGGAGAAATGGAAACTCTAGTACACTGCTGGTGGGAATGTAGACTGGTGCAGCCACTATGGAAAACAATATGGTGTGTTACCTCAAAAAATTAATAATTGAACTTCCATTTGACCCAGTGATCCCACTTCTAGGAATATACCTTAAGAACCCTGAAACACCAATCAGAAAGAATATATGCACCCCCATGTTCATAGCAGCACTATTTACAATAGCTAAGATCTGGAAACAGCCCAAATGTACATCAGTAGACAAATGGATAAAAAAGCAGTGGTACATATACACAATGGAGTACTATACAGCTGTAAGAAAGAAAGATCTCTTATTCTTTGAGATGACATGGAGGGACCTGGAAAGTGTCGTCCTAAGCAAAACAAGCCAAACAGAGAAAGACAAGTATCATATGATCTCACTTATTTGTGGAATATAATGAACATAACAGTCTGAGGAATGGGGTAGTCCCAGAGATGTGGAAGTGGGATACATCCTGACAATCCCCAGAAGAGGGGCTGGTGGGGGAGAGATAAACCACAGAACTTGTGTGCATGTATGCCTGAACAATGGATATAAACAACAAAGCTGGGGACAGGGCGAGGAAGGTGGGGGAGAGGGAATCAATGGGGGGGGGGGTGGAGAAACATCTGTAACAAAAATAAATAAATTAACTAAATAAAAAAAATGAGAGAAGTGTTAACAACTAAAATTTTGTTCCACAGCTAGAATGAAGCTACTTTAAATGTGCTGCAAGTTTAGTAATTTTAATTTTGTCTGTTGGCATTGTTATATGATTGATTTAACTAAGCATATTTTTTTCCTAGTGTGGCATTCCTTTATTTGCCACTGGAAATTAGTTATATTATAATTATTCTTTTAAAATTGCACATTCATTTCTGAGGATACATGTCGATTAGCCACTGCCATGTCAGGAAAGACAATTTCCAAGCTTATTTCAGAATGACATATTCAAATGAATTCCTTTCACCTTAAGAAGTATTTGTTGTCCTGGCTGACATACCAGTTGTCTTCCAAAATCTCAAATATGACCAGTTTGTCTACCTGGGAGACATTACACTTGTTTTCTACTTATCTCAGGCCAGCAACTTCTCTTGTGTTAGATCTCAAGCTCAATGTCATTTTCTCAGAACTGAGATGCAAGGGAGTCCATTGGTTCACTACAAGAAGACTGCTCTTTTCCTAATACTAAAATGATTTTGATAACACTGAGAAGTTAGGAGCTTCTCACGTCTCTCAGGAAAGCTGAGTTTCTGTTATAAAGTCTAGTACACACTGCTCCAGTATTCAGTAACTTGTAACCAGTCTGCTCTGCCATACTGTATTTAAAAGGATGCTATTTGTTGTTTGTTGTAAAGTTATGTCTAATCTCATGTATCCAGATACCATTTCTCCTAAGTGTTTTTTCATGATGAAAAAATGGACTCTGCCTTTCCATCGTAGAAAAGACCCAAAACTTTTATGGGGCAATCTAACAGGATTCTGAGCCACAGGCAACCTTAAAACAACATTCACAACTAGTGGCAGGGCCAGAAACTCTTTATTAATCTCTTTCATTCACGATTTTGCCTCCAGGAGTTAAATTTCTCTATTATTGCATGTTGAACCATGATTGAAAACTCTCCTCCTATTCCCTGACATTGCGCTTTCCAAGAATATTGCTAGTTTCTGACATATTGTAGCCTTGAAAGATAAACGGTTTCTGTGTACTCACCAATCACAGAGTTGGATCCAGATCTCCAGGTGATTTCATCTTGGCAGTGGAAGGGGGTAGGATATTCAAACCACCCAAGCATATCTGATTTGCACATTATTTTGCCTCTACAAAATGTTGAAAATGTATTCTTTGATATATATTTGAATATTAATTTAAAAGCATTTTTCTATAGTAAACATTCCTAGCTTTTGTCTAAAATGAACACTCTCCAACTGTTCGTAGTCCACACATTTGTATACCCACAGTTTTGTATTATATGTGTGCATGCAAGAACACTTACCCCCAAGCCAATTGGACTGATCTAAAAGGAGATTGTACAAATTTCTTCAGACTTAAGATGTTTCACATCTATTTATCATCACCCTCTGCTTCCAGCATTTCCGGAGTTTTGATTTAATATGAGGTGTGGCTGGTAATTGCACCTTTGTTCAACTGACTTGGGATCAGCTAAGGGAATGTGTAGACCAGATATAAACTTGGCCCAGAAACATGGAGTAGGGTGGACTTGAATCCCATGCAATACCACAGTGTCAGAGGGGCCAGAGTTTTGGAGACTTCCCGAGGGCCACCAATTTAACTCTTTTCTCTGACTCTGAAGCAAGTCTTTCTGAACTGAAATCTCACCCGGGATAGCTTTCGAGCTTTGGTAATTGTCTCCCTTTCCTGGTACCTTGTAGTTCTACACACACCCAAGCTCTTGCGAATTCATCTTGTATCTCAGGTAATTAAATAGCAATTTTCTTTGAAATGATACTCTTTCACTTCTTAGAGAGCAATTTAGCATCACCTGCTAACATAATAAATATGTCTCCAAATAGGGGGTAGGGAGTGGGGCAGTAGGAGGTCAGTGGGAGAAAATGGGAGAGGAGAATCTGTGATACTGTCAATAATAAAGACAAGAAAAGCAAAAAAAGAAAGAAATAGTTATATAAAAAATCACAGACTATATTATTGTTGTAACATGACTAGATTTTCTGCATGAATCACACATGATCGGATTTTATTAATCACTTAATTTGTTTCCATGTTTAATTGTTTAACTTAGTAGTATTTTATTTGGTAGCATTTAAAAAACTATCTTTGGTTAAGATATGTTCATAATTTTGTGTGAGATCATTTATACATACTTTCAGTTCCTGCTTTTTATAAACACAGCCCCAGCCAGAACAAGAAACAAGACAGAAAACCTATGATTTCTCTCTTTCTCCTTCTTTCAATCTCACATGAATGTCTCCCATAGGCAGAACTAACTCAAAACTAACTGCTATAGAAGGATGAATGCAAATCTGAGACCCACAGAGCAGGGGAAAAATTATGGGTAGCTAACTGCCCTTATTTCTTTATCTTGTCACTGAACTGTAGTTAAAATGAGCAAAAACCGTCCTTCGTTACTCTTCGCATATTCATTTTTTCTGTTTATGCATCTTCTGTTCTCAGCTGTTCTAGTTAATTACCCAATGCACCTTGGGTTGTCGATGTGTTATACCTTGTGGCACGGCTCACATCCTCATTTAGGAGTAATCTTAGGCTTCAGTGGTTCTGCTTACCTGGGGATGTTCTGTTTTTTATTAACTATGACTGGAATGGCTGAATATAAGGACCAGCAAAATACCCCACAAGTTCCTGACATAATCTTCTTCACACCCACATGTAACACATTTTTATAACAAAAACAACCATTTCAGTCCACATCATCTTCCCTTACTTGTCTATTAGTCCCATAACATAAGACTGGTTAATGGCTGACAGTCAATCTAAGCTTCTAGAACAGTGGAAGTGCTCTCGAATCTCCTGTCAAAGCAAAAATTATACTAAACAAAGTTTAAAAACAAGGGATACTGCCCAACCAGTGTGACTCAGTGGTTGAGCATTGATCCATGCACCAAGAGGTCACTGGTTTGATTCCGGGTTGGGGCACATGCCCAGGTTGTGTGCCCTATCCCCAGTGGGGGGCATGCAGGAGGTGGCCAATCCATGTTCTCTCTCACTGATGTTTCTATCTCTTTTTTCCTCTTCCTTCCTCTCTCTCTGAAAATCAATAAAGAAAAAAAAAATTTAAATAAAGCAAAGGATACTTTTTTAAAATTATTGCAACAGGAGGGAAAAATTCATAATTCAGCCTAGGTTTAACTCCACTAAATAAAAAGGGATTAGAGAGGTTTTAAGAGCTGGAGGAGGGGAAATCACAGGCCATCTGCATTTGTTAACTGGCTTTGCCCAGAGGAAAAGTCAAGTTTCTGGTATCCTTATAACAAGAAGTAGTTGCAGCTTGTGGCAAGATGCCAGCCCTACAGTCTCACAGATATGGGAAGATAAGGGCATAAGGGCGCTATCTCCCTTGACGACTGTATATCGAAGAGATGGCTCCCATGTCCTTGAGAAAGTCATTCCTGGGTTAGAAGCTCATCTTTACTCACTATTAGGGAAATGCAAATCAAAACCACAATTTGATACCACCTCACACCTGTTAGAAGGGCTATTATTAACAAGACAAGTAATAGCTAGTGTTGGAGAGGTTGTGGAGAAAAAAAGACCCTCATTCACTACTGGTGGGAATGCAAACTGGTACAGCCACTATGGGAAACAGTATGGAGTTTCCTCAAAAAATTAAAAATAGATTTACCATATGACCCGGCAACCTCTCTTCAGGGTATCTCTCTGAAAAATTTGAAAACATTTGTTCACAGTGATATATGCAGCCTTGTGTTCATTGCAGCATTATTCACGGTGGCCAAGACATGGAAACAACAGGAGTATCTTTTGTTGGATGACGGGATAAAGAAGATGTGATACATACATACAGTGGAATACTACTCAGACATAAGAACAGATGAAATGCTGCCATTTGAGACAACATAGATGGACCTTGAGGATATTATGTTAATCCCTGGCCAGTTTGGCTCAGCAGTTAGAGTATCGGCCAACAGACCAAACAGTAGCAGCTTTGATTCCAGTCAAGGGCACAAACCTCAGTTGCAGTTGGGTCCCCTGCCCTGGTTGTGGCTGAGGTCATCTGGGAGGCACCCAGTCAATGTCTCACTCTCACATCGGTTTCTCTCTCTTTCTCTCCCCCGCCTCTCTTTCTCCCTCTCTCCTTCTCATTCTATCTCAAGATAAATGGAAAAAAAATATCCTCAGGTGAGGATTTTTAAAAAATCAATAATAAAAAAAGAATACTCTGTCAAGTGAAGTAAGTCAGAAAAACTTAAGAACCAACTATTATTTCAATCATATTAGGGATATAAAACTGAAATAACAAATGAACAAACAAGAAAAAGTAACATCAGAAACTCATAGACACAGACAATAGTATGGTGATTACCAGGGGGAAGGATGATGAGGAGCAAAAAAGGTAAAGAGGGTCAAATATGTGGTAACAGAAGATGATTTGACTTTGGGTGGTGGGCATACAATGTAATATACAGACCATGTATCACAGAAATGTACACTGGAAACCCATATAATCTTATCAACCAATGGTGCCCCAATAAACTTAGTAAAGAAGAAAAAATGTATACCTCCACTATAACAAAGTAAAAACAAAACTTCCAAATGTTTTATTTTTTTAAGAATTATGTCTCAAAGGGGCAGCTTAAGAATGAATAATTACAAGCTTTCTAAAGTAAATGCACTAAGGGAAGGGAATGTAGAGTAAAGAAGCGGCCTATCTAAAGTGTAGTTTACCTGGGGAATGTCAAGACAATCTTGATCACTCCTGGTAGAATCATTTTTACATTAAATACTAAGACCCATAGCCCTGGCTGATTTGCTCAGTGGTTAGAGCATCAGCCTGCAGACCGAGTCTCTCAGGTTCGATTCTAGTCAAGGACACGTACTACCTCGGTTGCGGTCAATCCCTGGCCCTGGTAGGGGTTGTGCAGGAGGCAACCAGTCGATATTTCTCTCTTTCTCCCCCCCCCCATCTGAAGATAAACAGAAAAATATCTTCCGGTGAGGATTAAATAAAAAAAATACTAAGATACATGAACAGAAAACAAAATTTTTGTGGTTCTCCTTTATCTACCTGATCTAAACATTATGAATATGGAAGAATCATAATTATTTTCTGATGACTGGTTTAGAACAAATACTGCATCCTACGCACCATCCCAGAGCCTCAGGAACAGTGATCTGCACTTGGCCTTGCTGTCCATTACAACAGCACCTGTGAGCACTGGCTGATGATGTGAAAAGGCTGGATTCTATCATTCTCATTGAGGATTCAGGTATTATTCAATAGCTATAAGATGTCTCCCTTTTCCCTGCCACCTGTAACAAGTGATTCCAAACTACATTTTTTTTTTTTTTTATCCTCACCCAATGACATTTTCCCATTTTTTTGTCCAGATAGAGTGTGAGGGAGAGAGAGGAAGAGAGAGAGAGAGAGAGAAACATTGACGTGAAAGGGACACATCGAGTGGTTGCCACCTGCACGACCCAACCAGGGCCGGGGACAAACTGCAACCGAGATACGTGCCCTTAGCAGGAACCGAACCCGGGTCTCTCTGGACCACAGGCTGATGGTCTAACTGCTGAGCCAAACTGTCCAGAGCCCTTTTTTTTTTTGAAGGTCTTGGCCATCTCTTCACTAACTATTGTTCCAAGAAAGTGACTTTGCATGAACCAGACATACATGGAAAATCTTCTTCAAATCCCCAATTTCATGTCTTTAGTTCTTTTCTTCTAGATGTGTAATATTTAATCCAAATAATATATTAGCCACATATGTAATTTTAAATTATCTAGTACCCACATTAAAAAAAAAAAACAGGCAAATTGCTATTTTATTTAATCCAATATATCAAAAATATTATCACCTCAAAATGTAATCAATATAAAATGTAATAATCATAAGTTTTTTGTTTTTGCTTTTTTGTAAAATGTCTTCAAAATCTGGTGTGTGTTTTACACTTAAAACACATTCTGATTTGGGTAGTCACATTTCAATTGCTTGATAGGTTCATTTGGCTAGTGGATACTGTATCAGACACAAGAGTTCTTAACTATAGTCAGAAATACGTGGTAATTTAATCTAATGCTACATGTACTACCACTGAGTTTGTTTCAGAGATCTAACTGAAAGAGAAAAAACAAAACAAAAAACAAACAGAGAGAGAGAGTTTCCTAAGTGCTAGATGTAATATTTGGAACTTGGTCCATTTTTCTCTTAGTTAAGCAAACTCTTTTATAAAATAACTATGGTTTTAAAGACATAATTTGAAAACCATGCAGCATTTTTTAAATTCCCCTGGAACAGGCTGGGTTCTAAATATAATTATAGATCAAAATTCACTCTAGAATGGTAAATTGACTGGCCCTTGAAAGATAAATACCTAAATAAGGTCTTAATGGATTTCCAATTAATGCAAATAGAGATCATCAGACAGGGACGAGGCGTTGTTTCTGCTCACTACAAAGCCTCAACAGTTGGAGCTTGTGGTCCACAGAGTTATCTAAATGTCATCATGCCAACTGTAAAGTCCCATTTTTTCCCAGTGAATAAGCAAAGAAATCTGGGAAGTCTGGGAATTCAACCTACCTAATAATTCATCACCCACCAGTGGCATATTCTTTGTATGGTTTTTAGTGGTCTGATATCCTTTTTGTAGAAACTTACTGGCTCTCTCCATATATCTTGTGCATTGAATTGAAAAAAGGCTGTGTTTTCTTTCTTCAATTTTTCAGTGCCATGAGGAGCATTTAACCCACTCTGAAACCTTTGTCATTTTCATGCCAAGCACAGGAGTTATATCAGCTGGTACTTGGTCCTTCATAGCTGCGACTTCCATAGACATTTTATTCCAGACAACCACAGGTAATGATTTCAGTGACAGTTTTGACACTATATGTCTTATTTAGCTGTAGTTCTTTTCTCTTATGTTAGTTTCAGCCTCATTGCCTTTAAACCTAATGCAGGCCAGAGAGCTAATTCCAGAATCTCATCCTTGAGGGTGAGCTGTTTGTAATGATGTCTGGTACTGATTACTGAGTCACTCAGGTATCACCTCTAATTCAATGTGATTTAATAAAAAAGAGATTTAATATAATGGAATCCTTAAAAAGGAACCTAAAACCTTTGATCTACTCAAGAAAGAAGTACAAACCAATTTTATGTAGTATAGTATAATTTTGAGATAAGCAGATTTACACTATTTCTATTTAGTGCTTTTGTAATGAATGATACATTATTATTTTAAGTCAATGTGAATATATTTATTGAGCATTTTCAATGAACCATGAATCTGGAGATTGAGATGGCTTTATTTGCATTATTGCATGGGTCACACAGAAACCGTACAAGATTTGTACTAACACAACGAGTTATTTGCCAGTAAAGACACGAAATATATGCTGGTGAGGCAACCTAGCTGAGGTTAAAGGGCCAGAGCCAGGACTTGAAGTTGATTTTCCCTCCTTGACTGAAAATCCATGTTTTCAACTATTATGTAACACAGACTCTCAAAATATAAAATTATGAGCACTATTCTAGAAGTCATTAAATTTCGGTAGAATAGCTGGTATTTGCCAAGTTGATATTAAAAGATATTTGTTTTCTCTTCTGGTGGAATGGATAAGTTAACCTAAGAAGAAAAATAAAATCTGAAGGGTGTATCAGTGTTTTGACTTATAGTCTATGTATTATTTCACTGGTACATCCCAGTGAGCATTCTAGATAACATTTAGAAGATATTTCTAATGTATATTTATTTATTTGCAGTATATGCAATAGCCATAAAATGTTATTTTCTTGAGGTTAATTGGTTGTATGCTTTCCTGCAATGAGAGAAATAAATAAAGGGACCCTGAGTTCTTTCATGATGCTGAGAATTTATTTATAATTAATATTTTAAAATAGAGATAAATGCAAATATTATAAACCTCCATCTCGATGCATTAATGTAATTTGAACCTATGTAACCTTTATCCAGGTCCTGAATTAAAATATCACCTGCATCTCAGAACCCTCTCTGATGTTTCTTCCCAACAACAATTTTATTTTTTCCAAGGTACTCTTGTGCTGACTTCCATTCCTAGATATATTTTGTTTGATTTAGGACTTTATAAAATGAAATTATGTAATGTACATTTCTTTGAATTTGGCTTCATTAACTAAGCATTATCTTAGTTTGTTACTTATGCTGTTTATATCTGTAGTTCGTTTATTTTTCTTTGATGTATAATACTGTACAGCATAAATACACTTAGCTTGGCCAGTTTTCTCCTTATTACTCTCCAAGTGAGTGTGTAGCTGTGTCTCATTGTTTCTGAGTGTACATTCACAAGATTGTTAATGTAGTTGAGTACCTGTCCATTTATTCTTTGGCTAAGGCTTCTAGTCCCTGGTTCATTTTTCAATTAAGCGTCTGCCTTTCTTGATTTATACACAATCATTGTACATATATTGAATATTAGAACGTTATTAGTTATATGTTTTACACACATTATCTCACCTTTAGGGGCTTGCATTTCCATTCCCTAAACTGTATCCTTTGAAGAGATGAATTCTAATAAAGAACATGTGGAGTTATGTTATTATTTTAGCAAGAGTGTAAATGTGGTTTCTGAAGAGGAGTTTTCATGCATGACTTGCCTAAAAAGTATTCAGACTTTGACATTTCTCTTCTATATAAGAAAATTATCCACGAACGGCCCGAAGTGGTTTAGTTTCTTTAGTTTCTATGAAATCTCAAGGCTTTAAGTTGCAATACTTACAAAATCCAAATTGAAACTAAATTCCTTCAAATGAATACCTGTATCTAGTAATTCTCTTCCACCTTGATGATTACATTTGTTCATTTATTATTTCTAGTTGAATTTTTGTTACCCAAAAAAAAACTCATAACCAAGAGGAACTCGTTCACGTTGCAGCAGCATAACATTGTGCTTATTCTTCTCGCCAGACAGTAGTGCAGACCTTAGGTTCAAACTGATATTGATCTATTTTTTTCTTTCTTGTGAGCTGAGGAATATGCGTTGCTCAATTTCACAAAAGACTCGACCCTATCAATTTCCACTACTTTCAAAATTTCTAACACTTCCTTCTGATATTTTAAAAAGCATGTCCCATTTCAGATTTCTTCTGAGGAATCGAGAGTTTCTGTTTTCTTATAGACTAAAATCTTTGTGGTTGTGAAATACATTTTATTTTATTCTTTTCTCATAAGAAGACAAGTAATAAGCAAATTCTTCATCTCTCAATCCACTTTAATTCAGGCTCTAATAACATATATTTTATGCTTTTAAAATTTAATATTGTGGAAACGTGTGTGTGTGTGTGTGTGTGTGTGTGAATTAGAAGTTAATCTAAGGCTGTCCTCTCACAAAAGAAATAAAAAGGTATTTCACAGTTCTTTCAGGGTGACCTCAGATCATAAGAGCACATTACAGTTTCCTCTTAGGAAAAATCTCATTCCAATTCAGTCACTGAAATTCAATATTATACCATCACTTAACCAGAATCATGAATCAGAATATAAGAAACAGGAATGCAATACAAAGCAGGTATCAATCATGACATAATTATTTCATTCCTTGCCAGGGTTCTCAATTTCCTAAATGGTAAATCAATCCGTTATAAATAGATTATGAAAGAGAGAGAATATCATTGAAATAGACTATATATTTTCATAGAAATTCCACTATTAACCCTTAATTTTACTTATAAACCTCACTCAGATGAGATCAGTGTGCAACGCTATGCAAAAGACAGAATAAGGAGTTAGAAACCAAACACAGACTTGTATGACAGCAAATTCAGCACTTGCTATATACATTCCTCCACAGGCCTTTACAAGTGATCCTGAATTTGAAGCTATTTGACCAGTTTTTGAGATCTCTAGGAATTCTGTTAAGGATGTAGTCAATTCTTACCATAACTAGTTTCTGATGTTTCTAGATACCATTGCTTAAGCATACACAAGAAAATAAGTGTTGCTTTTTTTTTGGTTTTGTTTTATTTATTTATTTATTTTTTATAGAATACAATTCTATTTATTTGGAAAGTTAATATTATATCGAAATTATACCAGTTAGCTTAAGAATAAACTTGATGTTGGGACCATACAGAAGCAGGCCATGAATTTCCTTTTTTTTTAAGAATTTATTCTTTTAGAGCAGTTTTAAGTTCACCACAAAATTGAGAGGAAGAAAGGTGTAGAAATTGCCCATAAAGCCCTTGCCCCACAAATGCATACTATCCTCCACTATGCACTTCCTCTATCACAGTGGTACCTTTGTTCAATTGACATATCGTAATCACCAAAGTCCATTGTTTAAACTACAATTCATTCTTGTGCTGTACCATACAGAATAATTTTACTACCCTCAAAACTCTTCTGTGATCTGCCCCCACCCTAGCAGCCACTGATCTTTTTCTCTCTCCGCAGCTTCGCTATTTCCAAAATGTCCCATAGCTGGAATCATACAGCCTGTAGCCTTTCAGACTGGCTCCTTTCATTTAGTACCACGCATGGAAGATGGCTTCTGTCTTTCATTGGCTGGATAGCTCATTTCTCTCTAGTACTGATCAATATTTCATTGTTTAGATTTACTACAGCTGATTTATCCATTTACTTACTGAAGGCCATTTTGGTTGCTTCCGATTTTTAGAAATTATAAATAAACCTATGACATCTGTGGGCAGGCTTCTGTGTGGATATATGAATTTTCTTTTTTCCCCCCCCTTTATCCTCACTCAAGAATATGTTAATTGATTCTAGAGACAGATCATGAAGATCAGTCATCCTAAAATGTTAACTTCAATATAGTTAAAATTATGCTTTCCAAGAGGTAGTCACTAAACAAATAATTGAATTAAAAATTAGTGGATGTGACAGGTGGAATTTCAAGATGGCCCCCATGACTTTGCCCTGTATCACTTCTGTGCTTATATTGTATTATATGACAAAAGGTAGATTTTGTCAGTAAGTCTAATCTAATTACATGATTCCTTTAGAAGTGCAGAGTTTTCTCTGGTTGGTGACAGAAGGAGTCAGAGAAGTTAGAGGTGTGCCAAGGATCCAATGAACCCTTGCTAGTTTGAAAAGAGATGTGGTCTCACAATAACAAATGCAGGCAGTTCACAGATGCAGAGAGCAGATCGGAACTGACAACCAGACAAGAAATAATATTTCATGCCTTCAACCACAAGGAACTGGATTACTCCAGCAACCACAATGAGCTTGGAAGATGATTCCAGGTAAGAGCCTAGCAGAGACAATAATTTTATTTTAGCCTTCTGTAAATGGTAAGCAGAGAACCTGGCCAACTCCATCAGATTTATGATCTATAGAACTAAAAGATAATAAATCAGTTTTGTTGCAAACTGATAAGTTTGTGGGAACTTGTTGCACACTATAGGAGATGAACTAATTTTGGTGCCTGGAAATAGGTATTGTCTTAACAAATACCTATGGGAGTTTCTTTGGGTGGAGATTGAGAGAATTTAATGACCATGATAAAAACCTTAGATTTCCTCAAACAAACTGAGACATATGGTCATTAAAGACATTGCTGAGGACTCAGAATAAAATAAGTGGCATGTTATTGGAAATTAGAGGGAGGACGATCCTTGTTATGTAATGGAGGAAACCTTGCAACAACTCTCTCATCCATTAGTGTGGAAAGCATAATTTATAACAATTAACTTCGATATTTTGCTGCAAAGTGTTATAGATGTGATCTGGTTTCTTCTTGCTGCTTACAGTAAAATATGAGAGGGGAGAGAGAAATTGAGAGAATAATTGTTGAACTAAAAACAAACAAAACAAAACAAAATGAGGACTGGATGATTGTGGAAATTCTAAACCTTCCCAGATGGCAAAGCATGACAAAATTAAGAAACTGTTTCCACAAGTGTGGTGTAGAGAAGAAAATATATATCAAGTGTATTCCTGTACAAATTGAAACTACTGAAAGATTAAAAGGAAACAAAAACAAACAAAAACCCACAGCCATTCACAAGAGATGAAGGATGTGCCCGACATCTCACTCAAACCAGAGGACTTCTGAGAAGCTAAAGGTATTGATTTTTGTCCATCTAACAGAAGAAGCCAAAAATAGAGAAGGTATTAATTTAGAAATATCTTTGGGTAAGATTTTCTTCTGACTGAAGTAAACTCACATGAACTCTATGCAAACCTCACAAGAGTCTTGTGAACATTGTATCACTGTAAGCTACCTTGGTCTGAAAAGGTCAGAGTGAGGACAGAATGAAAGAAACTTTCGAACTCCCTCCCCTAGAGTCCACTGGCAGGATGCAAACAGTATAAATTCTTATTCCTGCTATAAACAAATTACCACAAACTTTGTGACTTAAAACACAACATGTTTACCTTACTGTCTGGATATCGGAAGCCCTGAAATCAAGGTGTAGACAGGACTGTGTTCCTTCCAGAAAGTTAATGTGATCCTCTGCCCTTTTCAGTCTGGAAGCTGACAGCCTCCCATGTCCCGGGGTCCATCTGCTATCTTCAAAGCCAGCAGTGTAGCAACTTCGAATGACACACTCTCGGACCACATTGGGTCCATATGGCTTATCCAAGATAATCATCCTTCCAAAAGCCTGGAGCTAATCAAATTTGCATTGTCTCTTTTCTCATGTAAGGTAATGTTCATTTCCAGAGATTAAAACACGGATGTATTTTGTGGTTGGGGCTATTATTCAGCCTACAAACAATTTACTTCTGGCCCCTAAAGATTCACATCCACCCAAATGCATAGTGCATTCATCCTAGCCCCAAATCTCTCCAAAGTCTCAGCTCCCTAAACCATCTGTGCCCCAAATCTCATTTTATCAGCTCAGAAGTTTCAAATTTTGTCATCTAAACAAATGACTTCATGTTTGGAGCAAGTTATGGATATAAACCATCCTGAGGCTAAATGTTCTGTATCTGTGGACCTGTAAACTTAGAAAATGAGTCATTAACTTAAAAAATACAGTGGTGGAATGTGGGACAATAATTATAGAAAAACCCATTAAAAATAGACAGAAATGATTCTGGCCGGGTGTCTCAATTGGTTGGAGCATTCGATCCTTGGCGGGGCAGGTACAGGAGGTAACCAATTGATGTTTCTCTCTCACATCAATGTTTCTCTCTCTTTCCTCCTAAGAATCAGCGAAAACATATTGTTGGGTGAGGATTAAAAATTAATAAATAGGAGAAAATTGAAGGACAAATAAAGTCACCATTCCTGAGCAATTTTGAAACTCAGCTATGCAAAATCTATTAAAAATTGTTTATTTTCCCAGCCTTCTTGGGGTATAATTGACAAAATTTCTACTCTGAGACTCCAGAATAGAGCTGTCTGATAACCCCTTGGCTTTAAGCCTGTGAGCTCCTAAGCAAAGTACTCAGCTAAGCCCACCAGAATTCTTCTCTAAAAAACTTTTAAAAATAAAAGAGTGTTTTTAGACCACTTAGTATGTGTTAATTTTGATATGCAGAAATTAAAAATTAATATGTGGGTAATAAAACACTTGATTTAATGACATCTAGAGTGCCATGGTTAAGTAATACGAACATTGTCTATTCTTCGCATAGAACAGAAAGTATCATTTTGTAAATTAAAACCAAGTTTGGGGGTGCTATGGAAACTTGACCCCAAAATGTTTTAGAATGTCTTTGATTTGGTATCTGGCATTGTTATATAACTGCATAACCAGTTTGTTGTCCATTGTTGTGGTAAGCGGCAGGATATAAGATGTTATTGAAGCCCTGGCTGGTTTGGCTCAGCAGTTAGAGCATCAGCCCACAGATCAAAGAGTCGAGGGTTTGATTCGGCCATGGGCACATACCTCCATTGCGATTCATCCCTGGCCCTGGTTAGGGTCGTGCGGGAGGCAAGCAATGGATGTGTCTCTCACATCTATGTCTCTCTCTCCCTTCCACTCTATATAATGATAGATGGAAAAAACATCCTAGAGTGAGGATTAAAAAAAAAGATGTTATAGAAATAGTCAATATCAGCAGCATAGATATGAGTAATTCCTAGAAGAATTATAATCACACTTTATTGTAAAATGATGATTAATTAGTTCAGAAGTTTTAAATAGATTACTAGTTAGTAGAAGCCAGGAGAGAACGTCAGCTTTTAAGGTATCCAGAAAATAATTTTGTGATAATATATTGGTATAACCCAATAGATATTGACAGTTGTATTTTGTGTAAAAATTATCTTTGAGACAGAAACTTGGATATCAATAACCATGGACCAAAATTTATCTTAAGGAATAATTTCTAAATTTTCCAAGTACAGTTTAATTAAATGTATTTTAGGTCCAAGAGTTAACCTTAACCCCCATTAAAATGAAAATCAACATGTTCATTTAAGATATTTTGAGAGCCTGGCTGGTGTGGCTCAGTGGCTGAGTGCCGATCCATGCACCAAAAGGTCACTGGTTCAAGTGTTAGTCAGGGCACATGCCCAGGTTGTGGGCCCAATCTCCAGTGGGGGGCATGCAGGAGGAGGCCAATCGATGTTCTCTCTCATCGATGTTTCTATCTCTCTCTCCTTCTTTCTCCCTTTCTCTCTAAAATCAATAAAGAAAAAAAAAAAAAGATATTTGGAGAAATATAATGCTTGATTGAGGATTTAGTATAACTACAAAAGATTCTGAGGAACCATCAAGAGTCACATTACTATGGTTCTATTTACATACGAGAAATTTCTGAACTTAACCAGTGGTGAGGTTTATGATGTTCCTCTAAAACCTATTAGGAGTATATAGAGTCTTCTAAATTATTTACTTTTTCAGGAAGTTAATTAAAATAATCTAACACCTTAAAACCACAATCTTTGTTTGGAATATAGTACTGCCAAAATATACTATACTCTCAAATTTTAAAGGGAGACTAACAAATAATTTATAGTAGATTAAATAAAGTTTTAAAAAGTCACTAAAAGTTTATTTTTGTTTTTTTTAATCATCTCTGTTTTACAATAAACTAGGAATCAGAGTTACTTCCTGAAAAAAAAGGCTAGTAATATAACCTCCTAATACTGAACTTAATACAGTGAAATTGAAGAGATGTAATTAATGGATTAAAGGAATTTGAAGAAATTAGAAATTTTGCAATAAACTCAATAAATATCCAGTGCACTAAAGATGTTCAGTAATCCTAATAAACTTTTAATATGTTATGTCTTAACTTATATCATTGGTGCAAAACCATTCATGTCACTTTTTTTGTTTTGTTTTGTTTTGTTTTTATCCTCACCCGAGGACATTTTTCCATTTTTTGTTCAGGAAGAGTGGGAGGGAGAGAGAGGAACAGAGAGAGAGAAACATCGATGCGAAAGGAACACATCGAGTGGCTGCCACCCGCACGACCAACCAGGGCCGGGGACAAACTGCAACTGAGGTACGTGCCCTTAGCAGGAACCGAACCCGGGTCTCTCCAGACCGCAGGCCGACGCTCTAACCGCTGAGCCAAACCGGCCAGGGCTCATGTCACTTATTATATTTAAAATAAATCTCTGGTTAAACCAGAAAGTTTGCATGCTGGGGTAGTACGGTGCATGAAAAATTGTTTTATAGTCAAATTCTACTTTGAGTTTCTTGACAGTGGTTCAGCTTAACACATATTTGACTGATTTGACTATGTTCCTCTGTGAAACACATGAATAATTAGACTTTTTATTAGGTAATACATAAAATAAATAGCATATAAAAGTATCTAGAAGAATACTTCATTTAAATCAGTTATTAGTATCACATTTATTAAATTTTCCTTCTTCGTAAATAAAAATAATCCACAGTATTATATATATATATATATATATATATATATATATATATATATATATATTATGGACAGTCTAGGTATTTTATATTTGAATAAATAGGTATATTTTCACACATCTTTTTTCTTTTTCTTTGTCTCTATATCTATCTTTCACAGTCTCTTTTTCTTATTGTTCTTAATTTGTTACACAGCAATTGTGTGTATGTGTAAGGTTTTAAATTTAATATAGTGTATTGAAAAAATACACTATATAAAATGTAGTGTATCTAAATTTCTTGAGCAATGTGTAAACATGAAAAGTGTAATGCCACTAACTATAATTAAAACAAACAAGTTTACCACATGTCTCATGATATCTTAATGTTTCAAGTGTCCAAGAACTTTTGATGTCCCCTTAAAAGACATTGTTATGTCAAACAGATTCCAGTTTCTTTCCTTGGAAACTTGAAATAAAAATAATCACGTGTTTCAAAATGTCAGTGAGCTCAGATATGAAAGCAGGGAGATTATGATTTTCCAAAATTATGCATAAAGATGTAACGGGAAGAATGAATACTACGTGATGCATAAAACCAGGGGGGAGAGAAAAACTTTGAAGATGTAGGAGACTGTTTATAGCTGCATGACAAAAAGAAGCAGACAGATAGCAACAGTGGAACATTAGTGGAAAGATTTATTAACTGCTGCAGTTATTTATCGGCCTAGAACTGCCTTAAATCTTCCAGGGCCCATGACTTGTATACACTATCTATGGACTTTGAAATAGTTATCCACCAAAAAAGCTTTGAACTAGAAATAGAATGAAAGTCACATATACCATTTCAATTTTTCTAGCCATGTTGAATAAAGTAAATGAAAACAAGTAATATTTATTTTAATAACATATTTTATTTAACCTACTTATCTAAAATATTATCATATCAATAAATAATCAACATAAAGTGTATTGAGATATTTTACATTTCTTTGTTTTTTGAAAAACAAATGAGTATTACTTAAAGCATATCTCAGTTCAAACTAGCTGTATTTGAAGTGCTCAGTATTTACAGGTGGCCAGTGGCTACTAGCACAGCTCAGCCCCTATACCATTCCACGTATATTCCTCTAATAAAATCACAAAAACATTGTTTATTAGGAAAAAATTTATTTTTTGCAAACAAAAGACATTAGCATAAATATAAGTTAATTACAGCTAATTGAATTAATGAAGATTATTGTAAAACAACCACTGTTCATGTGAAAGAGAACTGCACAATGCCTGGGTTGTATTTTAGGACCTGTACTTTTCAATATTTTTTGTAAATTATTTGATTAAAGATGAAACATGATGACTTGATAATAAAATTTTTCCTGAAAATGAAGATGTAAGGATTATTCAGAATCACAGTTCCTAAGGGCTCAATGAAACCATGTCAGCCAAGTCTGTAATAGATAGGAACAACGGTAAAGGCCCAAATTAAAATGAAAGGTTTAAACTGAGCTTCTTAGTGTTGGAAGGTCATGGCTTAAGAGCATCAGTTATACATAGAATTGTTAGTTGATGTAAAATCATGATAATCCAGCAGTTTTATGGTTATATTTTTCTTGGTAACAGTAAGTTTAGCTAGGGAGAGAGGTCAGGACGCTACCTCAGACTAATTTAGACAGACAGTATCTGGAGAGTGGTTTGTCAGTTTTATGGAGACACATTAAAAAAGGTTTGAAAACTGGAAATGGAGCACTTGTTATAAACTAGGAACTCAAACCACATTTGAAGCGAAATGAAGGCAGAAACTGTGTGGTCTGCCTGAAGAAGAGTAGACAATGTGTTTGTGCATTGGGTGGGGCAAGAAGGGAGTAGGCAGTGAATGAATGAACTGGAAAGAGACTGAGAATTTCTTCTCTCTTCAGATATTTGAATACTTCTTATTTGAAAGGAGTAAATGTACTACAACACAGAAGAGATAACTAGGACCGATTGGTATAAATATCTGGAAGACTTTGGCCATATTTATCCTAGAGCTAGTCCCATAAGGAATTTGTTCTTGCAAAGCAATGATTATCTGATTGCTGTAATTGATATACAAAACATAGATGATTCTTGGGCTAGATTTATATATGAACCATTTTACTTATCAAAATTTGTTGTTCTTTAAAAAATTATTTGTGGAATATAATGAACTAAACAAACTGCTGAACAAAATTAACCCAGAGACATGGAGGTGGGTACAGGCTGACAAGCCTCACAGGAGGGGGAGGTTTGTGGGAGAAGAGATAAGCCAGAGAACTTACATGCATGTATGCATGACCAATGAACAGAAAACAAAGCTAGGGATGGGGCGGGGGGGAGAGGAACAGGGTGTCAATGGGGGAAAAATGAGAAATAGCTGTAACAAAAACAAATTAATAAATAAAAAATTAAAAATAAACAAAAAACAAAAATAAAAAATTTTGCCTTCTGATAATTAACAATAATAGGAAAAATTTAAATAAGACAATTTCAATATTTACAAAGTACACATTTGATGCTCAAAAGTAAAACAACATGATTTTGATGCCTGAATATTCATTTCAAGTGTTATATTTATATATTTACATATACGTATAGATGTGCATGTGTTTGTATGCAATCTTTTATTATAAAAGAGAATCATAACATACATATTTTATATGTTACCTTTTGGGTTTGACAAGATAATATTATTTCTGTACAGATCAGTAATTAATAGGACTAACTCATTTTAACAGTAAAAAATATTGTAAAATATAAAAGTGCCATAATATATTTAGTCATTTCACTATCAGTAGACATTTATACTTATTCAGTTTTCACAAACTATAAATGAACATCCCTTCATACCTATAAATGATAACTCTAGAAATGGTATAACTGTGTCAAGAGATAATATTTTAATGTTATTGATATAATATATTTACTTGGAAAATGAAAATTAATACAAGTAACTGAATGGTTTTTATGTAGGAAACATATCCCTAAAAAGGAACATACAATGAACAAATTAATTTTAAAAGGTAAGATCCTGTACAGACTGACAATCCCCAGAAGAGGGAGTGGGGGCGGGAGGGATAAACCACAGAATTTCTATGCATATACGCATAACCAATGGACATGGACAACAAAGCTGGGGACAGGGCGGGGAGGGTGGGGGAGGAGGGTGTCAATGGGGGGAAAAGGAGAAACATCTGTAACAAAAAAATAAAAACAAAAGGTAAGACCCTAAACATTTTTATACTTTAGCCTCCCAAGCAGTACAGATGTTTCCTTTATTAAGTAGCACTTTAGTCTTTACTTGTTTTAATATCTTTTCTTTATTTTATTTAAAAAAATTTTTTTTCTTGATTGATTTTAGAGAGAGAAGAAGTGAAAGTGAGAGAGAGAGATAGAAACATTGATGAAAGAGAACATCGATTGGCCACCTCCTGCATGTCCCTCACTGGGGATCAGGCCCACGACCTGGGTATGTGCCCTGACTGGGAATTGAAGTGGCGACCTCTTGGTACATGGGTCGGTGCTCAACCACTAAGCCACACTGGCCGGATTTTAATACCTTTTCTTCAGTCATGAAACTAGTTTCAGAAGAAAATCTCTTTTTTTAAAATATGTATCTTCAACATTTTTTTCTACTGTAAAATATAATATCACTTTAGACTGACCATGAATACATTGTGTTTTTTTTTTCTATTTGAAATGCAACATAAAATTGAATATACAAGCCAATCAGAGAAAGACAAATATTACATAATCTTACTTATTTGTGGAATGCAATGAACAAAATAAGCTGATGAACAAAATAGATCCAGAGACATGGAAGTAGGAAACAGACTGACAAACTCAGATGGGAGGAGGGTGGCAGGCAGAAGAGATAAACCACAGAACTTATGTGCACATATGTACACCCAGCGGACACAGACAATAGTATGGTGAAGGTGGGGACTGGAGTGGGATGGAGGGTGTCAATGGGGGGAAAAGAAGGGACATCTGTTAAAAAAAATAAGCCCCAGCCAGTTTGGCTCAGCAGTTAGAGTGTCGGCCCATGGACCAGAGAGTGTCAGATTCGGTTCCCACTAAGGGCACGTACCTCGGTCGTGGTTTGTCCCCGGCCCCAGTTGGGGTCCTGTGGATGGGAACCAGTCAATGTGTCCCTCTCACATTGATGCCCCCCCCCACTCTATCTGAAAATGAATGCATAAATGTCCTTGGGTGATGATAAAAAATAAATAAATAAAATAATAATACAGTTGTCCCTCGCCACATCGCACTTCAACGTTCAGGCTTCACTCTATTGCAGTTTTTTCGAATATAGTTAAAACCACGATGGAGAGAAGCTGCAAACATTGGAGCACAAAGTGGCGAGGGACGACTGTGTATAAGTAAAGGATCCTAATTCACGGAAATTCATTTATCGCAGTAGAATCAGGAACTGATTAACCATGATAAACGGGGGCTGACTGTATGTATCTTCAACTTTTATTCCTACTGTAAAATTTAATTTGTAAACCCAATATGAACACATTGGGTTTTTCAATTTAGAATAAAACACAAAATTGAATAAATTCTTGTCTTATTAGCATATATTTATCATACAAATTAATAATAGGATTTTGAATCAATGTTTACATATATATCTTTTTAGAGTATCTTTCATTCTATGCTCATTATTTATTTTTATTCTATTATTAGTTGCTTTTAGATATCAAAATAAAAATGCTCTCTTATGCTTTACTCCATACAGATTTTACTACAAGTCAAGTCCAAACAGGTTTACTCACAATCCCTTAGCTCCATGTACTGTTTGTCCTTCTCAATGGCCTTTGCTGTCTCGTTCAGAGGCATTTTAAATCATATGAGCCCTATTTCAATTACTCAGAACATCCGAAAAGTGCCTTCTATAACCAATTTTATGATATTATTAAGCGTAAGGTGTTTCTATTAGATCAGCTTAAATTCCATATCTGTATTAAAATATGGAGCTTACATGTTTATATACAGTTTGTGATATATAAAACTGCTGATCCTCTAAATGTATAACTTAATTTGCCATGTCCAAAGATAGGTATACCTGGATAATTTGTAAAACTTGTGGTTGAGCTTGTTTGAACATAATTTATGTACAAGATTTGGCACAAATTTTTATTTGTTCTTTAAAATGTAAGTAACATATTTAAAATATCCAGGAATTGTTATGTCCTACATTCAGAAAAGTATTTTTACTTGTGTTTTATTTAGAAATAAAAAGTAATAAATATTTGAGTTCAAAGATTATGGAGATTTTCACATTATAAATATTATTGTAAATACCCGGTCTAAAATTGGTACTTTTGCAATTTGTTGCACACTTCTATTTCCCTCCTGTTTTCAATAGAGAAGCATTACATAGAAAAAAATTACTATTATGCTTGGAGCTAAGTTATTTATAGCGTTTGAAATATTTACCTTTATGATACTTTTCCGATAGTATGGTATATTTGTCAAATTACTTTAAAGAGTGAAAATGAAATGACACAACTAAATAATTAGGAATTAACTCATGTACATGCCATCACTTCTCCCATTTATTTATTTAAAATATGCATACTGACCCTGAACACAGATATTGATATTTGGGATTATAATTTAAAGTAAGGAACAGTTCCTGTTCTCTTATAGTTTATACTATAGCAGAGAAAACAGGAATAAATTATAATAAAAAATGACATGACCTTTATAAAACTAACTCAAAATGGATCATAGACCTAAATGTTCAACACAAAGCTGTAATACTTCTAGAAGCTAAAATAAGAGATAATCTAGGTGACTTTGTGTTTGGCTATGATTTAAAAAAAAATTTTTTTTAGATACAATACTAAAAGTATGATCAATGAAAAACAACATTGACAATTAAAATGAAAAACTTCTGCTCTGGGAAAAATACTGTTGATAATAAAAGTAAGCTACAAACTGGGAGCATATGCTTGTGAAACACCTATCTGATACAGGACTTATATCCAAAATATACAAAGAACTCTTAAAACAAAATGAAAACAAACAATCCCATTTAAAAATGGGTATTTCATGTGAGTACACATTTCACCAAAGAACATATACTGATGGCAAATATGTAAATGAAATGATGATAGACATCACATATCCTGAGTGACTTATAAATTAAAACAAAGAGATACCACTATGTACCTATTAGAATAACTAAAACTTAACACTGCTGAAAACACCAATGCTGGCAACAATGTGGAGCAACAGGAACTCGACTCGTTGCTCCTGGAAATGCCGCAGTTGATTTATGAGATAGTCTGGCACCTTTTTACAAAACTAACTGTGCCTTACTAATCAATCCAGCAATCACACTTCAGATGTTTCTAGGAATCTGTAACAAATGAGTAAAAATGTTATATCCACACATAACTTGCACATGGATGTTTATGTCAGCTTCATTCCTAACGGCCCCAAATTGGAAGAAACCAAAAAGTAAACGAATAAACAAACTGTGAAACATCCAGATAATGTAACATTATTCAGCAATAGAAAGAAATAAGCTATCAAGACATGGAAGATTATATGCATCTTGCTAAGTGAAAGATGCTGATATGAAAAAGTTACTTGCTGTCTGATTCCAACTGTGACATTTTGGATAAGGCAAATTTATAGAACGATTTGAAAAATTAGTTGTTGCCAGGATTTTGGGAGGAAGGAGATGGGATGTACAGTTGGAGGACAGAACATATTTAGGGCAATGGAGCTGTTCTGCATGATACTATAAAGGTAAATGTATGACATTTTGCTTCTGTTAAAGTGCAAAGAATACAACAATAAGTGTAAACCCTAATTTTGGACTTTCGTTAATAATGACGTATCTATATTATGTCATCAATATTAACAAATATGTCATACTATACAAGATGTTAATAATAAACTGTGGCGTGAGAGAAGAGTTATAGGGGAACTCCCTATACTTTTTATTCATTATTTCTATACATCTAAAACATCTCTGAAAAATAAGATTCATTCACTGTTTTTAAATGTTATCCATCATAATATAAGTTTGACCATGTTACTGTGGATATTCACAGGAGGGAAGGTAAAATATTACTTGTAGATCATTTTCTTACTTAAAATGAAAATTGAGTAAAAGATAATATTTCACACCAGACTTAATGATTTTTCACAAAAAAATACACGAGAGTAAAAATAGGAAAATCCCAAATATGATTACCTTTCGGTTTAAGAAAAGCTTTTTGAAAAAGAAGCTCCTTTCCTATGCCTCCAGAATATTTTGGGGAACTTGGAGGGAGGGTCACTGGTGTGGATAGTCGTTCAGCAACAACGTAAGTGAAACATTTCATTTAATGCTTCTGTAATCATCTTAATGATTCCCAAAATTACTGCTACCTCAATTTCTCAAAAGTAGAATATATTTTATTTAATGTAGCACAGGAAAAAATAGAATACACAGACATAGAAGTCAATAATATATTTTCATGTTTTTTTTTATAATGAACCAAATGCTCAAACCACACGTGGTACAGAGAGTGCTCGGCCTGAGGGTGGAAATCTTCACCCACTCAGGCCGTCCTAGGCCCTGGCGCTGATGTCGCTCTGGGGATGACAAATGTCAGGGAATGGGGACAAATACACCTGTCTGCAGACTAGTAGCCACTTTAGAGGATGCAGGACAAGAATTTTAGTAAGGACAGGAGATCTTAATGTAATTGTATGGCTCTTCCTTGGTCAAATTTATAGGAACACTATGAAATAGTCACAACTTCCCTTTGCCCAATTTGTAAAACAGGGACATGCTTCTTTCTAAACTATGGAAATAGTTTTTATTTTTTCCCTCCTTTCTGCTCCGGGCTTTCTCCATTCCCTTTCCTTTCTGCTACGTTGGCCCATTTGGGCCTTCACCCCATGTCATCCCCCTAGGAAGGCACCTGCCAACCTTAGTCTGCCTGCAGCACACAGGCCTGCAGACGGGGTTGGTGCCTCCTCTGCCTCAGGGCGTAAGAGCTAAGGAAGAGGCTTTTAAAAAATAACAATAAAAGGAAAACAGTAAAGTACTTTTCAGATCCTTGAAGGCTGAAAGGTTTTGCCGATCTAGATTCATTAGAAATGTCTCCTTGCCCCCGGGGGCCAGCACCCAGGCCTGCTGAAAGCAGAGGCCTTCCCGGTCCCTAGGCTGCCTCCCCTGCAGAGGCCTTGTCTTACAGAGGCCCAGGCATGCGGCTGCAGAAATCTGGGCAGCCACCTGGAGGAAGCTGCTCTCAGGGGCCAGAACTCCTCCTCCAGCCAGCTTTGAGTCCCAACGTCAGGACTGGATAACTAAAGCAACTGCAATTTTGTTTATTTTTTTCCCCCAAAATGATTTGAAGCTGAGTGTATAGCAGTTTGTTCTGATATGTGTGCTGTGCAATAAAAGTAAATCTAATGTTTTGAGGAAAAAAAGAGAGAAGCTAGCAGGATTGCTGCCAAAAAAAGGGGGGTTGGGGGATAGAGGCTTTAAGCTGAGGATTTGTATATTCAATTTATTCTTCAAGAGTACAGATAACTTTACAAAGACCTTTGACTAATTGCTTAAAGAAACCCATGTTTGCCTTTAAGAAACAAATTATTATGTGGGTATGTCATACCACCTCATAACATTAGTGGCTTTCCTCCAAAATGCATGAAAATGAAGATATTGGCATTCACCTTCATTATGATGCTGAGTACTCTTTGGAAAAATACATAATTATTAATTATTTCACTACGCAAAGTTGAAATATCCCAAAGCATCTACTAAAGGGTGAATGCATTACATTTGTAAAAGAAAAACAGAAAAAATACTAAGCACCCAGATTTTCTTTATTTGCCTAAAAATGGCTCAGTTTTCTGCTTTATTTTTAATTTAAGGAAATAAATTAGATTACTAGAAATAGAAAGGAAGAGGAGTATTTTGCTATCTTCCAGAACCACAGAAAAAGAACTATTTGATCATCAATTTTTATTTGTACACTGTTAACTGTTCATTTGATCCCAACTTTGATATCAAAACAGAATAGTCGTTATCTAGGTTAAAGAGGTGGTGAGACTCTTTGATTTTCACATAAGAATATGGACTTTATGAATTACTTGAAGAATAGAGGGTCTATTTATCCTTGATAGTCTGGGATTAATTACTTAATAATGACATTAGAAACTTTTCACTTTGATCACATTATCTTGATGTACCAAAGGAAGACTTTGATTGAGAAATGATTCGAGACTCCGCCCCGCCCAGGCAGTGGTTGACGCCCTGTCAGAGTCAGCAATGGCCATGGCCCCAGCCTTTGGGTTTTAAATTGACAACTAAAGCGTCTGATGGGGCCCTGCTCCTGATGTCAGTAGTCGTGGCCCTGGACAGGCAGACGCCCCCCACAACCGTGATGCCCTATAGGAGATGTAGCAGAAGGCAGGAGCCGGAGGGCCCACAGCCCATAGAAACTTATACTGGCTGCACTCTTTCCTGGCCAGAGCTGTTGCGGGCTGCTGTGTTAAAGCCACAGTGGCTCCTTTGGATTGAGTAAAAGTTTTACTACAAACTCACAATCATCATTATAAACCTTTAGGAGTATTTTCTGCATTGCCTGCTGTTCCACAAAAGGAGGGATATCTTGGATTATATAAAGGCAATAGTGAATTGATGATTCGAATTTTTTTTAACTTTATTGTTGAATGTATTATAGATGTTCCCTCTTTATCTCCTATTGACCTCCTCCTCTGTGCTCCTGCCCCCCTCCTGCCTTTCCCACATGGTTGTCCATGTCCATTGGTTATGCATATATGCATATAAGTTCTTTGGTTTATTTCTTCCCACCCCCGTACTCCCTTCCCTTTGAGGTTTGTCAGTCTAACAACCAATTTGTACTTCTTAATTGCTTCACCTTTTTCCCCCATTCCCCCAACCACTCTCCCATCTGGCAACCAACAAAATCTTCTCTGCATCTATGAGAATGATACTGTTCTGCTTGTTCATTTTGTTTGTAGATTCAATTGTCGATAGATATGTATTTATTGCCATTTTATTTGTTCATATTTTCGATCTTCTTTTTCTTCAAGAAGACCCTTCAACATTTCATATAATACTGGTTTGGTGGTGATGAACTCATTTAGCTTTTTCTTCTCTGGGAAACTCTTTATATAGCCATTGATTCTAAATGATAGCTTTGCAGGATAGAGTCGTCTTGGTTGTAGGTTCTTGCTTTTCATCAACTGTGAATATTTTTTTGCTACTCCCTTCTGGCCTGCAAAGTTTCTTTTGAGAAATCAGCTGACAGTCTTATGGGATTCCCTTGTAAGTAACTAACTGCTTTTCTCTTGCTGTTTTAAGATTCTCTCTTTGTCTTGAACCTTTTGCATTTTGATGATGATGTGTCTTGGTGTGGACCTCTTGCGGTTCATCTTGTTTGGGACCTTTGTGTTTCCTGGACTTGTATGTCTGTTTCCTTCACCAAGTTAGGGAACTTTTCTGTCATTATTGTTTCAAATAGGTTTTCAATTTCTTGTTCTCTCTCTTCTCCTTCTGGCACCCTCATGATGCAAATGTTGGTACACTTGAAGTTGTCCCAGAGGCTCCTTACACTATCCTCATTTTTTGGATTCTTTTTTCTTTTTGCTGTTGTGATTGAGTGTTTTTTGTTTCCTTATATTCCAAATCGATGGTTTCCTTCTTGGCTTTACCTATTCTACTATTGAATCTCTGTAAATTAATCTTTATTTCAATTAGTGCCTCCTTCATTTCTGACTGTGCATCTTTTATTTCTCACTGGTCCTTTTTTATACTCTTGAGGCCCTCACTAAGTTCACTGAAGTACTCATTAAGTTCATTGAGCATTGAACTCTGCATCTGTTAGGTTGCTTATCTCCATTTCACTTAGTTCCTTTCCTGAAGATTTGTTCTATTCTTTCATTTGAGACATGTTTCTTTGTTTCCTCATTTTGGCTGACTCCCTGTGTTTGTTTATATGTATTAGGTAGAATTTCTATGTCTCTAAGCTTCCTAGGGTGGCTTGTAATAGTAGATCTGATGTAGGGTCCAGTGGCACAGCCTCCCTGGTCTCCCAGCTGGGCCCTCGAGGTGCACCCCTCATGTGGACTTTATACCCTTCCGTTGTAATTGAGTCTTGATTGCTGTTTGCACACCAACGAGAGGGATTTACTCAGGCTGATCAGCTGCAAGGACTGGCTGTGCCCATTATCTACTGACCTTTGACTGCCTTGGATGATCAGCTGTGCAGGGGCCCACCACACAGAGAAAGACTTACTTCAGCAAGGCTCTGGTACCTACTGAGTCCATTCATTGAGTGTGTGACTTGTGGAGGTGGTTGGGTGGTGGTGATTCACCTTAGTCTGAAGCTGTCTATGGGTGTGCTGGCTCTGGGGCCAGGTCAGCCATTGCCTGTGTTCTACTCGGGGCCACCAGGCATAAACTACAAAGCAGTCTTCAGATGGCTTCTTCTTGTGCTGGGCTTGGAGGTGCCCAGGCAAAGTCAAGCTGTGAAGTAAGACTGGCTGCTTCTAGTGCCAGGCCTGGGGCCACTTAAGGAGAGGTTTGGGGCTCACTGAGGCCAGATACTCCTTGTTTGAGAGAATTTAGGAAAATCTAAATCAGGATCCAAGACAGGCCAATCCTATGGTAAAGCAACTAGAAACAGTTTGAGTGGGCCTGAAAGTTGGGTGGGGTGGGGCCTCAGGGAGTCACCAGGGCAGGCAAACAGTGTGAACCGGGTTGCTGGAGTCCCAGATATGGCTGCTGTCTGCTGGCCTTGTGGGGGACGGGCTCACCAGAGGAACAAAAGCCTCTGATAGCACATCTGTCCAGAAGAAAGCTGCTTCTCTAGCCCTCTACCCAAGGCCAAACAACTTAGTTCTTCCCCGTATGTCTCTGGTGCCTTTCGAGTTGCCTCCCCAATGCTGGAGCCTGGAAGGAGCGAGTCCGAGTAAGTTCGTGTGCAGGCCCTTTAAGAGGAGCTGCCTGGGGCTTCCGCAGCCACAGCCTCCCTGAGCCTCAGTTTCCGCTCGTTTTCCAGCCAGAAGTGATGGGGACTTCTTTTCCTGGCACTGGAACCCTGAGCGGGGCACCTGGTGTGGGACGGGGACCCCTCAGTCCTCAGGGAGGACCTTCCCAGCCGAGGTGTCTCCTGATTTTTATCAGCCACACGTGAGTGTGGGACTAGCCTATCCGCACCTCTGCCCCTCTTACCAGTCTCGGTGTGGCTGCTTCTTTAATTTTGTAGTTGTAGGACTTCCATTCAGCTCCATGTCAAGTTGTTTTGCATGTTGGTTGTTCTGTAGTTTAGTTTTAATTTTGATGTGGTTGTGGGAGGAGGCGATACCACGTTTACCTACCCGCCATCTTGACTGGAAGTCTGATTCGAATATTTTGATGGTGCAATCCAGTTTACGGAGCTTGAGCATTATAAAATGTTAATCTGGTCATGTGCACAGATTAATGGCTGGATCCATGGCAGGTATAACAGCAGTTGTCTGTATTTACCCTCTTGACATGGTTAGAATGCACCTAACATTCCAGGTGAAGGGGAACACTCTTACATGGGAATTATTCAAGCATTCAAAACAACTTAGGAGAGGAAGACAGTTCATTTGGGTTCTATGGAGGCCTGATGCCCACTGTCTTAGGATAGGCTCCATACACAGGTGTTTCATTTTTTAATTTTGGTTCCTTAAAGAGTGTTGGGTTTTCCCATGCTCCCATCCTTCTTGGCAGACCTTCATCAGAAGATCCTAATGTCTTAGTTTTGAGAACTCACATAAACTTTCTTTGTGTTGGTGTTGCTGGAGCAATAGCACAGACAATATCCTACTCATTTAATGTAACATCTAGGCGAGTGCAATTAGGAAGTGTTCTTCCACATCTGGAAAGATCCTTACCATGCAGGAGACTATGAAGCATGTCTATGGACACCATGGAATTTGAAAATGATTATAATGTTTATTTATTTTTTCTTTATTTTACTTTTTTATATAAATACATTTTTCTTCTTTATTGATTTTAGAGCAAGAGGAAGGGAGAATGAGAGAGATATAAAAACATCAATGAGAGACAACACTGATTGGCGACCTCCTGCCTGCCGCTCACTGGGACCCAGGCCCACAACCTGGGCATGTGCCCTGACCAGGACCAGCGACCTCTTGGTACATGGGTTGACACTCAACCACTGAGCCACACCAGCCGGGCAATGTGGTTTATTTTTGAATCACATTCACTGCATTCCCTCTCAAGCAGTGACTTTTATAACATATGAATATATGAAGCAATTTTTTCACCTTAACTGAAAAAAATTGTGATTTTCTTTCCTTAATAAACTCTCAGAGGGGAAAATAAAATGTTACTTTAATTTTAGGGAGAATATTACTTGAAGAAGGATATTTACCCTGTCACAGGAACCACTAGTATTTAAGTACTTGACCTTTTTATTCACAACAAATCAGTATGCTTACTATACTTTTTGATGGCAAAGTTATATAACAGAACACTGAAAAAGATTCCTAGACTAATGCTGGCTAATCAGTTAGGTTATTTGAAACCATTAAAAATGTTATTTGGACATAGAACTAACTAAAAATGGAATTCAAGAGGTTGTCATTAGCTTTATCATGCTGTTCCAAGCTTTTAATTGTAATCATGATTTTCTAAGACTCTAATATTGGTTACTATTATTATAACAAACAGGTTTTGCAACAAAATAATAAGAATTGAACTTTTAAATTATATAAACTGTAGCTTAGAAGCCAGCATTGAAATATTATTCTTATAATTTCTCTTAAAATTCTTCTCCACTGGCTAAAAGGACAAATACTTATTCTATTTATTTTTTAAATTAAAAAAAATATATATTTTTATTGATTTTTTTTAGAAAGAGAGGAAGGGAGAGAGAGAGAGATAGAAACATCGATGTGAGAGAGAAACATCCATCAGCTGCCTCCTGTATGCCCACTACGGGATTGAGCCACAACCTGGGCATGGAATAGAACCAGGACCTCTCCGTCCATGGGAGGACACTCAGTCCACGGGCCACAACAGTCGGGCTCTTTGTCTTTTTTAAAAATACACATTGTATTTAAAAAATAGTCATATAGACTCAACAATAAATAAAGAACTTTCAGATATTAGTCAAATGCTATTACCAGGTACTGTGACTGATTTAAACATTTTATAAAGTCAGTGTATTTCTCAAAGGCAGTAATAGAAAATAATGACTATCTGCTCTCAAAATAGATTTGTTAGATGATTTGGTGCATACTAGAAAATTTATTTAAGTGGACTGTGAAATGTCCATTAATATAGGTCAACAACTGTTCCTAAAGTATTATCATGAATCATCAACTAGTTCTTCCATGTAAAATAATTTTGGCGCAATATAAACTTAAGTAGAAATATAAAAATGATTTGAATTGCTATTCTTTTTTTTTTTTTATCCTCACCAGAGGACATTTTTTTTTTTCCATTTTTTTTTGTTCAGGTAGAGTGGGAGGGAGAGAGAGGAACAGAGAGAGAGAGAGAAACATCGATGTGAAAGGAACACATCGAGTGGCTGCCACCCACACAACCAACCAGGGCCGGGGACAAACTGCAACCGAGGTACATGCCCTTAGCGGAACCGAACCCGGGTCTCTCAGGACCGCAGGCCAACGCTCTAACCGCTGAGCCAAACCGGCCAGGGCTGAATTGCTATTCTTTATATTAAACTGGCTTGAAATGTAAGACTTCAATGTACTGTGTTTGAGTACTTTGTATGTTTTGTTATAAGCATGGCAGAAATGGGAGGGGAACAAGTATAGCTTTGTCCTAAGAAACAGTGATTTGTAAAATTGATGTGATTTTTAAGACATTAGAAAACTAAGTTGAAAGTGTTATTTCTACTTCAGTTTTCACTTTTGCATAAAAGGTTTCTTGTCACACCTAGGTAAATATTAGATGAATTGGTGTCATTTTTCTAAGTCTTTATTTTCAAATAAATATGTATTGTTGTATAATTTATAAGTGTACATGCAGGTAGAAATAGAAGTGTTCCTAAAATTATTTTGTGTATTTTCATTTCTGGATCACACCATACCTTAATATTATGATCACATCTCAAGATAATTTAAATGTATAAAATAAATGTCTCAGTAATGTTATCAATAAAAAGACTGCAAATATTTTTCTTTAAAGAAGTGATTTGAGGCCAAATATTTTTCTTTAAAGAAGTGAGTTGAGGCAAATTTTGTGATGTAACTTGCTCAAGAAATAATTTTGTGTAAACTACATTACTTTTTACCTTAGAGATACTTTGCCAATATCAATTCTGATATTCAATGAACCCAATATAAAATACTGTTTAAGAAATGGTTTTCAAAGCTAAATATCAATATGATTGTATTTCACTTAAGGCAATATTATGGTATCTTTGTCCAAACGATACATGTTGTCAGCGAGTTGACAGTTGACATTTTACTAACGTATAAGCAAAGCATCAGGAGCTTTCAGGATATGGAGCAAATTAGGTAGAAATATTTTTTAAAAACATAATTTACAGTGTTATACAACATAGAAAATGTTTTGTGTAGCTCTACATGAAAAAAACATCCTGAAATTTGACGTTACTATTTGCTTGCAGACTTAAATGATTGAAAGAAAATCACCTGAATTTTAAAAATAAAGTTGTTCTTGCCCTGGCCGGTTTGGCTCAGCTGTTGGAGCGTTGACCTGTGGACCAGAGAGTCTCAGGTTCAGTTCCCGCTAGGGGCACCTACCAAAAAAAATAATAAAAATAAATAAAAATAAAGTTGTTCTTCTAACAACATTTTTTCATGATATCCAAATATTTAAGTGTTCTCTCCTTTTCTTCTATGACAACTGTGGAGAGACTGGTCTAGTACAGATGGAGGTCTTTTGATGGCCTAGGGCTAATGAAAATTATTTTTCACACTTATAAAAATAAAGTGAAATTTTTGAGCTGAGCTATACTAGAATATTGAGGTCAAAAGGCTAACAATTCACATTGAAATATTTAAAGTCAAGAGAGGTGATTGTTTCCTTTACTCTGCAGAAGTTTTTAGTTTTATATAATCCCACTTGTTTATTTTTACTCTTGTTTTCTGTGCTTTTTGTGCCCTGACCAATAAGTAATTGACAAGAAAAATATCAAGAAGATTTTGTTTTATGTTTTGTTCTAGTATTTCTATAGTTTCAGGTGTTATGTTTGAGTTTTTTAGTTCATCTTGAATTGACTGTCATGTAAAGTATAAGATGGGGATACAATTTCATTTTTTCGTACTTGGGAATCTAGTTTTTCCCACATTGTCTGTTGAACAGACTTTCTTTTCTCCATTATATATTCTTGGCATCCCTGTCAGAGGTCACTTAACCACACGTCCTTAGGCATATTGCTGGGCTCTGTATTCTGTCTCATTGGTCTGTATCTCTATCTTTATGCCAGTGTCAAGTGTTATACCATACCTGTGAAATACATTTTGAATTATGAAATTTTGATGCCTCCAGCTTTGTTGTTCTTTTTCAAGATCACTTTGGCAATTCTGGGTCTTTTATGGGTCAATATGAATTTTAGGATTTTTTTTCTCATTCTTTACAAAATGCCATTGGGATTTTAATGGGGATAACATTGCATCTATAGATATCTTTGGGTAGTATGAACATTTTAACAATATTAAGTTTTATGATTCATGAACATGGGTTATCCTTTCAATTATTTGTGTTTTATTTCTTTCATCAATATTTTATAATTTTCATTGTAGACATTTTTCACCTATTTGGTTAAGTTTATTTCTACATATATTATTTTTGATGCTATTGTAAATGGGATTGTTTCCTACTTTTGAAGGGGGGTTAGTTTGTTGTTAATGTACACAAATACAACAAATTTTTATTTGTTTATTTTATATCCTACAACTTCACTGAATATTAGTTCTAACAGTTGTTTCCCCAAAGTCTTTAAGTAGTACTACATATAAGATAATGTCATCTGTGACAGAGATAGTTTTACTTCTTACTTTCTGATTTGGATACCTTTTATTTAATTTTCTCTCCTAATTGCTCTGCTTAGAACTTTCAGTACTATGTTGAATAGAAGTGGTGAGAGTGGGCAACCTTGTCTTATTTCTGATCTTGCAGAAAAAGCTTTTAATTTCCACCACTGAGATTGATATTGACTGTAGCCTTGTCATATATATCCATTATTACATTGAGGTACATTCCTTTTACCTTGTTTGTTGAGCATTTTTATCATGAAAGTGCGTTGGATTTTGTCAAATGCTTTCTTAGTGTCTATTGAATTGATTATGTGATTTCAGAAAAACAATCAACAGAGTGAAAAAGCAACCTATAAAATAGGAGAAACATTTGTAAATCACATATCTGATAAGGGGTTAATAAATAAAAAACATGAGAAACTCTTGCAACTCAATAGCAAAAAACAAAAAACAAATAGCCTGATTAAAAATATAAGCAAAGAACCTGAATAGATAATTCTTCAAACACACACACACACACACACACACAAACACAAATGGCCAACAATTACATAAAAAGATGGTTAAAATCACTAATTACTAGAGAAATGCAAAGCAAAGCTATAATGAGTTATCACCTCACACCTGCTAGGTTGGCTATTATCAGAAAGAAATAGAAAAAAAGAGTTGATAAGCGTCTGGAGAAATTAAAACCTTGTACACTATTGGTGGGTATGTGAAATGTGTAGCTGCTGTGAAAAAGACAGAGTATAAAGGATCCTCAAAATGTTAAAATAGATCTATCATATAATCCAACAATCTCACTCTGGGTATATATCCAAAAAAATTGAAATCAGGATCTCAGAAAGGATATCCATGTTTACTGCAACATTATTCACAATAGCCAAGACATGGGAACAACCTAAGTGTCCACTGATGGATGAACGGATAATGAAAATGTATTATATCACTACAACGGTATGTTATTCAGCCATTAAAAAAGAAGGAAACTTTGCCATTTGTGACAACATGAATTGGAAGGACATTATGATAAGCGAAATAAGCCACTCATAATAGAACGTATCTTGTAAGACTTGACTTATATGAGATATAAAAATAGCCAATTTTCTAGAACAGAACGGAGAATCATGGTTTCCTGGGGCTGGGAGTGGAGAGATGAGCAGCTGTTGTTCAATGGGTATAGTGCTTCAATCATGTAAGACAAATAGATCTAGAGATCTGCTCTACAATATGGTTCCTATAGTCAGTAATACCATATTGTGCACTTAAACATTTGTTAAGCAAGTTGATCTCATGTTTTGTTCTTACCACAAACAAACAAAAAAACCCAAATTTAAAAAACAAAGAAACATAAAGAAGTTTTTAGAGGTGATGGATATGTCTATTACCTTGATTGTGGTTATAGTTTTATGAGTATCTGCATGACCTAACTTATCAAATTGTATTATGAGTAATTTTTTATATATCAGTTATACCTCAATAAAACTGTTAAAACTTATTTTTAACTGAGGAAGATGATAATCGTGTAGGGAATAGAGTGTGCAGAATTAGGAATTCCAAGGAGAATCAAATGGTACAAGTTGAGAGTAAAAGAAGTTGTACATTATGGATAAGAATTACTGCTTTTAGTCTAGCAGTGATCAACAGGGAAACTCACCTCTGTCTTATTCTGCTTAGCTGAAAGTTTGATTTGATTTAGTTGATGCAAAGACTTCTTGTTTTAGGTTTGTGGAGATTGTGTTTCTTTGTTTATTAATATCAGTGCTTCTAAGAAGGGCCTACACTCTTCCTTTAACAGAGCCCTTAAGCTATTTTATGCAGCATGCAACACCTTTGCCCATTTAACTGATCTGCAAGGATCTTAGTAGAATTTGAAGATTTTTCTAGTGACTCGGAACTTGATTCAATATTTTTAAGTAATTAATATCATTTCCTTTTACTTTTTAATTAAATTATTTTTATTTTTTAAATTACAGTTCACACTCAATATTAATTTGAATTAGTTTCAGATGTATAGCATAGTGGTCAGATGGTCATATACTTTACAATGTCTGTATTTCAAAATGAATATTCTTAAAGTATGTATATTTTATAAAATTATATATAATAAATATTTATACATGAATTTCATAATTCAGGGGCAGGATGGTATCATCTTAAGTATTTCATTTGGAACTAAGACTAGTCATTTTATAATGTATTTTTTAAATTTATTTTTTATTTATTTTTTTATCCTCACCTGAGGACATTTTCCCATTTTTTGTTGTTGCTGTTGTTCAGATAGAGTGGGAGGGAGAGAGAGGGAGAGAGAGAGAAACATCGACGTGAAAGGGACACATTGAGTGGCTGCCACATGCATGACCCAACCAGGGCCGGGGACAAACTGCAACCGAGGTACGTGCCCTTAGCGGGAACCGAACCCGGGTCTCTCAGGACCTCAGGCCGACGCTCTAATTGCTGACCCAAACTGATCAGGGCTAAATTTATTTTTTGACATGCCATATTATATTAGTTTTAGTTTTAGTACATAGGGATTGTACATTTATATATTTAACAATGTGATCACAACCGTAAGTCTAGTGACCCTCTTTTACCACACACATTATTATATTATTGACTGTTTTATCTATGCTTACGTTATTTCCTGTGATTTATTTATTTTATAAGTGAAAATGTGTACCTTATTCTCCTTTGTCATTTTCACCCATCCCCTCAAACATTCTCCTCTCTGGCAGCCGTCAGTTTGTTCTCTGTATCTGTGAGTCTGTTTCTGTTTTGTTTTGTTTGTTTAGATTCCATGTAAAAGTGAAATCACAGCATTTGCCCTTGTCTTTCTGATTTATTTGACTTAGCATAATACTCTCTAGCTCCATCTATATTGTTGCAAATGGTAAGATTTATGGCTGAGTAATATTTTATTACACACACACACACACACACACACACACACACACACACAGGTTGCTTTCATATCTTGGCTATAGTAAATAAGATGCAGTATGCATAGAGTGCTTATATCTCCAAATTAGTGGTTTCATTTCTTTTGGCTAATACCCATAAATGGAATAGCTGAATTGTATGGTAGTTCTATTTTTAACATTTTAAAGAAAAACCACACTGTTTTCTATAGTGGCTAGACCAGTTTACAATTCCATAAACTGTGCACGAGGGTTTTCTTTCCTCCACATACTCACCAACACATATTCTTTGTTATCTTTTGATAGTAGCCATTCTGAAAGATGTGAGGTGATATTTCAATATGGGTTTAATTTCCATTTCCCTAATGATTAGTGATGTGGAGCATCTTTTAATATATCTGTTGGCCATCTGTATGTCTTTTTTGGAGAAATGTCTACTCAGATCCTCTGACCATTATTTAATTGGATTGTTTCTTTTGATGTCCGTTTGTTTTCTTTATATATTTTGGGTTTGAACCCTGTATCAAATATATTATTTGCAAATGTCTTCTCCCATTTAATAGGTTGTCTTTTCATTTTACTGATGATTTCCTTTGCTGTGCAAAAGCTTTTTAGTTTGATGTAGTTCCATTTGTTTATTTACTTTAGTTGCCCTTGCCTGAGGAAACAGATTTTTAAAAATATGATAACACCAAAGTCAGAGAGTTTACTGCCTATGTTTTCTTCTAGAATTTTTATGTTGTCAAATCTTACATTTAATTTCTAATCCATTTTGTGTTTATTTTTATATGTGGTGTAAGAAAGTGGTCCAGCTTTATTTTTTGGACGTATTTGTCCAGTTTTTCAAATGCCATATTGAAGAGACTGTCTATTCCCATTATCTATCCCTGTCTCCGTTGTCATAGATTAAATATATAAGTGTGAATTAATTTCTGGAATTCTATTCTGTTTCATTGATCCACATGTCTGTCCCTGTACCATTAAAATAGTGTTTTGGTTCTAGATCATTGTAGTTTCGTTTGAAATCAGGGAGTGTGATACTTCCAGCTCTGTTCTTGTTTCTCAAGATTGCTTTGGCTATTTGGGGTCTGGTATGGTTACATAAGAATTTTAGGATTAGTTGTTTTAGTTCAGTGAAAAATGGCATTATTATTTAGATAGGTATTGAGCTCAATGTACAGTTATTTGAGTATGAGGGGCATTTTATTATTTCTCCCAGTTCATGAGTATGATATATCCTTACATTTATTTGTTTTGTCTTCAATTTCTTTCATCAATGTTTTATAGTTTACAGAGTACACAACTTATGTCTCCTTGGTTAATGTATTCTTATGTATACTATGTTTTTTGATACAATTATAAATGCATTGTTTTCTTTATTTCTTTTTCTGATAGTTAATAGTGTATAAAAGCATTACTTGTTTTTGTATATTAATTTTGTATTCTGTAATTTTACTGAATTTATTAGTTTTAATAAATTTTGGTGGAGCCTTTAGTATTTTCTGTATACAGTATCATATCAAGTGCAAATAATAACAATTTTACTTTTTAATTTCCACTTTGGATCCATTTTATTTACTTTTATTATTCTGATTTATGTGGCTAGAACTTCTAATACTACATTGAATAAAAGTAGTGAGTGCACATTCTAATTTTAGGAGAAAAAATTTTAGCTTTTTCACCATTGAGTATGATACTAGTTATGGATTTGTCTCATATGGCCTTTGTTTTATTGAGATATGTTCCCTGTAGTCTCACTCTGTCGAGAGTTTTTATCATAAATGGATGAGGTATTTTATCAAATGCCTTTTCTTGATCTATTGAGATCATATGATTTTTATCTCTTGTTTGTAAATGTGGTATATTTGTGGTTATTAAACCATCTTTGTATACCTGGAATAAATTCCACTTGATCATGCTGTATGGTCAGTTCAATGTAATGCTGAGTTTGGTTTGCTAATATTTTGTTGAAATTTTTTCTTCTATTTTCATCAGGGATGTTAGACTGTAATTTTATTTTTTTTGTAGTGTCTTTTTCTTATTTTGTTATCAGTGTAATGCTGTTCTTTTAGAATTAATTTAAAAATGTGTCCTTCTTTTCTATTATTTGGCATAGTTTAAGAAGTATAGGTATTATTTCTTCTTAAATATTTGGTAGAATTCACTTGTGAAGCCATATGATCTTACACACTTTGTTGGGAGTTTTTTGATAAGTAATTTCATTTTGTTAGTAGTAATCAGCCTGTTTATATTTTCCATTTATTTCTGATTCCTTCTCAGATAATTGCATGATTCTAGGAATTTATCCGTTTTGTCTAAGTTGTCCAATTTGTTGGTGTATAATTGTTTGTAGTATTCACTTATTATTCTTAGTATTCTGTGGTTTTGGTTATAGTTTTAGTGTGTCCATGGGAGGAGGTGAACACAGGATTTAATTACTCTTTCTTCTTGACCTTACCTATGGTAGTCCCATAGGGTAGAAGACAAGAATGATGATTTTTCCAACCTATAGGAACATACTTCTGGGAACTACCAACTATTTATTTTTCAGTCAGTCAGTTACTGATAATCAAATAAAATTGAGCATCTTATGCATATTTTCTATTAAGTGAGGATAGATTGTTAAATAAAACAAAATTTCAGGTTTCAAAGGAGCTCCAATATAGCATAAGAACTAGATAAATTATATATATAATATATATATAGTTACTGTAATGGGTGTGCATTAAGGTGGAAACTGTAACAACAAAGCTGCATAAAAAGCTTTCTGAACTAAGCTTATAGCCTAAATAGGTCCTTAGACTAAAAGAATAAGAAGAGCTCCTGGTTAAGTGGCAAAGTAAATATATCACAGTCAGATGGGAAATTTTATAATGCCTTTGGGGGAGTGTTAGTAACCTGATAATCTAAGAATGCAAATTTGTGTGTAAGGATGGGTAGAAGGTAGTAAAAGGCAGCAAAATAAGAAGCTGGAAAAATAGGCAAAGGCTACATCATGACTATTACATCCCACCTTTCTTCAAATGAGATATAATTATTTTAAACAATAAATGCAAAACAAACTCTCATTGCTCAGTCATTACTTCTTTTTAAACACCTGACTTTCACTGATGATGCCCTAATGCTGCAGACTTCCAAATTCACTTTTAAAAAGGACTCCTACCCGCCCTGGCCGGTTTGGTTCAGCGGTTAGAGCATCGGCCTGCAATCCAGAAGAGTTCTGGGTTCGGTTCGCTCTAAGGGCACGTACCTTGGTTGCAGTGTGTCCCTGCCCTGGTTGGGTTGTGCGGGTGGCAACCACTTGATGTGTCCCTTTCACGTCGATGTTTCTTTTTCTCTCTCCCTCCCACTCTATCTGAACAAAAAAAATGAAAAAATGTCCTCAGGTAAAGATAAAAAATAAAGGACTCCTACCCAATACATGAACACAAATTATATAGTGCAGTTGGGATTTTTTTTATATGAATTAAATACAGTAGATTAAATTATAAAAGAAAGAAGATAAATAGAATTGGTGAATTTGGAGGAAAAAAAAACTTTTAGTAACATATTCTTGTGAGTACAAAGTATTCTATAATTCTCATAGGGTCCTGAAAACTAATGGAAATTATTAGGAAAGGTTGATTTTTAATCAAATGGGTTGTAAGGGTCCTATTCTTTTTGCTCCGTTACTATGATACCTTTTAGCATAACAACCAAAAGTTTGGGTTTGGATGAGGACCAGGGCTGTGCTTACTTGGGCATTAGGAACGATTGAGGACCTGACACCATCTGGCTGCTCAGTAAAAATCAAAGTGAAGGAATTGGAACTGCATTAGGCATAGGTCAAATATGTGCCATTCTGTGCATAGAAAGAAATTGGATGTTAAAAATATCAGAAAGGAATTAGAAAACACAATAGGAGGTAGGACAAGGTAATAGGATTCAGTTTTAGCCTTTGAAAAACACCACTATATCCTTGTTTGATGCTTGTCATTACACGGGACAGATGTTTGAAAAATCAGTTCTTACAAGATAGATTTAAGAAGCCTTGGGGAAATACATACTTATTAAGTTATGAGCTCCATGAGCAGGGATTCTACTTCATTTATCACTTTAATTATTTAATCTCACAATGTCTAGCATTACTACTTTCATATCATAGCAATATAATAACTAATTTCCTTAGCAGTAAAGCAATCCAATGGTAAGCCTGGAAATATAAGAACTAGGGAATTTTTCATCAAATACAAATAATGATTTCTACAAGGTCTAAAAACTTCTAAAAATATATATTATAAATTATCAGAGTAATTATTCTCACAATGGAACTTTTATCACATATGAGTTATCTACAGTGATATATAGCATCTTATATTCTAGAGGAAGTCTTTTTACATTTAACCACATTTCTGCTCACCTGCCAAATATGATGCATCACAAACAATCATTTTAATTTAAGGGTCTTGGCCTTGAGCTAAAATGAATGGCTATTTAAGGATTCCTTTTAATGGAGCATACATACTAGAAGATTTGCCTCAGCACTTTATAGAGCTCTGAAAAAATACAAACTATTTTTATTTTCCAGGGTTATAGCTGACAACATCTCATGGTTGACAGGTCAATCCTAATAAAACTATATATCTGACAATCTAGATGGCAGTAAGAGGATACAGATCAATCTTCACCTGGGAAAGTTGATGAAATATGTCATAAAGTAAGAGGACACAATAATAGTGTGACCTTATATTTAATTAGCACATACCCCTTCAATGTTAGTAACTTAAATCAGTTCCACAATATTAAATACATTTATCTGTATATTGGGTAAAATAATATGAAAATATTAAAATGTACCAGAATAAAAAAGCTATAAATATATGCATTCTGTTTCAAGGACAAGAAAAATAGCAAAAAAATTGTTTATTTTACATATATTTGGTATATACAAATAGAACAAACTCTTGGGGAATTTATGCATATCTTTAAAACATATTAAACAGTCAACAAATTAAGTGGTGATACCTCATAAAATTACAATTACAATTAAAATAATTTTCTATTGGAATTACAACAGTTTAGATGGGATTTTTGTTGTTGCTTTTTTTCCCCCCCCTTGGAAATAACATTTCAATAGCCTTTATTAAAAAGTGTAGCTGAACTATTTATGCCCTGCCCTGATATGTATAGAAAATGGCCAATCTCTTTCCTTATCAACATTAATTTTGTGTAGCCTTGTGCATTGTCAGATGTAATTAAAATATTGATGTTGATAATTAAGCAATCACATCTTGTGCAAATGAGGACTCTGAATCCTCATAGTATGATTGCCCCAAAAGGACCTGACCTGATTGTTCAGACTAGAGCTGCTCTGATTGGTCAGAGCTTCCCAACTCAGAATGGTTGGTAAAAGACTCAATCTTATTGGTTGAAATATTATTCCAGAGAACTCTAAAGGCTGGCTCAGATGGCAGAAACACGGTGCAGGTTGCTAGTTCAGTGCAATGTCAGGAAGTTTGTTTCAGGCTTCTCCTAAAGTGCAGTTTATGTGAGAAACCCTTGTGCAGAAATGGTGGCTAGGCTCTCTTTTTTTTTAAAAAATAATTTGAGCCCAGTTAGCCACTGAAACCCTTCTTCATAGACATCTGTTTTTCCCCCTCTGGGTTCACACTTGCCATCTACAATGCTTCATGGATTTAGTTAGGCTTTGCATCTTGAACTTCAAAAATGGAGAAAGTTTACATAAAAAAACCTGAGAGTCACAAATCCAGTACATTTTATTCTGATTATTTGTAAATATAAAATATGAGCGATGTTCTAAATATCACTTTTTAAAAATTAGTAAAAAATATTGTTTAAAAATTTTACTTATATAATGTTTTCCAAACTACTCCTGTTTTTTTTCTTAAGACATAAACAGTATGATTAAAAAGTTTAGATGTAAATATATTATTCCAATGTTTATAAGTATTCACATTATTTGATTGTTTTTAGATGAATTTACACTATGAAAATAAAATAAAGTTTAAATTTATAGAAGACTTTTTGTTCCAAGAATGTCAGACTAACATATTTAATGAATAATTTTTTAAAAACAATTATCAACTCTTTCAGAAAAAAGTAAATTAAGAGGAACTAATAAAATACTCTCGATTATACTTACAAGCAGGCAGAGTCTGCAAAAGGTGAGACTTAATTCACTCTTTTTTCAAGTGTTAGAGCAACATCAGCAAATGCCTATGTGCATAGAAATAAAAAGCAATCATTCACCTATAGTAAAGTCAGGTCTTTTTATTCATTTATTATTATTATTATTATTTTAATCCTCACCTGAGGATATGCTTTTTATTGATTCTAGAGAGAGAGGAAGGGAGAGGGAGAGAGAGAGAGACATCAATGTGAGAGAAAAAAATCAATCTATTGCCTCTCATGTGCACCCCAACCCTTGGGTATGTGCCCTGGCCAGAAATAGAACCCATGACCTTTCAGTGCATGGAATGATGCTTCAACTAACTGAGCCACATCAGCCAGGGCTCAGTTGGGTCTTTTTAAATTTTTATTTTTTTGTCTTAAAATAGTCTATGAAGTTTGTCTTGTTATCATAATATTCAATCCGTGCTCAAGAAGTGTTACTTCCTATTCATGCTCTAGAAACCTTTTGAAATTGTTTCGTGAAGATGAAAGAGGATAAAATAAAAATTCCATGTTATGTGGATATTTTACTGATCTCCAAGCTAGGTAGAAGAACAGATTGATTTTTTTTTTTTTTTTTTTGACAGAATCTATAAGATGCAGAGTTCTTGTTGGTAGGCATCAATACCAAAGACAGATAGCTAAGGGAAGTATCATTTAGCTAAAATGAGGGAATCTGCTCAAATATAATTTTATCTTCTACCTCTGAGAAGTTAGAGAGTGATATTGGATTTACTTTATTGGTTTGTTTACAACCAAAAAGATGAACCCTTTGGCCTAAGAAAAGAAAAATAAATATCTGTAGTACTAATCTTGACATGTAAGATTTTAGAAGAGCCCAAGGGGAAAACACATGAAGATTTTAGGAAGAAAAAAATGTAATCACAAATGATTATCAAAGTTAATTTTCAACATTTCTGGTAAAGCATAGTTATGCCGCTGACAGCCAAAAGCATTTTAAAAGATTATGTGTTTAAATGTGCTGAAATTCTGAAAGCTAAATTATTCAAACTATTATTGAGAAGTTCTAGTGGGGAAAAAAAAGTAGTTATGTCATGAGAAAATTTAGAGGTGTATCTAAATAAATGAGGTAACTCTGATGAGCTTAAAATATGCAGGCCAAGAAAGCATGAGCTACAGCAGTAGACTCCCTTATTCATGGGAGATACATCCAGTACTCCCAGTGGATACCTGAAACCACAATCTACTAAACCCTGTATGTACTATGTTCTTATCCTGTGCATACATACCAGTAATTAAGTTTAATTAATAAATTAGGCACAGTAAGAGATTGTCAACAATAACTAATAATAAACCAGAATAATTATAAAAATATACTGTAATAAAAGTTATGTGAATGTGGTCTCTCTCTTTTTCAGAATATCTTTTGTATTATATTCACTTTTTCTTTTAAAGGAAACACTTTACCGCTTCTCTTTGGCATATCTGAATTGCCAGCATCACTTCTTTTGCATTTTGGCCTCATTATTAATTAAAATGAAGGTTAGTTGCACACTAGCCTTGAGATGCTAGGGCAGTCAATCTGATGACCAAGAAAGCTACTAAGTAACTAATGAATGGATACTCTGGACAAAGAAATGATTCAAGACCTGCGTGGCACAGTACAGGACAGTGTCTCAAACTACTCAGAATAAAGCACAATTTACAATATATAAATTGTTTATTTCTGGAATATGCTACTTAATATTTTTAGACTGACACTGACTATGACTAACTAAAACCATGGAAAGGGAAACTGTGGTTAAGGAGGATCATTGTATAATGAAACACTGTACAGTAATGTGGACACATCTGTTAAATTTAATGTTGCATGAACAAATGATTTGCATAAATGTGAAAAAGGTTAATATAAAGTTCAAAAATAATCTGAGCTAAACACTATATTGTGTGAAGATGCATACATTATGATAAATAAATATAAAGGAAGATAATGACAAGTACAAAATTTAATATAGTGGTTGCCTGTTGAGTCAGGCAAAATAATTGAGTAAAGTACAGCCCCAAATTAAAAACCATAGTTTTTATAATATAATTCTAATCCGAACAGTAGTTCCATGATTTCATTTTATTATTATGCTTCCTAACATACATATATTAATATATATTTATGTATGCATATTGTACAATACAAGCATTTTAATTTTTCAGTTAATTTATAATAAATTATATGAGATTTTTTAATGTTTGACATTGATGACAGAGAAAGTGTTCAATTGTTAAAGATTAACAAATATACATGGACAGAATGTATATAAATATTTAGACAACAAAATATAGATTGGCATGTAGTTTCACATAGAGCATAGAAGAAAGTTAAGACATGCATTTTATGCCAACAATACTTCTGACTAAGCAGTGTTCTCTCTTGCATAAGGCACAGAATGTTGTCATCTTTCCTGGCATTTGCATTTATGTGGTATAGATAAATTCTATTTTTCTACCTTTTGAAATTTGAAGCCTTAATGCTTAGTAAGGTTACTTCTGCTCAACATTACTTTAATTAAAAGTTCTAAAAAAAGCTTTGATTATATCTTAGAGAAAACAGATTTTTGAAAAAATAAAATTAATAAAGAGCACTCTTCAGATAAACTTTTATTCAAGTCATTTCTTTTCCATTTTACTTTTTAATGAATCTATCAAAAGAAATGACCCATTTAGTAATAATTTTGATAAATCAATTTTAAACATTTCATTTTACTTTTGATTTGCATAGCAACTTTTATAAATTCTAATTCAGTCAGAGAAATAAACTCAAGGAAGAAAATATGCTGAACCATTGATACTTTATTACTACATTACTGTTGTTGTGTTTTATTTATAGTACATCATTTACTCAGTGAACCATGATGAACTTCAATCCCTTTGCCTGCAATTGTGATGAAACTGGAATTGGGACAGAAAACTATTATACTGCTTCGAGGCATATTACAAGGCCCAATGTGAAAAAGACAAATATTGGGGTTTTGATAATTTGGGGCCAAAGTATTCAATATTTTAAAATAATTCCACCTGGAATTTAAGACAATAGCATTGTCCACTGAATATTAATGCATGACCCTCCCAAAAAACATCTGAAAAGAAGTCAAATATCATGGCAATACAGGAGGTTGCAGCTTGGTGCTGTTGCTGATGGCAACTCCCAAATCCTTTCCACTCTGAAGCCTCAGAGATCAAAAAGCATCAGTCTCCTGACACCTCAGGGTTAGCTCTTAACACATGATAATCCAGGCAAGAAATACAGACTGCAATAATCTATGTTCTTACTGTCAGTGTTTTTTGTAGATATACCTGCTTAATTAAGTTGTGTCATTGCATAGTTTTCATGTATTTACATCACTGTTTAACTTATATCCATTTTCAAAAAATAAATTACGATCTTTTTTGAACAGTTTATATGTAAAATCACTTCTACATATTTTGTTTTTGCTTCTATCAATTTTGGCCAAATAATCCTTGCACTATTATCAGTGGTTTTAGTATTATATATGTGTTAAATGATATTTTGTTACGTAAGTTACTTTCTCTTTCAAGTTAACAAATATAATATGCCCAAATTCGTGTATATTTGTATTAAGCCCCCAATTCTAGTCCATTTCACCATGATTTTCCCAACCTTGATTTGTTATTCACAAATAATAATTCAGTAAAGGAGTTTAATTGTTAAAATGTTTAGCTAGACTACAATAACCAGAAATTTTTTGCAGTGTAGCAAAAAATTATTTAGCCCTTAAAGTTCCTGTAAATTAAACAATAATTATGAGTTACTACTTAAAAGAAGATAAGATACTTTTTAAGTTAATAATGTACCAAACACAAAGTATTCAAAGAATAGTAAGGTATCTAGCTTAAGGCAGAACTAAATAAAATTTTGCCAAAATTTTAGATATTAAGTAGATATCTATGCATTTATGTATATGTGTATATATATAATTAGAAAATAAAAAGATAAAACGTTCAAGAAAAAAGAGAGGGGAAGAAATAGAAAAAAAGAAAGAAATGTCATTATTATAGATACTGATCAAAACAAACTTACTTTTATTTGTATCTATAATTTTAAAATTGTACAATATTTCCATTTACTTTTTCATTCTGAGATAAACTTTGCACATATGTAAAATAATAAAATTTAAAAAATATATATATTCAAAATTTTACTGTGATTTTAAAATTGGAAAAATATTTACTATTTCAGAAAATTCCAAAATTTTATGTACACATATGCAATATAGTTAGTTATTAAACATATTCAGTGTTATTAAATATTTAAAATTTGGCATGGCTTTTATAGATAATATTCAATCATATGACATAACTACACAACTTATTTAACTGATTATTTATCATTGTGTGTATATATAACTCCCAAAGGCCAATGATGGAACAATTTGAGTAATAAAATAAAATAGAGTAAAAAAAATAATGATAATACTAAATTGTAACTCATAGAATGAAATTAATACCTATGAGTTTATTCTGATTAAAATAAATAGGTGGAATATAATGAACATAACAGTCTGAGGAATGGGGTAGTCCCAGAGACATGGAAGTGGGGTACAAACTGACAATCCCCAGAAGAGGGGGTGGTGGAGGAGAGATAAACCACAGAACTTATATGCATGTTTGCATGAACAATGGACATGGACAACAAAGCTGGAGACAGGGTGGGGAGGGAGGGGAATGGGGGAATCAGTGGGGGGGAGGAGGGGAAGGAGATACATCTGTAACAAAAATAAATTGATTTAAAAATAAATAAATAAATAGTTGGTAAAATTATTGGGCAAAAGTTTGAGGAAAAATAGGGTACTAGCATATTTTCAAATCATCTGTCCCCAAAATGTTTTTTAGTAACCATCAAAAAAAGTAACTTTTGTGTGAAGAAGTCTTATAGACGACATCATGACAGTTAAATAAAGTTAAAGCCACCAATAATAAGAAATATCAGCATCCTATATTCCCTAATGTGTGATACACTGACAGGGAACATTACCTCTGGGGTGGTCTTACAAAAAAAATACATAACCTTAATCAATCAAATTATGATAAAACATCAAATAAACCCAATCAAGGGACATTCTACAAAATAAATAACTAAACAGAATTCTTCACGTTTCAAGGTCATGAAATAGAAGGAACTGAAGACTGGCACAGATTGGAAAAGACTGAGAAGGAATAACAATTGAATGCAAACTGGAAGCCTACGTTTGATCCTAGAACTAAAATAAAAGAACAGAAATAAAAAAACTTGATAAAATTTGAATAAAGACTTTAGTTTAATATTAATTGCTTTATTTTAAAAATTGTATGGTTATGTAAAATGCTGACACAAGTAAGACATATATAGAAACTCTAAATATTTGGTAAGCCTAAAATTTTATGTAAATATATAAAATAAAAAATATATACATATATATTTATTTTTTATTTATAAATAACATAATGTATAATGAAATATAATAAGATACATACTATTTAATGTGTATTATATAATCACCAAAATAAATATCTATACACAATAGTGAAAAGCCACCTATGTTTATTTAAATTTTAAGTCAATTGAAACTAAATAAACTTTAAAATTCAGTTTTCAATCTCACTAGCCATTTCAACTGCTCAACAGCTGAATGTGCCTAGTGACTCTAGTACTGAACAGTACAGATTATGAAATATTTCCACCAATGTAAATAATTGTATTGGACAGAGCTACTTCGAGAAGTTCTGTATTGGCCCCTGCTTTTCTACCAGTGAATCAAATAATTAAATAAATTGCATAGAATATCAAAATTCTGCAGGTAGCATTTTTAACCTATAAATTCTTCATTTGAGCCCCTTCAAAAACTGACTCAAATAAAACAATCCCCCTACTATTTTAAGAATTCTCCATGTCTATTTAATACCATTCCACACATCATTTGTGTAGGGTTTGACATTGCAGAATAACTTCTCAGTTAACTAGAAAAATATATTATTCAAATCAACTTGAACAGAGAAGTATGTTCGGGGAGAAGGGTAAGGGGCGAAGTTGAGTGGTAATAGGACTACTTCAATAACATAATTCACAGAGAAAGAAGGGGTGAATCAGTGATGTCAGCTCTCTTTTTCTCTTCTCCTGGTCTTTCTGTAGCACAGTCAGGTCAGTTTCCCACTGGGGATGAATGTAATTAATGATGAATGTGGTTATCAACAGTTCCTTATAATTTTTATTAGCTATCTTAAGCCATTGAAGACCTCACCTCCAATTCAGAAGTGTAGTAAGAAAATAGGTTGCAGGTATTTTCTGAACAGGATAAATATGAGATAACCATAGCAGCCCTATTTTGTGTTGATACCTCAAATGTTTATCATTTGCCTCCTCCAGACACTTGTCCATGGGGACTAGATTAAATTCACAGTGATCTCATTCTCCCAAGGCTCTTACTTTAGAAATAGGAACTGGCAACTCATTTTCTCTTTCAAGGAATCACTTGTAGATTTGACACATAAATAGTATTAGTTCAATTGGTTTTCCTTTCTTTGGGCAAATGTGTTAGTAGAAACTAATAAATTAAAAACAAAACAAAAAAAAAACTACAGAGAAATCTTGACCACTGCAGCCAGCATTTCACTAAAATTTAGCAATTTTCAAATACATTTTCTTTCACTAATTCACTCATTAGGTGATGAAACATAATTTATGTAAGAAAATTATCCACAAATAGGTTAACAGCATTTATTGCTTCATCCTTTAAAATGAGATAATCACTAATATAACTTTAAAAATTTCACATTTACCAGCTATGTATATGTGCTCTTTGTCAAATGAATGAATGAGAACATACTAATCTAATTAAAGAACTAGATGAATAACAATGTATTTAAAATAAATGTATCCATAATGCATTTTGCAAGAAAGGCACAGCCTTTTCATGTACATAAGCATGTATTTTATTAGATTGTGTCTGTAATGTCTTGTCTACTCATGGGACTTAAATCCCTTGTGAGTTATACAGAAGATGCATTTATAATTAGATATATATATAAGAATTAAATATATAATTCTTTACATAAAATGAGAGGTAAACAGGCCATATGTTTCACCTAACTAAAACCACATTTTAGTTATTTAGAATATACCAGTAAGATGTTGATTTTATTTAGTTTGTATTTATTGTACTGTTTTAACTATATAATCTAATCATTGTGTCTGTATTTTTCTCATTTCTGATTACTTCAAAAGAAAAAAGAGTATAAACTGTTAGATATTCTGGTCACAATTCTTTGCTGACATGATCCATTTATGTTCAATAATTCACCTCTCTTGTGTCACTCAGATCAACTTGGTATTCATATCTCTGAGTTACTTGACATTCAGCAGGGCCTTGTTCTCTTCTTGGTCAGAGAGGGAGGAAAGAAAAATAGTCATAAAAACAGGAGGATCTGGCATGAATACACAAAAAACACTCTACATGGCAAAAATACTCTGTGTCTGAAATATCAGATGCAAGGTTCTCACACAAAGCGTGGAGAGAGAGAGTGAACAAGTAAGCAAGGGAAAGATAGGAACTGGTCAATTAGGGGTTAAAAACTGACCATCTGAACTGGCTTACACAAGGCACCCCCTGTGAAAATACAGTCCAACTAAGGAATCTTTTTCCTTTCTGTTCCGCTATCATGCTGTCCTCCATCTCTTCCCCACTAGCAGGGAGAATGACAGCATGTGTTTCTTGTGTTAAAAGAGCCCCCATTTTCCTCCCAGGCCTAAGGTAAGGCCACAGTGACACAGGGAGTAGAAACTTTTCACAACAGTTCTCCTCACTTCCAGATGACATTTTCAAAATAGCAATTAGGGTATTACACAGTAAGAAAGGGAATATTATCTTCCAATTAACAATTACATATTCTAATAAGGCAAATTGATCTCTCACAAGAAAAGGGAAGAACTGGAGAGATAATGTTTCAATAATCCTTATCATTAATAATACAAATGAAAACATATCATCCCTTAAAATTTTTTAGCCTTGTGAACCATTTACTGAGATAAGAACTTTCATTACTTCATTAAATCTTCAAGACATCCTTATGAATAAAATTTATTATTATTATTATATATTTTGGAGATAAGGAAACTGAAGCTCAATGTAACATAGCTAATAAGTGATAAAGGCAGCTTTCAATATATTTCTATCTGATCTCAGAACCTAATTTAGTAATCTGCATCACTGCGTTCAGAGTCTTTCAAAATGGTATCACCACTTTTATTTCCTCTCATAAGAATATGAAAAAATGAAAAAGACTCATTACAACAAATTTTATATCATGAATTACCTGGGGAAATGTTTCATATAATTTATGAATTTCTCATATTGTAATATATTTCATAATACATTTTCTGTGAAAGATTTAAATAAAGATCTGAATAAAATTCCACATAACTCATTAAGGCCATTATTATATACACAGGTTAATAAAATGGGGATCTAACATAAAATACATTTCACTATATTATAGTGTTCCTTTATAATAAACATTTTTATTTGGGGGGGAATAAAAGACTAATATAGAAAGAAAATAGCATGCTTGTTTGTGAAATATACTTTTATCAATTGTGTTTTTTTTCTATACAATAATTTTTATTTTTAAATGTTATTTTCAAAGTATTGGTGTCTATTCTTTATATAGCTCTCAGTTTACTAAGATGAAGACTTTTTAACAGGTTGAGTTTTAAAAATTATATTGGTCACCTAAGTTTTCCCTTATCTTTATCATGTTATATTTTGTTTCTTCAGTGTAGAAATTGGAATTATTTAACCTAACTTTTGATCAGATAATTTGCTCTGTCTTTTAATTAAGTTTCTTTTATGTGATACATAGGAGTAAATTGTGTAAATATACATAATGTTTTAACTTTAGCAATATAAGACAGAGAGAGAGAGAGAGGTGTCTATATGTTAACACTCATTTCAGAGTTAAAACAAGAAAAAAATGTGAGAGGCTACTGTACATGACATAGAATATGCATTAGGGAAGTGAAAGATGATCAAAGAGTAAAGAGTAAGTTGCACGCAAGAAAGAAAGCATCAATTTAGAAAATTTTTAATTATTTAGTAAATAATATGTGGTAGAAGAACTTATTAAAAGAAGGAGACAAAGCAATATTTTTTATTGCAAAGTACAAAATATTTTTATGTATTACTGCATTTTCTAGTAAGTTGTGAGGGTGTAAGAGCAGTCATTCTATAAAATAACCATTTTTTCAAAATATTTCTAATTTTATGTATAGATCAAATTTTATGAATAGAAAGGGACTCGGAAGACTCTGATTTGGACTCTTCCAAAAGATAATATACGAATATCAATGATTATGGTCAAATTTCCTAAAAGAAGGAAAGAACAAAATTCAAATACAGATACAATTGTATGTCTTTTAGTTATTTAGTTATTCAAACCTGTGGAATTAAATGGCCACATGTTTTTTTTGTTTGTTTGTTTCTCACCCGAGGATACTTCTCTATTTATCATCAGATAGAGTGGGAGGGAGGGGGAGAGAGAGAGACAAAAAGAAACATTGATGTGATAGAGCTACATTGACTGGCTGCCTCCCACACAACCAGACCAGTGTCGAGGATGAACCACCACCAAGGTATATGCCCTTGACTGGAATCGAACCCATGACTCATTGGTTCATTGGCTGATGCTGTAACCACTGAGCCAAACTGGCCAGTACACCACATGTTTCTTAAAGACTGAAAGTGAACTTCACAGTTCAAAAAACCCCATACATATGCTTTTTTATTGCTGAGTAATATTCCAATATATATATTTATATAATATCACACCTTCTTTATAAAAAAATAAATAAAGTCACAGGGATTTAATGTACAGCACAAATAATATAGTGAATAATATCAAAATAACTTTGTACAGTCACAGATTGTTACTAGACTTATAATGGTGATCAAGTAGTAAGCTATATAAATGTAAAATCACTATGTCATATACCTGCAACTAATATAATATTGTATGGCTGTAATACTTTAACAAAAAATAAAGAGCCCCTGGCCAGTTTGGCTCAGCGGTTAGAGCGTCGGCCTGCGGTCCGGAGAGACCCGGGTTTGGTTCCCGCTAAGGGCACGTACTTCGTACTTCGGTTGCAGTTTGTCCCCGGCCCTGGTTGGTCGTGCGGGTGGCAGCCACTCGATGTGTCCCTTCATGTCGATGTTTCTCTCTCTCTCTCCCTTCCTCTCTCTCCCTCCCACTCTATCTGTACAAAAAAAGGAAAAATATCCTCGGGTGAGGATAAAATAAAGAAAGAAAGAAGAAAGAAAGAGAGAGAGAGAGGGAGAGAGAGAGAGAGAGAGAGAGAGAGAGAGGAAAGAAAGAAAGAAAGAAAGAAAGAAAGAAAGAAAGAAAGAAAGAAAGAAAGAAAGAAAGAAAGAAAGAAAGAAAGAAAGAAAGAAAGAAAGAAAGAAAAACTTTTAAACGCACATGCTTCAACAATAAGTTTAGTGGCCTGGTAGAAAATAATTTACAGTACAGAGTCTTGCTTTGATTGTTTAAGCCCTTAATGTGAAAGTTAATAAATTAGATAAGGGCTTACTTAATATAATAAATAAATGTGAACAATCTTTAAAGAAAAAAAACTGTTATTTTCTCAGTGAAAAATATCTGATCATCCCTATTTAAAAGCAAATGCCACTCAGACATTAAAATCCAAGTTATTCTGTTCTATAACCGTTTTAAGTTTTCTATGTCTTCATTATGTATATTCTTTATTTCCTATTGGCAAGCCCATAAGAAGCCTTGGACTATATTGCAATGTTGTTTATTAAATAAATTAGTTATGCACTTATAAGGTATTGATTTGTTATGAGGTATTTGCTATGTTTTTTAGATACTCTATGTGGTTGTATTATGGACTATGTGGTTATATGTACAGCAAGATCCATACTCTGCAGAGATGTACACTTGGCAAGACAGATTGCTTGACTTAATCCTACATGTGTCCCTAAACACCTAATTACCTTAGAAATTAAGAATTCTAAAATGATTTTTAAGGGATTGATGTGGCAGAAGACCTTTACATGTTTTTACCTGAAATATGATTTTCAGTATATTTTAAGGCATTTTTTTTGGTCATTATTAAATCTATTCAGCACTAAAATCCTCCTTTATACTTATTATTTACTTTATTTGTTAGCATTCCGGACATTTGAGGGGACTGTGCTTGAAAGCCAGCAGAGCGAAGAAAATGCCTCGCAAAAGGAATGCGTGCATCTTCTGCATGATAATACTTCAGCTACAGAGACGATTGATTACCAACTTGTGATAGTTTAAATTAAATTCTCTATGCAAATACCTCAAAGGGAATGGGGTCACTTGAGAAGCAACGTGTTTTCTATATTTCTAATAAAACTATGTCTAATGTTTTAATTCTGTAGTCTAAATGGCACTCTTAAAGAAAGATTCAATGCCTTCACAAAAACTACTTTTATAGCTTCATGTTTGACAGCCTAACACATTTTCCAAATGGTCTCACACCTTTTGTCATCATTTAGAATCTTTAAAAAACCAAGTACTTCTTCTAAATTTCTTCTTGTACTTCATTTAGATCTTACCATGTGCCTAATGAAGACTTTTCCTCAACTGTTATTTTCTCAGTGAAAAAAAATCTGATCATCCCCATTTAAAACCAAATGCCACTCAGACTTTAAAATCCAAGTTATTCTGTTCTATAACCGTTTTCAGTTTTCTATGTCTTTATTATGTATATTCTTTATTTCCTATTGGCAAGCCCATTTATGTCTGTTTTGTTTCTTTATGGTATATTCCAAGCACTAATAAATGTATCTAAAATACAACACTCAATAAATATTCTTTGAATGATTTGTATTTATATGAATATATTTAAGCTTGTATTAATTTTTCAGGTGGGTACGAATTTGGGAATATAATAGTTAGTGAAAATGATGTTATATTCTTTCCAAATAATGATACTTCATAAATGTCATATGGTAGCAGATAAGGTTGTAAAAATCAAGTTAGCAACTTAATATTCTCAAATGACAAGGACTTCTTCCTTTGAGACTTGTGTTTTGTTTTAAGATTGTGTATGTACTAAATCTCACACTCACTCCTGAGGTGCCTCTGCATGGGGGCACCAACACAGCTAGGACCATGCTTCACCCTTCTTTCCGTCACCGTTACCATTGATGCAGAGCCCTGTTCACTTTATCTCCTAAACACTGGAGTTGAAGAATCACTTCATACACTGTTAGAGATACACTGACTATCAGAAAATCAATCTATTTTCTTTATGTACTAAATAAAGTAAAGCTATGTGTGCCCTGGCCGATGAGGCTCAGTTGGTTGAGCATCATCTCAGGTACCAAAAGGGCTGCGGGTGGTTTCTGGTCAGGGCACATCCCCAGGTTGCAGCCTGGATCCCCAGTAGAGGGTGTGCAGAAGGCAACTGACTGATGTTTCTCTCTCTCTCCCTCTCCCTTCATCTCTCTCTAAAAATCAATAAAAAGTAAAATAAAATAAAGCTATTTTCCTGTGTTGGTTTTATTAAATAAGAAGTTTCTCAACATATTTTTTATTTGTTTTATTGAGTATCTCTGATGTGAAAATATCACAGTATCTGTCTCCATCTTTAAACTATACTGACACTACAAGAAAAAATTTTATTTTGTCTTGCAGGATAAAAAATCATTTTATCGTCTATCTATGTATCTTTTATTCATCTTTGTTTTTCAGAATCTTAAGGTTATATTTATATTATAAAGTCTAGGGAAGAGAGAATCAGCTGTCACAAGGCTATTTCATTTTATTCACAATCTGTGGTTGTGACAGCAGTCATAAAAACATTATTTAAATTAGATATCATATATATTATCTCTTGACCATAGTTGAAATTCATGAATTTATTAGAATTATGGCACCCAATTTAAAAAATGTGTACAAAAAAAAGCATATGCAACTCAAAGACGTGAGTAAATGAAAACCCGAGTCACACTGAATGGGGTATCATAATGAAATGGGGAAGATCAAAAGAACTGCAGAAGACTCTTTACAGTGACAGTACAAACACTCGGTGTAAACATGGCTTCCCCATGGGGGAGGTTTCAGGACACTGCCCATGCCGTCCAGTGGCTGTATTAGCTTCTCAGGGCTGCTTCAACAGCCGACCACACGCTGGGTGGCTTAAAGCAGTGCAAAGGTATTTTCTCACAGATTTAGAGGCTGGAAGTCCGCAATCAAGTTGTTAGCAGGAACATGGCTTCTTTAAGTCTCTAGGGGAAGAATCCTTCTTGGCCACAGCCAGCTTCCGGTTGTTGCCAGTGAGGCTTGTCATTCCTGGGCTTGTAGATGCATCACTCAGTGTCTGCCTCCATCTCCACATGGCTTTCTCACCTGTGTGTCTGTGTACAGAGTTCCCTCTTGTTACAAAGACAATTACTGAAGGAGAACCTACCCCCAACTACTATGACCTCATCTTAACTTGATTACATCTGCACAGATCCTGGTTCCAAAGAAGGTCAGAGTCACAGTTTCTCAGGATTAGGACTTCCACATATTTTCTCTGCAGGGGACACAATTCAGTGCACAGTCGTCATCTATGACTCAGTCTCAATCATTTCTTCTGTGAGAGGATTTATAAATATATTAATATTTTAGGCCCAACGACTTTTCATCTTCTGTCCAGTCCTGCACTCTCTATTTGTAAAGGATGATCAGAATGGGGCCCTCAATGAGAAAGGGAAGGGAAAGGAAGAATTAGACGTTGTAGCTGAAGTTCGTCGCTGGCATCTCAGGCTAAGGTTAAGTAGAGATGTTGCCCCGAGAGGATAGCAGTTAACTAAAGTCAAGGCTATGTTTAAAGCAATGCCCAGGGAAAATCGTTCATGTTCAAAATCAGTCAATCTTCAGTTGTCCAAGAGTGCGCTGTGGGATGGAAGAAGAGAAACAAAGCCTCTACTGGTAATTGAGGGAAATGGGTATATTTTAGGAAGGGTTGTACTAGTGTGAATGAAATGATTTTGTTGGTGACTTGTGCTGTCAGGCTCTTGCTTGGAAAAGATATTGTCATGTATATGTGTTGATTATAATGGTTCTCCATTTAAATCAGGCAGCTCTCCAACTGTGTTATCAATTTGTGAATATTTTCACTTAGATGAGTACACTGGCATCGGAATACCAAAACGAGTGTCACGACTGTTCTAAACGTAAAAATTTTTGCTAAAGGACTTTCCGTCTACCGGTTTAAACTAAAACCACACATTTTTTAACTCTCTCTTCTGACTCCTTATTTTTCAGTTGTCAAATTATTTGTTTTTGGTTTGTTTGTTTGTTTTGTATGCCTTCCAATTGTCACCCTCCTAAATTAGCTTGTCTGAGCCTCTCACTTTGACTCATAAAGGCTTTATTTATAATTGGCTTGCTTACACCAGTTTTTTTTTCTGCTCTAATTTATCCTTTAGAGTTCCACTTACAGATTGATATCCCTAAAACAGGTCACTGATCAAAATTCTCTGATCCAATTAAGAAAACTCCCCAGAGTGTTTAAATGTGATGCAAACCATTTTCCATTCATAGAACCCACTTACTATTTATAAATTTTGTGAAAATAAACATGTCTCATGCTTTCCCTCACTCATGCATTTTCTCTTATAATTACCTCTGCTTCAAACAATGTTTTCTGCACTTCCACTTGTTAAAATCCTTCCTTTTTTCCAGGGTTTAGCTAAAGAATAATAATGTTTTATAGCAGAGGAAAATTCCATCAAAACCACCCATGTATTAATCTATCCTTTTAAATCAATCCAATTTATTCCTGCTACCAAAATCAATCTGCGGCACTCTGCAAGTGTCATTTTACATTTAGGCTCTGTAGACAGTGCTCTGTGGTCATGACCTTCTAATCCGAGGCTTGTGCAATCTTACAAATAACTCAATCTCCACTATTATGTTTAAGACAATTGGTTTTTCAAAGCAGGTTTTGCTAAGCATGGAACTTATGTTTTTTCATTGTTAAATATGATAAAATTTCTCATGTTTAACTTCACAGAAGCACTCCTCGGACAAAAAAAAAGTGAGACATACTTCTTGATTTTATGCTTTGAAGTTAATGTGCCAAAGATTTAATATTTGGCAAGCCACTCTCTTACATTTATGTAATGTAATATACCTATATAATGACAATGACAGGTGATAGAAGATAGTTTAGTGAGGGAGCATGGATCTCAACATAATATTCTTTTTGGAGTAATGGGAACTATTAAAATTTAAAGGAGGATGGAAGCATTTGAAATGATATTCGGAAGCAAGGAAATGCTGACCACACTTCTTCATTGTAAGACATATGAAATGTGAGTGAATAAATAGGATTTACTTGACTGGTTGAGGGAGAGGCTAGGATTTAGATGAATTTTTCCTTGACAAAAGGAAAGAGTGGGCTCAGAGTTGCAGAGGATCAGGAAAAAAGATTGCAGCCTAAATGAAAGTGTAAGAGATTTGGTTGCAGATGATGACATGCAGAGATTTTTGAAATGAGAATTTTGATAAGAAATGATACTGTGGCCCTGGCCAGATTGGCTTAGCAGTTAGAGCATCGGCTGGTGGACCAAAGGACTGCAGGATCTATTCCCAGGCAAGGGCATGTACCTGGGTTGCAGATTCCATCCACTGTCCCAGTTCAGATTGTTCAGGAGGCAACGAGTCGATGTGTCCCTCTCCCATCGATGTTTCTCTCTCTCTCCCCCTCCTCACGCTCTCTCCCTTCCACTCTGTCTAAAAATCAATGGAAAAATATCCTCAGATGAGGATTAATAAAACAAAACAAAAAGAAATGATACCGTGAAAGTTTCGTTATCTGATAATCAAGGAAAATTAGTATTCTTTCCATAGTAAAATTGTTAGATTCACAGGGTAGCATCATGGCCAGTATAATAGAGGTGAGCTTCCTGGAAGCAGAGAGAACACCTTTATGTTAATTAGTAATAGAGAAGACAGCCAAAAACAGCCTGGGGGGTGCTCACTCCCAACATCTCCTATTGTTTCAAATAATCTTCAATATTAATTTTTATCACAATTCTTCATATAGTCACTATGAAGTGATAAAAATTGAAAAATAGTCAGCATTTTTTAACCAGTACCTGTGTCCTTACCTTACCTCAAATGTGGTATTTTACACAAATCAGCAGATGTTACTAACTGAAGGGAACAAAAAGGAGCAAAAATCAGGTGCAATGTATCTAAGTAGTAAATAAAATTAATAAATAAATTTGGATAAGTCCAAATTGATTAGATTTGTATTTTAAAGAGTATTTTTTAATTAGAAAGCCTAAAATATATGTTCTCTTTAAAAAAAATAACACAACTGTTTTTAGCACTTTTTTTTTTCCATTCTCCACCAACACCACAGCCTTCTAATACTACAGATTAAATTTTTAGGTCACATGTTCTATACACATATAACCATGAGAGGGATAAAATAGCAACAATATCATTATGACAACTACTTAAATTTCTGTTGCACAAAGACGACAAAATAATGCCTTATCTAAAATGCAATTTTAATTTACTTAAAAATGTTTCAGGAACCAAGAAAATATATTGTAAAATAACCCAAAAGGAACTTACAATAATACTAAGAATGTTTAAAATGATTTATTCTCTAGTTTCTAGAAACAAACCATAGAACATGTACTCTGGATTATCAGGGGACTCTTCCTATAAAAGCACCAACCAATCTGTTGATTACTTAGAGCTGTTGACTTAAGAAAAATTAGTAAGAAAAAAATCAGAGGAGAGTATGCTAATAGGTTGAGTGATTGTACAGTAGTACAGTGAGGTAGGTAACTGGTTGATACTGGGTTACTAGGTCATGCTAGCTTCGGATTTGTGGGAAAAAGAGGAGAGGGGATGTGGATGGGCATCGGGTCTTTACAAAGCATCTATTTCACTTGGTTCACAGTCTGTCTCCCAGGAGCAAATACATTCTGGAGATAACAGCTAAGTTATTTTTGTTTGTTCTCAGTTATGCTTGTCAAAGGGCACATTTTGTTTTTAAATGCACACTTCAAAATCACTTTCTGGCCCTGGCTTGTTTAGCTCAGTGGTTAGGGTGTCAGCCTATGGACCACTGAATCGCAGGTTTGATTCCAGTCAAGGGCACATGCCTCTGTTGTGGTTCGTCCCCAGCCCAGGTCAGGTCATGCGGGAGGCAACCAGTCGATGTGTCCCTTTAACACTGATGTTTCTCTCTCTCTCTCCCTCCCTCCCACTCTATCTGAAGATAAATAGAAAACAAAAACAAAATCACTTTCTGCTGCTGTAATATGGCAAAATCTTTCTTATCTTCAGGCCTATATTCTTGTCTATTATCATTCACTCATACGTTATTAACTATTTTGTAACACTTGATATTTTAAATCATGAATTTTAAGCAACAGATTTTCAACATGACATACACAGGGCAATCTGACTTTTTTTTAAAATGCTTTTTTCAGTTTGTTTAAACCACCTGGGATCAGACTCCTTATCTGGCACATAACTGTCTAAATATAATCATTGTAAAATTGAAATTCCAACACCTTGAGGGAAAATATACAATAAAACTACATTCAACACATAGTTTCTTGCTATGCAAAGTGAAAGCGTTTGACTTAAAGAATAAATATCTAAAAGTAATGAGACAGACAGCAAAATGTGGCAGGTAGGCTAGGATAGATAATAAGAAAAAGTAACTATCAGATAAATTAGTTCATAGTTTATTGTATAGTGATCATAAAATCATTAAAACCTAAATTTAACAGACAATACTAAATTTTTATTAAAACAATGTCTTCTCAAATGTTATAACTTTATTATTTCTGATTGATTTCGAGGTAAATGGCACTCCAGCGGCATCTTCCCATCTAGAAGGAAGCTCTCGCTCGATCTTCTCTGACCTAAACATCACCCCCAGTGATTCAGTTAGTTCCTTTGCATTTTGTTGGGGAGAGAGTTGAATAACAGATCACTATCTTTCCATAAAGTAATTGGACCTGAAGTTAGATATGATCGAACGATTGTTGTGAAGTTGAGAGGTTGGAAGTAATGAAATTCTCACTGACATATATAGAAGCTAGAGTTCCTGTATCAATATAGATTTATTTGAAGATATAACAACAGAGAAATATGAAGTAAATGAAAGGGCAGTTGATGTCTAATGCAGGACAACAATCTTTGAGAAACTTTTAGTGGTTACCAAATTTTTCACTTTAAATATTCACTTTTGAAACTAATAATAATTAGTTAAGTCCATGGTTTAATAATAATAATATCACTTTTGACCACAAAATATTCATATCTGATGCATGGGTAGAGTTCTTCCGGATTGTGTTTCTGTTTAATATTTAAAAAATATAAAATTAAACACTGATATGATGTGATGATCTCACATAGAAAATTTTACGATTGAATCAATGAATTCTCCAAAGCTAGAGTTAATATATTCCATGTTGTTAAAACATATTGAGAAAGGATGAGGTCTCAGTACAGAACTATGAATTCCATTAATTTATTAACTCCATTAAACAATAGTGGAGCCTATATGGTAATATGGATTTTTAGATGTTATGGAATAAACACTATCTTATTTTTTAAATTCCTTCTAACAGTAAATGTATTTTAGTGAAGGAAGGAAGACTCTTCCCTCTACCTTAGTGCTAAATTGCCCTTCCATGTGGAAGAAAGGATGCATTCATTTGGTCATTTGGTAGGTCAGTATCTTGGTGATATTACTCCAAATAGTGTGTCATCGGGAAGTTCATTCTTTTTTCCTCTCCTTTCTGCGTGAAGCCCAATGAGCCTGGTCAACTCTGAGGAGGCAGATGTATGAATGAGGGACTAAGTTCATTTCACTGGCTATTGAGTAGAAAGGTTGCCTTTGCCCTCGATCCAAGTTGTACCTTCCAAACCAGCCTAAATAATGATAAAATTATTAATGTTTTAACCCACACATTGGAAACACTCACATTCTATGGAATGTTTGTCAGGCAGATAAAAATTGCCCCCCAAATAATCTCTATAATCTTTTTCCCTGTAACTTGCTTGTAACCAGTAGAACATGGCAATGTGTAGGAATGTGGTTTACTTGTTAAATTACAAAAGACCGATTTCCATCTTGCTAGCCAGCACTCTCTAGAAGACAATTTAACAACTAACTAATATTGACTGCGTATCATGATTGTAGGTTCTAAGGGAATCTAAAACACCTCAGATGATGTTCGGGTTTCTAGTTTGGGTCACTGAGTTGCTTTTGGTGCCATTTTCAGAAATGGGGGATGCAGAAGTAGTTCAAATTTGGGGAAACTTTAATAATTTTGGTTTTACAATTATTAAGTATAATGTGGCTACAAGATTTTCAAGCATAAAATTTAGAGGTAGTTATGTGTATGTGTAAAATAAGTGTGTGTTAAAATGGTAAGAATGTGTAGGATATCTGTAGGAGACAGAAAAGAAGGAGAAGCATGAGAACAAATATGCAAGCATTGATACTAGAAATAAACTCACATAGGTACTTCATATGTTGAGGGAAAAAAGTATTAATAAGAGTAGTACCATGGAAGACAAGAACGTAGAGCAGCATGACTCAAGTTATGATAAGAAGACATTACCATATGTCTTTCAAAATTTATGTTATAAATTTTGTTTGAATTTCTACATGCTATATTCCTGTCTGTTTTGGTACTTAAGATTTTTGTAGTCTGGCCAGTGTGGCTCAGTGGCTGAGTGTCAACCCATGCCCCAAGAAGTTGCTTGTTCGATTCCCAGTCAGGACACATGCTCAGGTTGTGGGCCCAATACCCGTGGGGAGCATGCAGGAGGCAGCTGATTGATGTTCTCTCTCATGGATGTTTCTATCTCTCTCTCCTTCTCACTTCCTCTCTTTCTAAAATCAATAAAGAAAAAAATTAAAAAATTAAAGATTTTTGTAGATACAAAGTTACTTAAGTTTAATTGATAGATGATCTCCTGTTTACTTGAGAATGATACTGAGTTAATACAATCTGAGTATTAACATTCTTTGAAACGGTATTAGCTTGCCCAGGGTTTCTAGTTTAAAGTAGAATGTCAATGACTAAACATATAAGACAACATAGAGCATGCTCAATGGAGCTGAAATGTCTACTAATAAAAGGATTAAATATATTTATTCAATTTGGCAACATGAACAATGTTGGCTTCCTTTAACTAGAAAAGTTCACTGAAATAAAGAAGACAAAATTTAGATTACACAAAACAAAGGAGTTAACTAGAAGTTAGTAAATGATGGCATTGGGAGAAATTGAGTTTCAAAACCCACAATTTAAAGAAAAGTGTAAAGATATAAAGATAAAGGTAAATGAATGATCCTGTAGGGTTTTTATAAAATAGATAAACATGAGCTGGTTATTCAGATGTGAAGACTTACAGAGACTAAACACAATAAAAAATTAACAGAGAAAGAATCCAAAAGATGTAGCAAATATATCAGATAACAGATATAGCAAGTCTACGGAAATTAATGGAAAGAATATTTTCAAAGTCACTGCTAGAGGGCATTGATTTGACAAAGTCAAGGAAACTGAAGAAAGTATAATAAACACATTGAAACTGAAGGAAAAATAATAAGTACAGTTTGTGATACTGGACAAAGACAGATTCATTCTTCTAAAACCTAAGACAGATTTATAAACATGTAATTAATAAATTTATTGCACAAACTAAATATGCATATAATACATTTTAAGCCATAGAGCATATAGGGTATGGTCGTATCATAAGCAAAAATTAGATAAGCAAGTGCTAAAAATTTAGGCCGAAGGTTAGTGAAAGAACCCATAGAAATAAACCATTTTAAATCTGATTTCTCTGATTTATAGTCTCCTTTTTATTCAGTGAAGGAAAAAACAAGTGTGAATATTCCTAATTACCTGTCAACAGAGAGAATATAAAGATAAGAATGAAAATATAACTTAATTTTCAACCTTATTCTCTCCTTCTGTTGACAAGTAAAGAGGCTGTTGACAATTATTTGATTTCATCTGAAACTGCTTTGTCACTATTGATTCAAATTAACCAACCCCATGTTTGAAGTCAAAGTAGTAGTATTCATCAAGAGATAAATTTCCTCCAATTGTCATATTAGCCATACATTTATGTCTGTATTGCCTATAGAAATTTTCTGGGACATTAAATATAATAAATCCTTCAAGCAAATTCATTGTTATTCTATATTGATTTAGTAGAGAAATGAAAATAATAGTGCCTAACTCAGAGAAATTGATGTAAGCATTCAATAATTTTAAACTTCTGCTTTTGCCCAAGCGTTAGAAACATGGACATATAGTCTTCCGTCTGAATCAAATGAAAACACGAGTAAATAAGATAGGTTTTTGATGTAGTTGCCGAAGATAGTAAGCATTCGAGAAACAGGAAACACACGAGACGAGCTCTCTAATGACACCAGCACACCTCCAGGCCATGCGAAGGTGCGAGAACCGAAGGAGGGTCCTCTAGGCTTTGGGAATAGATAATTGCGTATACAATAAGCCCTAAAATACCCTCCAACTAACAAAACAAAGGGTTATACTAATATGTCAACAACAAAAAAATAGAACCATAAAATGACAAATATTAAAGTGATAGATTGAAAACTATATTAATAATCATATTAATCGCAAATGATTAAAACATCCTAATTAAACACATTTTTCTAAAAAATAAAAAAATAAAATCTAATCATATATTACCTATAAGAAATATGTTAATTATGATAAAAATAAGTTAAAGTAAAAGGATATTAAAAGATACACCATATTAATACTAGTCAAAAGACAGCTGAGTGTCAAGCAAAATCGCTTCAAAAGCAAAATTCCCAGATATAAAAATGAAAATTTCTTAAAAACAAAGATTTCAATGCATTAATAATATAATAATCCCCCAAAATATGTACCTAATGAGACCTTAAAAATGCATGATAAAAAAAAAACTGATAGAATTTCTAAGAGAAGAAATCCAAAATTGCATTTGAAATGTCAACATTCTTCCCTCAATAACTGATGGGACAAATAGAAATATTTAGAAAAATGTAATAGTCTTGAACAATATTAACACCAACATAATACTTTTTATTTTTATTTTTAGAGAGAGAGGAAGGGAGAGGGAGAGAGAGACAGAAACATCTATGGGAGAGAACATCAATTGGCTGCCTCCTGCATGTCCCCCACTTGGGACTGGGCCCACAACCTGGGCATGTGCCCAACTGTGAATCAAACTGGCGGTGACCTGCTGGTTGCATGGGACAACGCCCAACGACTGTGCCACACCGTCCAGGCCCAACATAATATTTATATAACACTTTACCCACAACCAGAAAATATATATTATTTTTAAGTATACATGTAATTTTTAAGCAAGTAGACCAAATTCTGGTTCATAAATTAACTCTTAAGAAATTTAAAAGGATTCATGTCAAGTAAGTGATATTGTGTCCACAATGAAATTAAATTAGAAACCAATAAAAGAAAATCCCCTGAAACAATCCCCAATATCAATATGTGGAAACTAAATAACATACTTCTACATAACCAAGAGGTAAAAAAAAATCAAAAGAGAAGTCATAAAGTATTTTGAACTAGGTTAAAATTAAAACATGATATATTAGAGTGTATGAGATACTGCAAGAATAATAAGTAGTGAAAAATTTATAGCTCTAAATGCTTATATAACAGAATAAGGAAAACAAAATCAGTGACTACATTCTCTATCTTTAGAAACTGGAAATGGAAAAACAAAATATATACATACTAATCAGAAGAAAATAATTAATAAATATTTAAGAAGAATCTATAAATTAGAAAAGAAAAAAAATAAAGATTAATTAAACCAGAACCTGTATCTTTGAGATGACCATAAAATTATTAAATAAATAAGGAAAAACAAAAAGAGGGTATATACAATTTATCAAAAATGAGAGACAAATTGCCCCTACAGACTCTACAGATAGTAAAGGGATAATAAGAGGTCACTGTGAACAGCATTGTTCCTAACAATTTGACAACTTAGATGAAACAGACAGATTTCTTGATAAAAATATCAAATCTTATGAAGAAAGAATATATACATAAAGAAACAATTAAAATAATAAGAAGCACCCCAGACACTGGATAAAATATGTGTAAATCATATGTCTGATAAAGGGCTTGAATACAGAATATATAAAGAACACTTAGAACTGAAAATTAAGAAGAAAATACATCAATTCTGAAAATGGACAAGGAGTTGTCACAGACACTTCCCCAAGGAAGATATACACATGAATAAATGTTCAATGTCGTTAGTCATTAGAGCAGTGCAATAAGTACCACTTCATCCTCACTGGAACTGTTCTAATCAAAATCACAGACCGTCACCTGCACTGGGAAGGATGTGGGGAAACTGGAATGCTTATATTGCTGGTAGAAAATGTAAAGTGGTGTAGCAGCTTTGGAAAATTAGTTGGCCATAGAGTTGAACATAGAGTTACCATTTAACCCAGAAATGTATTCCTAGGTTTATACCTCAGAAAAAAATGAAAACATATACCCATACAAACACGTGTCCATGAAAGTTCACAGCAGCATTACTTGTAGTAGGCAAATGTGGAAATAATCCAATTGTCAATCGACTAATGCATAAAAAGTGATATACAGTGAACTATGACTTAACAAGAAAAAAGAAGAAAGTATCAATTTATGCTAAAACATGGTAAACCTCAAGAGTATTATAAGCAAAAAATGTTATACAGAAAAAATCATAAGTGCCCAGACCCTCACCATTATAAGACCCAATGATTCCATCTCAGTGCTGTTCAGCATCAGTTTATATGCTTATGGGATTATATTTCTCATCTGTGGATTTTCCTTAGTTTCTGTATTAAATATTTTACCTTTTTATACTACATACTACTATTTGATTTTTTTTTTAAAGCATGTCTTTGGTTATTTATTCATTTTGCCAGAACTAGAAGTTAGAGTACTTAAAATTTCTCAGCATTCAGCTTCTGTGCCGATAACCTGTATTTGAAGTCTGCCATGACAGACCTCTGGACACAGGCTTCTTCCTGTCCGTGCCTTGTAGGTACTGAGGTACCAGCTACCTGCCCTTTCTAATAGGATATTCAGTTTTTGCATATTTTTTGTGTTTTCTAGGCTGTTATTTTCTTTCCAGGATTGAGAGCCCGACCTCAGTGCAGCATTTGTTTAGGCTATTAATATACCAGTCTTAAAAGATGCTTTAAAGCAGAAATATATTTCCACCTGTGAAGATTTTATCTTGCATCTGCATCCACCAGGTGTTTTTCTCTTCGTCTTCCACCAGGTGAGGAATAGGTCTTGATTTTTACTGGATATCTTTGTTATTCAAAAACAGTAAGTGAGCCAGATAGCACTGGAAAAGAAGCATGAATCCGGTTATAAAGCACGAGCTTCCCCATGCAGGAGTGAGTGACTTCTAATTGGCTCCTATAAGACAACTTGCACCATGGTTTTTCATTTCATGCAAATAATCTCTAAGGGATTATTTCATGGACTAAATTTGGGCTGTTAATTGTCCAATTAAATTTTAGTGGAATTTCAAATGTTCCCACCCTTGTAAATAATAACAAACTTTCAGTAACACATCTCATTTTCTGTAGTCTATTTGACTTAGGTTATAATATTTAAATGAGTGGTCTGGAGAGAGTGAGATATATACTGAAGTCGCAAGACAGCCTATGTCCCTTTAAGTTCTAGTACATGGGACCGATTTTCAACCAATTCCAATACAAAATGGCTAGTTCACTGAGAACTGTCTCCTTTCCTATCAATGTATGGGAAATGTTTTGAACTTTGTTAAGGTCATGCTATTGGCAGGGATCCTGGGTAACAATGGAACAGGATTCAACTCTATGTCGTCTCCCAAAAGAACAGAACTACCTTCTCAAGTGTGATTTTTTTAGACTTTGGTTTTAAACGGCTCAAAAGCACTCTAACTCTGCTTCCTACTTTTATATTTGTAACATAAATTTAATGTATGTTTGATCTTCACAGCTTTCCAAGTTTGTTTTGGTTCCAGAGCATCTAATCCATTCTTTTTCTTTACTAATGCACAGAACATGACAAACTGATTTTCTGGTGGTACCTAAATGTAGTAGTGAAAGTTCAAGATTGCTGGTTCCATAAAAGGCTCACTACTTCTGCTTCCTCAAACTATCTGCATAATTTACCCTCTTATATAACTTTCATCCAGTTTCTTTATTTAGAACGAGAGTCACTCGCCTTGGAGCCTTAATTTCTATCTTTTGGGATAGAGATGGATTTTTTGAAAAGCACAATCTGAATAAAACATCTTGGGGCCCTGTACAGGCCTTCTCTTGCTTGTCCTCTGGAAGCATGCACTGAAGAAACAGATTCATAATGCATTCTGTTCTTTAAAAAGGGTTCTGTGCAATGCAAACCTTCTACCAGACAATCTCAAATTCTTTCAGTCAGATTGGATTTTAAATTGTAAGCGAGACATTCTGTTGTTTTTTCATCCCCAAAACTTTCAGAGAGCGAGTTAAAAAGACAGTGACCTTTTGGGCTCAGTCTAGGAATATCATGGCTCTAAATTGATTACTTAATTCTGCACAAAAGAGGAAGTGACCTCTATGTGCCTTAAAAAAATAACACCACAAGTGGGATCTGTTTTAAAAATCCATTTGGCAGTCACTTCTTGGAAAGTTCACATTTACACTTATGAAAAGGAGGGGGTTATTTATTCTATGTCCTGAGGATGTCCTAGGCAGAAATATCTACCTTCGTGTGACGATCATTTTGATCAGCTCAACAAAGTAAACTCAGAATAGTTTGATGTTGCTTGTCAGAAACGCATTAATGACTCAAAGCTATTTTTTTTAAAGCAGTCTTCTGCGCCTGCCCTACTCTGTTAAAAAAATCTATTGTACCAATGTTATCCAGAAATGTCAGATCTTCTTACGGCGTCTACGTACTATTTAGGTTCAATTATTTTTTCAGAGAATTACTTGTAGATACTTGAAAAAGAAAAACAGAATATGTTATAAATCAACTTTTACATGTTTTGGAATTTGGTTCTCTTTGAGGGGTTGATTCTTATTTTAATGTTGGATATGATATTTTAAGTATTGATATTCCAGTCACCTGTACATTGTCATTTAGTTGGCTATATGCTATTATCTGGGAAACAATTTAAGTAAGTGCTGGGTTCTGTCCCAATGTCACAACTGTGAGTGTCACCCCCTTGTCACTCTGGTCTCATGGCTGTGTGAGTGATAGGGTACATGGCAGTGCCTCGCACAATTTTCTTAAGCATAGAAAGTTTCCTGAGCTATTCGTGAGCCGTATGACAGCACAAAACGTGAGAATGCAAAGGCATTCAGAGTCTGTGAAGCCAGTGAATCACCATGAAGGAGCTATGATCAACTATCATCCGGCCTCCCACTTAATAAGACAGCTATTAATTCACACGGGAAAGGAACCCTGAAAGACCTAGCTTGAGTGTTAGGAAATCCTTTTGGTTTTGCTGTAGGGCTCTCATTACCATTCCTCACATTATGGAGATTCTAGTCGGCATGACGATAGGCTTGTTGTAGTTAGGAAATCTAGTGCCTTTGTGTAATTCACCAAAGAGAATCAAACTTCCCTCTGAGCAGAATTGTGAGCACCATACTTATAGTAATTCTATTAGAGAACCTTGAAATTGTTGAGCAAGAAGTCAAACTTTTCTAAATTACATTCACACATTCAACAGAAAAGATGGCTTTAATACAGTGCTGCAGTTTTGATGTGGGTTAGTTTATTCCAGGGTAAGACACAATTTCTAAATCAGTATGTGGAGTGCAACTAAGTGTAATTTTAAGCCTGTACTTTTAGTTGGTGTGAAAGGAGCATGTAAAATACTACTCCCTCACACCTAGGACTTCTGGGTGTGAACACCATGAACTTGTTTCAACACTGCCTTCTTTCATGGTTCGATTAATATGACATCATGTCATGTCAACATATTTACTTTAAAAGGTACCATGAGTATGAACATACTCACAGAGAGCAACTAACAGCCCTGGTCTCCCTTTGCTTCGCACTTCCCATATTCTTCATTTCATTTAAAGCAGCGGTTCTCAACCTGTGGGTCGCATCCCCTTTGGGGGTCGAATGACCTTTTCACAGGGGTTACCTATGACCTTTGGAAAGCATATTTCCGATGGTCTTAGGAACCGAGACACAGCTCCTCTGTCCATCTCCAGGCAGGTCTGACCACATGCAGATACGCCCACATACAGATATGCCCACATACGAGTACCCAGTGTGATGATATCATAGTGCCAACCCCATGGTTGGCGTCATAATGTACTTATGCGGACCAGTCACACATGTGTAGAGAGCAGCTTCTGCGTTCAAAGCAGCAGTATTGGAGGTAAAACAACACTTCATGAATTATAATTACTGGATAAATGTAAAATCGTGTACTGTAAAATCATCAACTAATGCAAAAAAAAAATATCTGTACCATGGCAGCTTAATCTGGATGCTGATTGGTATTTTATATTCAGCTGTGGTTGATGTGAATACTGCCCCCTTGTGACAGTAACAGGTATGTAAAAAAACAACAACAGAATAGTAAATCATAGGACACTTTAATGAACTGTATTGAATAAACTATGCCATGTATCATCTTTTGTATTATTAAAGCTACCATTATATATTATTTTCAATGGCAAACCATCCCATGACAATGGATCGTGTAAAGAAGAATGCTAAGAAAATATGAGAAATTTTTACAAGTATGGTTTTACCTCAATAATTACAGCAGGAATTGAGAAACTGCAGTGTGTTATTTGTTGTGAAGTTCTATCAGCCAAATCTATGAAGCCAAACAAATTAAATACCATTTTGATATCAAGCATTCAAGCTTTGCTGGCAAGGATACCAACTATTTTAGAAGCAAAGCTGATGGACTCAAGAAAGCCAGACTTGACAGTGGTGGCAAGTACCACAAACAAAACATAGCAGCCATCGAAGCTTCATTTTTGGTGGCACTCAGAATCACCAGAGCTTTGAAATCTCACACCATCGCTGAGGATTTACTGTTGCCACTGGCCAAAGACATTGTTCAAGTTATGATCAGAGACAAATTTGTTACAAAATTAAGTGCAATTTTCTTATCTAACGACACTGTCCACAGAAGAATAGATGACATGTCTGCTGATATTCTTGATTAGGTAATCCAGGCAATTAAATCTGTTCCACTTTCAATATTTAGCATCCAGCTTGATGAATCTACAGACATTGCAAACTGTTCATGGTTACTGGTTTACATGAGGTATATTCATTATGCGACTTTAATGATGAGTTTTTTGCAAACTTCTTGAAACAATTACTGCACGTGATGTATTTGACACAGTTGGTTAATTTCTGAAAGAACATAAGATCTCTTGGGAAAAAGGTTTGTGGTGTTTGCACAGATGGTGCTCCAGCTATGCTAGGATGTCGATCTGGATTTCAACATTTGGTACGGAATGAGTCACCAAAAGTCATCAGAACTCACTGTATGATTCATCGACAAATATGAGCAATGAAGCCCTGCCAGTGTGGTTCAGTGGCTGAGTGTCGACCCACGTACTAAGAGGTTGCCAATTCGATCCCCGGTCAGGGCACATGCCCAGGTTGTGGGCCCGATCCCCAGTGAGGGGCATGCAGGAAGTGGCCAATTGATGTTCTCTCTCATCAATGTTTCTATCTCTCTCTCCCTCTTCCTTCCTCTCTCTCTCAAATCAATAAAGAAAAAAATATTTTAAATATATATATTTGCAACAAAGACGCTGCCACAAGAGTTACAAAAAGTAATCAAAAGCATCATAAGTTCTGTCAATTTTGTAAAGGCGAGCACTTTAAACAGTCAACTGTTTTTGCAACTGCAATGAGTTGGATGCGCTGAACAATGCTCTGCTATTTCACACTGAAGTGAGATGGTTGTTGACAGGAAAAGTTTTAAAACGTGTTTTGAGTTTCCTGATGAACTCAAAACATTTTCTATCAGAAAGCAAGACTGAGTTTGAAGCACTTTTCAGCAATAAAAGTGAACTGCAGAAAATAGCTTACTTGGTTGACATCTTTGCCATCTTGAATGAATTAAATTTATCACTGCAAGGACCAAATGCAACATGCCTTGATTTGTCTGAAAAGATCCAATCACTCCAAATGAAACTTCAGCTTTGGCAAAAAAAAACAAACAAACAAAAACTGGATGAAAATAAAATTTACATGTTGCCAACCTTATCTGCTTTCTTTGAGGAACATGACATTGAACCAGACAAAAAGATTACGATGATAATTTCTGTGAAAGAACTCTTGCACATGCTTGCAGATGAAATTTCATTTTACTTTTCAAATCTACCTCACACCCCATTTGCACTTGCCAGAAGCCCATTCACAAAGTTAGAGATGTTCCTGAGACAGCACAAGAGGCGTTCATTGAACTTATTAACAGCGATGCAGCGAGAACTGATTTGTCTACAATGTCAGTTACAAAATTCTGGATCAAGTGTTTGCAGTCATATCCTGTTCTGTCTGAGATTGTGTTGTGCCTTCTTCTTCCATTTCCAACAATGTATCTTTGTGAAACAGGGTTTTCCAGCTGGTTGGTTATCAAGTCTAAAAACAGAAGTAGACTTGTTGTGGAAGATGATCTCGTTGTGCTCTTGCAAAGACTGCCCCGAGAATTTCTGATCTGGTGAGAAAGAAGCAATCTCAACCTTCGCACTCATGTTGGCCTTTTGGGCATACTGTCACAAAATGTAGCAATGTAGTTTACTGTTGTTATATTAAGACTGTTACCCATGCTACACCATGCTTCAAGACAAAATTTTATTTATTTATAATTAGAAATAAATATTTCACAATATATAATTACACATTGTTTTTATGATTAATCCCTATGCTTTAATTCTGTTCAATTTGTAACAATGAATATATATCCTGCATATCAGATATTTACATTACGATTCATAACAGTAGCAAAATTACAGTTATGAAGTAGCAACAAAAATAATTTTATGGTTGGGGATCACTACAACATGAGGAACTGTATTAGAGTCACGGCATTAGGAAGGTTGAGAACCACTGATTTAAAGCAACCAAATCTGGGCAAGTATAAGGCTAGGGTGATCTCTGCAAATTTTTTTTGTATATGATCCAAAGCAATTAGATTGTTCACTCTTTAGTGTCTCCAAATTCACCTCAAATATTTTTAAACATTTCTATTATTCTGATAAAAATTTAATTCCTGGAAAAATTTTTGTGTACATAATAAAAAGATGTGGTATTTACAACCTATTTTTTTTAAATTTAATATTAATCCCTTATTTACAGTTTCGGACTATCCAGGAAAATATGTTTGGAAGTTACATAATTTAATACAATGCATCAGAATAAGAGATTGGTATAGGTATGAAATGACTTGATAAATCTGCTTTGTTTTCCATTGACCTTCTCTGTTATTGCAACTATGTAACAAACAAAAGGCAACTTCATAGATTCCTTCAGGGTTTTAGGTCAGGTATCTGGGAGAGCAGAGTCCTTCAGAAATGGTTCTGAAACATAAACATCCATCACATCAGCTGGAGCCAGACAGTTGCCCCCAGCGGTTTCTTTTCCATAACTTGAGATATATTATTTCATGGTTGTCAGCTGACTATTTTGACTAGGATAACCACCATTCTCTTTGAACCATCAAATTGGAAATAGCCTCTGTAATAAAAGACACTCTGAGAGGAATGGAGAGGGCTGCATTCCAGAAAATTCTGCTTCCTGGCACGACTGAGGAGTCCAAGGCCAACGGATATGCCTATTAAATTAAAGAGGACAATATATGTCTCCTAAAGCTTTATTTACCAATGATATTATTCAGTAATGAAAGTCTTATAAATTAACAGATATATATATTTTTTTGTTTCTGATAACTTCTGTCTTATAGATTTTATTTCATTGTGTAGATTTTGAATTTCAAAATAATTATATAAAATTTACGGCTGTGACAAAATTTTGGAATTAAAAATGTACATCTATAAACTCAGTGAAAGCCTTAAAGTATCCGGTGACTAAATTTTATGTCTTAAACACATGGATAGAAGAATCCATGATAGAAGAGCCAGGTCCAAGCCCAGCTGTGCTGTCAAAGAGGAAACAGGTAAGCTGGGTCTTAGAAAGGGCACTGGCCCTCATCCACTGGCGTCTAATTCCTGGCGGTAGCAAGAAGTATTTTCAGATAAGCTTGAGAATTTACAAAAAGATGTGTTTCTGATTTCTGAATGGACCCTAGAAAGGCAGCAGCATTGTTTGTAAAGGCACCTGGAGCCATCTGGAAACGACTGTATGTCGTGTTCACGTATAAAAGGGCTGAGGCAAGTTCACAGACATTTTTGTTGTCCCAGAATGTTTACAAAAGATGCTGATTTTTTTTTTCTATGCCCAATGGTGGTTCAGAACTCATAAGAAACCCTGAAAAAAATACAAAGTTGAAAAGAAAAGAACAGAGACATAATGCGAATGAATTGCACAATTTAAATCACCCAAACATTTAGACAAATTTCCAAATGATGCTGTTCGGAGGAGGAGGCCAAGGATATCTTGTCCACGTCCCAGCCCCTCGCTATCCAGGCCCTGTAGGGGCATCAGGTACTTCTGCAGCTCAGAGGGAAAGACGAGGGATGAATTCAAGACTGACCAAAATTAAACTGCGGGGGGCGGGGGGGCAGTGAGTTTAAGTTTCTGTTCCAGTCAGAAATGGGTTTGGATGTAAATTGGTTTCAATTCTAGAAAATATTTGTTCGTCTATACCAAAAGGTATTTCCATATAAATCATACATACTTCATAATTTTCACACACAGCTTTAAAGTGTATTTAAAGTGTATTTCTACAGCTTTCTTCTATATTATCACAATGCTTTTCTTCATAAACCTCTATGAATATGTGTTCCTCCAACACACTCCCAGACTTAAACACTCAAGCACATTCTCCATTCCCATCACTCCTGCAAGATGATCTGAAAGCTACAGAACTTCAGGTGAATGTGTTCAACAGGAGGAAGCAGGAATTACCTCCGTTCATTGTGCCAAACATAATTTTTAAAAACAAGATTAGCTGTTTTCATTAAATGATATATCTTTAAATTAAAGAACTATTTATTCTATCATGTAATGGTACATATCTTATAATTATATAGGTGAAAAAACATTTTTTTTGTAGATTTGCAAGAAAAATTTTAATAGCTATTAATTTCACTGGCTCTTTTAAAGATGCTATTTTTATTGCCATTAATAGAGCTTTTATAATATGATTCAAGGTCTCCATTTTATTTTAATTTGTATAAAGTCTGCATAAAAGAAGCTGTTGAGTTCAAAGCTTGTATAAAAATTAAAATATGCTGGGTTTCTGGGTACATTTAAATTATTTTCAGGCTTCTTAGATACCAATTTAATTTTTTTTTTCCTAAAATGTATTTTAATTGTGCTAATCTAATATAAAATTGATCTTACTTTAGAATGAAGGACATTTTTAAAAAAAAATTCAAGACACTTACTTGCTGGACACTATTTACATTTAAATAATAAAAAAATAGTAACTTCACTCAAAAATCCCACAGTACAATGAGAAAAATAAGCACATGAATGAATTTGGAGAACACAGTAAGAGCAAAGATAAGGTGATGAAGGGCTGCACCCATTACTGTTCCCATGTAGCTATAGGCACAATCGTTTTTAGATTTAGTAGTGACTCGAGCATAAAACTCGCTGTCCTGCGAATAAATAGTGGTGTGGAATACATTAAATCCTATTTATGCAATCTACTCAATTTCATCTTAACATTCAATTTTTTATGTTGAGTAAGAAAAAGTATGTGTATATAGAAACATTCAATTACTAAAATTAGTTATCTCTGGGTGGCAGAATTCAGTATAATTTTTATTGTTTTACTAAAAATTATCTTCTGAAGAAAAGCAAAAACCCGCTTTTCCTCAGAAATGTGTTGATGTACAAATAAGTGATTCAATTTTAGTGAACACATTTGCTAGAAATGAATTCTTGACTCAGTGAGGGAGCTAACATAAGCATAATACCCTCAGAGTGAAGACTTCTAAGTGGATTATGGGCAGAGACTTTCATCACAGTATTATTTATAACAATGAAAAACTGAAAAACAAATTAGGATTCACTACCAGAATACTATGTAAATAAATAAAATAAATTTATAACATGGAAAATTGACCATCCTTTAAAATCATTTTTAAAATAGTGCTTAATGTTGTACAGAATATTTCAGTACAATGTTCAGTTAAAGTTGATAAGCAAGTATAAATTCAGCATAGGCTATCTTTTGTTAGTGAGATACAGTATGATTTTATTACTTAAACCTTACTTTCTTTCAAATTCTCTATATTTTTTATAATAAGAAATGAAAAATTTTTGTTGCAAAAGTAAATGGTCAAATAATCCAGGTGATTTTCTGTTATTTAAACAGTCTTCAGCTTTGTTCGAGGATACAGATAGGTTACTTAGAAAATGGTACATTGGAGTCATTTTTTTAAAATTAAAATCTATTGTTGAAAATATTACAGATGTCTCCCTTTTTTCCCTATTGATCCCCTCTCCCCTGTTCTTTGCCCACCCCCTGCTTTCGTCACACTGTTGTACTTGTCCATGGGTTATGCATATAAATACTTTGGTTAATCTCTCCCCACACACCCCTTCCCTCTGAGATTCTCATTTGAGTCTTCCTGGTAGGTTTTGCTGGCCAGGTCTAGAACAGTATCCAAGTTATTCTCCACTTCTCAAGTCAAACCATCCTCAGTACTGTTCAGCTCCTTGGGGATTATAGGTTTTCCTCATTCGGTAGTGGGAACCGACACTATTCCTGGCCCTGTGTAAGTTCTGGATGAGTCTTTTCCCTCCCTCAAGGATTCTTCATATACACACATTAATCAGCACTCTGCTGAATTCTCATGAGTGGTCCTCTACACATCTCTGGGGTTCTTTTTCTGCCCTGTATTCTCTTGTCTTACAGACTGTCCTGCAAACTTCACCAGCCTTAGTCTTCCCAGACACTACACTTTGTCTCCTTTATTGAGAAAGTCCTCTGGGTTCTCCCTGAGTTCCCTCTGTCATGGTCTGGAAATTCTCTGGAAAGGAGTAAGCCTGGGAAGCTGTAGAATCTATCTTGTTTGTCTTCCACCCTTAGGCATTACAGTGTCTTGAACACCATTAATCCTTTTTCCTATGGTTTGTTTGTTTCGGTTGGTTCATAAGGGAAAGTAAATCCTGTCTTTGTTACTCCATATAGATGAGAAGCAGAAACCCTTCTCATTTTGTTTTGACCTTAATTTTCCATGTTGGATATCTTAACTTCTAACACTCTTTTATTTTAATAGTCAAACTTTTCAAAGATTTTTCTTATTTGATTTTTCCAAATATGCTTTATTAAATGCTACTACGATTTCAGTTGGTCATCTTTAAGAAAATAGTTGTTTCAGAAAATCATGAAGCACAAAGAATCATCATTAGAAAATATTTTACATGTGTTAAGTTCATGATTTCACATGTGTGCACTTGAGGTATCGCCACAGTAAATATCCCTCTCATTATTATAGCACTCTGAGCTACAGATGAAAGGACTACTTATTCTGAGTTACTTTTTTTTTATCCTCACCCGTGGACATTTTTCTATTTTTTGTTCAGACAGAGCGGGAGAGAGAGAGAGAATAACATCAAGGGACACATCGAGTGGCTGCCACCCACACCACCCAACCAGTGGCGGGGACAAACTGCAACCGAGGTACATGCCCTTAGCGGGAACCAAATCCAGGTCTCTCTAGGCGGCAGACTGATGCTCTAACCACTGAGCCAAACCGGCCAGGGCTATTCTGAGTTTCTTTACATTAATCTAATATTACTATTATTGAAAATGCTACATGAATTACCTCCTTTATTATGCTTAGTGTTTATTGACTGTCTACCCTATTAAAATTTAAATTCCCAGAGAGAGGGGCTATTTGTATATTTTGTTCATTCATGTATTTCAAGAGCCCGAACAGAGCTTGACTCAACTACGATTCTCTAAATGGATTTAGGGATCACAGTAAAGGGTTCATTCCTTGGACAGTGTTCCAAGCTAAAAGTGGTCTATGGCTCTGAGAACTTCTCTTCATAGTTCAATGGCAGAAAAAAAGTATTATTTTTAATTATCTAAGTCATTGCTTTGACAATAGCTAGCTTTGAGTCAACTTGGTGAGACACTTAATTTTCCTAGTTTGTTTTGTATTGTTTATAAATTTATGAGTCATTTTATTTACAGTGTTTGAAGGTTGACATGCCTTTGGCTACCTATAATGTTGTTGAACTGATGGTTGATTTTTGGGACCTGTCACTTTTCCCTTCATGATACCATTCTTTCTCTTTCTTTTTTCTTTCTTCTTAATTTCTTTTTGCCTCCATTCTTCTCTTTCTTATCTCCATTTACTTTCTTTCCCTTACTTACAGCTTTTCACTCTGTAAGGCCATTTCTTCCTTACACTGGTGACTGTGAAATGTCACGGGCTCCTATTCAGCAGTTAATAAGTAATATCTACAACAACAGTTCCATTTATCTACCTCCTAAATAGCTGTAAAGTTAACTTCATATTGGCTACCACTGCCCCAGCTCAATCTTTTCTTTTTATCTGGAAGACTATACTATCTTCGTATCGGGGAATCTATATTCCATCTTGTCATCCTCTATAATGCTGTCACAAAAATATTGTGTTGTTTTAGACTTTCATCTGCTTATAAAAGTACAGTAACTCTGCCTGGTGTGGCTCAGTAGATCAAGCATTGTCCCATGAACTGAGAGGTCCTAGTTCAATTCCTGCTCGAGGCACATGCCTGGGTTGTGGGCTCGAACCCCTGTAGGGGACACGTGGGAGACAGCCGATCAATGTTTCTCTCTCACAATATGTTTCTCTCTCTCTCCCTTTCTCACTCCTAAAAAAAAAAAATCATCAAAAACATTTTTTAAAAGTATAGTAAGTTTTTAAAATTAATTTATGTGTATTCAAATCCAGACTTGATACTTCCATCTTCAAAAAAAAAGTTATTTAACCTCTCAAATCATACATGAAGCTTAATAACTACCTCATAGAATTTTGGGGGAAATTATATATTACATGTGCATAAAGTACTTCTCATAATGCATTGAATCTAGTAAATCCTCAATGAACATTAGTTTTATAGTCATCTCCCTTTTTCCACCCATTGACCCCCTCCACCCCACTCCAGCACCTCCTTTGCCCTCACCGCACTACTGTCTGTTTCCATGAGTTATGCATATATGCACATAAATTCTTTGGTTAACCCCCCCCCCCCTTCCCTCTGAGGTTTGTAAGTCTGTTCCCTACTTCCATGTCTCTGGATTTCTTTTGTTAGTCAGCTTATTTTGTTCATTAAATTCCAAACATAAGTGAGATCATGTGATATTTATCTTTCTCTGACTGGCTTATTTCACTTAGCATAATACTCTCCAGGTCCCTCTATGTGGTCAAAGGGTAAGAGATACTTCTTTTATACAGCTGCATAATTTAAAAAAAAATTAAAAAATGTTGTTTAAGTCCAATTCTGAGTAATCTATTTTTAACCAAACATTATCAATAATCAAAGTTTAAAATGAAGTTTGATATTTGATTTTGTGCTTTCTTCCCTACCTCCAAACTCTCCTCTCCTCCATTGCTTTTGAGCTATTATTTCATATTTTCTTTTCCAAATGTGCTTTAGGAGAGTTTACATATTAGAAATATTAATTTTCTTACTCCAGAATCATAATGTATATTTTATTTTAGTCAAGATTCTTTTCTTAGTTTTTATTACATTTTTAGTTCTTATTATTTGGTTCTTGAGTAATTTTTTTTGTCCTATTTCTAATTTTTATAGATATGATTGCTATTATGAAATCAGTGATTTAATTATTAAATATTCTAAGTTGTTAATGTTGGTTATGGATAAGCCATGATGTTGATCTTTTAACTATTGGTTATAAGTTTTCCAGGAAGTAACCTATAATATTTTGGTAGACAAGCATATCTACAAATATTTCCAAATTTGCTGCTTTCTATTAAATTACTTCTTATTTTGAGGAAATATTTTAGGTTATTAAATATCCAGAATGAGTGAATTCCAAATATCATATTAATTTTTTTACTCTTGAATGTGAATATGAAATAGTATAATAAAATATAGGATTGAACTAAATTATATATATGATTATTTCCTCATCTCAAAATTATTTTTCTGTAGCTTAAGTTAAAGTTACCTTAGAACTTCTGAATCTAGTTCATTGGTTAAATTTATTTCATCTTTTATGTCTTTCCTGCTTTGCAGCTCATTCTAAGAAAATATTTTATGAAACTATTAAGTTGTATCCATTCTGTTCAGTAGCACAACTACTGATTTATTGATATGTCTGATCAAGACTAGTGAGGTTTTTAAAAATAAAATAGATCATAGAAATATTTTTCTCTGATGAAATTAGTGGAGCTCAAGATATATAAATAAAAGAATAAGTGTTCTCTTAACCATTCTTTAAAATAATCATAGAGCCCATGTTTTTTAAATACATTTTCTATTGAAAATTGATTTGAGTATATTTATTTGACTTTGATTCGAGAATTTGGTGAATTTTGCATCTAGAATATTCTTTTTGTTTTGAATAAACATTTCATCCAAGGTGAGGCTAGAGCTCCAAACAAACAAAACAAAAAAGAATTGCACTGAAACTCTTTGGTAACTTTTTGTCATCTGTTAACTTGTATATGTGGCAGAATCCTGCTTGAGAACTTGATTCTTCACAACATCCTCCCTGAAGGGTAGGTGGTAATGAATGCAGCCTCACATCCTTCTCCTACTTCATTAAAAGGTTATGCTCTACAATGTGAACAATCTAATGATTCTGAGCAATGAATCAGTTTTTGTTGGTTCACAACAGCATCTACCTGTAATCGTCCAAAACTTGACTCCGGTTATACAGCCCTACTCGACTTTCAGATTTCCCCACATCAATAAGGGGAAACTTTATCCCTCAAACTGTAAGCTTCCCCCCAACACACACCTCAGCTACCATCTGAAATGTTTACATAATGTCTCCTTGCTTCTCTTTTTACTCTTCTATATTCTATTCTCTATACACCAACTAAAACAATTAAAATGTTAAAATATGGTACTTCTCTACATCAAATTCATTATAGAGCTTCTAAGTTAATTAAGAATTTTTTTCATACATTTTTTCCCATGACCTCTGAGGCTTCACCATAATCATCAACCATAAATACAACATACCACATACATACACAAATATACACACAAACACAAGCACACTTACACATATGCACAGCACTTCTCATACCTTCATCATCTACTTTTTCAGCAATTGAACAACATTGCTCTAGCCTATCTGGCATCTGTGATATTCCTAAAACATGCTCATTGCACTCCTGCCGCAGGTTCTTTGCACATACTGTTTCCTCTCACTGGATATCTTTATGTCATGCCCTCTCATCATTCATGTTTCTCTTCAAAGGTCTATGTAGTAGAGAGATCTTTACTCTCCCTTCTATGTAAAATAATAATCAGAAACTCCCTCTTTTCTCCCCTTATTCTCCTTGTAACTTCTAAGAGAGAAGAAAACCCAAATATATAATGAATGAATAAAGTAGATGTGCACAAACTGCTGAAATAATTCTAAAATGTAATTGACTTTTGAAAAATGAAAATCTGGCCCTGGTCAGGATGTCATCCCATCCACCACACCAAACAACTGCAGGTTCAATTTCCTGTCAGGGTACGCTCCTGGGTTGCATATTCGATCCCCAGTTGAGACACATAAGGAAGGCAACTGATCACTGCTTTTCTTTCTCTCTCTTTTGCTTCCTCTCTCTCTAAAAATCAATTTTAAAAAATCTCCATGGATAAGGAATAAAAAATAATAGAATAAAATAACATAAATAAAAATGTGTTTCTTATAAATATCACAGTCAGCCAGCCAGTGTGGCTCAGTGGTTGAGCATTGACCCATGCACCAAGAGGTTGCTGGTTCGATTCCCGGTCAGGGCACACACCCGGGTTGTGGGCCAAATCCCCAGTGGGGGGCATGCAAGAGCTGGCCAATTGATGTTCTCTCTCATCCATGTTACTATCTCTCTCTTCCTCTCCCTTCCATTCCTTCCTATCTAAAAATCAATAAAGAAAAATAAATTTTTAAAAATATTACAATCAAACTGAAAAGTTAGGAGTGTTAAATGGAGAGTTACTTGCCCTCTATTCCGTGCAGTTCAATAACCTGTTCCCCGTTCATAGCATGAAGGATTCTGTGGATAAAATTTAGTGGATTGATAAACTTGAATGGAAAAAAATTATTTATTTTTTATTTTCAACAACCTCAAAAATTTAGCATTTCATCCAATTATGAATATAGGCAATAAAATAGAGTAATATTAGTAGAACCCGTGACTTTATCATGAATAGAAATCAAAATAATTTCCTATGATAAAAAATTTTCAGTGATTAAAAAGAAAAGAAAAGGACCTAATTGCCTTGATTAAGCAATTTATTATTCAGACATCATCCCATCCAGCAAATAAAAGGATGTTCAAATGGACTATAAAAATCAAAGTTTTTATAGGAGGAAAGAGGGGACAAATAAACTATTAACAAAACAAAACAAAACAAAAAAAACAAAACAAAACAAAACAAAACAAAACAGGATTATATTTAGGCCAAGACATCTTTTTCTGAGAAGAGAATGTCAGGGTTTTTATTATGCAAACTGGTTCTTCTTTCTCTGAGAGAAGGCCCAGGGGACAGATTACCTTCCTGCTGCTTGACCAGAAAATTCCAGGCTGGTTGATTAAGATTATATTTCTAGGAAAGGTTGAAAAGCAGTTAGGTGAGATATTAAATCTAGGTTTGATCTCAATGGACTCTAGCACACCTGATGCCATTTTGAACCTGTTTTTCTCTTTTTTTTTTTTTCAGTTTTTTTTTTCTTTTTTTAATTAATTAATTTATTTTTGTTACAGATGATTCTCCTTTTCCCCCCACTGATTCCTCCCTCCTTCTTACTCCCCGCCCTGTCCCCAGCTTTGTTGTCCATGTCCATTGTTCATGCATACATAAAGTTCTGTGGTTTATCTCTCCCCCTACCCTCTCTTCTGGGGATTGTCAGTCTGTACCCCATTTCCATGTCTCTGGGACTACCCCATTCCTCAGACCGTTGTATTGATTATATTCCACAAATAAGTAAGATCATATGATATTGTCTTTTTCTGTTTGGCTTGTTTCACTTAGAATAATACTTTCCAGGTCTCTCCATGTTGTCTCCAAGGATAAGAGATCTTTCTTTCTTATAGCTGCATAGTACTCCATTGTGTATATGTACCACTGCTTTTTCATCCATTTGTCTACTGATGGACATTTGGGCTGTTTCCAGATCTTAGTTATTGTAAATAGTGCTGCTACAAACATGGGGGTACATATATTCTTTCTGATTGGTATTTCAGGCTTCTTAGGGTATATTCCTAGAAGTGTGATCACTGGGTAAAATGGCAGTTCAGTTTTTAATTTTTTGAGGTAACACCATAGTGTTTTCCGTAGTGACTGCGCCAGTCTGCATTCCCATCAGCAGTGTACTGGAGTCCTCTTTTCTCCACACCCTCGCCAACACTTGTTTGATGATTTGTTGATGGCGGCCATTCTGACAGGTGTGAGGTGATACCTCATTGTTGTTTTAATTTGCATCTCTCTGGTGATTAGTGATGTTAAGCATTTCTTCATATGTCTCTTAGCCATTTGTATGTCCTGTTTAGAGAGGTGTCTAGTTCCTCTGCCCATTTTTTAATTGGGTTCTTTGTCTTACTTTTGTTGAGTTGTATGAGCACTCTATATATTTTGGAAATTAACCCCTTATCTAATGTATCGTTGGCAATTATGCTCTCCCTTAGAATGGGTTGCCTTTCCATTTTGCTGGTTGTTTCTTTTGCTGTGCAGAAGTTTGTTTGTTTTTTCATCCTTACCCGAGGACATTTTTTGATATTTTTTTAGATAGAGTGGGAGAGAAGGAGAGAGAGAGAAAAAAACATCGACGTGAAAGGGACATATCAAATGGTCGCCACCCACACGACCCAACCAGGGCTGAGGACAAACTGCAATAGAGGTACATGCCCTTAGTGGGAACCAAACCCGGTCTCTCCAGACCGCAGGCCTACGCTCTAACCGCTGAGCCAAACCGGCCAGGTCTGTGCAAAAGCTTTTGAGTTTGATGTAGTTCCTTGTGTTCATTTCCTCCTTTGTTTCTGTTGCCTTAGGTGATGTATCAGTGAAAATTCTGCTGTGTATGATATCTGAAATTTTGTTGCCTAATTTTTCTTCTAGGATTTTTATTGATTCATGAGTTACATTTAAGTCTTTTATCCATTTTGAGTTTATTCTTTTGTATGGTGTAAGTTGATGGTCTAGTTTCATTTTTTTACATGTAGCTGTCCAATTTTCCCAACACCATTTATTAAAGACACTATCTTTACTCCACTGTAGGCACTTGCCACCTTTGCCAAACATTAATTGAGCATATTGTCTTGGATCTATTTCTGGGTTCTCTGTTCTGTTCCATTGATCTAGCTGCCTGTTTTTCTGCCAGTAAGAGGCTGTTTTGATTACAGTGGCTTTGTAGTATAACCTGAAATTTGGTAATGTGATCCCTCCTACTTTGTTCTTCTTTTTCAAGATTGCTGTGGCTGTTCAGGGTCTCTTTTGGTTCCATATGAACTTTTGAAGTATTTGTTCTAGTTCTGTGAAGTATGTCATTAGTATCTTGATGGGGATTGCATTGAATCTATAGATTGCTTTGGGTAGTATGGACATTTTAATGATGTTAATTCTTCCAACCAATGAATATGATATGTGCTTTCACTTTTTTTATATCTTCCTCTATTTCTTTTTTCAATGACCTGTAGTTTTCTGTGAATAGGTCCTTTATTTCTTTGGTTAAGTTTATTCCTAGGTATCTTAATTTTTTTGCCATGATGGTAGATGGGATTGTTTTCTTAGTTTCTCTTTCTGTGAGTTTATCATTGGTGTATAAGAATACTGTCGATTTCTTGACATTAATTTTGTGTCCTGCTACTTTGCCAAATGCATTTATTAAGTCTAGTAAATTTTTGATGGAGTCTTTGGGGTTTTCTATGTATAGTATCATGTCATCTATGAATAATGACAGTTTCACTTCCTCCTTTCCAATTTGGATCCCTTTTATTTTTTCTTCCTGTCTGATTGCTGTGGCTAAGAATTGCAGTACTATGTTAAATAAGAGTGGTGAAAGTGAACATCCCTGTCTTGTTCGTGTTCTTAAAGGAAATGTTCTTAGTTTTTGCCATTATGTATGATGTTGGCTGTAGGTCTTTCATATATGGCCTTTATTATGTCTAGATATGATCCCTCTATTCCCAGATTGCTGAGCGTTTTTATCAAAAATGGCTGCTGGATTTAGTCAAATCCTTTTTCAGCATCTATTGATATGATCATATAATTTTTATCTTTCATTTTGTTTATGTGGTGTATCACATTTATTAATTTGCAAATATTGTACCAGCCTTGCATCCCTGGGATGAATCCCACTTGGTCATGGTGAATAATTTTTTTGATATATTGCTGGAATTGATTTGCTAGTATTTTGTTAAGGATTTTGGCATCTATTTTCATCAAGGATATTGGTCTGTAGTCTTCTTTCTTAGTAGTGTCTTTTTCTGGTTCTGGAATTAGAATTACTCTGGCCTCATAAAACAAGTTTGGACGTCTTCCTTCTTCTTGAATTTTTGGAATTAGTTTGAGGAGAATGGATATTAGTTATTCTTTGAATGTTCGGTAAAATTCCCCCGTGAAGCCGTCTGGGCCTGGGCTTTTGTTTGCTTGGAGAGTCTTGATTACATCTTCAATTTCTTTTGTTGTTATTGGTCTGTTCAAGTTTTCTATCTCTTCCCAGTTCAGTTTTGAGAGACTATGTGTTTCTAGGAATTTATTCATTTTGCTTAGATTGTCTAATTTGTTGGTGTATAATTGTTCATAATATTTGTTAAAAATCCTTTGTATTTCGGTGGTGTCAGTTATTATTTCTCCTCTTTCATTTCTGATTTTGTGTATGTGCGTTCTCTCTCTTTGTTTCTTGGTGAGTCTAGCTAAGGATCCATCAATCTTTTTTATCTTTTCAAAGAACCAAAGAACCAGCTCTTTGTTTCATTGATCCTTTGAATTGTATTTTATTATTATTTTTTTTCTTTGGTCTCCATGTAATTGATTTCTGCTCTGATCTTTCCTATTTCCTTCCTTCTACTTGCTCTGGGGTTTTCTTTTTGTTTGCTTTCTAGTTCTTTAAGTCATGAGGTTAGATAGTTGATTAGAAATTTTGTGTGTGTGTCTTGAGTTTGGCCTGCAGTGCTATGAACTTCCCTCTCAAAACTGCTTTTTCTGTATCCCATAGATTTTGTGTTGTTGTGTGGTCATTTTCATTGGTTTCCAGATAGTTTTTAATTTCTTCCTTGATCTTCATGGTAACTCATTCATTGTTCAATAACATGCTGTTTAGCCTCCATGTTTTCAAATGTCTTTGCATGTTCTTATTGCAATTGATTTCTAGTAGCATGCCATTGTGATCTGAGTGGGGCTCAACTCCTGCTCAGCTTTTGCTGTAGTTTATGGGGATGGGTCTCAGCTGCTAGTCTGTGCTTCTGTTGTCTGGGGATGGATGTCTGCTCCCCAGCCTCTGTTGCTGGGGGTATATCTAGACTCTGATCGGGCTGCTACTGTGGGGCATGGTGCTGGGCTCCCGGCTGTCCGAGGCTTCCGCAACCGGCACCTTGGGAGCTCCACTACTGTGCACTGGTCTGTGTTGACACAGAGTGTCCACTGGTCCGATGGTGCCAGGTGCGCTGGTGGGCTCAGGTTGCTGGGCCCTAGCCGCTCCCACTGCCTCCTCCCAGGGGAGACCCAGGATCTTCCAAAATGGTGGGACCTCCCCACGGCACAGGGAGAATTGCCCTGAAGAGCCGCTCACCATGGTAGCTGCTGCTCCGTCCACGGCACAGGAACCTTCTGCTCTGCGTCTGCACTTCGCGTCCACTCACACTCTCTCACACTAGCTCACTCTCTCATACACTCACCCTCCCTCCGGTCCTGCCTGTAGACATCCCGACCTGTTTTTCTTTTTAACCCCAATCATATTATGGGTATTACAGGATACTTATACATGTTTTTTATGCTTTTCCCTAGTAAGAAATGAAGGTACTTCTTAAACCCACCACTAGATCACACATGATTAAAGTAGTGTCCACCTGTTTGGGAGTGACATCACATTGCTTTCTTCCAATTTGAATCTGATTTCTAACTGAGGTTTCTCAAATCTTCTAGTTTATGACTAAGATCTGTGCCTGTTGCCACTGCTGATTCATACAACTGACACACTGGTGGTCATAGTTCAAGATGTCTTTTACCTAGAACTAATAAAATAGTTATTGGAGAAAACATGGATGGTCTTTCTCTGTTGCTAGTGGGAGTGGGCCTCTCGGGGTATTGCTGGAATAAGCATCTACAGAGGCCCCCGTGGGAGGATGAGTCGTGGTAGAAAGCTTTATTTTATTGGAATTACGTCCCTCGGTTTCTAAAGTCCCATTTCCCTAAATCCAGTCCTGGAAGATGTGCAGCTGAGGCTTCAGTAGAGCTAAAAGCATAACCAGCATCCCACGTTTTCATTCCATGTTGGAACTGGGTCCGGCACAGCATCAGGCAAGGTGCAGTCCCAGTTCACTGTGAGGGGTCCACATGGCTGTGGGTCACGTGTGTGAATGCAGGGGAGCCCAGAGAGCGTGCCCCCTGCAGCAAGGTTCCAAGATTCCCAAAAACCTAAGACAGCAAACTTCTTTGTTTAGGAGATTAAATGCTCACATTTTCCTAGCTTGCAGTGGCCATGCCTACTCTGGCCAATGACCTGGTCCCAGGATGACTGACAGGCAAGTACCTTCCCTATGTCACCCAGACTTCACTGGGCACCTGTCTATTCTTCACTGGGTTCAGTCCCGCCCCCCAGCAATCTGTGGGGAGTGTTAAACTGCAGCTTCCTGGCAAAACTGCACAAAATCCTGCCTGTACCATTTGGCCTTCCCCCTGCTCCTCTCCTGTTATCGATAAGTAGGTTTATTGCCGTGGTATCAGAATGATCCTTCTGGCTCATACATTTGATCAGCCCACTCATAATTATATCCAAAAGTGCTTCTATAGTCCCTTCACCAAAACTAAAAATGTCTCAGCTTGGTATACAGAAAACTTCTCCCACTCACCTCTACATATATAACCTCACTTTCCTGATTCCTGTATCATCTTTCAGCAATGACAACCACAACAACAAGCCTTTATTAAGGCTAATATACTATTTGCCATATATCAAGTTAACTGCGTTATGTAAATTATCTCATTTAATTATTACAAAATATTATTAATATATGTATTGTATTATTTCCATATTACAACTAAGGAGAATGAATGTTGTAAGGCTAAGTCAACTACTCAAGGTCACACAAGCCGGAGATGTAGAATCTAGAATTTGAACTCTCACTGGCTGACCTCAAAGATCTTTACTCTGCATATTACAGTAATAGGCTGAGTTCCTGTGCGTCCCCACCCTGCACCCCTGCACATCCTGGCGTAGCCCTGGCAACTCCGCATTTACTCAGCTATTAAACTGCATGCATACTGAGGAAAGGTGCTTATTTATTACTTTACATCAGTATCTGTTGGTTTTGTATATTGGAACTTTAATATTTTAAATACCTGAAAATAAAAATCATTTTATAATTAAATAGTAAAAATAGTTATATCAAGATTATAGTCCTTTTAAGTGTGAATTTTAAAAAAAGAGACGGAAGCTCAGATTCTTAAACAAAATAAAATGCAAGTATTTTAGAGGTTTAGGTACATTTCCAGCTGCATTTTTAGAAGCTTGCATTTTAAATTAGAACAAAGGTAAAAATCAAGCTGTAACGACAAAATCGCTTTGTCCCCAAAGTTCACCTCTCCCTGCAGGTTTCCCTAAAGCTATTTTTTATTTTAAGTAGACATCTAGCTTTGCTGCTGTTGCTTCTCAGGCAAACAAAGATGCAACATCCTGATAAATTCAATGTTTTTTATACTGAGAATGTCTCCCAGGAGATGCAACCACTTGGAGCATTGGATACAGAATCTTGGTAAACGTGTTGTGAAAGTAACATTTAAAGGAAACCAAAGTATCAGCATAAGCCCTGAAGTCAGCATCTGATTTCTAGCATGTCATCCTTATAAGACTTTAGAAGATTTACCTGTCCATGTAGATTAGTTTGCAAATTTTAAATGAGACATTCATGATAAAACTTTTGATAGGTGGTATTTACTTTATTCCATATTTAATAAACAACTAGTCTTTATCCTATTAGAACAAACTGTGAAGCATTTAAAATTTTAGATGCCTCCTCAACCCTACTTCTGAATCAGAGAGGCTCCCTAGGTAGATATTTAAAGACTTACTGAAATAAACAGTAAAATAGTTTCTTAAAACTCCAAGTTCGGAATTATTTTTAATTTACTCATATAATAATTTGGAGGGAAGAGGCAAAGAGACTGTGGGATGTTACTCAGATAGGATGTATATCTCCTACAGAGAAATTGCTGCAAATCACTTCAGCTCAAAATGACAATCGTGTATGGTCAGCAATACCATTTGACTGCAAACTCGACATTTACTTATCTCTCAGGGGTTAACTGAGAGCAATCCAGTTCAATGGCAGAAAGTATAAAGTCAGAATATCAATGTCAATATAAATATATGCATTTACAATGAAAAATGAACCTATCAAGTCAGTATTCTGTCATATAAACAGAAGATTTCTATCAAAAATTTAGTTCTCATTGGAACAACCGTTTATTAATTTAAATGATAAATAATACTGCCCCAAAGCCTGGCTGCTCGCACCATTTTGGGGGTAGTATCGCTTGCTGTGAATGTGCTCCGTGGGAAGTCAGATTGTCATCAGAGCTCTGTCAGGATGATATGAAAACTAGCAGTGTTAGAATGCTATTCTGTTTTCTGACATTTGGCCAAGACAGCTTCACAAATCCATCTTCATGTTATCAACACATCCGCCACTGCAGTGTGAAAGTCTTTGTTCTCAGGCCAAGGTACACTCACCCTTTTGAATGTCTGCATACACGTGCTTGATATTTCCTTGTGTGGCTCTCTTGTCCTTCTCTGCAGAAGAGCAGCCCTTTTTCTGAGTGAGATTGAAAATATATATATATCAATACCTTCACATTAGGTTATAGTCAAGTCGTGAGGTTTATAGAGGCTTGACATATTACCACTCTGATCCAAAATATATATATAGTTTAAAGTTCAACTCTCCTTTGAAAATCCTATTTGTTATTATCAAGTTCTTGAGATGGTGGCTGATGCAACCCAATCATCCTTCCATTTTTTTCCTAAAACTTTATCATGTGGTCATTCAAATATTGTATTAAACATGTATATTTCAAGAAAGCATGTATAAAGCACTGTAACTTATTATGTGACTGATCTCTAATATCAGAATTTTGAGAATCTTACTTGTATTTTAATTTCTAAGAAAAAAAGATAATAATATAAAAAAAAAAACTTAAGGAAGGAATCATAGCATTAATACTTTATTCCTATAAGTTATATGCTGCTTAAAGATCACATATTTCCCGACAATATAAAAACAGGAATAAAATCTCCTATAAGTGCCCTGGCCAGTTTGGCTCAACAGTTAGAGCACTGGTCTGTGGACCAAAGGGTCACTGGTTCCATTCCTGGTCAAGGGCACATACCTGGGTTTCAGGTTCAATCCCTGGCTCCAGTTGGGGTTGTGAGAGAGGCAACCAACTGATGTGTCTTTCTCACATTGATGATTTTTTTTTTTCCCCTCTCTCTCTCCTTCCCTCCCTTCCACTCTAGCTTTAAAAAATCAATGGAAAATATCCCTGGGTGAGGATTAACAACAACAAAAAATTTCCTAGGCAATTGTTAGGTAAGTCCCACTTCTAATTTGTTTAGTATGTACTATGTGCTATAGGATTCAGACAATAATCTGTACTGTGAATAATCCTGCTGGTTCAGGAAACTTACTTATTTATCTTTTATATATTGATTGATGTTAATCCTCACCCAACGATATGATTTTCATTGATTTTAGAGAGAGTAGGAAGGAGGAAGGGAGGAAGAGAGAGACACATTGATTGGCTGCCTCCCACATGTGCTCCTATCAGGCTGGGAATCAAACTGCAACCCATGTATGTGCCCTTTACTGGGAATCAAACCCATGACTCTTTGGTGCGGTGCACAGGCTGATGCTCCACCACTGAGCCAAACAGGCCAAGGCCATAAAAGTTTTTTAAGTGTCCAAAAGAATATGCAAATAATATTCGATCAAATTGAATCCATCAGTCAACACACAAATATATATGATAGCATCTGAAGGTAAGTCAAAGATTATTTGACATTACAATTCAAGTATACTAGTAAAGGTTGAGTAAAAAAGCTTCAATCCATACCATAATGAAAAATACATGTGGTTCACTAATAATAAGAAATGATGTGTAATTTAACTTTTGCTATTCAACAAATATCTCTAGTTCTTTGGGCTTAAAACATCGATCATTATTCAGCTCAGCCTTCTAATCTTTCTAGAATCTCTCGTCTCTTTTAGGATAGCCTCACGTGTACATTTGGGGTTGGAAGCTGTCATCTTGGGAGCTTGATTCTTCTCTTTGTCGCCTCTGATGTTTCAGCATATTAGCCAGGGTAGTACAGGTGGTGGCCTCAGGTTTCCAAGCTCAGTGGAAGAGGGAAAACCTTGACACACATTGTCAAGTCTCGGCTTATGTTACCTACCCTAATACTCCAATAAATCCAAGGAGTTTGGCAAGCTGTTCCATCTCTTGATGAGAGGAGTTGCAAAGGCACGATGCAAAAGAGGAGGCAAAAAGATGGGATGGATTTGTAGCCATTCTACAATCTACCACAAATGATATATTGTTTGTTAAAGAAAGTACTAACAGCACTTTTTTTTCTAAGGCAGGGGTTCACAAGGCCTGGACACAGCATAAGCAACTAATAACGCTTGCCTGATGCCCAGCCTTCAACACACACTTGTATAACCCTCTCATAGGATTTTGGTTTGTTAACTTGAAAATATTCCTCTATCTTGCTGAAAAAAAAAGTATCCTAGGCACAGCAGCCTGGGTTAAAAGCTGTCTATTTGCTGTCAGGCAGTATGTTTGCTCTTTGTACATTTTACCTGCTGACATGTTCATGATGGCAGAATGATACCAGCAGTTTTAATCTACAATTCCTCCTTGTTATCCAACTGGTCTTCAGACACTTTTGAAGTTAGCCTTGAGCTACTGCGATGTAGAGTCATGCCTACAAGAAACCTGATCTATTTGCTAGCCATTTTCCTGTATGGCATCCACTCCTCACTTTCAGCCATCAAAATTGTTAAATAAACCACAGTTACTGACCCTCCTAAAGAGCTTTTCCATTGCATGGCTGCACATTCATGCCACTTAAAGACACTTAGAACTGTGATTACTACAGCCCTTGCAGGAAAAGAATGGCAATTATAAATGGGGAGGAAATTAGGGTGAATGATTTGTGGCTGGAGAATAAAGACTTTCAGCCAGTATTCCAGTCAAATATCAAGAACTCCTTAGCAAGTCTGTCATTGTAATGCTTTTCAAATGATACTTGCTGTTAACGTGTTGCTTTTCTTAGTCCATACTCATTTAAGCAAATACTTTTTTATGGGAATATTTATCTTTTATTCATTTTTTTTCCTTAAGCCGTAACCCACTAAGCTGCAGCAAGATTGTGTCAAATAATGTAATTTCCTGTTCTAAATTACATTAAAGAATGGCAGTACTGTTCGAAAAAGAAAGTTCCGTGGTATCTGGTACTTCCCGTTAATCAAAGTGGAAGCTCTGCTGCTCATTGGCCTTTGACGTTTTCAGTCCTCTTCAAAGTGCTACGTAATAGGCAAAGTGGGGTAAGGTGAAGGACGGTAATTAAAAGACTGCAAAGTAAAATATAGGTAATTCATCCCAATTGAGAGAGAAAAGTCTAGTGGAATTTTTAAAGCACTGAATACAATTGCTTGTCACTTTAACTTTTCTCAATGGACTTGACATTGTCAGCCCAGCATCCTTTCCAAGAATTTTCTCTTTCCAAGCACATGGTAAATATGTAGAGTGACCTTATATTGTATTGTTCAAACCTGGCATTTTGAGAGCATAATGGGTGCTCTTCATGATTACATATTGAAATAGGCATAGACCTCAATTATCGCAGGCAAAACTGAATGTTATGATTTGCCTATAAGTCTATGGTCCATCATAATCCTCTACTTATTGGCTTCTGACACATTAGATGAAGAAGTTCCTTTATCTTTTGGGGCAGAAAGAGCTAGAGGAAAATTGCTCTCTTGTGACTCAAGATATAAAATGAAACCATATCAGCATGAAATGAAAGTGAAAATCAAGCCATTATGGGGAAGATAAAACAAACAAACAACAAAAGACCGTAACAGAGATGAGCAAATGAGAAAGGGCTGTTTCGGGTTGTTCTTCAGGTTCAAATGAATACAATTTCTCTCCATAGTTTAGATTTTTAAACTTTCCCCTTTTTATCTCTGATAGTTTGAAATTAGTTCCTATCATTTACAGCCAAAATGATCTAAATAAAAATATGATTGAGTGATTTCTGTACCAGACAATATATTAAAAAAAAAATTACACAGAAGCATTCCAGATAATCATGGGGAGAGACATGTGTATAATTCCTTTCAGCCGTTTTTACATAATGTATAATTATTCCATTCACCTTTTTGGTGGATCCCACTTCACTGAAGAGAACTTCCAGCCAATTGACATACACCATATGTTCTGTACAACATCTGGAACTTAGGAGATGAGTGTCTAAAATTAAGATGTATACACGTGTAGTAGATAAATCATTTAATTGATTACTAGATAAAATATAGAGACAGAATAAGCATGTAACATGTCAAACTTTTTATGGAAAGAGAAGAATTGGAATTTCCTGCACACTGAACATAAAATCAAAATCTGGAGATGTTAGCTGATCTAATATTACATCATGATTAATGAATAAGTATCAAATGTTTTAAACTTTCCTTTGTGGTCTCATGGCTTATGAGTTCTCACTTATAATAAAGTTACTTTTCTCATAACCATATTTCCATGTACTCCAAGAGATGCAAAATGTGGTTTGAAAATGGGATCTTGGTCAGAGAAATGTTGGGCCATTTCATACTCAATGTCTAATATAGTTCAAAAATTGAAAACCAATGTCACCCATTCTTAATTCTTTCCAAAGAAAGTAAGGTTAATAATAGGGCACTGGTTATAGTATAAAGTTTATAATAACACAAGATAATTTTAAAATATAATTATTTATTGAATAAAATTCCAATTTATTTATTTATTTTTTACAGTTTGAAAATTAATGTTGCTGGGAAAGTATTTTCTTTTGAAATAGTTAATCACATAATACTGGAAGGTGTTAAATTGAAAGCACTAAACACAGAAAACAAATTATATCTAGAAACCCAAAAGGGAAATTTGACAAAATCAATACTATTTGAACTAGATATAAGTACCCAGGAAAATAGCTTCTGTGAGGATTAAAGTGGGAGGACTAAGGGAAATAATCTCCCCCAACGATTGTGTGCTTTGAGTCTCTTCTTAATAAAAGTACTAATATGGGGATTAATAGACTTACGGAGAAGAACACTTCCAGTAAACTTCGAAGTCATTTCTTAGAACTACTTAGTTTTTATGGATATTCTTGTAATAAGATAAAACATAAAATTATACCAGATTTTTTTATGAGGAAGACAGTATCATTGAGTAATTAGAAACATACTTCATCTTCCTTAACTTTAAGCAATTGCACATACAGGGATAATAGACCTACAGATTGCATTTCCAAAAGTGTTTAATGGTAGAGAATGTAATTTTTTTCCATATATCCAAAATTATTGTCAATTATAATACTTGAAAATTAATCACTGATTTATGCTTATGAGCAAGAGTTAACATTAAAATGAGGGAATAATTAGGACCATACATTATTTATACATTTATTCCCAGACTCCACCAGAACTTGGAAAATAGATCATGCTTAATAAATATTCAAGAAAATAAAAAAAGTTCTGCTGTATTATGCATATGACTTAAGATCAATACATATTTTGTATTAATTTTCGGTGTCATGCTAGAATAAGATAATGAGTAAAGCAATGTTTTTCAATTTTGATGGTGTGCAATAATTACTTGGAAAATGTTTATAGTATACCATTGCCTAGAACTCTCTTTGAGATTCAATTGTCCATTTGTAAGTCAGTTGTGTGGGATGAAAAAGAGAGCATTGGTTATTTATTTATTTGTTTTTTAATTCTCTGGTTGATTCTAATTTCTATTGAGGGTTGAGAACCAGAATTAGAAATTTGAGCTTTCAAAGCAATGAAATCTGTGCTTATTTTCCCAAATATGCCTTTTACCTAATGTATGGCCTTCAGAAGTCAAGTTTTCTGAACCTCATTCTGCAGTCACAAAATAATGGATAAAATACAATATGATAAGAATAATTATTTAATAATGTATTAAATACAAAAAATCTTGAAATGCTGCTGTTGATTTTATTATTGACATTGTAATAGTATTATTACAAGAAAAATATTCTTCCCTATTTACATGGTTACCTCCTCATCTTCCTTGAGATTTCAACTCAGATCCTTCTTAGAGAGGCTTCTCTAACAACCTTTTCAAAGGTAGCACCCCCCCTCTCTCTCTCTGACTATGTAAGCAACAGAAAAGCTGAAATTCTGTCTTATTGACTGCGGAGTCCTCAATGCCTAGAAACATTTCCTGCACATGGCAGGAGCTTGATAAATATTTATTGAATGCTGGCTTAACAAGTTTATATCTACAATTTTCATAGCTTGACCTGGGATAAAGAAAGTTCCAGTGTTAATGTACTGTAAATGTATCTAAATTCCTTTGATTGCTAATGTTTATATTTGCTGAGAGAACGGTCGAGCAAGCAATTAACACTCTTTTGCATGGACTGGATCTCGCCAGTACTAGGAGGCACTTGTCACTTGCCACGGTTAGGGAGGATTCACAGAGAAATCACACTCTAATAAAGTGAGCATAACGCCTCCTTAAAATTTGATTTTCAAATCCTCTACTGTCACAACAGAGATTGTGTATGAAAACAAGCAGTGTAAAGAAAAAGACACTACATTCCACATCCTTTCTCTGATAAGCAATAGGATTATTCAGAGTGGGACAAAAGTAGGTTTACAGATATTCATATGAAAAATAATACAATAGTTAATAAATAATAATACAGGAATAAACTGTTCAGCATACTAACAACTGTAAATCTACTTTTGCCTAACTATGTGTTAGTTTTCATTTAGAAGCCAACCTATATATTGATTAGAATTTCCAAAAGAGTCTGAAGATAAGAATTTTCAAGTTAAGTGATGGGAAATGTGCTGTACATATATCTGCAAAGACTAGGACCAATTTATCAGCGTAACTAAAATATTGTGAAAAATGGAACAGAAGAATTTTCTTAATGGTGTATTCTATCTTAATCATTGTATTCAAAGCTTGCACCCAAATATATAAAAATATAGTTTCTTTCTGGCTAGAAAATTATATGGTAATGACAACTATAGGATTGAGTTATTTGTCTCTTGCTATAGAAAGTAAAAATGCATTTAATGAATCAACTAATAATCATGAAATTTTTGCATATTGAATGTTTGAAGCCAGTTTAAAAGAACAATGTAAAATAAATAAGCATGCAGTGAATAAAAGTGAAAGTTTCACAAAAAAGAAGTGCATTCTCAGTAAAGAATGGAAAAATAATTTAGAAATAAGGATTACAAGAACAATAAAGTCCTCCAATTTTGATGATTGTGAAACACCAAATATGCTGAAAAAAATATGTTTCGCTTCTTTTTTATATCTATGGTGAAAGAACATGGTGAAGAAAAATAAGGTATTAATGGTAACATTTTTGTCTATAAAATTTTCCCATTTCAAGAACAGAAATTGTGTTTTATAATTCAGTGAATCACTATTGAAGATACCTTGTGAAAAGAAACATATGCCCCAAACATCAAACCTCATAACTAACTTCAAATCACTGCATTTTCTTGTTAAAATCTAATTCTAATATTGTCTCTTAAAATTCTATATTATGGTTACCTAACTGCTCCCATGTTTAATATTTATAGTTAGGTAATTCTGGATAATTTTATGTAACACAGTATAGCCAGTTTTGAATCACATCAATTACTGGGGGAAACAAGAGAGAGAAGCAGGGAAGGGAAAGACAAACCCACCGGTTTCTGTTTACAGGAACACCCAAATTTCCAAGACCCAACAAGTAAATCTCACAAAGTCTGCTAAAGTAACCAAGCACATGAAACAGCAGACAGCAGCATATCATATAATGAACACGAGATTTAGTAAATAAAACCTACACAGAAATCATATAAATATAGAACTAAAACTAGCAGAAAAGGACATTACAACATTATTATAACTATATCCCATAAGTTCAAAAAGTCAGGCAGAGACATGGAAGATAAAACAAGACCTGAATCAAGCTTCCAAAGATGAAAACTACAATGTTTAAGGTAAAAGTCACATTGGATTAGGTTAATGGCAAATTAGATATTGCAGGGAAAAAAAGTTAATGGCTTGAAATGCTAATAGAAGTTTTCCATAATAAAATATAAGATAAAAAGGAATTTATAAAAAACATGTAAGAAGATTGAGCTGTGAGAAAACTGCGTTTGGTTTCATAAAAAAACTGGAGTCTCACAAAGGGTGGTGAAGAGGAGGATGTGCAGAAAAAAAACTGTTTAAAATAATAATGTCTAAAACTTTCAAAAATTCCTGGAAATTATAAAAGTATATATTTAAGAAATTTAACAAATTTAAAACAAAAATCATGATGTAAAGAACACAATATGTCATGGGCAATTATTTTTTTATATTAGCAATAAAATTCTTAAACCATATAAAGAAAAGACTTGTTATTTATAGAGAAATAAAATGAAGGACTACAACAGAGTTCTTATCAGCAACAATGCAAAGGAGAAAAGTTGAGCAAAATCTTTAAGGTATTGAAAGAAAAAAAATCTGCCAAACTAGTGTTCTATACTCAATAAATGTATCTTTTGAAAATTAAAGTGAAATGAAGTCATATTTCAGACATACAAAAGTAAACGAGCCCTGGCTGGTGTGACTCAGCTGAACGTTGTCCTGTGCATAAAAAGGTTGCATGCTCGATCCCTGGTAGGGGGAATACAGGAGGCATCAGATCAATATTCTGCTCTCACATTGAGGTTTCTCTTTCTCCCTCCCTCTCTTTTCCTCTCTCTCTAAAAATCAATAAAAATATTTTTTTAAAGTATAAAAATTCATCATCAGCAGATCTTCATCAAGAGGGTTATTACACAATAAGTAAAGGATCCAATTAATCAAGAGGGCACCCCAATTATAAATTTTTATTTACATATCTAATAACAGATCTACAAAATATATGGAGCAAAAATGAAATGAACTATAAAGAGAAAGAGACTATTCTACCTCTGCAGTTGAGACATCCAGCACCCATTCTAACTAATTAATAGAACAAATAGAAAATATATAGAAGATTTCAACAACGCTGTCGATCTACTTGAATTAATTGGTATTTGTAGAAAGCTTTCCCCTATAACAACCAAATGTACATTCTTTGTAAAGTGTAAATAGAACATTTATAAATATTACCTATTCAGGGCAAAAAAAAAAAAAAAAATTGTCAATAGATTTCAGAGTCAAGCCAAAAAAAGGATGTTATCTAACCACAATAGAATCAAATTAGAAATCAGTGAAACTCTGGAGAAATCCTGAACTATTTGGAAACTAAATAACACATTTGTAGATAACTTGGTTAAAGAATAAATTATTGGCAATTATGCTCTCCCATACAGTGGGTTGCATTTCCATTTTGATGACTGTATCTTTCGCTGTGCAGAAGCTTTTGAGTTTGATGTAGTCCCATGTGCTCATTTTCTCCTTTGTTTCTATTGCCTTAGGTGATGTATCAGTGAAAATTCTGGTGCGTATGATGTCTGAAATTTTGTTGCCTACAGTTTCTTCTAGGATTTTTATGGATTCATGAGTCACATTTAAGTCTTTTATCCATTTTGAGTTTATTCTTGAGTAGGGTGTAAGCTGATGGTCTAGTTTCATTTTTCTGCATGTAGCTGTCCAATTTTCCCAGCACCATTTATTAAAGAGGCTATCCTTACTCCACTCTATGCTCTTGCCACCTTTGTCAAATATTAATTGAGCATATTGCCTTGGGTCCATTTCTGGGTTCTGGGTTCTGCTCCACTGGTCTATATGCCTGTTCTTGTGCCAGTACCAGGCTGTTTTGATTACAGTGGCTTTGTAGTATAACCTGAATTCTGGTAATGTGATCCCTCCAACTTTGTTCTTCTTTTTCAAGATTGCTGTGGCTATTCGAGGTCTTTTTTTGGTTCCATATGAACTTTTGCAGTATTTGTTCTAGTTCTGTGAAATATGCCGTTGGTATTTTGATGGGGATTGCATTGAATCTATAGATTGCTTTGGGTAGTATGGACATGTTAATGATGTTAATTCTTCCAATCCATGAACAGGGTATGTGCTTTCACTTTTTTGTATCTTCCTCTATTTCTTTTTTCAATGACCTGTAGTTTTCTGCGAATAGGTCCTTTATTTCTTTGGTTAAGTTTATTCCTAGGTATCTTAATTTTTTTGCCTCAATGGAAACAGCCCAAGTGTCCATTAGTAGACGAATGGATAAAAAAGCTGTGGTACATATACACAATGGAGTACTATGCAGCTCTAAGAAAGAAAAATCTGTTATCCTTTGAGACTACATGGAGGGACCTGGAAAGTATCATCCTAAGCGAAACAAGCCAAACAGAGAAAGACAAGTATCATATGACCTCACTTATTTGTGGAATATAATGAACATAACAGTCTGAGGAATGGGGTAGTCCTAGAGATGTGGAAGTGGAGTACAGACTGACAATCCCCAGAAGAGTGGGTGGTGGGGGAGAGATAAACCACAGAACTTATATGCATGTATGCATGAAAAATGGCCATGGACAACAAAGCTGGAGACAGGGCAGGGAGGGAGGGGAAGGGGAAAATCAGTGGGGGGAAAAGGTGAAACATCTGTAACAAAAATAAATTAATTAATTAAAAAATAATAAATTAAAAAGTATTATAAACTGGATAAAAATACAACATATCAGATATTGTAGAATGTCTCTAAAGCATACTTAGGCAAAAATTTCTAATACTAAATATTTATATTATAAAAGGAGAAGGTCCTCAAATCATGGCTTCAGCTTCCTCCTTAAGACAGTAGATAAGTAAGAGTAAATTAACACAAAATAAACAGAATAATGATGATCAAAGCAGAAATAAATAATGAAATAGAAAACATAAAAGCAATAAAGAAAATGAAGCAAAAAGCTTGAAATTAATTAATTTTATAAACCTGTAGCCTAAATGATTAGGAAATAGAAGAAAAAAGACATATTGACTTCCCTCCAGAATAATAGGTCAGCCAGATATCTATAGTGTCCTCTAATCTCCAACTTGGAAAGCAAAGATTCAGATGTGAAGCAAGGAAAGATGGATCCACGGACCTCAACATTCAGTATGAGAATTTCCTCTTCATTATCTCAAATTTAGCCTGGTCACCTCAATTACCCCCTCCATCAGCACCATGGGTTTCAGAGGCTAAGAATAGTCTTGTTTAATGTCTCAAGAAACTATATTACAGGCTGCACATCCAGAGATCCTTAAGACTTATAAACTGCTATTAATTTTGAATTCTGCCTTTCAGCTACCTGCTATGGTAGATGGATGCGATCTTCAAGTTGAATTGCTTGACTTCTCTGTGTTTTCTCTCTGTGTGGACTTGTAGGCTTTAAGTTACTCTATGCACAATTTTATTTTATTTTTCTACTTGATTTCAGATGTCTCCCAGTTTCATGAAATATGGGGTCTGTGATCCATTCCATTATACAGATGATTTCTTTGCGTAGTTTTGAGAGGGTTATCAAAAGTCTTGATAACGTTACTTGTAGAACTTTTTTCCCAATTAAATCCATTTCATTTAGTTAATATGTCCTTTATTTTATTTAATACTGAATGATAGAGAATGGTAGAACAACTTCAACCTTTTTTTTTCTTCAGTCGTTATTAACATTGTTTTTAAAAGTCTATAATAGCCAGTTGTTTATAAATTTTTAATATGGGTTTTCTAATGATTCATCATGATTAGATTTAGGTTATTTAACAAAAATACTACATAAAGGATTCTGTGTACCTTTAGTTGCATCACATTGCAAGGAATACAACAAGGTCAATTTCATTGTCATCAGTATAAATTTTGATTTCTTGATTGAGATACTATCTGAGTTTATCAACATTTCACTTACACCTTATTTAATGAGGAAATAATGTTACTATACAATTATCTGTGCTTCATCAAATTTCACCCAATAGTTTGCATTCATTGATAATATTTGCCTCAATTACAATGATTGTAAATTTTAACGTTTCTAATTTTATTATTTTTTCAGTATTTATCAATTGGCATTTTCTATGTGTGCATGTATGTATATATGTATGTAGTGTAACTGTGCAATCAGTCTAATTTTATTCAATGTACTATAACTCATTATTGTCCCTATTGACTTTAATGCTCTAAGTTTTTAAGTTTGCCAGTGAAATGTGCCTTTGTGTCTGTTTTTATTATCTCATGATCGTTAATTAATTTTCTTGTTTTTCAGACATAAGAAGTTTTAGGCTCATCTGAAACACACCCTTACCCAACCCCTAGAATCAACCATTACACCAAGGAGCTGCACTTTTGTTTTGTGAGGTATCTGGAAACAGCTTATGTGTTGTAATTGTATACATATGTGTGTGTGCATATTAAGAGTGATGTTTTTGTTGATACCTCTAAATTTTAATTCAATAGTCCAAGATTCTTCCTTGCCTTCCTTGCCTGTCTCACATTCCTAACACTGTTAGAACCCTGTTTCTGAACAATACCAAACGTATATTTATTCGCTAGTTCTTCAATAGCAGTTAAGTTGCAGCACTGGTGAACCAACGCAACTGAAAACAACAGATCCAGCAACACTAATTGGATTAGTGCCTCTTTCTTCTTCTGACCCGTTATTTTATTCATTTAAAATACAGGTTCATGCCCTGACCAGTTTGGCTCAGCGGTTAGAGCGTCGGCCTGCGGTCCTGAGAGACCCGGGTTCGGTTCCCGCTAAGGGCCCGTACCTCGGTTGCAGTTTGTCCCCGGCCCTGGTCGGTTGTGCGGGTGGCAGCCACTCGATGTGTTCCTTTCACATCGATGTTTCTCTCTCTCTCTCTGTTCCTCTCTCTCCCTCCCACTCTACCTGAACAAAAAATGGAAAAATGTCCTCGGGTAAGGATAAAAAAATAAAAAAATAAATAAAATACAGGTTCATTTTATTCTTTCTCTTTTTGGAATATAAATATTTATCCTGATCATTTTAATTAAAAATAAAATATTAGGATGATCACTTTACATATAATTTGAAATGATACCTTTATATACTTATGCATAAATCTCATTATTTTAAAACAAATTTATAATCTAGATGATATTAAGAGTCAAATGTGACAAAAAATTTAGTATAACTTTCTAAGATCAGTTTTCACAGTTCTCTGGAATGACAAATGACAAATTATACAAATGATAGACTTTTATTTTAAATGATTTATTTATTTATTTATTTATTTATTTATTTATTTATTTATCTATCTATCTATATTTAGAGAGAAAAGAAGGAGAGAGACAGAGAAACATCAATGAGAAAGAAACACTGATCGGCTGCCTCCTGCACGCCCCTTCCTGTGAATGGAGCCTGCAACTGGGGCATGTGCCCTGACTGGGGATTGAACCAGGATTTTTTCAGTCTATGGGACGACAATCAGTCCATTAAGTCACACCTGCCAGGTGCAAATGATAGACTTTTAATTTTAAAATTTGTTACTCTTTGATCCTACCACACATTTCAGGAAAATAAAGTTTTTTACATGTACCAAACTGATTTTTCGCTATATTTTAAGGTGTAAATTAAGATACAGTGCTTCCTTATAACTGAATAAAAGCAGATGCATGTTATGAATATAACAAAAGCAGAAAACAGATGGTATACCACATGTATAATATCTTAATTCATCCTTTTTTATGTAACACAATTACTGTAACACATACACTATATTCATCTGGTTTTCATAGAATGTGCCAGACCCCTAGAGAAACAAAACAGCCTTTAAAATGTACTACACACATATACACATACACAATGTTTTGTTGCTATTTTTATCGGATATACTAATTTCCTCAATTAAACACACACATGTTATATATATATATTTTTTTTTATCCTCACCCGAGGACATTTTTCCTTTTTTTGTTCAGGTAGAGTGGGAGGGAGAGAGAGGAACAGAGAGAGAGAGAGAGAGAAACATCAATGCGAAAGGGACACATCGAGTGGCTGCCACCCGCAAGACCGACCAGGGCCGGGGACAAACTGCAACCGAGGTACATGCCCTTAGCGGGAACTAAACCCGGGTCTCTCTGGACCGCAGGCCGACGCTCTAACCGCTGAGCCAAACCAGCCAGGGCCACATGTTATATTTTTTAAATTTAGATGATGTAATGTAGTTACTGATCTTCAGCTAATCCATGCAAGTGCTAAATAAAGTAAGTTTCTTGGAAAAATGTTTTTTCAATGCAAGCAAAAAAGGAGACTTATCTCCCTATCACTCCAAAAGCAACAGAGTAAATCCCTTTACCTTCATGCACATATTTTAAAAGTATTAACTTTACCACATATTCCATGTCAGAACACTCTGCTATATACATTTAAAGAGGAAATTTCAATTCAGGGTAAATTTGGCTTTGATTATGAAGAAAAAGTTAAAAAAAAAATTAAGGCAATTATGTAAAAAAATTACAGATATCTAAAATCCTCTTAGGTTATTAAGATCAAGAAAGATTAAGTCTGGGATCATCCAGATGGATGAAATTGACTAAATAATTCCTTAATTCTTGATTTGATTATTATCGTGTGATTATAGACAAATTACATCAGTGTTCATAACAAGTCTGGATAATTTGGTTTGCCAAATCCTTTTCCTCCCTAGAAACTTTGTCAGTGTCTTCAGGATGATGTTCCACTTGTCTTGTTCTAAAGTATGAACATATGGATCACTTTGCAGTACAGTCAGGTAACATTTTCCTACACAATGTAAAGTACATGTAGCCTTGAGAAACCCTAAATTAGTTTAAACTTTTTATTTTCTTTTTAATGTTTTATTGATTTTAGAGAGAGAGAGGAAGAGACGGGGAGGGAAAGGGTGAGGGAGAGAGAGTAAATTAGCTTAAATTTTTCATCAAGTTCATTGTCTCTTTATTGACTAACATAAAGTCCCCACATTTAAGTTATAAAGTAAAACTAATAAAATTATCCTGTCTGTATTGAAACTTAGAGTATAGATATGTTCACTGGTATTATGATTATAGAATCATATTAGGATAAATATTGTAAGAATATAATCTTTGAATCCCTCTATATATCTATTTATAGATATAGATATAATATTATATATCTTTCATTCTTTTTACTATAAATAGATTAAAATGTATAATTAAGATATGTAAAAGAATGTATAAGAAAATATCTATTACAGAATAGTTATTACAATATGTTTTTCTAAAAAATATAGATTGGGTTTTTAAAAGAAAGAAGCTGAGTATTAAGAGATTTTTTCTTAACATGGAGAGACATACAAAATGATTCCAATTTTAAAATAATATCTTGGGAAATATTTTATGTAGTTAGATTTAATGTTTGGGAAATACATTTAGTTTTTTGGTCATTTTAATTAAAATTTACCATAAGAATGTAAATTATGATATGTACTGAGGGAGAAGGCTGTTCAGCTAGATTAAAAAGCAGTCTAACTAATAATGAAATCATCTGCCTACTATCATCTCTTTCAATAACAGTGTTTCTTTGAATGTTCACTGACTAATGTTAATAGCTCTCCCACTACAGCGACACTTGCAATTATAGGTTGGTATGCAAACATGTTTGTACTCTAGTAAGGTCTTGAACCAGAAAATAATGTTGTGCTAATATCATTTTGCTTAAAAATATGGGTATCATTTATTTGATATTAATTTTAAGATATAATGTGATTAGTTATGACAACCTGGTATATGAAACATAATTATAAAGACATCCAGCAAGTCAGTCTTTTTCATGTTTGTATAATGCTTTTCTAAATGTAAATACAGGGTGTGCAAATTACGTTTACAGTTGAGAGTATGTAAAACATAGATTTTATTTTTGTATTATTATTTATTAATTATTATATTATTTTCTATATGAAAAACTATAAACCTACTTTTGCCCCATTCTGTATAATGGTATTTAAAACATTATTTAAAAAAAAATTTTTTTTTTATCCTCACCTGAGGACATTCTTGCACTTATCTTCAGATAGAGCGGGAGGGAGAGAGGAAGGAAGAGAAAGAGAGAAACATCCATGCGAGAGAGACACATCAAGTGACTGCCACGCACACCACCCCTACAGAGGCCAGGGACAAACTGCAACCGAGGTATCTGCCCTTAGCAGGAACCGAACCTGGGCCTCTCTGGTCCATTGGCCAATGCTCCAACCGCTGAGCCAAACCGGCCAGGGCCGTTTGGAACATTATTAAGATAACACAGGGAAAATCATACACACTCATGTGCGCAGACAGACACTTACACACACTATTATTTGTGGATAAAGAATTCCCAGTTTTAAAATGACAGAATATAATTGTTTATAGAAACACTTTTTATTTGAGATAAAATGTTATGCTGGTATGCTGTCTGCAATCACAGCAGAGCTGGAGATTAAGCAACACAAAATAAATTTCTCTGAGCTATAAAATGTATATGTTTGAATAAATTATTTAATCACACAAAGTCAAATGGAATTATATTTTGTTTTGAGAACGAACTAGCACCAGGATAACACTGGTGCTCTGATATACATTACCTAATTAAATGGGGGAATTCAGTCAGAGCTGACAATTCAAATAAGCCTAACAGTTGGAAAGAAAATAATGATATTCCTTTAGGCATCAAATATTTATTGGGCCCTGCTTGGGTGCATGGTACTGAGCTCCATACCATGAATATTATAGTGAGATTCCGAGATAATTAACACCGAAACCTGTCACTGGAAAAGAATTTCACAGGTGACTAGAATGAGGAACATGCGAAGCACTTTGGGAAACCAGGAGACAACTATAATTGAGGACTGGGAAGAATGAAGTGAGGTCAGAGGCAAAGCAAGCAGGAAAACCTGTATTAAGGCGAGCACGTTTTTCGACTTGAGAACAGAAAGTATTGGTATTTTTTAGTGAAGATGAAGGAGACAAGGGGATACATACCAAAGAAAATATAAAAGTTAAGATGCAGAAGTAGAAAAACATAAAATGTATGAAAATAAAGAATGTGGATTTCATATTTTGTATTATTATTGATTAAAATTTGTTTTTAAATGTTAAGATTTTATGGGCACATGGCGTGTGCTTGGAACAGCCCGAGCTTAATGCTCTGTTGTTGCTGTCTTGAAATCCTTAACTTCTTTTGAACGAGGGATCCCATGATTTCGTTTTGCACCCGGTACCACAAATTGTATAACTATTCCTGACAGGACAGCGAACTTTTGCAGGGAAGCACAGAGCTCTAGTCAGGCTCCGACTTAACTTCTCTGTGAGCTAGTTACATTGCCCCCAGGTAGAGATTTATAGGAACGTTAGTCTGGGTCATGGCCCTGCAAGTCAGGCCACAGCTGATGGATTTTTCAAAACTGTTTATACTTCTGAGGTTTCTCCTCCCCATTGAATGAGAAGCTAAGGGGATGTGGTGTGAGTTAGAAACTGTACTATTGCAGCTGTCTTGAGGCCATGATGAAAAAAAGCCCGTCCAAATGCACTAGCACATAATGGTGGGGAGGGGGGGGGGGCGCTGAGTTGGCCTTGCTCTGGCTCCTGACGCAGCCTTTGGGGTCCTAGAGAGTGCCGGATTTGAAGCCTGCCACATTTCTGTACATTTTAAATTGAGACAGTGAGTTTCCCTTTGTCTTCAGCCAAGTTTGATTGCATTTCTCTGACACCTGCAATGGAAAGAATCCTTATAAAAATGCAGTCAACAGAAATAGGATCGTCCAAAGCTCCGTTCTCATTTTAACTTTCTTACAAAACTTTTTACCTTAACATTAGAATCATGGCCAGCCAAATTAAAACAAATTATCCCAGTGATTAAAATACACGATCAGAAAAGAACTGCTGTGGTTGAAGTAGGGTAGTGACCCCACTGCCCACTCTACACTGTATCTTCTCCTTCAGTGGTCTCAAGAATATACCTTGGCTATTCAGAACAGTTATGAAAATGCACATTCATCCATGATGTTTGTATCAAATAATATACATGAAATGTTATAAGCTAAAAGGAAGCTATTCAAATTTTCTCTCTACCTTTTTTTCTCTATATTTTATAATATTGTTTATTTTCTATTCTGCCAGGTATAAAGATTCTGTTTTTTAATTGCTTAATCATCTGTGTGCTTCCTTCCTTACAAAATGTCTTTAATATATTTTGACAGTGATTTATTAAGTGAACATCTATCTTATAAGTATAGCCCTCCAGTCTGGGCACCTATTTAATAGTTGCCTTTACTAGACTAAAGATAATTGATTTATTGATTAATGTCATAAAAATATAAAAGAAAAAATATTTTACTACAGTGGAGGGATAACATCTATCAACTTTAAAACAGAAGATATCTGTCGTTCTTGAAAGGCAGGTATTTTTTTATTTCCATATCATACCTGTATTTATCTTATTTTAGCTCCATTTTTACTTATATGACTAATGTAGTTAGACAAAAAGGCATGTAAAATTTTTTAACTCAGTGTTGAGACTGGAATCAAAAATACTGTGACTTAAAATTCACATATCTTTGAATTTATTGCCATATTTTATCAAATCTTAAAATACCATTAATTATAAGATGCACCATTATTTTATATAACACTAAAATATTTAAAATGCTGTTGAGTAAAACTGAATCACTTGTTAGACTCATAAATCTTGAACAGTATACTAATAGAGTCTAGAAAATATCATTAAAAATGGAAAATTATTTTTCAATAAATATTCCCACTAACACTATATAAGGGAACCGGTCTCTATTTGACTGACCCCATACTAGAACTTGTCTGATTTTAATTTTTGCCAATCTGGTCAGTGTACATCTATGTTTTCTTTTATTTATATTTACATATTTTTCTTACTAGTGAATTAGAACTTAATTTTATATATTTATTATCATTCATGTTTCTTCTGTTTCTTGCACATTTTCTTCTGCATATCATTGGGATGTTTGTTGGTCTTTTCTTGTTTTAATGGAATTGTTAATGTATTCTTGAATTTATTCCTTATTTTCTATAGATGCATGTCACAATTACTGTTGTCTATTTTTTTTGGCTGAAATGTTCAAGCTCTCTTTAAAAACATAAGATCTTTTTTAAATGTTTTAGTTTTTTTAGAGAAGTTTTAGATTTACAACAAAATTAAGAAAAAGGTACAAATATTTCACATATACATATCTCCTGTCCCCCCCACCCCCAGACATGTATCACCTCACTCATTATTAAAATCATTCACCAGAATTGTGTGTTTTTACTGAGGATGAACCTATATTGACACATCATTATCACCCAAAGTCCATAGATTACCTTAGGGTTCACTCTTGGTGTTGTACATTCTATGGGTTTGGAGAAATGTGCAATGAAATATATCTATCTTTTTTTCTTTTTCTTTATTGTTTTAGAGACAGAGGAAGAGAGGGAGAGAGAGATAGAAACATCAATGAAAGAGAACATCGATTGATCACCTCCGACATGCCCCTCATTGGGGATTGGGCCCACAAACTGGGCATGTGCCCTGACCAGGAATCCAACCGGCGACCTCTTGGTGCACGGGTTGATGCTCAACCACTGAGCCATACCAACCGGGCTTTATGTATATCTATCTTTATAATATCATACATAACATTTTCACTACCCTAAAAATCATCTATGCTCTGTCTATCCATCTCTCCCCTACCCCCAAAACCTGACAATCACTAATCTTTTTTTGTCTCCATGGTTTTATCTTTTTCTAAATGTTATAAAATTGGATTCATATAGTATGTTGACTTCTCAGGTTAGTTTCTTTTACTTTTTAACATGCATTTAAGGTTCTTCCATATCTTTTCATGGTTTGCTAGCTAACATATATTTCTTAGTATTGAATAATATTTCATTGTCCTGTACCACAGGTTATTTATACATTCATGTACTGAAGGATATCTTGGTTGATTATAAGAATTAGCATGTATTAATAAAGCTGCTTTAAACATCTGTGTGCAGGTTTTTGTGTGGAAATACATTTTTAGCTCCTTTGGGAAATACCAAACTGTGCAATTGTTGGATCTAATCTAAAATATGTTTGATTTTGTAGAAACTACTTAACTATTTTCCAAAGTGGCTGGACCATTTTCTTTATCCACAAAGACCAAATGAGAGTTTTGTTTCTCCACATCTTCATCAGCACTTGGTGTTGTCAATCTTCCAGATTTTGGTATTCTAACAGATGTGTAATGGTATCTCATTGTTGTTTTAATTTCCATTCTCTTGATGATATATGATGTAGAGTATGTTGCCATATACTTATTTACTGTTTGTATATATTCTTTAGTGAGGTTTCTATTAAGGTTCTTGGTCTGTTATTTTTGAGAGAGAGAGAGAGAAGAGAGAGAAATATTGACGTAAGAGTGAAACATCAAGCAACTGCTCCTTCATGCCCTCTATCAAGGATGGAGTCTGCAACCCGGGCATGTACCCTGACTAGGAATCAAACGGGCAACATTTCAATGCACAAAACAACACCCAACCAACTGAGCCACACCAGCAAGGACATGGTCCAGTTTTAATTGGATTTTTAGTTTTCTTATTCTAAAGTATAAGAGTTCTTTGTATATTTTGATTAATAGTCCGATATCACATGGGTGTTTTACATTTTCTCCCAATCTGTGGCTCATCTTCTCATTCTCTTTTTGTTTATCACAGACCAGTTTTTAACTTTAATAAAGTCCAGATTATCAATTTTTATTCATGGATAGTGTCCTTAGTGTTTTATCCATAAAAACATTACCATACTCAAGACCATCTAGTTTTCTCTTTCTACTTTATTTCTATTTTTTTACTTTATATTCTAGGAGTTTTATAGTTTTACATTTAGCTCTATGCTCAATTTTGAATTAATTTCTGTAAAGGGTATGAAAGCTGTATCAAAGTTATTTTTTTTGCATGGGATATCCAGTTGTTCCAGCACCATTTGTTGAAGACACCACCATTGTTCCATTGTATTAACTTTTATCTTTTTATCAAAGATCAGATGATTGTATTTACGTCAGTCAACTTTAGGCTCTCTACTTAGATGCACTGAACTATTTGTCCTTTTACCAATACCACACTTTGATGATCTCTATAGCTTTTTAGTAAGCCTAAAAGCAGGTAGGATCATTCCTCCAACTTTGTTCATCTTCAAAATTGTGTTGGTTATTCTGGGTGTTTCTCATCTCCACATAAATTTTAGAATTAGATTGTCAATATTCTTTAACTAACTTGGTGGTATTTTGGTTATGATTGCATAGAAGAACAGTTCTTCATATTTTTTAAAATTTATTTTTATTAATTTGTTTTTGTTACAGATGTTTCTCCTTTTACCCCATTGACACCCTCCTCCTCATCCCCTCCACCCCATCCCCAGCTTTGTTGTCTATGTCCATTGGTTATGCGTACATGCATATAAGTTCTGTGGTTTATCTCTCCATCACCCCCTCAACACCCCCTTTTCTGAGGTTTGTCAGTCTGTACCCTACTTCTATGTATCTGGGTCAGTTTTGTTCATCAATTTGTTTAGTTCATTTTATTCCACAAATAAGTGAGATCATGTGATATTTGTCTTTCTCTGCTTGGCTTGTTTCGCTTAGCATAATACTCTCCAGGTCCCTCCATGTCATCTCAAAGGATAAGAGATCTTTCCTTCTTACAGCTGCATAGTACTCCATTGTGTATATGTACCACTGCTTTTTTATCCATTTGTCTACTGATGGACACTTGGGCAGTTTCCAGATCTTAGCTATTGTAAATAGTACTGCTATGAACATGGGGGTACATATATTATTTCTGATTGGCTTCTTAGAGTATATTCCTAGAAGTGGGATCACTGGGTCAAATGGAAGTTCAATTTTGAATTTTTTGAGGTAACACTATATTGTTTTCCATAGTGGCTGCACCAGTCTGCATTCCCATAAGCAGTGTATTGGCGTGCTCTTTTCTCCACACCCTCGCCAACACTTGTTGTTTGATGCTTTGTTGATGGCGGCCATTCTGACAGGTATGCGGTAATACCTCATAGTTGTTTTAATTTGCATCTCCCTGATGATTAGTGATGTTGAGCATTTTTTTATATGTCTCTTGGTCATTTGTATGTCATGTTTGGTGAGGTGTTTATTTAGGTTCTCTGCCCATTTGTTAATTGGGTTCTTTGTCTTCCTTTTGTTGAGTTGTATGAGTACTCTATATATTTTGGAAATTAATCCCTTAGCTGATGCATCATTGGTAATTATGGTCTCCCATATAGGGGGTTCCCTTTTCATTTTGATGCTTGTATCTTTTGCTGTGCAGAAGCTTTTTCGTTTGATGTAGTCCCAGGTGTTCATTTTTTCCTTTGTTTCTCTTGTCTTAGGTGATGTATCAGTGAAAATTCTGCTGTGTATGATATCTGAGATTTTGTTGCCTACAGTTTCTTCTAGCATTTTTATGGATTCATGAGTTACATTTAAGTCTTTTATCCATTTTGAGTTTATTCTTGTGCATGGTGTAAGTTGGTGGTCTAGCTTCATTTTTTTTGCAAGTATCTGTCCAATGTTCACAACACCATTTATTGAAGACCCTATCTTGACTCCACTATATGCTCTCGCCACCTTTGTCAAATATTAATAGAGCATATTGTCTTCAGTCAATTTATGGATTCTCTGTTCTGTTCCACTGGTCTATATGCCTGTTTTTGTGCCAGTACCAGGCTGTTTTGATTGCAGTAGTTTTGTAATATAACCTGATATCTGGTAATGTGATCTCTCATACTTTGTTCTTTTTTTTCAAGATTGCTATGGCTATTCGGGGTCTTTTTTGGTTCCATATAAACTTTTGGAGTATTTGTTCTAGTTCTGTGAAGTATGTCATTAGTATCTTGATGGGGATTGCATTGAATCTATAGATTGCTTTGGGTAGTATGGACATTTTAATGATGTTAATTCTTCCAACCAATGAATAAGATATGTGCTTTCACTTTTTTATATCTTCCTCTATTTCTTTTTCTAATGACCTGTAGTTTTCTGTGAAGAGGTCCTTTACTTCTTTGGTTAAGTTTATTCCTAGGTATCTTAATTTTTTTGCTGCGATGGTAAAGGGATTGTTTTTTTAGTTTCTCTTTCTGTGAGTTCATCATTGGTGTATAAGAATGCTGTTGATTTCTTGACGTTAATTTTATATCCTGCTACTTTGCCAAATTCATTTATTAACTCTAGAGAATTTTTGATGGAATCTTTATGGTTTTCTATGTACAATATCATGTCATCTGAAAATTAATGACAGTTTCACTTTCTCCTTTGTAATTTGGATTCCTTTCATTTTTTCTTCAAGTCTAATTGCTGTGGCTAAGGCTTGCAGTATTACATTGAGTAAGAGTGGTGAAAGTGGGAATCCCTGTCTTGTTCCCATTCTTAAGGGGGATACGTTTAGTTTCTTCCCATTGAGTATGATGTTGATTTTAGTTTTTTCATATATGGCTTTTATTATGTTGAGATATGATCCTTCTATTCCCACTTTGCTGAACATTTTTATCAGAAATGGGTGCTGGATTTTGTCTAATGTTTTTTCAGCATCTATTGATATGGTCATATGGTTTTTATCTTTCATTTTGTTTATGTGGTGTATCACATTTATTAATTTGTGAACATTGTACCATCTTAGCATCCTGGAATGAATCCCATTTGGTCTTGATGAATAATTTTTTTGATGTATTACTGGATCCGATTTGCTAATATTTTGTTAAGGATTTTGGCATCTATGTTCATCAGGGATATTGGCTTGTAGTTTTCTTTCTTTGTACTTTCTTCATCTGGATTTGGAATTAGGATTATGCTGGGCTCATGAAATGAGTTTGGAAGTGTTCCATCTTCTTGAATATTTTGAAATAGTTTGAGAAGAATGGGTATTAGCTCTTCTTTGAATGTCCAGTAAAACTTCCCTGTGAAGCCATTCAAGCCTGGGCTTTTGTTTGCTGAGAGTTTCTTAATTATATCTTCAATTTCCTTGGTTGTTATTAGTCTGTTCAAGTTTTCTATCTTTTCCTGGTTCAGTTTTGGGAGGCTGTGTTTCCAGAAATGTATCCATTTTTCCTAGATTGTCCAATTTGTTAGCTTATAATTGCTCATAGTATGTTTTGATGATCCTTTGTATTTCTATGGTGTCAGTTGTTACTTCTCTTTCATTTCTGATTTTGTTTATTTGGTTTCTCTCTTTTTGTTTCTTGGTGAATCTGGCTAAATGTTCATCGATCTTGTTTATCTTTTCAAAGAACCAGCTTTTTGTTTCATTGATCTTTTGAATTTTTTTTGGTCTCTATGTCGTTTATTTCTGCTCTCACCTTTACTATTTCCTTCCTCCTACTAGCTCTGGGATTTTCTTTTTCTTTACTTTCTAGTCTTTAAGTTGTAGGCTTAAAAATTCAATTAAAATTTTTTCTTGTCTCTCAGGACTGCTTTCACTGTGTCCCATAGATTTTGTGTTGTTGTGTATTCATTTTCATTGGTTTCCAGGAAGTTTTTAATTTCTTCCTTGATCTTGTTAGTAACCCATCATTTTTTAATAACATGCTATTTAGCTTCCAAGTGTTTGAATGTTTTTGTTGTAATTGAGTTCTAGTTTCATGCCACTGTGATCTGAAAAGTTGCTTGATATGATTTCAATCTTCTTGAATTTGTAGAGACTTGCTTTGTGTCCAAACATGTGGTCTATCTTTGAGAATGTCTCATGTCCACTTGAGAAAAATGTATATTCTGCAGCTTTGGGGTGAAATGTCCTGTAAATATCAATAAAGTCCAATTGATCTAGGTTGTCGTGTAAGGCCTCTATGTCCTTGTTAATTTTTTGTCTAGAAGATCTGTCCAGTGGTGTCAGTGGTGTGTTAAAGTCACCCACTATGATTATATTGCTATTGATCTCTCCCTTGAAGTCCTCCAGAAGTTTTTAATATATTTTGGTGCTCCCTTATTTGGTGTGTATATGTTTACCAGGGTTATATCCTCTTGTTGGATTCATCCTTTTAATATTATGTAGTGACCTTCTTTGTCTCTTATTATGGCCCTCGTTTTAAAGTCTATCTTGTCAGATATGGGTATTGTTACACCAGCTTTTTTTTCATTTCCATTTGCTTGGAAAATTTTTTTCCATCCCATCACTTTTATCCTGTGTGAGTCTTTTGTTGTGAGGTGGGTCTCTTGTAGACAGCATATATAAGGGTCATGTTTTCCTATCCAATCAGCTACCCTATGTCTTTTGATTGTAGCATTTAAGCCATTAACATTTAAGGTAATTATTGATAGACAGTTATTAGTTGCCAGTTTAATTTTATGCCCGTGTTTCTTTCTCTCTTTCTCTCTGTTTCTTCTTCTTCTTACAACAGTCCTTTCAGTATTTCTTGCAGTGCTGGTTTGGTGGTAGTGGTAAATTCCTTTAGCTGTTTTTTATCCATGAAGCTCTTTATTTCTCCTTCAATTTTGAATAATAGCCCTGATGGATAGAGTAGTCTTGGATTCAGACCCTTGCCTTGCATTACTTTGTACACTTCACACCACTCCCTTCTGGCCTACAGCGTTTCTATTGAGAAATGAGCTAACAGTCTAATGGGAGCTCCCTTGTAGGTAACTTTCTGTCTCTCGCTTCTTTTAAGATTCTTTCTTTGTCTTTAATGTTTGCCATTTTTATTATGATGTGTCTAGCTGTGGGTATTCTGGGGTTCATCTTGCTTGGGACTCTCTGTGTTTTCTGGACTTGTGTAACTTTTTTCTTCACCAGTTTAGGGAAGTTTTCTGTCATTTCTTCAAACAGGTTCTCTATTCTTTTCTCTGATTCTTCTCCTTCTGGTACTCCTATAATGCGAATGTTGTTACTTTTGTATTGTCCCACAGCTCCCTTAAACTCTCCTCCTGCTTTTTATACTCTTTTTCTATTTTTTCTCTATTTGGGTGTCTTTCTCTAAGTCACTAATTTGGTCTTCAGCTTCTTCTAATCTACTATTGAACACTTCTGAGGTATTTTTCATAACAGCTGTGTCATTCTTTATTTCCTCTTGATTTTTATGCATAGCTTTTACCTCTTTATGTGTAGCTTCTACTTTTTTTCTTAAGCTGAAGTAGTTCCCAGTGAGCTCTTCATAATTCTTATTAAGTTGCTTGTAGTTTTCACCAAATTGCTTGAGCACCCTTAAAATCATTGCTTTGAATTCTTTATCTGACAAGTTGCTTTCTTCCATTTCCTGTAGTTCCTTTTCTAGTGATTCCTGTTTTTCTATCCTTTGGGTGTTGTTTCTTTGTCTCCCCATTTTAGCTGTCTGGTAGCTCTAGACCCAGTGAGGGATGTTTGGATGTATAGGCAACTCACTGTATATCAAATAAGGCTACTGTGCCTCCAGGCTGTTCCATTGCATGTTGCCTCTTACCTGCTGTGGATCCTGGAGGATTGACTACTGGGGGCTGGTATTGGTGTGTCCTGGTAGGTGCTGCTGCTGGATTGCATGGGCCCCTTTGAAGCTGTGTTCTTCGCTGGTCGCTGGTGCCACCTGTAGCTGTATGGCTTAGGCCCTGCTGGAGCCACACTTCCTGCCTGCACCTTGGGCTGCTTGGTCACACATGCCTGTCTTGAGCTCCAGCTCCCAGCCTGGCTCATGGGCAGCTGTGTTGTACAGATCTTACTAGAGCCCTGGTTCCTCACCAATCTTGTGGGCAGCTAGGTTGTACAGGCCCCATTATAGCCCCTGCTTCCCGCTGATCCTGTGGGGAGCTGGATCGTGCTGGTCCCTCTCAAGTCCTGGCTCTGCACTGCTCTTGTGGGCCTCTGGGTCACACAGACCCCTGTGAATCCCAGGCTTCCCATGGCTCTTGTGGGTCACTGGGTCACACAGGCCCCTATGGATTCACAGCTCCCACCACTCTTGTCGACAGCTGTGATGCACAGGCCCCTATGGAGCCCCAGGTCCTGCCACTGGTGGCTGGGGAGCACTACTGCCCAGTGGGGATCAGCTCCTGCTCAGCCTTTGCTGTAGTTTTGGGGGATGGTTCTCTGCTGCTGATCTGTGCTTCTGTTGCTGGGGGGTGGATGTCTGCTCCCCAGCCTCTGTTGCTGGGCATATATCTTGACTCTGATTGGGCTGCTACTGCAGGGGATGGTGCTGGGCTCCCAGCCATTTGTGGTTTCTGCAACAGGCACCTTGACAGCTCCACTACTCTGCACTGGTCTGTGTTGACACAGAGTGTCCACTGGTCCCATGGTGCCAGGTGCACTGGTGGGCTCAGGTTGCTAGGCCCTAGCTGCTCCCACTGCCTCCTCCCAGGGAAGACCCAGGATTTTCCAAAATGGTAGGATCACCCTGCGGTGCAGGGATAAGTGCCTTGAAGAGCCACTTACCATGGTAGCTGGCTGCTCTCTGTCCACAGTACAGGAACCTTCTGTTCTGCGTCTCTGCACTGCTCAGGTTTGGTCGTCCACCTTCACCTCCACTCACACTCTCTCACACACTCACCCTACCTCCGGTACTGCCCGCCGCCATCTTTCATCTGAACTCCAGCCAGTTCTTCATATGAGTGCAACCAAATTTATTAGTCTTTATTGTTTTACTTTTGTGTTCTATTTAAGAAATGTTTCCAATTCCAATGTCATTAAACATTCTCTTAAATAAAAATATTTTAATTTTGTCTTTGTATTTAAGTAATTAATCTCTTACTATTTTGTGTTTATGTGAGTGTGATGTGAGATGGGGACTGACTTTATTTCTTTTCCTAAGTGAATAAATCAATCACCCAAAATAGCCATTTTTTTTATTAAATTATCATTCACCAGTAGTATGCCACTCACCACTGTTATAAAAACCAAATCTTTATTATATTTATGGATCTGCTATTTGCTTTCTATTTTATTCCATTGAATCAATTATTATTTTTTATATTAAAATGTATTTTTTCTAGCTTTACAGTTAATCTCGATATTGGTAGGGAAAGTTCCTTTATGTTGGTTCATTTCAGAAACATATTCAGGCATTTCTTGACTCTTTGTACTTTCCTATATGTATCAAGTTCATGATTGTCAATTTTGGACTTTTGATTTACATTTTTTTAGTTAGCATATCAATCTGGAGAGAATGGATATCTTTTTAAGGCACTGAGTTTTACTATTTATTAATATTATATCCACAGTGATCTAATGTATTTTAATAAATTTTACATTTCTCTTAAAAAATAACTTATTTTGTAGAACTCATTCCTACATATCTTGAATGCTTTTTATGTATATTGTAAATTGTAAAAAACATTTTGGGAGCAATTGTTTAAATAAATTATTTTATTCCTAGTGGATAGAAATGCAATGGATTTATGAATGATCTTATAGGCATCAATCTTCAAAACTCTTCTATTAATGTTAATAATTTACAAATTATTTTTCTGTTCTGTATATGGACATCCTTATTTTATAAGAAAAAACATAAAAGAATTATATTTTCAATTATTTTATAATTAATCATTCATGCAGCTTCAAGTCCTTATTCTAAAGAGCTAGTGGGAAAATATATCTTAGTCATTCCTATGGTTTATATACTCTCCCTCTAGTTGCACAAAGTCTAGGAAGTTTATATATTTTTCAGAATGAGAAGGGTCTTAAGTTCCTAGTCCATTATAAACACCACCTTTAATGTTCGAGCCAGTATGGATCCTTGAAATCTGTTTACAGGGCAGGCTGGTTTGCAAATTGCTAAGCCTTAAAAGTTCTAGGACTGGATCCCAGCCTTCCCAGAGATACCACATAGCCTTTCCCTGAGGACAGCTGTTTACTTCTCGGGTGCTCCAAGGAGCCTGGGAGTGCTTTCAACATTTTCAGACACTTTTCTTCTCTGCTGGAATCCACCATGTCTCCTCTTTGTGGTCCTCAGGTCCTGTATTTTCTGTTCTATACAGTACCCTCATCACTGCACATCATTTTACCACAATCACTTTAATACATTAAGGCTTTATGGAATAATTTAAAAGCTGCTCATTTCAAGCAATGTCTGTTGTTGTTGTTGTTTGCCTAGGGTGAGGGGTATAGTGGGGAAGGAGAGACTTGAAAGGAGGCTTATTTTTTGAAAATTACATGGTTTTTGTAGAACATAAATTTATATCTTAACTGTATTAACCCATTTTTAATGGAGATTTGTTTTTTATCCTCACCCGAGGACATTTTTCCATTTTTTGTTCAGATACAGTGGGAGGGAGAGAGAGAGAGAGAGTAACATCGATGGGAAAGGGACACATTGATTGGCTGCCACCCACACGACCCAACCTGGGCCAGGGACAAACTGCAACCGAGGTACATGGCCTTAGCGGGAACCGAATCCGGGTCTCTCCAGACTGCAGGCTGACGCTCTAACCGGCCAGAGCTAATGGAGATTTTTTGGTGAAGGTGCAAGTGGACGGAGATATAAATCACCCATACCTCCCAGTTGCTGAGACCTGTGCTCAAGTTCACACATACATTCATATCTGCTGAATTACTTTCCTATTATTGCCGTAACAAATTACCACAGACATATTAATTCTAAATTTATTACCTTATATTTCTAGAGATCAAAAGACCAAACTAAGTCTCACTGCATTAAAATCAAGTTGTTGGCCCTGGCCGGTTGCTCTGTGGTTAGAGCGTCAGTCTGCAGACCGAAGAGTTGCCTGTTCAATTCCCGTCAAGGGCGTGTACCTCCATTGCAGCTCAGTCCCTGGCCCTGGTCTGGGTCCTGATGAGGCAAACAGTTGATGTGTCTCTCTCACGTCGATGTCTCTCTCTCTCTTTCCCTTCCACCTCCCCCCTACTCTATCTGAAGATAAATAGAAAATTATCCTCAGGTGAGGATTACCAAAAAAAAAAAAATCAAGTTGTTGGTAGAGCTGGCTCTTTCTGCAACAGTTTTTGGAAGCTGTCTGTATCCCCTGGCCATGGCTCCTTTCTCGCTTCACACCTAACTCTGCTTCTGTTGTCACATCTCTTACTACTCTTTTGACCTCCTCTCTTGCTCTTATAAGAATGCTTGTGATGACATCACAGCTACCCAGATAATCTAAAATACATTAAAATCTTTAATGTAATTCCATCTCCAAATTCCTTTGCATCATAGAAATTATCTTTCATATATGTGTAGGGTTAAGACATAAATATTTTTGGAAGATCAGTATTTGGCTTGAAACAACTGACTATTAAATATGACTATTTGCATGACCCATTGGAATCAGAAAAAAATTAATATTTAATTTTAATATTCTTATGGATTCTCTTTTCACATATCTTAAGTTGATCTCAATTTGTTCAACTACATACCTATTGATCATCCTATATACTTCTGTCTTCCTTATGTCCAATAATTTTCTAAATCAGTTGTTATTTTAAATTAAATATTTGCTAAATTCACCCATTTTAATTCTCATTGAGTTTTGTTTTTGATTATTATCTTATCTCTCATTTACCTTAACTTTTTTCAGTCTTTCTGCCATCACATTTACCCAATCATTTAAGCCTACAGCCATCAGAGAGATTTTTCTAAATCATAATCTGTTCATGTCACTTCTCTTCTGAAGAGAAAAATCTTCAGATATAAAATTGAATGATGTGATAACTTCCTGTTGTTTACAAGATAAAAGCTGGATTCTGGTATTTGGTTGTCAAAGCCTTGCCTAGACTGCAGAGGCTGTAATAATACTCACTACAGTGATGGTGAGATTAAACTTCGCGTTTCCCTCTGACCAAGCGCAACACAGACACCGTAGCTTTTTTTGCTTACTCTTACATTTCCAGTGACTGGCATAGTATGTGACAAATATATGCTCAACTTGTTGGATAAACTGTTAAAGGGCTTTTATATTTTGGTATTTCTCATTTTTAAACTTTTACACACACACACACACACACACACACACACACACACACACACATTCAAAAGCCGTGTTGTACTGAATTGATCCAAATGCAACACATTGTCCATTGCTTTCCTTGTTCTTCGGTTTCTTTTCCTCCTTTACTGGAGATTTCTAGTAATTTCAGTCTGAAGCATCATTTCTAGTCAAATATAAAATTAAAAATAAGCATTTTAAAAAATGTTCAACTGTTGTTTTCAAACAATTCCATTCCATCTATGGGCAATCTCCTATCTTGTTGAATGAATGAACAATTATATTTAAATTGACAAATATTACATTTAGTAGTCGTGGCTTAGGGACTCTTATAGTTTACAGAGAGTAAGAGTAGGACTTTGAAACTTGCATTGAATTTACATTGTTACTGTAAAAAATGAACACACACTTAGAGGCTTTAAATAACAAGTATATTATCTGGTAATTCTGTAAGTCAGACCTGTTGGAAAACCGGCCTTTCTGCACTGGGTTTCACAAAGCCCGAATCAAGGTAGCAGCTGGCAGTGCTTCTCTCAGAGATAATGGAGAGAACACGTTCCTGAGCTCATCAGGTTGTTGATGGCCTTGCAGTTACAGGCCTGAGCTTTCCATTGTCAGCTGAGACTTGCACAAGAGACTGCCTGCGTTTCTTCTCATGCTTCCATGTGCCCCCTTCACCAACTGTAGCTTCCCTGTTTAAATCATCTGCCGTGTTTTTCAGCAGTCCCATTCAAACACACTCACATGCCTTGCTGTTCTGCTTTTTATTTTACTTTTAAATATGCTTTTATTTATTTTTTAGAGAGAGAAGAAGGGTGAGATGGATAGAAACATCGATGTGAGAGAACATCAATCAGTTGCCTCCTGTACACTCCCTCCTGGGAATCGAGCCTGCAACCTGAGCATGTGCTCTGACCAGGAATTGAACCAGGACCTCTCAGTCCAGGGGAGGATGCTCAATCCACTGAGCAACACTGCCCAGTGCCGTTCTGCTTTTTAAAGGCACTTCTGTCTATAGTAGGTCCTCCCAGATTATTTGAAATAAACTCCCTATTTTATTGTCGGGTGACTAATAGCTTTACAGTACTTCCATCTGCACAGTCACTTCCCAACAGCACATAGATTAGTGGTTGATTGAATAACAAAGATAGAGCAGTCTTGTAAAGAGGGAAATAGTTTTAGAATTCTGCTTGCTTGGGACTGGAAAGGGAGAAAGAAATTCTAACCTATTATTATGCCGTAGTCTCAGGAAATCTTTTGAACTTTCAGGATACTGTCTATAAAAGTGAGGGGGTGGGGTTAGAAGCTATGGAAAGAAAAAGGTTGCGTTATATATTAGGGACTTTTAAAATTTCCTTCTATACTATATTTTAAGGTAGTTTATTTTGGTTGCTCTCCTTTATCTCTTCTCAGGCATTAATAGTAAACTGGTTGCAACTAACATTGTCTATGTGTTATCTTTATAAATCAACAAAAAAGGAAAAAGCTGAAGACACAGCATTCTGGTCTACTGTAGGCTTGAGCAAAACAGAAGCCAGGTGGGAACAGTGGGAACTGTGGGTGGGAGAGGAGGCAGCAGACTGCCTGGGGCCTGCAGGGACAAAGGGACAGCTCGGCTGGCAGACCAGCCATGGAAAAAATATGCACGATCAGGAGTAATATTTTCTTTGTAAGAATTAATTACTTCCAACCAAACATTTAAAGTTGTAAAGACATTAGTCTTTAATATTTTTTGATATTCTCATTTGTTTTCTCACAAATACACTGTGTAGACTATCCAAAGAAATATGTAGTCTGCTTGATTTTTATAAAGATGAATGGATTTAGATAGCAACAGGGAGTGTAACAAATTGTTTTAAGTAGTATCTGAAATTTGGCATTTAAATACGAAAAGAATACAAACGTTTAAAATGTCTATGTAGCCTGGCCCATGTGGCTCAGTAGATCGGGCGTCGTCCCATGGACTGAGAAGTCCTAGTTCGATTCCAGGTCAAGGCACATGCCTGGAGTTTTGGGCTTGATCTCCACTCGGGGATGTGCACGAGGCAGCCGATTGGTGTTTCTATCTCTCTCTCTAAAAAAAAAAAAATCAATAAAAAAAATAATAATAATAATAAAATAAAATGTCTATATATTTCTTTGAGATTTCTACATTTTCATAATTAGTATTTACTATAATGAACACTACAAGAAAATTATTTTAAATTAATATCAGCTACTAACAAGTTACCTTTTTTATTATTGGTAGAATCTATTATTATTTTTCCCTTCCCAACTTTATTTTGTACTTTATTCTCTCATTCAGTGAAAAGTATATCTGAAGGTGCTAAAATTTGCCACATGCTGCAATATAAAAACGAATGAGGCAGTCTTAGGCTTTGAAAAGATCAGTCCACTGTGAAAAGACAGGCAAAAAAAAATCAATTCACTGAGAACAGAAAATGCTACAAATGGGGAAGCTTCTAAAAGTCAGCATGAAAAGATAAGGAGTGTTTTAGAATGTGAAGTAACTGCCCAGCAGGTGGACTGTCTTGCAGGGAGCGCTTATTTTATAGATCACCCCTTGAAGGGTAATTTATATATTTCTGAGGCTGAATTTTGACACATTCTATTTGGAGAGACTCATTCTGATTAGATACTTAATTCCTGCAATAATAAAGTAAGTTTGTACCAGCAGAGAAAGGCCAGACTCCTTGAAATAAGCTATTTATCCAACTGACCTGGGTGATCCAATTGTCTAAGGATACTTTTTCTTGGTCTTTATTCTATTTTTCTGCTCCTGATAAGAGATGCCAAAAAATAGCTTAGATTTCTACCCGACCCCACATATCTACTAACCTGAATCTACACTCTTCCCAATAAGTAATATAAACAAAAGCATAGCGATTTTTGAACAAAAATGGATTCACATAAGAGATGTAATCTTCACTCCCTATCATAACACACCAGCATGCATAGTCCACTTTAAAATAAGGAGTCCAAGCAAACAATTTCCCTGGTCCTCCTGCCCCTACTAATCCAAATCTTTCCTTTGAAGAAGTTGTGGAGCAGCCACTACTATTGTGGAAGATTGAACAATGTTCCTAGTCCTAAGTCGAATGACCCTTGAAATTATTATTTTTGAGGGTACCAATTTAGGGTTACCCTGATATACAGAGTGCTAAACTGTTAATGGTCTTATACATTCTTTTGTTGTTGTTGTTGTAAATCCTCACCTGAGAATATTTCTCCATTGATTTTTCGAGAGTGGAAGGGAGTGAGGGAGATAGAGAGAGAAACATTGATATGACAGAGACATGCAATTGCTTGCATCCCCCATGATCCTGACCAGGGCCAGGAATAGAACCTGCAACCCAGATATGTGCCCTTGACTGGAATCGAACCTGAGACCCTTTGTTCTGCAGGCCGATGCTCTCTCTAGTCACTGAACCAAACCAGCCAAGGCAAATTCTTTAACTTTTTTCTTAAATGGTGCAAGAGGAGGATGCAAAAAAAATATACAAAGAAATTTATACTTCAAAAAAACAAAACACATGCTCCTAGTTATAACTGCGGTGATGGATTTCACCCATTAACTGCTTTTGAAACATGCATCTGTTATCAAAAGGATAAAGTTTGACCAATCATTCACAGTGCAGTTCTTGAATAAGATAGTTTTGAGTAATGTTATTTTAAGAACACTGTAGTTAAACCCAAAGTAATTTATAATATAAATTCTATAATTTAAATGCTACTGTGTCAAATGAATTGTTCCATTATGAATTGAAGGGATTTTATCATAAAAAAATACAAAAGGAACACACTCCCAAAGATAAACTGAACCAAAACTGGTATCAGTGCATATGCATAAGTGTAGTTGTCTAAGGATAGATATGTGACAGAACTGAATTTGTAATATTCTTTTGAGGTTAATGACAGTGGGAAAAATGAGTGGCATTTCCTAAGTTTCATTTTTCCTTTGAATTAACTAGTACCTCTTTATTCAGATTTTAAAAGTAGTACATATTTCAAGTTGAAGAATAGTTGCTTAAACTATCAATTTTAGTAAAAATAAGTAGGAGCTGTTGACAAACAAATTAAGAAACATCATTTTCCTTTTATCACAATATGGCAATGAGGTATGAAAGGGACTGTGTATCTAGATCATAAGAAATATCTTTAAGTGCCTGAAATCTGAAACACAATTTGTGTAAAATATGGAATGGCCTGAACGAAAATGTACCTGACTTCCTCTCTCACTCTGTGTCTAAACCTGTGATTGAGGCATTTTTTACTTGTCTGAAAGGTCGAATGGTCCCGGTCTGCGTCTCCCTTCTGCATTCTGAGCCACTCTGCATTGCCTCTGTAGGTACGGCTGTTGTAACCCTACAATCACGATGCTTTAAAAGGGGAAATAAGAAAATGTCATCTCTCATTCAACTGTCACATATTTTCATATGTGGATAAGTAGATACTGTGAGGAATATCTACAAACACTTAAATGTCATACTGGCCATTCCAGAAGTCCATAAATAACTGGAAGCTCATGAATTTTATGATCAGATGGAAATCATGTCACATTTTTTGGAGAGCTTGGAGGATACCAGATAGAAACAATTTTGAGCACTGCCCAGTTCTTCTCAGTGATTAGAGCATTGGCCCGGGGACTGAAGGGCCTTGGGTTCAATTCCCAGTCAAGCACATGTAGCTGGGTTGCAGGTTTGATCCTGGCCCTGGTCGGGACATGTGCAGGAGGCAGCCAATCTATGTGTGAGACACATCAAAGTCTCTCTCTCTCTGTCTCTCTCTCTCCTCCCTTCTAACTTCCTTTCCACTCTCTGAAATTCAATAAAAAAAATTCTCGGGTGAGGATTAACCAAATAAAAAATAGTTTTTAGAAAATATTAAAATTATTGTAAGAAACAACATTACTGTTTTGAGCTCTTTGTTTCTGTGAATCACACTGAAGGTAGAATTCAGGCTGCCCGCATGTGCCAGCAGTTTCTGTAGAGTGAATAATAGATCTCAAATTTTGTTGACTTTCAAAAATGCAATTCTTTACTTATATTCCCAACTGTTCTGCTCTGTGTGTTGTTACTAGCTGCCATGTTATTGTTGCTATACAAAAAATGCTACTTATTTATTCCACCCCAATGAATATCTCCATAGCCTCTACAACTACATATTCAACAACAACAAAAAAACAATGGTGAATATTCTAGTAAATACTCCTTTAGATATATGTGTAAACCTTTATTTTGGATATTTATTAGGATAAGAATTGCTGGGTATAGAACACATATATTTAATTTTACTTATTACTATCATTCTGTTCTCCAGAATATCTGCATTGGTTGACACATCAGCAACCAATGTGGATTCAGCATCCTATATTCTCGCCAAAATTATTTACACTGTGGAATTTTACTTTCTGCCATTGTGATGTGCACTAAAGCTTCTATAATTTATACTAAGCATTCTTTTTCCTGACAATAAGTTAAGTTTGCATATTCAAATTCTATTCCAAAAAAGGAAACTTCAGTATGGATACTTACAACCATTTAAAAGCCACATATTATACTGAACAATTATTGTAATTAAATTTAAAAAGGATCCAGAACATACTTAATGATTTATGAGCACTAAAAACAAATCAGAAAGTTTCTGTATACTGAGGAATTACAGTGATAACAACAACAAACAAAACAAAACAAAACTAAAACTTGTTATGAACCTTATAACAATAAACATTTATATTGCTCAGGAGTCTATGGATCATTCCAGTAGCTTTTCTAATTTGGGTGGGACTCACCCATATGTCTGCATTTGGCTGTGGATCAAGTAAGCAACTTTGTTAAATTCATCTGGGTGTTTTGTTTGTTTGTTTTCCATCCATTTGAGACTTGGCTGGTTGTAGGCTGGTCTAGACTGTCCTTGGCTGAAACAAATGGGCTCTTCTCCAAATGATCTCTTACTTTCCGTCAGACTAGATTAGTTTCTTCTTGTGAAGGAGAAAGGAACCCATGAGAGATAATAGAAGTGGGCAATGCAATGAAGCATAGCCTCAAAAGTTTCACACCATCGCTTGAGACATATTTTATTAAGGTACAGGAAATCTCAGGACCAGTCCAGATGCAAGGCATGGAGAAATGGGTTTTACTTCTCACAGAGAGAAGCTGCAAAGTCACATTGCAAAGAGTATGAATACAGGGTAGAGTGCAAAATTTGGGTCACTTTTGCAATCAAGACACACTAACATGTGCATATGTTATTTATATATATATATATATATATATATATATATATATATATGAAGAACCATGGTATATTGTATGGAGAGCAATAAGGAAAAAGTTTATAAAGTAACAGAGGCCTAATGGCACCAAATTTCAGGGCTGTTGTCATATTTTATTACTTTTAATTGGAGTACAAAGGAAAACCATTAGAGGATTATGAACAAAAGAAGGATATTTACCTGGAATTAGAAGGAAGCAATTAAGAACACAAACCTAGGGTTCAAAGAGAGGTCTGAGCTGGGAATGCACAGATAATATAATCAGCTAAAATTCTGAGCTTGCATTTTTTATTTAGATGTAAATATAATAAATATAATTGAATTATATTTATACCATTATAATAGCTAGTCAAATAATATGGAAGTCTGATTTTTGTGAAAATATGGGAGAAAATTATACCATTTTCAAAATTGATAAATATGGTTTTTATATCTACACCCAAGTTAAGCATGCAAGAAATAGGCTCAATTATTTGCTTTTTCTGTCTATTAGAAACCAGTAAATTTTAACTTTGATTATTTTTGCTGTGTTATCATGTAGTTTGAGGGTTGCCTCTCCACTTTTGGCATTTTCATGATTCTCCTGTAGATTGGACCATTTCTCATCCATCTAAATGGCAATGTCACCAATCAATAAGTTTTTTTTTTTTTTTTTTTTACTAAAAGAAGATACACATAGTAGTAATTAAATAAATGCATGCAATTGGGGAAAAGTCAAAGTAGAACTTTAAAATAAAGCTATGACTTCCAACAGAAAAAGTGCATGGTTGAGATCTTTCTCTATTTCTAGGAAGCCAACACAGTTGGCCCAACTATGAGAAATTCCAATTAACTAGACATCTGTTGAAAACACAGCAGAACAACGTACAATCTGTTTCAAATAGTTTTGCATAATGTGTCTGACAGACAGTTTAATAAAGCAAACAATAAGGGGAATAAGGTTAGTACCCCGGGCCAATGCTCTAACCACTTAGAAAACTGGGCGGGGCTCAAAATTGTTTCTATCTGGTCTCCTCCAAGTTCTCCAACAAATGTAACATGATTTCCATTTATTAACAATTAAGTATGAGTAGTGATACTTGTAAGGAAAGGTAATTCAGAAAGTCGATCATCAAAAAGCAGAACGTAGGAATTTAGAGTTTTTTGTTTTTTTATTTTAAATATGTTTTTAATTGATGTTTTTTTCTAGAGAGAGAGGAAGGGAGAGGAAGAGAGAAATAGAAAACCATGTGAGAATCACAGATCAGCTGCCTCTTGTGTGCCCCTACTGGGGATCAGGTCCACAACCTGGGCACGTGCCCTGACCAGGAATTGAACAGTGACCTCTTGGTGCGTGGGGTAATGCTCAACCACTGAGCCACAGCAGATGGGCAAGAATTTAGAGTTTTAACAAAAAACACAAGATAACAAGTTACTTCAGGAAAATACAGCATAAAGCTAATAACACTAAGAAATATTTATTAATACACAATATGAAAGTTGCAAAAATGAATCAATAGAATTATTAAAAATTAATGAAAAATTGAAGGTATATTATAATAAATATATATATATACTTATATATATTTATATATATATCACATAAATCACCTATAAAGTAAACACAAGTTTCAGCAATAAAATAGAATAGCTGATGCATATTATATTTAACATGTTAACATATCCCTATGATCCATGTGTTATTTTATTTTGTTTTCCTTGTGAAGTCAATGCAAGAATATTTTACTTGTGGGACACTTAAATATTTATAAATAAGTCTTTGATGAGGACATTCTGAAGTTTTTCAGTGGAATCATCTTTAAAATCCTAAATAATCCCCCTGACTCACTGTCAATAATAATTTACCTTTCAAGTTTCAGTTACACAGCATAAATAAGTTCTGGAGCTCTAACACACAAAATGGTTATGAGAGTTCATAATACTGCATTATATATTTGAAATTTAATGAGAGTTTTTCTGCGAATCCAATGAAGGATTTTAATGATATTATTATATATTCTGACTTTGTTGTGGTGATTGTTGTTTTTAACAATTTAGTTGAGGTATAATATACCTGCCATAGAATGTTCAGATTTAAGAGTAGAATTCATAGGTTTTAGTTAGTTTAGAGACTTATGTAACTATCACCACAATCCAGTCTATGTTTAGAATATATATAGAATACTTCCATCACCCCAAGCATTCCCTTTTGTCCATTTTCAATCAATCCCTGCTAATACCTCTTGCCCTGAGAAACTACTGACTTACTTTTCTATCATGAGCTTGCTGTTTTAACTGAATAGTGCAATGTCTGTTGTGCTCGGATTCTTTCCTTTAGCATGATGTTTTGAGATTCATCGTGTGTTAATATTTTATTTCTTTTTATTGCTGAATATTATTCTCATTTTTTCATAGATCCATAGCAGGAATTAGATCGAAAAGTATCAAGAGATAAGTCTTACTCTCTAACGTTACAAATAAGATATTTGATATTCCAAAGAGTTAAGTATCTATTCAAAATGCTAAGGACTAGTGAGTGGCCAAGCCCTCTAACACTAGAAGCCAATTCTTCTAATTCTTCAATAAATGTCTCCCAGATACAACTACTTTTAAAATTTTTTTCCAGCCTTGTGTCCTTATATCCATGGGTCATTTCTTAGTCTGTTTTTACCCTCCTTCTTTGAATCAATTTCTCATTTATCGAAAATATATTTACTAAAATTGAGTCACATCAGTGTTTGTGATAAAGCATATCCCCTCTTCTTCTTACTTTGGTTTTATGTTGAAACTATTTCATATTTCTGGAAGCCCCCAGAAAAGCATATCTCTTTAATATGTCCAACTTCTCCATGAAACTATCCCAATTTTCATTACATATTTTTAATAATTTGTGTCTAATTTTCTGATTAATTTTACTATTTTACTAACACTTACATTTTAAACCCTACTACTCTACTTACTACCTTTATTGATGAAATTTATTTTCTCCTCACCTATTAAATTTGACCTGTCACTCTTCATCATTTAAACTCTCTACTTTATCTTCATAATCTTCACTTTACTGACTAAATCTCTTTTTTCAAGGATATACCCTTTATCAAAGCATCTACTGACATCAATAACTCTCAATATACCATTAGTACACAAATCACAAGTGGCAACTAGTAGTTTGAAATAAGGATGCTGACATATTTGATTCATCTATATAGTTTTCTTATTTTAGTAAAGCAAACATAAAAGATTGATGGACTGCCCATGTTAATAGCAAATCTGACAGTAGCTGGAGAAAAATACCTACACAACAAGTGTAATCATGCCTGACTTCAGTTTTTTATGTTTGGGTGCTGTCAGTTTTAGCTTCACCATCCCTCTCCCCCTCCTGCCCCATATGTGAGCAGGCTGAGAACAGCCCAGGAGCTCCCTCACTTGGCGCTGGTGTGAGGTTCAAATCCCTGCAGCACAACAATCCCAAGCCAGACTCCTGTCTTTGCCCTTTTTAGTTTCAGAGCAACTTGGAAGGCCCACTCCAGTCTCCCTTGAAACTCATCTTTTGAGAGTAATAAACTTATTGATTCTCTCCTGCTGTGTGTCTGGCACCATCGTTTTTGAGACAAGAGCAAAATTTTGAGTTGGTTCCATCTTGACTTTGCAGAATGTTGCCAAGAGCAAGAAACTAGGAGACCAGCAATGGGGAGACTTGTCCCTTAATGCAATATAAGCATGGGTACTTATGAGTCTTCTCAATTATTATTGTGTGCAGACCATTATGGATACTTAATTTTGCAACAGACTACCTTGAAACGTGGTAGGTACCTTCTTAATATTACATCTGTTGTCATTTATTGAAAATGACCCGTGTATTTTCTTTCCAATGATATCAAATGGGACCGTAAATCTTTAATGAAAACATAATGTGTGGGAGAGATGATAGGGGTAGTGATTAAAATCAAGTGAAAAAAGAATTTGTTCCCTAAAATGATAAGTATGCAATGATATTTTCTTTCAAAAAATTTTCGGGGGCTCTGGGTTTTATTTTAATTTGCTTTGGTTTTTGGATTTGTTTTATTTTTTCATTCCAAAGCCTAGCTCACTGAGAAAGGCACAGTTCAGATTTCATATAACATTTGAATTTGTAATTGGCATGTCTTATATCAGTATTTTTTCTCTAATTCTGCAAAGGAACTAGGACGTCTTTCATAAAAATGTGTGTACTTTCAAAGCCAGGAGAGAGTACTCAATATTGTAGTACCTCAAAGTGGTTGAGAAGAGTAAATATTTGAAAGATTAGATAAACTTAAACTCCAAGTAATTTTCTGGAAAAAATGATAGCTAATTCAGCACTATCTATTTTTTGAGGTATTCACCTTTTATGAATTGTGATATATCTGTATGGTGTTTTTTTTCTCTTGATAGAGATGGGATGAAAATAATAAGTAATTATAAAGGAAACAGAATGAAATATGGGACAATAGAAGACATTATAATATGCTAGTTCATTATGAAAATGAATCAATGAGTTGATAACATGTAAAGGGCACAGAATAGTACCTGGCCCATAATAAACATTTAACGTTGCCTAATATTATTAGCATTGTTATCGCTATTATTGCAGTAAGCATAGGAGTAGACATCATACATCTAATATTCCAGTCCTGTTATTGTTACATTTAAAATGTGAGTTGGATCACATTACCAGATTTCAGGTTATACTAAAAAGCCAATGTAAACAAAACAGCCTGGTATTGGCACAAGAACAGGCATATAGACCAGTGCAACAGAACAGAGAACCCAGAAATGGACCCAAGGCAATATGCTCAATTAATATTTGACAAAGGTGGCAAGAGCATACAGTGGAGTAAGGACAGCCTCTTTAATAATTAGTGCTGGGAAAATTGGACAGCTACATGCAGAAAAATGAAACTAGACCATCAACTTACACCCTACACAAGAATAGACTCAAAATGGATAAAAGATTTAAATGTGACTCATAAATCCATAAAAATCCTAGAAGAAACTGTAGGCAACAAAATTTCAGACATCATACGCAGCAGAATTTTCACTGATACATCACCTAAGGTAATAGAAACAAAGGAGAAAATGGACACATGGGACTACATCAAACTCAAAAGCTTCTGCACAGCGAAAGATACAATAATCAAAACGGAAAGACTACCCACTGTATGGGAGAGCATAATTGCCACTGATATATCAGATAAGGGGTTAATTTCCAATATATATAGAGTGCTCATACAACTCCACAAAAGGAAGACAAAGAACCCAATTAAAACATGGGCAGACGAACTAAATAGACACCTCTTCAAACAGGACAGACAAATGGCTAAGAGACATATGAAGAAATGCTCAGCAGCACTAATCATCAGAAAGATGCAAATTAAAACAACAATGAGGTATCACCTCACACCTGTCAGAATGGCCACCATCAATAAATCATCAAACAACAAGTGTTGGTGAGGGTGTGGAGAAAAGGGGACTCTAATACACTGCTGGTGGGAATGTAGACTGGTGCAGCCACTATGGAAAACACTATGGTGTTACCTCAAAAAATTCAAAATTGAACTTCCGTTTGACCCAGTGATCCCACTTCTAGGAATATACTCTAAGAAGCCTGAAACACCAATCAGAAATAATATATGTACCCCTGTGCTCATAGCAGCACTATTTATAACAGCTAACATCTGGAAACAGCCCAAGTGTCCATCAGTAGATGAATGGATAAAAAAGCAGTGGTACATATACACAATGGAGTGCTACTCAGCTGTAAGAAAGAAAGATCTCTTATCCTTTGAGATCACATGGAGGGACCTGGAAAGTGTCATCCTAAGTGAAACAAGCCAAACAGAGAAAGACAAGTATCATGTGATCTCACTTATTTGTGGAATATAATGAACATAACAGTCTGAGGAATGGGGTAGTCCCAGAGACGTGGAAGTGGGGTACAGACTGACAATCCCCAGAAGAGGGGGTGGTGGGGGAGAGATAAACCACAGAACTTATATGCATGTATGTATGAACAATGGACATGGTCAACAAAGCTGGGAACAGGGCAGGGAGGGAGAGGGAGGGGGGAATTGGTGGGGGAAAAAGGAGAAACATCTGTAACAAAAATTAATTAATAAAAAATAAATAGATAAAATGTGAGGAAAGGCTGTTACATTTTCTGGACTATTTAAAACTTGAAACTTATATAATCTTATTAACCAGTATTACCCCAATAAAGTTACATAAATAAATAAATAAATAAATTTTAAAAATAAAACAAATTGTTATTGATGTGTGAAGCAATATTCACTGACAATTTTTTTGCAAGCTAAAATGTTCCATACTATTTATTTGCTTCTGCCTAGAGCAACTAATTATGTATTTAAAATCATGACATTTTACACAGAAATGAAATGATATTCAAATGAATAATATTAAAACTTATTTTGATATTTGGAAGATTGTCATAAATAGCAACTTTGCCCAATCTTTGACTTAAATTACTGCATAAATACTTTGCAAAAGTCCTTTTCTATCTTTTATATCAAAATCACTTTTATTCACCAATATTTATGAGATGGGACATAATTTGAGCCTCTAATACCTGGTACTTTTTATGCATTTTACAAGTATTTGTGTATTTAATTTTACAAAATCTCTGAGATAGACATTATTTCTGTACTTATTTTTCAGATAAAGTCATAGAGGCAATAGAAGACTCAGGGCTGTGTTTTGGGTAGCACATCCAGTAGGTCTCACGGCTGGGAGTAGATTCATGGCAGTCTTACCAGGAATCCTTTCACTGTCATTATTTTATTTATGTATTATATTATGGTATTTTAACTTAATAAGCACAGTTATTTGCAGAGTCTAATCATATACATTTCTTTGTAGAACTAAAAGATCTGGCATATTGAAAAGTAAAGTTTAACATAAACATATAACACCATCTTCTATGATTCATACCCAGACACTTCACTTACATCTCTTTTGTTTCCTCTACTTCCCTTGCAGGATTCATTAAGCATCATCATACTACCCATCTCAAAACCTACTAGCATATCATTCTGTGTCCTCAGCTCTTTGTAGAGTGTACTAATGGCCAAAAACCCTCTTTTCAACACTCAGACACAATGGTATACTCACATCATTGCAATACTTACCTTCATACCTACTGTCTAGCACTGTCTTCTGAGTTCTTTTTAAGGAACATTTCATAGTAGATACACCCCCCCCCCCTCTCTCTCTCTCACACACACACACACACACACACACGCACACATGGAAAGGATGTCTTGAATTTCTTTCTTTCCTTTCTTTTCAGTTAGTATGTAAAAATCACATTTTCTTTTCACAAATATCTTACAAGCATCCGCACTGATTTAGAAATAAATCTTTAGTTCTTTAGTTTCTACTTATTCCCTACCCTTGAGTGGTGAACTAATTCAACATTAAGTCCTCGGTCCCAAAGCTACAGGCTGAATCACAATTCATGTTGCTCATCAAGGAGTTTTATTAAACAACTATTTTATGGGGGATGGAGGGCCAGGATTTCACTATGAAAACAAGGGCTTCCAGGTATTTTAAGTATTTATTAGGTTCCATGTCTTTATTAGAAGCATGCTAATATTAACCACACTAAACTCTTAAAAATGAGATTTTTATAGAAATAATGTTTGTTTCTAATCAGTTCGTGTGGTATATAACTAATTTGAGAGAATTAAGACAATCTGCTGACATTCCATCCACCAAGTGTTTTCTTCCAGGTGAAGAAAGTAAAAATAAACTAAAGAATTTCACTTTAAAAACAGTGTGAATATTACAAGCAATTTAAATATTGCATTTTCTGGGAAGAATTTTAAATAGTTACATTTACCTTAAAACATTTTATATATCATTGCCTTATTTTGTGTGTTGATTCCAATGTACTATCCAAGCAGAAGTATTACTTTTGTAATTTTATGAATGTTGAATTTAATATTAACATAAATGTATGTCTGTGAATTATGTTAAATCTAAAAATCCAGGAGCATCAGTAGAATGCTACATGAAGATTTTTATTCTCCTATAATCTTGTTAGTTCCTAAATATTTACTAGGATAGTTTATGTATTTAAATCCTATCACATTCTTATAAAATTGGTGCATAAATTCATTTTTTTATTACATTTTAATATACTACTATCTTTAAAATTAAATTAAAAAGGTAAAATGAATGGTATATTATAAAATATTAATATAAAAGTCTCTTTTATTTTTTACCTACCTATAAGAAGCAATATGTCAAGATATGATTCAGTGTGTTAATATTTATTTAAATATTTGTAATTGATTTTAGAGAGTGAGTAGGAGAGAAAGAGAGAGGGTGAAACATCTGTGTGTGAGTGAGCATTGATTGGTTGTCTCCTGTATGTTCCCTGACAGGGATCAAATCCCACAACCTGGGCGTGTGCCCTGACTGGAATTGGACCAGAGACCTTTCTGTGCATGAGACGATACTCAACCAACTGAGCCACACTGGCCAGGGCAGAATGATAACATTCATTTAAATCAGAGCTATGGGTTAGATACTTCTGAGATTTAACACCTCACTTTAATGGGAACTAATTTGCTTCTAAATAAACCACACCAAAATTTTTTTCATCGTATCCCTTATCTTTTATACGATTTTTTAAATGTGAGGGAAGGGAGCAAATATTGTCATTAATTTCAAGAATGATAGAAAAAATATTAATTGGAAACACTATGATATTAATTTTGGATCCTCAAAATCCCAGTATATAAGAGCAGAATACAAAACAACAACAATTTAAAAAGCTAAACACTATGCTAAAATACATGCTAGTGAATGCACATTGATTTTCATTGTCATACATTAAATAAGAATATGTTTAAAGTGCTTAAGACCTTATCTAGCATATTTTATGTTCCATATAATTATTAGCTCTGTTCATAACAATTACTAGAACCATATTAACCATAGATTAATTTTTCATGTTATTCAGTTAGTTAATTGATTAATACTATAAGGCAAAAGATTATTGTTAGCAAGAACTGTAATTATTTTACTAACCTATAACATTGAAATCACACTAAAGGAGTCCGAAAATGACCCATTCTAAATCTCACACTCAGAGGAAGATCACAGCAATTCTATAAGGCTCACCTCCTCAGCAGTAAACGGTATAAAGAAAGGATGCAAAGCAGAAGGCAATGGTATCAGTGTTCTGTTGTCCAAGGTCCTAGTCTCATTATTAGATAAAAGGCATCCTCTTTCCTACCAGCAATGGCATCTGCACACCTTCCCACCTGTAACCAGACTAACAATCCCCGCTTATAATGCAGTCAGAACCTATCCCTCTTGCCTGCTCAAGGATAGCGGTCTCTTCTGCCTTCCTTTTCCAGAATACCCTGTTTCATAGCTCCTGAAATATCCTTGTCAATGTCAACACCATCTTGCTTCTTCTTTTTGAAACAAATAAATATACTAACAAACATTTCTATTCCATTTGCCTATGAGCCACTGGCCTATTTCTTTGCTATTCTTAAAAAGAAAAAAAGCGTGAAGGATCATCTCAAACCCTCTAATTCCTCTCAGAAACTGTCCAGTCCGATTTGAACCTCCATTCCAATTTATTTCCATATTGCTCCATCCAATCAACTTTAGTCCTCATCTGACGACCTATCAACACCATTCAAAAAAAGTATGCCTCTCTCCTCTTTGATTGAATATTGTCTTAGTTTTCCTTTGCCCTCTCATCCCTCTCCTTAATATTAGTACTTTTGCTAGATCATCTGCTTATCCTCTTTTTGAAGGGAGTTACCAAATGCTGGCATCTTGGTCTTTCCTTGTTTTAATTCTATATGCCCTTATTTTGTGATGTCATTCACAGTATGTAACAATTTATAAATTTCCATCTCTGTTTCTGACTAATCTGAACTCCAAAAAAATATATATATCCACTTACCAGTTCATTCTAATAACAATCTTGTATTTCAAACTTAATCTGTCTGAATCTTCACTGTGCTCACCCACCCACCCCCAGACCCGCTCTTCTCTCAGTCCGGCTCATGGCCGCGAAGTCCTTCCGGTGTCCTGGCACAGAACTCTGGAGTCCCTCTCATTCCCCTCTGCTGACTTTGACTATTGTCCTTCTTAGCAAATACCAAGTGCTCTCCTCAAATCCCTTTACACTTTTTCTTCCTTCTACGTGGAATAATCTTCCTCACACCCTCACATTCATCAAGTCACTGTCCAATAGCAACTGACTAAAAAGGCGTGATGCTATCATTATAACAGTATTTGTCTTCCTGCGGCTGGTTTATTTTGCTAATGCTGATACCCTCCAGGCACATTCATGTTGTTGGCAATGGTACATTTGCATTTTTTTTTTTAAGTTAAATAATGTGTGTGTGTGTGTGTGTGTGTGTGTGTGTGTGTGTGTGTGTTATCCATCCAATGGCAGACAGGGGGTTTCCATGTATTGGCTATTGTTCATAATGCTGAAATGAACTTGGAAGCGCAGATAACTTCAAGATACTGATTTCCTTTCCTTTCAATATAGAACAAGAACTGGGATTACTGGGTCATATGATAGTTCTATTTTTAATTTTGAAGAAACTCCACATGGTTTTTCATAATGATCGTATGTTCATCTCCTCACCCACCCTTGTTACCTCTTGTTTTGATGATAGCCATCTTAACCGTTAGGGAGTGATATCTCATTGTGGTGTGGATTTGCATTTCCCTGAGGATTAGTGAAGTTTATCAACTTTTCATATATCTGTTAATAACTTTTGTGTTTTCTTTTGAGAAATGTCTATGTAGGTCATTTGTTTATTTGTTTGCTTATTTTGCTATTGAGTTACATGAGTGTCTTATATTTTTTGTATTAACCTTTTATCAAATATATGTCTTGCATGTATTTCCTACCTTTCTGTTGATTATTTCATTTGCTGTGCAGAAGCTTTTTAAATTTGATCCAATCCAATTTGCTTATTTTTGTTTTTATTAACTATACTTTTAGTGTCATATCTAATAAAACTATTGCCCCAAAAAATGTCAGTAAGCTTTTCCCCTTTGTTTTCTTATAGAACTTTTACAGTTTGGGGTTTTATGGTCTCTTTAATCCATTTGTCATCTATTTTTGTATGTGGTATGAGAGAAGAGTCTAATTTCATCCTCTTTTGTGTGGATATCCAGTTTTTGAAGCACTATTTATTGAAGAGATTATTCTTTCTCTTGTTGTATATTCTTGTCACTCTTGTCAGAGACCTGTTGCCCTTAGATGCATGGACTTATTTGGGGCATTATTTGGGGCACTATATTCTGCTCCTTTAGTCTACATGCCTGTTTTGCTATCCACAATGATCTCTTGATCACTGTAGCTGTGCAATGTACTTTGAAATAAGTCCTGTGGTGCCTTCAGCTTTGTTCTTCTTTCTCACTGAGCTTCTTAAAGATGATTATTTTTTTATTTCATTGTCAGGCAATTTGAAAATCATCATTGTTTTGGGTTTGTTACTGGAAAATTATTGTGTTTCTTTAATGATATGTTTCCTTGATTGTTTGTGGTTTTGTCGCCTTGCATTGATGTCTGTGCATTTGAGGCAGCCAAGGATGAGGGTGTCCAAGGTGACAGTGAGGGCTATTTGGGTCTTTAGTGGTGAAGGTCCTTTGTTCTCCTTTTCCAACATTGGGGCAAGTCATGGCTAAGGTGACCCCTCTTGGCTTGGTATGCTGGCGTGCTCACCACTGGAGGAGCTAGAGTGTCATGGAGCAGGTGGGGCCACTCTGGCAGGGGAACCAGTGTGTGAGGCAAGGGCACTCAAGAGCAGCCTTGGGCCCTGGCTGGTTTGGCTCTGTGGTTAGAGCGTGGGCCTGTGGTCCAGAGAGACCCGGGTTCAGTTCCCGCTGGGGGCACGTACCTTGGTTGCAGTTTGTCCCCGGCCCTGGTTGGGTCGTGCGGGTGGCAACCACTTGATGTGGCCCTTTCACGTTGATGTTTCTCTCTCGCCTTCCCACTCTATCTGAACAAAAAATAGAAAAATGTCCTCGGGTGAGGATCAAAAAAAAAAAGAGCAGCCTTGCATCTGGGGTGCAGAGTGCAGGCCAGCACTAAGTGGCTGTTCCAAGGTCTGGGCACGGACCTCCCTGCTGAGGAGAGGCAGTGTCCAGGACTCAGGCATGCCTGCCGTGGTGATGTTCAAGGAGTTGACACTAACAAAGTGGTGGTGTAGCTGGGTCCAAAGCACAGGTGTATGGGGAGGGACAACAGCTCCAGGTTCCAAGGTTCAGGCCTGTGCAACGTGGGGTACCTCTAGTGTCTGAGGCACAGCTGTGCCCCCTGTGGCAGTAGCACCAGATTCTGAGACATGGACACTTGTGACGTAGCTGTGGAGCTGCAGTTAGTAGCACAGACACCCCCAGAGCAAATGTGGCTCCGGAGCGCTGGGCTACGCAGCTGGGGCGGCGGACAGGGCGACGGCGCCTCAGACCCAGGATGGCACAGCAGCAGTTTCTTCTCCCGCAGTGTGTCTTGTTCTCGGGAGTCTGTGGCAGCCATGACGACTGTGAGATCCTGAGCTGCAGAAGCTGCCGGGCCATCCCGTAGCACAGGCCCCGCTGTGTGATTGCGAGTCGCCACCTTCTTCTTTGTTCCCAACAGTCTCCAGTGTGTCAGCTACATGAATCTCCCCTGCAGCCTGGGCGAAGAGAAACCAAAGTGGGTCCTTCATGCAGTGTCCTGAATGCGTGGGGAGGCTGGCTGCCCGTCCTGCTCTCACGTTCCCCACGTGGGTACGCAGCGGTTGGGGAGTTTCTCTGGGCACCGAGCTGCGCTGGCCTAAGGGATGGGATGATGCGGGTCATGTCAAACTATTCTTCCTACACTTTCTGTGCATTTAGGCTCTGTTTCTGTTTTTATTTTTTCTCCTCACTATGTTGTTGCAACTTCTTAACTGGAATCTCGAGCTCTCTCAAAGCTATCTTCATTTGTGGATAGCTGTTGAATTGTTGATTTTTGTGAGGGGAAGAAGGATAGGATCTCTTACTCCACTGCTGTCCAGATTGTCACCTTCCAGTGAATACATTTATTATTCAAAATCCGCTTACAGGCAAAGACAGGTTATTGGCTGAAAACAGGACTTTTGAAAGAGTGATGCATGAAGAATGCAAGCCTAGTATCCTCAATGGAAAATAAATGGTATTTTTCTATTTGACCAGTCTCTGCTGTTTGAGACTAAGTAACAGCAAGCAGGTGTGAAATGGTTATGAGACATTAACAAGATATGTGTTTTTACTAACTTAACAACTCTTTTATACAATAAAAACTCTTATAAAAAATATTTCACTCTATTATAGAAATTAGATTGATTACTTGTTCACTGACTAGCATATTATAATTTTTTTGTAATACTAACAATAAAAAAATGTGTCCTTCACTAGTTGTACTTATATTAGTAAAAAATTATGAACATCCAGTGTTAATTCCATCATGAGGTGAAGTAGCCATCACAGGGTGGGTATGCATATCAAACCACAATGAGATATTAGCTCACAGCTGTTACAATTGCTATTATCAAAAAGACAAGAAATAACAAGTGTTGGGAGGATGTGAAGAAAAGAAAACCCTTGTGCACTATTGGTGAAAATACAATTGGTAGAGCTACTATGTAAAAAGGATTCCTCAAAAAAAAGTTAAAACTGATCTACTACATGATCCAGCAATTCCACTTCTGGATATTTATCCAAAGACAATGCAAATACTATCTCAAAAATATATGCGACCCCCCATAATATGCATTGCAGCATTATTTACAACAGCAAAGAAATGGAAAAAAACAAAACAAAAAACTAGGTTTCCTCAATGAATGAATGGATAATGAAAACATGGAATATCACTTATGTTAAGTGATATAAGTCTGACAGAGAAGGACAAATACTGTATGATCTAATTTTTGTGAAACTAAAAACAGAAACAAACAAGCAAACAAAAAATCAAATAAAACCAAGCCCATAGATACAAAGAACTGATTGAGGGTTAGCAGAGGCAGGGGTGGGGGGTGTGTGAAATGGACGAAAGGGATCAAAAAGTACAAACTTCCAGTTATAATTTAAATAAGTTATGATGATAGAATGAACACACAGGGATCATAGTTAATAATACTTTATTGCATATTTCAAAGTTGCTCAGACAGAGTGAGCAACTGGAAGAGCCAGAGAAAAACTGAAATTGTATCTGACGTATTTTTTCTCAAAGGAGCAAGTAATACTCAGTAAGAGCCTAAGCTGCATATCTAAAACGAATCAAGAAAGATCAAGAAATACATTTGTAGGCACATATGAAAAAAACCTATACTTCGGTGGACTGAACGTGTTTCTCCAAATTCATGTACTGAAACCCTAATCCAAATCTGATGATATCTGGAGGTGGGGCAAGACAAAGTTGGTAGTTAATAATACTGTGGCAATTATTTGGCAACATATAAATGCATCAAATCAACAAGTTGTATGCCTTAAACTTTCATAGTATCATGGAATATCACTTAACATTTCAGTCAATTGCATTTCAGTCAAGCTGGCGGAAAATGGGGAAGCCAGAGAGCAAGTCATCCCCCTCTGCCAGCAAGGGTGGTCAGCACTCTACGACCTGGTTAAGGTCCTTGTCAGAATCCTGCCCTGCTGGTGCCCTGATCTCGATGTCCAGACCAGAACAACAAAGAAGAAGTTCTTGTCCAGTCCTCACTTACTTTCATATTTTCACTCTAGTGGAACAAATACTATAGTAGCTGGGTTTAGATTTGATATTTCATTCCCAGTATTTTATATGAACTTTTAATTTTCTGTGAATAGAAAAATTGATTTATTTTGAGCGTTTTATTCATTTAAACAGTAAATACATTTCTGAAACGTTGAAAACAAAATATAGTCCACAGTTCTACTTTCTAGGCACAACATTATTTACCATATAAATAGTTTTAATTCTTTCTCTCTCTCTCCCTTCCCCCACATATATCTAGCACAGTTATATTTCCTTGTTTAAATTGCTGCGTGTTTCAATTATGCATGAGATGACTTTGCTTATATGTTTCTTTACTGGACTCACTACTGTATTTTTTATGGAACGATTTTAAGGAAAAAAAAAGAGCATGGTTATATTTTTGCTTAGTTTGTTCTTGATCAGTGTAAAGAGACCATACACTTCCAAAATTTCTAAATAAATTGCTTAGACACACGCAGACATTGTTAGATGCAAGGCTCACAGAGTGGGAGTCAACATGACGTGTAAGCAGGGCTGCCTTCAGCTCACAGGTCCCAGCGAAATGCGAAACGGTCGCTGTCCCTCCCTCTGCTGGTGGGGTATGCCAAATGCAGAAAATGCCACATCATCTATGTGCTCGATTCACATCAATACTTAAACGGTTTTGATATTAATTCAAGACATTTAAACAATGGAAACTATTCCTAATAGCACCAAACGGTAACGACATGGACAACAGTCCCTTCCCTGCCTCTCCTGGGGAGAAAGACCAGACACTGCCCACTGGAGACATGGCTCTGCCCTCAGCTTTCTGGCATTTTAGAAAGTTCATTTACCCAGGAAACACCTTGACTGTGACATAATGTTTCTTTTTCTTTTTTTAATTAATTAATTCATTTCTTTTTTTATTTATTTCTGTTACAGATGTTTTTAAAGAGAACATTTAAAACTAGACACAATACTGTATTGAAATATATAGAATGCGGACATTACTAAATTCATGACTAATTCAAAGGGTAAATGTTATTTATTATTAGATCATGAGTATGAATTAAGTAGTTTATTGAAGCCTGTGGAAAAATACATGACGAATGAATAGAAGAGATTGAAATCGCTGATTATGAAGACAGAAAGTAGAGTAAATTTTAAAAGTTCTCATTAGAAGAAAAGTTTTTGTAACTAAGTGTATTGATGGATGTTAACTAGATGTATTGTGGTGACATTTCATAGTGTATTCAAATATTAAATCACTATAAAAATGAAGAAAGAAAATAATTCATTATAAATAGAGAAAACAAAGTAATAATATATATTTGAGAAATTTATTTACTAATACCAAGAAAATAAAAATATGTGGAATTCTTAACAACAACAAAAAAAAAAAGAGAGAGAGAGAGAGAGAGAAACAACACTAATGCTAAATTTTAAAAATAAGAAAGGAATATTGTAAAGGGCATGAAATGGTTGCTAAACATAAAAATGCAAGAAACACAAATTAGATGACCAATAAATTCATTATTTTAAACTGTTCAGTCTCAACATGTAACAAAATGAAATAATGATTTATCACCAGTCATTCATCAAACTGGTGATACTTTGTTACTCAATAAGTAGGATTTCCGTATTTGCAGGATAAAGAGACACTTATAAAGTTGTTAGAAAAATATTTTATATATATATAGCCTAGACAATTTGAAAACTAAAGTTAAACTAACAAAAACTGAACAGAACCAACCTACACAGACCCAAATTCTCATCTTAAATTCTATTTTCATGAATATATGCTGAGGAAATAATGGATATATGCATTACATTCTTGGGAATCACTTCAATTGGAAAGCAGACAGACTTCAAATATGTTCGATTTATCTAATAACTAAATATTCTTCAGATATTTGAGAAAATATTATGTAACTATTTATATAAAATATTAAAGAAGTTTAAGTGCATGATAAATATTCAGAATTTATTGAAAAATCTGGTGGACACACCATGAGCCCATTTTTAAATAAAACAACTACAAATATACATTAACAGCATTTTAATAGTAATTCATTTTGAAGTGTTATCACTGATCAATAAGATTAAAGATATTTAAAATGTGTTCTTTGTCCTAGCTGATGTGTGTCAGTGGTTGCCTCAGGTCATGGGTTTGATTCCTGGTCAAGGGCACTTACCTGGGCTGCAGTACCTTGATTGCAGGTTCGACCCCCAGCCCTAGTCAGGTTGCATGTAGGAGACAACTGATTGATGTGTCTCTCTCACATTGATATTTCTCTCTCTCTCTCTCTCTCTCTCTCTCTCTCCCCCTCCCTCCCTTCCACTCTCTTTTAAAAATCCATCAAAAATTATCCTTGGGTGAGGATTAACAAAAAATTAATAATAATAAAATGTGTTCTTTGTGGTCTGTTTTTCAAAGTTCCTAATTAGGATTATATTATTTTTATAATAAAATATTCATTATAAAATATTTTTATTCTGCGAGCATACCCAGGTTCTGTGTATTTTAATAAAGCAGTATAGAAAGTAAATACTTTTTCTCACACAGAGGAAGTCCCGCCACCACCCCATGTCTTCTCTCCTTATAAAGTGCACTGATAAGAATCCTTAGTGTACATGTCTCATCGACCTTCAGCGATTAATTTTGAACAGAGAATTTTATGTCAGTACATAAATTTCTTGTCAGTAAAAAATGAAACTGTACGTCGATGGATTCCTATTCCAGATGACTGAGCAAATTGCCAGCTGTATGATTTTAATATCTCCTCTTCATTTCCTGAGTTTTAAAACGAGAGAGTGAGAGAAGATAATCTGTAGAATTTCTATTACTGGCTTTTCAAGCTAGCAAGTGGAAGAGAGACTTTCCAGTTTTTAGACACTTTATATTGTGCTTCAGTAAATATATTTCTACATGGATCCTGCATATCAGAGTTCTTCTCTTTGTGGGATACTTCCTTTAGTGGAATGTGCAAGTCCCAGGAGATTATATACACGCACATGCACACACACACACGTGCGCACGCACACACATTACATATCACACCTAATACAATGACATAATATTTTAAATAATGTAATAGAGTTTTTATTAATAGGCTAGCATTATTATATATTTAATAAATATTTAAAAAAAAACTAGGACCTGCTCAAGTTCCACCGATACATACAAAAGTATCTTTCCTCCCCTGGATGATTATATTAAATCAATTCTAATTATTGCTGCTCTGAAAAATATAAAATTATATTTATTTCTTCAATTTGCTGGTTGAGTAACAATTCTGAAGTGTTTTCACTTTTTTTCTTTTCTATTTCCCAGCTCTTCTCTGAGCTGTCTACTCTTACCTCTGCTTAACTTCCAATGAAGGACTATGGGACATTTTATTTGGAAGAGTTCTTATCTATTTATTAATTTGGAAATTAAATGTATTGGGGTGATACTGGTTAGTGAGATGTATAGGTTTCAAGTGAACATTTCTATGATGCATCACCTGTATGTTGCATTGAGTGCTTACCCCCAAAGTCAAATCTTCTGTCAGCATCTATTTGACCCCCTTTACCTTTTACTATCCCTCCCAGCCCATCTCCCTCTGGTAACCACCATGTGGTTGTCTGTGTCAAAGAGTTTTTGTTTTTTGTTGTTTGTTCATTTTTTACTTTCAGTTTAATATCCCACTTATGAATAAAATCATATAGTTCTTAACTTTTTCTATTTGACTTATTTTTCTTAGCATGATATTCTCCAGATTCATTAAGTTTGTCACAGATGGCAGTATTTCATCTGTTCTTATGATTGAATACTATTCCATTGTATATGTGTACCACATCTTTTTATCCTTCATTCATCAAAGGACTCTTCGGTTGTCTCCATGTCTTTGCCACTATAAATGTTGCTGAAATGAACATAGAGGTGCATATATCTTTGTGAATAAATATTTTCATATTGTTCAGGTTGATACCCTGAAGAGGAGTTAAAAGATACTCAACTTCAATAACTACTAGGGAAATGAAAACCAAAACTACAATGAGACACCGTCTTTGCTACTGAGAAGACAAGTCATAAATGTTGGAGAGGATGTGGATTAAAAGGAACCCTTATACACTATTGGTGGAAGTGTAAACTGTACAACCACTTTGGAAAACAGTATAGAGGTTCCTCAAAAATTAAGAATAGAGTTACCATATGACCCAGCAACCCTTCTTCTGGGCATCTACCCAAACTAGAAGAGTTCTGATAGCCCTAGAAGATCCTGATTCAATTTTATGAAACAATATATTAGGAAAAGATCTTTAAACTGAGTATAATTGCCCAGCCAGTGTGGCTCAGTGGTTGAGCATCGACCCATGCACCAAGAGGTTGCCAGTTCAATTCCTTGTCAGGGCACATGCCCAGGTTGTGGGCCAAATCTCCAGTGGGGGTCATGTAGGAGGTGGCCAATTGATGTTCTCTCTCATCAATGTTTCTATCTCTCTCTCCCTAAAATCAATAAAGAAAAAAATTAAAAATAAATAAATAAACTGAGTATAATTATTTTTACCATACACACACTCAATCATATCAAACATCATTAAAATAACTTTTATTAAAGTTTATTTTAGATATACACTGTATGCAATGTTAACTCTATTTTAGTAGGCTCCTGGAAAAGCATGGGAAAGTGGACATGATCGAGAAGAAAAATATGGCTATCGACAATTTCCCAGTTGCACAGTTCCAACTGATTACTAAAGAAGATGAAACTGCAACAATAGTCTTCATGAACACAGGGAAACAATGCATAGTGACAACAAAAACTTATATGTTACGGAGGTTTGGAGATGACCGAGAACAGAGGAGAGGGGAGAAGGAGAAAAAACAAAAAGAGTAAAAACAGGAGAGAAGATAGAGTGAGAGAACAGGGTGAGATCAATGAAACCAGACAAAAAATATGTCCAGAGATCATTTCTTATTTTTTGCAAAGTTCCTGACTCCTAAGATCAGAACTTTCTGTAGAACTATTACATTTTAAGAGTTTCTTATTGTTCCAACTTATCTTTCTCTAGTGTATGTGATGTGGCGAAGAAATAATAGAAGAACTCTTGTTCTGTGTCTTAGTCAAGTGCAAGCAGAAAGGGTAACTATGGGAGTACAGAGTGAGTGTGACTTCAGTAGAAGCAGAAAATTGAGACAGAAATGGTTTATTGCTTGTAAGCCCTAAAAGTCCTCAGTATCTTAAAAAGGACATTGAAGTTTTTACAGGACATTTTCTCAAAGGATTTGGAAATCACCACAATCTAAATTACATATAATTCCAAACTTATCTTTGAATGTGCCATTTATTTTTAATACCAGCCTTTTAATGTTCATCTTTGTATTTTTGCTTTTCTTGATTTCTTGAATTTTGTTTTACTTTTCCTGCACTTTGCTATATCACTTTTGGTCTTTAAAACTCAGTTTAAAAATGATAACTTTGATCGACCTCCCTGGATGAGGACATATTTTATGGAATATCAACTTTAAGCAATTCATGTTAAATTTTAGGTATAAGACATCTTGGCAGTTAGAAATGCAGGACAGGCTTGTAATAAAAATCAAGACAGAATATATTGAGTGGAAATATTTAACATAAAAGTGACAGTTAGAACTGCTCATGTGCAAAAGATCTCTAAGAAAGTAAGACCTTTAGGAAATATCAAGAGTAGAAAGTCAATATTAAAATAATAGTTTTGAAATAAGCACCTTTAAATCATAAAAAAATAAAAAATTCAGTGCAATCATATCTAGTATTTAATATATATTAAAGTTCTGTGCAAATTAGGAATATACATGTGGTAAGTAGAAAGAACCTACAAATATTCAGAAAATACCTTCCTCTACAGGGCTAGCTAACAAATATAATGTGTTATTTTTAATTGGGAGGTAATAACATTACCTTTATGTAATTTTATTGATTACCACATGAGAGAAAAATAACAACAATCATAATAGAAAATCTGGAACATTGCTATATGAAGGAAAAAAAACTATTATTTTTAATACCTTTGCAGAGATAAAGTTATTCAAATATTTTATAAATTCTTGGTTTTCAAAGTTATATCATATTTGTGGATTAAATAATGAAATTTAATTATAGAAATAATTCTATTTTAAGTAACTGATGCGAACATATAATCAGTGACTTCTATTCCCATTGTTTTATTACCATATTGGTTTTAATGTCATTTAAAAGTAATATCCATTTATATTTCAATCTTATCTTTTAAATTATTCTTTTTCATTTTTGTTTGTCAGAGAGTAATCATGCATATTATTTACAATCCATAGGCATACTAAGGAAATTGCAGAGAGCCCTGGTATGTGTTTAGGGCCTGGTACATGCTTTGTTAAATCTAACATTGTTATTTGCTCCACTTCTACAACTTGTAATTTTTATTTTTAATATATTACTTGTTAATTTCCATGAAATGAAATAAATCATTCCAATATATATGTCAATACTTTTAATCCCGAAAAGGCTATGATTGTTTTCTCCATTTTATGCAGCAATAACTTTATTGATTTCCAGAGAGTACATTACATTAGAAATCATTACATTTGTAGTAAAAGAAACTATGTTCTCCTAATGCAATTTTATAAAGAATAAATCTTCATTAATAAACACAATGTGCTATTTTATACTTTTTCTTTATTTCCAAATGTATAACATATAGTAAGGATATTACATAATGTACTTTGAAAAAAATATTAATTTTTTTGAAGTTCAATGTAAATACTCTTTCTCCAATGTTGTTAGCCATTTAAATAAGTAAAGTTATCAGTTATTCTAATGATTTTTATTACTAATGCAATAAATTATTATAATTTAATATTGCACTATAATGTAATTTAAATATAATCCTAGCTATAATTCAAATAAATAATAATAATATCAACAGGTAATATTCTATTTAACAATATAAAAACCATTGATAAATGTTAGTGTCATATAAATATACTATAATTAAATATGATAATAAAATAATTTAGATTAATATACTTCAAATATGTAATATAAATCCACTTATGATGTAGAATAATATGAAACAACACTTATTTTACATATGACAACTCAAACCAAGAAATATTTTTTAAATAAAATTGTTTTTTTCCTGTTAAGAAAATGAGCCAATCAATAAGAAATGTTAAGACACCATGCAAACTCCTTTCACTTTTAAGGTGATTTTTGGGCAATGATTTGTTATGTCATCACTATTGAACAGTTCCCTTTCAACACCTGTAAAACACCTCTATTGCACAAGCTTTTGCTCTAAGTATGATCCTAAGTCAATGGTTGTTTTAGATGGTGAAGAAGGGGTTTAAATAAAGAAAAAAAAAAAAAAATTAAAGATGCAATTATTATTGATGTTATATAATTGAACATTTGTATGTTATATATTTTTAAAATATAAATACATTTTTATTATTCTAAAGAATTAATATACATTAATTTTTTTTCTTTTTATTTATTTAATATTTTAAATTAAATTTCTTAGAATGACATTGGTTAATAAAATTATATAGTCATCAAGTGTACAATTTTATTATATATATTCCAATAATGTCATGGATGGTAAGTATGTAATAAATATGTATTTGTACTATGCATACTATATATATGTGTGCGTGTGTATAAATATATATATATGTTTTTTGTATCTTCACCCGAGGACATTATTTTTTAAAATTTATCTTCAGATAGAGCAGGAGGGAGAGATGGGGGGGAGAGAGAAAGATCAATGTGAGAGAGACACATTGCGTCGACTGGTTGCTACCTGGGCCGGGGACAAACTGCAACCGAGGTACATGCCCTTAGCGGAAACCGAACCCAGGACCCTCTGGCCTGCAGGCCAACACTCTAACCACTGAGACCAACTTTCCAGGGCTATACTATATATTTTTAATGTATTTCAATGTACAGAAAATCTGTATTTTGAGTCTCTGGATCTCTCATGAATCTACCCACCTGTGTAAGCAATAGTAGATTCTCAACAATACCGTTGTTGTTACTTATCATGCTATATTTCTATTAACAAAAATTGAACTAGGACTCATACTGAAAATGTTTTGAATTATTACAATATTTTATTGTTTCAGTGAAAATGACGATAATATTGAGCAATGCAATTGATAACATGGCATCATTTATATCATTTAACAGAAATGTATATGCCCTGTCTCCCTTGGAGTTATAATTCATAATAAACTGATAAGTATTTTCTTGGAAGTAAAATATCTAATTTATGAATTATGTTATTTAAGCTCTAAAATTCCTATAGTGATATATATGCTGATTGAGATATAAATATGTGCATTTATAATATTTAAACAAAGTATGTAGATTTCTACAACTAGGGTGAGCAATTCTTGTTATCTTAGCATAAATAATTGTTGTGATAAAAATACAGGTAGATATTGCTAGATATATAGATGTGATTTTCAATTTAAGTGGTACAACTTTCAATTATAAGAAATGAAATAAGAATGTGTATTGAAAATTTGTATCATGTATTTTTAAATAATCACAAAAAATGGAAAGGAGAAAGACAATGAGAGATGTTCAAGTTACTTTTGCTCCTTAAAATTATTAGTTTGCATGCTTAGAAAGGCTTTAACCTATGCTGGGTTGGTGTGGCTCAATGGATTGAGCATCATCCCATAGACTGAGAGGTCCCAGTTTAATTCCTGGTCAGGACAAATGCCCAGTTTTAGGCTCAATCCCCAGTAAGGAGCATGCAGGAGGCAGCCGATGGATATAACTCACATCAATGTTTCTATCTCTCTCGCTCTTCTTCTCTCTCCAAAAAAAATCAATAAAAACATTTTTTTTAAAAGGCTTTAACCTCTTTATAAAATATGAATTCAGACCCAACCTATGCCCAATCATAGAACACATGTAGTGAAATAAGGTCAAGAAGAAATCATTAAATATGATTAAGGTCACAGTTGAATGTTGCATAATCAGTTTGAGTATTGGATTGTGCTAATGCTCAGGATTGTTCTCTGTGTAATATATAGTTCACTGAAGGAAAAATAGCTCCTGTTAAGACAAATTCTTATAGTAAGCGTTTTTCTTTTTCTAGTCTTCCTACTGCAAACAATATTTTTAACTGTGGGTTTTACCAATGCTGATGCATAACTATGGCATCTATTTGAGCATTTTTAAACTGTCTAATCAAAGAAAGTTACCAAAGTAAGCACTGACCGTGGTTTGTGTGAAGAGGCGATCTACCAGGGTCCTTGCGCATCCCTGCACATTCTTGCCGCATGTGTCTGATGGCCAGGCTTCTCTTTCTCCTGGTACAGAGCAGTTTCTGTGGCTAGTCTCCCAGGAAACCAGTAGGTGTAGACAATTAGAATGTGACTTCCATGTTGTTGCTTGCTCACCAGGGGAAGGCAGACTTGGCTTATTTGTTGTCTGCTCCAACCTTGACTGCTTGGTCAAACACCAGTGAGCCTTTGACCCTGTGTTTCTCAGCTATTTCACAGCTGACTGTGAATGGGGCATTATTAAGGACCACTGAATCACTCCAAGAACATTGGGGCAGACTGACCAGTGATATGCGGATACTCTGACTACAGCAGAAGCTGTAGTAATTAAGTCCATAAGTAATTAAGTCCTTCATCTCTGATACAAATATTTCATGAATATCCAAGAATTGTGCCAGATTCATAGGTTAGTTTGTAAGTAGGGTAAAATCTCAAATCTTTCACAAGTCTTATTATCATTGAACTCTAGGTTACATTTTTATCACAATTTAATTTAAACACAAAATACAAATATATATCATTGTACAGTGCTGATTATAACATCAAATACCTTTTAAGAATATTTATTGATTTGATAGAGAAAGAGAGAGAAACAACGATTTGTCATTCCACTTATTTATGCACTCATTGGTTGCTTTTTTTATGTGTTCTGACCGGAGATAGAACCCACAACCTTGGTGTATTGGTATGATGCCCTAACCAACTGAAGTAACTGGCTGGGGCCTGTAAAATACCATTTTAATAATTTTTTATGGATAGCATTTCACCAGCCAGTGGTACAAGGTCTCAGGCTCAAAACTACCTTCGTCTGAGTGATGCGATATTCCTTATTATTACATTCTGCCTATCATCCTGTCTTTGAGCCTTATCTTTCCACATCTAGCCCTATGAAATTTTGCTTTCCTCCTAAATTTCTCAGACTTTTCACCTGCAAATGCTTAAAAGTTTATTTTTTCTATTCTGTATAATACTTCTCTCCAAATCAACTATTCTGTATAAGTTACTCTTTTAAAAAGATTTTTTTTCCCATTCATTTTAGATAGAGTGGAAGCGAGGGAATGAGAGAGAGCTAGAGAAACATCCATGTAAGATTTGTTGCCTCTCAAACAACTGGGGCCAGGGATCAAACTTGCAACTCAGGTACACACTCTCTGGTCCTGGGGGTGGAGTGTGGGGTGCTCTATTGCTGAGCCAAATCAGCCAGGGTTGCATAAGTTACTCTTAATGTCTTTAATACATACTCTAAAATGTATTTATTACTTTATTACTTGCTTATTTCTCCAGATTCCCTCTTTTGCATTTCCTCTTTTTCCTGGATCTGTGATTTCTGTTGAACTTATATGATCCATTTGGTTGTGTCCTCTCTTTCATGGTAGGCACTTTTCAGATTAGTCTGAAAAATTAGTCAAAGCTAACATTGAATCCATTATTTTGTAGGACCATGATAAGAGTAAACCCCTTCCACATAAGATCCAACATGGGGGGTTGCTTTTTCCAGGTACTAAAATATTAAAATGTAGTAATAATTGTATATAGCTTGTATATGGTTCTTACCATGTAACACAATTTTTTATTCTTATTGAATAATAACATAATCTTTATAATCTCTACATATTATTGAGTGACTTTTCCAAGATAGTGCAGGTAGTATCTGGACGAATTAGGATTTAAACTGGGGCAGACTGGCTTGAGTATTTACTCTTTTAGTTATTAAACTAAGTGCCTCTCATTTGAACAGTGAATAAATTCAAAGTTAAATTTCAAGGTCAGTACCACATTTTCTTATTACTTCTTTGGTAGCAGCATTCAAATGAATAGTTTAAAATCTGGTTCTATCTCCGTATTTCCCTAACATGACACCAACAAAGCACCATCAGCAATATTCTTCTGAGTCTATGTCTAAAATGTGTTTTCATTATTATCTCCTGTAGTAAAATATTTAAAAAAATATATTGCATTTAAAAATGAAGTAGAAAGGTATAGTGGAAAGACTTTGACATCTAATAGATGGGGGTTTCCTTAAGGACGATGGACCAGGTTTCATTCCTTGGGTTTTAGTTTCTCTCACTGAAAATTTGAGAAAATAACATGTTGTATATAGGGTTGTTGTGAACTGTAAATCATACTACTATTTATGTGCACAGTATAAGCACTTCAATAATACTATTTCTTTTCCTTCTTTGTGAAGTATATCATAGATTGTTTTCAATACCCAACATCTGTTCAGTTTCACACTGCTCCTTGGTGTATAAACTGAGAGAACATAGTACATATTTATAAAATTACCACAAAAATATTAAATTAAAGGCCAGATCCTTTATTCCAGAGAATTTCAAGGAGAATTCTTTACAAAGCAAACATTATTTTATGACAAGAGAAACTTTCTCTTTCATCTTCTATTTTTTTAAAGTATTGAGCAAGCTTCAGTAGGAGAAAGACATATATACCAGTAATAAATGTTCAATATTTAAAGTTAAATTAATGAAAGTAACTTGTTTTCCAAAAAAGTGAACAAACTTTTCAAGCAAAATATATAACTAAAGTAAAGAATATGCTCTTTATATTTTTATTAGTGTTTTATATAAATGTTTCATCTTCTTCTACTAAACAGTTTTCATGGTCCTCTAAAGGTCTTAAAACAAAAATTCATGTTGTCCTTTTAGCCTTGAAGTTTCTATTGAAATTAAGAACAATTAAATTGGATAATAGCATTATATTATTCTATAAAAATAGAATAATTTTAATCCATTGAGACTTCAGAAAACAGAGCCAAATTAAGGCTCTGTTACACTAGGTAAATTATGGGGTTACGAAGTATTCATCTACAGAATGAGATCACTATGCCCTCATGATGTAATTTCCCTCTCCCAAAATTTACAAAGTAACCTACCTGTCATCAATGTCTACCATATCTAGACAGTACTGGCTTGGAGAAAATAGGATTAGTGGAATTGAAAATAGCCTATGAAGTTAACTGAGTCCCATATAGCTAGCATATTTCAACCCAAAATAGAAAATGAATTTTCAATCAGTCACAGAATAAATGCTTTACTCCATCACGGAAACTGTTCTTAAAACCTTGACTCAACAGAGGGCGCCACGGCTCAGTGCGGCTGTCTCCTGCTTCCTTGCTGTCACTAGGTAAGAGGTAAAGACAATTAGCTTTGGATGTTTTCATGTATCCCTTGTCACAGACAGTGGGGGAGGAAAAAGTGCAGACATGTTCCCCCCAAATTTGAGAAAATTCCTTTTATTCTGACAAAATGTGGAGGAAGGGAGGAAGGGCTCAGGATCTTATGCCATTTTATAATATTGCGCTTCCATTTGGTGCCTTTAGCTGTACAGGAAAGTTGCAATAATACCTCTAGGTTTCCATGTTAAGATGCCAAAAAGCTCCATTTTTTTTATTGAGTCCCCACTGATGGACAGCTAGCTTCGACATCTCTCAAGAAAAAGCCACAAAGGGAGAAAAACACATTTTAAAAGCATATGAGAATAATATTATAAATTATTATTACATATTATATCCAATATTATAACTATTGCATAGTATCCATTAAATGTTGCATGTATCTGTTATACATTTTATATTTCATATAGAATATATACTATTTATTTAGTATATACAACATATTTTCTAGTGCATATAATATGCTATAAATTATAAATTTCATACTATATATACTAAACACTTGTACAAGCATTTTAATTATTTAATTCTTACAACAATCTTATGAGTTAGAAACTATGTATTATCCAAATCTTACAGATGACTATTGAAACAAGCTATGCAAAACATATTCTTCTTCTTTCTTATTCTTAAGAAAGCTTAAAGTTAAAAATGTGAGATAAGGCCTGGCCGGTGTGGCTCAGTGGATTGAGCACCGTCCCATGGACTGAGAGGTCCTGGTTTGATTCCTGGTCAGAGCACACGCCCAGGTAGTGGCGTGCAGGAGGCAGCCGATCAATGTTTCTCTCTCACATTGATTTTTCTATCTCTCTCTACCTTCTTTTATCTCTTAAAAAATCAATAAAAACATAGAAAATTAAATAAACAAACATCTGAGATAAGGACATCAAAATGGGAAATAGTATAAGATCATCTGTACGTTTTTGTGATATTAGTTGTGGCAGGAAGGAGGGCTCCAAGGTGGAGTGGCACGGGTGGTTAGTTTTACTGCCAATGCACCTTAACATTTCTGCTGCATGGAGGCACTCTTGTACCATAGGACAGAACTTTCTGGCTTTGCACTTGGTGTCCCCAGAGCTTTAAAGGTTACGACTGAGGTTTAAACCATAATTTGCAAAATTTGCAAATGACTCCTGGGTATACCTGAATTAATGACGTTGGTGATCAGAACCCGGCTCCACTCGATTGGGGTCACTATTTTAACTGTGTCCTAAACACAGAAACAAGCAAAATACCCCAAGTTCTTCTGGTTAAGAGAATTCTACCCGTCTTTCTCTTCCAGGCAGGTGGTAGGTTGCCTAGGGCCTGGACACGGGGACTTGGGCTGAGCTCTGGATGTGGTGGGATTCGGTGAGCCCAGCACGGCTCTGCGTGCCAGGAAGAAACAAAGCCGATAAAAAGACCAAACGGAATCCGTCAGAGGGGCCTGGGCGTAAATGCAGAAGCATAACTAATGAAAGAGGTCGGAAACCACTCACCTTAAGGAGTTTGTTGGGAAATTAAACCTTGTGAGCATCCCAAGGGGACTAAATCGGCAAGACTTTTTATCAGGTCTCCCTGGCTACTGGGGAGGAGGTAGCAGTTAACAGAGTTTATCCAGGTGAAACTGAATTAAAACTATGACTGAGAATTGAGAAAACGATTTATAACATTACCTTGCATATATCCTATACAAAAATTAATTGAAAAATTTTATTCTTTATATGAATTCATATGAGTTATAGATAACTGACATTTAATATTACACCAAGATACACTCTTATTTTTTTCACAAAAAGTTTTCTTATCAAAATTAATATGAAATACCAAATGTAATTTGCAAAAAAAAAAAAACAACCCACTAGAGCCCCGGCTGGTTTGGCTCAGCGGTAAGAGCATCAGCCTGCGGACCGGAGAGTCCTGGGTTCAATTCTGGCCAAGGGCACATACCTCGGCTGTAGTTCTTCCCGGCCCTGGTCGGGGTCACACGGGAGGCAACCAGTCCACGTGTCTCTCTCACATTGATGTTTGTCTCTGTCTCGTTCTCTCTCCCTCTCTTCCTCCCTCCTAATCTTTCTAAAGATAAATGGAAAAATGTCCTCAGGTGAGGATAAAAAAACCCCACTAGAATAAGATTCTTCTGTTCCTTATTTTGTCATCATTTGACTATGTGACCTTGAGTGGCCTAATGTGCCTCCATTAAAAATCTTTTTATACTATTCTAACTGTCAATACACCCAAGGATCTCTATCATATTTTCAATATCTGCTGTTTCTAAAGACAAAACACACCCACAAAATAGGTTTTTAATTGAAGTGAGGTTGTACTTCCTCTAAATGAAATACGAGAAAGGGTATTGTTCTTAAATGTTTGATACAGTGATTTCTCTTCATTGTTTTTATTCCTCCTGTAAGAACATGGCTTAACAACTGTGATACTTGATGAAAACTGATGATTTTTTTTTAGTCAAAAATAAATAACTTGGAGTGTTTGCTCAGAATTGCAACAGCTGCGTTTTGATGTTTACAACCACAGATGTTAGACGTTTCCAGATGGAAACACGGTTGTCACTCTTTAATTTCCTTGCGAAAAGAACCATGTAATGTTGGATAGTTAAATAGTTTTTCGTGATGCTAGTCATGAATGTCTAAAGTTTGGTTGAAATATACATGTAATGTTGCTTTCATCTGATTGTATATATTTAGTTCAACCATTTAAAATATTATTTCCATTTAATTTTATCCCGCATCAAATACTGACAAAAATGCTCACAATAGTGTTTCAATTCAAACACTTTAAATTTTAAAAAATCTTGAATATTACCTAATTATTATGACTAGGGACTCTTAAAATATTGTTAAATAATATGGTGAGAATTTAAAAAAAAATAAAAGAAATTTATGCTTCTGAGAGGTTATATCAATCTCTGACTAGGCTGTTATAACAAATGATAATAAACGTAATGCCTGTTGCACTTTTACTTTATGGCCAACACTGCTCAATACTTTATTGATAATATATTCCAAATCTAAACCTTGTAACTATTCTATGAAGAAGTTACTGTTACTATCTTCATTTTACAGGTGAATAATTGAGGCTTAGAGAGGTTATATAACTTGCCAAACTTCACCCAACCAAGCAGTGATAAAGTCACATTACAGATCCAGAGACCCAATACTGGACAAAAGTGTCTCTTTAACCTAGTCTGAGTGTCATGAGCATCAAAAGCTGATAATGTTCTAGGAAAAGCTTATTTAAGATTTGGAGTTAGCTGTATTTTGTAGTAAAGAAATTTTCAATAACAATGGACAAGTATTTGTGTATATTTGAACTCATGGGGATAGTCTAGGTAAACAGCACCCTCTAAATTTGCACCATTTCCAACCTACGCAGCTGAACGTGGCACTTTCGCAAGTAGAAATATCAGGATAAATGAGATCTTTGTGCTTACCTGAATCACTAAGAGAGAATAAAAAACAATCCCTTTTGTATTAAAGGGGAAAGACAGTGTAACAAAAGATGGGATAAAAGGAAAGGATAATTCAAGGAAGCATTAATATTATGAACAATACTCCTGAAGAGCATACTTTATTAACAACGAGTTACCAGACCTCAGACCTCCTGTAGGCTACACATATTACAGAATTCAAAAAGTAAAAAGAGAAAAGATAAGATGACAACATGGAAACTTTGATAACTTCTGCAAATATAAGGCCAGAAACTGGTGTTTCTTGTACATATTTAGGTGCACATGTGCACGTACCTGTGTGTATTTTCTTTTTCTCCCATTATTTCCATTTCTTATTCTGTTAAAAGAATACCAACCAACTTCCCAAAGTCAGGAGTTAAACATTCTTCAATAGCTACATTAATAGCTACAACCAGTAGGGAAGGTTTTACCTGACAGTCTCTGAAATTGTTAGTGTGACTCTTGTGTTACCAGCAATGTGTCCCTTATGTAGAAAGTCCTGGCCACCCTAGAGTATAACTAAAACAATCTGGAGAAAAATCAGAAGACTAATGTCGAGAGAATCCTGAAAACATTCCGCTTCCTGGTTGCACACAACCTGTTTCACTCTTGCCCTTCTGGGATATGTGGACCAATAAATCCCATTTTGAACTTGAACTAGTTTGAATTGACTTTCTGTCATGTATCACTAGAGAACAGTGACTATTACAGAGGACTTAATACAGCAGTTGGAAACGGTAATCACAACTCTACAAGTTTTCAAGTAAAATACATGGGTGTGTGAGTGTGTGTGTGTTCATCGCAAGCAGAGGGGGTAGGGATGCATTGTTACCAGCTTCAAGGCACAAAAAGCTGAGAAAACATGTAGTGCAGGGAACCAAAGACTATATGCAAATATATTGGAGCTGAAAAAGAAGCCATGCCAAGCCCCCATTGTTGCAGGAAAATCACAGACAGCTCAGGAAAAAGTAAAGGGGCCTGGTGCTCACAAAAATAACTTCCTGGCAGGTGAATGTTCCAACCCTCAGGCCACATGGTTGGGTGAAGCCCTTGGCAGTGGTGTCATGTAGTGGTGCTGCTAGATGTCAGTTATTTTACTTCAAAACTCTATTTTATGATTGCCAATTAAATCATATTCTATTATGATAATTGGATGAATAGGTGTTAATCAGTTTGCGTAAAGAAATCTACATACATCTTGATTACATATTTGTAAATTTGCAATTACTTTAATTACTATTATTTTATTACTATTATTACTATTATAGCCCACACCTTCAGCCCTAGATGAAAACTGGGATTTGGTTCCAGACCCAAGCAGAATAAAATAGCTGACTGCACAGGGAGCACAGCCCTGATATGAGTAAGCGATTTGCCCAGACAAGCAGACATGTAGTTGGGACAGATTTTCTTTATCCACGTCTTTCATGTGGAAACTAAAACAGTGGTAGGGCACATTACTTATGTATTACAAAGCCCTGAAACTATTCGAAACAATTGCTAATAAAGTTAGAGCCAACATTTCCAGAAGTCTCTCTAAATTATATTGCACCTAAAATGTTCTATAGAGGAGCAAGAGCAATTCTGAAACTATCCACCACGCTCAAGAGGCACCTGCTTGATAACTTAAAACTTTTTTTTTCACCCTGGCCGGTTTGGCTCAGCGGTTAGAGCGTCGGCCTGCAGTCCTGAGAGACCCGGGTTCGGTTCCCGCTAAGGGCATGTACCTCGGTTGCAGTTTGTCCCCAGCCCTGGTCGGTTGTGCGGGTGGCAGCCACTCGATGTGTCCCTTTCACATCGATGTTTCTCTCTCTCTCTCTCCTTCCCACTTTACCTGAACAAAAAATGGAAAAATGTCCTCGGGGGAGGATTAAAAAAAAAACAAACTTTTTTTTTTCAGTTTGGTGCTTATTATAGTGTAGTTCTGAAAAAGTTGTTCAGGGTTACAAAGCCTTATAATGATAGTACTACATATGAACGGTATTTCAGACTGAAGGATTGATGGGAATACAACATTCCAAGAATTAAAGGCTGACACATTTCCAGAACTGAACAAAGAAACGGCTGCTCATACTGAAGTCACACATGGGATCCTGAGCAGAAACACTGAGCCAGGCTAATGAAAAAACAAGGAAAATGTTAAAGCATAAAATTATAACACACATATAAGATATATTTTAAAATTATAATGCATATATAGAGCTAAGTAGATAATCTCATATATCTGGACAATTCTATACTCACATCCATCCACACATCTAGTTTTCAACTCTTTCTTTCTATTTTCTTAGTTCAACTTATCATCAGCTCTTGCCTCGTTTTCTACAGCTGATCTCCCTGCCTACATTCTTATTAACCATAAAACCAGTTTCTACTCTAGAACAAGAGTGATTAAGCAAATACACAAATATAACAGAACTCACTGCAGTGATCCTACATATCCTTAGAAAAAGAAGGTCCAAAATCTTTACATAGCTTGTTAAATCATCCATGCCTGTCCATACTCAGGTTCCTAATTATATTTCAGTTATACTTAAGTCCCATTGTTTCTTGATATCTAGTTTACTATTTTCAAATACTTTTGCCTTTGCCAGAGATACCTCACCCTCTACACACAGAGAGCTGACTCTCTCAGATATACCGATAACCAAGATGCCAAGGGCAGCCTTAGGAAGGGCTGTCTCTAATTGTTCTGATGCTACCATATGAACATCACTTCCATACATTCATGAAAAACATGGCAGTACCTGTGCCTTTGTCTGTCTATTTCTCTATTCTGAAGGTCTCTTGGAAAATGAGTTTTATCATATATATTCTTATACTTTTTAACATTCTGAGTGTTTAGTACATTCTACTACATGTTCAAAAATTATTTATTGCATGAATGAACAAAAATGAGCATATTATGTATGTTTATGCACCCATATCATACCTAATTTACTCAGTAGACATCTTGAAAAGTGTGATCTGAAAATGATCTAAATTAATGTTGTATCTGATACAGCAATATAAAAATATTCCAAATGATGAGAGAAAACTCATATGTTAAAACTTCTAATTTTCTGTTGATATGTATACTGCTATCATGTTACATATGGAAGACTTCATTAACATTTCTTAGTCTCAATTTATTGACATGCAAAATGTATATGCTGATAGATACTTCATTTATTATTTTGAAAATTAAATGTGAAACATATGTAAAAGTTGCTATCTTATGGGCTGCCAAATTCTAGGTGCAAATCAATAACATTCTCCTTTCTTGGTTGAAACGCATATAGTCTCCATCTGTCTCAGCTCAGAAAATTACAACTGTGAAGGAATGTGACGAAGTGATGTGGTAGCACGTTCCTACCAGATCTACAGCACCAGGCAGCTTCACTGACTCCTAAAATTGGACTTAGACAGTACTTTTTTATGTTTTATGTTAATTTCAAGGGAATGTAGAGTAATATATCAAGAATATTTAGCATAGAAAACCTTCAGTTTCCCCTAAAGAATTGTTTTTATTTGTGGTAAACACTCAAAGCTGCTCTCTCACCTTCCTGACCAAGGATCTTGGGAGACAGGAGTGGAGAATCCTGGTTAGGGTCACTAAGTGCCTGGCCACAGGGATCTATCCCAATTAATCTCAGCGAATCACAGTAAACTCTGCTCTGCCAGATACTCCCATTTTTCTTATAGCCAGGGGTGGCCATTTGATGACAAAGGGGAATCTTCAGGGTGTGTAGAGTCTTTGGTAGGAAAGTTTCTGCTTTCTGATAGCAGATATGTCGTGAGGATAACTAGGTTTTACTGCCGCCTTTGCTTCTCCTCTTTGAAGACAATTGAAAGATGTAATACCAGAAGGTAATTACAACGTTCATGTGATTATAAAATGATAGGACTGAGGATTTCCATAAATGCAAAGCGACTGTCTGATATCTTTACTACTTCATGGAACTGCTGCATCCAAACTAGAAAATACCTACCTGCAAACTTCACGTGAGTGAAGGGTAGCAATAATATGGCACCCGAAATATACCAATTTGATAGATTGTTTTGAGCTATAGGCACTTGAAAAACAGCAAGTATAGCCCTGGCCAGTTTGGCTCAGCGGTTAGAGCGTCGGCCTGCGGTCCGGAGAGACCCGGGTTCGGTTCCCGCTAAGGGCACGTACTTCGGTTGCAGTTTGTCCCCGGCCCTGGTTGGTCGTGCGGGTGCAGCCACTCGATGTGTCCCTTCACGTCGATGTTTCTCACTCTCTCTCCCTTCCTCTCTCTCCCTCCCATTCTATCTGTACAAAAAATGGAAAAATATCCTCGGGTGAGGATAAAAAAAAAATAAAAAAAAAATAATAGAAAAACAGCAAGTATAAGAAGTGGCTTTCTCTGAATGCCCCTTATCTGTGAAAAGATGAATACTTTCTCCTATGAGGCGTATACCTCTCCCCTTTCCTTATTAAGATGGTATTTAAGCCTGAATTCTAAGCCACCTTGAGGAGTTACTAATTTTTCGTTAGGTATCTCCCATTAATACAAAAAGTTTTACATGTTAATAAGTCTTATATTTTCTTTATTATTACATTTTTTATTACAGGGATTTTGGCTAAGAACTCAGAAATGGTAGGGGGGAAGTTATTTTTCTTCTATTACATGAGAAAAGCTTAAGTTTCTGTTAAGCAGTCTTTCTGTGACTTTAAAACCTTTCTACTTAAGGTAACATCCAAATACAGGAAACAATGAGGTAGAAGAGAAATGGGTATGAAACCAGTATTGCAGTACTTATCTGAAGAATGCAGAGGTAATATGGACTGTAAACTCTACGACCTCTTAAAAATATTCAGTGTGTATGAATTAAATTGGCATTCAAGTTCTGTTGTATGTTTTACCTTCTGTTTTTTTCTTCTACAGTGTTGACTTTTTTCACTGCTCTTAAAAACTGGATTCTTGGAGTATGGGGAACTAGAAGGCTTTAATAAAGCAATAATTATATCATGAAAACATTGTTCTTTATTTCAGTCATTTCATGTGCCGTTCAATTAATTTCCTGTGGATTATTTGTTGGCCTATTGACATGGAGTTTTCAAAGACACACATGATCTTAAAATAACTTTCAACCTCATTTTTCACATATGCAGGGCCTTCTAGTTTTTACAAAAGATACATTTTCAGGGAAGAAAGATACACTCTTCCATCCTAGTGGATAAACGACTTATAAATGTGCCCATCAGTTTAGCTGTGTTTAATTTGAGGAAATGATTTAATGGGATCTAAGCACTTGTCACAAGGCATAGCATGGGTTTTGTTTTTAAATGAGGTGGCCTGTCGGTTACCTTTCAAATAATTCCTAGGCAGCAGGTTACTCATAAGAAAAGCAATGCCTGGAGCAGGTGTCCGACTATGTGATAAAGTGACAGCCATGGCAAGAGAGTGAAAGATGGAAACTACTAAGCATTTTGGAGAATGATTCAAAAATATAAAGAAGAACAGATCATTCTGAAATATTAGTACTTCTGAAAATAGTTTAACAATGTATGAAACTGTTGCTTCTGCATAATTTCAACACCTTTTGAAGTAACACAATCAAAGGGGCACAGTTTTTCTGGATTAAACATATTTTATTGATTTTTATCTTCAAGGGAGTGAATGCTATTGAGGTTTCATTTGTACAAGTTTGAAATACTTGGTTTTAAGTTATATTTTGGCACTGTGAACTCCCAAGCATACATCAATCAAGTAATGTTTTATTTTATTTTTTCTTTTCTTTAGATTTTCTCTCTCTCTCTTTTTTTTAAATCAATAAAAGCAGTTTATAAATATGAGTACTACCAAAAAAAGTAGCCTACATTTTTTTGGCTTGCATCCTCAATGCTGAAAGTGAGCATGAATTTAAACAAAGCTAATTAACCCAAAGAAAAATGTGGACAAGCCAGATCTGATGTAATGACAGGATGAAGACCATAATGATGAGGAAGAAACTAATAGTCGCATGACTTGAGTTCTATTTCTGGCTACATATCACTCATATATACCTTGAATCCATTTCTAGATGCATCTAAAAATGCTACTTTTCCATATGTAAAATGGGAACAACATGATCATAATGGAACTATTTCTGGGCAATAAAAAGTGAAGAAAATGTTATTTCTTATATATATTTTAATAATTCTAGTTTTAAATTCTTTTCAATAAGACTCCTCTCTCCTTTAGCTGAAATTTCTTTAAATTTAAAATAACTTTCTACCTAGTAGGTTTATTTAAAACTTTGAGGTATTTCTCTAACTGGTCAAATCATATTTTAAAATGTCTATTCTATTTTGGCTTTCTAATATCCTCTGGCTGCTGTCTTTTCTTGGCCCTCACTCATTACCTTTCTCCCTTCTTTCCTTCTGCTTTTTAAATTTTAAGTCACTGAAATCCTTTGGAATTTATAAAATCTTTGTATCTTCTTCCCGATAAAACACTTTCATTCATCTGCATGCATTTCCCAAGTGCTCATGGACTCTCTGAGGCCTGCCCATGGAGACAAGAGAAATCACATTTTTTCCCTAGAAAAGTATAAAAATAGAAAGAGGTCCAAGACCAAAGGGAGGAAAAGGACCATCTGATTTCAGATTTTATTGTTCTCAATGGTTCTAATTTTATTGTTTCTCTTTTCCCCTGGGTCCCACAAGAACATTTTCCAGAGCAATTGAACTTAACAAAAATGAGAAAGAAAAAAAAAAAAAGAGAGAATCTTAGTTAAATTGTTACATTAGTAGACAAATTAGAAGATATATTAGAGTATGTAGCCAAACATGGTAAGGAGTGGTACTGTCAAACTATAAAAAAAAAAAAAGAGATCTGTCCCAGGAGAGAACAGCTGCAGGGATCACTGTGGTGATGCCACACCATGGGAAAAATAAGTGTCAATATAGACAGCAGTATCCTGGACATCAGACTGTTGTAACCCAGGAGATCGACCAAACTCAGACGCCGAGATGGGGTTTAATAAAAGGAGTTTATTGAGCTAAGTCCGCAGGCACCTGCAGTGTGTCCCACACAGGAGTAACTGCGGCCCCGGAGAGCTAAAATGGCTCCTTTTTATAGGATTTTGTAAGGGGGGTGCTACGTGTAAGCAAGCATGTTACAGAAGCGGAATTTAGCAGTTAGTTAATTACCCGTTACTCAGTTTCCCAGACATCTCAAAGGTCAAGATGTTTTCAATAGATTATCCCTGGCACCGACCCCAGGATTACTCAAGGGTTAGTTATTACCCAAGGGTTAGCGATTACTTAGGGATTAGTTAGTGAAGAATGTTCTTCAGTAAATGAGTAAACTGACAACCCCTTTGGTTGTCGTGAAGGCCTCTGGGAGTTTAGGTCAATGGCACTGAGTTATAACAAGACAATCCCTGGGGCTCAGCAATGTCAACCAAGACTTCAGAAGCCACCACTGTGTTTATTGTACAGTAGTCCCCCCATTATCCATGGAGTATCAATACATTTCAGGAACCCCAATGGACGCTTAAAACTACAGATAGTACCAGACCCTACATATAGTCTGTTTTTTCCTATATTTACACACCTATGATAAAGCTTAATTTATAAATTAAGCAGAATAAGGGACTAACAACAGTAACAAAATATACCAATTGTAACAATATACTATAATACGAGTTACATAAATGTGGTTTCTCTCTTTCAGTAAACCAGCATAAATTTCTTTTTCCTTCTTCACAATTTCATGATAGATTTGTTCTTACTGTTGATTTCAGCACCTGAGAATTTGATATATATGTTTTTCCTAATTAAGTCTAGAACACTTGCCTTTTCTCTGAAGCACTTTGCAGCTTCATTTTGGCATATCTGCATTGCCAGTATAATTACTCCTGGGTTTTGGTCACTTGAACCCAAGCAGCGCGATACCTCGCCAGTCCATCTGGTAGCCCACACTGTTACTAAGTTGCTTGCACTCGGGGTACGTGGGTATGCTGAGCAGAGACGATCGTGTGCAGATGGGATGGAGCAGGGCGGCATGAGGTTTCATTGTGCTACTCAGAATGGTGCACAATTTAAAACTCACGAATTTTCTATTTCGGAAATTTTCCATTTCGGAAATTTTCCATTTAATACTTTCAGACTGTGATTGACCCTGGGTAACCGACACCATGGAAGGCAAAATTATGAATAATAAGAATCTACAAAGATGATCAAAGAGTCCCTCTAGTATCCATTTCCAACCATACTATTACTCCTTAGGTTGGCATTGAAGGTCTGCTGTAAGTAACCTTAATATCTCCATTTTAATGAATTTCACTGTAAATCCACCGTGTGCAGGTAATGTTCATGCCCTGGAGACACACTGATGATCAAACAGACATACTTCCTGCAGGCTTTTGCAAATATCTCTGTAGCTCTTATTCTGGTATAATTATTATTCTATTTATCTGCTTTCTTCAGTAGATCATGAACTCCATGAGTTTCCAGACTTATTTGTTTTAAAGAAGTATGCCTATCATAATTGCTTGCATGTAGTATATATTCTATGGAAATTAAGTTACTTAGCTAAAAATCTCTTGACCTTGATTTAGAGAGCAAAGTAAGCCATCAGAATCTGCCACCCTGTTTCAGAATCTCCCCCCATTATGTGACTTAGTTCTCTGCATTCTTTTTTATTCTACACGTTACCTTAAGTATGTTTCTAATTATGCTCTAAAGCTACCCCCTCACTCATTGAAAATCGTATCTCAAATCCAGGCAGATGGTTTTGTCTTAAAGCAGTGCTCCAGTCTGGAAGCAGAGCACTCGGTGAGGACAGTTATGATGAGAGACTGGCGGCTGTCTCAGTGACTCTTCAGAGCCTGACCTTGTTCACTGGTCTTCCATCATGCCCTGCCAGTCATCTACACTCCGCCCATGAGAACTCTTCCAAGCCTGCACTTTTTCTTCATCAGAAGGCCTTGCGAGCACACAGATCCTTGGGAGACAGCCCCTGTTCCTTCCATGGGTGAGAGTTTGGAGGAGATGACAAACGACCCCATATTCCCTATTAGGGTTATTTCATTACATTAAACAAATGCCTGCTTAAAAAAACGATTTGTCACCAAGGCATAATTTAATCAATCTCATACAGGGTGAGGAGAAAACTAGGAATTAGAACAAGTGCTGAGAACATGAATCAATTTTTTTTTTCTCCATCGACATGCAAATGTGCTTCAAGCTATTTCTGTCTTCTTACCTAACTACTGTAGTTACTAAAAACCTATTTGTAGTCATTTGCATCCATTAGCAAAAGTAATTTATCACATTAAGACTTCTATGGTTATAAAATAATAATTTTTATATTTCTGGCTGGATTATTCTAAAATAATAGCAATTATATTATTTTCAAAAGTTATGTTTTCCAGTAGTGTTTTTTACATTGAAATTCTTAAATAAAAAGCATGCAAATAAAATAATTTGATTCACAAATTCTTAATTCAATTTTATTCATACTTAGCGAGTTCAAATTCTTTATGACTAAAATAAATCTGTATGATAAAATAATGGTGATATTTTTAACTAATGGATATATGAAATAGAGAACTAATATTTTAATTTTTATTATTAAACACATAAAGTCCACATATAGTTCTAAAACATATAACTGTCACAACATGTAACAGAACATTCAACAGCAAATCTTAAGATAGTACAACTAATTGGTCCACTGAAAATAACATGAAATGCATGTTCTCTAGAAATAACTATTTATGAATGAAGTACATATACAGCTACGGGGCACAACTTTCAGGAACAAGAGTTAATTTGAGAATTAAAAGAATAAAAAGTTTGTAATGTAAAATGAATGGTGTGCATGTTTAAATAAATTAGTCATATACTGAACAGATAAGGTCTGTCAACTGATTATCGTCATGGAACTATGGTGTCAGTGGTCTAGATTCACAGCCCAGAATATATTTCCAAAGCCTACTTCTGTAGTAAAACACCACATTTTGGGGTTTTTTTTGCCTCTCATAATGTATAATTTAATATTTTTTGTGAAGTTTTATAACACTTTTAAAGGTTTACAAAAATAATAATATTTTTAAATGGATAGTTGTTTTTTTTTTATCCTCACCCGAGGACATTTTTCCATTTTTTGTTCAGGTAGAGTGGGAGGGAGAGAGAGGAACAGAGAGAGAGAGAAACATCGATGTGAGAGGGACACATCGAGTGGCTGCCACCCGCACGACCGACCAGGGCTGGGGACAAACTGCAACCGAGGTACGCGCCCTTAGCGGGAACCGAACCCGGGTCTCTCAGGACCGCAGGCCGACGCTCTAACCGCTGAGCCAAACCGGCCAGGGCTAAATGGATAGTTTTTACAGAATTTGGATAAAGTAATTCCAGTTAGAACTGAGAAGGAAAATTGTATATTTCCTTAAAAGAAACACGTGATTATTTGCATTACAAAGTAAGAATCAATGCACTTTTTAATTTAGATGTGGCTTTTCTTGGGAGCCTTCCCTGCTGCTCAGACCAGGCCAGGTGCTACTTAAATATATGAAGATATTTTTTAAGCATTTTGTACTTGTTCTTTATAGAGTTTTTTACAATTGCAACTCATTGTTTAATTATTTGCTTTTTTTTTTTTTTTTTTTTTTGCTTTCACTGGTAACTATGGTTTACAATTTAGGACAGGGAGCAGGTTTCTTTCATTCATTGTTATATTTCTAAGATGTGCCGTGTGCCTAGTTCACAGAAAATACTCAACAAATATATTTAAATGAATGATTATTAAATGTTATATTTTAGCCAACATGCAGTAATGAACCCCCTCCAAGCCTTCAAGAGCTCCACATTAAGAAGAAAGGAGAGATGTATTCAGATTGATTAATCTATGGCTATGGATTAATCTATGTTGAGCTATGGATAAAGTTACTGTTACAATGTAGACATTTATCTTTCCTTCCACTGAGCTCCCATGCAAGCATGCTAAAATTCTGAAACAAATCAACAGAAAAAATATCCTAGAATGAGGATTAACAAAAAAATAGAATAAAAAACTATAGATACTGCCATCAGAGATATCACAGACATGATGATGAGAAATGTGGGAAAAGGAATAAAATTATTTAGTTTTAAAACTGACTTTTGGACCTCATCAAACATTCAAAGAACTGCCAAGCAAGCATATTTTTATAACTAACCATATCCAGAATTATACCAGGCAATATAGTTGGTAAATAAAATATTTTTAAAAGAAATTTATATAACACTTACATATAATTATTCTATTCAAAGAACAATAAAGATGTTTTAAATTCTGTATTTTAAGCTTTAATTCAAAAGGTATTCAGATTGAGTATTTTCTCTCAGTTTTTAGAGCTTCATATTAATGAAAAAACTTTATGCATATGCCTGTTGAAACAGAGGAAAGACAGGATAGAATTTTTAAAAATTAATGTGAGGTACGTTTTATAAATAAAGAAACTGAGATTCAAATCACTATTGAATTGCCCAATGTCACACAATTAATAACTATTAAGAGTGAAACCATCCTAATTTATTTTTTTCTATTATTACAAGATATATCTTCTCAAATAAACTCTCTAGAGGAAAAAATGGTAGCATTAATATATAGAATAGTGTTTACAAATTTGAAAATGTATTCATGTACTTCATACATTCAACCAATAAAATACTGCCTCACAGAAGTTATAGTCTAGTATTCCAAATAAAGTTGCATTTGTATTAAGATTACATGAATAAGTTCTAAACAGTAAACACTTGTAGAAACGTAATCTAGAATGCACATTTGAGTTTAAAAGAGGTAGCCAGGTCTCATGTGGTAAATATATTTTAAATCACATCTCTTGCCTTATGTAACAAAATAGAGAAACACATTTTATATTTAGGATGACCTATTTGCTGTTCTCATTTATAGGAAAAAGGCTTTCACAATTAGCTTTGCAGATACATTATGTAATAGACATTTGTCATAAAAATTTTTTTTTATTTCTGTTACTTTTAGTTTTCCTTCTGACTCTTTTCCTGAATAGATATATTATTATATATTTCACAACTAAAACTCATTATTTTGCCTTTCCCTTGAAATACATTTTTAATGAGTATGACTCCTTTCTAATCACTTAAAATATAGATGATCAATATATTTCACAAAGACCAAAAACAATTTTGCATAATATACATTTCTTAGAGTAAGCTATAACATATTTAGGGTAAATATATAAATGTATTCATTACAGGCTTTGCTTACGGGGGAGGAAGACAATTTTCTCTACCCTTCTAGGTTTCGTCTGGCTGGTGTAACAATCAAATCAACATTAGACAAATTAACAAAAGAAAATAAGCAAATTTAATTGCATATGTACATATGGGAACCCCACATGCATGAGAGAGTCAGAGACACCACATAAACGAGAGTTTCAGAGACAGACAGGGAAAATGAGGTTTCTATGACATTCTGAGCTAAAGATAAGGTCAAGCACTTGGGGCTTCGGGATGAAACAAAGAGCAGATATTCAGTACTTAGTAGTTTGCCATCTCATATTTAATAGGTCAAAAAAAGATTACCTCTGAAAATCTCCTATTATGAATAAGGTTCCTAAAATTAATTCTAAGTAGTTAAAGAAGTGGTGGGTGGATGGACAGAAGATTCTCTTGAACCAACATTGCCTTTAGCTAAAACTAATCTAAATACAGCAGAGGTCAGTTTTAGGGTGACTTCTTGTGAACCTCTACATGCTCATATTTTAGAATTCAAAAATTGATATATTCTGTTATCAAAAATTAAAATAAAACCCAGAAAATGCCTACTTTACCAGGAAAAACAAAATGCCTCCTGGATGAAAATAGGTATTAAAATTCTAAAAAATTGTGTTATTCTCACCAGTGCAGGCTGACTGAATTTTTTCACACTAGATTCACTAGGCGCAAGGTCATTTATAATGCTCTCCAGTAAGTATCCAAAGGGCAATTTTCTGATATCCTTTGATAGGTTTTAGTCTTTCTAACACAACTGACCCGCTGGAAGACAACTCCTTCTATCTGTATGTGAAAAGTGCTGAATGTTTCCTTTAGTAAGATTTAAATTGCTTTTAGCAGGTCAGGTCATCTCATTTAATGGTTTCACATTACTTTATTCAGCTTTCAATTCTTAGAAACACAAAAATGTTTCACTCCAATTCTCCTTTTCAATGGAATTCAATATCGTGTTTATGTGGTTTAAAAAAATTACTCTGATATATGTTTCTCCTCATATTCTTCACTGTCCCATACTGAATAAAATTTTAGAATTTTAGGTTTTAAACATGATTGATGATGTAGAAGGGAAATAGTTTTCTATCTCTCTGAGTTCTTGGCTGAGATCCCTGTAACAAAAAAGACTAACAAGGGAAAAACAAAAGTTTGTTAACATGTGTATCACATGTACATGGAGATACCCAGAGGAAAATGAGTAACTTGCCCAGGTGGCTTACATTTCGGGCTTAAATACCATCTTAACAGGGAAAGGGAGGTGGACATAGGTCTCTTAGGTGAGAATAGAGGTATCCCCCCTTTTCAAAATTTCACATTTAGCCACTTCACTTTTCTAAAAGACTACATTAGTACCCGTTTTCAATAACCAAAAGGATGCCGAAGAGGATTTTTGTTTTAATGAACAGAAGCAAAAGTAGCATTCAGCATTTGCTTTGCAGAGTCATTACAGAGGAGGCACGTGCCCGAGCAGCTGGAGCGGCACCAAGCGCTTTCCCGGGACTCCGCCCATCTCAGCATCAAGCTTTGAACTGTGCCTGTGAGCATCTGAACTTGACCTCCGTTAATTTTGTACATCCTCGAGCAAGATGTGTCTTGAGGTATCAGAAAAGCCTAAGGGAACTCACAAGAGTGTAACACTTATTGTACAACTGGACATAACTAAGTATTTTGATCGTGGTGAACAAAAGGAAAACGTTGTGCATGCATTGAATTCTGGGTCTATAAACACAAACCTTTTTTTCATATAAACTAATGGTATCTGTTTCTTCGCTTTACATCAATTCAACTTGTGAAAGGTTTCATAGGAACACTCTGCTTTTGGATAGTGGGGGGAAACCTGGAAATTATTTGCTGGACAGATGAATGGGCCCTTAGAAGAAGACATGGGCTATCATAGATAAAGTAGCCTTCTACTCTCCTCTTCAATAATGAGTTCATTTTCTCTGGATGATGTGTTAACCACAAACAAACAAACAAGCAAAAGTTTTAAGCTGTAAAAAATAAAATAAAATCATTTATTTGAGATTAACAAAGGGGAGAGGGGAGGATTGCGGTCCAGGAGGCACCGATTCGGGTTGCATTTTAAATCGTGCGTAGAACAGAAGAAAGAGATGCAGGGTTTACAAAGGCAAACAAACACCACAGGTGCGGATCTCATTTAGGTCCTTTGTGCAAATGAACTGTGCTGGCTAGGGTGACAGGGATTTTTACATCCATTACCCAAACAAAGAAGGCAAACATGACAAGTGCAGTTCCATTTTGGTCTTCTGTGTCTCTATGTAAATAAAGGGTGCTGGCTGGTGAAATGGACTGGCTCCTCTCAAGGGAATGGATATAGCCCTGGCCAGTTTGGCTCAGCGGTTAGAGCATCCGCCTGCGGTCCGGAGAGGCCCGGGTTCGGTTCCCGCTAAGGGCATGTACCTCGGTTGCAGTTTGTCCCCGGCCCTGGTTGGTCGTGCGGGTGGCAGCCACTCGATGTGTCCCTTTCACATCGATGTTTCCCTCTCTCTCTCTTCCTCTCTCTCCCTCCCACTCTGTCTGTAAAAAAAAAAAAAAAAAAAAAAAAAAGGGAATGGATATAGTGGTCTGGTTGCAGTGGTAAAGAGGATGTATAGTCTACAGATAGCAGTTGTTGATCCAGATGTTTATGGTTCGGCTATAAGCTGAGCTCATTAACAAGCAGGTCATTGACTTAGTAGCAACTCGGAGAACTGAGGCATAAGATTTCTATGGGCCCCACTTCCTCAGTGGCCCCCTGACTCTTAGCAATGCTTACTTATTCTATTTCGTTTTCTCCATTATCACACAAACCTAGTGGGGAGGGGACTTTTACAACTGAATTCATTTAGGCCGATAAGGAGAGTTTAGAGAAAACCAGTTACTCCCTACATTTGCTGTTTCCCAAGTGACTGTAGCTCAAAATAACCCATATAACTAAACGGCACATTTTGCATAGCACACTGTGAACTCTCACAGGCATGTAGAGGTATCATTTTGGGGTGGCATATTCTGCTACCCTTCAATGGCCAGACACTCTTATCTTTTTCCTACATGTTGTGATATCCCACAAAGATGCTTTGGAATTCAATCATTGCAATTTAATTAGAAGCATATTTTAACAATGATCAGGGAAGATTGTCTTGAATAACTTTTAAAGTTTGAATTTCGGAACCTCCTTCCACTACACAGACATTGATTCCTGTATTTTTACCTCTCCCACAGGGGCTTAGGGCATTTGAGCTAAATGCCTAACACTTTTGACTTTAAATACTGTTGAGTTTCATAGGGAATTCCTTTGGGGAAGTACCATAGGCCTGCCATAAAGCATGCCTCGATCTAGAGGCTCTCAACTTGAGCCTGCCTACATTAAAGACCATTTTCTGAAACCTCTCACTTTATGTATTGTTTGGACCTGGCCCCAAGCACTCTGTTTATTTTCCACTTCTTATATTTATTGTCAAAGTGCCTCTTATTTGTTATCACAAGACTATGGGACTTCTGATATTAAAATCATCTTTGCTATTTTATTAAGAAAAAGAAAATGAATAGGAATGTGATAATAATACAATATAATAATAAATGATCTTTCATAATTTTATGTAAACTGAATGTAACATTTAAAGCTTTTCTCAAATTTGAACACTTCTTCAATATTTTTTATATGAAAATTTTATCTGGTTTATATTAAAGAAAAATTAGCAAGCGTCTACTGCGTGTGTTCTGCAAAAAAGTCACCTATGCCCTGGCCAGTTTGGCTCAGCGATTAGAGCGTTGGCCTACAGACCAGAGAGTCCTGGGTTCGGTTCCCACTAAGGGCATATTTCTCCGTTATGGTTGGGGTCGTGTGGGTGGCAACCACTCGATGTGTCTCTCTCACATCAATGTTTCTCTCTCTCTCTTCCTCCCTCTCTCCCTCCCACTCTATCTGAAGATAAATGCAAAAATGTCCTCGAGTGAGGATTTCAAAAAAAAATAAAGTCACCCATATTTCATACCAAAGTGTAATTAAGAAATAAGTAGACTAAAATTCTATAATTGCAGCAGTGATTGAAATTTTTTGCTATTTCTGTTGCCTTAAAAATAGTTGGCTCTTTCATATATAAAGACTTAATTTTTTTAGAACAGTTTTATATCCACAGCAAAACTTAAAAAAAGGTAGAGATGTCCCATATACACCAGCCCCACACATTGTATAGCCTTCATCATTGTCAACATGCCCCATCATGATGGTGCATTTGTTATAATTGATGAACCTGCATTGGCATTTCATTATTGCCCAAAGTTTGTAGTCTACATTGTATCTCGTTGTATCTTCTGTGGGTTTGGACAAATGTGTAACAAATATCCATCATTATATATTTCTATTTTTTTAATCCTCACCAGAGGACATTTTTTTATTTTTTGTTCAGATATAGTGGGAGGGAGAGAGAGGAAGAGAGAGAGTGGGAAACATCAACATGAAAGGTACACTTCGAGTGGGGGCCACCTGCACGACCCAACCAGGACCGGGGACAAACTGCAACCGAGATACGTGCCCTTAGTGGGAACCAAACGGGGGCCTCTGTGTACTGCAGGCTGACGCTCTAACCACTGAGCCAAACTGGCCAGGGCCATCATTACATATTGTATGAAGCAATTTTACTGCCCTAAATATTCTCTGTGCTGCCTACTCATCCCTGCCTACACACTAACCCTTGGCGATCACTGATCTTTTTATTGTCTCCATACTTTTGCCTTTCTCAGAATGTCATACAATATATAGGTTTCTCAAATTGACCTCTTTCACTTAGTAATATGCATTTAAGATTCCTCCATGTTTTTTCATCGCGTGATGGCTCATTTCTTTTTAACATTGAATAATATTCCATTATCTGAGTGTACCACAATTTGTACATAAACCTACTGAAGGACATCTTGACTGCTTCCAAGTTTTGGAAGTTATGAATAAAGCCACTGTAAATATCTGTATGCAGGTTTTTGTGTGTATATAATTTTCCAACTCCCTTTGATAAATAGTAAGGAGCATGATTTCTGGTTCACATAATAAGAATACATTTAGTTTTATAAGAAGCCACTAAACTGATTTCCAAAGTGGCTGTACCAATTTGTACTCTCACCATAAAAATAATGTTTTTAAAATTTCACTCTTTATGTGAAAAACAATACCAAATAGGTCCTTAAAAAAAAAAGTGAAGTACTCTGATATGATAATATAGAAAATATGGTTGAGAAAGAAGATGACATGGACATAAAGTGTGTGTGCATATGGAAGTATCTAGGGCTGAGAAAGAAGACAGGGTATAAAGAGGATGAAGAAATGTCCAGAGAAGCAGGTAGAAAAGCAGATGTATCAGATAACGAGGGCGATGTGAAGCCAGTGGACGATTTTGAGCCAGGGCCACTCACACAATTTTCCTTACAAGAGAACAAAATATTCAGCAGGATACAATAAAGTTAATATCATCTTTGCAAAGAAGAAATGGTCATTTAATTTACTACAAAATTCATGAATTTAAATGTTGAAAAGCAAACATTTTCTTTGCACACAATAACCCTTAAGTGTTTGTTTCATATAGTCTCACATCACTGGAATTGTTTTCCGCTGTAACCTACAAACTGTGAAATCTGAAGCAGAGTACCAAGTTTGTTCCACTATGCTGTTCTCAGCTTTTCACGTACCTAGTTACTGGAGTACAGAAAATGCTCAACAGATATTTTAAATAAAAGAAGGAGGGAGTGATTTAGCCAGATATTCAGTCTATCGTATACCAGAACAACAGAAGGAGCGAATCTACTGTGAGGTAGACTGCCATCAAACTCTCTGCAAAATGACAAATTTCCCAAATTTTTTACCCTTTCATCCTGTGGCAGTAACTCTGGAGGGATGAGACCTTTAAACAGAAATGGCAACTTAAGAATCTTTTCCTACTTCTTAACATTCAAAAGGTCAACTTTATAATGAAGGATATGTACTATATCCCAAGAAGTTCTTTAAGCAAGTAGTTGATGCCAAAATGAGTGCAGTAAGCAGAATAGTTCATTTAATAATGGCTTCCAGGGAGTGTGCTAATAAAGCATTCCACTGGGAGGCAAAATCTAGGTAGAAACTGAAGTCACAAATAATATTGTTAGGCTTAGTGGCTGAGAAAGTAACTCTAAGCCAGAAACTTCAGTCTTTAGGAAATTTAAAGGAATGGCTCTTGAGACAGTAGATTACTTCATTAGTAATAATAGAAAGTAGAAAATTCTAATATTATAAAACTCTAAAGTTTTTAGGAGCAGAGAAGTTGAATATATTTGAATCAGTGGAATTATTCAGATAAACCAGTTTGTTCAGTCTCTCAATATAGATTTTTCTTACAAAAGTCCTTTGCTTTATGAAAAAGTTTATAAGCATATGACCTTTGCCTATTTCTTCTTTATCATTCCCCAGAGTCCCTTTAATTTATTCAGGATTCACTCTTTCCTTATCCTAGGGTTCACATGGACAACCGTGATGAGCACTATCTACAGATTGTCTTTCATTCAAATTTCACAACAGTGACCCAATTGGTTATTCTGTACATTTTTTGTTGCTCTTGTTAAGGAATAAACTTCCCGAAGTGTTTGTTACTTCAAGTATATTAATGGCGGAAAAAAATCAACATTTTAGATTATTTAAACACACTAATTTTACTCTCCCTCAATTTCTGCTTTTCCACCATTTTGCCTTATTTCTTATGTGTACCCTTTAAGAAGTCGAAAAACAACAGTAACAACAAATATCACTGCACACATTGAGTGCCTCGAGGTCTGGGAAAGAAGAGCATCCCTTTTAACTCTCTTCTTAGTTGAGAGACATAAAGGCTAAGGCCACTACTTTTTTGGCTGAAGAAATGTCTCCTGAGATCCATAATACTTGACAATAATAAATCCTGAAATTTAAATTTAAAACATTATGACTTTCATATGCCTCTCTTAGAATGTCTTTTTTTCCCTTTGCCATTTACCTCCTTATCATTTCTTAAAGTCCACTAATGACCTCTTCTCCTGTGGAGTCACATTAAAAGAAAATTATTTTCAAGAATAAAAATTTTCAGCATAGCAATAATGAGCTTTGTCATAAGAAGCAAGATGGAACACATCTTAACATTTATGCAATGCTGATTCTTCTAAAAATATCATGTACATTTTATATTTAACTCTCATCAGTGAAATGGAAAGAATTAACATTTCATATTTCAACTCATGTTCAAATTTTTAAATCACTTTTACACTGTGTCAGTAGAATCCTTTTCAAAGATATTTCAAAATATTAACTACTTTTGTCATATAAATGCTGGAGCATATTTAGAATCATATTTTTTATATCTATGTTGCCTAAATGGAAAAATGAACATTAATGATCTTAATATCACTAAAGTAATGCAGAATAAAGTCACAGTTATTTTTATTTAACTTATATTTTTATGTTAAATTATACCAGAGCTTCAAATTCTGATGGGGAAAATGCTTAAAATCATGTTAAACATGATGGGATGACTTATTTAAAATAGTTATTGCATGAATGATAGAGATGTTAAAAGTTTTCGCTGTGGCTGACACATTTGAAAATGCTGATTGTTTCTGTTTCAAAGCATGAAAATCTCTGCAACTTTGTATTATTTTAAAGATAATCTTTGATTTCATTAAAAATTACTTATATATTTTATACTAGTGAATTATTCTTTATTTCTGTCAGTATCCTTTGCTGCCTTTAAAACATTTGTCTTGTGTTTTAATAAACTGCAGTCTTGCCCTGGCCGGTTTGGTTCAGCGGTTAGAGCGTCGGCCTGCGGTCTGGAGAGACCCGGGTTCAGTTCCCGCTAAGGGCATGTACCTCGGTTGCGGTTTGTCCCCGGCCCTGGTTGGGTCGTGCGGGTGGCAACCACTCAATGTGTCCCTTTCATGTTGATGTTTCTCTCTCTCTCTCTCTCCCTCCCACTCTATCTGAATAAAATATAAAAAAAAAAATTTTAAAAAAATAAAAAATAAACTGCAGTCTTCCACTTTATAGACAACTAATTAATAATCAAATGAAATAATTTGAAAATTAATATAACATTTCAAATTTTACTTATTGACTGTTTCTGTATTTGATATTTCAGTTCACAATAAATTTTTTCAGTGTGCTGATACATGAACATTTAGTCAATATCTGATGACTCTTTTATCAAAGACCTTATGAAGTAAAAAAAAAAAAAAAAATTAAAAGCTTTTATATTGTAAGTGAACATACATTCATGGCAAATATAAGAATTCTCCCTTACAGGATTTTTCAGGATTGCTTCTTTGTTAAAAAGAAATCTAAGCTAGTATGACCCATTGTTTCCTAGGAGAATTTATCAACTATCATTATTATGAGACTTCCTAATCTAAAATGTTTCAACATAAACTTAAATATTGTTTTAGGTTACTAATATACTTTTGTAAATTTTGAAATAAAGAATATGAATCATATGATTTTTTTTCAATAGATGCACCAAAAGCATATAACAACATTCAACATTCTTTCATGATAAAAGCTCTCCAAACATTGTATATAGAAGGAAACCTCAACAAAATATAGGCCATTTATAACAAACCCACAATTACCATTATACTTAATGATAAAAAGCTGAAAGCATTTCTTTAAAATGAGAAACCTGAAAGGGGTGCCCATTCTCTCCACTTTGATACAGTATAGGACTGGAAGTCCTATCCAAAATGATTAAGCAAGAAAAAAAAAATTAGAGGCATCCAAATCAGAAAGGAAGAAGTAAAAACTTTCTGTTTGCAGATGACATGGTTTTACATAAAGAATGAACCAACAAATGATAGAACTAGTAAACAAATTCAGTAAAGTTGCAGGATACAAAATCAACATACAATAACCAACTACATTTCTATAAACTAACAACAAACTATCTGAAAAGAAGTAATCCCATTACAATAGCAACAGAATCAATAATATGCTTAGAAATAAATTTAACCATGGAAGTGAAATATCTATACACTGAAGATTATCGAACATTGATTAAAAAACTAAAGAATTTACAAAAAAATAGAAAGATATGACATGTTAGAGCAGTGATTATTCAGGTCCTCTGCCATTTTTCATTGGATTGTTTCTTTTTTTTTTTGGTGTTGGGTAGCATGGCTCTTTATAAATTTTGCATATTAACCCATTATAAGATGTATCATTGGCAAATATGTTCTCCCATTCTGTGGGTTGTTTTTTTCATTTCGTTGACGGTTTTCCTTGTTGTTCAAAAATGTTCAGGAAGAAGAAGGAGAAGGAGAAGGAGGAGGAGGAGGAGGAGGAGGAGGAGGAGGGGAAAGAGGAGGAGGAGGAGAAGAAGAAAAAGAAGGGAAACAGAGGAACAAAATGGCAATAAATAAGTACCTAGCAATAATCAATTTAAATGTAAATGGCTTAAATTATCTAATCAATATAGGGTAACTTAATGACTAAGAAAAAATAAACACCCATATATATGCAGTCTAAAAGAGACCCATCTTAGAACAGAAGATACACTTGGACTAAAACAAAGGTATGAGAAAAGATATTCTAAGCAAATGGAATTGAAAAAATCAAAATACAACTGGGTTTACAATACTTATATCTGACCAAATAAACTTTAAAACAAAGATTATTGTAAAGACAATGAAAGACAATGTTTAATGAGAAAGATAGCAATCCAACAAGAGGAAACATTTATGCACCCAACATAGGAGCACCTACATACGTAAAGCAAATCTTTATGGACCTAAAGTAAGATGACGACAGTAATACAGTCATAGTAGGAGATTTTAGCACCTTATTGACATCAATGGATAAATCTTCCAGACAGAAAATCAACAAGAAATGACACACTAGATCAGATGAATTTAATTAAAAACTTCAGAGCATCTCACACAAAAGCAGAAGAATATACATTCTTTTCAAGTACACATGGAACATTTTCTAGGATAGACCACATATTAGGACACAAAACAAGTCTGAAAAAATTTAGGAAGACTGAAGTCAGATCAAATATCTTCTTTGAACATACTAACATAAAATTAGAAATTAATCACATGAAAAATCTGAAAATCACACAAAAACATGGAGGCTAAATTACATATTACTAAACAATGCATAGGTTAATCAGATTTAGAAACCAAAAGATACTTTGAAACAAATGAAAATGAAAACACAACAACCCAAAATCTATGCAACACAGCAAAAGCAGTCCTAAGAGGAAATTTCATAGCATTACAGGCCTATCTTAAGAAAAAAGAAAAATCTCAAATAAACAATCTAACCTTACACTTAAAGAAACTAGAAAAAAACAAACAAAGCCCACAGTGAGTAGAAGAAAGAAAATAATAAGTTTAGAGCAGGAAAAAATAAAATAATCTATAAAATAATACAAAATAACAATGAAACCAAGAGCTGGTTCTTTGAAAAGATAAACAACACTGACAAACTCTTACTTAGACTCATCAAGAAAAAAAAGAGAAGATCCAAATAATTAAATCAGAAATGAAAAAGGAGAAGTAGTAGCTGATACCACAGAAATAAAAAGGATTGTGAGAAAATATTATTAACAACTATATGTCAAGAAATTGGACAATCTGCATAAATTTATAGAAACATTCAATCTTCCAAAATTGAAACAGAAAGAATCAGAGAATCTAGACAGATTACAACTAGTAAAATTGATGCAAAACAACAAAAACTTCTAACGAACAATGGTCCTGGACTGATGACTTCATAGGTAAATTTTACCAAACATTTAATGAAGAACTAACACCTATCTTTCTCAAAAGAGTCCAAAAAAATTCAAAAGACCAGCATTATTTTAATTCCAAAACTAGATAAAGACACTACAAAGAAAGAAAATCATACGTCAATATTCCTGATGAACACAGATGTTAAAATCTCCAACAAAATATTAACAGACCAGATCCAGCAATACATTAAAACGTTCATACACAATGATCAAGTGGGATTAATTCCAGAGATGTAAGGTCAATACAGTATCTGAAAATCAATAAACATGATACACTACATAAACAAAATGAAAAATAAAAAACAGATGATCATATCATTAAATGCAGAAAAGGCATTTGATAAAATCCAGCACCCATTTATGATAAAATCACTCAGCAAAGTAGGATTAGAGGAAACATATCTCAATATAATAGAGGTCATCATGACAAACCCACAGCTAACATCATACTCAAATGAAAAAACTAAAAGTATTTCTCTTTTGATCAGTAACAAGACAAGGATATCTACTTTCATGGTTCTTATTCAATGTAGTATGGAAAGTCTTAGCCACAGCAATCAGAGAAGAAGAAATAAAGCCAAGGTACCAGTGGTGTATTTCACAAAACTGGAACAAAAATTCCAAATATTTATATGGAACCACAGAAGACTCCAAATAGCCACAATAATCTTGAGAAAAAAGAACAAAGTTGGTGGAATCACACTACTGGATATTAATGTATATACACTTAACAGCTGATAACTTGATGTTTTATTTTGCTTTTTCTTTTCAGATTTAACCCGTTGGAATTTATAGTTATTCAAAGTGTTTATACATTTTCTGGGGACACCCTGTATATTACAAGGCCATAGTAACCAAAACAGCATGGCACTAGCATAATAGAACAGTAGAACAGAGTAGAGGGCCCAGAAATAAACCTACACCTTTATGGTCAATTAATATTTGACAAAGGAAGCAAAAAGACACAATGTGATAAAGACAGTCTATTCAATAAGTGGTGTTGGGAAAAACTGGACAAACATGCAAAAAAATTTAACTAGACCACTTTCTTATACCATAAACAAGAATAAACTAAAATTTGATTAAAGACTCAAATGTTAGTCACAAAATTGTAAAAATCCTAGAAGAAAACATAGGCAGTAAAATCTCGGCCATTTTTCATAGGAATATTTTTTCTGATGTATTGCCTTGGGCAAGGGAAACAAAAACAAAAAATGAACAAATGGGAATGTATCAAAGGTTTCACTTTTACAATACTTAGAAAGCTTCATTAACCTGAAAGACTCCATAAGGCACCACCTTAAATCTTTCTGTATTCTGAGAACAGTTTTGCATTCCAACCTTGACTTTTTCTTTACTTTATATCTGTATATTCTAGATCTGATATTTGTTGGTGCCATTAACTACTTTGAGAATTCTTGCTCTCTGGCCAAACTCTTAAACTCTCTGTATTGTAAATACATTCTGCTTGAAGACTGAACATTTCTTTAGAGATTCATCTTCAGTTTTCATATTTAATCACAGGCAATGAGAAGAATCCAGTAGGTACTTTCAACAGCCTGTCAAGAGTCAGTTTTCTCCCCAAGTCCATTAAATACCCTTCCTATTTTCCAACAAAGCATTGTTACTACAAACATTGTCTTTCTCCAACCTCTAGACCACTACACTCACTATCCTTCAAGTCCTTGCCACCTGTCTCCTCAAAGGCTTTCCAACTTCTGCCTGATATCTCATCCTGATTTAAGTTCCATGTGTTTTATGTTATTAAATTCTGCTGCAGTCATATAGCCATTGCTGCAAAACAAATTACTCCTTGGATATCTTTGTATTCCTCGATAACACTCAGAACTCAAAACATGGACCATGCTCACGGAATATAACCTATGAATATTTTGTGTTTGTGTGTGTGTGTATGTATACATATATATTCAATTTTTTCTTCATTTTTAAATGTTATTTAACTTTAATTTAAAATTTCTATACCATGTGGACATAGTGTAGTATTTTTAATACTGTATAGATTTTTTTATTTATTTATTTTTTTTATCCTCACCCGAGGACATTTTTCCATTTTTTGTTCAGGTAGAGTGGGGGGGAGAGAGAGGAACAGAGAGAGAGAGAGAGAAACATCGATGTGAAAGGGACACATCGAGTGGCTGCCACCCGCACAACCGACCAGGGCCGGGGACAAACTGCAACCGAGGTACGTGCCCTTAGCGGGAACCGAACCCGGGTCTCTCAGGACCGCAGGCCGACGCTCTAACCGCTGAGCCAAACCGGCCAGGGCCTGTATAGATTTTTAAATCAACTATTTTTATTTAATAAATGTGTGAAATGAGATAGTCACTTTATCTCTCTAAACTTCATCTGTAAAATAGTTGAAGTTGAACTGGATAGTAAATATCAAGTTTTTGTTTCATAGAAGATACTATAAAATGCTTATTCCTATCAGTGCTGTTACCAATATTAGATAAGTTGCATTGAGAACCTAGTTAACACATAGTAGATATTTTAATACATTAATTTTAATACATAATTCATTAAATGTATGTTAATACATTAGTTATATGTATGCAAAAATAATATTTCTCTCCATAACCTTGAGTTATTACATAATTATTCTTATTTTGTAGAGCTTATATTCTATAAAAAAAAGACACTCAAACCACATATCAAATTATATAACCTCATTCCTAAAAATCAATTAATAATTAATAAAGAAATCTGGCATCATAATTTTAAATTTTAGGAATTAATTAGTCAATTCAACACATTAAGTTGCAAAAGCATAAAATCTATATGCAATTTGGAATTTAATTAATATAAAATGAATTGAGAGAAGTAATGTCATAAGGCAATGTTTGACTTAGTTTATTAAAAAGATAATATAAAAATTAGAAATCTTGGAAATATGGTAATATGATTTGCATTGAAAGATGCAAATATCATTTGCTCACTAACAAAAACAAATAAAAATGTTTTACTATAAAATAAAAATTAATTGTTGTTGCTTATAGTGCATCAGAATTTATAATCCAAAAGTATATTCAAAGACTACAAATATCTAAAAATAATACTTATGGGAAAATTATTTAGGTAATGAGATATATACATGACTATAACTCCAAACAATAGATATAGATAATGTTTACGGAATGTTAATTTCCACTTATTTACTTCTTAAGTCAAAATATTAAAGTTATTTTTAACTTAAAGTTATGATTTAATCTTTGTTAAGTCATAATAGCTGTCAGAGCTTTGAGTTACTCTATATACAGAAAATCCTTAGTTAATAAAAGTTTAATACAATTCAAGCTTACCAAGTCTATTAAATCTCACAACCATAATGTATCAAAAGCACATGTCACTGTTAGATATTCAAAGGTAATCTGTAGGCATTCTACAATAATAACGAATGCAAATCTCTGTAGGCACACAACGTAATACAAAAATCAGGTAGAGCACATCATAAGCCAGGATGTCCAAAGTTTATCTTCACAGAGCAGCCTCACAGCAACTAAAATAATATCAAAAAATAAATTAAACTGACATAATGTCTAAGCATTTGCTTCTAAATGAGTGATAACAAGGAGCTTATCCAGATAAAATAGAAGTATGCTAAATGTGCACTCTTGGTCAATTTAAATAGTTGGCAACTTGTCTCTACTGTAATATTAGGCTGTGTTCAAAAATAAATTTGGTTGTTCATGTTTTAATATGCATTGACCATGACATAACAGAAATTTGATTAACTATACTAAATGTTATTAAGTAAATATAAAGTGTAATCTACTTGAACCATATAATGATTTTATCATTGATGAACATTTCTGAAAAATATTTATTCATTCATTTTTTAAGACATTAACATTCTTTAAGAGTAGAGAGCAGAGTGTTAATAAAATGAGTAAATTAATATTGGCCTTCTTAAATGTGTATTTTGATTTTAGAAAAGTTCTAGAAATTTCAAATATAACCTATGGCATAGTCATATAATGAATAGGATAATAAATTTGTATGACTGGATAATACATATATTAACTGAATACATAATTGAGATGGTAATGTACTGAATTATCTAATTTAAAGTTCTGGATATTTCATTATGTAGAAAGTTAATGGTAAAAGTCTTATGACAAAAATGAAGGGGGACTTAGCATGCCTTTTAACTAAATATAAAAAATGATAAAAATCTGTAGGATATATTCCTAGAAGTGTGATCACTGGGTCAAACAGCAGTTCCATTTTTAAATTTTTGAGGAAACTCCACAATGTTTTCCACAGTGGCTGCACCTGTCTGCATTCCCACCAGCAGTGTACTAGAGTCCCCTTTTCTCCACATCCTCACCAGCACTTGTTTGTTGATTTATTGATGGGGGCCATTCTGGCAGGTGTGAAGTGATACCTCATTGGAGTTTTAATTTGCATCTCTCTAATGATTAGAGACAGACATTGAGCATTTTTTCATATGCCTATTCGCCATCTGTATGTCCTCTTTGGAGAAGTGCCTATTTAGGTCCTCTGCCCATTTTTAATTAAATTATTTGTTTTCCTGGTGTTGAATTGTACAGGTTCTTTGCATATTTTAGAAATTAATCTCTTATCAGAGTAATATATGCACCCTTATGTTCATAGTGGTGCTATTTACAATAGCTAAGATCTGGAAACTGCCCAAGTACCCATCAGTAAATGAGTAGATAAAAGAACGGTGGTAGGTTTTACACAGTGGAATACACTGTGTTTATAAAATAGGAGCTCTTACCCTTTGTAACAGCATGGGTGAACCTGGAGATTATTATGCTAAGTGAAATAAGGCAGTTAAAGAGAGACAAATATCATATGATCTCATGATAAAAATAAACTGACAAACAAAATAGGCCCAGAGACATGGATTCATGGATCAGACTGAGGAGAGAGGGATGGGAAGAGAATAACCAAAGGACATACACATGCATATATGCATAGCCTATGAACACAGACAATAGTGTGGGGTGGGGACTGGGTGGAGGGGAACAAAAGTGGGGAAAATGGGGGACATTTGTAATATTGTCATTGACAAAAAAAAGTGTAAAAAAAATGAAAATTGCAGTATTGCTACTACAGCATATCCATCCTGCTAAAGAGATTATAGTTCATAATAACTGAATATGTGAATTCAATGTTTCTCAGTCTTGTTATAGAGAAGGGACTGAAACAGAAGTTATGAGTGAGGAAGGAAGGAAGGAAGGAAGGAAGGAAGGAAGGAAGGAAGGAAGGAAGGAAGGAAGGAAGGAAGGAAGGAAGGCGATGAGGAGAAAGAGGAGGAAGAAAGTAAAAAGAAACTTTATTATTGCAATGTAGCATTGTTTGAAAACAAGGCCTTTGAAAAAATACAAACCCTAATTTGAATTATAGGTCAACATTATACTATGTGACTTAACAAAGAAACAAACAAAAAATACTTCACTCGTGTAAAAAACTCAGAGGTGTTTGTGAGAATTTTAAAAGGTAAAAATAACTTTAACACTAACTCAACAAGTGGAAGCTATATAATAATGATGTTAATACAACTTTTATAACTAGAAAGTTGTGTTTCGGCAGTGAGAAATAGAGATAAAATCTTTGTTCTCAAAGACCGTATACTGTATGATTAGTTTCTTTGGTCTGCTGGAACAAAGTGCCATAATTTAGGTAGCTTAAAACAACAGAAATCTATTCTTTCACAGCTTTGGGGGACAGAGTATGAAATCAAGCTGTTGGCAGAGTCGATTCCTTTTGGGAGTCTCAGAGGGATACTGTGTTCCATTCCTCTTCCCTAGCTTCTAGTGGTTGGCAGCAGTCTTTATCAATGCCTTGGCCTATGGCAGTATAACTCCAGTCTCTGCCTCCTTCTTTACATAGCATTCTACCTGTGTCTTTTCTCCTTCTCTTATAAGGATATTGGAATAATGACCCACCCTGCTTCAGTGTAACCCAATCTTGACAACTAATTACGTCTGTAGTAATACTATTTCTAAGTTAAGTTCACACTCAATTGTTCCAAGAAGGATATACATTTTAGGGGGTGCTATGTACCACATAAAAACTCAGTAGTGGATGTAAAGAAATTATGCACAAAATATGTGAAATATATAGTATATTTGTTAATGCTAATTACTGTGAAGAGAATAAAGCAAGGAAGGTAAAGGGTTGTCATCTTAAATAGAGTGGTCAGTCAAATTACATTTTGGGAAAGCCATGCAGGACGTGGGTCATTCACCTGCAACATCAAAGCCCAATCAAACATAAACAGGACTTTGCAGCCAAGAAAATAAAAGTTTATTAATTCAGGAAATGGCACCACTCCTGGAGTCACAGGTGAGCTTATGCTCAAAGATCGGGCTCTCATTGGCTTCTAGGGGAGGGGTGATACAGGGGTCTAAGGAAATTAGGGTCACAGGGTTGTAGTCTTTATTGATTGATCTGCATTAGCGTAGGGGATAGTTACTCATTCCATCTGATTTAGATACTCGCCATGGCTCACTCTGTCTTGTTTTTCAAGGTGATGTTGGAGGAGTTTTCTAAGTCTGTAGCTGAAACACAACTTAAACCTAGATGTGATCTCTAGTTTGACTAAAACTCTCTGTGGTCGATAGGCCTGAAGCTTTGTTTCTAAGATTATTTGATGCTGACCAGAACTTCATTGTATTGAGAGCTTAATGGTTAAGGAAGAAGACATGAAAGGGAGAGGGAGGTACATAAGTTAGGGTGCTAGAAGACTAGTTTAAATCAAAAGGAAAGAGAGGAGAAAAGTTCATACTAAAGCAATACACTGTTGAACGGTTACAATCTGTTTTGTGAATCAATATAAAACCACATGATATATCAATTAATGAGTGTGGACACACTTCTCAGAAATCAGACTATTATTGCCATTTTCACAATTGCAAAACCCTAACTATCCTAGACTCTAATCATTTTGCCTCTGCAGTTCAATCACCTAAATCTTTGAAGGGGAAAATTGGTACTGAAAATTAGGCTTACTTCTCAATGTTCTGTTACCTTCAACATCTTGGTCAATCAAGGTAGTGGCTGCTCTGGTAAACTTAAACTGTAACTTTCATATCTCCATGGATGACCTAAACTATTTAGGCTCTGTTTCCCAGAAGCCTTATTTATCTAGGAATTCTCATCAGTCCCTTTCTCCATAGAAGAAATAGCAAATACCCAAGAGGAAGAGCACTGTGCAAAAAATTGTGCTGGGCTTAATGAGCTTCTGTTGTACTGGCATCCGGCTGCCTTGAAGCTGTCTGTTGTATTCAAATAGTGTGTTCTCCATTTAAAAGCTGCTTCAATGGTGGAAACTTTAGTCTTCTCTCACTTTCCTATTAAGTGAAAGCTGAAGTGCTAATGAACTTGGAAAAAATCCATTGTAATGGCTTTCTTATCATCCGATTCTCGGTCGTTGTTTTTTTAAATCTTTCCCCTAATCTTCATGAACATCTCACTGATAAAAAAAGTCACGAAAAAAATCCAACAATGTATCAATATATTTATTTCGTTAATCCTCACCTGAAGATATTTTTTCCATTGATTTTTAGAGAGAGTGGAAGTTTGGGAGAAAGGTGGGGAAAGAGAGAAATGAGAGAGATGAGAGAGAGAGATATAAGAGAGACACATCAATTGGTTGCCTTTCGCTAGCACCCAAACTTGGATGGGGAATCAAACCTGCAACCCAGGTATGTGCACTTGACCAGTAATCAGACTGTGTCCCTTCCGTGCTCATGCTGACTCTCTAACCATTGAACCACACCGGCCAGGACAAATTCAACAACATTTCATGATAAAAACACTCAGAAACCTAATAATAGAGAAAATTTACTCAGGATACCCCTGGTTTTACCGCTGTCACTGCAGTCGTGGTTCTTAGTCTTCTTTGCTTGATTCCCCTTTCTTTCCTAAAGTATAAATTTTGTATAGCTTAAGTCTCAGTCCTTAGACCTTTTCCATTTTCCATTTACACTCAGTTCCTAGGTGATATCCTTTACTTCCACGGTTCTAATAGTGTCTCTCCAGTGGTGACTTCCAAGTGTTAACCAAGAGCCCCAACCTCTTTCCTAGTTGCAGAATAACATATACACCAGAATACTTGATATCTACATTTAGAAAAGTTAAAAGTGTCAACCTAAAAGTAAAAGGTTGGAATGAGCTTGCCGGTGTGGCTCACTTGTTAAGCATCGACCCATGTACCAAGAAGTCGCCTGTTCGATTTCTGGCCTGGATACATGCCCAGGTTGTGGGCCCAATCCCCAGTTAGGGGCATGCAGGAGGCAGCCACTCGTTCTCTCTCATCGATGTTTCTCTCTCTCTCCTTTTCCCTTCCTCTCTCTCTAAACGCAATGAAGAAACAAATATTTAAAAAGAAAAGGTTGAAATGAGAGGCAATAAGTGTTAAAGAATTGCAATTTTGAAACACATATTCAGGCAGAAAACCAGTGTCCTCATTACCGAGTTAAGGGCAAGGGATTCTTAAGAGAAAAGGAAAGGAGTAAGTACATGAATAGAAGAAAGAAATTCCTGTTGGTGCTAACAGGCTGAGTTTCTCTTTAGCTGTAAATGGCTAGTTACTGATTCTGTCTTCAGATGGAGAGTCCATAATTATTAGTCCTTGTGGTCAGTATGTCTGCTCTCTTGTGGAATTTAGAAACAGTTGTTTGAAAGAAAATGTTGGTTTGGCCCAGTCCAAAAGTCTGGTGTAGATTAAACAGCCCAAATTTTTAAGGAGCAAGAATTATAAGATAGTTCCTCTGGAATATCCGCTCTGGCTCCATTTTAAAATGGCTCCACTTATGTCAACTTTCACAAAGGTTTATCACATTTAATATGTCCAAAGACTCTTGATTTCCACTACCTCCACCCCTGCCAGCAACACATATATTCATTTTGAAACATTTTCTATCTTAGTTATGACACTACTCATGGTACTGTTTGAAATCTCACTATTTCCTTACAACTTTCATACTCATATACAATTTATTTGTAACTCTTTTCAACTCTACTTTCAAAATGTGTCTGAAATATGACGGCATCACCTTTATCACAATCAGTATTGTCCACGTTGCAAGCCCAAGTCATCTGTCATCTTAACTACTGCCACAGCATTCTTGATAGTCTTTCTGTTTTACCCTTGTCTCCTACAATCTATACTCCTTACAAAAGCAAATTAATATGCTTTCACCTCTTGAATTAAAATTCTCATGACTTCCTACTATACTAAAAATAAAATTAAATTGTTCGCAATATCTACAAAGATTTACAAATCTAACTCTAATAATTTTCCAACTTTATTTTCCTCATGCAGTTATAAGCAAAATTTTATTAATGTTCTCAACTGCTCTGGTTTTTTATTTTCTCCCTTAGAACTTCTACATGTGCTGATCTCTCTGCCCCGAAGGCATGTTCACCAATTATTCATAGAGTTAACATTCTCATTTTACTCTGGTTTGGGTTCAAGTATTGTGACAAAAATGTGACAGGCACCTCTCACGGACACCAGAGAGGTGTCACTGGACAGTCCCCGGAATCAGAGGGAGTGGGCTTTCTCTAACCTTGATCCTTATCTTCTCATATAAAATAATTTATATGAGACTCTAGATAATATTTTTATTGTTTTATGTGAATTTATTAAAACAATGCAAGTCAATTTATTAAAATATTAAAGCTTGCACTTTTATTAACGAAACAAAGCAAGCAAACCTATACATCTGGCTTATGAAGGAGGGCTCTCAGCTCATCTGAAGAGCAAGTAGGGTTGGCGGTTTCTGCCTTTTATATCCTTCTGTTTGTACTTTTTTTTTTTTTTTTTAAAGTTCCTTTGCTAGATATCTTAGTATAGATTAACTCTAAAAGTCTCCCCTTTTCTTTATTATGGCTTTCCCACAATGTATGGGAGGTACCTGGCTCTTTTTGTTTATTCTTTTCTCCTCCTCCCTCTGTCTTAACAACTTCAGGATGATTTGCACTAAGTGGTCTCTGATTTCTCCTCCTCTTCTCCCCTTCTCTTCCCCTCCTCTCCTGCATCCTTCTGTGAGAAGGAGAGGTTTTTACCTTGTTACCAAGATAAAGCCCTGCTGCAAGCAGTTTGCCAGGCTTTTTGGCTTTTGTCTCATTTCCTGCCTTAGTTTCTCAATTCTTCCTGCCCTGATATCTTTCTCCTAGTAATATCACCTCTTCAATGATACCTAGCCTGAATAGCCACATAAAAGAAAAGTGACTCATCAATATTTATCCTCTTAACTGCTTCATTTATGATAATCCTTAACTTCCTGAAATTTTATTTTGTCTTTTCATTTGTTTATTGTACATCTTTCTCAATAAAATGTGCATTCTGCAAGGGGAGGGGATTCTCGTGACTCTACTGTCTCCATTATCTGCAAGAAATGCTGGCAAATATTGAACATGCAGGAGTATTTGCTCTGGTATACTGCAATTGGTATGTTTTAGTCTACCCAAAACATAAATAAAGGTAATAAAAGGATTTAGGCATCTATTATGTTTTAAAAAGCAGAACTCATAGCCTATATTAACTTCTCCAGTAATTAATACAAAATATTTTAATTAATTTTTCAACTGGAAAATTACATTAGCATGTTGGAGTATATATTTAGTCAAATTGAATTACTTTACGAACAATAAATAAAATCAATCTAATATTTTATTTAATAATAATAATGTTCAGAAGTATCACTCACTGATTCAATAACTATTTATTCAAAATTTCTCATCTTTAAACACTATTCTAGGTAAAGGGACTTAACAGGGATCACAGCATACAACAGTTTTCTCTATGGAAATTATGTAGTATTGGAAGAAGACAGACAAAAACCCAGTTAAAATGAGCATATCTGGTATAATACACTGTGATAAAAAAAACTAAGGAGAAAAATCAAACAAGGAAGGGAAATGAAGTATGCTGGCGGAATTGAGAGAGAAACTCAAGCGTACATCTGGGGAAAGACAATTCTTATGGATCCTTTACTGTAAGAGTCAATATGCTCAGTACTTTGGATGCATTATCTCATTTTATGTGATCTTCATTATAATTCTCTTAATATATACTACTTTTTATTTGAGCTTGTATGTGAGATAACTGAAGCTCCGTGAAATCTGATGACTGGTTCAAAGTCGCAGTTTCTGTGTGGCAGAGCAGAGTGGAATAGTAATCTGCCTGAATTCAATTCCCATGTGAGATCATATATATTTTTTTAATCTGTGCAATGTATAGTTGATAGATTACATAAAATAGATACTTTATGTGGAAAGCTCTTCTTTCATAGAACACAGAAAAATATTCACATATTGGTAAAAATGACTTTTTTATTTCAATAAAGAATCTTTCTTTACCAACTTCAGCTAAAGTCAGTTATAACAAGGATGCATATTGATAAATATGCAATAATAATACTAGTCAATGCTTATATTACACTTACTAAATAGCACTTTTCTAAATGTTGTACAGATATCTTCCGATATACATCTTCTAATGCATTGCAAGAATGTAATGTGATTTGCTGGACATCTTATGTTTGTTCATAGCCTGTCAAGTTCCCAGAATTGCAATATATATAGATAGTGATGAGCAGCAGCATGAGAGTTGGTTGATAGGTTTCGGAAAAGTCACTGTACCAACTGTCAGGCAAGGTTTCTGTTTTATACAAGTCTCATTATTAACTTTAAACAGACTGAATTACAGAATTAAATTAAAAAATGCAATGCAGCAGATTGGATGATTTTCTGAAAGTACCCTTTTCTGAATGCACCATTAGGGAGTATACACATCAGGTCTCCCTACTTATCTTCCAAGGAATGAAACTGATATTAGAGGAAATTGGAACTCATGGAGCTTGCTGGCTCTGAGCCACCTAACCTAATCAGCTTTGCTAGAATGGTAAATTATAATGACTATGAGTAGCAGAAGAAACTGAAATTAGCAAATTAATATATGATAAAGTGATTTTTCTCCTCTTTAAACAGAGGCAGAATGACTTTAAAAAATCTTGAAACGTTATTTCAGTATCAGACATTTGTCTTAGCGCTTGGCAGCAGTAAAAACATTTCCTTAAATGGTAATTGGATGTTTTCCCTTTTGCAACAATACAGTGACCAAAATACCTCTTGTTTGACCACTGCTGTGCTAAGAGATAACAGATAAACATTCCTGACAAAGCACTCACTTCAGAGTTAACTACACCAGATTCCACTCATTTGATCTCACATCTATGGCACTCCATGCTTAATGTTCAGTTCTTGAAAAATTTATCACAGTGTATTTTCAACATAGTTCATTTTTTCAAGAAAATATTAGACAAAAACCTATTAACATTCACATCATCCAATTCATTAGTCAGTTAGGATGCCATAACCAGCATATATTGCTGACAAGATTTACACTGTAATTGGATATGGTAGATTTCAAAATGTTTTATTTTGGATTTACTTAATTTTTTAATTTATTTTTATTTTTTTTGTAAGGGTCTTGTTAGCTACAGAAAGGAGGATTTTATTACCTAAGATAGACAGGTTTCTCACTGGAGTGTGAGGGCAGTGATTGTGGTTTTCTACAGGGAACCCTAGAGGACACTTCTGGAAGTTATTTGTGAACTATAATTTTTTTGCATCATTATTAATGTGGCTCAGTTACTTTTGCCTAATATTTCTGTACTATTTAGTTGGTTTTCTTATTATATCTTAATTAAAATTCCCATGATTGAGGTTTGTGTGTGTATGTGTGGCTGTATAGAGATTTTTTTAAAAGCAATCTTTTTCATAAATCACAAGCTAATCTCATAGCTATGGATCTAACCCATAAACTATGGAAGGTCAAGTTTACGTAAGAATGAAAGATGCAACAGAAATTATAACTAAGGGATACAGACCAGGTAATTGGTCTTAAGAGTTCAAATTGCCACTCAGTAAATTATTTAGAACCAAAACAGTCTTTTAAATTAATGATCCAAAGAATAACTCATCATAAAATAACAAATTAACTGATTCAACACTACTGGAAATATCCTTATATTATATATGATATAATATACATTAATGTGTTAAAATTATCATTGTGAGCTTTATATTAATATTGCAACTCCCTAAAGAAAGAATTATTAATATGCTCACTGTGTTGTTAGTTGAGATTTCCTCCAAGTAATTAAAGATTATTATATAATTTGAATAACATTACCACCAACCTCAGAAACTTCAAAACATTTTCAGTCCAGCCAATATTTCAGGAAAAAATGGAAAAGACAGCCTGAAGGGAATTCAGTAGGTTCTCCTAATCAAACCTATCTTTTATGTATCATGGTGTCTGAAAATTCTTACTCAACAATGTCTTTGTGTTCTAAAAACCTATACCTTTCCATTCCTAAAAGATGGTTATGGTCAATGTCTAACATATAACTTTTCATTCAAATGTCATGACTCACCCTGTATAGCCTGCTCTCCCTAAAATGCCTATCTGGAGCTCTGGATTGTATGCAACAGATACATGTTTGGATATTAAAAATAAGACAAAACTTCTTATTGACCTCTTAGTTCCACTGAAAAGAAAATTGTATCATTGATAAATGTCCTGATTATAAACACAAATATAACTTATCAATGATCAGTTTAGACATCACATTTTAACTGTTGTTGTTGCTGTTAAAAAATAAGATTGACCAATACATTATAAAACTTAAGATGAAAATAATACATAGAATCAAAAAACATTTATATATGCTTTAATTATAGGATTGACTGTACATAAGTATAGTTGTAAAATTGATCTGATTTTTCCATAACTATTTATAATGGCCACCCATTCCTCTTCTAGCTCTTTTATACTCTTTTTATTATTTGAATTTTTTCTTTTGTTTTTATTAAATTTACTGGGGTGACATTGGTTAATAAGATTATATAGGTTTTTAGTGTACATTTCTATGATACATGATCTTCACATTGCATTGTGTGCCCACCACCCAAAGTCAAACCTCCTTTGTAGATGTATGTATTGTAGAAGTTGAATTAACTCTACAAAGTCAGATAAAAACAAACAAGCAACCAAATACACAAATGGAAAGAGTTAAGTCTAGTGTTTACCAGATGTGTTTGATCAAGGGTATCTTTTTATGTGTGGATTTTAAAAAGGGGTTCTATGGAAAGTAATCTCACCGGATGATCTGATCATAAATTTCTAACTGGGGCAGGTCATGGTGGATAGTCACATCCCAGACATATAACTTCTTTGGTAAAAGGCGTATCTTTGCCTTAATCAAGCCCTTCCCATTGTTTCTGTGCATCTAACTTACCGCACATTTGAAGTATTCCCTTTCAGACTGCTCCTACTAAAGCATGACCACCCTCAAGAGAACACTTAATCTCAACTCTCCTGATTCACTCCCACCTTGCTTTAACCCACCTGCATGTAATCTTCCCTGTGGTCTCAATCTCAAAAGCATAAAAGAAGTTGTTACTCTCAGAAGCATTTATCTAAGTCTATTGAGATGTTGCTTCCAGGTATATCCTCTGTTTCACTCAAATAAATTTTTATAAAAATTCTCTATAGGTTTGAATGTTTTTACATTGACATATGGCGCTAATTTTTCATAATTCCATTATTACTTTTGCTTATTTTCAATAACTATAAATTAAATTCTTCATTAGACTTGACATTAAATTAACTTGAATTACACAAAGAAAACAATAATAAGGTCAAAGCTAGTGATATAATATTTTGTGATAATATTCACACTTACATCTTTTATTCCTCCAAATAACTCTATGCTCATTTTTTGAGGGCAAAGAACATGCTAGCATTTCTTTTACTGCTGTCAACATACTGATTCCTATTTTATCCTGAGAAGAGATAAGAGGAAGAATGTGAGAAGTTTGCAACCCATAATACCATAAACTTGAGTATCTCATAATAATTTATTACTCATGGTAATTTATTTATTTAAGACATTATGAAAATAGCCTCTTCTGAGGATTATTCTCTTCTGAAAATGCTTTTTTCCCCTAGAGCATTTACAATTCTCCATGTCTCCTTGTATTAATTTTATATTGCTGTTTGACAAATCATCAAAAACTTAACATCTGAAAACCAATATTTATCTCATGATACCTGTGAGTCACCAGTCTGAGTATGGCTTAGCTGGGTCTTTAGCAAGGTCACTCAGGACAGAATTCTCATCTGAAGGTTTAACTGGAGAGGGATACAATTCCAACTCACACAGGTTATTGGAGGTATTCATTTGTTTGCAGCTCAAGAATTCATGGCAGCTTGATTTTTCAAAGTTAGCAATGGAGAGAGAGAGAGAGAGAGAGAGAGAGAGAGAGAGAGAGAGAGAGAGAGAGAGAGCTGGTTAGCAAGAGGGTATTCTACATAATATAGCATAATTATAGTAGTGATATTTCCTCACCATTTATCTGCAATGTTATGTAATCTCAGGAGTGACATCCCATCACTTCAGCTACATTCTCCATTAGAGGACAGTCACAAATCCAAACTCTTCCCATATACAAAGGCGAAGATTACACGAGGGAGTACAAGTCAATTCCAAGAGGTCTCTCTGCAGCACCCAGGTGTCACCAAAGAGGATGTGCAAGGAACGAACAAGTGAGTCTCTTTGCCCTAACCCCCATTCCTGATTTGGGAAAACCAGAATTGTTTAGGCTCACTGAGACACAGTGCAAAGACATAAAAATTAATTGTCCTCTCTCCTTCCAGTATCCTGATAAAATGGTCTACATGTTCAAATTTTCACTTTTATCCTTAAAAGAAGGTAGTTCTCAAAAAGTTGAAGAGGGAAGTTGGAAGACAAAACAATATAATGCTTAAGAGCACATTCTTTGACTCTGAATCAGTCTCTTTGCCTGGAAAGTGGACACTAGCAATAACTTGTGTGTCAGTGAAATACTTGCTATACTGGTTACTGTGTTCTGACACTCAGCATTCCTTCCCACCACTGTATCCCACTCCTACCATATTGCAAAGACAGGAGTAAAAAGTTACATCCCCCGACTCCTTTTCCTCTAAAGTTTGAGATGTGATTTAGATTGTTTCAAGGAAATGAGCCCATGCTAGATTGGGACAGCGGAGGAAGGCAGAATCTATTTATCCCCAAATTGCAATGGAGGCTGACATAAGTTTGTACAACAGAAAGCCCTTGTGTAAGAACAAGCTTCATGGGTATAGGGCAGCCATGAAATCAGCAATGGTTTCCTGCAGATTTCTGAGCTCTGAGTGGTTGCAACACCAGTTTGTTGACTTCTGGATTGCAGCAGTAGCTGCGGTGGCAAATATGTGGAACCCAAGGACAGTGCACTACTTCAGATTCAGATCTTCTAACAAGTATAAGGCGTTTGAAATGCCTGTAGCAGTATTTTCCCCCCTGCATTAAAACTTGTATTGTCATGTTCAAAAAGTCTAGCCTAGCCTTCCATAAATTATCTGTCTTGCTTTCTCACTTCTTGGTTTATGAATAAAAATGAATGTAAGGTTTCTCTTCTTTTCCTTGTTCCATGCAACAAGCACTGAATTTCTTTTGAACTGAATATATGCACATTTAAGCATAACCTATCTTTGCTTATACATATCTTTGAATATAGCATAATTTACCACTTTTACTGTATCCCATGCATAGATTCATATTGTGTGGATGATTTCCATAAACAGCTGGCAAGAATTTTATAAACATGAGACTTAAGAAAAGTGATTATCTTGTGTATGTTGTCGGTGATTTAGTATTTTAAATAAAAGGCTCATTTTAAAAGGTGTCAAAAACAATGTCATAATAATTTTGGTGCCAGAGTAAGACCAAAAATGGTTGTAATGTCTAAAATTCTTTTCTGCAATGCAGTGTTTAGGAAATAAAACGCTACAACAGGAAGAGGTCTATTCAATTAGTTTTAATAAGAGTTGTCAGAAGAGAAATGATCATATAGCACTTTCAACTATACATAGATATATTGCAATACATTTAAATTTGCTGAAGAAAAATTACTTGTGCAAAGGAGAGTCTGAGTCAAACGACAAGGAGAAGAAAGCTGTAAGCATATAGCACCACTTATGTTATTAATCTGAATGACAGGGAGGAAAAAAAAGATAACAATAGATGCTGACAATGCATAGAGTGAGCCATGAATTAATTTGTTACGACAGTGACACCTTTCGAAGGACACTCTTTAGCCACAAGCAGTTGCTTTTTGCTCAGAATGTAAAATGCAAATTTAACACAACAATTTATTTAAAAAATAAATATGATCGTGTTGGAAATATTTCTTTTTCTATTATGTTTAGTAGTATATGTGACATTTTTGATAAAGAAACAATTTACAATTTTTTATTTTCTTACTGTTTTGGATTAAAAACATTTACTTATAGTAATCTCTAAAAAAAGGATGTAAATCTAAGAAAACCATGACTATACAATCTCTGAGCAGGTTTTTTGTGGTTTGCTTTTCGTTTTTTGAAAACATCTTTCCTTAAGAAATTACCCAAGGATGTGAAGGAAGAGTCTGTATTTAAAGAAAAGAATACAACTATGTACATAAACATAATGAATTTAGGAACAAATGTGTTCCAACCAAAATTAAAATGGTAACATAAATTGGGAAGCCAAAAATGGGTTCTACATCTCCATCATAAACAAAACTCTCCTAGGAGGTTTAGGTTGGCACAAATCATTTTCTGTTCTACACACCTACATATGTATAGGTGCAAATAGTGATATATTGATTCTTACTGAATATGAAATTATGTTATCTTATTTCATCATTTTAATTATTATGAAAGCAAGTTTATACAATTTTCCATTTCAAAAGTAAGTGTAGCCCCGTAGGGTTTGGCTCAGTGGTTGAAGCGTTAGCCTGTGGACCAGGGAGTTCTGGGTTCAGTTCCTGCTAGGGGCACATACCAAAAAAACAAAACAAAACAGTGTGGCCTTTAAAATATAATCATGCATTTGTTTATTTTTAATCATTTTATTAGTTATTTAATTTTTTCAGCACACAACAAAATTATTAAACAATTACAAAGTATAATACATCATAATAAATGTGAAACTTTTTAATATAAATGTGACATGGAAAAATATTAGGAAATTGCTAATGAAATAATCTAAGCCTTAGATTCATTACTTATAAAATGGGGATTATAATAATCTTACCTACCTTGCAGGGTACCTTTGAGGATTTAATAAGATAGTGTACGTAATGTATCATTTGGCACAGCCTATGTGCCCAATATATTAAAATTAATATTATAATGAACAATCTTCAAAACAAACACTGGAATCCCTTGGCATCCAAATGCATTAAATACACCTTGGCTTAGCTGCTTATTTGATGTCAAATTGATCTTCGCTAGAAATCATACTTATGTACCAGACAGTGCCTCCTCTAGCCCCTATTTCTCAAACGTATGAATAAAATAGAGGCATAGGCAATTTAAAAGTAGAAATTTACACTGCACCATAGCTATTATTGTTTGTTTCTTTTCCATTAATGTAGAATATTAATCCAAAACACTCAAAGCCTTGTTTTATGGCAGGGCTTTAGAAGAGAATATTGATGAACAAGAGAGCTTTAAAACAGGCTTAGATCCTGATCTTCGAAGTTTGATTCATCAGCCTGGCCTTAGAATCTTTCAGGTGTTTCAGGACCTTTCCATTATTATTGTTGATGCTTTTGCACTTGTGATTTTTATTTTATTCGTTTACTTATTTTATTTCTTAAAGCAACACTGAACTACTTTCTCTTATTCAAAAGCAAAGGTAATTAACTAATAGATTAGCTCTTATAGTCAACACAAATTTATTACATTTCATAAAATATATTGTGGTTTTTACTCTTGTGTAGGTTATAGTTTAAATTGGTGGAGAAGGGAGCTTCGTAAAAATAATTTTAACTGGAAGATTGTTACCAAAGGGCTCTACTCGATTTTATTGCATGATATAACCTAATATCTATGAAAGAAATTGGGGGAGCAGGGCATTTAGAAAAAAATATAAAAATAGGCTATGAGAAGAAAAATTATATTTAAAAAAAGATGGATAAAAATGTATGCCTAATTCTAGTCATTCAGTTGCCCAGATAAAAGTAGAGAATTTTATCATATTAAAAGAAAATTATAAAAAAGAATATGAACATGCATTTAGGAAAAGGATCAGTGATATGGAGACGTAAAGTCAGGAGTCATGTGAATTAGGAAGCATGAACACTAAAGTAAATTCATTATTTACATAAACCTTATTCAAATATGGCAAGTAAAACAGATTTGCCTACGTTGCCAACAAAATAGTATATAATTTTATGTGAAAAATTAAGTATCAATGTTTGCTGGTTTGATTTAAACATATAAATCTATATGAAACAAAATTAACATAAAAATTTTAAAGGCTACATTTTTCATATTACTATGAAATGAAGACAAATAAGTATTCAGAAATTCTTACAAATAAACCCAATAAATATCCAGGACTTTTTACATGCTAATTTTTTTAAAAGACGAATATAGTCAGAAGTATCTATATTACTTAAAGTCTGTAAGATATTTTAAATTAAAATGTAAGATGTATTTCTGGTGATATTGGTAAAAATAAATAAAAGCTGTGTTGTTAGTCACTATAAGATTGGTGGGGAAACATTCAGGGACCTAACTCCCAAAATATGAAACATATTCGACACTGATTTATGAAGGAGAAGAATCAAATGGATAACAGACTTCATTATATTATCTCTAGAGTTGATATATACATATAAATACACATAATATGAAAAATATGCTACATATATTTCATATATATAAAGAGAGAGATACTGAAGATGAAGTTACTTTGTTTATTCTATCTAGAAATAATATAAGGTAACTTTAACTTAATATGGAGGATATTGGAATGAATATCTAAGCATTTTATAATCTAGTTTTATGACTATTATAGAAGAAACCAGGACATTTTGATACCTAAATATTACTTTTACTGAGAAAAAATTTCCATTGTTGCTACATTCTATAGAAGTACATTTTTCTTCTCAAAAATATGAAAAACAAGTTGCTAATGGTAATTGCAAAAAGTGACCACAATGCAGAAGCAATAAGGCAACTGATTAATCAATAGTAGTAGGTAAAATAATTGAAAATTACTGTGTGAAAAACAAAATAGTGCATGAATCAGATGAATTAACTAAATATTCAATTAAAAAAATCAACAACTCACTTTTTTAAAATACAAAAGCTATTGACAGGGGTTTCGTAAACAGTAAAAACTAAATTGAAATTAAGCATTGGAAAATATATTGCAGTACTAGTAACCAAACATATGCAAAACAAAACCCTTTTTAAAGTTTGACAGTATGATAATAATTAGGAATATAGGAGTATAGTTAAGGCAGTATTTTGACAGACAACATAATACTGGTCAACCTTCACAGTGCATTGAAGAAAATCTGGAACAAAACTAAGTATGCAACAATAGGATACTGTTTACATAAAGAATATAATATTCATGTAATAGAATATTAATGTCAGCCTAAAAAAAGAATGAGATCAATCTAAATATAATAATGCATTTAACAGCAAGGTATATTTAAATGTTAAAAAGAGAAACAGGAAGAGGAATAGCTTATAATTCCAATGATGTGATTTCCATGCAAATTTTCTATTAGACAAAAAATGAGTGTTGACACTATAGATAAAATAATGGGTACACTATAATACCTGAACATTTAACTAAGAGAAGACAGAAAAATTGCTTATTTTATTTTAAAATTTACTTCTCAGACAAATCTGGTTCTAATGAAATCAACAAAGTTGTCTTAACAAAAAATATATACACCTTTCATTCCTACTCCACTGAAATGACCAATAATCTACTGGTGTGTCTTCACCTTATGTTTCTATAGGATCATACAAACATATACTCACAAAGATGTTGTTGCTTTGGCCATTGCTATTCTTTGTTTGGCACATTCTTACATCTTACTAAATCAAAAAAATAGAATGTCCTATAACTGATGATAGACTTGGGTATTTAGTTTCTGTTTCCTAGAGTGTGATCTTGATCTCAATAAAGATTATGCATATTAGTTAAGCAACACTTGTACATTTTAAACTAGAAGCACTTTACACAATGAGGATTCTACTTGTCTCAAATGATAATGCCACAAGAAAATAATTCTCTTTGACTTACACACATTTTAATAGGATAAACACCTTTGCAATTTAATGGGCGTTACCAGAAAACAAAAGAAAAACATAGCTTCTCTCTCTCTCTCTCTCTCTCTCTCTCTCTCTCTCTCTCACACACACACAAAGACTATTCTTAAAAAGTCTGTGCCAAGTTGTCAATATTATTTCTATACTTTAAATGTAGAGAGCACCACATTATATTGAGTAACAATATAATTGATTTAAAAAAGGAAGCAGATATGGATGAGTTAATCATTTTATCTAAAATAAACTAAAGGATAAAGGGAGATAAGATATAAAGTGCTGAGACAAAATTATTATAATACTTGTTTAATATATTGTCCATGATGGTGAAACCTATGAATACATGAAGTAATAAAATTATCAGAATAAGCAGTTTGCCAATATGCATCATAAACAATTTAAAAAATACATGAATGTTCTAATTTGTCAGTAACTTCTAAAATGTGTATGGTTTAAGAAAACTTTAATTTAATTTGAAAAATTTTAATAAAGCTGGAAATGTAGTGTCTAATATATGTGTTCTTAATGCCAAGTTGTACCTAGATTATATAAATAATGAAGCAGAATTCATTACTCCTATATTATTTCATTATTTTCCAAAGTCCTCTTTTTTTTTCAATGTTTTTTCATGTGGTAACATTATATAATGTAAGACAAATTATAGATCCTGGTTGTACAGTATATTCTCAAAAATATTGGCAAGGCTTAAAAAACATTTAAAAACTTTCTATTAAATTATTTTAGAGATGGTTATTAGTAGTTTTGGAACTTTGAATGTAATAAAGCGGTTGTCTTATGTTAGTTGTTATAAAGCTAAAATTTTGGCTTAGGTAAAATAAATAGTTGAATAAATGTGCATGTGTAGAGTGTGTGTGTGTGTGCGTGTGTGTGCTCTCTAGAACTTTATATTTGTTTCTGTTCAAAGAATAATTACTTTAATGTATTTCTTTTAATATTTAATAAAACATTAGCATTTTGTGTTTCTTTCAAAGCAGTTAACAGTAACATTTGGTAAAGGAATGGAGGTTACAAACTTGTCATTTGATCAAATGTGATCCATAGTACACCAAATAAATAGTAGGTGCTCCCTAGAGTCTGTGTTAATTGATTTAAAAATTAATCTCTCTGATGTTAGAACTACATATATAGAAATATACAGTTATTTAAAAATATAAACCTTATAAATGGTCATTTTAAATATATAACCATGTATACTCAACCCATATGAATCAATATCACTGTTTCCTTTGCCTAAATGTAATTTTATGTCCCTTCATCACCATGACCCTCTGAACAAGAATAATTGAAGATTTATTTCATAATATTCCCATTTTAATGGAGTGGTTTACAAATGCTAATAAGCTTTCATTTTCCAAACTTCACTAATTTCTATTCTATTATAATTCTTGGATAGTTTTGAGATGAATTATTAGACCTGATTTATTGATATTGTAAACAAAGATCAAAATTACTGTTTCTTTGAAGCTCTTTTTAAGTACACAAAGAAGTACAATTATTTCTAAATTGTTCATAGAATGTTGAACTTGAAAGGTGCTAATAATATAAAATGGTCTTTGTCAATATACCATCTTATTCATAAAGAACTTCAGCTTAGAATAAGTTCACAAAACTCATCCATGTCAAAACGAGAAACCGAACCCTGTAATATTTTATCTATTAAGTAAAGTTAGAGTCTTGCAGACTTTTTAGCAACATATTGTAGTTGAATTTAATTATAATCACTTAAAAGTAATAAAACATTATAAAATTATATAAAATATATGATTAGTACTCACATTGTAGGAACTATATAACAGCTATCTAACTTGACAATACTCAATTTATTTTATATTCTTAGAACTTAAAAAAAAAGAAAAACAAGACTAATACATTACTTTAAATCTATTTTAAGTAGATATTTTCCTCCCTTTGGGGGAGGGGGTGGTGGAAAACTGTGGATATTTTAAGTGGTGAGAATTTATTTAAAAGTTACATTCATATTGCATATTCATTCCATTCTGAGTATTTTATACCTCCAAATGCTAATAGTGAGCACATTTAATGGTTCTCCCAATGATGTGTTATTTCTGCCCAAAATATTTCTAAATGAATCATTCTTTTTAGGGTAAATGTCAATTGAATTAGAATAAAATATTAATTTTTAAATTAAATGTCCTTGAATTATTATAAAGGGATACACATAAAAATTATGTATTGCAAATTATTCTGATTTTGAACACATTCATTGTGTTATTTATTTTGTAAAATATCCATAAGCTTAAAGAATCCCAAATAACAATATATTTATTTTTATAATGAGGTTTTTGTTTAAATAGACATCTCAAAATTTATTCACTAATATTATTCAAATTAACTGTCACATTATTTAATATAGAGGCTAATTTTCCAGTTTTTCTTGTCCTACATTTTTCTTAATGAAAAACCATGTTCTCCATATAAAAATAGTTTGCATTATTTTACAGATATTATTTAATAATTGAAAAAATTGTATTCTTATTCTTTACAAAATCATATTTTTACAGTTTACCTATTACATGATATTTAATAAGTTACCAACCAACCTTAATTGAACTTTAGTTTTAATTTGGTAAAATGAAAGACATAATTATATATCTTTAGTACAGGCTGATTACAGTTCACTGTCTGTCTCTTTTATTTTTATTCATTTTGAGACCCACGTAATTGAAACATTTAATGTTAAAAATCTCAGTCTCTTGAGTTTCATTATGATAATGATCTTTGTTTCTACCCTCTCTTAATTTCAAAGTCCCATGGTCGCTACCTTCTTATTGTTCATTACTTCAAACCCTCCATAGCTTCAAACTGCAAATGTCTCATTCTTTATTTACCACCTCCTCCTCTTATACCTCAACTTTAACAATCCTTTCCCTTTCACTGGGTTCTTCAATCCACTGATCTTGCTGTTTTCACTCTCAATCAACTCTTGATGAGTTCTCTGAGCTTAAATCCCCTGAGAAATTATTGCGATAATTCTATTGCATAAACTCCAAATTCTTTGATATCATTCCATGTAAAGTCAAATTTTTCACAGAATCCATGCCTGCAACAACACTGATGAATGCCACTGAAGACATACTTGAAATATAGGATGACTATTCTACATGAACCTTTACTGTTCCCATGCCCTAATGCTATAGCTCCTAGCTTAACCTCTTCTGCTGGCATAACTACTTTTTTATTTTTATTTTTTTTACCAAAACTACCACCTTTCTTCCCTATTTCTCACCCTCAAATGGCAGCCTTAATTTTTTCCTCCACTGAGGATTTTACAGTAATCTGAATTCCCATGATTATATGAAATAAAGTTTCCTTCTATGAAGTGAGAGTTGAAAAATGTCTACAACCAGTTTCTTTACTAATCAATATTCTCTTGTGCATTTAGAAGTCATTGAATGATTTATCAGTGGAATAGTGGGGTTCTTTTGCAAACTATCTATAGTATTATTGCTTTTGTTTTTTAATTACTTCATTTTATTTTTGTTGTTATTTTGATTTAGATTTTTGATCATTTCCACTGTTCAATACTGTGGAGATATAGTGACTCAAAGGTAATTAAGAGTCCTGGCCGGTTTGGTTCCTTGGTTAGAGGGTTGGTCTGCAGATGGGGGATTCTGGGTTTGATTCCCACAAAGGGCACATATCTCTGCTGCAGTTTGTCCCCGGCTCCGGTTGGGGTTGTGCAGGTGGCCACCAATGTGTCTCTCTCAAGTGGATGTCCCTCTCTCTCTCTTTTTCTCTCTCTCTCCCACTCTATCTGAAGGTAAAATGCAAAAATATCCTAAGGGTGAGGATAAAAAAAAAAAGATAATTAAGATACCACTTCATATTCAAAATGTTTATTTTAACTAGAAGCTACTATGTCTCAAATATAATTTATTTTTAGTAGATTTGAGATGACTGATGTGTAAATATATACCGATGTTTCTATATGTGTGTGTTTATTGGGGAGGCAGGTGCATAATCTTTATCTATCTCTATATCTCTATATCTATCTATCATCTATCTATCTATCTATCATCTATCTATCTATCTATCTATCATCTATCATCTATCATTATCTCTATATAGTCTATCTATCTGGTCTTCTGTTCTAGAAAGGAATTGCGGCAAATGTTAAGAAAAAAACAGAAGGGAAGTTTGTTAGAAATACAAAGTATTTTAACCTTCATAGGTACATAATAGTGTAATAGGCTCTTGAAATTCCTTAGGGATTGACATCTGTTCCTGCCAAATGCCAATGGTTTCTGAAACATCAGGACCAATAGGGAATATAAATTAAAACTGTTCAAAGAATAGTTATCCTTATTGCCATTTACTAAGCATTTTACAGAATATTTAGTTGCTATTAAATCTGATAAGCAATGAGAAATTAGCAGTTGCTTTCTATCCACATCTGGTGATAGGTAAGGTCACAATGCAGTCTAGATGTCATTCACTGCTACATATTTCCTAGTGCCCATTTTGTCTGACACTGTAACTACTTCAATATGGCACAATACATACAAAAGAGAGAGAGAAATAACAAGAAAGTATTGCAGCCATGTGAATAAAGTAAAAACAATCTATTTTCAATCATGTAAACAAACATTTCCCAGGATCTTAAAATGTGAACACACTTACTCCCTCTCCCCAGTCTACCCTCCATTTAGCTTACATTACTTTATTGTTCCCTTAAGAATAAATCAGTGAAAGACAAAAAACAAAAGACAAAAGAAAGACTGTATACTCTGTGATTCTATCTGTATAAAATTATTAAAAAAAAAAACACAAAATAACTTCGGGAAATACAAATATGATCAATGATTGGAGATGGCTTTGTGGAGGGGTTATAATTCACAAAAAAAATTTAAAAATGTTTGTTTATTGGGGAGGCAGGTGCATAATCTCTATCTCTATATCTTTATATCGATCTATCTATCTATCTATCTATCATCTATCTATCATCTATCTATCTATCTATCTATCTATCTATCTATCTATCTACCTACCTATCTACCATTTATCATCTATCATTATCTCTATATAGTCTATCTGGTCTTCTGTTCTAGAAAGGAGTGCAAAAATTGGGGGATGGGTAAGAAGAGTGAAGGAATTAGGCAAAGGAAAAAAAGACACGGACAAGTGTATTGTGGTGATTTGCCAGAGGAAAGGGAGTGGGGAGAGGTAAAAGAAGGTAAAAGGGGGATAAATGGTGATGGAAAGAAACTTGTCTTGGGGTGGTGAACACACAATACAATATACAGATATGTATTGTAGAATTGTAGAATATGTATTGTAGAACTGTAAAATTTTATTAACTAATGTCACTCCAATAAACTCAATTAAAAAGTAAACACAATATATGCTCAGTGGTTGTCTGGGATAGTTTGAGGAGGGGTTCTACTGCAAAGGAATGGGATAAATTTGGGGGTGGGTAATGTATTCATTCACTATCCTGATTACTGTATTGATTAGTCATAAAATTATACATTTTTAATGGCCCATTTTATTGTATGCAATTATAACCCAATAAACATTAACTTTTTAAAAATTATCTGCCTTATTTAGTCTTTTTTAGGAAAAAAGATATGATCCTTGACAGGGAATGACTGTTGTAACAATAGCATGGAAACCTTATTTTCTTTTCCCAAATATCCCCTTTCTGAGCCTCCACTGAAATAGGGGTGTAAGAGTTAGTGTGCTTAGGAGCGCTTTGTGGAAATATTTCCTTCCTAATTAAAATAGAAAACAGAAAAGGTCCAAAGGAAAGTTTGCCTTAGATGCCTTTCTTTGTCTTCTTTCCTTGGAAACACTTGTATGAGGCATGAAGTTTGGAACTTAGTTTCTTGCATCCATAAGAAAAGTACTAAGGACAATAAGCAAATGCACTACAAGAAGTGTTGGGGAAGACTGACTGAGTCTTGCAGTATGGAATCAAGACTTATTCCCCATCTCCAGGCATGTCCAAATATAAATACTGCTGTCCTTACTTGAAAATGTGGGCACTAAGTGATTCACACAAGTTTCTTCACCTGGCCCAGGTGTAATGTGGTGATGGATTTCAAAATGTACAATAAGTAAAGATTGCTTACATATGTGTTACATAAATAACTTTGATGATCCATGCCATTCTCATGTCTACTGACATCTACACTTGTATTTTTACACGTTTATTTCACTTAAGTTTGATCTTAAGCTTTTTCCATGGTTTCCCCTCCCCTCTCCTATTCTTCATTATCATTCCCTTCTTTGACATTTAAAATGATCCTGATGTCTATTTTAGGAAGGGGGTTATGGGTAAAACAGACATTTTCACATGCTTCTCTCTTATTAGAATGTAAATATTATTCAGTGAGTTCAGCCAATATCCATGAATAAGTTTCAGAGTAACTTATTAACTTGTAAGTAGAGTATAATGAAATGTCAAAAACTACAGTCTTGACAGTTTTGAGAAGACACAAGATTTCTGAGTCAGAGACATATGCCTTTTAAATTCATGGCACAAGTGCAGAAGTATCCCATCGGATGATATGATGTGGGCCTTGATGAGTGCTGAACATGCTCTGTGTTTTCGTGAAAACTGAAGATCATCACTTAGCTCAGAAAACTGCTCTTTTATACAATAGGAGAGAAATAGTCAAGTCTGCTTTTTATACCAGAAGGAGACATTATTTCATCTCCTCAAGACTGATCCCTGCAAAATAACAACCTGAAAAATGGCCCAGGTAAAGAGAAATCAGGGTCTTGTATTTTGTGTGCCCAGCAAGAATGCACAGGAGCACAAACAGCCCTTAAAGACGTTTCTTACCTGATAAAAGTAGGTCTCTCCTGTATCTCATTGGTCTACATTAGGTCACATACCTTACTCTAACTTACAGACTTAGATCAGTCATAAGTCATACAATGGAGCACCACATTGCTGTCTAAAAAATACTGTGGTTCCACTAGCAAAGAAGTTGAAAAAAAGTAACTACAAATGTCCCAGCTCATTCATAGGATGAGAAGGTTTTAGGTTTTTCGTTGCTGTTGTTGTTGTTATTCAGTTAGAAAGTTATTAATTTAAAGGAAGTATATTTTTATTAAAATATATGCATGTATAAAATATAAATATTCATCAGTGGGCTTGCAGTTGGAGTCAATTTACTTAATCAGATGATTTTCCTCTTAAATTCTAGCCTTGACCATTTATAATGAGAACGACTTATTGACTGAGGAGGAAAAATGAGAAGGGAACTTGAAGGAGGACTGATTTGGTCGAGGGCAAAAATGGAAGGGAGAGAAATGAGCGATAAAAGAAAATGCTAGATAAAGGGCACAAGAGAAAGAAGAACAGATGATTTCAACTACCTTACGACACAGACAAGGGCAATTTTATCATGTAATACTATTGTAATCTATATTTAATTCCTAATAGGAGCCACTTAAAGGGTTTTTAGCTATATACTCATTTATGTGATCTTTTAAAAGAGCAATATTAAAAAGAATATTGAAAAAGTAAAAAGATATAATTGAAAATTAACATATTAAAACCTTTAGGATATGGTTTAATAAACCATAAGAAGGAGGACATTACTGAGAGAAAAATTCCAAGTGGTATATTCATGTAAGCATAAAAACTGGTATCCAGATGACTGCTTCTGGAGAAAAATAAGGCAAAGCCAATTGTTTATATAATGTCAACCTGAGGCACAGAATGATCACTTTTTTTTATGTATGTTGTGGTTCATGATGATATGTTTTGTGATAATTGATTTTACTGATTTGGGCATTCAGGTGATTTATGGTGGAGTCTTGGCATTACTTTATTCAATTTTGATACTGATTACTTTATTCAATTAACAAGTGCAGCATTCAAATTGAAAAGGTCATAGTTATCAGGCACCCGGATCCCTTAAGGTTGAGTCAGCTGGGTCTCCCACCAGGTAAGCCACCTAACTGATGATAGAAATCAGTAATAGGCAAAATAAGAGACACTGAGCATCAGTTGTAGCCTCTGGTTTGTTTATAGTGACTGTCCTCATGTAAGTTTCTTCAAGAAAAGACAGCAATAATTCTGAAGGCAGTCCTCTTGGACTTTTATAAGGGATACAGAGTAAAGCAGTAAGAGGAGTGGATTATAAATCATGTTGCATGCAGCATGCTATTAAGATCCACTCCTGAAGACTGAAGGACTTCCACCAGCTGCTGGGAGCAATGCCAGATGAGAGCTCAGCTGAGATGATCTCCAGGAATTGCCTTTGGCTGAAGAGAGCCTCCTTATGTAAATTTACCCTGTGGCCCTGGGACAGTGCACATTCAAAGACTGGATGCTTTGCCTGAAGGCAGGACAGTTCTGAAGGGCAATTCTAGCTCCAGAGCACACCATGGGATTAACTGGCTGGCGCCTCTGCTGTGACCGCATTGCAGTTCAAGTCTTCCCTCTGAGCAATTCTAGGTCCTTCACACTCCAGTGAGCTGCAGGCATGCAAACTTCCCTCCCAGACAACTCACTTTATTGAAGATTAAATTAGATGATTTGATTCGTTTTATTCAGAAGTCCTATTACATATAATCATTATTTGTAGTTTATTACTATAGTATTAGATTATCATCTGAAAAATGCTGTAATATGGAAAAGATATCAGAGACTTTATCTTTTATGGTTTAGGACTGATACTAATTCTACAGCATTTTTTCTGTATTTCTATTTACATAATTATTGGATTACTTGCCTTTGGGGACTTAGTATACTTTATTTCAACTTCTGTTCCGCTACTAAGTTTAAATTTTAATTATAATTCCAATGGGTAAATGAAGTGGGTTGCATGAAAGCAAAGATTGCTGTATACTATATTTATTATAACTTTTATTCTGACCAGAAATAGATAAGATGAAATATCCTTGACTTTAAGTTGATCACTTAATCACTCTTCCAAGGGTTCATATGATGGTATGCTATGGATAGAGAGCAAAGAATTCTTTCTTTTTAATTTTATTTTTGTTACAGATGTTTCTCCTTTTTTACCCCATTGGAACCCCCCTACCCATCCTCCAGCCCCATCACCAACGTTGATGTCCATGTCCATGGGTTATGCGTACATGTATATAAGTTCTGTGGTTTATCTCTTCCAACTCCCCCACCCCCTCTTCTGAGGGTTGTCAGTCTGTACCCTACTTCCACTTTTCTGGGTCTACCGTATTCCTCAGACTGTTGTGTTCATTATATTCCATATATAAGTGAGATCATGTGGTATTTGTCTTTTTCTGCTTGGCTTCTTTCACTTAGGATGATACTTTCCAGGTCCCTCCATGTCGTCTCAAAGGATAAGAGATCTTTCTTTCTTACCGCTGCATAGTACTCCATTGTGTATATGTACCACTGCTTTTTCATCCATTCATTTACTGATAGACACTTGGGCTGTTTCCAGATCATAGCTATTGTAAATAGTGCTGCTACAAACATGGGGGTACATATATTCTTTCTGATTGGTGTTTCAGGCTTCTTAGGGTATATTCCTAAAAGCGGGATAACTGGGTCAAACGGAAGTTCAATTTTTAATTTTTTGAGGTAACACCATATTGTTTTCCATAGTGGCTGTACCAGTCTGCATTCCCACCAGCAGTGTACTAGAGTCCCCTTATCTCCACACCCTCACCAACACTTCTTGTTTGATGATTTGTTGATGGTGGCCATTCTGACAGGTGTGAGGTGATACCTCATTATTGTTTTAATTTGCATCTCTGATGATTAGTGATGTTAAGCATTTCTTCATTTGTCTCTTGGCCATTTGTATGTCCTGTTTGGAGAGGTCTCTATTCAGCTCCTCTGCCCATTTTTTAATTGGGTTCTTTGTCTTCCTTTTGTTGAGTTGTATAAGTACTCTATATATTTTGGAAATTAACTCCTTATCTGATGTATCATTGGCAATGATGTGGTCCCATGCAGTGGGTTGCCTTTCCATTTTAATGATTGTTTCTTTTGATGTGAAGAAGCTTTTTAGTTTGATGTAGTCTCATGTGTTAATTTTTCCTTTGTTTCTGTTAACTTAGGTGATGTATCAGTGAAAATTCTGCTGTGTACGATGTCCAAAATTTTGATGCCAACATTTTCTTTCAGAATTTTTATGGATTCACAAGTCACATTTAAGTCTTTTATCCATTTAGAGTTTATTTTTGTGTATGGTGTAAGTTGATGGATAGTTTCATTTTTTTGCATGTAGCTGTCCAATTTTCCCAACACCATTTATTAAAGAGGCTGTCTTTACTCCACTGTATGCTCTTGCCACCTTTGTCAAATATTAATTAAGCATATTCCCTTGGGTCCATTTCCGGGTTCTCTGTTCTGTTCCACTGATCTATATGCCTGTTCTTGTGCCAGTAACAGGCTGTTTTGATTACAGTGGCTTTGTAGTATAACCTGATATCTAGTATTGTGATCTCACCTACTTTGTCCTTCTTTTTCAAAATTACTGTGACTATTTGGAGACTTTTTTGGTTCCATATCAACTTTTGAAATATTTGTTCTAGTTCTGTGAAATATGTTGTTGGTATTTTGATGGGGATTGCATTGAATCTATAGATTGCTTTGGGTAGTTTGGACATTTTAATGATGTTAATTCTTCCAATCCATGAACAAGGTATGTGCTTTCACTTTTGTATATCTTCCTCTGTTTGTTTTTCACAATGTCCTGTAGTTTTCTGCAAATAGGTCCTTTACTTCTTTGGTTAAGTTTATTCCTAGGTATCTAAATTTTTTGCCGTCATGGTAAATGGGATTGTTTTTTTAGTTTGTCTTTCTGTGGGTTCATCATTGGTGTATATGAATGCCATCAATTTCTTGATGTTAATTTTGTATCCTGCTACTTTGCCAAGTGCATTTATTAAGTCTAGTAGATTTTTGATGGAGTCTTTAGGGTTTTTTATGTATAATATTATGTCATCTGCAAATAATGACAGTTTCACTTCCTCCTTTCCAATTTGGATCGCTTTTATTTTTTCTTCATGTCTGATTGCTGTGGCTAAGACTTCCAGTACAACGTTAAATAGGAGTGGCAAAAGTGGACATCCCTGTCTTGTTCCTGTTCTTAAGGGAAATATTTTTAGTTTCTGTTCATTGAGTATGATGTTGGCTTTAGGTCTTTCATATATGGCCTTTATTATGTCTAGATATGATCCTTCTATTCTCACTATGCTGAGCGTTTTTATCAGAAATGGATGCTGGATTTTGTCAAATGCTTTTTCAGCATCTATGGATATGATCATGTGGTTTTATCTTTCATTTTGTTTATGTGGTGTATCACATTTATTGATTTGCAAATATTATACCAGGCTTCCATCCTTGTAATGAATTCCACATGGTCATGGTGAATAATTTTTTCGGTGTATTGCTGGATCCGATTTGCTAGTATCTTGTTCAGGATTTTGGCATCTATGTTCATCAGGGATATTGGCCTATAGCTTTCTTTCTTTGTAGTGTCTTTTTCTGGTTTTGGAATTAGAATTATGCTGTCCTCATAGAACGAGTTTGGAAGTCTTCCATCTTCTTGAATTTTTTGAAATAGTTTGAGGAGAATGGGTGTTAGTTCTTTTTTGAATGTTCAGTAAAACTCCCCCGTGAAGCCATCTGGGCCTGGGCTTTTGTTTGCTGGGAGAGTCTTGATTACTTCTTCAATTTCCTTAGTTGTTATTGGTCTGTTCAAGTTTTCTATCCCTTCCTGGTCCAGTTTTGGGAGACTGTGTGTTTCTAGAAATTTGTCCATTTCACGTAGATTGTCAAATTTGTTGCCATATAGTTGTTCATAGTAACTGTTAACGATCTTTCATATTTCTGTGGTGTCAGATGTTACTTCTCCTCTTTCATTTCTGATTTTGTGCATTTGGGTTCTCTCTCTTTGTTTCTTGGTGAGTCTAGCTAAGGGTCTACCAATCTTGTTTATGTTTTCGAAAAACCAGCTCTTTGTTTTATTGATCCTTTGAATTGTTTTTTTGGTCTCTATGTCATTTATTTCTGCTCTGATCTTTACTATTTCCTTCCTTCTACTTGCCCTGGGTTTTTCTTTTTGTTTGCTTTCTAGTTCTTTAAGTTGTGAGGTTAGACAGTCAATTAGAAATTTTTCTTGTTTCTTGAGGTAGGCCTGTAGTGCTATGAACTTCTCTCTCCAAACTGCTTTCACTGCATCCCATATATGTTGTGTTGTGTCTTCATTTTCATAGGTTTCCAGGAATTTTTTAATTTTTTCCTTGATTTCCTCAGTAACCCATTCATTGTTTAATAACGTGCTATTTAGCCTCCATGTGTTCAAATGTCTTTGCATGTTCTTATTGCAATTGATTTCTAGTTTCATGCCATTGTGATCTGAGAAGATGCTTGATATGATTTCAATCTTCTTGAACTAGTAGAGATTTAGTTTGTGTACTATCATGTGGCCTATCTTTGAGAATGTCCCATGGGCACTTGAGAAGAATGTGAATTCTGTAGTTTGGGGCTGTAATTCTCTGTAGATATCTATTAAATCCATTTGGTCTAGTGCTTCATTTAGAGTCTCTTTTTTCTTGTTAATTTTTTTGTCTAGAGGACCTATCTAGTGGTATCAACGGGGTGTTGAAGTTCCCTGCTATGATTGTATTGCTGTCGATTTCCCTTGGAAGTCCTCCAGAAGATTTTTAATATATTTTGGTGCTCCTCTATTGGGTCCATATATGTTTATCAAGGTTATATCTTCCTGTTAGATAGATCCTTTCAATATTATGTAGTGGCCTTCTTTGTCTCTAGTTATGAAATCGATAGTTTTGAAATCTATTTTATCAGATATGAGTATTGCTACCCCAGCTTTTTTTTGCTTTCCGTTTGCTTGAAAGATTTTTTTCCATCCCTTCACTTTCAACCTGTGTGAGTCTTTTGTTTTGAGGTGGGTCTCTTGTAAACAACATATAGAGGAGTCATGCTTTCTTATCCAATCAACTACTTTGTGTCTTTTTAAAGGAGAATTCAATCCATTTACATTTAAGGTGATTATTGATATGTACTTATTTATTGCCATTTTTGTTTAATTTGGTTATATTTTTCTTCTTATTTCTTCTACTAATTACTGCAGTCCTTTTAACATTTCTTGCAGTGCTGGTTTGGTGCTAATGTACTCCCTTAGCCTTTTTTTTTTTTTTGTCTGGGAAGCTCTTTATTTGACCTTCTATTTTGAATGCTAGCCTTGCTGGGTAAAGTAGTCTTAGATTCAGATCCTTGTTTTTCATGACCTTGATTACCTCATACCATTCCCTTCTGGCCTGTAGTGTTTCTTGTGAGAAGTCAGCTGAGAGCCATATGGGGTTTCCTTTGTAGGTAACCTGTTGCTTATCTCTTACTGCTTTTAGGATTCTCTCTTTGTCTCTAAGTTTTGGCATTTTGATTACTATGTGTCTTGGTGTGGCCCTGTTTGGGTTCTTCTTACTTGGGGCTCTCTGTGTTTCTTAAACTTGAATGCCTTCCTCCTTCACCAAATTAGGGAAATTTTCTGTCAATATTTCTTTGAATATATTCTCTAACCCTTGCTCATTTTCTTTTCCTTCGAGAACTCCTATTATGCGAATATTATTTTGTTTCCAGGTGTCCCACAGTTCTCTTAAGCTGTTTTCCTGTTTTTTAATCTTTTTTTTTTTTTTTTGGTTTTCTGATTGTTTTATTTTTTCTACCCTGTCTTCTGATTCATTGATCCAATCCTCAGCTTCCTCTACTCTGTATTTTAGACCTTCCAATGTGGTCTTTATTTCTGATCTATCTTTTTTTATCTCTTCTTGGTGGTTTTTAATTTTCAATTGGTTTATTTTTAGCATCTCTATGTCCTTACTCATGCTGTTGAGCTTCCTCAAGATCATGGCTCTGAATTCTAGCTCTGTTAACTTGCCTAACTGATCCACATTGATATCATCTTTGGTGGAGGTCTCTTGTTCTTTCATTTGGCTTCTGTTTCTGTGTTTCACCATTTTCGCTATCACTGTGTGCTTTGAAGCCTGTCACATTTTCCTTGTGGTTGTTGGTGTTCTGCTGTTTGTGGCTCTCTCTCCTGGGTTTAGATGAGCAAGGGAGGACCCACGTTAAACACCACTGTCAAGTCTTACTTTCCTGGTTAAAGTTGCTAGCCCAGGAAAGCTGTAGTCCTCTAGCTTTTTGTCTGGAGGCTAGCAGTTGAGGTTACTTGAAGAGTTTTGGGTTGTCAGTTGATTGAAAAACTCCCTCAGGTGCTCAGCGTAAGGGGATTTCCAGGATCAAGACAGTGTCCCTGGTTATATGGTCCTTGCAAGCTGCTTTTCTGTTGCTTTTTCCCATCGATTTGACTATGTTATAGTTGTAATTCAAGTTGGTTCTGGGAGGTGGTCTGTGTAGCTTCCGTTCACTCTGCCGCCATTTTGGAATCTTTTTTTGAGGGCAAAGAATTCTTAGAGTATTTATGAGCTTGGGATCTTACTTAAAAGTAAAAGTAAAAGAAAATAACTTTACACATATAATATGAAAGGGAATTCATAATAAATCATCAAATACCAAACACACATACACACGCACACACAAATGCATATTCATACATTTACATTATTCTCAACTAATACCTCTAAAAATGGGACTTACAATTGTTTTCTGTAAAGATCCACATTAAAAATATTTTATGTTGTCTGGATGGTGTGGCTCAATGGTTGAGCAATGACCCATGCACCAAGAGGTCACCAGTTCGATTCTCAGTCAGGACACATGCTCAGGTTGTGGACCCAGTGGGGGGCATGCAGGAGGCGGCCAATCAGTGTTCTCTCTCATTGATGTTTCTATCTCTTTCTCCCTCTTACTTCCTCTCTCTCTAAAATCAATAAAGGAAAAAAAATTTTTTTAAATATTTTATGTTAGTCTTTGTGGGCCATACAATCTATCACATTTGCTAAAATTTGCCTTTGTTTTTATGAAACTAGTGTAGACAACATGTAAAAGAATTAACATGGCTGTGTTCCAATAAAATTTTATTTATAAAACTAAGTAGCAATATGGATTTGTCCCAAGTCAATCTCTGCCTAAAGAAATGTGTAAATTTATTCAATTCTCCATGTATTCTCATCCTTCTAAACTACTCACATTTAAAAAATTATATATGTTTTTATTGATTTTTTTAGAAAGAGAGAGAGAGATAGAAACATCCATGTGAGAGAGAAACATGGACTGGCTGCCTCCTGCATGCTCCCTACTGGGAATGGAGCCCACAATTTAGGCATGTGCCCTGACCGGGAATCACACTGGGACCTCTAAGTCCATGGGATGATGCTTAGTCCACTGAGCCACACTGGACAGGCACTTCTCACATTTTTAAATAATTTTGTCAAATCTACACCGTCAGAACATGATTCACCTGCATATTCTTCAATCACTGTTATGTCTCCTTTTTTGTCTGAATTTTCATATAGTTACATAGTACCCTCTATTTTTTTTCATAAAGCTTCTTCAATCACATTATGGTTCCCCAAGTTTCTGTGTTATCCTAAAGGTTGTTCTGTGACCTTTACATTTGAAGGTCTATTTGATTACACAAAATATCCCTAGTTCACATTTTCATTCATATTTACTTCATTTTTTTTCCCCTTTTGGTACAAGTTTCCATCAAAGTGCCTGACACTAACCTGACTTTCTCTCCCTGAAAAGTGGACTTTTTGCCTGTGTAGCCAAATCATTTATTTATATTTGTTCATTTTTTTTTTTAATACAGTAGTTTTCTTTAAGCAATGTGTCCTTTTAAAGAGTTGATGTATATTTTATTTAGTTTAATATTTTTAGGAGGATTACGGTTTTTAGTAGTTTTCTTATATGGTTCTAATTGCCTTTTTTGGAATTGCCACCATCTACAGAATAGGTCTTCACAGCTTGTCTTCTACATTTAAAAACTTCCCTCAAAAATTCTTTTAACTCCTTTAAAATATCTGTTGAAATTATATTTTTTTTGCATCACATATTTTTCTTCAAGTATTCTATTAGTCTTCTCAAACTGTCATAACAAAATACTACACACTGGGCAACTTAAGCAACAAAAAATTATTTTCTCATAGTTCTGGAGGCTGAAATTCCAAGATGAAGGTGCTTTCATGGTTGGTTTCTTCTGAGCTCTCTCTTTGGCTGGCAGACGGTAACTTATTGTGTCTTCACAATATGGCCTTTCCCCAGTATGCTGCACTCCTGGTGGCTCCTTTTCTTCTGATAAGGACACCAGTTCCATTGGATTTGGGCCCTACCCTTATGACTTTATTTAACACTAATTACCTGCTTAAATGTCCTATCTCTGAATAGTCACACTGAGGTTCAGGCATCAATGTATAAATTTTGAGGGAATACAATTTAATCCATAACAAACACTATTAAAGATGTTTGTTTAGTCTTGTCTTACTTCTAGTTTAGTCTTGATTGCTGGAATCTTTTCCTGATATTACTGATTTTTCTTGAGTGAACAAACTGCATTTTAACTTCCTCCTATTGAACAGATGTCTTATTTCTAAGTGCTACTAATTCTGATTTGCATATTTTTTCATATTCATTTCATTTTCCTAATATCGTATAGCTTAGTTTGCAGTTTGCCTCCCGTTTATTGCCATGTTCTTCTGGTGTGTCTTCATTTTCTTTAAGGATGGCATTCAGATGGTTTCACTCTTCAAACATCATTGAATTGAGTTTAGTAGTCTTTGAACTTTTCCTGGACTTTTGGAAATAAACTTTCTTTCAGGAGCCAAGATAACACAGGACAGTTTTTCAAGCTTCCTATCTGTAGTGTCCCTTCTGTTCTTGTTTTCACAAAGTAAGGTGAACTATACCTTCTTGTCATATATCTCATAATATTTAAATCCTCCATTCCTCCTTACATTTACTATCAGGTTCTTTCCTTTACCCTCAGATTGGATTACCTGCCATGATCTTTTTGAGGGTTCTGTTCCCTGGGGGTTTCCCTTCCTTTACACTTAGTTTTGTTTTGTTTTGTTTTTTGGAAAATTTCAGAGAGATCTGTGGGTTCAAGCAACCTCCTAAATCCTCCAATATACTGTGCCCCACCTTTAACCACATTTTCCAGTTTAATCTGCAGTTCACAGAATAAGAGTTGAGGCCTCTTTTTTATGTGACAGTCTTCTTTTCAGTGTGTAAAACAGTTGATGATCATTAGGTTGCCTGGTTCTTAAGATAAATGGAAGCACCTCTTGTCTTCCCTCCACTGCCTACTGCTCATTGGACTTCTGTATGAGCCTCTCTCCTGCCATTGGGTGCTTAGCCCCACTGCTTTACTTATGGGACATGTGATACTCTGTTATGTAGTTCTGGTGAAGGTCTTTTTCTTTTTTTTCCCTTCCATCTTGTTTTCTATTTTATCTCTGAGGAAATTAGGACAGATTCAAAATGTACCACAACGCTACCTTCTAGCTATTACCTCATTCATGTAATAGTTATCTTGTGTTATTGTAAATTGACCGAGATAGGCTTAATGTTCCTGAATACTAAACTTTACATAGGCTCTTTCTTGACAGTATATTCTGGCATTTATATTGCTAAAAATACTTCATGGCTCTTGATGTATAAATGTATTTATTATTTATTTATAGATCTGGGCATGTAATGGAAAAAATAAAATGTCAAGGTGAAAAATTGACAATACTATGTAAGAAGTCTTCTGTTTGGCTAATGGAAGAAAAATTATTTGTGCTACCACAAGCAGAAACCTGCCTCCCTGGTCATTAATAAATTCAAGGAGAGTCCTTTCTGTGTCTGTACCTTTAAAGAAAATTGAAATTGATATAGGCTTAGTTCATTATTCCCTCAAAGATGTATCAAATAAAAGCTATGTAATTCAAAAAATAAAATGTATTTTTTTAAATTTATTTTTAATGTATCGATGCCATTGTTTTTGCCATAACTTCTTATAAAAGAGAGACTTACCCTTTTGCTTTTGTATAGTCTCAGAAAGGAGTGATAATCTCTTAGGATAAATAAGCATTTTTTTCTTTTGTACTCTTCTGAAAATGTGATTTCCAGAAATTTCAGTGAATAACAACAAAACCCACAGCCTATACTGTTGAGAATTCATGAATTCAGAATGCATTGCCAGTAAGTTTGCTACACTTGTTAAATCAAGTGGGGAGAAAAGCAGCATCATTATTTAATTGGGAACACTTTGGCATTTTTTTAATGTAGCTTTTTTGTGGATGTTATTTGGAGTGAGATGTGTGGCATATCAATTGCTCAGTACCTGCTGTTACTTGTGATTAAGAGACAGACACTGTTCAAAGGAAATTGTCTTGTAATTACCACAAAAAGCAGGCAATCAACACAAGTATTGTCTTTTTGTATTTTAAAGAGAGAGAAAACTAAATTAAACCAGAACCTTTATTTGAACATCACAACTCATTTAACTTAAAACTGTTTTCACAAAATATCTACCACCCATGGTGATGTCTCTCAGAACTGTTAGCTCTTCTTGTGTTTGAGTATCTAACTTGACCTTCTAAAACTTACATTCTGAAAAATTGTCAGAGAAAGAGTAAGGGATATTTAAGATTTTATCATCAATTGCTGGATTAATGTTTTTCAGTAATTAACATAGTAGATTTCTTCAGCTTCAGTGTTGAGTTTTTTATTCTTGGTTTTGTTTTCGTAAATCTGCTAAAAAATTTTTTTTTGTTTTGTTAATCCTCACCCATGGATATTTTTTCCATTAATTTTTAGAGAGAGTAAAAGGGAGGGAGGGAGCGGGAGGGAGGGAGAGAGAGAAACCCCAATGTGAGAGAGACACATTTATTGGTTCCTTCCCACATGGGATCCTAGTTGGGGCCAGGGATGGAGCCTGCAACCCAGGTACATGCACTTGACTGGGAATTGAACTGGTGACTCTCAGTGTGTGCTCTATCCACTGAGCCACACCAACCAGGGCAATCTGCTAAATTTTTATCTATATATAGTTAAATTTTTGAAAAAGTGATAGAAATCACCCTGAGAATCCAAAAATAAATCTTATGAAAATGAAGAAAAATGATTATGGGAATTATCTATATGTATTTTTTTATATGCTAACAGAAAGAAATTGGCCGGGGGAAGAATCAGGAAAATTGTGTTTGTTTCTTTTACTTTTTAATGTTTATATTGGAGAATCAAAAGATAAAAGTAACATTTTATTCTTTTTATTGTGGATAAGATGTACAAATTCTGTAGAATCTAGTGACAATTAGAGTAAGAGACTGTATTTTGTGTCCAGATAGGTGGACAAATGAGTAGATTCAATGTATGCATTCAATTACATTTAATTACATTCAAAATAATTAACAATTATGTTTGTTATTTTAGGCTCTGGAACTATGCATACAAAATAGATTTATTTCAAGGACAAAGCAATGAGGAGAAGGACAGATAAGCCAATAACAGCAAGGCAGCATGTTAAATGTCATAATGAAAAAATATAAGGGAAAGCCTTAATTGCATAAGTTAGTAATTAAAGATTCTGCTTAGAAAAATCAAGATAGGCATCACTGCAATAATTCTACATTAGTGCAATAACATGTAAAAGAATTAGTATGATCTCACTGGAATCATTAGATGGTTCTTAAATTTCAACTATGTTTAGGAATAATAATTAAAATCTAATGTTGCATATTTAGTGATAAAAATACATGTAATAATTTTTAAATTATCATTCCTTTTTTTGATTAGTCAAATGGTTGGGTACTAATTTATGACATATCTTTCATATATGTATTTTAAAATTTTACCTAATTTTATATCTGCCACACAATTTTCAGAATTATATAATCTAAAAATTTACAATCTCATGCTAACACACTATAAGGGAAGAAAGTGTTTTCCTTCACTCTGTAGAGTCCTCACCTAGGTATAAAAGTTTAACAAACAGAAACCTCATTCTAAATGGTGTTGGGAAGCTAGACTACATTTATCACCCAATGCACACTATAGACTCCCACAGGAAGAGTCCTACCTTGCATTTCTGACAAGAAGTGTTATTATTATACTACCTCAGCAGGAGGAAGGAACGATTCCCCCTGGCCCAGCAACAGCTCAGCCAATGGGAAACTGTCATAACTCAGCCAATGAAAATCACAACATTCCAAACTTTTAGTTTCTTCCAACACAGCCCTGCCAACATTTATAAAAAAGTGTCTTTTCTTTGTTTCTCGGGACATGGCATGGTGTGCCAGTCCTGAATTTCAGTTTTCTGTTGTTTGCAAATAACCCCATTTTGCCTGACAAAAGTAAAATAAGCCAGTCAGAGGAACAATAACACATGATTTCACTCATATGTGGAATCTAAGAAATAAATTGAACAAGTAAAATAGAGATAAACTTATAGATAGAGAACAGACTGATAGCTCTCAGGCAGGGTGGAAGGAGGGGGCATGGAAGGATTGAGAAAAAAAAGAAAAAAGAAAGAACTCATAGACACTGACAACAATGTAGTGAGAGGTTATAGGGAGAATAAATGGTGATGAAAAAAATATATCCATATTATCACATGGAATCTAAAATGTTCTAAAGACCTTTAAAATATGTATATTTAGAAAAAAAGATTAAGTATCTTGTCAATGTCATGCAAACAGGAAGTGAAAAGTTGGGATGTAAATTTTTTTTAACTATAGACTTAATCATGTTTCCTTAAAAGGTCTTCCACATTATCATTTGCTTTGCTTAAAATTTTGTGTGTAATTAGTGATAAGAATTGCAGTGACACATAATTTAGATTTTTGCTAATTCTTAATTAATGACTTCTCTGTTTTCATTAGAAAGGTATATGGTTAATAATAATCAATCAAACTCATATACATAATCTTTTAAATATAAACAAATTCCTAGATAAATTCCAGTTGGTGCTAGGTCAATACAATTAGTGCTGTTTAAAAATAAAAGCATTTTTAGTCTGGCTGGTGTAGCCCAGTGGTTGAGCATTGACCCATGCACCAAGAGGTCGCCGGTTTGATTCCTGATCAGGACACATGCCCAGGATGTGGACCCAATCCCCAGTGGGGGACATGCAGGAGGCGGCCAGTCAATGTTCTTTCTCATTGATGTTTCTATCTCTCTCCTTATCACTTCCTCTCTCTCTAAAAATCAATAAAAAAATAAAGAAAAGCATTTTTTACTTTACTGTTTGATTTATTTAGCTTAGCATGATATTCTCAAGATTCATCCACATTGTAGGAAAAGGCGGTATATCACTTTTTTCTATCTCGGAAGTTCGAGTTCCAAATATTTGTTTGGATTCCAAGACAAAAGTTTCTCGAATCTCCTGGTCGAATACCGATTTGGTCGAAAGTCAAGGCATTCGAGAACCGAGGTATCACTGTAGTTGAGAAGTATTCTATTGTATACATGGACCGCATCTTCTTTATCCAATCAAAGGACACTGGTTGTTTCCATGTCTTGGCCACCGTAAATAAGGCTGCAGTGAACATAAGGGTGCATATATCTTTGTAAATAAATGTTTGCACATTTTTCAGGTTGATACCCAGAAGAGGGATCGCTGGATCATGTGGTTACTCTATTCTTCTTCTTTTTTTTTTTTTAATGTAAGTATGTTTTTATTTTTATTTTATTTTTTATTAATTAATTAATTTATTTTTGTTACAGATGTTTCTCCTTTTCCCCCCACTGATTCCCCCTCCCTCTCCCTCCCCGCCCTGTCCCCAGCTTTGTTGTCCATGTTCATTGTTCATGCATACATGCAAATAAATTCTGTGGTTTATCTCTCTCCACCACCTCCTCTTCTGGGGTTTGTCAGTCTGTACTCCACTTCCACATCTCTGGGACTATTCTTAATTTTTTGAGGAGAGTCCACACTGTGTTCCATGGTGGCTATACTAGTTTACAGCAGTGAATGAGGGTTTCTTTTTCTCTGCAACCTCTGCCACACTAGTTATTACTTGGCTTTTTGATCATAGCCATTCTAACAGGTGTGAGGTGGTTTCCCATTGTAGTTTTTATTTGTATTTCTCTAATAACTAAAGAAGTTGAGCATCTTTTTCATATATTTTCTGGCCATGTGTTTCATGTGTGTGTGTCATCTTGGGAGAAGTATCTAGTCAGGCATTATTATTTTTTAAATTAGATTGTTTGGTGTTGAATTGTATGAATTCTTATGATTTCACTCTCATGTGGAATATAAAACTGAAAGCAAAAAATAAACAAACAAGAAAAACAAAGAAATAAAAACTCATAGACACGCGAGGATGGTGCTAAGCAGAGGAAGTAGGGTGGGAGGAAGCAGGAAAGGGTAAAAGGGTGGTCAATAGTGACAGGAGAGTTGACTTGAGGTGGTAAACATACAATACAATGTACAGATGATGTATAGCAGAACTGCACACCTGAAACCTAAATAATTTTATTAACCAATGTCACTCCAATAGATTCAATAAAATTTTTTTTACAAAGCATTTTTAGTAAAAATGTAAGGGGAAGTAAAACTATAAAATAATCTGACACATTAAGAAAAGAAAGAAAAAAATTACAATTAAGAAAACTGTAAAGATATTTTATTATGTTAGTAATATACAGGTTATACAGGTTACCAAACAAGGTGTTTTAGAACGTGATACTAATTTTGATCCAAAATCACTACATAGTTTTCCAGAAAAGTTAACTGAAAAGTTTGAAGAAGCACGTTTGTGATCAATATTTAACTTAGATGAAATGAGTATTTACTATTTAATGACACTCAGAAGTAATTTTGAACACATTTTACATTGGGTCAGATCATCCAACTTTTGAGCATTTTTAAATGTTTTAGAAAAATCAAGAATGTAAATGTTTATTTAAGAAACACTAATAGGAAAAAAATATATAATTCGAAACTCACTGGACTTGTACTTTAAGATGTCTCATACAGAAAATTCACCCAATAGAAACCTCATGATGGCCCTGGCCAGTTTTGCTCAGTGGTTAGAGCGTCTGCCCACAGACCAGAGAGTCCTGGGTTCGGTTCCCTCTAAGAGCACATACCTCCGTTGCAGTTTGTCCCCAGCCCCTGTTGGGGTCGTGTGGGTGGCAACCACTCAATGTGTCTCTCTCACATCGATGTTTCTCTCTCTCTCTTTCTCCCTCTCTCCCTCCCATTCTATCTGAAGATAAATGCAAAAATGTCCTCAAGTGAGGATAAAAAAAAAGAAACCTCATGGTGCATTGTTTATATTCTATTCAGAGTAGCTAAATATTTGTTTTTAAATTATCCCTTTAAGTTTTCTTCTTTTTATTTGATCTTTATGAACAAAAATTATTTTTTTATCCACAGAATGCATTTATAGATCTGATTTATGTTTTTTATTCATACACTAATATGCATGATTTAAAACTAAGACAGTAAGAGCAATTCATAGTATAATAAAAAGTAATCTTTTCAGTAACAAACATTCTACACACAAACAATATCAAAATTTATTTTGAAAACGTGTAACAGGTAGAAATTAGAAATATTTAAGCAAAAGAAGTTAGTCAATTTTAGAAATAATTTTAAAAAAGCAAGCATGTATATTACTATATAACTTAATTTTTAAAAATTCAAAGCAAAAGAACTTTTTGGATAGGCATTCTCATATATGTAAGTACAAGTTTTGTATTCTAGAGTTTCAGCAATTCATGTGTAAAATAATTCTCCTAACGTGCTTCAAATATTGAAAATAGATGAATATATTTAGCAAAATAAGAATTCTCTATTTATGATCTTCCCCCTTCCTTTGAGGTTGTGTGGTATAGCACTACAAAAATGTTTTCAGTTCAGCTTGAATATCATGCATCAAAATGAGCTGATCTGAATTAATGAGGTCATGAGGTCTAAGTAAAATGCAAGTTTTTCTGTGAAGTTAAAACTGGATAAAACCTGTTGCTATGTCAAATTTTTCCTCTTCACACACATTCTTTGGGATAAGCTTATAAAATCTAGATTTCTTTTTATACAGACTTGATTTTTTAGAGGAGTTTCAGGTTCTCAGAAAAATTGAATATAAGTTACAAAGGTTTTCCCTATACCCCCTACTGTCAATGTCCTACACCAACGTGGAACATTTGTTACAACTGATGAACCTATAGTGACACGTCACTATCATCCAAAAGTCTATAGTTTACGTTAAAGTTTACTCTTGGTGTTGTACATTCTATAGGTTTTGGCAAAAGTGTAATGACATGTATCCACCATTATAACATCATACATAACAGATTTCATTGCCCTAAAAGTCCTCTGTGCTCTGTCTAGTTTTACTTTCCTTCTCCCTAAGCCCTGGCAGCCAGTGTTTTTTATACTGTCTCCACAGTTTCACTATTTTTCAGAATGTCATATAGTTGGAATCATATAGTATATAGCCTTTTCACATTGGTGTCTTTTCACTTAGTAATATGCATTTAAGATTCTTCCATGTCTTTTCATGGCGTGATAGCTTATTTCCTCTCAACACTGAATAATATTCTATTTTCTGATGTATAATAATAGTCTATTTATCTATTCATCTTCTGAAAGATATCTTGATTGTTTCCAAATTTTGGCAGTTATGAATAAAGTTATAATAAACATTCATGTGCAGAATTTTATGTGGACATAAATTTTCTACTCATTTGCATTAAATCAAGGAGCATGGTTGCTTGATCATACAGTGAGAGTGTATCTAGTTTTGTAAGAAACTACCAATTGTTTTCCAATGTGGTAGTGACATTTTACATTCCTTCCAACCATGAATGAGGATTTCTATTGCTCCACATCTTTGTCAGCATTTGGTTTGTCAGTGTTTGGGATTTTGGTCATTCTCATAGTTATGTAATGGCATCTTATTGTTTTGCATTCTTGTGATAATATACAATGTAGAGCATCTTTTCATATGCTTAGCTGTCACCTGTATATTTTTGTAGTTGAGGTCTTTTCAGGTCTTTTGTCTATTTTTTAAAAATATGTTTTATTGATTTTAGAGAGAGAGAGAGAATCATCAATGAGAGAGAGAGATCTCTTGGCTGCCTCCAACATGCCCCCTACTGGGGATCAAGCCTGCAACCCGGGCATGAGCCTAACAGGATCGAACTGGTGACCTCTCAGTGCATGGAAAGGCGCTTAACCAACTGAGTCACACAAGTCAGGACTTTTTTTCCCTTTTTAAAATTTTGTGGCTCACTGATTGAACATCAACCCGTGTACCAAGAGGTTGCTTGTTCGATTTTCAATCAGGGCACATGCCCATGTTGTGGGCCCGATCCCAAGTTGGGGGCATGCAGGAGGTAGCCAATCTATGTTCTTTCTCATCAGTGTTTCAATCTCTCCCTCTCTGAAAATTAATCAATAAAAAATATCTTTAAAAAGTTTTTTATTTATATTCTTTTTTATTTTTTAAATCTTTATTGTTTAGAGTATTACAAATATCCCCCCTTTTTTTCCCATTGCCCTCCCTCCACCTGGCTCCCGCCCCACCCAAGTTTTTCACCACCCTATTTTCAGTGTCCATAGGCAATGCATATATGTATATAAGTTCTTGGGTTAATCTCTTCACCCCCACCCTATGCCCCTTCCCTCTGAGATTCATCAATCTGTTGCATGTTTTCATGCCTCTGGTTTTATTTTATTCATGAGTTTATTTTTTTCATGAGATACCATATATAAGTGAGGTCAGTGATATTTGTCTTTGCCTGACTGGCCTATTTCACTTACCACAATAGTCTCCAGGTCCCTCCATGCTGTTTCAAAGGGTAATAGATCCTTCTTTTATGTAGCTGCATAGTATTGCATAAATGTACCACAGCTTTTTTATCCACTCATCTGCTGATGGGCACTTAGGCTATTTCCAGAAATTAGCTATTGTAAATAACACTCCTATGGACATAGGGGTGCATATATGTTACAGATCTAGAGCAAATACCCTAAAGTTAATATGGAACCAAAAAAGACCCTGAACAACCACAATAATCTTGAGAAAGAACAAAGTTGAAGGGATCACATTACCACATATCAAGTTACGCTACAAAGCCCCTGTAATCAGAACAGCCTGGTGCTAGCACAAGAGCAGGCATCCAGATCAATGGAACGGAGCAAAGAACCCAGAACTCAACCAAAGCCATTATGTTCAATTAATATTTGACAAAGAAGGCAAGAGCATACAAAGACAGATTCTTCAGTAAATGCGTTGGATACAGTGGACAGGTATATGCAATAAAATGAAATTAGATCACCAAATTACACCATACACAAGAATAAACTGGAAATTGATAAAAGATTTAAATGTAAGTCATGAAACCATAACAATTCTAGGAGAAAATGTAAGCAACAAAATCTCAGGTAGCAGAATTTTCACCAAAACATCATCTAGGGTAAGAGAAATAAAGAAAATAAATAAATAAATGGGACTACATCAAACTAAAAAGCTTCTGCACAGCAGAAGAAACTAGCACCAAAATTAAAAGGGAGCCCACTGTATGGGAGAGCCTATTTGCAAATGATACATCTAATAAGGGGTTAATTTCAAAATATATAGAGTACTTATACAACCCAACAATCTAATTAAAAAATGGGCAGAGTACCTGAGTAAACACTTCTCCAAAGAGGACATATAAATGGCCAAGAGACAAGAACAAATTCTCAATGTCACTAATCATCAGAGAGACGCAAATTAAAACAACTATGAGAGGTATCACTTCACACCTGCCAGAATGGCTGCCATCAACAAATCATCAAACAAGTGCTGGAGAGAAAATGAACCCTAGTACACTGCTGGTGGGAATGCAGACTGGTGCAGCCACTATGGAAAACAGTGTGGAGTTTCCTCAAAAAATTAAAAATGGAACTGCCGTTTGACCTCGTGATCCCACTACTTGTAATATATTCTAAGAATTCTGAAACACCAACCAGAAAGAATATATGCACCCTTATGTTCTTTAACCATTTTTAAATTGAGTTGTTCATTTTCATGTTTCAGAGTTTGAATAATTGATATTTAGACAGCAGTCCTTTATCAGATATGTCTTTTGCAGTTAGTTTCTCCCATGTTGTCAGCCCTTCATTTTTAACTGAAACAAAGCTTTATAAATTGATATTCTATCTCTGCAGACAATTCATTCTAGCTCCTGGAATTACTTATGTTATATTTCATGGCATCTAACTACTTAAACTGTTCCAAAAAATCTAGGTGCATCATGAGAACTCACAATTATTATTGTGTTAATTGCTTTATGTTTTACAAGTTCCGTTTGTTAAATTTCCTTTATACAATGACCTGTGGAAGTTTTAGGGCCATTAACAGGTTCTCATTTGAGCACTGATTAAGTGGAGATCTTTTTCTAGAGGGGGTTTAGAATTGTTAACGGATTAAAAAACCTAAATTACCACTCTACAATGGCTTGAATGGATTATGTTAAACCAGGTAATCTGCTACATGGAATTTCCAAGTATCTACTGAAAAAATTCCTGAAATATTTACCATGGACATGTCAAATATGTGGCACAGAGACTCATTCATTTGACACTATCCCCTCACCCCAACACCCAAAGACAGGTATTTTGGTTAAATATTTGTGTCTTGGCCAGGATGAAAATCTCTTCAGCATAGTGCTCCAGGAAGCTGCTACCAAGAGTGAAGACAGCACAACAAAAATAACATCTGTCCTTTTGGCTTGGCCCCCCCAAATCTCTATGTTTTCCTTAATTAGTGCCCTTCTCTTTAGCCTTACAAACATACAAAATAGGAGCAATTACTCATTTGTTAACAACTGAATTTCTTTTTTTTCCCATTTAATAACAAAAAGGTATCACCCATATAGCATTTATCTATGAAAAAATATCAAGTGTTTACTATGTCACTGGCATTTCTCTAGACATTGGGTTCTGACAGTCAAGATATACACAAAATGTGCTTCTTTCATGAACTTTACATTCAGATTGCAGAAGCAGTAAACTAGATGAGTAAATTAAATATTAATATCTTATGGAGAAGCAAATCCTAAAATGAAAAGAGAAATGAAAGGAAAGGAAGATAGGGAATGTGTATGGGGTTGGGATAAAATCTTAGATCAAAAAAGACAACCCTGAGTAGAGGACTTGGGAGTAAGACCTGTAGGATGCACATTTTTTCAAGGCAGAGGGAAAAGCAAGTGCCAAAGCCCTGCTGTCTGTTGCCTGGGCTATTCAAGGTACAATAAGGAGACCAGTGTGATTGCAGAGGAGTAAACAAGACCACGGTTTGAAATATAGGAGAAAACATTTTGCATTTCCTGCTTGCCTTTTCATAATAATTTTATTGAATTATTTCAATAGCTTTTTAGCACAGTAGGTATTAATACATCATTTTACATAAGTAAGACAGAATCAAAAAGTTATATGACTTACCTAATGTTTACTATTTAGTAAATTGCACCGTTCACCCTGAGATCCAGTTCTTTGAGGTACAAATGCATCACAAGTTCTGTTACAGCTCAGATATCACTTTATAATTAAAGAAATAGCTAATGTCTAAAATGCAAACTCTCCTGCAACAGAGTATCCTTGGCACTTGTCTCAAAACAGCATGCAGACCTTGTCTTGCCAGTAAAATCACTATTTCAGCAGCTTAAATCAAGCTGGGCATCTTATTTTTGGTTAGTTCATCCATGACAATGTTCTGCTTGATCTGTATGTCAACGAACTAGAGTCAAAATTTTACTTGTGTTCATAAGATATTACTAAAAATACATTTAAAAAATACAATGAATGCTCGTCAAATTTTAGATGTTCTTTCTTTAAGGGGAATTCGAGTCACAGAGAGTCACAATTACAGAATGAGTCACTGGCATTCACAGTTTAGGTATTGGCTTTTATTACTGGCTTTCTTAATACTTGAATACAAAGCAGATGAGCTGATCTCCCATGCATATTTCATTTGAAGGTATAATTTAACAGCTTTTTTCACCTTTAATTATTTACAGATTTGTTTCAAATAAATTAGATTTTTAATCTTTATTTTCTCTTCAACAGAATCAATAATTTTAATTTTCTACTTATTTAAACAAAGTAACTAAGGATCCTTCTCTAGGGTTGCCTATCGGGAATAATTAACCACAAGTAAATATCTAAATACCGATTAGAAAATGCTTCTCCCCGATGTGATAAGCAGCTATCTAAGTAAGTCAGTAGCTGCAATCTAGAGAAATTGGTACTTATTTGTCTTGATTTGTGACTCATTGCGCAGCCAATGCTGGTTTTCTCTGTCTGCTAACTGTTAATACGATGGCGAATCTTCTAATTATCTGACACAGGAAACTTTCCTTACTAAGTCATTTTTTAATAGTTAAGCAGGATGACTGCAATGTGCAGCATTCAACATTAAATTTTCATATTCTCAAAGCATATGTTTAAGTGAGATTATTCAAAATATATTGCCCAAACTTACTAAAAATATACCTAGGCTCTTTCTGCAGATGAGCAAATGAAAAACAGACAGAGGGTCCATTTATTTTATAAACTTCAGCAAAGTGCAACAGATTATTGAAATAATTCCTACGTTCTGTGTAAATATGGAGTTTCAATGCCTTCACAAACAAAACAAAACAAAACAAAAAAATCACCCCACAAAAACATAAAACATAAACTTTTGTTCTTCACACATCCCACAGCTTAAATATTGCATTTATGTATGGAGTAGTCAGAGAAAGTCTCAGGCTAATATTGCAGAAAGTAGCAAATTTATTGTCAGTCAATATGTATAATTCTAGGACAGTATCTACTTTGTTTTGATTGTTTTGTTTTGTTTTACAAATTTTGGATCCATAGTTATTGGGTAAAAATATTTTGAAAACTAGATTATTTTTATATTAGAGATTAAATTATGAAATTGACAAAACTGTCCTGATCTTGCAATCTCACACATATTATTCTGTTATTAAAAAAAAAAACATGTCAAGTAATAATATTAACAATAGTTATATTTGGTTTAATAAGGCAATTTAGATATTTTGTTAATTAACAGAAATTTAGACTATAGGTAAATAAGTAAATAAAACTTTTTGTAATTCCATAGAATACATAATTATTTCTTACTTCTGGATTTTTGTGCTTTTATCCACCTGAGAGTTTCTTTTTCTCTTTGTCTGGCTTTCTTAAGTCATAGCTTAGAAGGTATTTTTCTGTGATATCTTAAAAAAAAACCTTCCTAGAATTGGTTTAGTTATCACTCTGTGTATTCCTATAAGAATCTGTGGGCTAGCACATGTCAGAGCAGTCATCTGATTGAAATGTATTTATTTTTCTGATTCAACCACTGGATTCTTGTAACTTGTTTCTTGTTCAAGATATTCCTCATCAAAAAAATGTCTTTAATATGGAGTAGGTGTTTTTGTAAAAAAAAAAAAAAAAAAAGTAAATCAAATAAATTAAAAACTATGTTATCTTGGCAGATGTTTTAAAGTGGAATAAATAAATAAAAAGTCTTTATAGATTTGACATTATAAAAGGTCATTAGTAATGCAACATATTAAATGGTATTTTGCAGCATACAAAAACATTCATCTAAAAATGGGTCCTATTTCACCTGGCAGGTATGGCTCAGTGGTTGAGCATCGACCCATGCACCCATGCACCAAGAGGTTGCTGGTTTGATTCCCAGTAAAGACACATACCCAGGTTGTAGGCCAAGAAAAAAAATTTTTTTTAATTAAAAATAAAATAAATAAAAATGGGTCATATTTCTTTGTTTTTAAAATATAATTGAACACTGATACATTTAAAATGGATTTTGTTTTCTTACTTAAAATAACTTTAAATTATTTAAGAATGCAAATTATAAGCATTCCTCCATGCATCTTTCTAAATGGAAATACACTATAGTAATATTTATTTTTATGCAATTATAATTTAATTATATGTCTGATTTATTACATAGTCCTTTAAACATATGTTATACAAAAGTAAGTAATTTTCTCAGGAATATATTATTTTTCTTTGGCCAAGTAGCCCAGTTGATTAGAGCATTATCCCAATATGCCCAAGGTTGTGGGTTTGGTCCCCAGTCAGGGCACATACAAGAATCAACCAATGAATGCATAAAGAAGTAGAACAACAACACTCTCTCTCTCTTTCTGCTCTCTCTCTCTAAATACAAATAAATCAATTAATTAAAAAAATTAAAAAGAATCTATTATTTTTATAATTGCAAGAATTCAATTATACCCATTGCATAATCTATGTTCCTAGGACTATCATTTGTTAAAAGTTTAAACTAGAATTCCTTATCATTATTAAACTTAGCAATTAGTGGTCAGTAAGACAAAATGGCAATCATATGAGTGAACTCATGTGAATACTGTGCCAACTGAGAATCAGGAAAACTTAAAGGAAACTAAGGAAGCTTTCAGATCCACCTTTTTACAGACACTGTCCTAGAGAACAGAGAGTGTTTTATGTTCAACGTTAAAATTATACCCCCATCACATTTCCTATCACAATACAGATACACAATTTATATTTGTTAAAACAATTAATAAAATTATTAATTTTCCTTTTCTTTTTATTTCAAATCTTCACTCTGGTATATTTTTCCACTTATTTACAGATAGAGTGGGAGGGAAGGGTAGAGAGAGAGAAACACCGATGTGAGAGAGACACATAAATTGGTTGCCTCCCTCAAGACCTTGACCAGGGCCAGGGACAAACTGCAACTGAGGTATGTACGTACCTTGACCAGAATCAAACCTGCGACTCTTTGATCTGTGGGCTGACCCTCTAACTGCTGAACAAAACTGACCAGGGCAAAATTATTCATTTTCTTAAGGTCAAATAGTATGTGTTATGAACCCTAATGATTTCCAGTTCAAGTGGTTTCAACATTCTGTTCTTGGTCTTTGAAGAGAGCCTCTTTACAAGGAGTGAAGAAAGATGAAAACAGAGTTAGCAAAGTATCCTGAGATTGAAAAGAAGTAGCATTAACTAAAGCCAGGTAAACTAAACCAAAAAAGCTCTTGCTCTTGTCAGACTTGATTAAAACATGGCGAATACTCATGACAGCTTGGGCAGGGATAGAAACCTACAGAGGTAAAGAGACGATCAGAAATTTGGGAATGAAAAGCTACCCTATGTAAAAAAAAAAAATTTCATCATACTAACTCTATGTTAACCTCAGAAGACTTTAGTTACCAGGTTAAACAGTTTACAGAGTGAGAATGGACTGCTGTGCCGGCACAAGTAGTCAGGAAACCATCAGTTACACAGTTCGGCATATGTATGTTTCGACATGTCAACACTGGCATGCTGGTTTTATGTATCTCTTTTATCACTGGTATATCGGGTCCTGACCACTTTGTTCTTTATAACTAACCAAACCATGTTCTGAGATACAGAACCCGAAATGTGACACATTCTCTAAATTAAAGAAAAACACCTCAGTCCCAGCAAATCCCATTTCCTGTGTAAAATGTCCACACAGACCATCATCAATGTGTGTTCGTGGCTTTCTGTTTTCAGTCTATTGCCTAGAAGTCTATAGGCCAGTCAGTTGTGTCTCTTACTTAGAATTTGTTCTGGTGCCCAAATGGGACAACCATGACAAAGATGAGATTGTCTTGTAACAAATATCAGCTTTCTTTGTTAAACCCTGAACAGATAAGCTTCCATGTTATACTTCCTCTATAGAGGGAAATGGGAATATTCATAAATAGATATATTCAAAAATTTATAGACATGGCCCTATATAAATATAAAATGTAAAATGAACACATGCCAAGTATTTTATTGACCCCACTAAAAACTGAAGGAGAACTGATGCCCACAGCATGTCTGTAACTAGGTTTTCATAGACAGGGAAAAATGTTAGATTAGGATTGCTAAATTAGAACCAAAACAGGTAATGTCCTTCGAGATAATAAATTATAGATTACCTTTCTATCAAGTATTTGAATCTCTAGAAAAAAACTATTCTAACATTCTACAAGGTTAACATTACACTTTATGATGTCTGGGATCCTAGAGAACTAAGTAAACTTTAGGTTAGCCTATTAAATAATTCACTATCACACACACACACACACACACACACACACACACACACAAATGCTTTCATCTTCCTTGCTTTGCTTATACATTTTCAGAAAATAATTAGATGATTTTAATGCAGTGATTAGGGCATCATACATGTTTGTTTTGAGATATTTTTCTATGAATGAATTCTTACTTCTTTCTTAATTGGCATAACCTTTAGCCTAAACCAATTTAATTCCTTTATATTCAACATATATGCCCTGTGCTTTCTTATTCTGTGCCTTTTCTTTTCTTGTTTTGTATCACTGGAACTTTTGAAATGTCCTTTTTTAAGTTTCTCTAAACACATTCTTGAAGTTTCATGAAATATTTTCTGATTCTGTGTGTGACAATACTATTTCTTCTCACCTCCTAATACAGTCAGTTTGGCTAAAAGGAAACACATGCATTTCTAAATAGCACTGCACTGTGCAAAACTGCCCAATAAATCCAAAGGGTTGATGGGAAAAGTGGGGCTGGAACAAAGCACTCAAAATTAATCTCAGTGACAGAAACACAATAAAAGAGAAGAGCTTAATAAAAATGGTCGCACAGTTTTACAAATGTTAGATGATTAAGCACTAGCTGCTGGAATAACACTGGGCATTGGGCAGGTAAAAAGTGGTGGAAAGAATTATATGAAATAGGATGTGTTGAATGGAGGTAGTTTCTACATGTTTGAGGTATATGTATGTGTGTGTATATTTTGTGTATTTTCCATGTTTCTACATATCTTGACTCAACCAGGTGAAGTTTTCTGCATTCACCTAGTATTTCTCACGGACAAAATCACACATAAGCATTATTTACAAAATTGCATTATACTCAAATAATTCCCTAATATTACAATCATGTTGAAACAAGACAGCATTTTTAATATAAGCAGTAAGCTGGACTTATAGTAGTATAGCCTTATTTTCAGAAACATAATTTTGAACTCCTCTTACATTTCTTTTTTTTCTTTTTATCCTTATCCAAGGACATGTTTTGCATGCATTTTCAGATAGAGCAAGAGGGAAAGAGGGAGGAAGAGAGAGAGAGAAACATCCATGTGAGAGAGACACATTGTCTGGCTGCCACCCACACGACCCCAACCGGGACCAGGGACAAACTGCAACGGAAGTATGTGCCCTTAGTGGGAACCGAACCAGGGACGCTCTGATCCATGAGCCGATGCTCTAACCACTGAGAAAACTGGCCAAGGTTCCTCTTATATTTCTTAAGCACATATTTTATTTGTCCTAGTAGACTATATATTTGGTATGCTATCTACTTAGTATATTATATATACTTAGAAGATAATTTATCTGTCACTCAATTATATCTCCCATGGCCTTTAGACTTTTAGGTAACTACGTAAATTCACTGAATTGAAGTTGTTTACCCTTATTCCATGAGCTATAATTTGGGCTGTAATAAAATTTTCAGTCTGTGTTTAAAAATGCTTAGAATGACTAGTTCACAGAAATATTTCTAAACAAAGAAACAAATAAATGAAACTGACAAATCATATATTATATGGTAGCTATAAATCTTTTATGGCTAATAATACCATATAAAAAGTAGAGTGTATCTGAATAAAATTATTATATAAATTCCCAAATTTCTTATTTTAGATATTTAAGAACACTTAGCCAAAGGTGTCTTTTGAATTCTTGACTGGCTTCCTTTAGTTCATTCTTACTGTGAGAATATTCTTCAATACAACTTGGGTTGTTTTTATCCCCAAACCATTCTCACTTGTGTCACTTTCTCAGACTAAAAGCTTGTTAAAAACTGAAAAAGTTCTTAATCTCTGCATAAGATCAAAATCAAAGTTAACGATCTCTACAAAGTCTTTGTTGATGAAGTTTCTCAGGCAGTTTTCCTCCAACATGGTGTTCTACCGCCTAACCGCCTGTGGCCATCATCTCCCTCTATTTTCTTGGCACTGCTGACTTTTTCTTTTGTTGCCTGCTCTCTCTGTGTTTTGTTCGCATTACTTATTTTGTTTCATAATGGGATTATGCAAGGGACTTCATTATTTTTGTTGGAAAGAATCTTTTCACCAGTTAGGAACATATATCTTTTTTTCTTTTTTCTTTTTTTAAAATCCTCACAGGAAGACATGTTTTTATTGGTTTTAGAGAGAGAGGAAGGGAGAAGGAGAGAGTGAAACGTTGATATGCGGGTGAACATAGGTCTGTTGCCTCCAGCATGCTTCCCCATCAGGTATCAAACCTGCAACCTCGGTATGTGCCCCTGACTGGGAATCAAACCTGTGACCTTCCCGTGTGCTGGACGATGCTGGAACCCACTGAGCCACACCAGCCAGGGCAGTAACATATTTCTTCATAACATGAAACTATATACATTTGACTTCCTCTGTAAAATTCTGCTTTACTTTATGTGAATTTTACATAAATAATGTGAGTTATATTGATTCTATTCTATATAATAATAAAAACAAAAAATTGTTTATTAGGAATTATGTTTTTTTAATTAAAATTGACATTTTATGCAATCATGTAATGCCATAGAGATTATTTTTAACATCAGCCTGTTTTGTTTTGTTTTTTCCTGAATTCTAAAAATCTTCATTATTATTACTATAATTGAACCAATTGTTTTGGAGAGGAGTATGAAAAAGCAAAACGATTAATATTTTTTGAGTATCTATGATGTGCAGGCATGGGCTAGCTGATAATATCTGTGTGTTCAATAAATTTTCCCCAAAATTTTCAAGGTAGAGATTTTTGTCTCAATTTTATAAAAATTTCATATTTTGTTAATGTCCTATTATAGTATTTCATTCTCCAAACGTAAACTTATATCATAAATCAAGTAGAGCCTGGCCAGTGTGGCTCAGTGGTTGATCATGGACTCATGCACCAAGAGGTCACCAGTTCAAATCCCAGTCAGGGCACATGCCCAGGTTGTGGGCCAAACTCCCAGTGGTGGGCATGTAGGAGGCGGTCGATCGTTCTCTTTCACTGATGTTTTTATCTCTCTAAAAATAAATAAAGTCAAAAAAATTTTTAATTAAAAAAAATCAGGTAGATTTAGGAAGAAGGCAATAAACCCACTTAGTTATCTGCTATCCACTAACTATGTCAGCTAAAATAATATTTTTATATACATATCATCTAGCTTTATATTTGAGAAAATTGATGTAATTATAAAACATGAATGCTCAAATTCTCTTTGACATTAGGTATAGTTAATTTATAAATCTTAAGTGAATTCTACTAATAAATTTACAGAAAATGCCATTTACTTTCTTAATTCAACAATGGTGGATTGTTTCATGAGTTTTGAACACTCATTTTCACATTGGACCTGCGTTAGTCAACAAAAGCATCCACTTCTCAAGATACCTTAGGTTTGCAAGAAATGTTCATTATTTACATTTCTAAGTGCTCAGCTTCTTTGAAAGTTCCTGACAAGCCAAATAAGGCAGCTATTCCTCATGCAGGAGAGGGTGCGAGCAAGGCTTTTGTTCTTTCAATTGCAAGAGAGAAATGGAAAAAAAGAAGAATTCTTGAAAGCTTTGTTGAGGTTCAGGTTTTATTTGATAACTAGATACTATCTTAGCTGAATAGAAAGAAAATGTACAGCATTTTATATTCTTTATGCAGTGAAAACATTTTTGCCTTCCTAATGTTCAAAATGGCCAATCAAGTTAATTAAAGAATTCATAAAGTTAGTTAACGAATTCATAACAATGAAATGGTTTTGATTTTATCTCTTTTAAATTCTAATAATTTTAATTCTAGGTAATAATTAAACCATACTGAAAAATATGTATAGTGTCTATCATTATTGATATTCATGTAGGTTCTCAAAGTTTACTCTTTCATGTTTGTTACCTAAGGGCATTTTTTTTTCAGTGATCATAAGTTTATAAAGTACTGGGGGCTAGGCAATATAATCTGGTTATGGACCAACAGCATGACTCCACATATGTATAGAAGCTCAATGTGCTATTGTGTTGATGAATATTATAATGATGCCTGATGTCATTTTTATTATCTGTACATCAGTAATCACCTCTTATAGCTTTGATATCTCAAAGCAACAAAATGAATATAACAGAAAACCATATGTAATATATACACACTTGCTCAACATGAATATTTATTATATTTTATAGTATATATGTAAAGTATTATTAATTATACTCTGGGGTTAAAAATAATAATATAATACATAAATCTGGCAGCATACTAAAAATATTGCTGAAGCCTAAATTTTATGTTTTTTAATATGTTTATTAATAGAATATCTACCTCTTGGTTCACTGAGAATCTGCTTTAATTAAATATTAAGTGAAAGAAAATTAATGGAGTATAATTAGCTTTTTCAAATAAACCTAATTTGAAATAAAATAGCCACAGAATAATGCATATGAACATTGTAATTAATAAGAATAGTGCAGAGTAATGTATATGAACATTGTAATTAAAAAAATAGTGTAGTAATCCTACAACAGTTGCAAAGAATTTGGGTAGAAATTTATTCTTGATAAAATGATAGGCAGCCATGGCTAATTTCAATTCCCAAGTCTAACAACAGAAGAAAAATCCTATCAAAATATACATATTTTTTATTTTTAGCATTTTAAAAATAATTACACAAATATGTACATACAATGCTAAATGATTCTAAAATATTTATAAAATTATTAATTAATAATTTGCTCTACTTGAGTAAGCATACAAATTATCTTTACTAATGAGAAAAACTGGTAAGAAAGTGGTTTTTATTTTTATTTATTTATATATTATCCTCACCCAAGGACATTTTGCATTTATCTTCAGACAGAGCAGGAGAGAGAAAGGGAAAAAGAGAGAGAGAGAAACATCAATGTGAGAGAGACACATCGACTGGTTGCAACCTATACGACCCCAACCGGGGCTGGGGACAAACTGCAACCAAGATACCTGCTCTTAGGAGTAACTGAACCTGGGACTCTCTTGTCCGTGGGTCAATGCTCTAACTGCTGAGCCAAATTGGTCACGGCAAGAAAGTGTTTTTTAAAAAACAGCAAATATCCTTCCTAAGTTAATATCCACGTTTTACACAATGAATACCTACTAATACTCATTCTCAGCATTTTGACTCTCTGCAGTGCTGATAACCTCTGGCCAACTATTTCCTTACAATTCTAAATACACAGTTGCAACTTGAAGATGCATAAGAAGAGATAGAACATAAACATCTCTTCCTTTAGAAACTACACTGAAGACCTCATATGACTTAGGTTTATTTTTTAAAATTTAGAGAGGAAGTATAGGGAGGAAAGGCGTTTCACCTGCAGAGACCTCGTGCTCACTGTGCCAGGAAGCAGTGGGGACTTGGTGCTGTGGTCTCCATGTGTCACTGCATCCGCTTTATCGCTCCCTTCACCTAGTCTGTAAAGTGTGAGCACAGCTGTAGGTGATGGTTTAAACATAGCTCATTTCTTCGTCTATAGTCATATGCCTAATACTTGCTAGTGATTTTGTTCTTCTAGTTCAACTTTTAATGTTTTCGTTGGATTTTTGCCTTTCATTGCTATTTTATACTTTTATATTTTTTATTGTAGATTCATATATATTTAATTTAAATATATATTTAATATTTTTCAAAATGTGGTTTTATTGATTTTTTAGAGAGGAAGGGAGAGAGAGAGAAACATAGAAACATCCAAGAGAGAGAAACATCCATTGGCTGCCTCCTGCATGCCCCCTACTGTGCCAAGACCAGAATCAAACCATCAACCTCTTGGTGCATGGTACAATGCTCAACTAACTGAGCCACACTGGCTAGGCATAATATTTAATTTAATGTAGTGATAAAATTGATTATATTCCTATTGAATATCTTATCAAATATGAAGAGGCTACGGTATGAGAAAATAGTCATATTGTATATGAGAGAGGTAGAAGGTGCTCCTTCTCAAGCCTGTTTCTTGCCCATAAAGCATCATTTTGTAAGTTGGAAAAAAATGTTCTCTTTCTGGATGCATGTAGCCCTGCAGCAGGATGAAGAAAATGGTACCAGGGGCATGACTTGTAGGGCACAGCACAAGCTTGTTCTACCTCTTTTCCCCCTTGATCAGATATCTCTGTGTAATAAACTGTGACATAAATTGCATGGCCTTCTGCTTATTGTACCCCATCTACCCACTAGCACAGAATGGATTTCTTCCTTGGAGACAGACACCTCCCCCCCAGTCAAACTCTAAACATAATCTAAAAATAAAATCCAGCAATGATGTTGTGAAATTACTTAGACTATAAAATACATTAATTTATCAGGTGAAAATTTCTACCCTCATTCAAACTCCTATATATGCCTTCTTGGGACTTTCCTTTCCAGTTATAGGATAACTCAGTGTTTCTCTTGGTAGCAGAACCTCTGAATTTGTTTTGCTCAAAATATTGAACAATATTGTTAAAATATTTGAAACTTCTTCGTGGGGACAATGAGGGAAAACCCTAGAATATAACATAATGTAAACTGAAATTTTGTCTCCAATTTTGAAAATTTCCCTTTCTTCTGGTCACTTACATTTTACTAATAAAAAAATTTTTATTCATTTCCAACAAGACAAATTAAGAAAAATTTTTCCTAGATTTTGCCTCATTTTGCTATACAAATCATTTCCAAAACCTAAATAAGACATGTCTTATAGCTTACATGTTATTTACTTGGAATTCTATACCTTTTTACAATCCTCACTACACACTTAACACAGTCCTCTCATATCGTTAGCCTCTCAAACTTTCATAGTCCTCTCAACACATTCTTTTCCTGCCCTTCTAAGAGCTTACTGCATTTATCTTTCTTTCATTGATACACTTCAAAATGTCCCTCTCTGCAGCTGCCTTCTGTCAGAATGTAATATTAGTCTAATAACATTCATGGAGCACTTAAAATCTAGATGACTTATGCTAAATTTTTTCCCATCTTTAACAACAAAAACATCAATACAGGGTGGGGCAAAAGTAGGTTTACAGTTGTGAGCAAGTGAAACCGTTTTTTCTATATTTATTAATTATTTTATTATTTTCCAAATAAGCAACTATAATTATACTTTGCCCCACCCTGTAAATATTATTGTTTACTTTTATACTTCTAGGAAATGTCCCATGCCAAACTTATTGAAAGAGAAGTGAACTCTTCCCCAATTCCAGTTCCTTTCTATTCTCAATACTGCATGTAGAATCCACAAGCTCTCTAATGTTTATATCCAAAGGTATTATTTCATGCTTTATTTGGTTCAATTGTCTGGGCTATTTAAGATAAAATCCCTCTTTTTTTGAAATGATCTTCTTTATTGGTTTTCAAGAGGCCGGTCTCTTCCTCAGTCTTATTATAAAGTGACTTTACCATCTTACTCTCCAGCGGGCTTTATTTTCCTTTGTTTAGCCATAAATCATTTCTGCATTAGGTTTTCTCTTACACTTTCTTCTCTTCAAACTCTTATGTTGTATCTTGTCTACACCCAAAAGTGTCAATAGCCACGAAGCAGAGAAAACTCTATTCTCACACCAAAAAGAGGAATGATAATCATCCCTTAATACAACATAGTAATTTTTACTTTAGTGATTGTATTTGAAATGTTTAATGAGAATCATTTAAAATGGTAGTTCACATCTGTATGCCTTTTGGGCTATATATAGGAACAATACTAACTCAGAAGGCTTAATGAAAGGATTACATTTCTCAAAACTTTGATGAGTTTTTGTCTTTCCTGCCAGTTCTGTTGGCACTGACTAATTTTAAATTCCCATATTAAATATAGACTGTGTATTTCAAAAAGGAAATGCTTAGCATCTCAAATATTGGCCACTGACCCTTAGGTATGCATTTATTTTCTGCTTCTGCAGATTATTGAATTGGCTAATTACCTACACAACACTGTGTCAAAAATTCATTTCTGTTAAAAGCTGATAGTGTCTGAGTAGGAATAAGTATTTATCTACAACATGTTTTTGTAGAATCAAAATGCCCTGTATGTGTCTTTTCATAACAAACAGATGAAAGGAATAAAAATCCTAAACAAAAGCTCTTAGTGGCAATATGAGTTTCTTCTGTCCACAGGGACCTTGCTAATGACAACGTGGATTAACAATCATAAAAGCCAAATGTGAATTGCATTTGTTGAAATAAAAAAAGAGTCGGTTTATGAATATAAGAATGTACAAGGTGAGCATTGACCAAATGGATAGCATTTTATAGATAAGAAAGGGGCATAAAATTTTTACTTTTTCTTTGCTTCAAGATAAAAAAATTATATTTTTTAATCTTAAAACAATTCTGAAAAACACTGACATTAGCAAAAGATACTCTTGCTTGGAAAAGGGGTGACATGTTTGTCAATGGTTTAATTATATTTATTTTGTGGGTTTTTTTTTCAGGTTAAATTAATACTTGTATAAAGCTTGAAATTTACATTTATCATAAACAGCACATTTACAAGTATAAAATTGAAGCCTGTGGGAGCCAAAAGAACTCGGTCATACTTTCCTCTATGGCTTATGTTTTCTTTTTTGAACTAAGGAGAAATGTGAACATGTAGACTGCTATTGTAGTTTATGCACAAAGACTCAAATAAGAAAGATATAGGTGTGTGGAGTGAGGCAAATGTTTAGAAAATATGTAATTTTTATTAATGTTGAGAACTTACATTATTGGAAATTTTTCATTTCCAAATGCAATTTAAGGGACAGATGCATGTTATGGTATTGACTGAAATACAGTTGAACAAAACAAGAACAAAGCAAAATAAATCAATAAGAAATAATGCTGTTTTTTCTAATAAAGTTATAATAATATTCTCTTATTTTTAAGTGAAAAAGTAGTAACTCCAATATATTGTACCTATGCAAGTAATTCTTTCACTTTATCACTTCATATGAAGCTGATAGCATTAAAGTATTGAGATTTCATAACATAGAATTAGTTAAACCTGCCCCTTTATTTCAAGCCAGGGTTGAAATAATTAAGAGAGTAATAATGATATGAGGTTAAACAATATAATACAATAAAAGATAACATTCATAATGCAATGTAATATATAATATCATACTTATAATGTTATAACGTGCTTCACCTTTTGGGTTAATTATTGAATGCTATCTTTGAAGGAAAGAAATATTAAATTTGTGTTGAATTGTTCAGAACAGAGGTATATAATTCAGTAAGAAAGAGAGGTAAACAACATTTAGGGACAATCTCAGACATCCCAAGATGAGCTACTATAGATTGACAAAAGGAAAACAAGATTAATGACATGATAAAATTAAACAAATATATAGGCATGTACATTATAATACTTATGCATATTATTCTGAAATTCTGTGCATTTAATTTAAAAAACAAAAACAAAGGTACAGAGTGTGACATGCACATATGAGGCTTTTTAAATTTTATTTTATCCCCATAACATCCATTTTGCTATTTTCTGCTGAGCATGAATAGCTTCCTATCTCTCCGAGAATTACAGTGGGCACACAGGGTAAGTATTAACACAGTCAGTACAGTATGCTTGGTACCTGTATACAGACACAAATGCACATAGTGAGGCAGGAATTCATAGCCAGAAGAGAGAAAGAAAGAAGAAAAGAGAGAGAGAGAAAAAAGGAAGGAAGGAAGGAAGGAAGGAAGGAAGGAAGGAAGGAAGGAAGGAAGGAAGGAAGGAAGGAAGGAAGGAAAGAAGGGAGGAAGGATTTGGCATTATGTGGATTTAAATTTGATGTTGGGTCTACCATTTACTAACTATATGTTTTCTTCATCCATAATATTGGGATATTATCATCTATTCATGTGACTTTTAAAATACCAAGTACAATGATTTGCATAAGTTAGAAATGCAATATTTTAAAATGAAATACATCAAGATACTATTAAAGTCCTGGCTGGTTTGGCTCAGTGGTTGGAACATCAGCTTACAGACCAGAGAGTCCCAGGTTTGGTTCTGGCTAGGGGCACATAACAAAAAAAAAAGATACTATTTAAGTTGAAGCCTTGTTTTTCAAATACCTATACACCTTATCATTAGTTACTGAGTTCAGTAAGAAGCACTTGTAAAATACATCTGGAGAAGGTTTCAGTTTTACAAGAGTGAGAATTCTACTTTTTTAAATTTGCTACCCCAAACAAGAGTTACACTAAAGAACAAATCTATCTTCTTTGACAATTATTTCATTCAGTGCTAATATTCAAATATTTCTCCAAAGACCAAAAATCCAACTTTTTCAGCAAACATGTCCAGTGGAGCTGCTATTTTCCGCACCTTTCTGCAAAGATATGCTCAGTGCAGTCAAAGCATAGAAAATCAGGATAACTATAAATTATATTGCTTTTCTGGCACAGTGTTATTGATTAGAGATCGGTGGGCCTCACCACACTAGTGTTTAATGCTAAGTATTTGAATGGATGTATAGTTGACAATGTAGTTGTCCAATTAGATGTGGAGTGATGGCTGTTCACAGTGGTGGTGATTACAAGGGTAGAGTTATAAGCTTCCCTTCAGGGCAGGTATGCTATAGTTTTGACAAAAATGAAGGAATGCACAAAAGTCTATCTTGGGAAAACACTTATAGATGCTGCCATCATTATGCCAGATTTCTTTATTGACTCCCAACTCAAATTCCAAAGACGTAAAAACCATTGTTAGTTTTGAAGTGCTCAGCATCATCAACGAGCCAAGTGCCACTAAAACCCTTTACGGTTTGGTGTCAAAAGAAATGTGTTATATTTGATATGTTAATTTTTACTATTGAAGAGCTTTTTAAAGTCAAACCTACAGTTGGAGACATCCACACTGATTTAGAAAATTGATAAATAAAGCCCCTGATTTATCAAAATATAAACCAAATTACATCAGTGAGAACAATAGGACTGCACATCTTCATTGCTGGTGAACTTGCTAAGATCACTGTTTCTTGTAGCACCTTCTCCAGAACTGCTATTGAGTCCCTCAGCGAAAAGACTTACTTCTAAAGCTTTATCATTCTACCCTTACACTAATTATCCCACTTCCCCTTAATATGTGTTAAAAGTACTTGGTTTGGTAGCAATTTCACTAAAAAAAGTACTATGTTTAGTTTCCTTCATATCCTAAATATGGGTTGCATGCAAATAACTTCACATAGAAGAATAGAGATCATTTTCTGTTTGAATTAACTAGAGTTATTTTTTATGGGTAGCAATCAAGAATGTTGAGAAATACAAAGTTTTATAATTAAATATCCATGAGAAAATGTAATATATCTTCCCCACAGAAATACACTATTCCCCAAATTCAGATATAGTGTCAACATTTAATATAAATGCATATTAGAATTAGCAAAAGTGAATACAATATTTCCTGAAGGTTTCTCCTTAAGACTCCCACAATGATATGTGTGAGGAATGGCACAGAACATCTTTTCTGGGGTTACATGGGAGCACCCTTCATATGCTTTTCCACCAACTTTATAAAAGACTTGTTTTCTTTATAGGTTGAGAAATTCTCCGACACAATGCCTCAAATAACCACTATCCACTAAACATTTTTAATTTTCTTTACATTCATTGGTAGGGTTGCAAATATCGGGGAGGGGCACATATTTTTTTTGAAAGTTCTTTAAGGTTGATTGGGTCATTATGTATCTAACATACTTCACTAAGATATGAAAAAATTGAAAATTAATTAAGTGCCTCTTTAGAAACTACTTTTTTCCCAAATTCTTTGATCATGCTTTTCCAAACTCCAACTTGGTTTTTAAATTCAACTGAGTTGTCAAGATATACCTGCACCTTTAGGTAATTCTTATTCCTGAATATAGTGGAACATCCTTAAACATCAGTGTTTGTAAGGAATCTTTGAATTAAAAACAATATCCCATTGGCTAGATGAATGTGTTTATCCACTTTCTTAACCTTAAAGTATCTTCTCATCTGAAACTAAACTATCTTGCTACTAAGCAATCTAGGGCACTTTCTACACAGCAGAATATATGTAAACCGATTTTTTTTGTAATAATCTGCACACATATTAATTTTCTCTGATTTCTTCTGCCTTCCAATAATGTACAATTAACATGACTTGGTACTCTGAGATAATGCTATTAATTAGTAACTTTAATCAAGTCCTTCAAATGATTGATTTACCTTGACAAAGCAATTACAGTAGAACCCTGACCAATTATTCTGGGGCCTTGCAAATATTTGATGTAATTCTTATTCTAGCATAGTTTATATCACATCACAATAATGAAGGGCAAATATGGCCCTCAGTTAAAATGTTGTAGGCATTGCAGAACCTTAAGAGCTAAAGCTGTTCTAATCAGTGCCATTGTGTTTTACCTGGGCAGCTCAACCAGCAGCTAGTGTAGGAGAAAAGATGTCTCATCCTGGCCTGAAGCCTCTGTCTCTTGGTTTGTTTATCAGTATGTACTAAATGTGTTGCTCAATTTGAAGTAACTCAGTCTCTGGTTTATAGAGCATAATAGTGGACCAAGATTTTAAATGAATTGATGGTAGTCCCATTAAATCTGGCCATTCTTGGTAGACACGTAGGATTGAAGCATAAAATAGTGCAATGCTCACAAATTTTCTCACCAATAAACCACTCAAGGAATAAACCATACCTGTTCTGTGAATAGATTAGCCTTTATTTTTAACTTTGTATTTCCAGTTCTATCAGCTTATGCAATGCATTCCTTTTATTTAAGAGCTTCAGAAGCAGTCTTATAATGCAGTTGTAGGATTTTTTTTACCCGAGTTAGTTGGGGATAACCTAAGCCCACAGTAACTCTACTATCTCTAAAAAATTTACTTCTTCAAATTTTTGTCAAAATTTGAAATCCTGTACTTGCAGATAATATCTGCAATAAAAATTTTTTTATTTTTTTCTGCTCTGCTAATACTACATCTTTCTTCTCTCTACACAGTCCTACTTTTTTCCTTCTACTCCAATATATTCTCCTGCTATTAAAAAAATAATAATAAAAACCTCATACAAAACTTGCAATGTATCCTTCAGAACTCAGCAATTTCCAACATTTCTTTTTGGTGTTATAAATTATACAGGACTAGCAATCTTCCATGAATTTCTTCTTGACAGATTCTATTCCCAGAAAGAAGAAGAAATAGTAACTTTAGGTCCCAGAGGTGTACAGAACAGAAAACTCTGAGTTGCAGTTTGCTATTTTTCCCAAATAACTAAAAGAGTCAAATACATTTATCACTACTAAGCTAAAATTGGGAGGGCAAGTTCTTCAAGGATTCACACACACACACACACACACACACACACACACACGACTTACACTTCTCTTGTTACCTTATCTTAAAGTTATGCAAAGGCCTGCACCCTTTCTGCCAAGGTCACATTGAAGAATGGTGTGCTAATTGGTTCCCACCATTTATAAAATTTACCTTTGGTTTGCAAATTCTCCATCAGAGAAAACGTTAGGGAAGTTCAGTAAGAGTCATACCAAATAACTGCAGTAAGAGGGATATTGGTGATTGCAGCAAATGTTAGTTGGATGGAAAACCAAAAGCTTGTCTTTATTTATAGTAAGCGTCTGCTATGTCAGTATCTTGCACTTGCTAAAAGGTAAGAAAAATACTCAACAACTAAACTTCAGATTTTTTTCAGATGAGTGAATTTTTCCATTTTCTTTGACTATGTCTAGCTTATTTATTATATTGCATTTTCATTTCTATCCTGCTGTGTGGTAGTACTCAAAACTAATAGACTTCCTTAAATGTATTTTCTCTGACTAGAGAGAAGACATAACATTTTAGTTTACACAGGAATTCAGTACTATGAGATTTGAAAACAATAAAAATGTGAATTTAGGCAGTTTCTGAATGCAATATATTGATTTGAGTCATTGGATTCTATCCAAACTAAGTATGAGGTCACTAACCAACAGATTTCTTAAGTGAGATGAGGCTAATAAGCAGTTATAAGATATAAATGAACATAATTAGTTGTGTTTTTAATTAAACCATTTACTTTTTCTTAAGAATTATTTTTATTACATATGTATTATTTTTTAAGTTGTTTCAATCCCTGTGAGTGTTAGTAGGTCAAGATTCAAATTATATCTTTTCTGGGATTAAACTCAGCCCAGAGTATTCTCTGTAAACAAACAGGAAGCACAAACATGCAGCAGAATTTCTCTAATACAATGCCTAAGGCAAGAGAAACAAAGAAAAAAATAATACATGGGACTACATGAAACTAAAAAGCTTCTGCAAAGCAAAAGAAACAAGCATTAAAATGGAAAGGAAGCCCACTCTATGGGAGAGCATAATTGCCAACAATACATCAGATAAGGGGTTAATTTTCAAAATATATAGAGTACCCATACAACTCAACAAAAAGAAGACAAAGAATACAATTGAAAAATGGGCACCTCTCCAAACAGGACATAAAAATGGCCAAGAGACATATGAAAAAATGCTCAACTAGTTACCAGAGAGATGCAAATTAAAACAACAATGAGATATCACCTCACACCTGCCAGAATGGCTGCCATACAAATCATCAAACACGTGCTGGTGAGGCTGTGGAGAAAGGGGACTCTACACTGCTGGTGAGAATATGAGTTACTAATTTTGAAATCACTATACATTCTGGAATTAAAAAATTGAGTAAATGAATGGCAGATAGTGTGAACCGGGATTTTGCACTATTGGAGTATGAGGTTACAGATAAGTTAAAATTATCCATGTGTTAATGGATTAGTGTTGGAGACATCATTATGAAACCACGTGAGCTTAATACACATATATGGCTATGTATAGAAGTGTTTGTATATATGTAATATACTTGGATTAGCACAAACTCATATACCTTCTTACTCCTTTCTCTGTTATTTAAGGCCTAGAAGCAAAGACTCCTCAGTGCCAATGAGCAAATCTAGTGTTCAAATATTGGTTTCTGTTACTGTTTTCTGATGCCTGATACAATCTACTACCATAACCAAAATGATTTAAAAAATCACTATTAAATATTCTATTACAAATGCAAGTTATATGTCAGTGTTTGGTTAAGTATTGGGTGAATTAAAACAAATTGCTGAAACTGAGCTCTGTATTAAGATAATATAAAGCAGGGTCAGTATGTGGGGAAAACATAGCAGGAACATTGAACTCTCCTTGAAAATACACGAACTCAGAAAATCAACACGACACAGGGTGGAGACAGGATTTCAATTTAATTATATCTAGATCTCAGTAAATTGACAGCTGCTATATCAATTGCTGAGAAAAACAAGAAACAACTATATATGATAACAACAAATAATGAGAAGTCAAAACAATTAAAATGTAATGTTAAATATAGAAGAAACAATAGGTTTATTTAAACTAGTCCTTTATGCCTGGCTGGCATGACTCAGTGGTTGAATGTCGATCCATGCACTAAGAGGTCACCGGTTCGGTTCCCGGTCAGGACACGTGCCCAGGTTGTGGGCCTGATCCCCAGTGCGGTGCATATAGGAGGCGACTAATTGGTAAACTAGTTCTTTATTATAAAGATGAGAAACCAAACTTTCTTCTGGAAATAAACCCAGGGTGGCCTATAAAGGATGACTCGGAGTTAGCCATAATAATAAAAGGAGATATAATTTTGGAAATAGAGAGACCTCATGTTGAAAAACTGGAGGTGTGAAGGAGTATGTTGCATATAAATAACTACAAAGAGCTCACATTGCCAAGCCTGAGTCTGTGCTCTGTCCCCAACCCTCTTTTCCAGTTTGGCCCCTAAAAGCTTGGTGAAGACTGGTAGCCTGGCAGACCCAGAGTGATTCCTAGCTCTGGGGAGGGAAGCTCTTAGAGCAGGCAGGATGCCCACTGCTACAGTTAGCTGCCTCTTCGCCCACCCTCCCTGCCGGCTTCACTGGGCACACCTGCCGCTCCAGGATCCCATGTTTAAAGCCTTGTGTCTAATACTTACATCCATTTCCCTTTGAATTGAATTTGGAGGAAAAATTGAATTGTGTGAGTGGTGGAATGTTGGTAGTACTGGACTTACGGTTTCCAATTTTTGAAAATTATGTTAGTGTGTATGTGTACATGTATGTGTACTGGACAGAAAAAGAGGTTGGGACTTTCTATTCAAAATAAAGACTTAATTCCTATGAGTCTAGTGGAATTTTTATTATGAATGTGAGATTAAAAAAAAACACACACACCAAAAACTTTGATCTATAGTAAAAGTACAATGCACATCGTTAAGAAACAAATGACTCAACTCAACAGTTAGACATAATTCAGATGTAATTTAAAATAACTATGCTTAACATGTTAAAAGGTCCAGTAGAGAAATTTAAAACATAAAGATGGACTATTTCAGCATAAAAATAGAGTTATAAAAAGAAAAGAAATAAAAATGCTCAGGAAAAATATTGTCACTGCATTTGTTTTCTATTGTTACCTAACAAATTAACACACATTTGCTGGTTTAAAAAACAACCATGTACTCTCTCATGAGTTCCATGGGTCCGGTGTCAGCACAGTATAGGTGGGTCATGTACTCAGGGTTTCAGAGGCTGTAATCAAGATGTGAGCTAGACTGCATTCTCATCAGAGGATCCACTGGAGAAATATGTGCTCCCAAGATCGTGTTGGTTGTTGGCAGAACACATTTAGTTACAGCTGTAGAACTTGGTGACTTGCTTCTTTTGGGTCAACAGGAAAGAGAGTTTTTCACCTCAAGGAGGAGTCCAGTCCCTCATTTAAAGGTTTTCTCCTGATTAATTAAGTTTCACCTTAATAATCTTCCTTTTGATTAACTCAATAACAACTAATTTCAGATCTTAATTATGTCTGCCAAAACCCTTGACCTTTTTTCATGAAATGTTGGCTAGAAAAAGTGTTCTTTCTGCCTGTACTCAATGGAAGGGAATTACAGAAGGATGTGACTCATTATGTTTCACCTTAATGTGTTTCTCAGACAGTGAGCAATCTGAATCCCAGTGATTCTTTATGCCCCTATTACATGCAAGACACGTTCACCCATTTCCAAAGTCTCATCCAATTACAGCAGCTTATCTAAATTCAAAGCCTCAGGTCCATGTTCGGATGAGACTCCTAAATGTTATCTATTAAGTACAATACCTGGGACACTGTCTCACCATCTTTTGACTCATGAAATTAAGTTATATACTTCTAACCCACCCAACATATGATGGTGGGACAGGAATAGATTAATTACTGTAAGCCTTTTGATTCAAGAAGCAAGAAAAAGATGATAAAGTCATTAGTCCAAGGCAGTTCTGAAATCCAGCCAGGCAAACTCCAGCCAGATCTTGATTTGTTTTCTAGGTCTGGTGATAATACCTGTGGCTTTCTGTTCGACCCTCTGGTCTGTTGGTGTAGGTCTCTGAGTCATCCTTATCCTTCTTTCCCTCTCATCATAGAAGATATTAAGGAGATGTTTCTAACTCAGTAGTTTTCTCAGCCTATTTTTCTTCCAGTAGAATGTTGAAGGCCTAAAAGCTTCCTTTCATTTTGTATTCTTTCTGATATATAAAGTTTTCCTGATAACTTATCATATTTTATCCTTATCTCTACTATATGGTATAATCTTAGAGAAGGATAAATTTATTTGAAGATAATACTGATAGAGGCATATTCCTGAACTCTTTCATCAAAAATATGAACTCTAGAATTTTATATCTATTTTTTATTTTCTTAGGCTTGAGAATGTGATCTTAAATGCAATTAATAAACAAACATACAGACAAAATGAATGGAAGTCCAGATATTAGCTTCAGCATTTGTATACACAATACCTGTATATGATGTTTCATGGAGTATTTTTTCAAAGTAAATAATTTTTAACTTAGACTTTATATGCTATCATTAGACCCAAATGTGTGTGTGTGTGTGTGTGTGTGTGTGTGTATATATATACATATATATATATTTATATATATATGCCTCACTATCCAGTTTTCCAGACCATGTAGCTTAAATGTGAATGGGGAAGTGTACAATGCAACATTACACTGACTGCAATGAAAAATAACAGGTGACAGACTGATAGCAGAGAGAGAATGACAAATAGCCTCAAAAACTCACAGCTAAGAAGTTGAGAAAATTTAACATTATGAACTATCCATACACATATTTGAGGATGTATTATGTCAAAAAATGTAAAATTGGCATTCTCAATGATTACATAAAATTATTAAAATAAGAAATCTATTTGGAATATTTGTCTTACAGCAGTGAGGAATTTTACCTTTGCCTATTTTTTATCCTGAGTCAGCTATTACAAATAACCACTTATAGTAAAAAACAAAGAGTCACTGTGTGAAAGGATATTATTCATTGATTCTATACATTCAATTAAATAATAATGATAGGAGAGTATGCATTCAATATGGTTCAATTTTCTTCTTTGCCTTAATTCCTATGGAGAGATCTCATCAATGCATTAGGGCTATTTAGACAATTTTTCTAATACAAGGGGTCTGAAACACAGGCAGCTCACTAATTTTATATTTATTATTTCTCTAATTAGATAAGTTAAAGAGGACTGATAAATTTATAAATGTATTAGATAACATGTCTTAAATAGAGTCATAAATTTTCTAAAACTAAATGTGGTTTTGGTAAATGTTATTAGACATTGTTTTTAACACTAAACAATATAAAATATTTATGACCAGCAAGTGAAATATACTTGAAAATATATTTTTTAGCCAACTTTATATATGGTGGTAAACTATTCAAAATCTTATGTAAGTAGGAGTCTTGATGGCTATGACTATATTTGGTTTTATCATTATTTCCTCTTACCATGTAAAACTTAATTGCGAGTTTCAAACGAGTATCAGTATATATTCTTGAACAGATACAAAGATCTTTTTATTATTTTTTAAATATGTATTTGGTTTATTTCTTAGAGAAGATACGTCAACTGCCCACCAAACCAAAGATATTCAGTTAGCATTGTTAGGTTTCATCTGAAGATGGTAACTGTGAGCCTTGATCATTTACTTCGTAAGAATATATAAATTTGTCAGATTATAGTAAAGGATATTTATGCCCCAGACACTTCTCTATTTAATATACCTTCTTAAATACAATATATTGTGAGAAGGTCTCTCCCATATTTTTTATGACTGATCATGTTTCAAACAAATATAATTGCATTCTCTTTAGAAGTGCTTTTAGTAGCTGGTAAGAGCAAATCTATTCTGCAAAAATCAAGAAGGTAAGAGATGTAAGATCATTGTATAAGAGGTGAAATTATCAGCAACTATCACATTAGTCCTGAGTTGCTCATAAAATTGAAATAATTTTATTTCCTAGTTAGAAACTGTAAAAGGGATTCCTAAGACTCAATTAATCATTTAGCAGTAGTAACAAACTATGCATAAACTAACAACTATGACCATTATAAAAGTCACGTCACTCAAACAAAAATATGGGGCCTGTGGCTTGTAATGGGAGAATAAAGAGCCAGGAATATAGTAAATATCTATTTTTTTTCTTCATTTTCTCCATGTTGCTATTAGAATGACATGCTGAACATAATTAGCCTATGCAAATGCATAAGGTAGAAAGAATTAAAATTGCATTGTTACAATTCTTTAATCCACTAAAAACTATGCAGAAGACAAAAGATATGATACAAACAATATTTTTAGATTCTAAAATGTTTTTAACTATCATATTTCTATCAAGTTAAATCTCCTAAAACTCTACATTTGGTTTACTAAGGTCCAGTATCCGATAGCAATCTCTTGGCATGGCTATGACTCCATCTATGTAATATTCTTTTGAATTGGAATACATTTTAAGCAAGCCTATTTTATCCATGCACTGCAGAAGTAAAAGTGAGGAGAATTTTATTATGTTATTTATGACTTTTATAAAGTGACCACTGTACTACATTTTTTATAAGATTTCAATTCTAGGAAAAACTTTGTTTTGACAGAAAAACAAAACAAATAATAAAAAACATAGTTAAAATATTAAAACATTTTTATTTTATAATACAGGAATGAAACATCTTTTCAAGTTTTTTGTCTTCTGTTTTTTTGGTTTTTTTTTACGTCTTGGCTTTCAGAAAGCTGATACAAATTCAAGCTTCTAACTTGATTAGTTTTGCCAAATTTTATTTGTTACATGAATCATTTGTATAATATGACACTGTGCTTTATATTTATTAAATACATACATCTGTGTATTTTATGTTACTTTACTTAATGTTTTATATGCCAAAAAAACTTGATTTATAAAGATATAATCTGTATTTCAATGGAAATATGGATCTTTTCATCAAACAACAAAACATTTATTGGCTATTAAAGCTATGTTTTATATTCTCGGGTTTTTACATTGCCTTGATATCGTATAAAACGATCCATACATATTTACTAACAGGCTTCATTTTTACATCTTGGTTAGTCTATTTTTATTTCAATATTTTCTTATTTGTGAAATACAGTTTGCAGCTACTTACTGTATATTGAAACACTATAAGCATATTTTAACAATGCATTTATTTATTAATGCATTTAAGAAATATTTTCATTTTTCTAAGTTTTATAGTTCATTCCATATCTCACCTGATACTTAAAAATGTACATGCCTTTATTGACTGAAAAAGATTTTGCTTTGTGTTTATTTAGATAAGTTAGAGGTAAATTTGTTTCTTTTACTGTACGTGTACAAGACAGCCATCTAAACTTGTGTACATGCACACACAAACTTACTTTTCAGAAAATAATGAAATTGTTTACATCTTAAATAAGAAATCTCACCTACCTTAAAAAATGTATTCTATAACTAAATTTTAAAAATATTTAATGCTATCATTTGATTGAAGGCTATTACATTGTCAATTTGGTAGAAAACAATAATATCAGAAATTTCAATCGACTCAAACTAATATACAATTTTTGCATAGATACATTTTGTTATTCTTTTTGATAAAAGTTGCATACTTAAAATTAAATAAATATTTCTAGTTAATCTAAACATTAAAGAGCTCAATTCAAGTAAGAAAGTAAACTCTTAATTATTTAATTTTAAATAATGTCTTTATTCCACTTGAGTGTTTCCTTTGTTCATGACCATCCTGTGACCACTGAAATAGTTCTTAACTTTCTGAGCTTTATGTATTTGAGGATATTTTCAACACAACAATAAATTATTTTAGCAAAAATATTGTAGATTTTTAATAAAATACAAGTATAATAAATCCATACATTGAGATTAGTAAAAAAAAATAAATAAAGCCTGACTTTTTATTTGTAGCAATCATTTCCATATCTAGCAGGAAACACATATACATAATCAAGTACAATATCCAACATTGCATTGCTCTCTTCAAAATATGCCACTATATTTCGATGAGGATGATGAAGAAAATGAATCAGTGATAGAATTCATCCATTCACAAATAAGTCACCAACACCATGACAGTTGTTAACCTTTCTCTTGTGATCAGGAGGGAATTATATGTCAAAAATGTTAAAACAGAGAATTTTGGTTTTTGTTTGGCTCCCATAACTGAAATGTTCAGGACAAGTGTGGATTATCCTAATTGGGTGACCAGAATCTACTGCTTGGCTCTGTGCCCTATAAATTTGTTTCCTACCCAGATTCTACCCTGAGAACTCTCACATGCTAAACACTATCTGTTAGGTTTATAAGAATTCCTAACCTCATAATCTCATACTATCAATATATGTGTTTCTAATAATTAAGTGATGCAAAGTCTGTACAGTGTTTTGAAGCTATAAAAATTTATAATAAATAATTGATTTATTTTTCTACTTGTATTATTTTGAAAAAAACAACACAGTTTACCTATTTTATGATTGTGGTGCTCATTGAATTAACACATGACAAATGTTTAACAAATATGTAAATAAACTATAATATTACTATGACCATGCTTTTAAAATTGTTGTTAAAAATAGACTATGAATATATATCCAAATATATATAAAATCTACAATATATACGAAAAACTACTGTATTGGGCAGCAGATTTCTCCATCTTGAATTTTGTAAACCCTGATTTATTTTGGTGAAATTAGATCATTGGAGTGCTTTTGTTCTGCAATTGGGGAAGTGTGCCCCTCTCTCTTCAGGGAAGTGATTCCCCAAAATGAAATATTTAACAAAGAAAATCACTCTAAATTTAAGGTTTTGCTTTGATATGATTTTAATTTCTTCCCATCTCAAGACCAGCTGATTCTAACCTCGCACAAAAGAATTTATAAGTGAAAGAATCATTTTTCTCAGTCTGTTGAGTTCTTGCTTCCAGGCCTATTTCTTGGTTGGCTTAAATAAATTCTTATTTACAAAAGTATTTATAAGTGGAAAAATTATAGTTGCTCTTTAATTTCTGTTGCCTTCTACATGGTAGCTCTGATGGTGAAAAGTGTCTGCTATGGTCTGAGAACCAGTGAGGAGATTCCTGGCACACCCAGGAGTGGTGTGGTTGATGTGGTTGTGCTGGATCTCTTGGGTCCGGAGTCTTGCTGATGAATACTATTGACATGTAGCAGCATAAGTGAGTCCAATTTAAAATATCTCTGTTTTCCCTATAGCTTCATCTTTAACTAATACAACTCCAAATTATAGATATTCACTGTGCATCTTCAGGATTCCCTAAAATTATTTCTACAACATTGTATTAATGTGTTTGAAGGGAAATGAGACAAACATTGATGCATTCTTTCCATCATGATGGTTCTATAACTAAATTAAATGTTCAAATCCTATATAAAGAATATAATAGATTTTTACTGCTAAAATATATTGTTTTAATTATTTCCTCCCATTTAATAGGTGCCACATAGATATGGTCTTTCTTGCCCAAAACTTAGTCTTCTCCTTCTGCGTGTGTTTGTGTGTGTGTCCTAAGTATATGTATATGTATATGTGTACACATGAAATGGGAAAATTATGTTTATTGTTAAGGGTATTGAGGAGATAGAGGCAGATTAGGCAGTGAGGAACAGGATCATGGGAAGGTAAGGCTGAGGCACAGAAGGGAAGTTTGAGATGACTTGAAGCTCAACTCACAAGCAGGAAACCTAGTACAAAGTAAATCTGGAGGTTTACTTGGACTCCACAGATCTCAAAATAAAACTGAAATCAACATGAAAAATTGTGCTTCTAAGGCTAGAAATTCATAGCCCCTATTTATAGAAATGCAAATTAGAAGCTCCTAGAAGGAGCACAGGTCAATTACATAACAAAAAAAGGAGCACAGGTCAATTACATAACTAAAAACCCAGAAAGGTTTTTTTTCAGGCAAGGCAACAGGATTACTGAATGAGTTCTGCTGTGAAACTACAGAGTGTGTTTCTATTACAGAAAGCCAGGTTACCTTAGAAAGAAAGAATTATAGGAAAACAAAGTTGGATTTGGGAGAGAAACCAAAAGCAAGCACTGGGTTGCTCCAAGGGCATTTCCCCTTCTCCTCACTAAGAGACTGGGAGAAGTTGAAATTATCAAAAAAGGGATGCCACTAAGCCCCCCCCCCTCCCCCGCCATAGATAACTAATGTATGGCTGTTGCTAAGGCAGAATTTCTTGAAAGTTAATGAGAAGCTAGTAAGGCATATACATACCCCTAGACAATGGCGCCTCACCAGCAACCCACTTGGTGCAGGGAGTCTATCTATTTTTTTTTTAAAAAAACTTTCCTATCGCTTACCCCTTTGTCCATGAACTCATTCTTCAATTTTTCAAGACCACGAACCCAGACCCTATCACTGCCACTTGGTTTTAGTAACAAAAGCACCATCACTGTTTTTGCAGGACAGAAATCACATTCAGTCATCCTCAAGCCATTCCCATGATTGCATTTCTACTGATGTTACCTCCCTGCTTTGTTGCCTAAGAAATTCTTACTGCTTAATCTTGGATAATCATTAAAAGAGAATGCCAAATTCTGGTTAGTCTAGTTTTTATAGTCTTTTTTTAACCCAAAACCAAAAATATTACATTTTCAATAGTATATTGTAGAAGTTTTAGTAATAAGAAATATATACAAATATAATATTTTGAGTAATATTTAACATTCAATCAATATAAAATAAATTGAAGGCAACAGGCTAGACTTGATAATAAACAAAGCCTCAATGGTCAAATCACATGCCACATAAAGAACAGAAAGAAATCAATTTTTTGTTATCATAAAAGTGTTTTTATTTGTCTATATTATTTTATTTGTTGGGTGTTTAAATTCCTGCTCTACACTTGCTTTAAGGGACATGACTGAAGTAAGACTGGCCTAACCTAAGCTCTTTGTTAGGTGTCTGGAGTTAGTTTGTCTTCTGTGGGAATGGAAGAGGAATAGATGACTCAGGCACTGGTTAGCTCAGGACATATTTCCTGTCCTACAAATCGGACTTAGAGTTATAGAACCAAAGAACCTAAATTGCATATAGAGGACAACTAAAAAAGACTATTGGTCTTGGAAAAAACAGGGTACCCTGGGGAACTCATATGAGTCCTACTTCTGGGTATGCACATGGGACTCACACTACTGTGATTTCAGGATTGAAGAAATCACTTACATGTACAGCAGTCTGTTGTTTGTTTTTTGGTTTTAGGTAATTTTTCGTTGTATATTATGGCTTTTATCAATCTAATTTGAAATAATTCCAAATGTAAATGCAAATGCTAGTTTGTGAACTAACCACATTGTCAGCTAGTGTTATCAATTTTTGTAATTGCTATTGACACACTAAAGTAAAACCAGTGAGGAGAATAATAAAGATAATAGCAAACACTATGTTTCCTATGTAATATTTACTATGTTGAGTGTTTTACATTCATTTTATTTATTTTTATTCTCATAGCAACCATACAAATGAGGTGTGATTTTTTTTTATTCTTTTTTTATTTTTTTTTATTATTTTTTTTTAATGAATTTTTATTTATTTTTTTGTTACAGATATTTTACCTTTTTACCCCATTGGCACCCCCCCACCCCACCCCACCTCCGCCCTGTCCCCGGCTTAGTTGTCCATGTCCATTGGTCATGCATACATGCATGTAAGTTCTGTGGTTTATCTCTTCCCACCCCCCCATCCCCCATCCCCTCTTCTGAGGGATGTCAGTCTGTGCCCTACTTCCATGTGTCTGGGTCTACTGTATTCCTCAGACTGTTATGTTCATTATATTCCGTATATAAGTGAGATCATGTGGTATTTGTCTTTTTCTGCTTGGCTTCTTTCACTTAGGATAATACTTTCCAGGTCCCTCCATGTCGTCTCAAAGGATAAGAGATCTTTCTTTCTTACCGCTGCATAGTACTCCATTGTGTATATGTACCACAGCTTTTTGATCCATTCGTCTACTGGTGGACACTTGGGCTGTTTCCAGATCTTAGCTATTGTAAATAGTGCTGCTATGAACATGGGGGTACATATATTCTTCCTGATTGGTGTTTCAGGCTTCTTAGGGTATATTCCCAGCAGTGGGATCACTGGGTCAAATGGAAGTTCAATTTTTAATTTTTTGAGGTCAGCACCATATTGTTTTCCATAGCGGCTGCACCAGTCTGCATTCCCACCAGCAGTGTATTAGAGTCCCCTTTTCTCCACACCCTCGCCAACACTTGTTGTTTGATGATTTGTTGATGGCGGCCATTCTGACAGGTGTGAGGTGATACCTCATTGTTGTTTTAATTTGCATCTCTCTGATGATTAGTGATGTTGAGCATTTCTTCATATGTCTCTTGGCCATTTGTATGTCCTGTTTGGAGAGGTGTCTATTCAGCTCCTCTGCCCATTTTTTCATTGGGTTCTTTGTCTTCCTTTTGTGGAGTTGTATGAGCACTCTATATATATTGGAAATTAACCCCTTATCTGATACATCATTGGCAATGATGTTCTCCCATACAGTGGGTTGCCTTTTCATTTTGATGATTGTTTCTTTTGCTGTGCAGAAGCTTTTTAGTTTGATGTAGTCCCATGTGTTCAATTTCTCCTTTATTTCTGTTGCCTTAGGTGATGTATCAGTAAAAATTCTGCTCCGTATGATATCCGAAATTTTGTTGCCTACATTTTCTTCTAGAATTTTTATGGATTCACAGGTCACATTTAAGTCTTTTATGCATTTCGAGTTTATTTTTGTGTATGGTGTAAGTTGATGGTCTAGTTTCATTTTTTTGCCTGTAGCTGTCCAATTTTCCCAACACCATTTATTAAAGAGGCTGTCTTTACTCCACTGTATGCTCTTGCCACCTTTGTCAAATATTAATTGAGCGTATTGCCTTGGGTCAATTTCTGGGTTTTCAGTTCTGTTCCACTGGTCTATATGCCTGTTCTTGTGCCAGTACCAGGCTGTTTTGGTTACAGTCGCTTTGTAGTATAACCTGATATCTGGTATTGTGATCCCACCTACTTTGTTCTTCTTTTTCAAGATTGCTGTGGGTATTCGAGGTCTTTTTTGGTTCCATATGAACTTTTGAAGTATTTGTTCTAGTTCTATGAAATATGTCGTTGGTATTTTGATGGGAATTGCATTGAATCTATAGATTGCTTTGGGTAGTATGGACATTTTAATGATGTTAATTCTTCCAATCCATGAACAGGGTATGTGCTTCCACTTTTTTATATCTTCCTCTATTTCTTTTTTCAATGACCTGTAGTTTTCTGAAAATAGGTCCTTTACATCTTTGGTTAAGTTTATTCCTAGGTATCGTAATTTTTTTGGCGCGATGGTAAATGGGATTTGCTAATATTTTGTTCCGGATTTTGGCGTCTATGTTCATCAGGGATATTGGCCTGTAGTTTTCTTTCTTCGTAGTGTCTTTTTCTGGTTTTGGAATTAGAATTATGCTGGCCTCATAGAACGTGTTTGGAAGTCTTCCTTCTTCTTGAATTTTTTGAAATAGTTTGAGGAGAATGGGTGTTAGTTCTTTTTTGAATGTTCGGTAAAACTCTCCCGTAAAGCCATCTGGGCCTGGGCTTTTGTTTGCTGGGAGAGTCCTGGTTACCTCTTCAATTTCCTTAGTTGTTATTGGTCTGTTCAAGTTTTCTATCTCTTCCGGGAATAGTTTTGGGAGACTGTGTGTTTCTAGAAATTTGTCCATTTCGCTTAGATTGTCAAATTTGTTGCCATATAGTTGTTCGTAGTAGTTGTTAACGATCTTTTGTATTTCCATGGTGTTGGTTGTTACTTCTCCTCTCTCATTTCTGATTTTGTGTATTTGGGTTCTCTCTCTTTGTTTCTTGGTGAGTCTAGCTAAGGGTCCATCAATCTTGTTTATGTTTTCGAAAAACCAGCTCTTTGTTTCATTGATCCTTTGAATTGTTTTTTTGGTCTGTATGTCATTTATTTCTGCTCTGATCTTTACTATTTCCTTCCTTCTACTTGCTCTGGGGTTTTCTTTTTGTTTGCTTTCTAATTCTTTAAGTTGTGAAGTTAGACAGTCAATTAGAAATTTTTCTTGTTTTTTGAGGTAGGCCTGTAGTGCTATGAACTTCCCTCTCAGAACTGCTTTCGCTGCATTCCATAGATTTTGTGTTGTGTGTTCATTTTCATTGGTTTCCAGGAATTTTTTAATTTTTTCCTTGATCTCCTCAGTGACCCATTCATTATTTAATAACATGCTATTTAGCCTCCATGTGTTGAAATGTCTTTGCATGTTCTTGTTGCAATTGATTTCTAGTTTCATGCCATTGTGATCTGAGAAGATGCTTGATATGATTTCAATCTTCTTGAACTTGAAGAGATTTAGTTTGTGTCCTATCATGTGGTCTACCTTTGAGAATGTCCCATGGGCACTTGAGAAGAATGTGTATTCTGTAGCCTTGGGGTGTAATTCTCTGTAGATATCTATTAAATCCATTTGGTCTTGTGCTTCATTTAGAGTCTCTGTTTCCTTGCTAATTTTTTGCCTAGAGGATCTATCCAGTGCTGTCAATGGGGTGTTGAAGTCCCCTGCTATGATTGTATTGCTGTCGATTTCTCCTTGGAAGTCCTCCAGAAGATTTTTAATATATTTTGGTGCTCCTATATTGGGTGCATATATGTTTATCAAGGTTATATCTTCCTGTTGGATAGATCCTTTCAATATTATGTAGTGGCCGTCTTTGTCTCTAGTTATGGTCTTCATTTTGAAATCTGTTTTATCAGATATGAGAATTGCTACCCCAGCTTTTTTTTGCTTTCCATCTGCTTGGAAAAATTTTTTCCATCCCTTCACTTTCAACCTATGTGAGTCTTTTGTTGAGAGGTGGGTCTCTTGTAAACAACATATACATGAGTCCTGCTTTCTTATCCAATCAGCTACTCTGTGTCTTTTTATGGGAGCATTCAATCCATTTACGTTTAAGGTGATTATTGATATGTACTTATTTATTGCCATTTTTGTTCAGTGTGGTTCTATTTTTCTTCCCATTTCTACTGCTAATTACAGCAGTCCTTTTAACATTTCTTGCAGTGCTGGTTTGGTGCTAATGTATTCATTCCCTTAGCCTTTTTTGGGGGGGGTCTGGGAAGCTCTTTATTTGACCTTCTATTTTGAATGATAGCCTTGCTGGGTAGAGTAGTGGTGGATTTAGATCCATGTTTTTCTTGACCTTGATTCCTTCATGCCATTCCCTTCTGGCCTGTAGTGTTTCTTGTGAGAAGTCAGCTGAGAGCTTTATGGGGTTCCCTTTGTAGGTAACCTGTTGGTTATCTCTTGCAGCTTTTAGGATACTCTCTTTGTCTTTAATTTGTGGCATTTTAATTACTATGTGTCTTGGTGTGGGCCTGTTTGGGTTCTTCTTACTTGGGACTCTCTGTGCTTCTTGAACTTGAATGCCTTCTTCCTTCACCAAATTAGGGAAGTTTTCTCTCACTATTTTTTTGAATATATTCTCTATCCCTTGCTCATTTTCTTCTTCTTCGGGGACTCCTATGATGCGAATATTATTACGTTTCCAATTGTCCCATAGTTCTCTTAAGCTATCTTCCTGTTTTTTAATAGTTTTTTCCTTTTGTTTTTCTGATTGGTTGATTTTTTCTACCCTGTCTTCTAATTCACTGATCCGGTCCTCAGCTTCCTCTACTCTGCTTTTTAAACCTTCCAATGTGTTTTTCATTTCTGATATGTCATTTTTTATCTCTTCTTGTTGGTTTTTAATTTCCAATTGGCTTATTTTCAGTGTCTCTATGTCCTTACTCATGCTGTTCAGCTTCCTCAAGATCATGGCTCTGAATTCTAGCTCTGTTAACATGCCTAATTGCTCCACATTGATCTCATCTTCGGTGGAGGTGTCTTGCTCTTTCATTTGGCTTCTGTTTCTGTGTTTCACCATTTTGGCTATCACTGTGGGCTTTGGAACCTGTCAAGTTCTCCCTGTGGGTGTTGGTGTTCTGCTGTTTGTGGCTCCCTCTCCCGTGTTTAGATGAGTGAGGGAGGACCCACGTTGAACACCACTGTCAAGTCTTACTTTCCTGGTTAAAGTTGCCAGCCCAGGAAAGGTACTGTTATCCTCTAGCTTTTTGCCTGGAGGCTAGCAGTCTAGGTTACTTGATGAGTTTTGTGTTGTCAGTTGATTGAAAAACTCCCTCTGGTGCTCAGCCAAGGGGTTTCATGAGGGTGGGGCAGATGCTGGTTGTTAGTGAGCCTCAATTAGCACTTCAATGGCCCACAGGGTGGGGTTGGATCTCCGAGGGAGGGGCTGCTGCCTCTCTCAGAGCCCTGGGAAGGAGCAATGTGGCCACCGTCCTGAGTGGCTGCACTCAGCCAAAGCTCTGAGCGCCCTCCAAACCCCGAGTGTCCCGACACAGTTCCAGTCCAGTCCGCCCTCCCTCTGCCGGAGCCCAAGGTGAGTGGCTGTGGCTGTTTCAGCCTCTGTCCCGGCTGCGCTGTGTGGCCACCTGGGAGTGTGACCCGAGGGCGCTGCTCCCAGCTAAGGCCGCTGCCGAGCTGCCGACTGTGGGCTCCCAGCCCCGTCTCGCGCCTTCGCAAGCCTACCGGGATGGAGTCAGTGTCCCTCGTTGTATGGTCCTCGCAAGCTGCTTTTCTGTTGGTTTTCCCGTCGATTTGTCTGTGTTATAGTTGTAATTCCAGTTTGGTTCTGGGAGACGGTCTGTGTAGCTCCGTTCACTCCGCCGCCATTTTTCTGATCAAGGTGTGATTTTTATAGACAGAGAAGGTATGACTTAGTGGGTTGAATATCGGCCTAGTAGGTAATGGAACTGTATTCAACTCAAGCTTATAGTACTCCAAAGAACACATGTTTCACAAACATAATGTAGTTATTTCAATAATAGATGTTATTTCCATTAAAATACACATTCCGATTAAACAAGGGCTAACCTTTGCAATACAAACTAATGAGAATATATTCTATTAAGATTTTTAAATTATTTTTAATTCCTCTAATGTGTTCTATGTATGAAATTTTTATATTACCATGGTGTTAGTAATTGAACATTTTAACTAGTTTGAAATACACATTCAAAATTGCTGCTTTGTTTTGTTTTTTATTTTCTTTATTTGTTTTAAATGTCTTTAAATATTCCTACTATCTTATAACCAAAATTAAATACCATTGGCTTATATCTAGATTTAGCCACCTCTAGTTGATATTGCAGCTATTTCCAGACTTCTCGATCTTCTTAAAAATCCTGAGAGATCAGCATATATTTTTAGGAATAAGCATTGTCTTGTTTTCTAACAGTTATAATTTAATAAATATTTCTTCTTTATGACCCAGAACCTTGAATTCTTTCCCTTTTTGCATAAAATAAAATAGTCAGTTCCTACAAAAAACACTTTTTAGCAAGGATTTTGTCCTGCATATCTAAAAACCAATGAGTAGAATATGGATTCATGCCGGAAATTATAGAAATCCCTGGCTTGCTTGCCTCTACTAGCAATTCTAATTCTTAAAATAATTTCTTTAACCTTATTTCTTCCTTTCCAGGGCATCCCTGAAGCTGTCAAAATATGATTCTTACTAACAATATATTATTCCTTTCTCACTTTTTCCAGAAGTTGTTTTAGTGCCCCTTTGGGGTGTAGAATTAAAACTGAAAAGAGTAAATGTCAACACTACTATACAGAAGGGAATAATACACCTGAGCTATCAAATTGTTCACAGGGAAAGTGTAGAAAACAGTGACTACATGATTCTTTTATGACATATCATCTGGATTTTTGATAGTCTTTCGTATATTTAGGCAAGACCCTAAGTGGTAAAACCAAAACAGGAAAGTAAGATCGACTTTACGTACCATGCTCAATAGACATAGTACACATTTCAGTATTGTCTCTCTGTCATCATCCTCTGGTATTCTGAAGGTTATTAACATGAGAATTAGGGCCTTTTTTCGTTCACATGTATGAAAACTAATGTCTAAGGGTATGCTGTTCAAGCTGATTATTTTGCTTTACTTCAAATAATTTGAAGCCTTTTTATCATTATTACTTTAAATTGAGGTAATATTAGTATATAGCTTTATATTAGTTTCAGGTATACAACATACCAATTTTATATTTGAATATACTGAGAAGTAAAGACAATAAATTTAGCTACCCTTTGTCACTATACAAAGTTGCAGATTTTATTTTATCCTGTGATGAGAACTTAAAATTTTCTCTTGGCAACTTTCAAATATGTAATATGGTATTATTATCTATAGTTGCTATGCCCTATATTACATCCCGGTGGCTTATTTTATACAGTCATGTGCCACATAACAATGTTTCAGTCAACAAGAAACCACACATATAACAGTGGTCTCATGAGATTATCACGGAGCTGAAAAATTCCTATCACCTACTGACTCTGTAGCCTCCCTAACATTGTAGCTAGCACGATGCATTACTCCGGTGTTTGTGGTTATGTTGGTGTAAACATACCTACTCTGCTACCAGTAGTCACATAACAGTATAGAACATACAATTATGTCCAGTACATAATACTTGATAATAAACAACTATGATACTGGTTTATGTATTTACTATACTATACTTTTTATCATTATTTTAGAGTATATTCTTTTTTACTTATTAAAAGAAAAACATTTGCTTTTTTTTTTATCCTCACCCAAGGACATTTTCCCATTTTTTTGTTCAGGTAGAGTGGGAGGGAGAGAGAGGAACAGAGAGAGAGAGAGAGAAACATCGATGTGAAAGGAACACATCGAGTGGCTGCCACCCGCACGACCAACCAGGGCTGGGGACAAACTGCAACCGAGGTACATGCCCTTAGCGGGAACCGAACCTGGGTCTCTCGGGACCGTAGGTCGACGCTCTAACAGCTGAGCCAAACTGGCCAGGGCGAAAAACATTTGCTTTAAAACAGCATGCTGTGTTACGCCAGCAGCAGCCTCATACCTCTCATGTCTACAGTGTTTCTTGATTGCATCATTTTCTTTTGTGTTTGATTAAATCTTGTGTTGTTTGGTACAGTACCATGTTCTATAGGCTTGTAACCTGGGAGTAATAGGCTGTAACATATACCCTAGGTATGTAGTAGTCTGTCCAATCTAGGTCTGTGTAAGTACAGTTTATGATGTTTGCACAATAATGAAATCACCTGACAATGAATGTCTCACATGTATCCCTGCCACTAAGCAATGCAGGACAGTAATGGAAAGTTTGTACCTCTAGACACCCTTTACTCATTTTTCTCCTCCCCCCCAACCTTCTTCCCTTCTGGCAACCACCAATCTGTTCTCTGTATCTCTGAGTTTTGTGTGCTTGTTTGTTTTGTTATGTCCTGGACCATGATATGCAGGGTATGGTATAAGCCAGAAATAAATTGAATTTACTCTCTTCGTTGGCAAAGTGGTCGTTACATAATATCAGCAAACAGCAAAGCAGTCACTTTGTATTCCTTACATATTGCACTTACAATATACATACAATTATACATGTGCTCAATATTAAACAAAATGTAAAAAACAAAGTTTCTAAAATCATATCTCAGAAACAAGTTTTGGGATTATTTGAGCATTCACAGCTTTAACAGGATACATCTTTAGTTTTATGACGTGAATAAAGAAAACTCTCAGTTGTGTAATTATGATATATGCTATTTAAATTTATCCAGCCATGTTTTAGCTATTCCTCCCAGAAACACTGGAAAGGAAGAGGTAAAATAAAATTTTATTTCCAAACTACTGCATGTCAGAGTCTGTTTTAAATTCTTTATATATTTTCAAAAATATTACTGAAAGCTTTAAAAATGAGAGAATATATATATTTAAAAACACTTTTTCATTGACTGAACCACTTTTCCCCTCTTTTTATCATTAACCACTGAGAATATAGCCCTCATCTGTGTAAAGCTATTGCCTCCACTATTTTTATCTCTTTATAAAAGATATAAAATTGTATTCTACACCTTTGTAAATATAGTCTTTGTTTGCTAACAGGACTTGTTCCCAAAGTTTAGGGTCACTTTCTAATTCTACAACTACATTTTGACATTATTTCATTACTATAATATTTTCAGTTTTATGTGGACAGATTATAAAATATTTGAGATTTAGAAATGTGAGTTAATTGATATCATAGAGTGATTTGCAACTTATTTGTTTTTCTGGCATTGATAACATTTCTTCTTCTGGCTGTTAAAATTTTTATTAATTCAATTGATAATCATAAAATAATCGATTAGAAATGTGAAAACAAGAATCCAATTATTTTGCACCTTTATGCCATGCTGTACAATTATAGCAATGTATTTGTGATATGTAAAGATATAAAGTTTTCTTTCCTTCTTTCTTTCTTTTTGGCCATTTATTCATTTTATTCAACCAGAATGGTTAAACATGCTAAGAAATACCTAGAAATCTGGTATGAAATTATCTTAGTGTCTTTTTCACTCCCTTCTATTTTTTTATTTTTTAAATTATTTTTATTAATTTGTTTTTGTTTCAGATGTTTCTCCTTTTTCCCCAATGATACCCTACTCTCCTTCCCCCTGACCCCACCCCAGCTTTGTTGTCTATCTCCATTGACTATGCGTACATGCATAGAAGTCCTGTAGTTTATCTTTTCCGCTCCATCACCTCCTCTTCTGAGGTTTGTCAGTCTGTACCCTACCTCTATGTCTCTGGGTCAGTTTTGTTCATCAGTTTGTTTAGTTCATTATATTCCACAAATAAGTGAGATCATGTGATTTTTGTCTTTCTCTGCTTGGCTTGTTTCACTTAGCATAATACTCTCCAGGTCCCCCAGTGTCATCTCAAACTATAAGAGATTTCTTACAGCTGTATAGTACTCCATTGTGTACATATACCACAGTTTTTTTGTTTGTTTGTTTGTTTTGTTTTGTTTTTTTATCCACTCATCTACTGATGGACATTTGGGCTGTTTCCAAATCTTAGCTGTTGTAAATAGTGCTGCTATGAACAGAGGGGTATATATATTCTTTCTGATTGGTGTTTCAGGCTTCTTAGAATATATTACTAGATGTGGCATCACTGGGTCAAATGGCAGCTCAATTTTTAACTTTTTGAGGTAACACCATAGTGCTTTCCATAGTGGCTGCACCAGTCTGCATTCCCACCAGCAGGGTACTAGAGTCTCCTTTTTTCCACACCCTTGCCAACACTTGTTATCTGATGATTTGTTGATGGTGGTCATTCTGACAGGTGTGAGGTGATACCTCATTGTTGTTTTAATTTGCATCTCTCTGATGATTAGTGACATTGAGCATTTCTTTATATGTCTCTTGGCCATTTGTATGTCCTGTTTGGAGTGGTATTTATTTAGGTCCTCTGTCCATTTTTTGATTGGGTTCCTTGTCTTCCTTTTGCTGAGTTGTATGAGCACTCTATATATTTTGGAAATTAACTCCTTATCTGATATATCATTGGCAATTATACTCTCCCATACAGTGGGTTCCCTTTCCATTTTGATGATTGTTTCTTTTGCTGTGAAGAAGCTTATTAGTTTGATGTAGTTTCATGTGTTTATTTTTTCCTTTGTTTCTCTTGTCTTAGGTGTTATACCAGTGAAAATTCTGCTGCATATGATGTCTAAAATTTTGTTGCCTATATTTTCTTCTAGAATTTTTATGGATTCACGAGTTACATTTAAGTCTTTTGTCCATTTTGAGTTTATTCTTGTGTATGATGTAAGTTGGTGGTCTAGCTTCATTTTTTTTGCAAGTAGCTGTCCAATTTTCCCAACACCATTTATTGAATAGACTGTCATGACTCGACTGTATGATCTTGCCACCTATGTCAAATATTCATTGAGCATATTGTCCTGGGTCAATTTCTGGGTTCTCTGTTCTGTTCTATTGATCTATCTGCCTGTTCTTGTGCTAGTACCAGGCTGTTTTTCTTACAGTGGCTTTGTAGTATAGCCTAATATCTGGTATTGTGATCCCTCCTACTTTGTTCTTTTTTTTTTTTTAAGATTGCTGGTCATTTGTATTTTGATGGGGATTATATTGAATCTATATTTTGCTTTGGGTAATATAAACATTTTAATGATGTGAATTCTTCCAATCTATGAATAAGTTATATGCTTCCACTTATTTATATCTTCCTCTATTTTTTTTTTTTTCCAATGACATGTAGTTTTCTGCAAATAGGTCATTTACTTCTTTGGGTAAGTTTATTCCTAAGTATCTTAATTTTTTTGCTGTGATGGTAAATGAGATTGTTTTTTCAGTTTCTCTTTCTGTGAGTTTATCACTGATGTATAAGAGTGCCATCAATTTCTTGACGTTAATTTTGTATCCTGTTACTTTGACAAATTCATTTATTAAGTCTAGTAGATTTTTGATGGAGTCTTTCAGGCTTTCTATGTGCAATACCATGTCATCTGCAAATAATGACAGTTTCACTTCCTCCTTTTCAATATAGATCCCTTTTATTTTTTCTTCATGTCTAATTGCTGTGGCTAAGACTTCCAGTACTACATTGATAAGAGTGGTGAAAGTGGGTATTCTTGTCTTGTTCCTGTTCTTAAGGGGAATGCTTTTAGTTTTTGCCGATGGAGTATGATGTTGGCTAGTTTTTTTATATATATGGCTTTTATTATATTGAGATATAATCCCTCCATTCCCAGATTGCCGAGCATTTTTATCAGAAATGGGTACTGGATATTCTCAAATGCTTTTCTGGCATCTATTGATATGATCATATGGTTTTTATCTTTAATTTTGTGTATGTGGTTTATCATATTTATTGATTTGCAAATATTGTACCATCCTTGCATCCCTGGAATGAATCCCACTTGATCATGGAGAAAATTTTTTTTTATGTATTTCTAGATCTGATTCGCTAATATTTTGATAAGGATTTTGGCATCTGTGTTCATCATGGATATTGGCCTGTAGTTTCTTACTTTGTAATGCCTTTATCTGGTTTTGGAATTAGGATTATGCTGGCCTCGTAAAATGAGTTTGGAAATGTTTCATCTTTGTGGAATTTTTTGGAATAGTTTGAGGAGAATGTGTATTAGCTCTTCTTGGAATGTTCGGTAAAACTCCCCTGTGAAGCCATCCCGGCCTGAGCTTTTGTCTCCTGAGAGTTTCTTAATTACATCTTCAATTTCCTTTCTTGTTATTGGTCTGTTCAAGTTTCCTATGTCTTCCTGTTTCAGTTTTGGGAGGCTGTGTGTTTCTAGAAATTTGTCCATTTCTCCTAGATTGTCCAACTTGTTGGCGTATAATTATTCATACTATGTTTTGATGATCCTTTGTATTTCTGTGGTGTCAGTATTACTTCTCCTCTTTCATTTTTTATTTTTTATTTGGTTTCTCTTTTTTTATTTGTTGGTGAGTTTGGCAAAAGGTCCATCAATCTTGTTTATCTTTTCAAAGAACCAGCGTTTTGTTTCATTGATCTTTTGTATTGTTTTTTTGGTTTCTATGTCGTTTATTTCTGCTCTGACCTATACCATTTTTTCCTCCTGTGTGAGTCTTTTGTTGTGAGGTGGGTCTCTTGTAGACAGCATATATATGGGTCGTGTTTTCTTATCCAATCAGCTACCCTAAATCTTTTGATTGGAGCATTTATGCCATTTGCATTTAAGGTAATTATTGATAGATGGTTATTAGTTGCCATTTTAATTTTATGCCTCTGTTCCTCTCCCTTACACTCTCCTGCTTTTTAAACGTTTTTTTCCTATTTGCTGCTCTATTTAGCTGTTTTTCTCTACCTTGTCTTCTGTGTCACTGATTTGGTCTTCAGCTTCTTCTAATCTGCTATCAAGCCCTTCTAAGGTTTTTTCATAACAGCTATGTCATTCTTTATTTCCTCTTGATTTTTATGCATAACTTCTACTTCTTTATGCGTAGCTTTGACCACTTTCTTTAAGCTGAAGTAGTTCCCAGTGAACTCTTCATAATTCTTATTAAGTTGCTTGTAGTTCTCACCAAATTGTTTGAACAACCTTAAAATCATTGCTTTGAATTCTTTATCTGACAAGTTGCTTTCTTCCATGTCCTGTAGTTCCTTTTCTAGTGGTTCCTCTTTTTTTATTTTTTGGGGTGTTATTTCTTTGTCTCCCCATTTTAACTGTCTGGTAGCTCTATACCCGGTGAGGGATGTTTGGATGTGTAGGCAGCTCACTGTATATCAAATAAGGCTGCTGTGCCTCCCAGATTGTTCTGTTGCATGTCACCTCTTGCCTGCTGTAGGTCATGGAGGATTGACTACTGGGGGCTGGTACTGGTGCATCCTGGTAGGTGCTGCTGCTGGATTGCATGGGCCCCTCTGAGACTGTGTTCCCTGCTGGTCACTGGTGCCACCTGTAGCTGTATTGCTCAGGCCCTGCTGGAGCCGCACTCCCTGCCTGCACCTTGGGCTGCTGGGTCACACAGCTCCCTCTGGATCCCCGGATTCACACTGCTCTTTTGGGGTACTGTGTTGCACAGGCCCTTATGGATCTCTGGCTTCCCACCACTCTTGTGGGCCACTGGGTCACACAGGTCCCTCTGGTTCCCTGGCTTCCCACTGCTCTTGTGGGTTGCTGGGTCACCCAGGTCCTTCTGGATTCCCAGCTTCCCATCACTTTTATGGACCACTGGGTCACACAGGTCTCTCTGGATCCCCGGGTCCACACCACTCTTGTGGGCTGCTGGGTCACACAGTCCCCTATGGAGCCCCAGGTCTCGCTGCTGGTGGCTGAGGAGTGCTGCTGCCCAGTGGGGCTCAGCGCCTGCTCGACCTTTGCTGTAGTTTTTGGGGATGGTTCTTTGCTGCTGGTTTGTGCTTCTGTTGCCTGGGGATGGATGTCTGCTCCCCATCCTCTGTTGCTAGGGGTATATCTTGACTCTGATCGGGCTGCTACTGTGGGGTATGGTGCTGGGCTCCTGGCCATTTTCGGTTTCCGCAACTGTCACCTTGATAGCTCCACTACTGTGCACTGGTCTGTGTTGATACAGAGTGTCCAATGGTCCGATGGTGCCAGGTGCACTGGTGAGCTCAGGTTGCTGGGTCCGAGCCATTCTCACTGCCTCCTCCCGGGAGAGACTGAGATCTTCCAAAATGGTGGGACCTCCCCATGGCACAGGAAGAAGCACCATGAAGCAACGCTCACCACAGTAGCTAGCTGTTCCCGTCCACAGCACAGGTACCTTCTGCTCTGCATTTCTGCACTGCACGAGTTTGGTTGTCCACCTTCACATCCACTCACACTCTCATACACTAGTTCACTCTCTCACACACTCACCCTCCCTTCAGTCTTGCCTGATGCCATCTTTCCAGCCCCCTGAAGTTTTCTTTCTTTAAATGTTATCTTTAAATATATAATTTATGTGGTCTTAAAAATGATTCTTTATATCCCAAACTATAATGTGTTTTTATAAAAATAGTAAATTACCACTTGAAAACATATTTTGAACCAAGTCAGATTATAAATGAATACATTAAAATATGCATATTTGATTCTGTCCAGTTTGGCTCAGTGGTTAGAGTTTTGGCTTGTGGACCTAAGTGTCATGGGTTCCATTCCAGTCAAGGGCACATACCTCAGTTACAGTTTAGTCACTGGCCCTGGTCAGGGTTGTGAGGGAGGCAACCAGTTGATGTGCCTCTCTCACATCAGTGTCTCTCTCTCTCTCTCTCTCTCTCTCTCTCTCTCTCTCTCTCTCCCCCCCCCCCCCTACTCTATCTGAAGATAAATGGAAAATATCCCTGGGTAATGATTTTTTTAAATATACAGATTTGAACACATATCCAATTATGCATTAAACAAATGAAAACATTAATTTTAGTTTGAAAACTTCCTATGATAAACTTACTTCCTAAGTGTTCATTTTTCCATCAATAATTCAAAAAATTGGACAGATACATGCAAAAAAATGAGACTAGACCACCTTCTTATACCATACACAAAAATAATCTAAAAATGGAATCAAAACTTAAATGTGAGATTTGAAATCATAAAAATCCCAGAAGAAAACATATGCAGTAAAATCTTATACATTTCTCGTAGTAAATTTTTTTTTTATATATTGCCCTCAGCAAAGGAAAAAAATAATAAAATAAACAAATGGAACTACTAAAAAGTTTTTGTACAACAAAGGAAGCCATCAACAAAATGAAAAGACAATCCACTGAATGGAATAACATATTTGCCAATGATACATCTGATAAGGGATTGATATCCAAAATTTATAAAGAACTTATAAAACTCAACACCAAAAAAATCAAATAATTTAATTAAGAAGTGGGCAGAGGACCCGAATAAACATTTCTCCAAAGAGCACATATAGATGGCCCATATACATATGAAAAGAAGCTAAACGTCACTCACTAATCATCAAAGAAATGCAAAATTATACTTTCAACAATATAGATAAATTAAAACAAACACAAAAACAAAACTATGATGAGACATCACCTCACACCTGTCAGAATGGATATCATCAATAAATCAACAAACAACAAGCGTTGTCAAGTATGTGGAGAAAAGTATGCAGATTGGTATAGCCACTGTGGAAAGCAGTATGGAATTACCTCAAAAAGTTAAAAATATAACTGTCTTACAATTCGGGGATTCCACGCTTGGGAATATACCCTAAGAATCCTGAAACACTAATTCAAAAGTATATATGCACCCCTGTGATCATTGTAGCATTATTTACAATAGCCAAGATTTGGAAGCAGCCCAAGTGTCAGTCAATAGATGGGTAGCTAAAAAAGCTGTGGTACATTTACACAATGGAATACTACCTAGAGGTAAAAAAAGAAGGAAATTTTACCCTTTGCAACAGCACACATGGACCTGGAAAGCATTATGCTAAGTGAAATAAGCCAGTTAGTGAAAGACAAGTACAATATGATTTCACTCATATGTGGAATCTAATAAACAAAATGAACTATCAAGAAAAATAAAGACAGACCCGTAGATAGAGAGTAGGCTGACAGTTCTTGGGGTGTGGGTGGGGGTTGGGGCGCTGGATTGGAGGGGTTGAGGGATTGAGAAAAAGAGAAAAAATTCATGGACACAGACAACAATGTGGAGACTGCTGGGGATGAGGGGAGAGAGAGGTGGAGGAGGGTATAGGTGAGATAAATGATGATGGAAAAAGACTAGACTTTGGGTAGTGAATGCACAATACAGTGTACAGATGATGTGTTGTGGACATGTACACTTGAAATCTGTATCATTTTGTTAACCAGTGTCACCCATTAAATTCAATAAAAAGGGATAAAAAAAGAAGAAATGCAAAATACATTTCAACCAAATGCAAACAAATTACCAACTCTGGTTAGAGACACTGCTCCTATGTCATTAGAAATCTGCATATAACTTTGACCCCTCAAAACTTTATTAACAGGCTACTGTTGACTAAAGCTTTACCAATAAGACAATTATGTTATATATGTATTACATACAATATTATTCAAATAAAGTAAACTAGAGAAGAGACAATATTAAGAAAATCATAATGAAATGAAAATACATGTACAGTATTTAGTGAAAAAAATGTATGTATGGGTGGATTTGTGCAGTTCAAACCCATGTTGATCAAGGGTCAACTGTATTTGCAAAAAAAAAAAATTCAAACACAAAATAGATGGTTAAAAAAATCTCTATATTTCAGGGGGAAAAAGTATTTAACAGTTTCATGGAAAAAAGTGCTTAATACAATCAGTCACACTAAAGCATGTGCAAAAAAATAGAACATCTCAGGTGCCTTAAATATTTGTGGAAGGTTTTAATACATAGCTACTCAAAGAGTTAAATATTGGTAATATTGGCATTTCTTCTACACAACTAGTTTTGCTGAGAAGATTCGGAAGTTAAAAAAATTAATTAATTAAGGAACAGCTTTGCAAGTGCCTAGTCTGATCGGTTTGATAGTAGTGACAATAACATTTCAGTCTCTAGCTGCACCAAGTTGGGAGTCTTGTTGCAGGTAGATAAAGAAGCTATTTCCCTCTGATGATAGTTGCTTTGGTTGAATGGTTTTGTGCTTCATTTATCATAACAACAGTGATAAGGCTAATAAAAAGTTATGCCCTGCTAATGGTAGTGATAAGAAAAGACAGGACATTACTCTTGAGTAAATCTAGATATAATCAAATTCTGGAGTGGTTCATTTTTGCCGGGTAAGCTGTCCACTTTAAGCTCAATGGAAGAAAAAAGAAAAACAAATCTTTAATATAGAATATATCTGGAGAAAATGACTTGAGAGTCTGAAAATCTCTAGTTCCTTATCTTCCTTTTACATTCCACCAATTTTTTCAAAATATGGTTTTGATAATTTAAGTATTTTTTACTGTGAACCTGAGAGCAAATATTTACTGAGCACCTTGTGTTTATGTGAAAATACAGAAACTTCACATAGAAAGATAGGCATTAAAAATTATAGAGCAATTTAATGTTATTTGAGGGATATTCCAGCAACATAAAGTGCTAATTGAGTGCAAAGAATCACATCGTCAAAAGGAGTTGACATTTGAAGACTGAGTATGTTCACTGGATAGACAAGATAAAAATATTCCAGTAGAGAAAACAGAAATGCAAAGGCAGTTGTGATAAAGTATGGTGTGTGAGTCCATTGTAAACCATAGGTCACATAAGTGGAAGGTTGAAAATGGGGTCAGAAATGGTAACTCTTTGACAGATTACATTGAACTCTAGTGGATGGTGTGGAATTAAGTCTCGATCCCAGAATTTGATGACCTGTAGTCTAAAGACCACCTGCATCAGAGCCCCCTGAGGGACTTGGTAAATTTTCGGAATCCAGGTGTGCCTGTTTTATGGCAACATAGTCCTTGGGTGTTGTGCAGAAATCTACACTTTCATAAACCCCTTGATCTTATGCCCAACAAACTCTGAACTCAATTTTCTATTCATGAAATGTAATATGAAATATGCATACTCCATGCATTGCTCAAGACAATAGAATGGTGAATGAGAAGAATCTATTAAAAATTTATTATTGTTTATTGAGAAAAGGGAGAGAGAGAGAGATGATTTATTGGTGAGTCTAATGTGCAGGTAGTACAGTAGCCTTTATTTGGCCTATCTGTCACAGTGTAGAGTCTAAGACATCCTCAAACAAGAGATTGCCCTCCCATATCCATTTGCTTTCTACATGTTAGAATATATTGTATTTTAGGTATGCTGGGTTAAATTTTTTTAATTTACAATTTTTTAAAATCTCAGTTTCACAGAACTTGCACTTAATCTATAGGTGTCTTCCACTTGAAACCACATGTATTGTGAATTATTTTACTTAAGAAAATCATTTAAATAAGTATCAATTGAATTGACTTTAGCACTCCTTCAAATTGCTAAAAAAAAAATAAGTTTAAGAACGTAAACATGTTTATATTATTACTACATTATAGAGATTCAAATGATGGAACTACAGCCTACTATTATTTGGGGTTGACAGAGCTTTCTTTCTGTAAAGAAAATGTAGTCAACAAAATGACAGCAGAGAAAATAACCTTGAAGTCAGATAATTCTAAAATACAAATTATTATTTACTTACAAATTTTAATATCTCCCATTGCCTGTCACAGTGACCTTCGATTTTTTTTTAAATCACAGAACTCATCATGAATAATTTTGAGCACAAACCCAGTGATTATTTGTCTGTTTTTATTTCTGTACCTTTCCATCTCACAAAGTTATATTATAAATGTTATAAAATATTTCAAAAATAGAAATGAAGAAACAAAGATAAACAGATCAATATTTAAAAACAATGCTGATAGTACTCATTTCTTAAGTTTATGTTAAGTATTAAATAGACCTTACATATGAAAAATCAGGGCAATGGATGGACTACAGTAAAAATTTAATAAAAGTTACACCACATTACCATTGCTGCTGTCATTGAAGAAGTTCTTACTGGCTTGAAGGTCCCTTTGGTGTAGTTACATGACCCAGGAAATTTTATTTTTCACTCTCAAAATTTCTTAAGCGGGCTTCTAATTTTGTGACAAGTAAGTGCTATTAAAATAGTTTCATATTTAAATAGTATATTTAATATAGAGGAACATTTTATTCTAAATGGATATATTTAACATAAGTTAATGATACAGATGAATAAGTAAGTGTAAGATTGCTTTGGATATTCTGGGTTTTTGCTATCATACATTTTGTATTAGAATGCCGTTTTCCATACCTCAGCACTTCATATCAAAATATAAAAGTAAGTTCTGATTCTGTCAATTCACTATACATGAATTCAGGGCATAAAGCCACAAAGTAGTTTAAGTTGCACTTGTCATTTTTCTTGTATTTAATGAAAAGAAACGTATGTTGTGTTCGCTACTTTCCCTGAGGTTGCATTTAATGTCACTGATATAAAAAATGTTTTTCTTTCAAAAATGCAGAGATGTTTTTCTTTTTCTTCTTTGACAGTATTACGACATATCTTTAATAGATAATAAAAAATAACAATGACAAGAGTTTGTTTGTTTTTTTTACAATAAATATTTGCATGCATAGAAGTCTATATTGGCTAGGTATACAGTATAATTACTCAATATTTTTGCATTTTATTTATACATTTATGTGTATGCATTCTGTGAGAACAGGTTAACAGCATACTGTTATCTATATTTTATAGTGATATGTGAATGTATATACACATATATTCAGATATTAAGTTTTCACACTCTTCACTTTTGTTTTATTTTTGTCTCTCTTTATTCTTATTTCCCCAATCATTATTTTCTTATAATAATTCCTAGAAATAGACTTTCTGGGTAAAAAGGATAAGTATAAAATTTAAACCTTTTGGAATGTACATAAAGAAACCCTAGATTCTGAGCAGTAAGGTCTTTGTCCTGAGCTCTAACCCAGCTGTGTAAACTTGATTTTAATGAACACATCTGTAAAGTGGGGAACATGGTCACACATTCCACTATATTTCAGAAGACAGTTTTGAAAAGAATGTGGTTAAGACTTTTCTTTCTTTTTTTTTTTGGTATGTGCCTCTAGTGGGAACCAAACCCCGGACTCTGGTCCGCAGGCCGACGCTCCAACCACTGAGCCAAACCGGCCAGGGAGGTTAAGACCTTTGAAATACAGCATGTCATGGGCATGCTGATGATTGTCTGCTCAGGAGCCATTCTTTACTCCATCATTCCAACAAATCTTGATTTATTTTTAGGTATACACCCCTCCCCCATTGTAGGCCCTGCACATTTTGAGTTAGCCTAAATTGTCTAGGCAGAATCTCATCACCCCTGCCAGTAACAGGTTCTGGAATAGGCATATAAACCAATTTTGTTTCATGAGATTCAAGGGGAACTTTGCTGGGGCTTCTGGAAAATTCCCTACCCTTAAGAGAGACCTATAGAAAGGGAGAGTCTCTCTTCTGAGACATTGTCATGTGTCAAGTCCAAACCTGGCGATTTTGCTGCAACAGCCATATCACCCCCAGCCTGAACACACAGCTGGCCATCATGGGGAATAAAGATAAGTAAAACAATTTATTTTTCTGATGATTAGTGATGATGAACATCCTTTCATAGGTCTATTAGCCATCAGTATGTCCTCTGTGGAGAAGTGTCTATAAAGGTTTTTAACCCATTTATTAATTGGGTTGGTTTTGTTTGTTTGTTTTATTTTGTATTGAGTTTTATAAGTTCATTTAAATTTTGGATATTAAGCCCTTATCGAATGTTATCAGTGAATATGTTCTCCCATTCAGTGGATTGTCTTTTCATTTTGTTGATGGTTTCTTTTGCTGTGCAAAATCATTTTAGTTTGAAATAGACCAATTTGTTTTTTCTTTTCTTTCCTTTGCCTAAAGTGATATATCATAAAAAATATGACTATGAGAAATGTTCAAGATTGTATTGTATATGTTTTCTTGTAGGATATGGTTTTGAGTGTAACATTTAAGTCTTTAATCGTTTTGAGTTTATTCTTGTGTATGCTGTAAAAAGGTGGTCTAGTTATTTATTTTATAAATAGCTATTTATTTTATAGAAATTATACATATTTATTTATAAAATAGCTATTTTATAAATGTGTCTTATAAAAATTACTAAAAATTAATTTTATACATATTTTATAATTGTTACTCATTTTATAAATAAGTAGGGAAAAGTTTGAAACAATAATATAATCTGTTTCTGTGTTATTTTCCAGCAATCTTCGAGCATAATAGTCAATCTTCCAGTGCTATGAGTAATGCAACTATGAACATTCTTGTCTTTTGATACAAAATGTGAATGCCTTTCTATTCAATATGTAAATAGAATTTGAGTGTTTGGATAGTATGTTATACAAAAATTCAGCTATAATTTATAATGTCAGTTTTTCAAAGAGGTTGTAACAATTTATACCCATAATTAGATTTGCTAATATTATGTTCTTTGTAAGTATATACTTTGTTCTTTGTAAGATAATTGTTATATTTTAATCAAGGTAATGTGGAGATCATTAAGAGTGGAGAAGGTATTCTCTGGAAGAGTTTGTGTAATATTAGTTAAGTTTCCAATCATCTATCTTATTATTTAATTCATGTGTGGGTTTATATCCACTGTTTGTTGTTTCTTTTGATTTTTTGTTTTATGGTCCTTGCATTACTGGTAATTGCTGAGTTAATGCTATATATTGTTTCTAGGAAAATATAAATTATTAGTATTTTATTTTCTCCAAATAGGATTTGGTTTCTTTATGGCTAGCAGTTAAAGAATGTCCAGACCTCCTTAATTCTGTCCAGGTTTGTCATGTTTCAAAGCTATTCTTTACTATGATGAACTAGGACTCATTGGAGACATGATTGACTTGAGGGCTGAGGCAGTTAAAAATAAGCCTAAAATAACTTGTGCCAGAAAGAAATGTAGTACTTAAAAATATAATTTTATTTTATTCACAGATCAACTCTATAAAAGTGATTATTCCCGTTAATGGAAACTGAGGTTCAAGTGCCTCCCTTAATGACTGGTTTAATCCCTGGTCTGATATAAAACTTAGCTTTCTTCCTCTATCTATTTACTCATCCATTTATTTAATAACATTTACTGGGTAATTTGTGTGTTGCAGGAATGATACTATGCTTTGAAAATGTAGGCATTTAGGCTGCTCTAGAGATATTAAGAGACAACTTTTTTTTATTTTGAAATTTCTTACAATATATTACTGTGGAGAATTCTGTTCTTGATTGGAGCACAAGCCATCCACAATATCAGGATAGTAAAAAATATAGTTAGATATTAGCTGGAATGTTATGAGGCTATTTTATCTTGAGTTTTTATTTTATGGGTGGGTATTCTGTGAAAGAATACATGCTGTATCAAAGGAATTTATTATGTTTGATGTGGGTTTCAATCAGTCACCACACTAGAAGGTCTTGCCCCTCATAGCCTGGCCCTGGGTCGAAGGATAGGGCCTTGACCCTGGGGCCAGCGTGGGCTGAATCTGTGCTGCTGGACTGCTTGAGGCTGCCAGGATGTGTGCCCTAGATGCACCAGTCTGCACGCAGCAGTAGCGGATCTTGTGCTAGCCTTGCCCGTTGGGGGCTGGTTCCCGTGCCTGCCAAAGTGCTGGCCCTGGTTGCCTCCAGAGAGGATACAAAAAAGAAAAAAAAATACCACAAAATCTGCAACCACAAATACTCTAAATAATAAAATAAAATACTTAGGGACATGAGAACAATATTGGTTTTTAGAGGTTTTTTTTTTTTTACAGATAAGACTTAGATGCAGTGCCTTTTAGTAAGCACTTAGATGATTTTAAAATATGATGTTCAGCCTCCAAGAGGCTTCATGATGAACTCTATAGGAGGCTAAAAGGGGTACTGATATGTAGCTAGGAATAAGAGAGAAATTGGCAATGCTTTAGAAACTAGTATATATTCTGTCAACTGTAGAATTCATTAAACATTTTAAAATATTGTACTTTTGAATCCAGACTCCATCTAAAATAATTCTAGACTCCACCTAAAAAAATTCCAATAACATCCTATTACAAGCATTACAATATCAGTTTACTATAAATCACCAAAATTCTATCTTTATATGCTTTAAAGTTATTAGTACTAATTCAGCATTGATAAAGAATTGTTTCTAATAAACATAAATATTTTAACAGTTTAACTTATGAGAGATACATTAGTTTGTTCATTCCATGTATGTTTTCTACTTTCTAAGGAAAGTTGCTAGCCTGTGACTTCAGCTTTTCTGATCTTATACTTGCCTTCAACAGGACTACACACTGGCTCAGCCATTTATATTATAGGATCTAAACACCAAACCGTAGTTGACTGCACCTGAAATGGACATTGATCTAAGTCAGAACAGTCAGATTCTTTTTGTCAGTATTTGGAATTGAGAAAAATAATTAATTTTAATCATTTTGATTTACTTGAACTGTGGGTTTGGGAATTCTATTTTTTTTTATAGATATCCATAATAGCTTTATTTATAATTGTTAAAATATGAGAACAATCCAAATGTCCATCATTACTGAAGGGATAAGTATTCTGTGGCATATCCATGGAATGGAATGCTACTCAGCAAAACAGCAGAAATAACTAATTTATACATATAGTAAGGAGATAAACAAAAAAAGAGCACATACTATAAGTTTTTTTGTTACAGACGATTTACTTCATTCCTTTTTTAAAATAATTTTTTATTGTTGACATTATTACAGAAGTCCCTCATTTTGCCCCCCTCCACCCAGACCTAGCTCTTCCCTCCCTCTGGCCCTCACCACACTGTTGTCTGTGTCCATGGGCGATACCTATATGTGCTTTGACTAATCCCTTCACCTTCTTTCATCCCATCCATCTGTCCACTTCCCCTTTGACATCTGTCAGTCTGTACCATGTATCCATGTCTCTGGCTCTATTTTGTTCATCGGTTTATTTTGTTTATTAGATTCCACATATAAGTGAGATCATACCGTATTTTTCTTTCTCTGACTAAGGGCTTGGGAATTCTTGAATGGTTAAGTCTATATGTTTTTAACAGGAATCTTAAAGAAGTAAAAATCTGTTCCCAGAAATAGAGGGGTAAATTAGAGTCACAAAAAGGCAGACATGTGAGTCCATGCAAGTTGAACACAGCAAATCAGACAAACAACAGCTATAAAGTTCCTGAAAAATCCCTCTATTGTAGGTGCCAAGCCATGAGAATCCTGGTGACAGTCCTTGGTTTTTGATTCTATAAGAAACTCCAGAACCCTTACGCTCAATTTAATTTTCTGCTTCTGCTCTTAAAAAATGATTTGCTGTTATATGGAACAAAGCATCTTTTTAAAAAATGTTATATTTATTCTTGACACTATTACAGATGTCCTCATTTCTGCCCCCACCCCTTTTCCAACCTCCACACAGACCCTGCTCCACTTGCCTCTGGCCATCACCACACTGTTGTCTGTGTCTATGGGTTGTGAATATATGTTCTTTGGCTAATCCCCTCACCTTCTGGCTATGAAGTTAGAGACTAGTAATGGATATGAAAGAAATGTTATCTGATAAAGAATCCTAAAAATAATGAGTATATCCTTGGCATGGATAATAATGGATTAAAAGTACTGTAGATAATTTTTATTTGAATCAAATGTTATTGTTTGAAGTCAGACATGATGCTCTCTTACATAATTTCAGAATCATCATTTGAATTGTTTTGATTACACTTCTCTGATGATTAGTGATGATGAGCGTCCTTTCATATGTCTGTTGGCGGTATGTATGTTCTCTTTGGAGAAGTGTCAGTTCTTTTACCCATTTCTTTATTGGATTGTTTGTTTTTTGGTATTGAGTTTTATAAGTTCCTTATAAATTTTAGCTATGAAGCACTTATCAGATGTAACTGTGAATACGTTCTCCCATTCAGTAGGTTTTTATTTTTTTTATTTTTTTATTTTGTTGGTGGTTTCCTTTGCTGTGCAAAAACTTTTTAGTTTGATGTAGACCAATTTGTTCATTTTTTCTTTTGTTTCTCTTGCCCAAGGCAATACATCAGAAAAAAAAATATGGCTAGAAGTGTCTGAGATCTTACTTCTCATGTTTTCTTCAAGGATTTTTATCATTTTGAGTTTCATATTTATGTCTTTAATCCATTTCGGCTTTATTCTTGTGTATGATATAAGAAGGTGGTCTACCATACACATATAATGCACATACTTGTCCAATTTTCACAGCACCATTTATTGAACAGACTATCTTTTCCCCATTATATGTTCTTACCCCTTTTGTCAAATATTGATTGGTGATAAAGTTGTGGGTTTATTTTTGGGCTCTTTTTTCTGTTCCACCCACCTATATGCCAGTTCCCTGCTCTTTTGATTACTATGGCCTTGTAGTACAGTTTGATTTCAGGTAGTATGATTCCTCCAACTTGTTCTTCTTTCTCAAGATCACTGAGGCTATTAGGGGTCTTTTGTGGTTCTATATAAATTTTTGGAATATTTGTTCTAGTTCTGTGAAATACAGTATTGGTATCTTGATAGGAACTGTATTGAAACTATAGATGGTTTTCGGTTGTATGGACATTTTAATGATGCTAATATTTCCTAAATGAGATATCACCTCACACCTGTCAGAATGGCTATCATCATTAAATCGATAAACATCAAGTGATGGCGAGAATGTGGAGAAAAGGGAACACTTGTGCATTGTTGGTGGGAATGCAGACTGGTGCAGCCACTGTGAAAAGCAGAATGGAATTACCTCAAAGAATTTAAAATGGAACTGCTTATGTCCCAGTAATTCCACTTTTGGGAGTATATCCAAACATACCCAAAACATTAAGTAGAAAGAATATATGCACCACTGTGTTTATTGCAGCATTATTTACAATAACCAAGATTTGAAAGCAACTCATCCAACTACCCATCAGTAGATAAGCAGATAAAAAAGCTGTGGTAAACAATGAAATACTACTCAACCATTAAAAAGAAGGAAATCTTACCTTTTGCAACAGCATGGATGGACCTGGAGAATATGTACTAAGTGAAATAAGCCAGTCAGGGAAAGAAAAGTACCATATGATCTCACTCATATGTGGAATCTAAGGAACACAAACAAAGTGGATACAGACTCATGGATACAGAGAACACAATAACAGCTATCAAGAGGGAAGGGTCTTGGAGTTGGGTGAGAAGGGTGAAGGGATTAAACAAGAAGAAGAAAGACTCATGGACACAGACAACAGTATGGTGATTACCAGAGGAAAGGGGGGTGGGGGGAGAGTAGAAGAAGGTAAAGGGGGAATAAATGATAGTGGAATGAGGCTTGACTTAGGGTGGTAAACACACAATACAATATACAGATGATATATTGTAGAATTGTATACCTAAAGCCTATATAGATTTATTAACTAATGTTACCCAAATAAATTCAAGTGAAACAAAAATAATAAACAAAAAGTTTTGATTACAGATGAGGACATTTTCTGAATAAATTTATTCATATAAATTCTTAAGGCAATCATACATTTATAATGAAAATTTATATTCAAATAAGTAAAATTATGAAATAAATGACAGAGGTACAAACAATTTTGGCCATTAACATAGAAGATGCATTTTTATTTTTCTGTAAAATCAATATAATTTAATTATAAAATGAATTACATAAGAGCCAAGATATTAAAGTAAAATAGGATATGTATTTAGAAGGGAACATTACTTATCAACCCTCATGAGAAACATTATAATGATTAAATAAAGTATATGATTTGTATATTTTGCTTTAATATTTTGAATAAAGCTTTGGTTTATTTTTTAAAAATTATTGCATGAATAATTTCTTCACACTTCGGCAGTTTCTCAAACCCTCTATTTTAATTAGAGTTCCATAACCATTTATACTATATCCTAATTAAGAAGTCCATTAAATCTCTATAATAGTTGCTTTAGAAATAACATTAAATTTACTGGAGTTTTAAATAATAAATTCATGTGATGGGATTTTAATGTGCAATTTAAGAAGTTATTAATATTTGAAAGAAGGAGTCATTGCTTCTGTGTTCAATTCATATTAAGTTTTTGTCATATACTTAGTTATCAATTTTACCATTTCTAATATCTCATGAATATTCTTAAGTGTTCTACATGGAAAGAGATATCTTACTTTAGTAAAACGTCTTTGCTTAGGAATTAAGTATTTATATTCATTTATCTCAATAAAAAATGTACCTGATATAGATTAGTTCTACCTCTTTGTGAAGTGTGACCTTCTATGACTTTTACTTTGTCAATACTTTTTCATGCCTTATCTCCAAAATGCAAAATTTGCATACTATATAGTTCATACTTATAAAGAAGATGATATTTAAAAGAAACTGGAGGAATCTGTGAAACATAAACTATCTTGACAATCTAGAGAGCTAAAGGTAAGCCCTGGGCTCCTGCAAATTGCCTGTTTTATATTATCCATTCATGCCACAAGCTTTCTTTGGGAATCTGTTTTTTCCTCTATAAAATAAAGAGTACCCCATAGACTGAGCTACCTTTCATCCATTGAAAGATAAAAGCCTAGTTTAAATCATCTAGTTGAGTTAATTTTTTAAGCTGTTAGAAAAGGCACATATAATCAATCAGTTCAATTATGTTCTGAATTAGGTTTGTAAGTCATTACCAAACACATGTTTAAAATTAAGATTGAAAAATATTATTAATTAAGTTGATTTTTTGTGCAAATGACAACTTAATAAGAGAAATTTAATATTGGTATTTAAAAATTCACCTGATTTTTAAAATTCATTTGTAATTTTAAAACTTAAAAGAGATTTGAAACAAGGCAGAAGGGATAGGGAAGGAAATATGTCGATGTTGTCATCAGGCAAGGTGCTCAGCAGATAACTTCTATTCAAGATGAAGGATTTTGAAAACCTTAGATTAGAAAAAAAGAACAAGAAGGTCCTTGCAACTAGAGTAGAGTAAGCAAGGAAAGGAGATAAAATTCCACAATATAAGTGCCAGAAACCCTTGGACTATGTGGGTAAAGACAGAGAGTTTGGAAATCATTATGGATGTAATGGGGCAGAGTTTTAGCAGGGAGCATTGCTATTATTATTATTATTATTATTATTATTATTATTTTAATGTATTTAAAATATTTGATGTACTGAAAAGTTTTATAGTTGAGGGTCTTCCTTATATTCTTCACCCAATTTCTCCTAATAACATCGTATAAAATCGTACTACATTTTACAAAAAGAAGAGAGAGAGAGAGAGAGAGAGAGAGAGAGAGAGAGTAGAGAAGAGAAAAGAAAGAAAGAAGGAAAGAAAAAAGAAGAAAGAAAGGAAAGAAAGAAAGAAGAAAGAAAAGAAAGAAAGAAAGAAAGAAGAAAGAAGAAAGAGAAAGAAAGGGGAAGGGAAGAAAAGAAAAGAAAAGAAAGAAAAGAAAAGAAAAGAAAAGAAAAGAAAAGAAAAGAAAAGAAAAGAAAAGAAAAGAAAAGAAAAGAAAAGAAAAGGAAGAAGAGAGTTATTCAATGATTATTCAGGATTCAACAGTTTTTCCACTTACGTTCTTTTCTGTTCAAGTGTTCAATTTCAAGATGCCAGGTCTTCATGTCTGCTAAATCTTCTTCAATCTGCTAACAGTTCTTAGTTTTCCCTTGATATTAATGATTGCTTAGATGTTACATAAATTGTTCCTTAGTTTGAGTCTGTTTGACATTTTATCATGATTGGACTGTGTTTATGGATTTGAGGAAAGAATACCAGAGAGATGATGTGCTTTTCTCACAGCATCATATGGACAGAAAGGCCATGATGTCAGCATCACTTACTGCTGGTGTTGTTAACTCTGATTACTGACAAGCTAGTGTTGAGTTTCCCTACAGTTTCTTCCTTTTTATATTATAGTCATTAGAAGCAAGTCACTAAGCCCAGACCATGGTAAAAGGAAATAAAATCGGGCTCCACATTTCTGGAGGGAAGAGTATCAAAGCATTTCGAGTATTTAAATACCTCTGCAGTATTATATGAATATTTGGGGATGATACTTTTAGGCTATGCAAATATCCTGTTTTTCCTTCAGATTTTGCCTACTAGATATTAGCATTCACCTGTGGATGTTGCCTGTAGCAACTATTATTATATTGCTCTGTACAATTATTATATTGCTCTATACATTGTATGTCTATACAAATATAGTTATAATTATTTCTACTTCTGTCTATACCTGTATTAAAATAAACACAATTTCACACTGATATCTTCATCCATAATCCAGTACACTTATTGGGTATCTCAGTATCATAGGGTATGTTCACTCAATCAAAACTTCTCTCTCAGACAGCACAAAACCTGGTGCCCATCTTCAACAATTTATTTGTGCAATTTCAGTATTCATGTAAAGCAGTTTCAGAACTTTTAACCCCTACCCCTGTGAGAAACAACTTAACCAACTAAAGTATAGTCTTCACGTTCTTTTGCTTTTTAACTTTACAGTAGTTTATCAAAATGTTTTATTTCCCAAAGCAACCTAAATGAACTCTTTTCTTCTTTCTCCCACCTCTTTGCATGAGATTCTGCCACATTATCTGTAATACAGGTAGGTGTGTTCGTCACTTTCTGCATTTCCTCCTAGGATTTCCTAATATCTTGGTTGATTTTCTTTTAATTTGAGTAAAGTTCACTGTTTACAATATACAGTTCTATCGGTTTCAGCAAAGGCTTAGAGATTATTATTATTTTCTGTATTATTGTAGCTCTACCCACAAACCAGCTGAAGAAAGGAAAAGGAGTTGTGGGCAAAATTGGTGGTAGTGAGAACAATTATAAAGTTATTGTCATAATCTGTGAGAGAAATGGTGACTTTAATGATAAGATGGGCTTTTTCTGGATTTTCTATATGATTAGTATTATTTTCTCTTTCAGACAATTACAATGTGATTATGCAAAAGATATTTTGAGATAGATTTTCTAAAAACTTCAATAAAAAAGATACTTTATTTCTGTTTTGTATATAAAATAACTTAAGAGTAATGTGCTAGCTCTAACCCCATGCTATGTGGTAATATTGGTGATATACTTGAACGTAGAGCTAAAATGCTTAACAGTTTAATTGGGTGCTAGGCCTGAGGTAAAAAGACAATTTAAGAATTACTCTGAGGTTTTTATCTTAAATAAGTACTTTTGTAAATTTAGTGAACACATTTGATTTCCTGAAAAAAACAAAAAATTATATAGATTAAATAATTTTAAATTAAATTTTTATTCTCCTAAGTAGATGCAATAAAGCAAAACATGCTTATTTTATAAATACTTGTGATCTCAAGAAGTTTCTTATATCAACATAATGAGTTTGCATATAATAAAATTCCATTGAATCATTTTTATCAGTGAAATGTTCTCTTATCTGCATTGCTTGCACACCTTGCTCTTATAAGTCATGGAAAATAAAAATAATTTGTTAATTCTGCCACTTTATCAGAGAACATAAAGGTACTAATACAATATTTTGAAAATAAAATGAGATGCTTTTTTAGATTTACCCAAAGACTAGACAAATATTATGGTGATCTATTTTTTCCTCTCATTTAAATGAAGACTGAATCTGAGACACTTGTGGTAATCATTTTCCCTTCTAAATATTAACCGTGAAGCCATCAGACATAAATGGTATATCAGAGGCCTGTTTGTAGTCTAGTATTCACCATTCCCAGGTCCTTACACATTATCACTATTTTTCCATTTCCTTATTATCTATAATTTTTAAATTGTATACTACCTGATAGCAAACTTCCAAATTAAAAAAAAAAAAAAAGTCATATGACAACCTGCCTTATTTTTTAACAATCAATTTTATCAATGTATTTTTCATTAGTGTTTACTTTTGATTGTATGATAAAGATTTGCAAAGTTTTTCTTTATTTCATCCTTTCTTGAAATAGCTCATTTCAATCTAAATAGAAAAAAGTCCAAGAGGTGTCTATTCCTTTAAAACATTATTTTAAAAAATTAAAAAGCTTTAGTTCAACAAAGCTTTTGAATTATCTTAACTGCTTTATTTTTATTTAAAAAATATTTTGACACTTGAACACAATGAGCTCTATTAGCCAGCAAAGAATGAGACGAAAAGAAAAGTATAAATGATAATATTTTTAAAGTTTTTGAGCTCTAAGAAAATTATTTGATGTCAGGACATTAAATGAATAGCTAAATGTTAACACTGTATTTATGTAAATAAAGTCTTCATAGATCTTTTTGAAATAAAAATCATGTATGAATTTACATTCATGATAAACATGTATCCCTGGATTAATGTGGAGATCATTTGTCATTATGATCATTTGTGAGGAAATAGGTTAAAGTTTAGAAAGAACAATAAATTTCTCCAAAATAGAGAAGCATGCCATAGTAAATGTAATAGAGAAAACAGAAAAATATAGGAAAGAAAAAAGACTTATTTTTTATTCTGTGCTTTAAACAAGGGCATTCTGAATGTCACTTTGAAGAGAGATGTTCCTCCTGCTAAGTACAACACAGAGATATATTCCTGAAAAATAATTAATGCTTTTTGCCATTAATTTAATTAAAATACAGCACTTTTAATGGAAAAACTAAAGATGGGATGAGAATATATCTATTACTCTTAAGATTATTTATATTCAAACTAGAAAATATACTTCTGTTCTATATTTATATTTTTAAAATATGCTTCATAAAATTAAAATGTAATTGGAAAAGAATATAATATTAACTATATTGAAAATCCAGAAGTTAATAAACAGAGTAAGTTCTCAAATAAATTATTGGATTGTAAATAAATACCTAAAAGAATAATTCATCAGGGTATAAAATTTATTTTTTTCCTACTGCTTTATTTTAGTCATAAACATATTTCTAAAAAATAAAGTAACATGATATATTTAGACATAGCATTATGCTTTTTTATTTCTAATTCATATTTAATTAGATTATCTAGCTGAAAATTTCCTATATAATTTGAAAACAAAATGATTCATGAGTATTTAGTGTCTTATTAATCTTTAAATTTACATTAGTATCATTACCTATAATTTTTTAGATAAAACGTACTTTAAACATTTGAGGTGTACTTTCAATCTATGATAAGTAGACAATCTTTTACATTTGTATTAACTAATGTTTCTTTATTGCCCATAATGTCCCATGACTGTGCCAATATTCTTTACATTTAGTGACATTAAATTTGTTAAAAAACCCAAACTTTTGATATAGATATTATATTTTAAAATAGACATATTTGCAAGTTAAGATGATTAAGTACTGATATCTGAAGATAAAGCAGACACTAAATAAATTATCAAGCCAGAACAGCAAAATAAAACAAATCAGACATAGTGCAGTTTCGACTAAGTCACCACTTCCTCCAAGTGAAAACCAATTAGTGTATCTGGAAAGATAGAGCAACACAGAGAGCATGATGCTTTTCAGGCCAAGACTAGCAGTTCTAGGCTGATGGAGTGTATCTGGGTAACCCTCTGGAGGGCACAACACTGCCAACATGTGAGAGGGCTCCATTAAAACCCTGTGCCTGCCATATTCTTCTCCTTGGTTTTGCAGACTTGTTGAAAGTCATGAGGAGGGAAACACAGAGACACCTAGGGCTTTTGAAAGCTGATTTGGATTGGAAATTAACGAGGTGTTGAACATTAGGGGACTTTTCACACCAACTTCTTAGCAGTGCTAGCACCACCTTTAGCACTGAATCTAGTTTTCAATTTAAGACAATTCAATATTTTGAGACGCTAAACCTGTTCTTCAATATACATTTTTAAAGTACTATGCAAGGATAACAAAAATATGGTCCCGTTTTCAAATACCTTAACATACTGCAAGGAAGAGAAATAATGAAAAATAAGAATGCAATAAAAGGTTCAAAGGGAGCAGTGCTTAACGCACCTGAACAGTTACAAGGAAGTTGGACAAAGCAGGTTACACATCTGCTGTGAATCTTGAATCATGAGCAGAAGCTTGCAAATGGACACAGTGCAAATGGACATATCTTAACTGATAAAGATGTCTGTGGGGCAAACAGAAATGAATCATCATCAGTTATTTAAGAGGTGATCAGAGCTCAAATATTATAAGACAGTCTAACATTATCATAGGAATTTGGTTATTACTCAATCTCAACTTATTGAAAAGTATTAAATAGTGGAATAATGAAATCAGGTTTGTGTTTAACTAATGGCATTTAATAAATTACTTTTTGTAACTAATATTTATTGAGTGATCATAATATTCAAAGCACTATGAAGTTTCAAGTAAAGGGAAACACAAAAATAATAGTAAAGGGTGCAGAATATGCCACCTCAAAATATGGCACTTTGGCATACAGAAATTTTTTGAGCTAAAAGCACTAAGGGAAAAAAAAAAAAAAGCTGGTGCAAGAAGGGCATTCTGATCTCCTCTTCTCTTCCAGAAAAGAGGAGGTAACTCCCGTGTAAAAGATGCCCTTTCTGTATCGGAAAAAAAAGAAATATTCTTAGACAGGGAGTCAAAACAAAGAGAATTCTCTGCTATAAAACTTGGTTAAAATATTTTTAACTTTCCTATGCCCTCCCATATATTTTAATTGCTTTCTACAATTGCCTCTTTTTGTTCAACTTAGTACAAAAGCCTTTAGGTTTTGCCACTTCTTTGGGTTTTATGGTTTATGAGGGCTCTTGTATCATGGAAAACGTATGTATTTGTATGCTTTATTCCTGTTAATCACTTCTGTATCAGTTTAATTCTCAGGTCAGGCAGAAAAACCCTAAGAGTGTAGGAGAAATTTTTTGCCTTCCCTATAGTAGAATATGCTTAAGACTAATGTTATGGTCATAAAAATATTGGAAACATTTGTGATTTGTTTCCTATTTAACATCTGCTTAAATCTTCTAGTTAAACAAGTTTTATTAAAAATTTTGATATTGCAAGAAATACAGAATCATTTTCAAACAGTGTTAGGTCATAATTGCCAACAGAATAGACTTATTGCACCCAAATAGGAAAGGAGAAACTTGCTTGTTTGCCTTTCATCTTTGGCTAATTTTGTTTCTCTGTCTCTAGAGTTCTGCCCCAGATTTAAAATATTTTTAAATTGTTTTCCTCCTAATGTCTCATCTCTCTTTTATGTATGAAAGAGACATATTTTCTAGTATAAGATATGTTGTAAAGTACCAAGGAAATGTTGAACATCCCTTCATTTTTCTCCTGTTTATTCAACATTATGTAAACACTAGACTTAGTGCTCCACAATCTAGAGAATATAATGAACCGGATAGATGGATACTTGCCATAGAGGAATTATACTTCAGTGTAGGACACAGAAAATAATAATAATAAAAAAAAATGACTCAAATAAATATAGAGTACTTAAGTGCCGTGAAGAAAATATTGTGATTCTGTGATGCAGAATAACAGAGAATGGCTTCCTAGAAGGAATGACATTTCATCTGAGACCTGCAGGATGCTCAGGGCCAGGAAAGCCAGGTGGCAGGGGAAAAGAGCGAATAATAAATACAGAGGCTTTGAAATAGGGAGAATGTGGTATGTGTGTTCTTAGAATTGCCAAAAGCTATTGTGATCATAAGAGAGTGAATGCATTAGGGACTTCTAAGAGATGAAATAAGCAAAGTGGGCTTGATCACATCAGGATTTATAGGTTTTGGGAAAAGGCTTTAATTGCTTTCAAAGTAAAATAAGAAGTCATTGACTTTAAGTTTAGGAATAGCATGCTTTGGTTTTTAAGAAAGATTCTTCCATCTGCTAAGTGGAGAGGCTACAGAAAGGAAGCAGGGAAACCAAATAGGAAGCCAGTACACTCACCTAAGCAACCGATGATAGTGACTTTGCGAAAATTGTGGAGATAGAGAAATGAGAATGCATCAGAGATGTAGTTTGGAGATGACAGGAACAAGATATGAAGGTTGATGGAACATGGATGTTTATGGATTTGAGGATGAGTTCTAAGAGGTATGATTATACGGATTTCAAGGACAGAATCTTCTTTTTTCTATATTATATAACTAATTTTTCTAAATCCACAGTGTAGTTTGTCTGGGAAGGACAACAGCAATAGCATAAGGAGATCTCGTGTCTATCACTGTATATTAATGAACACAAAAGGCCAATGATAACCCCAAAACACTGCAGTCGAAAGTAGGAATTGGAGCAAAGTATATCCTCAAAGGAATACAAGTGGTTCTATTGGCTGTAGTACTATATAAGCTAATCAGAAAGGTTAGCAAGAGTTAAAGATTTTCTTGCCTGAAATACCAATGACCTACCTCAGAAAGAAAGTGGAGGAATTCTGACAAACCCTACTGATATCTCATAAAATTTCAAAATTATATCTGTGGCCCAGCTATGGAAAAGTAGGAATCTCTTTTCTGGGAACCTCATTCCTTGATGCGTAGCTGCATATCACAATGACTCAGCAGAAGGCTTTTGGTTTTATTCTGAGAAAATTCTTAATATTAGCATGAAGTCTATTAAATTGAAAGAAGAATCACATTTTTCTTCAATAAGTCTCTTCATTTATGATTTTCTTTTTCTTCCACTGAATTTTGTCTGCATTAATTTTTCTTCTTTTCCTAGATTCCCTTTGTCATTATTATAACTTTTAGCTTTTCTTTGTACTTTTCTCATAGTTAGTATTTTCTAATTTTTGTTAAAACCATTTTTATTTTCCCACTGAATCAAAAGCTATCTTGAGAATGTTTTATTTTTATTTATTTTTTAATTTTAATTTCTAAATCTTTATGAATAGGTATTTTAATTTTTCTAATTAATTTGTGTTTATAAGATTTATTTATATTACTTTTAGTATTTTTAATTTTTAAGTATTGTCAGTTTCTTTAGATAAGTTCTACTCCAAAAAAATTGGAAGGTGTAAAATTCATTATTATTTAATACTACTTACTAGAAATAAGAAGCTATCATTTAAAATATATTTAAAAGTTACACAATTATACTTTCTTTCCCATGTCCTCTGCCTTTTGCTCCTACTCTCAAGGGGCTGGTATCTGTGATTTTTCTCTTTCATAATTTATGGCCAAGAGTCCAGGCAAAAAGCTGAAGGACCACACAGTGGAGCCTAGTCCACAGTGGACCTTCCCCAGGTGTCGAAACCTAAAGGAGTATGTCCATTTGAATTCTGAATTTGCTTGAAACTTATGACACATTTCCCCCCACTTTTACTTTCTTCCTTTTGAAAGGAAATCTAGCTGGTACCCTATGCTTGCCACACAAGATATTGTTTGCTAGCTTCCCAAGTGTACATGTGGGAGGACTTTCAAACAGCGCAGATGACATCGAGTCTCACCCATACCTGACTTAGATCATGGAATCTGGAACTTTTGAGCTGATAACACTTACATTAGCCTTTGGAATTGAGTTGATTCTGTAATAGGTTGAGACTTCTGGGAAGCTTGAGGTGATCGTTTTTTGTTTGTTTGTTTGTTTGTTGGACACATCTTCAGAAGCTGTTTATTCTTCCTTAGCCTCATTTCTGTTCTGTGAAGAGCTTGTGGAAGAACAGCTCAAGCGCACTCAGTGTCGCTCCTGCCGTCCTGTGGCCCGAGGAGGTCCCGACAGTCCTCAGCGCGGCCGGGCGCTCCTTTCTTCGCAGGACTCTGCTGGGCAGGCACAGAGCCTGCGGGTCGGGGGGCAACCTCGGGCTGGGCAGCAGCAAACTCAGGAGCTGGAGCGGTGCCGGGGCCTGCTCGCAGGATCGCTTCAGGGTCTCTGTGGATGTAAAGATCAGGCGCGAGCCCCCGTGGGTGTTCACGGCAGTGGTGCCACACACGTGCAGCATCTACCGGGCCAGCAGCCACATCAGACCAACCGAGTGACATCGTTTTTGCTGCAAGGAGTGGCGTGTCCCCGTGGCGCAGAGGGGTCTGTGGTACACAGCGCAATGGTGGCAGGTGAGAACACGGGGTTCCTCTGTGAGGCTGGTGCTCAGCCCTGGGGTCAGTCACCAGAAGACTGGGCTCCGGAAGGCTGCCTGGACCTGGCTGGTGAAGTTCCCGGAGGGAGGCCGGGGCAGCGAACCTCAGCACAGCTCATGGCCCGTGTTCCTGGATGGTCTGACACTGACAAGGGGGTTCTCAGTGGCGACAATGACAGGCAGAGCTGCCAGCAGAAGCCTCTCCCAGGCTCTCTTCAGATCTGTGGTGTGGACGCCACCAGGCTTCCTTTTGCCGGTGTGCTATACCATCTAGAGGCCAAGGTTGGTGCCACCTGTGGGTTCCTGCTGCAAAGAGTTCGAGGATGTCCTCCTCCTCCATCGGCAGGACATCCAGGGCTCTGGACCTTGTGAAAGTTTCCTTTCAAGTTACATGGGAACCAAGAACAATGCTGTATGGGCCCCTCTCGAGTAACACCAAAATGGGGGTGAATGTATTTTGAGTATGAAGTTAATGAGTATTTCAGGGCCAGAGAGCACACTGTGGTAGGCTGAACAATGTCACCCCACAAAGATATATACATCTAGTCTTGAAACCTGGGAATATGCTACCTTACATGGCAAAGCGACTTTCAGATTGATTAAATTAAGTATGTGATATAATGAGATTATCCTGGATTATATGGATGTGCCTAATGCTATAAAAAACAATTGCAAACTTATATACATGCCAAACTTTTCTCATGGCACCTATCATGATCATTATCAACAAATTTTATTGCTTACGTACTAAACATATAGAGTAGCAGAGACTTTCTCAACATTCTCTTATGTCTTATTAAATTATTAACACTATCTTATTTAAATTACAGTATAAGATTGATATCATTCTCTTCCTTTATAAAGAAGGCAGGAGCTCCCAATTACACATAGGTCTGTACTACACATTAAGTTTAGAAAGGTTGTTACGTCTATGTAAATAAACGAGGTTATACAGTGATAAAGGAAAATCTGGAGGACAAGAAAATAAAAGGCTAAATATAGACCTTGAAGAATATGAATAATAACTAAACATTAGAGAATAGGATGAATAAACAAGAGTGACAGAGTGATCACAGCAGTCAGTACTAGAAACAAAAATAGTGTTTAAAAAATCCAAGGAAGGCCTTTTGGCTAAGATCAAGTGTAAAAAATCCAAGGAAGACCCAGACGGTGTGGCTCAGTGGTTGAGCATTGATCCATGCACCTAGAGGTCGTTGGTTCGATTCCCGATCAGGTACATGCCCAGGTTGTGGGCCAAATCCCCAGTGGGGACCATGCAGGAGGCAGCCAATTGATGTTTCTATCTCTCTCCTTCTTCCTTTCTCTCTCTAAAATCAATAAAGAAAAAAAAATCAAAGGAAGGAGACAAATTTCTAGGAGAGGCCATTTAAAGTAAAAAGATATGGACAATAATGATCTGAATTTGAAGATTAGAAATCATTGACCATATTATATTTTTCAACAGAAATGTATTAAACTTTCCATCAGATGCTTAACCACAACAGTGAGAAATATTTGGGTTAGTTTATATATGTAATTGATAAAAAAGTCTTAGATATCACCTGCCCCATCTAGTAAGGTATTTATTCTCCAAAGTAGCATCCTTACTTAATAAAGTCTAGAGAAAAAATATACTTAATCTAAAAAACAAACAATAGTAAAATAAAACAATCGAGGTATAATTTCTTCCTTTTCCCTAATTCACTTTTTTATTTTTTCATTAATCCTCACCAGAGGATATTTTTCCATTGAATATTTTTTTTTTTTAGAGAGAGAGTGGGAGAGAGGCAGGGAGGCCGGAGAAAGAGAGGGATCAGTGTGAGAGAGACACATTGAACTACCTGCATGAACCCCAACTAGGGCCAGGATGGAACCTGTAACCCCGGTATGTGCCCTTGACCAAGAATCGAACCTGCGACCCTTTGGTGTGTGGCCTACACTCTAACAACTGAGCTGTGCCGGCCAGGACCCTAATTTGCTTTTTGTGTTATTTTCTCTGTTTCTAGGGCAAAAAGGACCTGGAAGAGCCTAACAATATAATTATGTTACATTTCACAATGTTTGTATAAAATATCTTGTGTCACACATATGATTTAGAAAAAACTTACTGAGCTACTGTTTTAAATACCAAAAACAGAAAACAGATGCACTGGCAGGTATGACTCAGTTGGTTGAGCTTCTTGTCCCGTGCACTGAAAGTTCCCAGGTTGCATGTTCTGTCCCTGGTTGGAGTGCATGTGGGAGGTAGCCAATCACGTTTCCGTCTCAAATCAATGTTTCTCTGTGTGTGTATGTGTCTTTTTCTCTGTCTCTTTCAAAAAAAAATAAAAGAACAGAAAATACTATAATACTACAGTGAGCCCTTTGAAAGCTTTATGTCTAGTTAAGAGGATAGATATTAATTGTATAAGTTTATCAAACAAATATAAAATTACCACTGTGATAAATAACTTGCAATGAAGTAAACACATCTAAATTACTCTGAGACCATTTGATATATTATTCCTTTTCTCATTAGCATTGCTGCAGAGCTAGCAGGCATTGAAAACAGTGGTTTAGAATGCATCTAATATGGTTGTTTGTCATTGAAGAGGACTATTGTGTTCTTTCATTAAAACATATTTAAAATACTTTGTCAAACATAGATCTTTGATTTGCATTTACATTCTGATTTACTATGAGTACATAAGTTAATATTTCATTGTAAAATTCTTTCATTTATCTCATGAAATTTTCTGTAAAAAATACATACTTACTTTGATAATAAAAGATAATAGCAAAATAAATTCAACATATATAATTATGCAATATACAACAACCATTGAGTATTGTCCTGTAAAACCCAGAATGCTGTTTTGTAGAGATCCAAAGAAACTTGATAATGTTATTTGAAATAAGATAGAATTACTGTTTTAAACCATAATAATACCTAAAAGTAATTTACCATTTGTCAACATTGTTCTTTATACACATTAAGTAATTTAATAAAAGAAAATAAGGCAAAAGTTTTTTTTAAAGTTATACTAGAGCCGCCTGGCAGGTTCAATTTCTAGTCAAGGCACATACCCAGGTTGTGGCTTTGATCCCCAGTAGAGGTGTGTACAGGTGACAACTGATGTTTCTCCCTCTCTCTCTCTCCCTTCTTCTAGCTCTAAAATCTATAAGACCATATTCTAGGTGAGGATAAAATAAAAACAAAATTATACTAGAGCTCACATCGAGATATTGTAAACTATATTCACCAGTCCTTTCTTGAGAATCGCTGCTCTACATATGCAGCAGAAAAATAATCCCTTGAAAACAAAAATTAAACACACCTGCTAACCTTATTTTATTATTAAACATTCTTATGAAAAAGCAAGAATAATGATGCTTTATTGTCATTCAAAAGTACAAGACATTTTAAATAATTACTTTTTAAATCAAATGACACCATAATGAAGTATCTCTTCTTTTAAAAGCTACTATAGTTGTGTTCAATAGAGACTATTTTAGCTACCTATAATTTTCCACAGCTAAGAAATGAAACTAATCCTGTTTCTACTGAGAAATGAAGGAATATTTCCTTCTCACTGAATCATGTCAACCATTTTAAAGTTAACTTCTAATGTAAATAAACAAATAACTAAAAATTATAATCATGAGGTTATAGAGGAATAATGCAAACTTTGCATTCATATCCAATTATTTAACAAATATAAATCATATATAATGTACCAGACATGATGCTGGATAGTGGGGATGATGGATTCAGCAAGATTCCTTCCTCAAAGAGCTCATAGTTCAAGAGAAACAAGATAAGAAAGAAATGTCATGGTGTTCCAGGTGCTACGCAGAGCATAAGCATAGGTATCTTTTGCAGATTTTGTATGTAACCCACCTCGCCATTCTTTTAACATTATTTCTGTAAATGATGACCTGTTAAAAGATATGTGACTGTAGATAAACAGCCTGTTTGCTTAAGAATTCTAGGGACTAACTTCAGAAGAAGCAGACTACGACCTTCACACATTATAGTTCTGGGTCATTTGCTGACCTACAACCAGTTATCTGAATAGACTGTGCTGATTTGCATGTAGTCCCCTCAACAGAGAATTTTCAAATTCCTTCTTAAAAAAAATTTTTTTTTTCTGTTCGGCCAGTGTGGCTCAGGGGTTGAGTGTCAACCCATGCACCAAGAGGCTGCCGGTTCGATTCCTGGTCAGGACACATGCCCAGGTGGTGGGCCTGATCCCCAGTGGGGGGCATGCAGATGGCGGCCAATTGATGTTCTCTCTCATCGATGTTTCTATCTCTCACTTCCTCTCAAATAAACAAAGGGGAAATAAAATTTAAAAAAATTATTTTCCTCCCTTCTCATAAAAACCCTTGCCTGCACTGAAATACTGAAATGGTATTTGCGACAAGTGTCCCCGGTCTTCTCAAGCTGTCTGCTCTTGAACAAACCTACTTCCCTTCCAACAAGTTTCTGTCTCCTGACTGTAGGCTTTCCAGCAGCAGGCAGCCGAACCTAGGTTCAGTATCAGTATCAACCAACATCACGAAGACCTCACGAACCAGCCAGGTAAAGGTAAACGGGATATGAAAGTAATTTAAAGACATGATAGAAAGTATGCCAGGCATTTTTTCCTGTGGTGTTCACATCTTGTTCTGTGTCTATGTAATTACTCACATACTCCACAAGTTTTAGTTTTAACCCCAATTATAAATTTATTAAAATCAGGGACTCTTTTTAATTCTAAGACTTTCAATTTTGAACTCTTACATTCAGAATAATTAATTAAACTTTAAAAACCAATGTTCACTGGAAAAATTTATGACATAATAGTTTAGGATTGAAGGACACGAGGGGGTATAGTCCTAAAGCAAGTGTATTAGTAAAATATTGTCTAAGAGAGCTACTTGAGTAGAAGAGATGTTAGCTAGATAAACAAAGTCTTTCTCAAATAGGTGGGCTTACAGAAATTTCCCGAAGCACTGAGTAAAATTATTTCTTGATTTATGGTTTTATCTCCCTGGAAATAAATTTCCTGGAACTAAAAATTAAGTTATGTTGACACAAGCTACTTCAGTTCTCAATCTTTATTAAGCTGTGTGGATACAGGTGGTCTCAGTTCTTAACTCTTGGATGGGTTTTCATATTTTTAGATAAGAATTTTAATTACTGCACAAATATAGGTTTATTAATGGCTGCAGGCTCAAAACAAATTTTCTTAGCAATATAGCATATTGGCCACATTATTACATTAATTTATCACATTATTACATTTATCACATTATTGCACTTAAACAGTTTTTACACTGTGCAAATTGGTTGACATATTGGTTCACCAGGAGTGTGTGAGTTCCCATTTCAGTTATAGAAGTTTTACATTTGATATAATTATATTTGTCAATCTTTGATTACTCATGTTTTCTGTTTTCTTTCCTTGTTTAAAAAATCCTTTCCAACCTTGATGGAAAAAATTAATTTATCTTTCATTTCCTTTTTCAAGTTGGTTTTAAAATATTGTTAATATGGATATGTTACTCATTTGTTTACTGTTTTACAAGTCCGGGATGTAATGTAAATTTTATTTTAATAAATGCACCTAAAAATATTTATTTCTCTTCAAATGTTGTTTAATTTATCACACACATTTTGATAACAGTAATTGTATGTGTGGTCCAGTTTAAATATTTCAAACCTGGTCCTGCCAGTGTGGCTCAGTGGTTGAGCACTGACCCATGCACCAAGAGGTTACTGGTTTGAGTCCCGGTCAGGGCACATGCCCAGGTTATGGGCCCAATCCCCAGTGGGGGGCATGCAGGAGGAGGCCAATCGATGTTCTCTCTTATTGATCTTTCTACCTCTCTCTCCCTCTCACTTCCTCTCTCTCTAAAATCAATAAAGAAAAAAAAATTTTAATAAATAAAATAAATATTTCAAACCTGCATTTGTGATTTTTCTCTTTAACTTTTAATACACTGAGGAAAGTGTATTCATAGATGTTATTATTCTATTAATTTTGTTGTGATATTTCTGGATTTTGTTTTTGTTTTTGTTTTGCAATTAATGGTTTTTAACCTGGTCTTCTGATAGATTGAATATCTATTTATCTATCACCTGTCTGTTTATCTATCTATATTTTATCTAACTCTTAATTTGTTTAGTATTTTCTATTCACTCTTACCTTCTAGGTTGCCTAGGCCACCAAGTCTCTTCTATATGTATGGGAGCATGAGCAGACTAATATAGCAATACATTCTTCTTGTTCATTAAAAGTGAATTTGATTTTTCAATATATTGTATTAATTTATATGCTCAACCTTCTTTCATCCGTCCTTATAAATAAGTATAAGTTACTTTTTTATGATATAATTCCTTTAGTACTTATTTCTTCTACAAATGTTTCCGAAAGGTAATTTCCTCAGTTTATTTGTTTCTTTGGTATCCAGAAAATATATCTATATCTATTTCATCCTCATTCTTAAATGTTTTGGCATCTGAGTATAGAAATACCTTCAGAAATGTGACTAATTTTCATAATCAGATAAACTAAAATGTCTTTCTGTTTTTGTTGTTATTATATAATACATGTAGAATAAAACTTCTCAGTCTTAGTCCCTGAAATTATTTAAATACCACATCTCCATTATTCACTCAGAGTTCCTTTCAAAATGCTGCTGGGTCTATGTTACAGTTACTCAAGTATACATCTCTTAACTTTTTACTTTAACTCGTTTGCTCTCTGTGCAGATTTATTGATCTTTTATAGGTGCTGTTCTAAAATCTCTTTCCTTCACTCTATCCAATATAAAGTTATCCTATCAAATAATTATATTTAGTTTAGCTTCTGTTTAATAAATGCATTATGTTTTTGTCATTGTTTAATTGTTTAATGTGTGTGTGTATGTGCGCATGTGTCCAAATGTTTCTGTCCCATGTGCTATGTTCTTATTAACTTATTTTTATATAGATTATTCTTTTACCTCTTTTAAAGTCTAAAGCCTCCTTTTAAAATTCATTTTGAGCTACTGCTAATACTTGCATTTCTAGAATGAATTAATATACTAATTTCCTATACTATTGTGTCTTTTTAAATATTATTTTCCTTTATAGCATTGGTCATTTATCGCAAAAATTTGCCTTTTCATATATACGGGGGTGGGCAAAAGTAGGTTCACAGTTATGACTATACTTATTCTTTTTTTTTTTTTTTTTTTTATCCTCACCCGAGGATATTTTTCCATTTTTTGTTCAGGTAGAGTGGGAGGGAGAGAGAGGAAGGGAGAGAGAGAGAAACATCGACGTGAAGGGACACATCGAGTGGCTGCCACCCGCACGACCAACTGGGGCAGGGGACAAACTGCAACCAAAGTACGCGCCCTTAGCGGGAACCGAACCCGGGTCTCTCCGGACCGCAGACCGACGCTCTAACCGCTGAGCCAAACCGGCCAGGGCGACTATACTTATTCCTGTATTCATGTTTTTTATTATTGCATTATGTTGTATTATTATTGTATTGTATCAGCTGTAGACCTACTTTTGCCCACCCCTGTATATGAATAAGCTCTGACTTATTGTTTAATATATATTTGTTTGTTTGCTTGCTTAATGCTTCATTTCTCTTAGTCCTGGAAGAGCCCAGTTCGGAGCCATGGTTTCTTTCAGCAGCTCACGAGCTCCATCCTGCCATCACACTGTAGTTACAGACACTGGGGACCAGACCCCAGAGTACCTGGCTTTCTCTCTTTGTTCCGCCACTTCCACGTGTAAGTACACAACTTTATACACACCATGTGTGATGGTCTCGGCTATGTTAGCCTTTAAGTTTATTCAAAGTTTAGTTCTGTTACTCTTGTTCCCTAAAGTCTAATAACAACTACCCCTGCTTACATCTGGTGCTATGGCTCGCGGAACTAACAGCTGTGTGTACTACTCCACATCTGAAGCAGATTGGGCCTCATTTCGTTTTGAGAGCAGCAATATCTTATTAATTTTTTAAATATTTGAAATTATAGGTGTTTCAGTACATTTTATGTATGTACTTGTTTTATCGGGGTTAAAGAATGAACTCTGTGTACCTTGATTAAGATGAATGATCACCAACTTTCTTGTAGGACAGAGACTTGACACCAAGAAAATAAATCCTATTTCACTATCCAGATGTTCACAAGCTGATTAACAAAGAAAAATCAAACATATAGTATGATGTAAATAAATGTGAACAAAAAGGGGAAAACAAAAAGACGTCTGCTGCCTTTGTTGGTTTGACTCAGAAGTTACAGTTGGTCCATGGACGGAAGGGTGCCATGTTTGACCCCCAGTCAAGGGCAGGTACCTGCGTTGCAGGCTCCATCCTCCACCCTAGTCAGACTCATGTGGGAGGCAACCAATCAATGTGTATCTCTCACATCGGTGTTTCTCTCTCTCCCTCCCCGCCTTCCACTCTATTTAAAAATCAATGGAAAAATATCCTCGGATGAGGATTAACAACAACAACAAAAAAGACATTGTCCACATTTATCCTGTGGTAATGCAAAATTTAAAAAAATAAGTTATTTATTCATGTGATCATGAATTTAATGACATAGAAGTGTCATAGGGGAGCAATACCAAAAGTCTACAAACTGTATATTAAGTTTAACCATCCTTTTCATAATTAATCCCTGGAATACATTTTAAGCCTAAATACATGAATAACTCTAAATTGAGGGTCATGATATTAAATCCACATGATAAATCTCAGTAAATTTATAATAAGCTAATGAAATATTATGCACTAAAATTATCTTTTAAATTGTTATGACTCATAAATGTCATATTTGAAATTTATAACACCATGAATTATAGTTCAAATAAAATGTAAAATTTTTAAACTGTGTTTTCACTTATAGCTTGATTTTATTTTAGTATTTTTTTATTGGTCAACATACAAAAAATCTTAAATAGACATCTCTCCAAACAGGGCATACGAATGGCCAAGAGATATATGAAGAAATACTCAATGTCACTAATCATCAGAGAGATGCAAATTTAAACAACAATGAGGTTTCACTTCACACCTGTCAGTATGGCCGCCATCAACAAATCATCAAATAACAAGTGTTGGTGAGGGTGTGGAGAAAAGAGGACTCTAGTACACTGCTTGTGGGACTGCAGACTGGTGCAACCACTATGGAAAACACTATGGTGTTTCCTTAAAAAATTCAAAATTGAACTCATTTGACTCAATGATCCCACTTCAATGATCCCACCAATCAGAAAGAATATATGCACCCCTATGTTCATAGCAGCACTATTTATAATTCCTAAGATCTGGAAACATCCCAAGGGTCCATCAATAAGTGAGTGGATAAAAAGCTGTGGTTCACATATGCAGTGGAATACTACGCAGCTGTAAGAAACAAAGATTTCTTATCCTTTGAGAGGACCTGGAGAGTATTATGCTAAGTGAAATAAGCCAAATAGAGAAAGACAAATACCACGTGATCTCACTTATTTGTGGAATATAATGAACAAAATAGACTCAGTGACATAGAAGTAGGGTTCAGACTGACAAACCTCAGAGGAGGCGGGGGAGGGAGAGGGAAGAGATAAACCAAAGTACTTATATGCATATATGGATAACCAATAGACAAAGACAACAATGCCGTGACGGCAGGGGGTGGGGACTAGAACAAGAGGAGGGTGTCTATGGGGGGAAAAGGAGAAACATCTGTAACAAAAATTAATTAATTAAAAAAGAATTAAAAAAATAATATATATTGAAATGGGGAAAGAGTACAGAGCTCCATTTATTTTTCACCAGCTTTATTGAATTATAATTGCTAGTAAAAATTATATATATTTAAGGAGAACAATCTAATAATATGTTATGTATATACATTGAAAAATATTCACCACAGTCAAGCTAATAACATATCCATTACCTCATATAGTTATCATTTTTTAAACTTTTTTGTGGTGATGATAATGCTTAAATCTGCTCTCCTAGAAGATTTCAAGTATAGAATACTATGTTTTCACCTCTAGTCACATTGTTATATATCAGAGCACCAGAATTTGTTTATCTTGCATAACTAATAACTGAAACCTTGCAACCCTTGACCAGCTTTTCCCATTTCCTCCTCCTTCAGCCTCTTATCAGCACCATTCTATTCTGTTTCTGAGTTTAACTGTTTTAGATTTCATATTTAAGGGAAATTATATAGTATTTGTCATTCAGTGTCTGGCTTATTTTACTTATCATAGTGTCTTCCAGGTTCATCCATGTTGGCATATATTGAAGAATTTTCTTTTTTATGGCAGACAAAGATGGTACATTTTATTTATCCATTCATCTATTGATGGGTGTTTAGATTGCTTCCATATCTTGGCTATTGGAAATAATGCTGAAATGGCCATGGAGGTACATGTATAACTTTGGGATCCTGTTTGTTTTTTTTTTTTCCTTTGGAAATATATCCAGAAACAGAATTTCTAGATCAGAAGGTAGTTCTTTTTTTAATCTGTTGAGGTAGCTCTGTATTATTTTTCACAATTACTGTGGGTTTCATTTTCTTTTAGTATTTTTTGGAGAAATAAGCTATTTATACATTTTATTTCTAATAAACATTTGCAGCATTAGAAAGATAAATTCAGTGAAATCATAAAAGATTGTACCTGTCATGCCATTTCATCGTCTCAGAACACATCTGCAATATTTATTTCTAAGGAGGAAGTAGAAGAGCAAGAGCAGCAGGCAAGGGGCAAAGGCTGTTCCTGGCTGGAGTGCCGCTTTGGGGCATGCAGTAGCTGATGAGTCCCTGGGGCCTTGGGTCCTGCACCAAGTGAAAATGAAGGGACTATTGATCTGGAAGATCCAACTCCAACAAAGCCTTGGGTTGGGGTTGAGAATTCCCCACAGGATCGGCTCATGCCCAATGCGCCCACCCTCGGGCCAGGGATGTTCTGAACAAAGAAGGGTGTGGAGGTACCTCCAAACATAGGCTTGCTGTCAGGGGTATTGGTCACACTGAAGGCAAAGGGTGTGCTCTGGGTAGGCCTGCCCAGGGTATTTTGACTCAAGCCTTTCCGCAAGGGAGTTGAGTCAACAGGGGCCCTTCTCTGTCCTCTTCCAAAGTTGAACACTCTAGAGATGGAGCTAATGCCTGGGACAGCCACATTGATGCCCCAACCTTCTCTGCCAGCTGGGGCTGCTGAGTCTCAAATGTGAAGGGCAATGATCTGGGTTGTAGCTCCTAAGCCAGAGGTGTGGCCGCGCCAAAGGAGAAAACAGCTGTTGTGCGACCCAAGGCAGACTGGGCTGCATTTGGGGGCTGGGGCTCCAGAGTTTCCAACAGTGAAAGAACTGCCAAAGCTGGAGGCCAGGGCTGGCTTGGTAGCCCCTGCTGCTGCCCATCGGTAGCCCCAGATGCAAGCTGGGGGTTGGATCCTGGATATAATGGGAGAGGAACCTTGGCCCTTGAGCCAAAGAGAATGTTGGATGCTGGTGTGTTGGTGGTACTGAATGCTAGGCTAGGCTGCATGGTGGTGATGGGCTGAAGTTATAAGGGGGCTGCCAAAACCACTAAAGCCGGCGGTTCTGCTGCTGGCAGCTGGTGGAGTGGCATTGAGTAGGGACTGGCCAAAGCTGGTGACTGTTGGTGAAGTTGGTATGGCAGGTGGCTTGCTAAGTTGAAATATGAGGCTATGGCTGGGATAAAGCTGGCACAGACGCAAGGGGATTCCCAAGTAGGAAAAGCTGGGAGGTGGAAGTGGTGATTCAGCCGCCTGCCCACGGTGCTGGTCACATTGTTCATACCAAAGCTGAAGACAAGCTTCACAGCCGAGTCCACAGTGATGCTGGCTGTGGTCATGGAACCCACTGATAAGGTGGCACTGACCTGGCAAATGAAGAGAGGGGTGCCCATGGTTGTGGCTAGAATAGTTTTTTGATTGAAGAAGGGAATTGACAAGGGCACAGATGTAGTCGGCCCCATGCTGCCAAATATAGGTTTGAAAGTGATAAATGAGGTGCTGGTTATTGTGGGGAGGGCAGAGCTTGAGGATGCTGTGCTTGTGACTTTGGAAGGGCTCGATGGCAAGAGGCCTTCATTCTTGCTTTTAGGTGGGGCCACGAAAATGTGCTTGAACGTGAGAGATGCTGAAGTCTCAGCAGGAGCTGCAGACTGGTTAGCAGGTGGGGTGCTCAGCATTCCAAACAACACTTGGCTGGGGGGTGGGGGGTGGGGCAGACAGGGCTTGGGATTTGGCAGATGTTTCAGCCTGAGGGGCCAGAGGTAACTTGGTGGAGTTAGTGACTGGTGTCATGGATGAAGCAGGAGTCAGTTCCAAGAAAGTGACTGGGTTTTGAGTCTAAGGAGATACCTGGAAGGGGCGCTGACCATGAAGAGCCAAGAGGGCTCCAAAGGCCTGGAGTCTTTGGAGACAAATGGTCCACTGTGGCTCCCACTCCACCAGATTCGAGGAAGGATGGTAGGCTTGGAGAGTTCTGCATTTTCTTCCCACTCTCCTAGGGTGAGTTAATGCTTGAGGCTGGGAGGAACGTTGGGGAGGAAGCATCCCCAGCAGCAGGCAGTCCAAAAGTCAAAGAAGGCTGAGTAGTGAGTGGGTTCTCTTTGGCAGAGTTTGTGGCAGCATGTCTCACCCTCCATGATCATGTTAAACCATCATAAGAGAGCTTTCTTTTCCAACTCTAGGTCTTCAGTAGTGATTGAAGAACCAACTTCAGAAGGTGGAGGCAAAATCAGCTGGTCCCCTCGCCTGCAGGGCAGCAGCCGAATCCTTCCAGTTATGTATCCTAGAGCTGCCATTTGTGGATGGGGAATTCCACGAGCTCTGTTTCTTATAGGTGGTTGTATCTACAACTTTTTTTTCCCTGGGTCTACTTGTCAGTTACTAGCTAAGTTGAAGGACTAAAATGATGAGAAAGTTCTCTCTCTTATTTTCTTTGCTAGCCTCTCTGGCATCTGGGAATGAGATAATGCTGGGCTGGAGAAGGGTGATGAACTGGGACCTCTTCTCTTCCACAGCTGAGAGAATCCTCTGTTAGAACTTTAAGAACTGGTCATGGCATTGAGGCTGAAGCTATTGAGGCCAGCTGTATATGTGCTCACATAGAAGAGCTGCGTGATCTCTTATTCAAGTGGTCATTTGAGCTCTGGGAATTGAGACCTTTCTTCAGAAACTCAGGCTTAGACACAAAAGAAGCGGAGATGCCACTGGCCACAGGAGGCCTCCACTGTTGAATGTCCATTCCCACTGCTGTCGTGGTGCCATCCTTTATTTTCCTGGCCATCAGTGAATATTTGTTCTTCCCTCTCCACTGATATTCCTGTCTTTGACCTCAGTACAGTCTCTTCTGGATATGGGACTGGAGCATCACTTGATGGTGAGGACAGTGTTGACCTGATTAATTGCTCTGGCATTGAAGACCGAATCAATTTTCTATTGTGTGGAGTGACCCTCACTGTTCCTGGGCTGCACACCATTTTGGAATGGTGAGCTGATAAGATAATCTTCTTGTGATAACCATTCAGGCATACTGTGGGAAGTTCCCCACAAACCCCGCCACCCAGAATGGTATATTGGGCCTGCTGAATTGGATATCGTCTTTGAGGTGTTATTACAGACTGGATGAAGTCCCACAATCCCTGTGGGAAGGCCTTCGGGAGGGCTGGCAAAGAGGAGTGTGGAGAAGGTGAATGTGGTGAACACAATGGGCTGAGTGAACCTGGGGGGCGGGGCAGGGTGGGGCAGTCTCTCCCCCAGGTCACTGGCTTTCAGAGCCAGTGTCAGGCTAGAAGAGAGGGGGGCAGGAGTTGACCAGGTAACTGCCTGTAAGGAATAGTTAAACAGTATCGGGGCTCCGAGCAGGGTCAGAAGCTCTAGGATGAGATATTACCTCTCACCTGTTAGAATGGCTACCATCAATAAAGCAACAAACAATAAGTACCGGGAGGATGTGGAGAAAAGGGAACCCTTGTGCCCTGTCGGTGGGAATGCAGATGCAGCCACTATGAAAAACAGTGTGGAGGTTCCTAACCAATTAGAAATGGAACTGCCTTTTGACCCAGCAATCCCACTCTGGGAATATATCCTAAGAATCTCAAAACACTAATCAGAAAGAATATATGCACCCCTATGTTCACAGCAGTGTCCTTTACAATGGCCAGGATCTGGAAGCAGCCCCATCAGCTGATGAGTGGACACAAAAGCTGTGGTACATTTACACAGTGGAATACCATGTGGCTGTAGAAAAAAGAAGGAATTCTTACCTTTTGGGACAGCATGGATGAACCTGAAGAGTATCATGCTAGGTGAAATAAGCCAATCAGAGAAAGACAAATATGTGTGGAATCTAATGAACAAAATAAATCGACAAACGAAATACAATCAGAAGTGTGGATACATGGAACAGACTGACTGACAGAGGTCAGAGAGGAGGGGAATGGAGGAGACTGGATGAAAGAGAGCATTCGAATATAGCCCACAGACACAGACAACATTGTGATGATGGCCAGAGGGGCAGGTCGGCAGCTGGGTGGTGGCAGGGAAAGGGCTTGGGGGAGGGGCAGGAATGGAATGGGAGACATCTGTAATAGTGTCAACAATAAACAAAATTTTAAGTTTAATATCAAATAAAAGCTCTAGGAGGTTTCTGTTTACTGCTGACTTGTCCAGAGACTAGGTAAGCAGTGTTCATTGATGCTGCGTGTCCCCAAACGCCAGGAGCCAGGAGAAGGTGCTCGAATCTTGTTGCTTTGAGGCTCAGCACCCACCAGGCCGTGGTGACCCCCATGGCCAGCCAGGGCGGTGCAGCAGTCGCGGGCACCAGGTACAGCGTGAGCCCTGGCCGCCACGAATCCAGGAGCACCCCCTCCTGCCGCCCTGGCCTGACCATCCCTGACACTTGTCACCGGCCACCGCCACAAACATCGCAGCTCCTTGCAGCACAGACTCTTAGGTTTTTATTTTTTGTATGATTACTTTTAGTGCACCACTGAATTAAAGACCTCTAATTAAAGACACCACTTGGGCTTGGGTTGGATGCTGAGAGACTGGAGACTTTTCTTGAATGGTCATTGCCTCTATTCAGCTTTCTACCTTCCTTCTGTGCCTGAACTTCAAATAGGAATGTTCTCCATCCCTTTGCCTTTTGAATAAGGGTGTCTGCTGTTGCTTTTTACTAAGTTCTTATACGCTTAGTGATAGAATAGAGAAAATTCTCTCTGTTGACCTGGCCCAAACTTGATCTTAGACCTGTGTCCCTGAGCTTGACAAGTGGATTATTTAAGAGCCTCTTCTCTCCATGGCTGCTTTTGTCTAGACCTTGGGGTGGTATGTAGTGGAATACTGTGTCCCTCCCTCGAAATAGAAGAGTTGTAATGGTGTGTGAGCCCAGGATGGTGTGTGTGTGTGTGTGTGTGTTTTGTTTGTTTGCTTGTTTGTTTCATTTCTCCTGAGGTAGAGGTTTTTGTTTTTATTTTTGTTTGTTTTTTCCCTTCTCCCAGACTCAATGGGTTTTCACCTATGCCCTGAGCATCACCTTAGTAGCTTTGTCTGAATTGCTGTTTGTGGCTTTCTTGCATTGGTGGCCACGTGCCCCATCACAGGTGGGATAAAAAATTGTTAGAACTATTTGGGAAACAATTTTCCAGATCCTTATAAACTTATCCAAACATTTCATATATGACCAAGTAATTCTAGTCTTAGGTAGAAATTAAACCTTGTGTTCAGACAACAGAAAATCTGTATTTGAAGGTTTACAGCAGTATAATTTATAATCACCCAAAACCTCAAAAACATCAAATGCTCTTCAACTGGTTAATGGAAAAACAAATATAGTCTATCCAGACAGTACATCATTACTTAGAAATAGAAAGGAAAAAATTGCTAAGGCACAAACTACATGGATGAATGTTAATCACATTATGCTAAGTGAAAGAAATCAAATTTAAAATGTAACATATTGTATAATTCCATTTATACGATAGTTTGGAAAAGACAACAATATAGGGACAAACCACAATCCTTACTTGAAAGTTGCTCAAAGTTGGGAAAGGAGTTGACAATAAAAGTGAATGGGAATATTTGGGAGGTAATGAAAATATCCTATAATCTTATTTTTTAGTGATTTCATGATGTATGTACTTGTCAAAATTTATAGAATTCTATCAAAAAAGACAATTTTACTATGGGTAAGTTATACCTCAATAAAATGTTAGTTAAAAGAAAAGGTTGCTAATATTTTATTCAAGTGTTTAGAAGTGCAAAAAGAGCATATAAAAACAAATAAAAGTAGGAAATAAGATGAACAGTAGTATAAAATAATTAACTGAAAAAATATAGATGTAATAGAAAGTTATCTGGAACCAAGCAGAATTTTGGAAATACCAGGGCCACTTATTTTTTTCGCTCTGCTCTCCTGTAGGGTTTTGCTAAAATATCCCTTATTCTATAAATACAACTTAGACTTCATACTACATGGGGAGGTCAGGTCAAATCAGTCATTTACCATGGATTCCCTAGATATAACATGATAATCAATGTAAATACATCAGTTTAAAAAAATACTGAATAAAAAGCTATACGAGATATAAACAACTTTGAAGTGATTTCAAATCCATTTTCAAGAATCAAAGTCTCTTCTTATATATAGTGTTCTAAAAACAGAACAAAATGCCCTGGCTGGTATGGCTCGGTTGGTTGAGTGTTGTCCCATGCACCAAAAGGTTGCTGGTTTGATTCCTGGTCTGGGCACATGCCCAAGTTGGGGAAGGCAGCCAACCAGTCGACTTTTCTCTCTCCCTCTCTCTTCTTTTCTCTCTAAAATAAAAAAATTCCATTAAAAAAAAACTAGATAAAACAAATAAGTAAATCACAGAACAAAAGTAAGGAAAGTATTCCCATTTATTTATAAAAGAAATTTAACTATGATATTTAAAACAAAGTGAATATATTCTAAGAAAAAATAGAAATCAATCTAAATTATGTCTATGTATCTAAAATGTAAGCAAGCCAAAATTTAAAAATACATGCATTTTGTGCTCGATAACTAATAAGTTCTAGAACTGAGGAATCCAAGATCTAAAATACATCTAAGTATATTGTTTGCATGTATGTTCTTCAAAACCCATCTGTTAATCTGGTATACAAATACATCTAAACCCTGGAGAAAACAATTTTGGGGGGAGCTGAACCCAACAGATTCAGCACCCTCCATCCAGAAATACTTTATCTCTGCCTAGTTCTTGCCCATATGTTTTGAATCATTAGTAAGTAAATTGAGTGTTAGTAAGACCTATGTATTAATCTGCTATTGCCGCCATAAAAATTATCACAAATTTAGCAGATTCAACAACATGAATCTTATTACTTTACAGGTCAGAAGTTTAATATGGTCTAATTGGGGTGAAACCAAGCTGTGGGCAGGATGTGATCCTTTCTGACAAGAGAGAACTAATTTCCCTACTCATTCAGGTAGTTGGTAGAATTCAGTGCCTTGCAGTTATAGGACTAAGGTCCCATTTCCTTTCTGTCTTTCTGCTGAATGAAAGTTGTTCCCACCTTCTAGAGACATCCCACATTTCCCCAGGACTCCACTCTCTTTGATTCTTTATGGACTCTTTCTATTGCCACATCTCTCTGACTACTCCTTTGCCTTCTTCCATTTCTAAGGGCTCATGTGATTACTTTGGTCCCATCCAGTTAAGCCAGAATAATCTCCTTATTGTAAAATCTATAACCTAATTTTATTTGCAAAGTTATTTTTCCATGTATTATACAACATGCTCACAGATTCCAAGGATGATGGCTGCATATCTTTAGGGGTTATTATTCTGTCCATCACAGGCTATAGTCCAGTGGAGGCTGCTTTGATAATTAATTACATTGTGTGAACACAGTAGGGATTGTACATTCGTTTTCTTTAACCATGGCCTTTGATATCTTACATAATCTGACCTATCTCACCTTCTATTGCCTCTCTGACCTCATTTCCGTGCATTTTTTCTTCATATCTTGTTGTTTTGAAACAGCAAATATGTGTGTACTTCAGAATCTTTCCCCTGCTCTTTCTCCTGCCTCAAACATTGTCTTCATATTTGCACAAATAAGTATCACCATCACTGTATATTGGTCTTAATGTTAGTGGGATTGTTTAACTGTGATATCTAGATTAACCACTTTCTCCATTCACTCTCATATTACCCAATGTATTGTGTTCACAGATTTATTATTTTCTAAAATTAGCCACTAAAATGAGAATTAATCTAGTGAATAACATTTTTTTCAATAAACAAACACATCAACTACAGTGCATACAATTCTTACTGGAACTGAACAAACAAGACAGCTATTTGGTACCCTTACAGAAGATGGAATAGAAACAGGTTTCATGAAAACAAAATCAATCCATGAAAGAAAACAAAATCCAATATAAAATGTGTTACCCTGGCAATCTATTGTAATAAATGTGTAATAAAATAGCAATGCTAATGGAGTTATGTTAGAAGAGACAGGCGACTAACAGGATATCTGCTTTAAAAACGTAGTTGGAATAGCAGGTCTGTATATTCTCTCATATGTTGTTACGGTAAGCACAGAGCAGTGGAACCTTTCTACTGACAGTCTTTTTTATTTTCAGCTACTTGACTTTATCATTTAGCTAAATGAATTAGGCATGTACAATTCTAACTTAACAGAATATAATTTCCAACTGAAACAAATATTTCCAAATTTGCCTCTTACATGCAAAAGAAGCAGGTACATTCTGAGCAAAATGTTCTATCCCCCTATGGCTAAGTGGAAATTTTCCTGGAGTCTGTGGCTCCTAGAAGTTCTTTACTCCTCACACTAGGAAATTTAGAGCACTGAAAAGTTGTTTATTTAAAAATATATATATAAATTTATATCTATATGTATATTAAAGAATATGTCATCCTAGTTCCATAAAGAAGAAAAATAAATGCTATCCAAACAATATATTATCAACTTATTAATTGACAGTTATCAGCTATTTAATATTTTAGAAAATAATATTGTTAAATATTATTTTAATAAACATTTATAAACGCATTTTAAAATGCATAACATCCTTTCATTTAAATATTAAAAGAAAAAATATATCTAATGTTTTTAGTTTTAACACTCTATTAAAAAATGTTACCTTATAATTTAAATGTCAACTCAAATCTTCATAAAATGATTCTGAATGTTTGATGCATATTTTATCTTATTTTTATATGCTTTTTTAAAATTTATTTTTAGAGAGAGAGAAGGGAGAGGAAGAGAAAGAGAAAGATAGAAACATCAATGAGAGAGACACATTGATTGGGTTGCCTCCTGCATGTCCCCCACCAGGGATTGAGCCCACAACCTGGGCATGTGCCCTGACCAGGAATTGAATGGTGACCTCTTGGTCAACCACTGAGCCACATCAGTTGGGCTTTGATGCATATTTTAAATAAACAAAGCTGCATCTAGTTACCATCCTTGAAAACAATAGAATGTACTAGTTGAATGATTTATCTTTATCAACTACAATTACATTTTTAAAAATAATGCTCTAGTGGCACTGTTTGAACTCTTACTCATATTTCATAACCAAAAGACTTGGCCATTTTTAATACCTTGGTTAAATGCAATCACATCATGATTTATTTTGGGTTTATTTTATTCTAATATGTAACCTCCTAGGGTTTTACATTTAATTTTAACAAATGAACTGAAAAATACTCTTAGAAATAATTTTTAATATTAAAATTCAGTAAACTGTTACTGTAAAATAACATTTAAATATAAAAAGCTCTGGCATTTAAATATTTGAGATTTACTCAAAAATAGAGTCAACTAAAATGCAGAAATATTCAAGAATAGAAAGGACAAATATGTGAGACCAGTAGCATCTGACAACTAGTTGGAAAAAAAAAATGTTTCTGTGTATCCATTAGACGTCCTCACAGAGTTTATAGGCTGAACAATTTTAAGCACTAAAAGAGTTGATGGTCAAATTTTGAAGATATAGTCACTAAAATTCCAGATTCTCTACTGACATAATCCAATATCTTAAAATACAGTGAAACCACCATAACTAAAATCTCTGCCACCATCACAAAACCTTTCTTGGCAGTCTGAGTGTTCAGTTGTGTCTGTGGTCTGGCAAGTGCCTTCATGTTTCCTTGTGCTCTGTACTGAGAAGCTCAGAAAGTCCTGGCTACATTCCCAATGGACTTGCCCCAGACGACTGTCTTGTATTAATTGGCTTTGGGCACTGCTCATGTTGCTGTTTCCATGCCTTCCTTCCCTGATATCTGCGTATTCTTAAAATGTCCAATTTTAATTTAAAATTATATATATATATATATATATAATACATATATATGTATATATATAGTAAATAAAGTACTCCAACTTATTTATGAAGCAAAATTTAACTACATCTATCCTATCCCAGACACACAAAGATTGTTTTGGGTTGTCATTACTTTTTAAAGTGTCTAAAGGAGTTCTGAGACCAAGTTTGAGAATAGATACTCTGCTGCACATGTCTTGCTTGTGAGTCTTACAAAATTTATAAGTTGCGTTTTATTCTCTCCATCAGTTTAGGTGTCAGGAATGATATATGTAGTAATTTGTAGAGTAGTAGACCAAACATTGATGAGCTGACAGGTGTTAGATATATGCTACCTTTTTAAAGATGCTGTATTGCATCTGATTAAATTCACATTTCTGCGTTAGCAGGGTATCTGTCTGTATGTACAGGAATGAAAAAAAAAAAAAAGGTTTGTAATGAGAATGTTAAGTTGTGTACCCTGAGGCTGTCACTGAAGAGCCACAGTAAGATTGGTTTTTTAAAAAATAACTTATAAATATCTGAGCCTCTAACCAGCAGTGCCATAGTTACAAATTTTAATGCTGGTATATGTAAATCAGAGCATATTATATATTGTTTTTCATGCTTCCAATCAAAATTGCTGATGTAATATTCACTATAGAATTCTCTGTGAATAAAGAGTATGTGGAAGGTACTCAAAGCAATTTTCATTTATTGTGGATCAGCGCTCGCACTAATGCTTTCGGCTGGTGCCTCCTTAGCCCAGAACCCCATGTCCCTTTCCAGGTATTGGCATGAGAGACAACGAATTGTTGTAAGCAAATGAAATGATTTGATCTCCCATTGCCCAGGTTTCAGAAACTTCTCTCTTTTATCTGCACACTGCTCGTTGTGCTGAGAACTCCTTCACGTCTTGTACTTGAGACTGGAATTGCAATCTGCTCGCTAATATCTCCCAAACTGATGCATTCCATCTTGCAGTTATTTAGTGTGATGTGGTCATTGATTACCTGATGGTCAGAGAGACCACAGAGGTGGAGTTAGGGTTATTAACTTAGTATAAGTAATCAATAACTTTTTAAAAATGGATATGAAACACAAACATTTTAAGTTTTGCCTCAACAGTTATATATATATTCCTGGGTGACTGATTATATTTAATATATTTCTTTTCTATTTTATGGTGCTATTAATATTTAATAATTTTTTAATATTTAAGCTTTATTATGGATTTATTTACTTTTATGGATTTAAGAGTTTTCATGAAGTTTTATCTTATAATTGATGGTAAGCATGTGAATAAAATATATCTTAATTTGTTTCTTAATAGCTATATATATATATATATATATATATATATATGGCTAGTTAGTTAATTAGTTATTTAGTTAAAAAAAAAAAATGGCCTATCCTTAACTTCAGATTAATGTCTCTGGAGTTCTCATGAGCTTTATCATCATAATTTAACTTTCAGTTTCAACCTTTAACCCAGGTCCCAAATTTCAACAAAGTTTTCTCAGAAAGCTCTAACTGAACATATATATGTTTATTCTCCTCTTTATTTTTTTTATTTTATTTTTTTTTTATCCTCACCCGAGGACATTTTTCCATTTTTTGTTCAGATAGAGCGGGAGGGAGAGAGAGGAAGAGAGAGAGAGAGAAACATCGATGTGAAGGGACACATCGAGTGGCTGCCACCCGCACAACCAACCAGGGCCGGGGACAAACTGCAACCGAAGTACGTGCCCTTAGCGGGAACCGAACCCGGGTCTCTCTGTACCGCAGGCCGATGCTCCAACCGCTGAGCCAAACCAGCCAGGGCTATTCTCCTCTTTATTGAATATATCTCCTAAATAGCATTATCAATGCATGCATATTATCACTTAATGTGGTATAAGACAAAATTATTTACCTATATCAACCACTTAATTTGAATATTTAGTTTATTTCTAATTTGTTCAAATTTTAAATAATATATAAGAATTGTAAATGATATCCAAAAGTTAATTTACAATTGCAGAATTACAGGGTTGTAAACTATTTCCTCAGATTAAATCCAAACATGTGAAAGAACAATTTTAGAACTTTAGTATGTTAATATGACTTAATTTAATTATTATTTTTTATTTTGTTTTAATTTCTTTCATTTTTGTTTATTGAGTGTTTTATTCTACAGACATTTTGGATTATATATTGTTACTTCTGAAATTTTCATCATATTTTAAAGTGTCATAAAAGAACAACCCAGATAAGAAATATGATGTATTTTATTCTACTTTTCTTTATAATATGTAATTATTTAATATATGTGATAATAGCAAAAATATGAAATGGGAAACTAACAATAATCTTTATATTTATATACAGATCCTTCTGACTAGTTCAATAACAAAAATGACTGTTTGTGTGCTATTTTTATTTATTTATTTAATATGTTTTTACTGATGTTAGAGAGAGAGGAGAGAGAGAGGAAGAGAGAGGGAAAGAGAGAGAACATTGATTGGCTGCTTCCTGCATGCCCCCTACTGGGAATGGACCCACAACTCAGGCATATGCCCTCACCAGGAATTCAGCCGGTGAACTTTCAGTTCATGGGACAACACTCAGCCAACTGAGCCACACTGGCCAGGGCTTGTGTATTATTTTAAATACAGGAAAAGTCCAAACCATATTGTATACCGTTATTTACATGCAGCAAAAATGTTCGTTGTATTGCACGCAGCAATTTGAATGCAGTAATGGCCCACAGAAGAATTTAAACATAGTAATTTAAATAAAGTAAAATTAAATTAAATTAAAAAGGAGTGACAGCAAAAAATATGACCAGATTCCAGACAAGAGTAGAGGAAGAGAGGAGAGACATAAACGATTAAGAAAGAAGTATGATCACAGGCCTGGGCTCCATGGTTCCAGGGACTTCCACTTTTGCATGAGAGAAAAATAAATGAAAAAGGCTCCAGATATGGAAGGAGAGTCAGATAGATCCTCAAGACTTTTTTCTGGGGCCTGATACATAGTAAGAAAATCAGCATTTCATATAGTTTGGACTCGACAAAAAGGTCCAGATATGTGGCAGAGGCTCCTTGACTCTGAGAAGCAACCCAGAAATACTCTAGCCCTGTAATACTCTGCCAGTGGTCCACTAAAGAGGCAGAGCCAGTATAATACCAGGAAAACTAAAAATTCACAGAGATTTAGGTCTTCAGAGTAGACTGTCTTCCCATGCAACCAATGGGAGATGTTTTTACCCGGCAAGTTCCTGATTACCCACAGCCTCACTAGTGTACAGATGAACAGAACAAAGCCCAGCTGTGTGAGAAAGGAGGAAGCCAAGGACTACTCTACCATTGTTCTAGCAAAACATGGGATTGATATTTGTTTTCCTCTATTTTTTTAAGTCATGTTTTGTACTACCGAGTGTTTAGAGAATATTCTATCTCATAAATTTACCATAAAAATGTAAATAAATCAATATATATTTTTATAGATGAGAAGATGAAAGCGAGGAAGCAGGCAGGGAGAGAGGTATAAAAAGAGAATAAAAATTTAGTCATAAAAAACAAATGAAGGGCCCTGGCCGGTTTGGCTCAGAGGTTAGAGTGCCCGCCTGCGGTCCGGAGAGACCCGGGTTCGGTTCCCGCTAGGGGCATGTACCTCGGTTGCAGTTTGTCCCCGGCCCTGGTTGGTCGTGCGGGTGGCAACCACTCGATGTGTTCCTTTCACATCGACGTTTCTCACTCTCTTCCTCTCTCTCCCTCCCACTCTGCACAAAAAATGGAAAAATGTCCTCGGGTGAGGATAAAAAAAAATGAAGGAAATGTGGAACAGAACTGTACTTCATTGGCTTAATCTTGAGATATATACATATGTCAAGAGTATGCATTCGAAGTGACAAAACAAATACACAAAAATGGATATGTGCATTTAAACACATTATTTTTGCTAAAAATTGGGCAGTGAGGAATAGATATAATATTTAAAAAAAGTTGAACTTAGACTACTCTTTCCTTTTAATGATACTATTCCCCAAAAATGTATTACTTATAAGTTGTTAACATAACTGAAATCCACAGCATATTATGACATCATTTCTATTCTCATTGTTAATATATATGTATATACATATATATATATATATATAGAGAGAGAGAGAGAGAGAGAGAGAGAGAGAGGGGGAGAGAACGCTTAATAACCATTTTGATCATGGCTCACAGTATCTTTTTCAGCAATAATTCTTTTTCTCACTCACAGCATGAGCTTTTTGCTCATATTGAGCTGCCAGGTCTGAGACCCCAGCACGGCTGCATGGGATGTTGGAAGGCCTCACTTCTCCTCAGCAGGGAGGCATGTTATGCTGCTGCCCACTGATTCACTGTCCTCAGTACTTCCCCCCGGGCTCCGTTTGCATCAGTCTCACTTGCGTCTTTCTGTGGTGGTCTAAGCTTACCATTCCTTCCCCACGCTCAAGCCAGATCAACCATTTCGAGGGCTTTCTTGTTACCAACAGATTGAATAAGATAAAAAGCAATCTAGAGGTTGTCTTTTACGTGTATTCATTAATAGAAATTAGCATAACTCTTTCAGAAAAACTGAGATTTTGATAATATCCTCAAAGGAATATAATGAAAGCAAGATAAACTTGGTCTGTCATTTGATTCCTGACCATTTTCAATTCTATCAGTTTTACTCTCTGATTTTGTTTTACATTTGGCTTCTTCCTAAAACATTGTTAAGAAGTTGTAATAAATGATCAGAATAGGAAAAGAATGTAATTGGTGTCTCCTAGAGTTTTAGATACTAGACTTGTGTAATAACGTTGCTGCAACTCTGTCCAATACTCTTACTACTCTGGTTGGTCTTGATATTTGGCCTCCTGCCCATTATGTACACAGCATGTGTGTAAACATGGAGAATGAACGTCTCTATCAAACGAATAATATTTCACTCATTTCTCTCCTTCTTATATGATAAAATTATTACTATTCCAGGCACTCTGTACTCAGCTTCTATTTGCATTAAATTATTGGTTATGTGATTTAATTTCTTATTTTCTCATATTTATTATTTATCAAATTTATCAAATAATAATAATGATGGTAATAATAACACCTAATTGATAATAATTGACTTAATATTCTGACACGTGGTTAGTGCTCCAGAAATGACTGTGCTTACTATATCTTTTTCCTTTGCTTGTGGTATCAATATGTATTCACCTTTTAGTCATTCTTTCTCTTTACCCCAACATCTTAGCTTTCTACATTCCTCATCAGCAAACATCTTAAAATAAATCTTTCCATTCTGTCTTTTTAACTCTGGATATTCTTCATAAATATTTCAAAATGTCTTCAACACGTTAGTTTTAAGTCAGGTTTACAAAATCTTTGAAGTGTCCAATAAGGCATTTTACCTAACGCTTATAGAAACACTGTCACCTCTGACTTAAACCTCACGCCATATAAAATTGCCTAATGAGATGACCAGCCAGGAGGCACACTTCCTCTCAGAGATGGGAGACGGCTGAGCTCCCCAGCCTATGGAAAGAAATTTCCTAAGAGATGTCACATAAAAACTGTAACAGGTACTGCCTGTCTTAAAACGTGTTTACACCAAAGTGAAACTCTTCACTCCCTTACCCCACCACCCTGAAAAACAATGACAAAATAAATACCGCATGCAACAAGGAAAACCACGTAGGCTGTCTGTTGGGATGATGACCAAATCTGTGCTGTCCTGCCTGTTACCACAGTTCAGGAGTCTTGAGTTACAAATAAAAAAGTTTCTTCAGGATCCCAGGGCACATGATCTGCATAGAGGCAACTTCAAAAAGTACTGAACATGGAGACTGAAAGAAGAGACAAATGTGGTAAAAGAGGAATTCAAGTCAAAATAAGCTTATCACACAGAAAAAAAAATACAAAAATGAATAAGAAGTGCATAAAAATTTTTTAAAAAATCTTCAGATGAATTTATTCCAGATAAATAACAATAGCTAAATAATTTACAAAATGAGTGTAAATAATAGTATGTGGAATATTTAAGAAGATAAAGAGAAAAGCAATACCCCTTTTCAAAATTATTTTTAAAAAGACCCATTAAAAGTTTTTCTTCCTGTCTGCTTGCCCTGTGGATTTCAAGCTCCAACATCAGATAAAATACAACAGCCTTAAAAACAGGCGTTATCTGGCTTCTAGTTGCTTGCTTTTCTCATTGAACAGAAACTGATAGAGAATTTGCTACCAAAAATGTCTCCAGAAAACAAAACTTCAATGAATAATTTTTGCGAATGGATTCTTAGTTATCTGGAGTTGCTTCTCTAATCTAATTAGATTTAAAGGTGTTATTGACCCCGTTTCTACTACTCACAGGGCATACATTGGCAATATATTTATGCAGAAAATCACACATTAATCTATTTAAGATGTTTCCTATCCCTGCAATGTTGGGCTCTGCTGATGTAAGAGTGATTAATTCCAAAGCCGGGATGCTTCCACCAGGGTGCACAACCATGACTGAGCCTGCCACAGAGACACCATGGGTTCCTCATGTCAGTGAGTCACCTGGGAAAGATTATTGTACTGGACCGATTCTGATAATTGAGGCAGTAGGCATAAGGAGGAATGTGTTCGGTATATAGGCAAATTTCTAGGAGTGTTACTTAGTATTCATGTGTCCTGTGATTAAAGTCAATAGAAAACCGTAACAATCCAAGTAGAAAGAGGGTGGTTCCGTGCTCTAGGTATGAAGGCTTGGGTCACCCCAGCTGGCCAAAAAGCACAGCCAGCTGAGGTGCTTTCTACAGGCAAAGATTCATAGACTGGATAGTGAGAGAAAGCAGTAACAAATACCAGCTGTAACTATGAGAACAGTTGCAGAAACCAAAACTGCAATATTAATCAGTAGTTTCTTCTTATTTTGATATCAATACATTTGCTTGTGGATGTATGTGTTACGACTCTCTGAAATTAACATGTTTGTTTTTTTTAAGTAGAGTCCTGAGGTGTTGGTTGGTGAGCCATGGGTTAACAAAAGGCCATGAGAGAAATTGCAATAGAGAGGTTATTTCTCACAGGTTTGAAGAAATCACATGGCAAGTGTCAAGGGGCCAAACGAGAGGTCAAGGCAGGGTCCAGGCAGAGCAAGAGAAAGGACCTAGGGAAAACACCTTTATTAAGCCCATGGGTGCAGTGTTTTGGGGTTCCCAGGATAAGGCTGGATAGATCAACTCAAATCAAATAGAGCAAGGTTTTCATAAGCTCTAAGAGGGTCTTATCTAAGGAGATGCCACGGGAAGACCCTGAGGGGTGGGGGAAACTGTGGATCACAAGGGCTATGGGGAAAGTCATTTCAGAAATTGACATTTGGTTGTGACTCTTAGGACTGCTATCTAGGTAGGACACATGCTTGCATGAGGGGACTAATATCAGTTAAGGCTCGACAGGCCTCTTGGCCAAACAAAATGGATGCTGAGGCACCAACATCATCAAGTAACTTAGTTAAATACTCAACAGTAAGTACATATAAGAATTTCTCCCCAACTACAGTAAAATATGTTTATAGGAGTTAACTTTATAACTCAGTATTTAAATTACCCAGTAGTGAGATTCAGGTAGAAAAATAATGAATATCGACTAAAGGCAGAAGAGACCTTTAGAATCTTTTGAGGAAAAAATAAGCTTATCTTCAGTTGTATGTGGGGCAGTTATATCAGGTCCTGATGGAACATGACTCCACTATTATTTTATTTAGAGCTACGTATGGTTTTAGGAGTCCTGTTCTCATGCTGGGTTTATGAGTTGTACTGTGGTGGCTTTATTATATTTCCATGTGGCTCTGCTAAAATATATTTCCCCAAATTTCCTTCCCTATCTATTCTGGTTCAGGTAGGTCACAAGAGAGATTTTTTGTGCAATTTGAAACAGCATCCGTACTGCTTTCATAATCAGAAGCCTGTGAAGAAGCACCAGGTGCTATTTTAGCTCATGCATCTTGATATTTATCTGCTGGCTCCCTCCTTGGCATGGGAGAGCAGCCTGCCAAAAAGCTCTTCATCTTCCCCAACTCTTGAGCTAGATGCATATTTAGGTCCATAATGAAGTTTGCCAACTTTTTCTGCAGGACACCAACATCATCAAATTTGGAAGTGGTGAGAGACTAACACAGTCAGTTACCAGTTTATTGGCAGTTTGTTGCAATTTGTCCTTGCTCTTCCCCAGTTTACATCCATCCACCTTTCTTGACTGCCTGCATTTTATCCTGCAAGTTTCTGCATCAAATGAAAAGATTAAAGACTTACAGAGTCTCTTCACCCATCTCCCACAGTTACTTGCAGTCAAATTTCTGCTACATTGCATATAAAAGTTCTGCTTCCCTGATAGAATCCTGAGTGATACACTGGTCTACTAGATATTCAAGCTTATTATAAAACTTTCATACCTTATAAAATAATTTGTTGGAATATTTATAGACATTGGCACATAATAGAAAATGTATATATAGACTCACAGGGAAATTTAATATGGGCTAAAAGTGGTGTCTCAAGTTAGAGAGAAAATGGTTAAAACTATATGATGTTGAAATAACTGGGCAACTATTTGGGACAGAAGATAAAACTGGATCCACATGTCACACTTGGATACCAGACTAAGTCCAAAATGAATTAGGAATCTACATTCTAAAATGAGAATTATACAAATACTGAAAAAGGAAAGTATAGAAGCATTCACTAGGTGATTTCTATTATAATATCTTAGGAACAGGAAAAACCTTTGTAGCTCTGTACTAAAACAACAACAACAAAAGAATCTATTAAAGATTGTATAAATAAATTCAACTAGTTATCATCAACTACTTATTCTCTGTGTGAATGTGAGCAATTACCCATGTATACATATGATTAATATAATTATGACTAATGCACATGTTATAAATATGAAATACATGACTGCATGTCAAATATGCATGGGCATAAAGCATGGCCAGAAAAAGAATGGAAAAATATATTACTGCTATTATGATTGTTATTATTATCTTTAAAAGTAATAACAGCAGTGTTAGCATTAGCATGGGTACAAGTACCAGTAGTAGATTATACTATTAGAAGTTTAAGACAATTTTACCTTAAGGAGGTTTTAAGACAATTTTACCTTAAGGAGAATTGAGGACTGAGACCATGAGTGTGCATTGAAGAAATATGGCTTTAAAACATGACTGTGACATATACAAACAATTCTGAGTTAAAATATGAGTGTTAGCCTGTCAAATGAAATCCAAAAGATTTAAAAGAAACTGTGATAACATTTTGAAAGACACATTGAGCAGTTTTTATGAAAAGTAGTCAATTTAAATCACTCTTAATGGAAGATGCAAAGTTTTGAAAACATTATTAAAATTCTCACACACCAATGAAAAAGAGCACAACACACTTTTGTATTTAACTCTCCTGTTTAAAAGAAGCCAAACATCATTTTCCTCTACTAATTACAAAAGTTTTATACCCCCATAACGAAACAAGCTAATATGCTTTACTGCTTTTCTTTCTAGTCTAGCAATATGTTCACAAATTAGAAATCATTGTGCTCCCCCTGAACAATCTTTAATGAAGATATATTGCTGCTAATCTCACGTGAAGCTGTCTTCCTTGTCATAAAATTGTGTCGGAGACTGATACACGAGGCTCTGTCATTAAAGATGCTTGTACAGATGTAGTTTATTTCTCCTAAACATACTAATTACTACGGGAAAAAGTAAATATGCCTTATTGGATAAAATAATTTACAAATTGGGTAAAATTGAGTTAAGAGCAGTGACAAACTATGGAAAAATGGCACTTTGAATTAAGACCAAAGTCTGGGTAAACAAATATGCTGATGCTATGTAATGAGACACAAGCTATAGGACTGCTCTTGTGGTCATTTAAATTTAGCTAAAAATTGCCCGACTGGTGTGGCTCTGTGGTTGAGTATTGATCCATGCACCAAGAGGTTGCTGGTTTGAGTCCCAGTCAGGGCAAATGCCCAGGTTATAGGCCAAATCCCCAGTGGGGAGCATGCAGGAGGCAGCCAATCAATGTTCTCTCTCATCAGTGTTTCTCTCTCTCTCTCTCCCTCTCCCTTTCTCTTTCTACAATAAAGAAAGAAATTTAGCTAAAAATCTTTTACTTGGATTTTTATGATTTGTATATTTTTAAAAAGGAAGGCATGTAATTTGCTAGAGTATGCACTATTATTCATGTTTATCCTTTGGAGATCTAGCTTCTATCAAATATGAACCATTTCTGCGCATCACTGAAAAGTGATATAAATGAGTGGTAAGTTCAGGTCTTTGTTGGGACAGGATAGATCAGAATTCCTATGCTGGGACACTTTTCTCTTTGTGATTTATTTACTTACTTACTTACTTACTTACTTACTTACTTACTTACTTATTTTAATAGGATAAGCCTTGTCTGTCAGGAATATACAGGCAGCTTGGCATTAGGTTGTCTAGAATTGGTGTGTCAGCTTTTTATGGTACTGAACTGGGGGAGCCAGCTAGCCTGTACCCGAGGAACTTGAAAACCATGTGAAGATGTAGATTTTCCTGATGGAAGATTTTTCTCATTCTAGTAGGTAATTGAGATCAGGTACAGTCCTCCCTCTCGAAGATGGAGAAAGCAAGTGCCAAATAGATCATTGTCCAGGAAAATCTGGGTGTCTGAGTGATTTTCAGATAATCATGCTTTCTATATCTCTTTCCCCCATTGACTATCCCAATCAACTCTGATCCACACTGTGTGCCCTTCACAAAATAATGTAATCATTTCTCTTATGCTCTTTGTTGTACTGACCAAGTCCTGGTCTTCCATTGCTCTTAAGATTTCTGTATGTGCTGAAAAGCATTGATTCTCCCAAAGCAAGGAGGCAAGGATGAGGGTGGACTGGTGTTTGTAACAGCCTACAAAGAGGGTGTGTGCATAGTGATAAGTCATTACGCTGACTCTATAGAAGGTTGGTTATCATTTAGTCCCACTCCTACCAAGAGTGTCTTCCTAAATCATGGTTTACACCCTGGTAGAAAGATATCATTAATCCTTGTCTCCAAGGTGTCACCACTTTATCATATGGTAAATATCTCAATTATCACCCCTCAGAAACAAGAATATTAACATGTTTAAGAATAGAGTTTGAGCTAAATAACATAAAGGAACCAAAAATTATAAATTTAATTATACCAATTATGAGTTGAATGCCAGTTGGAGAGAAAAGTAGTTAAAACCTCTTATGACATTTTAAAATGTTGAAAGCATGCCCATTGTGTTATACTCTCATATGATGTTTCTATTTTTTCATAGTTAATTTGTACATATTTTATAACTCACAAGAACTGTTCAATTAAAAATGTTATTTTCAATGCATCTCTGCATATCTTAGAGTTCTTAAAATAATCTTATCTTACTATATATTTTCCAAATGCACATCTTGTTCTCCACACAATTTGATTTAGTTTTTCTATCCTGTAACAAGCAGAAGCTCCATGAATTAAGATTTATGTTATGATCTAAACTAAGAAACAGAAGACTTTGCTGATTTATACCATCAAAACATCTCCAGATGTTTTATGTCAGATGAAAACCATAATATTATGCCTTGCTAAATATAGCACATCCATTGGGTTATAATCACTTCTCTTGGAAAATATTTTCCCCAGTGTTAAAAATATAAACAAAGCAGAAAACTAAAACATCTATGAGTCATCATTTTAATTCATAAACCTTCAACTAAAAACAGTATGTCACTTCTTTCATTTATGTACAATTTACAATTTAGCATAGTAAATGTAGTTTATACGTGCCATTTCAATCTAAATGATCATATTATGTTTAATTTTTTTTTGAAATTCCTAATTTTAGATTTATAGTTTTTAATTTTTTTCTAATGTTTTCCCAATATATTCTAGATTCTTTATTTATATTTTGATCACAGAAGCATTTCTTTGTGTTGGTTTATTTTAGGACACATACATAATTTGTATTATATTGTCTCCTCTAAGTTAAAAACCTATTGATTTTATGGAAACAGCAATAATGCAATTATAATTTTAGAAATATACAGATGATGGGTAAATTGTGAGAATATTTAGTAACGTGAGTTGATGATTACCTAATAACATGTGCAGAATCATCAGTAATTGTGGACAATCTTTCAGACTTGTTCTGATTCCAGGGGGCTATTCTTGCTGTGATTTTTTTCTCCCCTTGTTCTTCCTACTAAACTTGCTTGCACACATTTTAGCTTGTTGCTCACATGGAGCTACCAGATTCTTCATTGCTTGTCACCAACATTTTCACCATTTTTGACAGCATCTTTAGATTGGAACTTCCCTGTCCTCTGTCGAAATAAAGACAAGTCACTCGGGGAAAGCTTCAGGACCTCTCTGTTGGGATGGCTTGCCTGTCCTTCCGGGGAAAATCTGAGTCACTGCTCCAGAGCTGGATGCAATGACAGGAGCCCACTCATCTCATCGCAGTGCCCATGCTTTGGGAGCTACGAGCTGGTCAGGAGTGGTGGTCTCTGTTCAGGGCTTGCTTCTCAGATGTGGCCATTCTACCCTACAAGTGAGCTAAACGGTGGATCATTGGGATCTCAGCTTCATGGCCTGCTACGCTGGGTGTAGAGTTTCCATCCTATCATTGGGGGCTGAAAGGAGGAAGGAAGTCTATGAACCTTCAGCTGCTCTTGCCTGTAATTTAACATAGAGTTGGGTTGATTAAAAATGGTGATTCCCGCCTGGCCTGGGCAGATTCTGCTGTCATTGACTGGTGCCCTTCTGTCAGAGGAGGGAGCCTTTCAGTTTCTCACACCGAATGTAGCTTCCATTATACTGAGTAGTAGGTAGGGGTCATCTCTCAAATGACACAGACTCATAGTTTCGCTAGATTTAGTAGCTATTTCTTAAATATATGCTTCTTAATGTGTTGCATGCCTTTAGGTCAATGTATAGAGATTTAAAAGTTTGTTTGTTTGTCTAATTTGACCATTTATGGCTGAATTCTCCAAGCCACAAATCCAGAGGTCATCTGTGCCAAAGATATTTTTGAAAACATGTTTATGTTTCAGAACTTAGGTAAAATAAAGGAGACTGGAAAGACACTGTAGGCAGAATAAAGAGCATAAGCAAAATTTCCAATAAGCTTGTAACTACAGGGCATATTTAAGGAAGAGCAAACAGCTAGTCCAGGTTTGTAGCAACATTAGATACATAGGAAAGAAGAAAGTAGGGATAACAGTTTCTGCTTAGTATAAGGGTCTGTGAACTGATACTGAATGAAGAACTGCAGAGGATACATGGCCAGCCTTCAGAAAACAACACAGGAATGCTTTGTTTCCATAGAAAAGCATCATTAACAATTAGAGACACCTCAATATAAGCAGCACGAAGTTGAAATTTAACACCATGGCTGAGAGTGATGCACATGTTCTCAAAAATAATTGTTTATTCTGTTCACCCCTCTTTTACTTGCCCCTCTTGTGTAAGGAGTGATGACATTCCTACTGATAAAAATTTAACGACTTCATGTGGAAGCATAGGGAGAAAGAACACATCAAATGCCAGATTGTTTGCTATGCTGTCACTGTTTTCTTTCCTTAACATAGTTGCTGACAGCCCAAATTGAAAGCGTGCTGAGTATCCTCAGCACCTGATGTTCCGTAGATACTGCATGTCAGAAGCGGAGACGCTGTGGCAGGTGAGGAGATCATGGCAAGGGAAATAGAAGGATACAAAAACATCTGAGGCCAAGGCCACTTGTCTATGGCCAGGAAAATTGAGAAAACAGTGCTTAAGATGACTGTTCTCTCCTCTGTTAATACAGCGTGGTCTAAGAATCTCTCCAACTGACTGCCACATCATGTAGGAGGAAAGCACTTTTGAAGCATGAGAGGTTTAGATGTCAAATGCAGAGAAATAATTTCATTGTAAACGGACTGCAAAAAACAACAATAATAATAATAAAGCCCGAGGGAGGTCTTCATAGAATATGTGTGATTCCAGGTGTATGAAGACATGAAGTAAACATATGATATTTTCATTGATGTTTACTTGGACTGCACATTCATTCGAACAACATTTTTGTTTATAATTTTTGGAAATACTGTGTGGTTCTTGATTTTGATTAAATATAGACAATAAAATAAATTCCACTTAGTAAGATCAGTGAGGTCTGATTATGTATTTGTTCAATGAGGTGATGGGAAGTCTTGCACAGTAATTGAAAAACCTGTCTGCCAATATACTCTATCAGGTCTTGACTGACTCAAGGTGGCAGCAGGTATAAACATAACTTTGAACAAATGATAGAATCAAGATAGGAAGGGGCAGAATCAAAAAGAACTTAATAGAAGCTAAACTCAAAAGTATACAACCAATCCCATGTTTCTGAATTTAATTAAGACATAAGTTGCATTTTTTTTTTTTTGGTCTGAGAAACAAGAATTAAATTTGCTAAGGTCAGTGACAATTGTAGGAATGGAAATATCCTTCAATACCCAAATGTGTCTATCCAGATGGTTTAGTGTATATTTGTAGATTCTTTATATGTACATATATTTGATTATATGTATATTCTCATTGTAAATGTTTTTAAGAGCAGAGTGAAATTTTATTAGCAAAAATTGCTTTTTCTCCTATTTTATTTATCTTTATTATTTAAAATGTTACAAATGTCCCCTCTTTTATCATCATTGAATCCCTCCTTCCCACGCCCGCCACCCCAGACTTCACCACACTATTGTCTGTGTCCATTGGTTATGTATATATGCATATAAATCCTTTGGTTTATCTCTTTCCACCCCACCTCCCCTTCTTCCTTCTGAGGTTCGTCAGTCTGTTTCCTGCTTCCATAATTCTGGGTCCATTTTGTTTGTCAGTTCCTTTTGATCATTAGATTCCACATATAAGTGAGATCATGTAATACTTGTCTTTCTCTGACTGGCATATTTTACTTAGCATAATGCTTTCCAGGTCCCCCCATGCTGTCTCAAAGGGTAAGAGATCCTTCTTTTTCACAACTGCATAGTATTCCAGTATATAAATGTACTGCAGTTCTTATATCTACTCATCTACTGATGAACATTTGGGCTGTTTCCAGATCTTAGCTATTGTAAATAGCAGTGCTATGAACATAGAGGTGCATAAATTCTTTCTGATTAGTGTTTCAGGATTCTTAGGTATATTCTTAGCAGTGGGATCACTGGGTCAAATGCAGTTCCATTTTTAATTTTTTGAAGAAACAGACATATTTGCCAATGATACATTGGATAAGAGGTTAATATTGAAACATGTAAGGTGATCATACAAATCAACAAAAGGAAGACAAATAATCCACTTAAATGGACAGAGGAGCCCTGGTCAGTTTTGCTCAGCAGTTGGAGCGTTGGCCTGTGGACCAGAGAACCCCAGGTTCGGTTCCCGCTAGGGGCACATACCAACAACAACAACAACAAAATGGGCAGAGGAACTGAATAGAAACTTCTCCAAATAGGAAATACAAATGGCCAAGAGACATATGAAAAAATGCTCAATGTCACTAATTGTCAGAGAGATGCAAATTAAAACGACTATGAGGTATCACCTCACACCTGCCAGAATGGCTGCCATCAACAAATCAATAAATGACAAGTGCTGGCAAGGGTGTGGAGAAAAGGGAACCCTAGTGCACTGCTGGTGGGAATGCAGACTGGTGCAGCCACTGCGGAAAACGGTATGGCATTCCTCAAAAATATTCCCTTATTTTAAAACGTGAAAAGTGAGTTCATTTAATACTAACTCTTCTAGGCTCTACTTTAATTTGAATTCATATAAATGATTATTCACTGTTCACATTCATTGTTAATCCAAATTTTAGTATATCTTTTTGATGGAATAATTTGTTTATTAACAGTTTGAAAAAGAAATGATTCATAATTCACCTTAGATATTATGAGACACAAAAAGTCAAATATTTATTGTAATTATTATATATAATTAAGTCAATATTTATAATAAAAGTGATTCTTATCTTCTGAAGTCCACCTTTTGTAATATGCCCTAAGTAAATCAATATAAAAATATGAAAAAAGAAAGAGTTTAATATGGAACAATACTCAAGAATAAAATATATGATTAAAATTATACTGATGAATTAGCAATTTTGAGGCCGCTTATTTTAGTAATTAACCTATCCTTGTTTGCTATAATAAAAGTTCAAGTTGTTAGGTTCTTATACTCCATCAATCCTTTTCTTAACTTCTTACAGACCCGTAATCTTACTCTCCAGCAACTAGACCAATCACGGATGCTCGGTCAGCCTGGACTCTGGGATAGGCAATATTCAGCCCACAGAACACATGTGGCCAGTCAGATGTTTCCATGTGGCCCTCAAACTAGGAATTATTTTTTACATTTTAAAATAGTTGAACTAAGAAAAATATTACCACGTGCGACCCCCAAAATATTATTTGATCCTTGACCAAAGAAGTTTCCAAATCTTGGCTTAGACTACTGTCCGTCTGTCTCTTGGTTTTCTGTTTTATAAGGAACAATCAAGGAAAATGGTCCTGAATTCTCTAAATACACTCCCTGTATCACAAAATTTCTTCAGTTATTATATTAAATGGTTTTTCAATTTTAAGGTATGTTTTATAGCATGCATAGTCTATAATAACTATATAATCTATGATATGCATAAATTATATTGACAATATACATATGCATCTATGTAAAAATATATTCATATATAATTTTAAGCAAATGTAATTTTATGGAACTAAGAACATGAACAAATATGGTTTGGAGACCAATGAGCACAGAATATTTAGCAAATGTACAAGGAGAGTGACCTTTCAAAATTATTCTCTATCTATAAATGACATTTAGTGTTGTTCACATGACAATGGTAATTTGGGATTAATAAATTCTTTACCCCAACCTCCCATGAAGCTTTGGAAATAAAATTTCTTAGTTCGTTAGTATGTGAAAAAGAATTTGGTTTTGACAAGGCAAACTCTGGAATAGTTTCTTTTTTATTTAGTATATTTTTTCTTACACTCTGGAGTTTTTCGGTCTTTATTTAAAAAAAAGAAAGCAACCCAACATATGTCCAACTGTAATTTTTCTACAAAATAGTTTTCTCAAATATGACAACCATTCCTAACTTTCAGAATATTATCCTTTATACATTTTTTAATAAAAATAAAATAATGTAATTTTTGATTAGTGTTTCTGAATAATCTGATATGTTTCCTTGTATAAAAATGCCTACTGCCCTGGCCGGTTTGGCTCAGCGGTTAGAGCGTCAGCCTGCGGTAAAGAGAGACCCGGGTTCGGTTCCCGCTAAGGGCACGTACCTCGGTTACAGTTTGTCCCCGGTCCTGGTTGGTCGTGCGGGTGGCAGCCACTCAATGTGTCCCTTCATGTCGATGTTTCTCTCTCTCTCTCCCTCCCACTCTATCTGTACCAAAAATGGAAAAATAGCCTTGGGTGAGGATAAAAAAAAAAAAAATGCCTACTGATAAAAGTTAGGAAAATTCATCATAATAGCCAGTTTTAATTAGAGGTCATTATATTGTAGACATTGTTCTAGGTTCTTTGTAAATACTGTCTCTAATCCTCAAAGAGTGAATGTTTGACATTGTTTACTTTATTATATAAGTGGGTGTTACATTATATATATTCAAATTCACACAATGAATACATTTGATACCCAGACCTTTTGTCTCCGAAAGGCCAAATACTCCCCACTACAGCTTTATTGAGATATGACTGACACAACATTGTGTAAATTTAAGGTTAAAACGTGTCAATTTGAGTCAGATATATTGAGAAATGACTACAACTGTAGCATTAGTTAGCATGTCCATCATGTCACAAAATTATCATTTATTTTTTGTGTTGAGGACATTTAACATCTATTTTTTAAGCAACTTTCAAACTTATAGTAAAGTATTTTTAACAATAATAAGCACCATCTTGTCATTAGATCCTCAGAAATTATTTATCTTATGGTTAGATGTTTGTATCCTTTGACAATCATCTTTCCCATTTTCTTCCATTCCCCAGCTCCTGGCAACTATCAATTTACTCTGTTTCTAAGAGCTTGTGTTTTGTTTGTTTTTAAGATTTTACATATAAGTAAGATTAGACAGTATTTTTCTTTCTCTGTCTGACTTATTTTATTTATATACTCAAGATCCATCAATGTTGTTGAAAATGTCAAGATTTTCTTATTTTTGGTGGAGAAACAATATTTCATCTTCTTTGTCCATTTACCTATAGATAGACATTTAGGTTGTTTCCATATCTTGGTTATTGTGAATGATGCTGCAAAGGACATGGGAATGCAGAGATCCTGATTTCATTTCCTTTGGCTATGGACCCAGAATTGGAATTGCTGAATGATATGGTAGATTTATTTTTAATTTTTTGAGGGACCTCCAAGCTGTTTTCCTTAGTGGCTGTATCAATTTACATCCCCACCAACAGTGCATCAGAGTTCCCTTTCTCCACATCCTAACAGGTGTGTGGTAATATTTCACTGTGATTTTGATTTGCATTTCCCTGATGTTTAGTGATGTTGAGCATCTTTTTTGGGTATCTGTTGGCCATTTGGATGACTTCCTCAGAAAAGTATCGGTTCAGTTCCTCTGTTATTTTTTTTAATCAAATGATTTGCTTTGTTGCTATTAAGTAGTAAATAAATTTTTTATATATTTTGAATATAAACCTCTTAGTAGATAGACCATACTCTTTCTATTGATCTATATTATCAGATAGGCAGTATTACATTTTTATTTCTACCATCTCTCTCACTACACAAATATTTCTTTTCTACCTTTCATCTTTTCTTTTTCATTCACCCCCCTTCCCTCCATCACTCTCTCCAATAAATATTCACAAGACATTTATTTCTATACATTGCAATAGAGAGCTACTCTCCATGTGTCTACTGAGCAGTTGAAATGTGGCTAGTCCAAGTCTTGAGGTCTCATAAATGTAATATACATATTATATTTCCAGGACTCAATATAAAAAATATAATGTGAAATACAACGTTAATATTTTTTAAAATATTAAGCTCCAAGTAAATGTTTTTCTGGTATATGTAACAGTTTTTCCTTTGTCCCCCATTTTCTTCCTCCATACATTTCAATTTTTTAGAAATAAACTGGTCAGCCCTGGCCGGGTAGCTCAGTTGGTTAGAGCTTTGTCTTAATATGCTAAGGTTGTGGGTTCAATCTCTGGTCAGGGCACATACAAGAATCAACCAATAAATGCATAAATAAGTGGAACAGCCCATCAATGTTTCTCTTTCTCTCTCGAATCAAAAATTAAGCTCTGGCCAGTTTAGCTCAGTGGTTGGAGCATAGGCCCACTGAAACAATGAGTCACGGGTTCAATTCCAGTCAAGAGCAAGTACCTCTGTTGGTGTTCGTCCCCAGCCATGGTCAGGGTCGTGGGGGAGGCAACCAGGAAATATGTCTCTCTCATATCGATGTTTCTCTCTCTCTCTTTCTCTCTTTCTCTCCCTCCCACTCTATCTGAAGATAAATGAGAAAATATCCTCCGGTGAGGAATGAAAAAAGAAATTAAAATTAACTGGTAAGGCAGTATAAGAGATAATACAGAAAGATCCTATGGATACTTTATCCAGATTCCCATCATGATAACATCTTAATAAAGTTTAATAAAATATTACAATCAGGATATTGACACAGCCAAGATACTGTACCACCATAATGCTTTGCCCTTTTAAAGACACATCGATTTATCTCCCCACTCTTCTCCTACTTCATTCCTGACAACTACTAGTTTTGTATTTCTACACTTTGTCATTTCAAGAGGATTATATAAATGGCATTATAGATTATGTAATCTTTAGGGATTGGCTTTTTTCACTCAGCATAATTCTTTGGAGATCTTTCTAGGTTGTTGAAAGTATCAATAGCTCATTTCTTTTTATTATTAAGCAGTACTCTGTGCTATGGTTATGTCAGTTTAACGATTCACTCCTTAAGTACATCTGAGTTACTTTCAAGGTCTGCTGTTACTGTAAGACTACTATAAACATTTGTGAGCAGGTTTTTGTTTGAACACAAGTCTTCATTTCTCTGTGATAAATGCTCAGGAGTATAGTTGCTGTGCTATATGATAAGTCCATGTTTAGCTTAATGAACAAACAAACAAATTCTATGAAATTGTTTTTGGAAGGGACTGTACCATTTTACATTCCCTACGGCAAGATATGAGTGATTCGGTTTTTGGAAATCTTCAACAGATAGGTGTAGAGTGCCAGCTAAGTCACTGTGGTTCTAATTTGCATTTCCCAAATAGGTAATGATATAGAACATTTTTTCCTAGTCAGTAAGATGTCTTTAGCTCATTTTCAAATCAAATTGTTTTTTACTATTAGGTTTTGAGAATTCGTTATATAATTTAGATACAAATATCTTGCTGAATATTACTTTCACTCTATAGCTTGTCTTTCATCTTCCTAATAGCATCTTTCAAAGAGCAAAAATTTAAAATTTAAAATTTTGATGTAGTCCAATTTATCAATTTTTTCTTTTATGGTTAGTATTTTTGGTATCAAGTCTGAAACCTTTGCCCACCTCTAGATTTTCTCCTACACTGGTTTTTACAACTTTTATAACTTATGTATTATATTTAAGTTAATGATCCATTTTGAGCTCATTTTTGTTTCAGGCATGAGACTTGGACTTAGGTCAAAATTTATTAATTGATTAATGGATTGATTGAGAAAAATTTGGCTTTAGATTGGTGCACATTGTTATGTCTTCTAGGTGGTTTGGCCCTTTTATTATTATATAATGGTCCTCTTTGTCTCTGGTAATTTTATTTTCTCTTAAATCTACTTTATCTGACATAAGATAATGACTTCTGATGTACTTTAAAATTTTGTGATATATCTTTTCCCATGTTCTTACTTTCAAACTGCTTATATCACTATATTTGAGTTAAGTTTCTTTTAGATAGCACATAGCCAGGTCACGATTCTTAATTTACTCTGTTAATTTCTGTCTTTTAATTGTTGTATATACACCAAGGCATTTAACAATCCATCAGGGCTTAAGTTTCCTTTTTTTGTCTCTTGTTTGTTCTCCCTATGTATTTTTATTCTTTTCTGTTTTCATTTTCCTTCCTTCCTGTGGGTGATTACTCAGACATATTTAGGATTTCATTTTACCTTACAGCGTTTTCTGTGGTTATTCTAAGTGTGAATTATGCATACAACTTACACTGATATCATCATGTTATCAGAGTATATAAATGTTATCTCACTTTATATCACTTCAGTCTCCTCCCCCACTTTGGAATATAATTGGCTTAACTTTTTCTATATATATTTAGAACTGTATCACACTGTTAAAATTTCACTTCAACTGTCAAACATAATTGAGAGCCTCAAGGGAAGGAAATATTACTGTACTTAGCCACATTTTTGCTCTCTATGTTTGTTTTCTCATTCTGATATTTAATGTACCTAAAAGAAAAGAAAAGAAAAAAAAAGACAACAATACTAACTTTGTTTGGTTTTAAAGAACTTCTTCTTTAAGTCACTCTTTTAGGGTAGATCTGCTGATGACAAATTCTTCATCTGCAGGTACATAGATCTTCCTTCATTTCTGGAGTACGGTTTTTGCTGAGTATAAGCTTTTGGGTGAACAGTTCTTATTCTTAGCCCTTAGAAAGCCTTTGTTTCGATTCCTTCTGACTTTCTTGATTTCTAATGAGGACTCCGCTGTCATTCAGAGTGTTTTTCCTTCTGTGTAAGGTGTCATTTTGCACAAGCTGCTTTCCAGATATTTTTCATTGTCTTTAGACTTCGAAAGTTTGACTAAAATGTGTCTTGATATAATTTATGTGGTTTTCATGTTTGGGATTCTCTGTTTCTCGAATATGTAGGTTTTATCATTTCTAAATTTGGCGAGTTTTCAGCTATAATGTCTTCAACTACTTTTAAAACTTGCCCTTTTTCTCTTCCCTCTCTGAAACTCCGTTAGCACGAATGGCACGTCTTTTGTTATATCCTCACAGGGCCTGAGGCTTTATTCATTTGTTTTCATTCTCTTTCCGCCCAGTTATTCATGCTGGTAATTTCTTCTGTTCTATTTTCCCATTCACCGTTGTTTTCTCTGTGCCCTTTCATTTCTAATTCATCCCATTCATGGAGGTTTCAAAATTTTACTATTATTATTTTGGTAAACTATATTTTTCAGTTTGAAACTTTCTATTTGGTACTTCTTTATATCCTTTATTTCTTTGTGGATACTTTTTAATGTTTGCTGTTTTGGGGTATCTACATGACTGCTCATTGAAACATTTTCATCATGACTGCTTTCACTTCCAACATCTCTGTCATCTCAGGTTTTGCACATATGGATGGTCCTTTGTCCTTGTTTTGTATTGAGATCTCTCTGGTACTTGGTATGACAAATGATTTTCATCGAAACCTGGACATTTACATATTATGTCCTGAGACCCTGGATCTTATTTACAGTTTTGTTTTAGCTGCTTTACTCTGCTGCCATTCCTTTGGAGGAAAGGGGCAGTTTGCCCCTCATTGCTTCCAGGTGGCGTGGAATTCTAGTTCTCCACTAAGAATGAAAGAGGTGATGGGGATGCTGGTTGCCACCTCATCTTCAGTGATGCTACGCTGGGGTTTCCCTAGTGTTCAGTGGTCAAATTCTTGACCGTCCATTAGGCTTCCTCTGACTCTTGCCCAGATGGGAAAGGGAGGGTGCCAGAGGGACCCAGTATTTGTGAGGTGGGGGTCTAAGTCCAGGCTACCCTTGTGGTTTGCATGGACACTACAGAAAAGCAGAACTTGTTAGTGTCCTGACTTTTAACTTGTCCTTGTTGACACTAATATGACCGAGTGTTGGAGTGACCGGTTACAGCTTTGCGAGGGTGGACCCCAACGCTCCTCCACTTGGCATTTGCTGACATGGGTAGGAGGGGGCCATGGATGTCCCTGTGCTGTCTGGCAGCAGAAGATCATGTATGGCCCTGTCTATGCCTTCTTTGCAGAAGCAGAGGTTTCAGTGTATTCGGTTGTTAAGGCCCTGAGTCAGGCAGAGGACAGAACATGCAGAACATCATGTCAATGTAAAAGCATCTGGCTTTAATATGAATGTAATTAGAGATGCCCAAAAATATTCCCATTACACTATCTTGAGTTATCTGATGTGGTGGAGCCACTTGCTGAAATAAGCTAGAAGGAGCATTAAGTATGTAAGAAAATCAAGTGTTTGATATTGAGTATGTATGCTATATACATCATCAATCCCCTTACGGGTTTGCAGTTTAGAAAGGTTATCTAAGTTGAAAATAATTCATATATTTTATTATGGACACCACTTAACTCATGAAAAAGGGTAGCATTTATTAGGTGTAGGTTGTAGAGACAGGAGAAAGTGGGCCCAGAAAATGGCTTTGGGATAAATCAAAATATAGAAGTTGGGCAATATAGCAGGATTCAGCAAAAGACACCGGTGAAAGCATTTTTTTGTTGTTGTTTGAAGATATTATTTCTAGACACTGAAACCTGAGAGTGAATTATCAGATCTTTCCTGAGAAAAGAGAGGGGCTGAGGGGTCACAGAAAGGCACTGAGGTCCTGCCGGGTGGTGAGGGGAGGACTAAGTGGGTGAGGGCAGGGCCCAGCTGTTCCACAGTCGGGACTCAGGCAGCGGGAGGGCAGGCCCTGGGGCACCGTGGGGCACCGGGCCTCAGCAAGGGAGAGACACCTGCGGATAGGAGGTCCTGGAGTCCTTGAGAGACAGCGCTGTCCTGACCCTGGAAGTAAGCAGGACACAGGAGCGTCCCGGACAGGACGCTGCGCCCCAGGGTGTGGTAAGAGCCGGGGCTGTGTGGGGCCGACGGGTCACTGGCTCTGCAGTGCCTGCAGCGGGCCGAGACGAGCCAGGGCACACCTGCCCCCAGTCGTGTATGGAGGATGGACATCGCGGAGTGTCAAAGGCCAAAAGAAGGCCAATTACAATACATGAGAAGTAGAGGTTTAAAGTATAAATATTGAAATATGGTCACTAGGTTTGGCAATATGGAAGGCGCAATTTGTTTTAGAAAGAAGTGTTTTTGTTTGCTTGTTGTCAACAGGCATGAGTGGACGTGATTGCGGGAACTTGAGAGTGAAAGGCAAATCAGCAAGTCATCACCAGGTGAGATACTTCAACCTACTGTGTGAGCAGGAAAGCCCCAAAGAGGACGGCAGCTGGAATAAGGAAGGCGAGTTCTCACTGCAGTTTAGAAAGCGTAGGATATGTGCTTGTTGATAGAAATAATAGAGTAAAAAGAAGTTAAAATGCATAAGAGAAAATATTAACTGAGGATGTTAAGTACAAGACGAGGTAGGAGAAATCTAACTTCAAGCACCAGAAAAACAAGCCTCTGGCAGGACAGACCTTTTCCTGCTTTAATAGGAAGGAATTAGAAGATAACATGGAAATGTTGGACATTTAATGATGGGGAAATATACAGTTTTTGAATCACCATACTTTACGTTCTAAACAAAAAATAGCAAAGTTCATTTTCTGAAAGGAAGGGCAAAGAAGAAAGTATCTGAGAAGAGCTGATGGAAATAAGAAAGGTGTGAAACGGGGCACAGAGATAAATGAAGATGAGGTTATTGAAGAAACACACCAAGATTTGTGGAGGATCCATTTTTACCTCAAAGCTTTTGGAAAAAGTTATTGATTATGATTTCTCAACCTCATAGTTAGACCTTTTATATATTTTAAACTTATTTTTATTTTATGGTCATATTTAGTGTTCCTCTAAACATCAGTTTATAAATCTTTGTTTGCATGAAATTATACCTTCAGAAACAATTTCTCTTTCCTCAGAGAGTAGGTATCAGTACTAAGATTTTTTTTTTTTTTAATTTTAGCTTCAATTTAGAAAGTTTGTTGTTTTAAGATCTTGCTGACCACCTACAACATGTGTTTTGTCAATGTCTGTATACAGCTTTGTGTTCATCATGAAGTTTCCTATTGTAGTAGGAACAGCTGGTGAAATTAAGGTCACTGTCCTAAATTTCTATTAGAAGCCATTGGTGTAAAACTGTTTTCAGGATCATTTACTTGGCTCTGGAATAAACTCCTTTTAGTTGTTAGAAATGTAATCTCACTTCACTAATGTTAAAATCACAGATATAGATCATCATGGAGTTCTGAAAAGTCGGTTTATGTTGGTAGATAAAATGTATACACAGTGTAGTAGATTTTTCAAAATTAATTTAGCACATTCAGTTTTGGATATCAGTAACTTTGGTGGTACTGTCTGTTAAAAAACAGATTTGTTTTTTACTTTTATTATTATTTGTTTATTTATTCTCTTATTTTCTCTTTTATTTGAAGTGGTTGTTTTAGGTGTTTTTTTTTATTATTTTTATTTTTGAGAAAGACTATATTGAGGTTTATAGAGAACTTTAGAATTTTACAAAACCTAAGGTCAGTTAGTCTAATGCTATCATTTTACAAATAAATTTATCAGGGATAGTAGTCAGAGAACATAAATTCTATGTGCCAATTGGTAACACTACAAAGTGACAGACCCGCATTTTAAAATCCTTGATATTTGCCTTTTCCAATGTAGTATTACTTCTTTTATTGTTTTCTAATAGGACTATACTGAGTACATTCTTATAGCAGAAAGGACAAAACAAGGGAACTGATTTTTTTTTTGGTTCTAAAATTAAATATCATGTGTTATAGTTTTGAGGGTTCAGTAAACAATCTCTTCCTCCTTTTTCTCCTACGAAGTTTAGAACAGAATGATAAACAGGAAAAAAAAGGTTGGTAGTGAACATAGCACCTTATGATAATAAAAATATTTGGAAAATGTGTCTTAGGCTTGTGGATATCCTCAAATTAAAATTATACCCCCTGTCATTGCCTATGCCTGTTTGGTGACTATAACCTATAACATTATAGCATGGAACTGCAAAATTGTTTTCACAGGACAAATTACAAAGAGAATCAGAAGGGCTTGAACATTAAGCCTCTGTTCATCTTATCAAATTCATCCATCAGATCATTTATTTCTTCCCTACTAGAAGTCAGGGAAGAGGCATGGTGATGCCAGACATAGTAATACTACAACGGAAGCTCCTGTCCATGCAAAAGTGAGGACTAGAAGAGAAAAATCCCAGAAAAACATACCAGATACTACTTTTTAAAAACAGGGTTATTAATTGACTACCCTTAATTTCCACAAATATTATCTTAACATAACTATGGCTATTATTGAGTAATTTGGAAATATAACTTCTGTATCTTTAGATTCTGTAAAACTGTATAGCTGGAAAGTTGAAAATTAAGAAAATCATCATACCCCCCCCCCCTCCAAAAAAAAAATCTCATTTATCTCCCATATTTGACAAACATGGATATTTATTTATTTATTTATTTATTTATTTATTTATTTATTTTTAATCCTCACCTGAGGATATTTTTTCCTTTATTCTTTTAGATAGAGTGGGAGGGAGGGAGGAAGAGACACACAGAGAGAAAACATCAGCGAGAAAGATACACATCAGTTGGTTGCCTTCTCCACAACCCCGACCGGGCTGGGGATTGAACCTGCAACCAAGGTACATGCTCTTGACCAGGAATCAAACCAATGACTCTTTGGTCCATAGGCCAATGCTCTAACTGCTGAGACAAACCAGCTAGGGCCATGGAATTTATTTTATACATCATGAAAATTAGGTCATGATTAAAAATCTGTCAATATCAACTAATAATTTTTTAAGTAATAAAAATTGGCACTTTAAAAAATAAAAATGATAACTGTAAACCAATATTGTTATATTAACTTGAAAATATTCCAAACAATTATATCATGGACTAATTCTAAAATAAATTATAAGATTAAAATTTGGAATAAAATCACTGACTAGTTCTTTAACTGATGATTAATTGAAAATTTAACCAGTGGTTAACTCAAAAAAATAATCTATGTTTCTAAGAATAATTGAAAAAATTGTCACTAGAATTCAGTCTGGATTTTAAACTTCTAGATAGGTTTACTTTATATAGCCATTATCAAGGGGAACCATGACTCAAACCATAGTCCATAAATATTTCTTTCTTTTGAGGTAATTGATGAATTTCAAAGCTTTCCAAAGATGGTTTCTGAGTTATAGTCATTAACACTGTATCTTGGAAAAGCAATATGTTATGGACTGATTATTTATACCTATACCCAATTTATATATTAAACCCTGTCTTCCAATGTGATGATGGTATTAGGTGGTGGGGCCTTTGGAAGGTAATTTAGACAAGATCATATGGGTGGAGCCCCCCTGAGTGGGATTAGTGCCCTTAAAAGAGTGCCTTTATAAGAAAGGTTGCTTCGTGCCTAGCCCTTGTGGCCCAGTGAATTAAAGGTCCCAAACACCGAGGGGTTACTGGTTTGATTCCCAGCCAGAGCACATTCCTGGATTGTGGGCTTGATCCTCAGTAGGAGATATGCAGGAGGGAGCTAATCAATGTTTCTCTCTCCCACTCCCTTCCTTTCTAAAAATCAATTTAAAAAACATATTACAAAAACAAAAAAAGAAAGAAATGTTGCGTTCTCTTTTGGCTTCCACCATGGGAGGACACAGGAAGACGGCCACAGTATGCAACCCAGATGACACTTGATTTAGACATTCAGCTTCCAGAAATATAAGAAATAAATTTCTGGTGTTTAAACCATTCAGTCTATTGTAGTTTGTGATAGCAGCCTGAAATAAGACATAATGAAGAATTTAAATAATAAGGCATTATATTTATATAGGCTTTTATAATTCAATCCTACATATAATTTAGATTTTAAGAAATCATGTTGTTATGAACATTTCTTCCATTTCCCACATTCAAGGAATCACACTATTCTACTAATATGTAATGCGTTTTCTCCTTCAACTTCTCAAAACCATGTCTGGTACAGGCCCTCATCTTCTGCATTAATCCAACTTGGCCAACAGAATTTTCTCCCTGTATTGTTTTCATTTCTCAATCTACCAGAAACTTATACCCACAGTATTTCTAAAAGTTTACTGTAAGTCATGTACACACTTAAAAATCTTCATAGACTTTTATTTGAACAGAAGCCATTAGCAACAATAAAATTGATTCAAATAATTCACTACAATTGATGCATGTGTTTCTCTGGGTAATATACTATTAAAGATTACCCTTGAATATTCATTCAAGTAAATGTCACATGTATTACAATTGTTTGGGTTATAAATTAAAGACACCTTGTCATAATACAGGTAATATAGAAACTTTAAGCACATCCCACCATATCCTAAAAAGACTGAAGATGCCAGAAAAAAAATACACACAAAAACACTAAATTAAACCCAAAACTAAAATAAGGAAGTGGGAAAAAAAACCTTCAGTACTCTGAATATATATTAATCAGGATTAATAAACATCAATGCTGTTGACCCTCGGCCTGCCGAGGGTCATTGCAACACAATGAATTACAAGCAGACACAGTTGGGAGTGAGGAGTAGCATCATAAGGGAGCAAATGCTCCCGATCTGTGGATTCAGCCCAATTTATTTGCAAAGTGGTTCCCTATGTTACATGGTGTTTTAGGTAATTAATTCCTTAAGATCATGTCTCTGCTAACCTTTCAGCCAAGCCCAGCATTCTTCCTCTTCCAGCTGCTGTTTTCGGCGGAGACACATAACAAACACATTCACACTTAGGCCATAAACCCAACTGGCACTTTCGGCCTGGTGTTCCAACCCTATCATGCATACCTTATTTATTCTCATGCATGCTTTGGTCCTTGGCTGGCCAGGCCATGAGAGTGAACACCTCAAAGTTACATTTTGTTCATCCACCAAACCCCTAATCCTACAAATGAAATACCAAATAAATGAAATAAAAGTATCTTGTCTTGTCTAAAGCTATAGTGAGCTCAGAAATAAAAAAAAAAACACACACACCAAGGAAAATTGAAAAAGATGCCATATCTTCTCTACTCTGCTCAAAGTCTTAGGTCCTACCCCAGAAAATGAGATACTAGTCTCTCAAAAAACTGCCAAAGGAGACAGAGTGAAGGAATGGGGATGCAATCATTTCGGTTATGATTTCTTACTGGAAGATGAAGTCTTCATAAAAAACAGAGGTAGTAATGAGAATAGAAAGACAAAAACCTTTCAGCAGAGTATACTGTAGTTTTTTGTTCATGTCCTCCATCAGTTCAAATTGCTTGGTAACAATGCAGCAAGAGTCTGAGAAGCCATTATCTTTTCTGTGTGAGGACATATGCTGGGTAAAAGCCTCTGGAAAGTAAGAGTTTGAACAAAAGTTTTAGGCACCAATCTGACATCCAGCTAAACAGGACCTGTGAAATACAAAACCATATGGAGTGTCAGGGTGAGGTCATCCATTTGGAAAAGTCATTATAAAAGACTTGAAGTTGGCTACATTTTTTTCTAGGATTTTTATGGATTCAAGAGTCACATTTAAGTCTTTTATACATTTTGAGTTTATTCTTGTGTATGGTATAAGTTGATCTAGTTTCATTTTTTTTTTGCATGTATCTGTCCAATTTTCCCAACACCATTTATTAAAGAGGCTGTCTTTACTCCATTGTATGCTCTTGTCACCTTTGTCAAATATTAATGGAGCATAATGTCTTGGGTCAATTTCCAGGTTCTCTGTTCTATTCCACTAGTCTATATGCCTGTTCTTGTGTCAGTACCAGGCTGTTTTGATTATAGTAACTTCGTAGTATAACCTTATATCCAGTATTGTGATCCTACCTACTTTGTCCTTCCTTTTCAAGATTGCTGTGGCTATTCGGGATTTTATTTGGTTCCATACGAACTTTTGTAGTTTTTGCTCTAGTTCTCTGAAATATGTGCTTGGTATTTTGATAGGGATTGCACTGAATCTATAGATTGCTTTGGGTAGTATAGACATTTTAATGATGTTGATTCTTCCAATTCATGAACAATGTATGTGCTTCCACTTTTTTATATGTTCCTCTATTTCTTTTTTCATTGTCCTATAGTTTTCTGCAAATAGGTCCCTTACTTCTTTGGTTAAGCTTATTTCTAGGTATCTTAATTTTTTTGCCACAATGGTAAATGGGATTGTTTTTTTCAGTTTTTTTTTTTTTTTTTTTTTCCTGTAAGTTCATCATTGGTGTATAAGAATGCCGTTGATTTCTCAAAGTTAATTTTGTATCCTGCTACTTTGCCAAATTCATTTATTAAGTCTAGTAGATTTTTGATAGAGTCTATAGGGTGTTCTACGTACAACATTATGTCATTTGCAAATAATGACAGTTTCACTTTCTCCTTTCCAATTTGGATCTCTTTTATATTTTCTTCCTGTCTGATTCTGTGGCTAAGACTTCCAGGACTATGTTAAATAAGAGTGACAAATGTGGGCATCCTGTCTTTTTCCTGTTCTTAAGGGAAATGCTTTTAGTTTTTGCCCGTTGAGTATAATGTTGGCGATAGGTTTATCATGTATGGCCTTTACTATGTCGACATACGATTCCTCTATTCCCACATTGCTGAGTATTTTTATGAGAAATGGATGCTGGATTTTGTCAAATGCTTTTTCAGCATCTATTGATATGATAATGTGGTTTTTATCTCTCATTTTGTTTAAGTGGTGTATCACATTTATTGATTTGTGAATATTGTACCAGCCTTGCATCCTTGAGATGAATCCCACTTAGTCATGGTGAATAATTTTTTTGATGTATTGCTGGATCCAATTGCTAATATTTTGTTAAGGATTTTGGTGTTTATGTTCATCAGGGATACTGGCCTGTAGTTTTCTTTCTTTGTAGTGCCTTTTTCTGGTTTTGGAATTAGAATTATGCTGGCCTCATAAAATGAGTTTAGAAGGCTTTTTTTTTCTTGAAGTTTTTGAAATATTTTGAGAAGAATGGGTGTTAGTTCATGTATAAATGTTCAGTAAAACTCCCCCATAAAGCCGTCCTGGCCTGGGCTTTTGTTTGTTGGGAGAGTCTTGATTACATCTTCAATTTCCTTCATTGTTATTGGTCTGTTCAAATTTTCTCTCTCTTCCTGGTCCAGTTTTGGGAGACTATATGTTTCTAGAAATTTGTCCATTTTGCTTAGATTGTCAAATTTGTTGCCATATAATTGTTCATAGTAGTTGTTAAAGATCCTTTCTATTTATGTGGTGTCAGTTGTTACTTCTCCTCTTTCATTTCTGATTTTGTGCATTTGGGTTCTCTCTCTTTGTTTCTTGGTGAGTCTAGCTAAGGGTTCATCAATCTTGTTTATCTTTTTGAAAAGACAGCTCTTTGTTTCATTGATCTTTTGAATTCATTTTTATCTCTATGTCATTTATTTCTGTTCTACATCAGATAAGGGGTTAATTTCCAAAATATATAGAGTGCTCATACATCTCAACAAAAGGAAGACAAGAACCCAATTAAAAAATTGGATGAGGGCCCTGGCCGGTTTGGCTCAGCGGTTAGAGCATCGACTTGCGGTCCTGAGAGACCCGGGTTCGGTTCCCGCTAAGGGCATGTACCTCGGTTGCAGTTTGTCCCCGGCCCTGGTCGGTCGTGCGGGTGGCAGCCACTCGATGTGTCCCTTTCACATCGATGTTTCTCTCTCTCTCTCTGTTCCTCTCTCTCCCTCCCACTCTACCTGAACAAAAAAATGGGAAAATGTCCTCGGGTGAGGATAAAAAAAAAAAAAAAAAAATTGGACGAGGCACTAAATAAACACCTCTCCAAACAGGTCATACAAATGGCTAAGAGATATATGAAGAAATGTTCAACATCACTAATCATCAGAGAGATGAAATTAATACAACAATGAGGTATCACCTCACACCTGTCAGAATGGCCACCATCAACAAATCATCAAACAACAAGTGTTGGTGAGGATGTAGAGAAAAGGGGACTCTAGTACACTGCTGGTGAGAATGCAGACTGGTGCAGCCACTATGGAAAACACTATGGTGTTCCCTCAAATAATTAAAAATTGAATTGCCATTGGACCCAGTGATCCCACTTCTAGGAATATACCCTAAGAAGCCTGAAACCCCAATCAGAAAGAATATATGTACTCCCATGTTTATAGCAGCCCTATTTACAACAGTTAAAATCTGGAAACAGCCAAGTATCCATCAGTAGACAAATGGATAAAAAAGCTGTGGTACATATGTACAATGGAGTACTATGCAGCTGTAAGAAAGAAAGAGCTCTTATCCTTTGAAACAACATGGAAGGACCCGGAGCGTATTATCCTAAGTGAAACAATCCAAGCAGAGAAAGACAAATATCATATGATTTCACTTATTTGTGGAATATACTAAACATAACAGTCTGAGGAACAGGGTAGACCAAAAGACACGGAAGTAGGTCACAGACTGACCACCCTCAGAAGGGGTTGGGGGGAGAGAAGAGATAAACCACAGAACTTATATGCATATACGCGTAACCGATGGACATGGACAGCAAAGCTGGGTACTGGGTGGAAGGGATGGGGAGGAGGGTGTCAATGAGGAAAAAAGGAGAAACATCTGTAACAAAAATAAATTAATAATTAAAAAAATCTTGAAGTTGGGTCAATATTAAAGATTATAATATGGTGGTTAAAGAGACAAATTAAACATAAGGCATATGTTTATCAACACATTTCACAGGAAAAGCCAATAAAGGAAAGATAGAAATATGAATGTAATGAAACAAAAGAAAATTATACATCTAAAGAGATGTGGGAAAAAATTCCACAAATCTTAAGCTTCAGCCATGGAATGTGATAACAAGTGGTCACTATGACACAGGATTATATTGGCATAAGAACAATGTTCAGATAGCAAAATAGGATGATAAAAAGAGAGAATACAGTTTGCAATAAAAATAAAATAAAAGATAAATGGGTAAGGTATGGCAGGTATGCAAAGGAGTTAAATTTGTGCTGCATCACATCGAGTCAGTGAAATAGACAAATTTTGTTGTTCTTAGGACACGGCAAAGGAATAAAAAATATTAGATGTGAGATATAACAGAGATGACTGATGATAAAAAACAATAGACCCAAAACTAGTTTTTTTTTTGTTTTTTTTTTTAAAAAAGCAGAAAAATAGATCAGAAGCAAGAATTACATTGAGGAGGAAACTACTGAGAAAAGAAGGACCAATGAGTATGTAGATGGAAAGCAAATGCCACACTGATGGCAAAATTTAATTTTTTCGAATTGAGCCTATAAGGTTTTAAGATATGGCATTAAAAACTAAGAATAATATTTCTACTAAGTAATAAAAGTTTTTCTTAAGAAACTTTTACGTATTTTTATTAAAACTACGTGCCCCTCACAGCCAAAAATTCACGTGGAGAATGTCTAAACATGAAGCAAGTCCGCTATGTACAGCACACAAGGAAGACGCTGAAATCACTACAGGAGACTACCGGCATGTTAATTACTTTAGAACTTGTTAATTGTATTACAACCATTGTATTAGGAAATACAGTACATTCATAGAAAACGTATCAATGATGAACTATGTAGTTCTCTACGAATATCACTGGAATAAGAAATATGGCACCTTTAAAAGTAATTAAAATTATTAAAATAAATATAAATATAATTTTTGATAAAATGAGTTTATATTTGTGAATAGTATTATTTTCCTGTCTGATTTCAGGTTATGTTAAGACCATTTGTTGAATGACTTTTTTTTCCCCTACTGTTCCAGGCAAGGCTTATTCATAGGCATGTGACCTGTTTAATCACTTAGGATTCAATTCTCTGCTGCTGCCATTTTGCATTTTTTAATAAATTGGGGTCCTGCATATTCAGTGTGCACTCACTGGGCCTTATCAATCATGTGGTCAGTGCTAGTGCTGCATTGAGGTATTCGCTAATTATGTTTATTTTGCTTTCCATCACTTTCTGCCTCTCTCCTTTCTTTATCCCCTTCCATTCTCTAATGATGAAATTACCATAATTATCTGGGAAGGCGAATGTTCCAATCAACTGGAAAACTGCAGCAAATAATAAGATGAACAACCATATCCTCACACCCTGCAAGTATTAAATCACCTTATATTCTAAGAAAAGGAATCAGACAGAACAAAGTAAGAAGGAGGGTGTTAAAAGGATTTTTCTAAGAGATACTAGTGTGAGAATGTCTTCAAAAGCTATTTGACAGAAATTCTTCCATTTCTTTCCAAATGCTGTGTATATCTGCTCCCTTTACCATTTGCAGAGATGCTCCTCTCGTCTCAAGCCCAGGATAGTGTTAGGAGGTAAGTGGTTAGAAAGTTTGACTGTGTCTGTGGCATTTAGAAGACACAACGTGGTGTTGTAGCCTCACCTGAATGGACAAAAGGTGAGAGCCCGCCCGAGCAGTTCTGTGACCACGCGGGAAGGGAAGCACGCGCTTGAGGTCAGAGTAGGGCTTTTTCAGTATGTTTGGTGATTCTGTATAAGAATCATACCCCAAATTTTTCTCAAGTGATGAAACTACTTAACAAGTCACATAAACCTAGAAAGACAAAAAAGGAGCCAGAAGGAAGGGTGGGTAGCCTTCAGGGAGCAGATCACCTCGCTCCGCCAGGGAGCTCAGCGTGGCCCCAGCAGAGAGAGGGCTCTGAGGAATCCATGCATGTGTTCCCCTCTTAGCTGGTATTTGAATCTCTCTCCAAATGGCTCCCTAATCTCGCAACTTTCTGAAAGCCTACGGTGGTCAGCAGTACTACCTTTTCTTATTTTCATATATTCTTAATTTCTGTTTTTATTTATACATTTTTTGTTATTGTTCATGAGTTTAGGAGGAAGGAAACCCTCTGACATCCCAGCCTCTGGCTTGCAGCCCTTATTCTCCTCTCGCAGGCAACAAAATTATAAACTTGACTCTGCAGCCCTGCATCCCTAGCAGCAAATGCCTAACCTGTGACAGGCTCATGTAGTGCACATATGTGGAAGGGAAAAGATCAAATTCCCGAAAGGCTGGCTGCAAGAAGAAAAAATTAATAAAAAGACCAGGGCGTAAATAGATTTCAAGTGTACCGCTTTAATGTCCTAAAATCATCCTCTTCTTGAAAAATCTCCTGAGGCAAACAACTGAAGGGCAGGGCTGTGCATGTTCTAGACTTCATACATGAGGATGCTTTTCAAGAATGCAGAGTCACTGTTCAGTCCCCTCCAGCAGCTATGAGGTGAAGATGATGACGATGCACGTAAAATTCAGTCGTCCCATGCTGTCTCCCCCGACCCCCAGAAATCATGCTTTGCTTTGTATCTTTCAGTTTATTTCTCAAAAGCCTTGTTATCTTTCTCTCCATCACTATAATCACTCCACTGGCTTCATTCTCTCTCTTCAACTCTGGTGTTCGAGGGTTCTATATTTTTTTGAAGGAGGGTATGTATGTAATAATGCTTGGTATCGAGTCAGTTCACCAAATCCAAAAGGATCAGAGTAAAAAACCAAGTTGCTAAATTCAGTAAATTTGAATCTAAGGGAGCTGATGCATGCATGAACATAGGTGAAGTAAGGCTGTTTTATTCTGGACCAGGTGTTCTAGGTTAAGTTTCAACAAGAAGCAAAGACTCTCTACCCACCAAATTTCCACTTCTCAGCCTTAATTCTTATACATATTGCTTTTTTTTTTTTAATCAAGAGACATATTACATCATATTTTCATCTTCAAAGTAAATTACGTTTTTTTCCCCCAAAGAATTAAGTTTGTAAAAGTATTTACACACAGCTGAAAAGGTGTTTTATTGAAACAGAATAATGTGTTTCAATAGGAAATATTTTATTACAAATACTCTAGTTAAATTTTTTTCTCAAACTCTGTGATTCTCATTTATTGCTCACTTTGTGGCTGGCAACCCTGTTAAAGAAAAATTATTATGATGTTTGTGAAAGACTATAAGTCAGACGTTATTTGGGAAGATTTCTGTAGTGGGGTTCTGTAGTAGGAGAATGGAACTCAGTCTCTCTCCCTGACAACAAAACCCCATTGTAGGGATCCTATAAAGGGCAGCGTAGCCATCTCCGTCCTAGCACTTCAGAGGAGACTTCTCAAGTCAGTAATCCAGCAGCCCTTCCGTCCTTAATTTTAAAAATGTCATAGGATTGTAAAGGTCCTGTGATTCTAAAGAAATAAGTCTCTGTTCCTTTTTTTCAAAGGTAGCAGATATTTCAAACTGGATTCTGGCCTGAGCATCAAAATATATCACAATATTATCACTTTATTATTCCTTCTTTTATGTGTAGCAGTTTTTAAATTGTTATCATGAGGATAACCTTTATTGTCCTCTTTTCAGTGGCCAGTATTTTCTTATGCTACAATTATTACCAATACCATCTAATAACACTTCATAATTATTACTACTACTAATTATAGTACTGATATTAGCTAATAATATCTGTACGTTAGAACAGTTCTAACTCGTTCTCAAAAATAATCTTATTTAATTCTTAATTATAGATCAGTGTAATTATTATTATTCCAAATTTTAGATAAGGAAATGTGTTTTTGGAGACACCAAATAATACCTATTTTTTTGAGAGTGGAAGGGAAAGAGAGGAAGAGAGAGAAACACATCTATTGGCAACCTGCTGCATGTACCCCAACCTGGCAGCCTGCAACCCAGGTTACCTGGCCTTGACTGTGAATCAAACCTGCAACCCTTCAGTGAATGGGCCGCCGCTCTAACCACTAAGCAATGCCAGCAAGGGACAAGTCATGTATATGTTTTTTTATCCTCATGCTAGGACATTTTTTTTTTTTTTTTTTTTTTTTTTAGAGAGGGAGGAAAAGAGAGAGAGAAATATCGATGTGAGAAAGACATCAGCTGGTTGCCACCCACAGTACCCCAACCAGGCCGGGGACAAACTGCAACCGAGGCACGTGCCTTTAGTGGGAACCGAACCCAGGTCTCTCTGGTCCGTGGGCTGATGCTCTAACCACTGAGCCAAACCGGCCAGGGCCCAAGTAATATTTTTTTAACAGCAAAATGCTAGTTTAAGATTAAGCCCAGACTTGAACCTATACTCTCTGAATTAGGAACTTTTGTTATTTATAAGTATGTTCCCTTGTTTCTGACACATAAAAATGCAAATCTTAGGGTTCAAAATGTTAAATTAGTATCAATTGTAGATACCTCATCTGGACATTTTGTCCTTATGAAACATAAACTAGATATGTTAGATACCAAGAGAAGAACAGGGAACCTAATAGTAATTGAGTCCCTTCTAGTTGTTTTAGTAAACACCATCTTAATTGTTTACCTTCACAATAAACTTCGGAGTTAGGTATTATCTCTTTCATCATGTAAAAATCCAAGGCACAAAGAGGTTAATTGGCAATTATCTCTTTAAAAGCCAGTGGTGCGCATCTGAAGAGGATGATGGATGATCACTTCAGTAGTGGAAAGACAGTAAATAGACGAGAAGATAAAAGGAATTTAGATAAATAAAAAGTTTAAAAATGTTATCAAAGTAACTTCCTTTAGATAATTCTATAATGAGAAACCCCAATTTCTCTTCTGTTTTACAATGGATGATTGCAGTTCATCGAGGGTCTTTGATATTTCCTGCTTATCGATTTTTGTCATTTTAATGCACTGCATAAATCCATAAGTATTCTTTAATAATGGTGTCTTTCTTGTATGTATATTGTATTCATCAAGGGTTTTTTCAGGTTCTTACATTTTATGACACCATCAGATATGTGTTGGATGGGAGCAGGTTCCGCAAATCGAGCAGTGCTTGGCAAAATGGCACAAGAGTTTATGTTATTATATTTAAAATATATTAGTATTTATTAATTAATGTTATAAATTAATAATTCAGTCATTATCTTCAATAAAAAGTAGAGATAGAGTGTATAGTTACGTTTCAAACCATTATAGTCATCCCTCAGTATGAGTCGGGGTTGATTAACAAAGTCCTAGCAGAAACCAAAATCCATGGATAGTCAAATCTCTTGTATAAAATGCTGTAGAACAATACACGCAGTTGGCTCTCTGCTATCGTGGATTGCCAACCACAGATGGAAAATACTGTTTTTCTGTGTATATGGAGGGCTGACTGTATTTACTTTTTACTCTAACCATTACTTTCCCTGGTCTGGGTCATAATTCTTATACATATTTTGACAATATTTAGTCTGATATAATTCTTGTTATAAGCTCTTCTAAAACTGTGATATTAGAGATGCACACATACTTTGTACATGTGTAAGTATGAATCTGTGTCTATTCCTTTGTCTTTCTAGACCTAATAAATTATTGCTTAATCATAATGGAATAATAATACTTGTAACTAAAAAATCATATATTAACCATATCAATATTTCTTCTCTGTGGACACTTCTATAGTGATTCTCTTAGATTATTCTTGTTTTTCTTTATATGTTTAACTTACAAACAGTTCCTTCTCTTTCTTTCCTTCCTTAATCTCCTGTTTCTTCAGGAAAGTATTATTTTAATAGTTTAGTATTAGTAAATGTACATATTTAAAAATGAAAGCAAAGCAATTATTACTGATTACAAGGCATAGTAAAAAACTTTTAAAAAATTAGTTAAGTGTGAGTTTCTATTTTTATTTCTTAACTCTTGAAGTTTTATAAAATGTATCAGTTTATGCATATGTTGTAACTCCAAGGTGTATTTAGTAATTACCAATGTCCAAGAAGCCCAGAGTTGAGGATACTTAAAAAAAAAAAAGTGCATTATCATTTCACCCCTCATCCATTAAGGAAAAGTGTTTGGAACTGTTACTTATAGGCTTAGGCTCATGACAGATAAAGTAAACTAAAGAGACAGTGGAAGGGAGGAGTGGGGAAGGTGGAAGAGAGAGAGACATTGATATGAGAGAGACATGTCAAGTGGTTGCCTCCTGAACCCACCTGACCACGACTGACATTGAAACTGCAACCCATGTATGTGCCTGGGAATCAAACCCAAGACCCTCCAGTGTGCGTGTTGACACTCTAACCACTGAGCACCACTGGACAGGGCAACGGTTTCCTTTACCGATAGCAAATTCATATATTGCTATCCGTTTGTGTCTAGTATGCAGCCAATTAACTAAAAATTACTTAGCTTAACTCTTTAGAAATTTTGCAATTTATTCAAAGGTCACCAATGGTCAAAGAAAAAACATTGATTTATGTGTGTTTTCCTTTCTCTCTTTTGTTCCTCCTCCCTTCCCTTCTCCCTTCCTTTCAATATTGTTTATGACAAGATTCAAATATTGTCTTCATAACTGAGTCATCTGTAATTAAACACGTAATTGGTACAACTTTACTGCTGAATCTACAAGCTCTTCCTTATCAAAGCATGTTAGGACTTATTTCAGCTGTTAATGAGACAGTTAAGTAACTTAAATAAAATTATTTCTCTTCCACATAAAATGGCAGAGGTAGGGTGCTCCACCCACCATGTGCCAACTCCATTGCCAGAGTCACTTCGGGGTCTAAAGTGATTGCTCCAACCCCAGATCCTCTCCTCTACATTCCAAACACTAGGAGGCAGTAGAAGGAGAAAGTCACACACTCTTTTGAATGGCAACTCGAACAAGTTGTGCTCACCACTTTTGTTTGTATTCCAATGGCCAGAGTCACACAAGGCTTCAACAGTGTCTGCAGAATGAGGCAATTATTGTGTATTACCAAGTTTCCTACTAAACTTTGGCTCTTCCAATTCTCTAGAAACATTTAGGAGAGATTTTGATTGATGCACCGTATCTCAGCTACAAAATCAGACTGGTTAATGGATACTAGTAAATAAAATTGTTATAGTGCTTAGTTAATGCTTATTTATAGATTACATTGTTCTAATTCTAAGGCTGTAACAGCCAGCCATTTGTTTTATACTCTTAGGCACAAGATACATTTTCTATATGTGTAATTGATTATGCCACCAGGCAAAAACAAACAAAAAACAAAAAGAAAAACCCACCTTGCTTAAAAATTATATGTTATTTCAGTAAACTAGAATATCTGACGATCTTAGCATTTTGGTTTAGAATTTTATGTCAATAATTCATCTTTTTAAGGCCACAAATATTATTAATTTCACATTTTGGAAATGGTAGTTCATTTGGAAAGTGTGTACATATTTATTTTTTTAAGTGATTTCTCACCAACAACTTAATCTACTGAGAAGTTTGTACTGTGATTTCAACACCTTAAAAAGAATACACAAATCAATACAATTACTATGTGGCAAGACTAATAAAAATTAATGTAATGATTCATCATACATTCCCACCACGCTTTCTGGCTTATCTGTAGTGATTCTGGATTTTAGCACGCACTGAGTCAAAATGACTAATGCGAACAGAGGAACTAAACAGTGGTTTAATGCACACGCATGGGAAATTAGATTCGCAGTTCCCAGTGTAATCATTTAACATGAGGATTAACCTCAACATAAAAATTGTCTTGTTACTATAGAAATTGATTTTAAAAGTATATTTTTCTGTGTAAAATTTTACTAGTTCATTACAATTTAATTTATTTTTATCACATCACTTCAACATAAATAAAACATGAGAAAAATAATAAAAAATAGGGAGAAACACCTTATATTTCAAAACATTCACTATTTATGAGAATTAATTTCTTTATAATATCAATTACATAAATTATTATATATAAATATTAATGAAATTAAATTAATTTTAATCCCCTATGTGCCCAATGATACCTGGTTGTTATTGCTGGGACGCTTTACTTGTGGTCCCCGGGTGGTATGATTTTTGTGGTGATCCTGCCTGAAAGATTTTTACATCACTAGAAATCCAAGGACCCCTGCTGTTTAGTTCCGCTGCTACTCTGGAGTCCAATTTGGGGATAAACATCAGGTCCCACACATCTACGGATCAGCAGCCAATAGTGGATTCTGAAACCCGTTCAACACGATCTAAATGCTGCTCTGTTTCTTAGCACAGAGTCCCGTTTACAGTTGTGCTTCACCAGGCTGTGGAGTCGTAGCCAAGAGAATGTGGCACATGTACGAAACACCTAGGCCAGTGTGTTGAAGAAGCTCTGCCTTCTGTAAATATTCTCTTCCTTTCCCTGAGCAGATAAAGCTGAGGACAGGTTCACAGTGATTGACAGAACTGAAGAGAGCCTCAGTACCTGAGCCCCCCAAGCCCCGCCCCCCTTGCCCAGCCCCATGGAGAAGATCAGTTATCTAACGGCGGGGTGCAAATGCACTTCACCGTGTTCAGTGTGTATACTCTTTCGGTCTTTCTGTCCCTGCAGCTATTCTGCTCTGGTTATACACAGCCAGACTCCTTCTCTTTAAGGTTAAGCTTTTACTTGAATTCTCTTTTCGAGTACACTAAATGCATTTGTTCCACTCTAAATGGACTGTGTGTTTTTTTCTGAGATTAAAAATGTGTGATTACAACAAAAGAAAAGTTTCTAGTGTAAAAAATATATACTGTAAAATTATAGTATTAAGTCATAAATATTTATCTGCCAAATACTTGCATTAAGGTAGGAACATATTTTAATGCTGCTAATTTAATGTGAGAAAAAGAATCTGGCTCCATTTGGATGTTTGACTGCTGGGCTGTGAAGTCTCCCCCTACCTTTTCCCCTGTGGCTCCACATTAGGGCAAGCCAGTCAAGAGTCCAGGCCCTCCCTCCTTTGACACTGGAAGTTCCAACCACACAGCCATGGCCCTACTCCATAAACACTATAAAAGCCAAAGCCAGGTTCTCCTCTGGAGTCTTTCCAGCCGTTTGTAGAGCATCTCGAGTTCTGCCTTGCTTTCTGCGGAAAATCTCACGATATGAGTCATACAAGATGCATTTGTGTTTGTGTACTGTTATCAGTCTCAAATCCAATATACTGATTGGAATTAGGTTCGTTTCACATCTGTAGAGTAATCACAAACAATAAGTGTTTGCTTTGCTCATAAAATCAGGGACCCACATATAAAATAGTCTCTTAATTGATTGCACCCTTTGGTTACCAGCTTACACAGAATCCCCAAATCTCCTTACTCTCATTTTGCTTCTTCTCTTAGTAACATAAATTTTCACCTATCAGCTTATAAAACATAAGTAAAATATAACTTATTTTGAAAGGACTAAGCACAATATTTAATTTTTATAATTTTGTCTATTTATTATCAATTTTCTTTTCTTTTTTTTATTCCTCACCTAAGGATATTTTTCTACGTATTATCAGATAGAGTGGGAAGGAGGGGGAGAGAGAGACAGAGAGAAACATTGATGTGATAGAGCCACATAGACTGGTTGCCTCCCACACCACCCGACCAGGGCCAGGGACAAACGGCAACCAAAGTATGTGCCCTTGACCAGACTCGAACACTCGACAAATTGGTCCTTGGGCTGACTCAAACCAAATCGGCCAGGGCTATTATCAATTTTCTAATGATGTTAAAAACGGCTATACCAACCTGTACTTTTTCACCAAAGTTAGACATACTTTATCTGTCATAGTAAAAGAATTGGCGCTATCAGCCCACCCTCTCTTAAGTAATTATTAATGCCCTATATCTGTCTGCCAGCATCTCTTAAGGGCTATATAAAGTAGATATAATCATTTCAAGTATATCAATCTGTTTTGAAGCCATTTTGCACTAAAAATGCTTCCATATAAATGAAGCTCAATGCAAGATTTATTGCTCTATAAAAGGAAAAACAAAGAATAGCTTTTTTATTACTATTACTTTGGCTAAAGTGTTGTACTTTGGATAAGAAACAATCTTAATGTCATATTATTTGAGTGATGGTATATTTCTTTCTCTAAAATAGGACAGTTTCAATAGTGAAAAGGACATTAACTGTTATACCAAGATAATATGTATAAACTAAGACTTTTTTATATTTTTTTTTACAAAATATAACCTATATTCTCTTTATGTATAGTAACAATAAGTAAAAAAGGTCAGCTGATTTGCAGCTAGATCTAAATATAAAGCATAGAATTATAAAGCTTCTAGAAGAAAGCAATAGAAAATTAAATACCTATCAATAATAAATTTAATAAATGCAATATATATTTACATGATGGAATAATTTATTGTTCTTCAGATGAAGAGAGCTAAATTTATCTTCAGAGATATATCTTAAAAACATAATATTAAGTGAAAGCAAGTGAATTAACAGCTTGAATAATAATAGTACATATCGCATGTACCATAACCTAAAACTTTAAAAATATCTGAAAAATAAGTGTATATATTCATTTGGAGAACATACATTTTGATAATTGTCAAAAATAAGCTTGGAGATGATAAACATTGACCTGAGTTTCACTGGTTAGTACTGACAGTCACTACATGGTTAGTTGGAAAGAGACTTTACTACATGACTTGCAACAATAAAGATCAATTAAGCAGAAATTAGTTTTATAACCTAGTGGTGGACTCACTTTCCCAGATAGATTTTAAAGCTCTTTGTAATTATTGGAACATGAACACTCCATGTTTATGTATCTGAGAATTTGCATGTACTTTTTACCCAGCCTAGAATCATATTCATGGTCTTGATCACCTGATAAAATAGATGAGGCTTCAGCATAACCTCATTTGTTAATATTTCTAAAGACTTTACTGAGTGGATCTTCCATTTTCTCTGCTTCTAGCACCTATAATAGTTACTATGTTGTAATTACTCAGATTTCCTACTAAAACCTGGGATCGTTTAGAGAAGAATTGTGATGCATCATCTTTTTGAGCCAATTCAATATGTAGAACAGAGAAACCTATTGATAAATACTGAAAATAATAAATTTCTGTTTTTAATGAGATAAATCTGCTACTGAACCCGATGATAGATTTTATGTACATCTTAATCAATAGATCCTAGTAAAATGAGGTAGTTAGAATCCGAACAGCACCAGAATTGTGCTTTAATGTACAGGTAATTTGCTATAGAAAATGTTCCTTAAGTAAACTGTAAATTAGCTGTCAATGTTTATTTCATTGTACAACTTATCCTTCTGTTGCACAGAATACTCTACATTAAAATATTCTCCAGTTGGTGTTTTAAAAAAGAAGATCCAAAATGCTTAGATAAGGCAGCTAAGAACGCATATTCTATGAATCTGAAAAGAAAATGTTTCTAAGTATGTAAAATTTTACAGTTTCAGGAAATGGTCTTTCTACTTATCCTTATAATAACCCCATGAATAGTGCTTATTCCAGATTTCAATTATCTTCTTAAATACTGGAAGTGATTTAAAGTAATATTTCTCTTAAATTACAAATGTAGAAATCGAGGTTCAGAAAGATTAAAACCTACCCAAATCACACATTAAATGGATATAAATGAGATTAAGATACAAAATGAATTATTTTAATCAGGTTCAGCTTGCATTTCAAATAGATAGCATTTCTTCTATTGTCTTAATACAACACATGTAAATGTATACAAGATAGTTCATATGAGTGCTTAAAAACGGAATACTACTACTGATAAGATATTTATTGAGAAATTGCTATGTGGCAGTGAACATACATTCACTTCTTTCTAAAGTTTTATGACATACAGATATAACTGTAGATATAGATATTCAATTTAACCAATAGCTACCGTCAGCAACCCTTTTCTCAGTTGCTGATTGTTTTATTCATTGAAGTTGGCATCCTAGAACCTCTACAGTGCATTTAACATATGGTTTCATTTCTAGTTCCCTGGTTTTATTTATTGGAAGAGAGAATAGATGAGGGATTACGGTCTCTGGTTGGGGTTAGGGAGATACACGATGTGAGATATCCCTGTTTTCCCATGGAATTTAGAGTTCTTGTATTACATTTACTTTGGCTCTTTTGGCCATCATGACTTCTGAGCATGATGAGCCAAGGGCTACTGGTAGGGATCATCAGTGGAAGGCAATTAAGTATGAGAAAGCCAAATAGCAGTCTAGAGATTTTGCTAATGTTTTTCTGTGTAAGTATATGCCCTATTGCTAATTATCATAGTAGCTAGCCTTGCCTTATAATTTCACGGTACAGTAATTTCTCCTTTGTCTACAGGAGGACATCATTATAGCATCCATTTGCCTACACATTTACTTATGCAAAATTTGTGCTGGTTCAGGTTCAGGTTCAGGTTGCTCAAATAGGAGAAAGGGGAAGCCCCAAGGAGTCAGAGGGTTATACTCCTGCTGATATGGCAAGTAGTGTCTTTACTATAGCTCATTAGGGATTTTTACAGTCCTGACAGTGTTGGCTAAGTAACTCAGACTATATAAAACAGCTACAGAATTTACTTCATCTAACATATATATTCATTGATAAGATAAATGTGTATAAACAAAGCCTAATTGTTGTAAATTATAAAATGGTCATAATCATTCATGCAACACTAGGTGTCCAGAGAAGATAACACAAGCATCAGAAGTTATATACTCTGTGATCATAGCCAAAATGTTGTAGAGCAAATAAAGTAGAAAATTCTAAAATCAGCAAGATACCAAAATAAGAACACAGCATTTTGTGAGCTTCCAGAGAAACAGAACTGTTCACATGCAAATGAACATAAATCTCAACAGTGATATAGGGGGGGGGGGGGGGGGAGGCGAATTAACACATTAAAGATAAAAACACTTGAAGCTAAAATTTTATGTCAGCCAAACTGTCATTTACAAAATATATATAATATTTCTAAATATAATGCTAAAGAAATACTGTACCACAAAAACATTCTTAAGAAGAAAAAAATCATCTAAACAGATGATGAAAGAGATGTGGAAAGCAAGAGTTATCAAATAATTTAATAATGTAAAAACAAAGGAGGGGGATATATCCATACCAACTGAGAACTACAATTCTAAAGAATACAAACCCAGTTTATGAATGTATGGTGAGTAGCTCATTTGGATGAGCACAGGTTGCCCTGGGCACCAAGAAGTCACTGATTCCCAGTCAGGGCACTTGCCCTGTTGCTCAATCCCCAGTAGGTGGTGTGCAGGAAGCAGATGATCAATGTTTCTCTCTCTTCAGTGTTTCTATCTCTCCCTCTCCTTTCCTTTTTCTAATCAATGAAAATATTTCTTCATTAAAAATAAAACACACCAATGAAAAGACAGAGGTTCCCAGACTTAGATTTAATTAAAACACACTCTCTCTCACACACACAGAGGATGTCAACAGAATGAGTATTATAAGAATTTATCATCCTCTTATTTTATCATCTATTCTAGACTGCTCTGGTCATTAGCTAGCCCTTATACTGGTCCAGGTAAGACTCAGGCACACCTACTTGAGGAGTACAAGCCTCTGGATACGTTTATTTTCTCCTGACCTGGTTACTGTGTTTGTGTGTGAATTTGGGGCTTGAGAGGTCAAAATATTCCCCAGTGGATCACTGGAGCAAAACATTCCCCCCTTGCCCCATTCTGTAGCAGCAGCCCTGCTTTTCCCTGATGATGACAGTTTCTACCCTGGCACTATGGTGATCCCATTTCTTACCTGATGGTCTCCTGGCAGGAGGAGATGGGCTGACCAGGAAGCAGCCATAGTTTGCAGTTAGGTGGTACTCTTAATATGATCTCCAGCAAAAACATTCTCCTTCTGGGAAACAGGACATCGGGAACTATACTGCCTAGAATTTCAGAATAATATCTTAGTCTGTTCGGATTGTTATAACAAAAATACCATAAGCAACAGAAAATTATTTCTCACAGTTCTGGAAGCTGGGGATTCTAAGACCAAGGCACTAGCAGACTGACTCTCTGGTGACAGCCTGATTCTTCACTGAGTCACCATAACCTTATGAGATGGAAGGGGCAAGGGAGCTTTCTCATTCTGCTTTTGTAAGGACACTAATATCATTCATGAGGCCTAGTCACCCTCCTGGCCTAGTCACCCCTCAAAGATCCCACCTCCTAATAAGATAGGAGATCACATATGGATATGGGGGTGGGGGACAACAACATTCAAACTATAACAAATGGGAAGAACAAAACCCTAATGAGTCAATAGAAGGAGAGTAGCTAATCTTATTCTTACTTCTACCTTAATTGGTTCCTAGACCCAGGCTTAGGACTTAAATTTTTGACTGGCAAATATTTAAATAAAGTTGAGTTCTAACCCCTGCCAGTCATCTTCAGCCAAGGTCAGAAACCTGGTAAAGGTAGATGGGATCTTCAGCCTTGGAATTAACATACCAGAGTCCCCGAACATGCTGGACCCATCTGACACCATGCATGGTTATCAGAATATTATTGTATTGCTAGAACATGGTGGCTTCTCTTACTAAATTACACACTGGGCTCAAATAAGGCAAATTCCTAATAAGATAATTTTCTCTACCTCCCTTCCATGATTAGGGTCAAATCTTATATAGTTCAACCAAGGTGTGAACAGGGATTACATACCATAAGAGATGCAAAATCTCACTATGTACCAGCGGCATCTGAGAAAGTAAGGAAGGGACTGTGCTTAAGGGAGCTGAATCAAGGAATATAGAGTACACATTTTGATAAGGGAGATTTTAACAGTGGGAGGGCACTTTTTGTGAGACCAGATTTAACACCTGGGAAAGGGCCTTGGGAAATTGAGCTAATATACTGCTGAGGTAGTTATCAGAAATTTGGGGGAAAATATGATGGCCCACACTAAATGGGTAGAAATGCTAGACTTATCCATTGATGGGCCAAGAATATATACCATTTACCACAGTAATAAGGAATTCACTGGTGTGAGGGCAACAGCTTTATTAAGAAATTAAGTTATAATTGTTCTCTATAGTCCAGTGCTAATGTTAAGAGATGCTATTACAGAATGTGGGCTTCTGAATACAAGTGGAATAATAGAATCCTGAAAAAAACAGAAGAAGAAGAAAAACTAAGCAGTGAGACTTAACTCTCAGAAGCAAGGTGGGCAAAATTCTTATAATCAATAGCAAAGTCTAAGTGGCAGAATCCCAAGCCATAAATATTTATGGAGATATTTAACAGAATGTCATCTTAAAGATACAATAAATGAGTAGTCACCAATGGTATTACTTAATTTATGCAATACAAAATCACAGAGGATAATTAGGATACTGACTTTTTACATAATAACTCCTTGATTAAGACCTGAGCCATTTTGCATGTTCAAACTTACCTGAAGATGGGAACTCCATTCTGTTCATATTCTGGCTGGAGAAGGTTCAAATTTCCTGATATCCTGTGAGATGCTTTCTGGCTTTCACATTTTTTCCCCTTAAATTGATTATTTGGACATGAAATTCTCCATTTTCAATCGATTTACAGTGCTCAAGAATAGGCACCAAGTTACCTAGTCATAATTGCATTCCTCTGTCTTATCCATTCTTGAAGATGTTTCGCCAGCCAGTATTTGCCCTTCCCCTGGTGAAAATTTTAACAACTGCCTGGTCAGAGCATTGCAGGGACCCTATACATACTCCAGTTACCTTCAATGATTGAAAACATGCAGCCAAGTGATATATCTCATTGTAAAATTTGCTTTCTAAGATCACCTCAAATCTGGTACTAATTATTTTAACAATTTATCATTTTCTAGTTTCAATTAGAGTTGACATACATTATTATATTCATTTCAGGTGTACATCCCAGTGATTAGACATTACATAACTTAATAAGTGATTAGCCCAATTAATCTCACACCCATCTGACACCATGCATAGTTATTAGAATATTATTGACTATATTCTCTCTGCTGTACTGTACATCCCTGTGACTGTTCTGTAACAACCAATTTGTACTTCTAAATCCCTCCTCCTTTTTCTCCACCCCCCCAACCCTCCTCCCATCTGGCAACTCTCAAAACATTATCTGTATCTATGAGGCTGTTTCTGGGACCAATTATTTTAAAATCAGTTTCTGGGAAATAAACTCTGTTATGGAGAATACCATGCAGGAGCTTTACTAGTGAGCACTCTCAGCAGATATACCTAAAAGGAAGTTAGGAATGCAGGGTGGAATAAAAGAGAAGCTGGTGCATGCTATATAAAGTGTGAAGCTTCAGTTTTTCTTCAGAGTTGACCCAAACTGAGAAAAAGGGGACAGACCTTTGTATCTGTCATTGGCTTCCGACTCTCTAGTAACTACAAGAAGGGTTTGTCAGCTTGTGAGGTGTCTAAAGAAAGCATCACAGTAGCCCCTACAATAGTGATATTTGTTACTTTAATTTGCATTTCCATATTGATTTATGAATTCTATCACCTTGTCAGAAATTTTAAATGTGTTTTTAAGATTCTCTATATGCCCATTGGCTCATTGGTTTGTTGTCTCCATTTTCTATCACTTGTATTAAAGATGTATAAAAGTATTAAACTATGATTATGGACTAATTATTCCTTAATTCTTTAAAATTTGTTTTATATAATTTCAGGATATACAATTTTATGATTGCTAATATTCTTGTTGAACTGATGTTTTTTAAAATATATTAATGTCATGTAGCTACACTTATCCATGTCCAGCAATTTGCTTTGTTCTTTGATATACAAATTATTCCAATTATGTTGTGTATATTTTGAAACAGAAATAAAATGGCAAACCCCTTGTCCACATTGATGAGACCCTGTTATTGAGTCAGGCATTTAAGGTGCTATAAATTATAGTTGACCATGAGAAATGGCACTCATAAAAAAATATACCCTGCCTTTTTTATAAAAGTGTGAAGAAATATACTCATTTAAAACTCTCAACTTGCTTCAATTGTCAAGTATATACTCAGCAGTGACAACTTTTTAAATTCATTTTGAATATTCATAATAAAAATAGGTTTATGGTTTGACCACCTCAAATTTTTACAAATAAAATCAAAATAAAGAATAACTTTAGTTATTAATCAGATATATGTGTCTTTGAGTTTTTCTACAATTTGGACTTTCTAAAAACTTAACAATCTTGATTTTAAAAAGACAACATACTGGCTATTTCAGAGGAACATAGGAAAGCAACAGAGAATAGTAAATCTTGAAGCTATGCATTTCTACATTTTCTTCTATTTTGCAGAAGAAGATAGAGACAGAAAAGTTGAGCGCACATCCTCAAGTCATGAGTTAACTGAGTGACAAAAATAGGTCCAGGATCTATGTCAAGTGATTTCAACCCACTAAACAGTTAAGTAAAACTGCATTTTATTTTTATTTCTTTTACTTATCAACAGTGAACTTGTTTCTCCGAACTCGGGCATTCATATATATGCAACAGTAAATATCCAGTATATTTTTACATAATTAAATAAGTCATTTAACATCAAATTACTGAAACATAGTATGTAGTGATCACTTAGACTGCATTAATTTGGCAATGTTTATTACTTGTATTAGATAGAGAGTAATCGGAGTTTACTTTTCAATCTGATTCTGACCCTGGGGAGCTAGCTACACTGCACATGCAGAGGGAAATGAAGTCGGGCAGGCTTCAGATTAATTTGAACAGTGAGCTCTAATTCTGAAAGTATAAATGTGAATTTCAGATCTAGGTCAAGCAATTCAAACACTAAGTAGAACACTGGCAGAAAAAGGGCAATGTGCAATCTCAACAGTTAAATTTAAGTGATGTAAAAACACCAGAAATAAATAAATAAATGTGCTCACTTTTGCTTTCTGCCAGCAGTTACGTGTGAATTGTCACAAGTTTTTAAAAAAATGCATGAAAAGAATAAAATGTTGATTGGAGAATAAGCAAATAGGAAACAATTCTGCACCTTAATTTAGAAACTAAGCATTTTCACCAATGTTTTGGCAATGGGCATGTACTGTTTCAAAGAAGGTAATTTTGTGTTCTGTGAGTGGCCAATGAGGAAAATACAGACAGAAAATGTCTATTCAGTGTTCAAGTTAGAATGAAGAAAATAGAACTATGACTTTTATCAGTGTTTGTTTGAATTATCTTGTTCAAAATATCAGTACTATACCACTAACTTTGAATGTTTCACCTTCTCCTGTTGGAAACTCATTAGAAAATATGTTTTTCTATTCTCAGTATTTTTAAGATCCCACACCGAAATCAGATCTTAATAAGGAGAATGAAACCTCAGTTTTTAATTAACTTAGAATTTCAAATAGCTGGTTATATGATCTGTTTCATGGAAATTGATACCAAATTAACTCAATTTAAATATGTTTATCTCAAATATTTAGTATATTTAATACAATTGAGACATGTTAAGTATTTACCCTTCTCACTTTAAAAGAATAGTAGAAGATAGTTATAAACTATTAAACACTTAGCTCTGATTGAAAACCATATCAACAGTCTGCAACATTTGCAGAATTTCTGAAAGGCATCGTGGCAGAGAATCGGAAGTACATGGCTCAGATCTCCTTTTAAGAGCAATCGTAAAGGGTTCTGTGAACCAGAATTAGCTGTCAGTCCAGCTGCTATACCTTTGTGACTCATTGCAGCATTCAATTCTGAGTGTAACCTCTCCCTCTTCCTTCCCAATTTCTCTTCAATGAAGCCAGACCTGAATTACTTCCCGAGGCTCTAATCGCCTATGTCTAATTTACACATTAAAGGAGTGCCCAATAGACCTTTACAATACTGATACAGCCTCCATACCTATTTTCTGGAGAATCCTAACTCTCACAAACACACACATATTCTATTTAAATTAAAATTGGAAAGACCTGAAAAGCTCGCAATGGATTCAAACCAAAGCAAAAACCAACACCACTAACAACAAAACACTCATGAGGAAGCTTCGAGTGAGGAAACGAAATCAGAGACAGCAGGTCAATGAATAAACATGGTTAACAGTAATTGCAAGTGCAAAACCAATTAGTTTAAAAAAAAGTGGGGGGGGGGAGTATTCTTTTGCGTCAATTCTTCATTTGCAAGTTGTTTGGCTTGTGCATCTATACTTGGACTAATACTCTGAGAACAGTTTGGTAAACAAATAGGACGATTGTCTTGGATGCTCCAGGGTGAATTTTCAATTCTGAAGGAGAACTAGGAGAGAGTTCTTAAGTAAGATTTAGCTGCCATGATGGGCAAGGAGCTATCTGTTTCAAAATTACAGCACCCTACATAAACAAATACAAGCCATGCCCAGCTTCATTTCCCTCTGAACTCTCACTTTAGATCAGACTTTAAAGCATCATTCTCTCCCAAGACAACAGTGGTTTTTACTTAAACTAACAACCAAGAATTTTAAAATATCTCAGAAAACTACAACATGAAAAAAGGAACTGAACCTGGGTAAATAAAGAAAAAACAACTTAAAGATAAAGACGGGCAAATTATGTCTGCATGTGCATATAAATATATCTGTGTGCATTACATAAACTATTGTTTCATAGAATAAATAACATAGTATCTTCAAGGAGATGATATAAGATACTGTGTCTATCAACCCTACCAAGATTTTTTTGAGGTAATAAAAACTTAGAAGATAAAGTATACACTATTATATATAGCAACACTAAGACTTGAGTAGACTAAAAATTGAACTATTTATCTTTTCTAATCCAGATTTCTCCAAAATCTCTAAATGCTTCCCAAATTAAGAAGTGGCTTCTTGGCAAGAATCACATTCAGCTGGCTGTCAGGCAAACATAGTATATGGAAATTAAGGGTGTGACTCTAAAATCCTTGATTAAGTTCTCAGAAAAAAATTTACAATGGTGTCTCATAAACCATTCAAACAGATGAAGAGCCTATTAATATAGTAAGGATATGCTGCACACCTCTCTACTGACTCATAATGTTTCCAGGAATCCCATAATTGAATGAGCTATAAGAACACCTACAGAAAACTCAGTGTTTAAGAAACTCGTATTAGTGGCAACACTACACTGCTACTTGGACTGAAACATATTTTTGACCTCCAAAATACTATAAGCAGGAAGCAAACCAAGAAAAAATACCTACAAACCTAAGCTACATTTTATATTAGAGAAATTCTAATTCAAAGGATGGAAACTAAAGCCCAGAAAGTGGAGCCAAGTTCCATGAAGAACATTCCCAGGTAATAGGATTGAACACTAATTAAGAAACTGCCAACATACGCCAGGCTGGATTTCCGATGGGCTACTGACTATTGAGTGCTCTGTGATTCTTTCCCCACTTCCTCTTTGGGATGGAAGTGTCTATTGTAGTTACTTTGTATTAATTTTACTAATGGATGTTGAGATCGACAGGGGTAAATACCTTGACAGGACATCTCATTATGAATAATGCATTCAAGAAGTAGTACTCCAAAAACTGTACCCAAGAAACTCATCTGTATCTGAATTTGAATTAATAACAAGATCCTAAAGCTCAAACCTAATACTAATGATGTAATAAATGAGACTTTGGAGGATTTTAGGAGGTACAGAGTTGAATATGCATGTGGGATCCCAAAAAGTAAACAATTTGTAGTTAGGAAGCAGTGATTATTTTAAAATATTGCAGTAAGTCACTTGATATGCCTTTCATCAAGATATGGGTTTAATTGCCTTCCTTAGCTTACTTTAGCCACTCATTTTTAACCATTGAAAGATAGGACTGTCGTGTCGTGTGACGTGTGACCCTGTCTCAGAAAAGACAGTTCTTTCTATTGAGATACTTTTATTTTTCCTTTTCAAGTGGACATGGATTATACAGGTTGGGAAAAAGTATATATACAATCATTCATATAGAAAATAATACTGTATAATAATTAATAAATAATAATACAATAATAAACTTTGTGTTTCAAAACATGTACTCACAACTGTAAACCTACTTTGCCCCACCCTTTATATCTAATGATTCTAATTTCATACCACTATAAAATTTCAATAAATTCCAACAGTTCAAAATAGCATAAATCACATTCTCTGAGATTTAATGCACTAAAAAAAGGAATGTGCACTTTGGAAATATACATAAATTGTATATAATTAATTGATACACTCTGATTTATGATGGTGACATTAGATCTGAATCCCAAAGTATAAAGACTAAAGTGCCTGTTACCTAGTAGGCAAATAGTCAATAATTGCTTGTTGGATAAATCAATGCATGCATGTTTAGTAGAGATATAAGGGCATTTGAGATGATTTAAGTTTATGCAAAGAGAAAATGAGCTGGGAACACCTATGCCATGTAAAAATCAGAAGAAATTCGTATTTGGAATGTAAAATTTTAAAGAGTTTTACTTTTCTTTTTACTAGGTTGATTAACAAATTAGGCCCACTACCTGGGCATGTGCCCTGCCCCAGGAATTGAACTGGTGACCTTCTGGTTCATGGGTCGATGCTCAACCACTGAAACACCACGGCCAGGCTATGTTGATCAACAAATTAAAGTACCAGAATCGAATCAGAATGTGCTACTTATTAATATTTACTTATGAATATTTATCAATATTTACTCCACTGATACATTTTAACTTACACTAAAAAAATTAATTTGTAAATATTATGCAAAATTTGGAGCCTAATACCGTAAAGTACAGGTAAGTAAATGTTATTTAGCTAAAAGGCCTAAATAAGTAATAGAGGAATGGCTTGCTTCTGATCTTTTGACATATTCTTCTTATCCTATTTTCCCACAAAATTATAATACATCATAATTCAGAACAGCCATCAAAATCACAGGTTTGTCTGAGTGTCTCTCATAAATCTTTATATTTGCAGCTGGAGATACCAGGAATAAAAGGTTTAAAACAATTTTTTTTTCTTTATTGATTTTAGAGCAAGAGGAGGGGAGAGGGAGAGAGAGAGAAACATCATTGAGAGAGAACATATATTGCCCACCTCCTGCATGTCCCCCACTGGGGATTTGGCCCACCTGGGCATGTGCCCTGAGCAGGAATCAAACTGGTGACCTCTTGGTGCATGGGTCAACACTCAACCACTGAGCCATACCAGTCAAACCCAAAAGGTTTTAAATAAAATACATAGTATCTCCACACAAAAAGAAAATATAATCTGATAGTTTAGCGCACAAGCTTCTAAATCTGACAAAGATTCGATTTAAACAAAACAAGGAGCTCTTTCTTTTGAATTATATAAAAATAAAATAAAATGAGCAGACCTATATAAATTCCCATTTTATGTGTTAATGTTCTTAAAAGGGAACTGATTTCTCCTGTTTCGATTGTTTACCATTATGTAGAGAAAGAATACTACAGAGAAATGAAAAGATTTCTGGCACAAAGTACACGCCATGAGGCCATTCAACTGACCACGGGATGCTGCTACATCTCTGCTGGATTAAACCTTCAAAGCCATTAAACAGGGATGAAGCACTATAACTTCCGAAGTCAAAAGTTCAGCAGGGAGTGTTTCAGGATGCTTCCCACCTCTAATTTTCTCTAATAACCCAGATACGGTTGTCATCTCTTTAGGGCACAGTGGTCAATAATTACCGTGATTCTCTGTCCGCAACCAGTCAGATAAGAACCTATTTTCTCCATTAATTGGTGGAAGCAGCAGTGACTCTTGGGGGAAAAAAAGGAAAAAGAAAAAGAAGAAGAAAAACTACTTTATAGTGTACTGTGATGAGTTCTCATCCTACAGTCAGAAAGCAGTTAGAGAAGCTACGTAGGATGCTGCCGCCTCTCAACCCTGGCCTTCCCTGGCTGATTAGGGATGCTCTGAGGCAGGACAAAACTAATGCGTGCTGTTCTGCGAGACTGGTGTTTCTTCTCTTGCCATGTAGGAAAACTGAAGAACTAACTAGGGAATGCTTTCTAATTTCCTCGCTGTGGCTCTAGCAAGCAGTTTACCAAATGCAATACAGTCAGCCCTCGCCACTTCGCACTTCGACTTTCAGGGCTTCCCTCTATTGCGGTTTTTTCAAATGTAGTCATTAAAAAGTTGATCAAGACAGTGAAAATGATACAGCGCGCGCTCAACCGAGTCAATTATACACCCCTGTATTACAATTAAAATAAATCTACTGTACATATGGACTGTAGGCCTACGTATTCGAGCACCCCAGGAATCCTTCAACGCCAGGTGCAACCGCTAGAGTCTGGAACGGATTAACCACAATAAACGAGGGATGACTGTAATCTTTAAAAGCCATATAATAATCACATTTTCTGAATAACAATTACAGACAATGTTTTAGAAAAACAAACAGTGTTTATTTATATATCCCTAGATATCCTCAATTTTAATATCTCTATAATAATTAAGGTATATGTGTATGTGTATACTATCTACCCGATCTAATAAAAATACTTTGGTATTCTTCTGCTTAGTCCCTAGGCTTGCAACAGGTGAATTATTCAGGCAGTTTTTGGCAATAGTTAGATAGATGGGTAGGTAGGTAGGTAGATACATACATACATACATAGATGGATAGATGCATTTTAGTAAATGTTGGCCCCAAAATTTGAAAAATAATTCCTTGTTTTGATTTTTATTAATATTATATGTAATAAAATTATTCACTTGATTAAATTATAACTAATTTATATGTGTGTATATATCATAATGAGTTTCAGATACATTGAAAAAGAAAAGCTATCTTCTTATTTTCTTATTCTCTGGACAGTGAAAATATTTACTAATAAAATGAAATTAATCTCATGCAGGAGTTGTGTGTAACTTTTGGAAGCAAAGTGTGGTTATATAAAATGTGCTTTCTTGAATTTCATGTTTAAGTTAAAAAGTTAAAGTTTTCTCAAGCAGTATATATAAATAAGATCCCAAATTGTATTAAAATATACTGTATTAATCACAATATCATTCTTCATCATATTTCAAAATATTTTTCAGAGACAAATTAAACTTTTTATTTTTAAATGCATAACCTTGCACAACTTTTTACAGATTTATCAATTTTAGCTTTTTTCTTTAGAAAATCTGTAATAAAAGTTGAAATTTGCCTGTCTGAGATCATTGCTCTAAATACTCCCCATGTTTCACATTGTAATTTTTTGTTAAGCTGTTAGATCACTTAGGTTAAATTGAAGTTGTGAACTATGAACTGAAAATTTTATAAATAGTCTTTTGTTTATCCTGGAGTTTAAAGTTTTCCCCTAGTATCCTGCTTTCTATTTTCTTACTAATTTTCTCCCAAGCATAAACACTTAATCACATGGTAACAACACATACTTTTATACATTCACACACATTACTTCTATTATTTTCCAGTGAAGATGCTTTCTGGAGCCTCCCAGTTTCCTGTTCACACATATTTTCTCTTATTTTTTGCCCAATAGTTATTTTGGAATTTTATTTTCTTCTTTTCTGTGGCATATTATCTCTTTTACTGATATACTATTTTTCTCTTTCTCAAGTATAACAAACATAATATATCCAATAACTTATTATATAAGGGTATGTGAATTGTTTGTTTTTTGAATAGCGATTCAAAAATATTTGTATTCTATTTTTACACTTTATTGAAATATTCATTTGTATAGATTGGTGACATGAAAATCATTTTCACCCCAAAATTTTTGAGCTATATTAGGTTGTTTTCTAGCTTTTGCTGCTAAGAAATTTTATCAAATTCTAATTTTTGGTATTTTGTATGTGACTTAGAAGGTATTACGATTTGTATATTTTACTTCTCTCTCTGTTTCTGGTCCCTGAAACCCTGGCTTCTTTGAGTACCTCCAATTCTGAATATTTGCTTCTCCAATCCTGTGATATTGACTAAAATATTACTGGCTTCCTTGGCCCTTGCCAGCAACTTGAGCTTACAGTTACATCAAGAAAGAGTCAATGTCCTACTAGATACAAAAGCTACCTCAGCAAACTTTTAGGTACTGATGAATATATATATGTATATAATCTACCAAGTGGAACATAGGCATATTTCAAGTGAAACGTTTGTTTCATCTTACTATTTACTTTGTTTCTCTAAATTCTTATGGTGGGAAAAGATACACATGGCATTACTGCATCAAGAAATGTATCTTTAAATATAAAAAAACAGGATATAGGGTATTTGAATTACTCTACAAATTGATAATTGAGACTCTTTCAGTAAATTTACATAAGTCATGACAGAGGATACATGATAAAATTTGAAATGTGTTTTTGTTTTTGGTCAGATTCATCAGAGTGTAAAGAATAATACCATTTTCAAGGATATAATGGCAGATGATTAGGTCATCCCATCATTAGGCAAAATATAATGAATTATTTCCCCAATATTTTGCAGAATTTATTATATGTACTCTCAAATATATTACATCTATTTTATATGATTCTCATGCTATTTCTATAGATTAATTAATGTGAAAAGCACACATAAGTAACAATATATTTTTTGGTAATTACATGCATTTTTACTTATGGAAAAAAGTGCTTTTTTAATAAATTAAATCACCTTTGATAATTCTTAAATAGCATCAACATTCAGTCCTTTAACACAATTTTAGTTCTCAAAAATCATACCATTGAATTTTCAAATGCCCTAAATTTGTATATTATGTAAATTTACATATATACATTATATATATACATAATAATGTACATATTATTATATATGTATGCGCACTAGCTATTTCAATTCAGAACATCAACAAATGCACATTTATAATGGAGCACTTAATGAAAATCTTTAAACAAAAATTGGCTCTGTTGAATAAATTTTATTTACAGAGTCATTTAGAAGACAGTTTCTGTTATAATTTCCCATCAGGTTTTCTTCTAATGAACTGTAATATTAGTGTACTGAAAAATAAAATTTGGGTTTCACATATAAAAACCATAGGAATCCAACAACACTTTCAATTTATTTCCAAATCTAATATAAGTAATTCTTCATATTTTACTATTTCCAAATTCTGATAACTTGATTATACTTTCTCACTTACAGGAGAAACTAACACCGCTACTCAGTAGTACCTTTGTCAATATATTAACTATGTTTGTATGTGAAATTTAAAAATAATAAATAAGAAGGGAACAAAAGTCACCAGTAGAGCTCTGCAGAATATTAATAAACATTTTACATTGTTGCATCTCTGTGCACATTTTCATATTCTCTGAAAGTCCGTTAAATTCACAGTATAAGTTACAAAAGAATATTAATATCAGAGGACAGACACCGTGAGGCAAAATATAATAATAAATTAATGAGATTGACAATTTTTGGAAGATGGAAATAAGCAAAATTAGTGAAATCACTCCACAAAATCCAGAACTTGAGAGGCTCATAGATAGGCAGTCCAAGGGTGTATAAATCACAGGGCGAGTAACAAAGTTTGGACGAGAATATGACTAGAGTTCAGTGAGCAGCTATGCCCCAGGTTTGTATTAAATCCCCCTTATCCTGGTAAAAAAAAAGAGTATCTTCCTGAAGAAATGAAGATCCTCACTCAGTTCATAGCACAGAGGAAAGTTAGTGAGTCTTCATACTGCTTCATGGAAATCCCATATATCACTCTCTGTTCCTCTTCAGGCTAGAAACTGACAGCTAAGTTTACACAAGCACTTACAACATCCACCTTTGCACAGACACACATCTAGGAATGAATTAGAGAGTACCTCCTCACCCAGGAAGAGTCTGCATTGTCCTTGAAAAAAAGACCTATAACTACCGGCATTAAGTTCCTTACAGTAATAAAAGCAGCTAGCTGCACAGTCACTTTGCAAAGACCAATCACTCTGTAATTCCCATATTGCACATAAACGTTCCAGTCTCCTCCTAATGAATTTATTTTACGCGTGCTGGCAGCAGAGGGTCCTCACATGTCACAGTGCGGTCTAACCCCCGAAAATGAGAACAAAATAAATAAACTGAAATCTGGCAGAAACACAGATGATTCAGATAGCAGGAAAAAATATCTTTTAAAATTTTATGAGTAAACCAGAGATATGAAAGAGGGTACATAAATGAAATAAGAGTATAAACCTATTTTCCTTATTTAGAAAATCCATTTGCAAATTTTAAATAAAATAAAAATGGAGGTGGAAATGAAGCTAAAAAATTCCTCTCTCCTAGAAAGTAGAACCAAATATCAAAAAATGAAGAAGAATATAAGAGAAAATCAAAAGAAAGTTATAGGATTTATTCAGGAAATTCTAAATATCAAGAACAAAAGCTTAGAAGATAGGAACTGGTCAGATAAATAATTGAAAAACATTTTCCTCAGGTGAAAGTATGAGTTTGTAAAGTAAGATGGCACAAGTTCCTGGCATATTGAAAGAAAATTGACATGAAATGAGGTGTATCAGTGTCATGGGGCACCACTCAGGTCAACTCTCCCTTCAAGACCGAGGCGTACACTCACCCAGTGGCTGTAAGCTTTGACAGCTGACAGCTTATATAATCTCAATTTTTGGCAATAGATCTTGGCAGAAGAGAGCAACCGTACCAAAGTATATATTTCCACTTTGCGCCACTTTCTTGGAGGTAGATTACATTCAATCATAGTCAATATAGAGGTTATAAAGACTTGGCCCTGTTGCCACAACTATGTAGGTCCAGTTGCCTTAAAGACAACTTCTTCTTCTCTTTCTTTTCTTCCCTTTCCCAACAAATCCTGTCTCAGACTTTATTTCCTAGAGAATTTATCTTGTGATAATCATCCTTTGATCTTAGCAATGTATGGTAGACACTGATACCTTTTTGGCCTAATATGTGACTTCAACACTTAGAAAAAGATCAAGTATATTAACACTGGAAACTAAAATATAATCCAAAATGGCCCCCAAAATTTCTAAATTAAAATTACTTTTAAGTTAGAAATCTACAACCAGCTTATATATTAATTCAGTGAAAGAATTGAGTAAAAATATTTTCAAATTAATATTCAAAAATGTCCATTCCATACTTTTTACTTAGAAAAATCTTTGTGTGTGTATATTCACACATACATATGAATAAAATGGAAAGAAAAATAGAAAATCAGGGTAACAAAGAATCTACTGTAGGAGAGTAGAGAATGGATTGCTATATTCAATGATTTTCCCGCAGGGGCAATTGTAGACATTTTAAGCCGCATAGGGCTGAAAGGTATGATGACATCAAGCAGGGAAACAAAAATAAACACAACCAAACAAAAAACTACAATAGCTAAATAGCTTTCAGAAATGCTTTTCTATTATAAGAATGAAAAGACAAGACTCAGAGTAGGAGAAAATATTTGTAGGTGAAGACGTAACAGGAACTGGTATATGCAAAAAAAAAAACTTATATATATATATATATATAATTTATCAGATCTCAATAGTAAGAAAACAAGTCACACAATAAAATAAAATAAAATGGGCAAAAGAAACTGACACTTTACCGAGAATATGTGGATAGCAAATGAGCACACAAAACTTTGTTCAGAACAAAATACAGATGGCAAATGAGCATATGGAAAGATGTTCCACATCAAATGGCATCAGAGAAATGCAAATTAAAGCAACAATGAGATACCACTCCATGCTTATTATAAGAGCCAAAGCCATGTACCCTAAGGTAAACTGTGGATCTTGAGTGGTAATGATGTCTGAATGTAGGTTAAACAATTTTAATAAATGAACCACCATGGCGGGGAATACTGATTATGGGAGGAGGCTAATAATGCATGTGTGGGAGCACGAATATATGAGGAGTATATATATATATGAGTACCTTCCTGTAAATTTTGCTGTAATAAGAACTGATCTAAAAAAGTATTTAAAATTGTTTTTCAATATAATCAGTCAAAGGGGATATGAAAATTAAAACCACAATGAGCCCTGGCCGGTTTGGCTCAGCTGTTGGAGCATTGGCCTGCAGACCAGAGTCCCAGGTTTGGTTCCCGCTAGGGGCACCTACCAAAAAAACAAAAACAAAAAACCCACAATGAGATACTACTACATGCCTATTATAATAGCTAAAATTACAATCCTAGGATGTGGAGTAACTGAATTTCTCACATATTTCTGGCATGAATGTAAAAAATTACTCAATAGAAGTTTAACACTTTCTTATAAAGTTAAACACAAGTAAAATTACTTTAACACCCAGCAGTCCCGTTCCTGGTTATTTACTCTAGAGACAAACATTTATATTTACCAGAAACGGATACACAGCTATTTAAGCAGCTATTCATAATCTCCCTAAACTGGAACAACATGGATGTTCTCCAGCAGATTAATAGATGAATGTTGTTCATTCATTCAACTGAATACCGCCCAGCAACAAAAAGGAATGAACTGTTGATACACACAGCAACTTCAGTGCATCATAAAGGGTTACGCAGAGTAGAGGAAGTCCATCTAAACAGGTTATAAACTTATGATTCCCTTGTATATGACATCCTCAACATTCTCAACAATAACGAAAGAAAACCAGAGTGATGACAGATGAGAGGTTTTTTCTTGGGTTAGGGAGGGGGAAGTGGACAGCTATAAAGTGGGGCTGTGACAGGGTTTTGTGGAATGATGAAATTATTTTGTATTCTGATTGTGTCAGTGGTTACACACATCTACTTGCATGCTGAAATGTGTAGAATTGTAAGCTAAAAGTCAACTTCAATGGAATAATCTTTAAAAATATAACATTAAAAGTTATTTTATTTAATCTAAAATGAGACCAAAAAGAGAAACAAAAAGAATAGAAGGGCACAAATAAAATGGAAATCAAGTAGCAGAATGATATTAATCTAAAAGATTAATATTATGTTAGAAGGTAATGAAATAAACAATGTCAATTTTTAAAATATATCATTGACTTTTTTAGAGAGAGAACAAGGGAGAGAGAGATGGAAATGTCAATGTGAGAGAGAAATTTCAATGTGAGAGAGAAACATCAATTGGCTGCCTCCTGCATGCAGGAAATCTCACTGGAGATCAAACCCAAAACCCAGGCATGTGCCCTGACAGGGAATTGAACTGGGACCTCTCAGTCTATGGGACAACATTCAATCCACTGAGCCACACCAGCTGGGCAACAATGTCATTTTTATATAGAAAAAAGTCTAACTATGTACTCCTTATAAGACATGCCCCTTAAATATAGAAAAACTGATCATTTTTAAAGAAAACTACATATCATTAAGCACTGAAAAGGAAGCTTGTGTATCTTTTTAAATATTACACATGCTTGAAATCATAACTAGAAATGAAGGAAATTCCATAAGGATTAAAGGATAATTCAAGAGGAAGATATAATTTGACTGCTACTTTACCCATAACTTCAAAACGCATGAATAAAATTTAACAAGAATAAAAGTAGAAATGTGTATATTTACAGCTGTATTGGTGAGATAAATCTCTGTCAATCACTGATTGGTCAAAAGATCAGCAAAAAACTAAAAGATTTGTATGATGCAATTAATAACCTGTCCTGATTGACATACATTCAACACTACATCAAATAAAAAAAAATACACACTGTTTTCAAGCTTACTAGACCATTTACAAGAATGACCACAACATAGGACAGAAAATAAATCTCAGCAAATAACAAAGTATGGTAATCAATTAGAGAAAATTGTCTGTCTACAGTGGAATTGAGCTAGCAGTCATTGGCAGACAAGTAACATGAAAATTCTCAAATGCTTGCAATAAAACTTATATGTCAAAGTAATTTAAGGGACAAAGAAGATCCCACAATAGAAAATAGAAAATATTTTTAAATGAATAATAAAAACACAGTATTTCAAAATTTGTTGTTTGTGATTAAAGAAAAATGTATAACCTTGGATGCCTGTAACAGAAAGAAGACTAAAATATAAATGATACATGTGTGTGTGTGTGTGTGTATACATCTTAAGATATTTCAAAAGGAAAATTAAATAGGAGAAAGATATTAGGAAAATAAAGATGTAGATATATATTTATAACCTTCTGACTACTCCTCATAACTATTAACAAAAATAAAAACCAAATGTCCAGCCCTGGTTGGTTTGGCTCAGCAGTTAGAGCATTGGCCTGCAGACCAATGAGTCACAGGTTTGATTCTGGTCAAGAGCGCATACCTGGGTTGTGGTTTGTCCCTGGTCTTGGTTGGGTCGTTTAAGAGGCAACCAGTCGATGTCTCTCTCATATCAGTGTTTCTCTCTCTCCCTCCCTTCCACTCTATCAGATGATAAATGGAAAAGTATCCTCAGATAAGGAATAAAACAAACAAACAACCAACCAAATGCCCATCTAGGATACATAATAAATTGTGCAATATTCTTGCACTGAATTGTGAAGAGAAGTGACAATGTATTACTGCTATTTATAGCCACTGGATGAATCACATAAAGGTAATGGTGAGTCAAACATAAAAATCTACTCAAATTGCTCCAGTTCAATCGGAATAATATTCTATGTGGCCAAAATTAACTTATGGCAACAGAATTCAGTGTATTAATTAGCTCTTTAGCTTACTAACTGGGGAGGTGGGTAGGCATCTGTTGGGTTGGAAATTTTGCAATTCTTGACCTCTGTTCTGTACATGTGGTATATTTATGAAGTTGTGCAAATAGGGCTTGCTTGTACACCATTTTGCATATACACTATACTTTAATCAAACAATTGTAAATGTTTTATAATTCAATCAAAATCCTTAAAGTCAAACACCTACCTTTGCTTGTCACTATTGTTATGTATGAACACTGTTGCTTTAAGGTACACTTCAGGGTCTCCTCAAATGAATTTTGCATATGTCCACTACCATATTTTAAGGCAAACTGTGTCAAACAGACCTTCCAAAATGTGGGGGGAAACTCTTAGTTATTTTTTGATAATAAAAAAACAAAAGCTTACTGGTGTTATGTGGGCTACTTACATAGTGCACAAAAATAATGACTATATGTAATGCTGAACTATATTAGCATGAAATTACAGATTATGCCAATATGGTTTATTTCTCATTAGATCCCAAACTACCAATTAAATCTATTAGTCTTGGTAATGCGGAAAAGATACATATGTTTTCGGAGATTCAGGTTGTTTCTCTCCAGTAAAAGAATCAGTATTGTTTCAAGGGTAAGAAAGCACTTAACAATTCTCTAACACCCCATGCCAAACAACAACAAAAAAGAAAAAAAAAAAAGGTATAAAATATGTCCCTGTCTAAGAGTAAACACTCTTTCAAGGGCCACACAACAAGCTATTTCCCCACCTCCTTTGCTTTCTCTGCCCTTGTGGGTCAGGTAAGTGGCGCATGCTGTTAGCATTGGTCTGTCCTTTCAAAGGGAGGGGTGGTTTCCAGCTGATGTGTTTGATTGCTTTTCAGTATACATTTTAAACCCTGGAATTTTGTAGCTTTTAAATAGCAACCTGAAATAGATTATGTCTTCCCCAGTAAGACTGCCAATTTCAGTATTTTTGAGAGGGTAAGAGATAAGAGAGAGGGGTGAGAACCAAGGGAAATCATCAAAGGATTGTAAAGAGCCAAGGCACAGAACAAAGAGTGAAAAATAGAGATTGCAGGAAAAATATTCTTGTTATACATCAGCTGTTTTCAAAGTGGGTAAGTATGTTTTCAACTTCAAACGTATATTGAATCGATACTCTTCCAAGAGCTCTGTTTCCTGCTGATGATATTCTTGTTCCACACTCCTGTTCCTGCTGAGTAAGTTTTGCATTCTTATAAGGTCTGATTATAAAATGAGTGACCTTAAATCCATTGCTACCAAGGGATTCCTGCTAATGGGTTTAATCTGAATTATCGTTGTAGCAAGATATATCCGCTCAACCATGTTTATACCTTTCTCCATTTCATTTTGCATCTTATTGATAAAATTGAATTAAATTGTCAAGATATACAGTAAATGATCTGGTAATCAGGTTTTCTAGTCCTAAATATTAATACCCTACATTTCAGGAGCATACTGTTTTTTCAGACCAAGTGAAATGTGTTCAAAAGCACTGGGCATCTCAAAAAATGTAGAATTATTTTTCACTCAAGTTCTCAGATGAAATAATTTAATGCTTTTTATTGCTGCTGTGTCCTCTTAAATCTGTCTCTTATTTGTACAGAAAGTGTCACAGGTCACAGTGATATAGTTGCTGAGATGCTGACTGTATAATAATTCAGAGACTGAAGAAAAGACTTAATCAAAATAGTAAAGGATGCACAGTGAACAAGGCAAGGTTTAAGGTAGGTAATGAATACAATTTGGATCGTGTTTTGAGTGGTGGCCACATATGCCAAATAACTTGCTACATATTATTCTTTCTTTTGTTTTTGTTTGTTTTCAGCAGTATATTGTTATTCAAAGATATTTATTTCAATTTGATGGTGGAGAAACATTGGTAAAATTCTGCTAGATTATTACTAAGACACCCTTTATGAAAAATGGACAGGATATTCTAGTGCCTCCTTTCCTGAGGTCTCAGCAGATAAAATCTCATAGTGCACACTGTAAACTAAATGGTCTTTCTAGCTTTCTAAATTTAAAATCTTAATATGAAAAATCACTTTCTGAAAATGTATTAGTACTTCATACTTTCTAAGGTACAGCTTATATCCTTCAACATATTATGAGACTTTGATGATTTGTTTATTTTTATTTTTTATTCTTATTTCACTCACCTGCTACAACGCCTACTCTCTGATCACATTCCAGAATATTTCACAGGTTCTTTATCTCTGTGCTCTTGAACATGATATACCTTCAGCTTTTTAACCCTCTCAAATTCCCCTAAACACTCCCATAGACTGAGCTCAAGTATATCTTCCTATGGAAATAAAGCCCTCATACTTTTTATTTATCATTTCTATTCACTTCAACAATTGCATTGTTTTAATTTGCTTCCAGTCCATCATTTCTGGAATACTCTGTACTGCCATCTTTTGTCATTAGTATAACTTGTCCACATATGTGAGTAAACACTTTTCAAATATCTTTGTGGTTCCATTGGTGCATTTATTTGAACTTATAATAATACTGTATTTTACGAAAAGTACTTTCATGTTAGAATAAATTTTCCAACTTTGTTGTTCTTTATGATTTCCATGGCTCTTCTTAGCTGGCCCTTTGTATTTCTATAATTGTTTTAAAAACAGTGTTTCAACCCTGGCCGCCTGCAGACCAGAGAGTCCCGGGTTTGGTTCTCTCTATGGGCATGTACCAAAAAAAACAAACAAACCAAAAACAAACACATAAATAAACAAACAAACAAAAAACAGTGTTTCTGTTTTCCTATACTATGTGTTTATATTTTCTTTGGGATTATATTGAATCTCTAGATTAATCTGAAGAAAAGTGATGGCTTTCTGTATAGCCTCTTTTTAATCTAGGTAGAAAACCTACCTCTGTATTTGAAATCTCCATTATTCTTCTTAATAAAACAGTATAAACATAATATAATGGCCTACACATTTATTAGATGTATTTTATAATTATATTTTTTATTAGTGAATATCAAGAGAGAGATCAACAGCAAAACAGTCATAGTAGGGGATTCTAACAGCAATTGACATCAATGGACATAACTTACAGATAAAAGCAAGAAAACAGCAACCTTAAATGACATTCTGGATCAAATGGATTTAATTGATATTTACAGAACATTAAAACCCAAAGCAACAAAATATACATTTTTCTCAGGTACAAATGAAATAGTCTCAAGGATAGACCACACGATAGGACACAAAATAATTCTTAATAAATTCAGGAAGATTGAAATCAAAGCAAACATCTTCTCTGACCACAATGATATAAAATTAGACATCAATTACAATAAAATACTGAAAAACATTAGAACACATAGAGGCTAGATAACATGTTATTAAACAATAAATATGTTAACAATGAGATCAAGGAAAAAGTTAAAGGTTACCTGGAATCAAATTAAAATGAGCATACAACAACTCAAAATTAATAGAACACAGTAAAAGCAGTCCCGAGAGGAAAGTTCATGGCATTATAGGACTACTCAAGAAATAAGAAAAATCTCAAATGAACAGTCTAAAAAACTAGAAGAAGAAAAACAAAGTCCTAAGTAGAAGAAAGAAAATAATAAAAACTAGGGAAAAAAATAAATGATATGAAAATAAAAAGCCATACAAAAGATCAGTGAAACCAAGAACTGCTTCATTGAGAAGATAAACAAGATTGATAAACCTTAAACCAGACTCATCAAAAAAAGGAAGAGAGGGCCCACATAAATAAAATTAGAAATGAAATTTAAAAAAAAGAAAAGAAATATAATGGATTGTAAGAAAATACTATGAACAAGTATATGCCAACAAATTAGACAAGGCAAAATGAACAAATTCATAGAGACATGCAATATTCCAAAATGGAATAAAAATACCTAAATAGACTGATCATAAATAATGAAATTGAAGCAGTAATCAAAAAGTCCCTAGCAGCCCTGCCAGTGTGGCTTAATGGTTAAGCATCAACCCATGAACCAAGAGCTCGCCAGTTTGATTCCCCGTCAGGGCACATGCCCAGGTTATGGGCTTGATCCCAGTGTGGGGCATGCAGGAGACAGCCAATCGATGTTCTCTCTCATTGATGTTTCTATTTCTCTCTCTCTCTTTCCTCTCTCTCTAAAAATCAGTGAAGAAAAAAAATGTTCCCAGCAAACAAAAGTCCTGGACTGGATGGCTTCACAGGGGAGTTTTACCAAATATTCACAGGAGAACCAACACCTGTTCTTCTCAAATTATTATAAAAAATTCCAGAGGAGGGAAAAGTTCCAAACTCATTGTATGAAGCCAGCATTATCCTAACTACAAACCACATAAAGACTACAAAGTAAGAAAATTATAGGCCAATATATCTTGTAAACATAGATGCTTAAAACCCTAAACAAAATTTTAACAAATGGGATCCAGCAATAGATTTAAAATGTTTTACACAATGATCAAGTGAGTTTTATTCTGGGGAATGCAAGGTTGGCACAATATCTGCAAATCAATAAATGTAATACATCACATAAACAAAATGAAGGATAAATATCACATGATTATATTGATGGATGCAGAAAAAACATTTTACAAAATCCAGCACTTATTTATGATAAAAGCTCTCAGCAAAGTGGGAATAGAGAGATTACACCTTAACATATTAAAAGCCATATATGACAAACCCACAACCAACATCATACAAAATGGGCAAAAACTAAAACTGTTTCTCTTAAGATCAGGATCAAGATCCGGATGTCACATTCACCACTCTTATTCGACCTAGCACCGGAAGTCCTAGCCATAGCAAACAGACAAGAAGAAGAAATAAAAGACATCCAAACAGGAAAGAAGGAAGTAAAACTGTCATTATTTGCCAATGACATGATATTGTACAGAGAAAACTCTAAAAACTCCACTAAAAGCTACTAGTTCTAAGAAACAAATGCAGCAAAATAGTAGGATACAAAATTAATATTCAGAAATTTGTGGCTTTTTAATGCACCAATAATGAACTATCAGAAAGAGAAACTAAGAAAACAATCCCATTTATTATTGAAACAAATAAAAAATAAGGTACCTAGTTATACATTTAACCAAGGAGGTAAAAAGAGCTGTAAAAAAACCCCAACATATATATATATATGTTTTTTATCTACATATATCACAGAGACACAGCTATAGCTATAGATAGATATAAATAATGATATAGATGTAGAGAGAGAGAGAGAGAGAGAGAGAGATAACACATATACACAAACAGTTGGCTATGTCCAGAGGGAAAGGGAGGTGGGATGGTACATGGAGGTGTGAAAAGGTGAGCAAAGTAGAGAGAGAAAGAGACTTTGCTTGGGGCAACGGGCACACAATGTAGTGCAGAGGATGTTAGATGATGTTTTGTCAAGTTGTACACTTGAAACCTGTATGATTTTGCAAACCAAGGTCACCTTGGTAAATTCAATGAAAAAATGAGCGCACACTCACACACACCAACACTGTTTCATTTAAAGCCTGTTGTCCTCCATGCGGGGTTTGTAAAACAGTGGAGTCCAACATTGCAGAAGTAACATTTTTAAAAGATTCTGAATGTGGTACTCCGCTATTTTTCTTTTCTTCTTTTCCTAACTACTTTCTTTGACAATTAGTGCTTTCAATAGAAAATTAACTTATTTTATCCTTATTACATTGTTGTGTAATCTTCAGAGAAGATTTTGTTTAGGAAGAGTAGTATATCTGGCATGGTTTTGAATCTTCAGACTTTCTTCCTGCCATAGTTTTCAAGTGTATAATAAATTTTAGCTAAGTTTTAATGTCTGTTTATGGTTTGTAGATTTCCAACAACTGTGAATATTTTAAATAGTAGTTAAACTAAATTTGTCTTTGGGTTTTGTTTTCTCTCAGAAGACTTTCACCCGTCAGAACTACCAAACGGAAGACTGTTTCCGTGCCCTTTCCCTGAGGTGGTGGTAGTGCTATAATCCTATACTGAGGCTAGGGAGTTCTGAGTTTCTTAGTTTTCTCAAGGGTCTAAGTTTCTACTACCCATCAGAAACTGTAATATATGGTAATAAAGCTGTGTTGGAAGATGTACTATAAGTTCATATAACCTGAATTTGAGTTCAGTTTCATAGTTTGGCTTTGACAGGATTTTTCTTGATCAATGGCAGCTCTCCAGACTCTATCTCCTGTGAAATAAAAACTTAACTGAGACAACTATTCATCAGGAGGCTAATTTGTAACTCTCTACAATGAATTGCTATTGCTATAATAATAAGAACAAAGTTTCTTAAAAGAACCTTTTGAAAAGATAATTATGACACTAAGATGCAACATCTTGGATGGAGGAGTTATTACCTATGTAAAGTGCTTTGTGTTTTTTTTTTCTCTCTCTCTCTCTCTCACTATTTGAATGTGTCATTAAATCTCTATGGTTTTCTGCATATTTTAAACTTTTCAGTCTTGCCACTTCTAAACATTAGTCATTTCTGAATACTGTCTTTTACTGTACATGTTCCATATATTTTTTTCATGTATTGATTTTAGGGAGAAAGGAAGGGAGTGGGCGAGAGATAGAAACATCAATGAGAGAGAACATCAATTGGCTGCCTCCTGCATGCCCCCCACTGGGGATCGAACCCACAACCTGGGCACGTGTTCTGACTGGGAATCAAACCGGCGATCTCTTGGTGCATGGGTCAATGTTCAACCACTGAGCCACACTGGCAGGACCATTTTCAATATTTGAAACTTCTTTACATTCATCTTTATTTTCTAGTAATTCATTTCTGAAATTAATGTGTGCTTGCTCTCTACAGAAGTGTGATACCATCCCCAGTGTTTGCTCTGAACACAAGTCCAGATTTTTTTAAAAAGCAACCATATGTTTTTATCTCTATATTTTTCACCCCTAGTAAGATCTCAAGTTTACTTAGCTCTGAGGAGCTAATGCTGGTGCTTTGCACATTTCTTTTCCAGGTACCCAATAAAAAATAATATATTCTTACTCCAGTGAATATCTGAATAACCTCACATTCTCTTAATTTTTGAAATACTGCAAATACAATATATATTCCATTCTGCCACGACCTTTCTCATTCCATGAGGGAAGGTTCTTACATCTGAATTAATATGTTTGTCACTCAGCCCTAGATGAAAAATATGATCATGTGTCCCTGGGAAAACAAATTCAATTCTTTTCATTAGTTCAAAAGCTGCACATTAATTCTCTGGGTTAAAGTAAACTTCATCTCATTTCAAAAATGTTTTCTTATCCCCAATAAAACTAGATCCTCCTCGCTTTACTTCGCCTAACAGGGGCTACAAATACATTTATGGATTGTGATCTTGACTAAGACCTAGCTAAGACCATGACAGCTAAAATTAAAACATTCCTTCCAGGTGGAATATTCCTTGTATATGCCACATGTGATTGTGAATTGAGTATATTGCAACTAGAAGACCTTGCACAATGCATTGAAACTGATCTCTTTCTTAGTGGGGATTGAAATTGATCACTGTAATTACACGTCCATTTATATTATCCTGAGTGAATTTATGTCACACATGCCAGCCCGTGTAAAAATATTTTCTTTTCTGCAAAATGCAACAAAATTTTAGATGTGTAACTGATATAAACAAATTTAAATCAAGATGCTGCATTCTTAATTGTAGCATTTCTAATCAGCTTGCCACATAGCAGCAAGGGAAATGTTTAATTTCATCCAATTTAAAATAATATAAAGACAGTTTAAGTATGAGTAAAATAAAGACAATTTAAAATAATATATACTTCAAAATTTAGAACTTAATATATTTAGTCTTTAAAATTTAGTGCTTAGAAAACTCAAATTTTAGAAATCAGAAACTGATTTTCTATTAACAATTATTACTTATTCCTTTACATTAAGGATATAATATTAATTAAATATTCTAAAAATAACATTTACATTTTATTTTTAATTTCTCCATTTGTCTTTCCTTGGTAAATGGGGTGTGTTAGTTACACTCACAAAGGCAGATATGATCTACGTGCAAATAAATGAACAGCCGTTTAAAAAAATATTAACCAGGTCTGACTCATGGAAATTTAAGAGTTTACCCCCTTTTATGGTTCTTGTTCTCTTTTCATTTTTATAATGTGATATTACAGGCCACACAGATTCTGGATAGCTATTTTAAAATACTAGAAATTCAAATATTAGTAATGTGTCCTTCATGCACTTCAGTTGACAATAGACTGGTTAGTACATGTTGTACCTTATTACTTGTATGTATAGGTTGAAAAAAAAATACTTAGAGGAATAGGCTTTCAGTTGCTGAGAATGTTGGCTTAATTTACACCCTAACGCCTAGCCTATTTGGTGGAAGGTGCGTCATTGAATTTTCCTGTGAGGAGCAACTTGTGAAACCCTGAGTTCATTGGCACCATGTATATAAATTATTCAAGCGATGCATAGATTGCATCTTGGATAGCTACTAGGCTGGTTGCCCTGTGCTCAGCCCTGCTACCCTAGCACTCCCTTCCCTGCTGGTCTTCAGGCAAGACCACTCAAAATTAATAGCTCAACAATTCTACAAATTCATATTTGATTTTATGCTTCATGAACCCAGCTGGTTGTTAGAAGTTAAAATAAATCATTTTGCCTGCATTAACAGCAATCTTGACAATCTGTTTTATGATATTTACCCTTGAATCCCACTATACCGTATAAATTGGAGAAGACTGATTTACTCTCGAGGAGACAGGAAAAGAGATCACTGGGTCCAAGTAAAAACATGTCTAATCAAAGCCCAAGGGTGATGCTATTAGCTATACTTAGAAATGCTTAGTTTAGTTATTTGTTTATTTCAGGATATCTGATATTTTGTATGCATCATTATATGTGTTGAAGACAAAAGATAAATATACCTATACGTGGAGATACTTGTGTGAGGAAGAAGATAATTTGAGAAAAGAACTTTTAAACAAAAACAGCCAAGATTTAATGGAAAATTCCAACCACTCCAGAGAACAAGTTAAACTAAAATTAATGAATGGCTTCAAAGCAACGATCAGATCTAGAATACGACCAGGAGAATGTGATCTGAAAGAAAACTGATTCGGACAATAAAATTTTTAAAAATATTGCAGAATTATTAAGGACAGTGTCTCGGAATACCATTTAGCCACATAAAAGACCTTTTAAGGAGAAGAAGAATGTGCCTCACAAATCACCTCAAAGCAACAAGCTTTGAGAAAAGTTTATCTTAAAGGGCTTTGTGGTTGTGGCTTTTGTATAATGGAGAGAAGCCCAGGAATATTTTTCAAAAAACTCAAGAAGTTCTTAAATGTGCTATACATTGGCCAAAATATTTCCAACTTGGGCTAAGCATTAACAGTCAGTGTGGAATGAGGAGAAGCCTGTGGACCTGCATGATTCTGCATGAAGGAAGTTCCTGAGGGTAGAAACTTCCTCACATACAGATCAAGAGGAACTGTTCTCGCTGTGTAATTACAGAACTAGAGCAGAGAGGCTCATTCACACTAGATCTCATCTAGATGACAAGATGCTGAACTTTGAATGAATGCTGTAATGAGAAGAGACGTTTGGGGACATGAAGAAGAGGGGTGTGTAATTTGCATGTGGGAGGAATATGAGTGATTAGAGGCCAGAAGAACTATAGTAGGTGCTTTCTAACATGGCCTCAATGATCTTTGCCTCCTAGCCATCTTACTATCATCTAATCTCATCTACTAGAGAGTAAACTGAACTTTTGACTTGCTTTTATCAAATAGTGAGAAGGCAAGCCTTCTGCAGACAACCCCCTTGGGCAGTGCAGAGACCCCCCCCCACACACACACTCCTAGCTTTGGTAATCGCCTTTCATCTACCAACTGCCTAAACTACAGGGGAACTAGAAGGCCCCCAAATACCTGGAAGCTTATCATGTATAAAAGGCCGCTGGAACCCAGGCTCAGGGCTCAGCCTTTGGAGTTGACTCTGCTGAGTCAGCACCAGTGCACATTAAACAGTCATTTTGTAATCCTCCAAGTTCGTGCAGTGTGCCTCTTCCTGCCAACCAAATTTCTGCCACAACAATAGAATAAGGCAGAAATGATGGGATTTACTGTGAAGATTATTAAACAATTGTTGCTGCAGTCTTGGGCACTCTCTTTTGCTTTATTTTGGATTGCTTGCCCTGATGGAAGCCAGTTCCCATACCACATACAACCCTGTGGAGATGTAGATATGAAGGACTAAGGCCTAAAACCACATTATGATTTTGAATATAGATCTTATATCCCACCCCAGTTGAAACCATGCAGCGGTGTTTTTCATGTGTCCTTTCATATTTTAATTTTTATATAATTTGAGAATTATAGAGAATGATGAAAATAAAGTTTTAGAAAAGGTTATAATGCTTCCATTTTTTCAAAGAAAGTATAGTAAGAATTCTAATTCCTTCCTTCACCTACACTTATCTCTTCAATTCCATCTAAGTAGAGAAAATCATGTTAACAGGTGAATATCTTTCCAGGCTTTTATGTTTATGCACACACACTATCTAATTAATATTAAATTATACTGCACATATTTTATGAAATGTACATAGAACTACATCATTTTTTATTTTTGCTAAGTATGACATTCATGGATATGATACGGTTGCAATTAGCTAGTTATTAATAATAGGAAAGGAGCAAACCAAAGGCCAGACATTATAAGCATTAGGCAGCTTTACCAGGAAGTGGCCACCTTGCACTCCCAAGGGAAGCTCTGGCCTATTCCATGCAAAACACTGGGGGGAGGAGTCCAACAAAGGGAAGATAGACACATACCCAGTTAAGTTTGGGTGGCATAGGGAAGGTACTTGCCTGTGAGTCACACCTGGAAACAGATCATTGTCCAGAAGGGGTATAACCACTGCAAGTGTGCAAAAACTTGGGAATATATAATCTCCTCAACAAAGGAGTTCTCTCTCTCGTGTTCTTGGCTTCCTTGCATTCACCCATGTTTCCTCCATAGCCATGCGGACCTGCAGATGCCACACGCAATGGACTGGTGGACTGCAGCACAGAAAGACAAATTAAGTTAGTCTGATGCTGTATTGAACTGTGCAGACATCTCAAGGAAATTCTAGACACTGGTTCTGATTTTAGCCTTATTATAAAAAAAAAAATAGGACTTCTTCCTTGGTAGGACTAAGGGAAATGAAATCTTAGAAACTTAGGGGTTTGATTCCATGGAAATAAAGCTTTCTACAATATCACATCTCCCCACCCCCTGTTGTGTAAGTCTCAGAAAATTATTTTTCTCAGGATATCTCAAAAATTCCACCCCCATGAGCAACAGCTGGGAATGAGGACATCTCCTCACCTATAACAGATATAAACTATTTCATTTAGCCTATATTCTAGATAAAGATATTTTAGTGCTTTTTATGAAAGTAGTCATAAAATTACATATTTATATATGTATATTTACCCCTTAAAATTATCACTTTCTTATCATAATTTTATAAAAGTGGGAGAACAGAATTATGGATAGTTCATATATTTAATATTAGATAATTCACACATTTCATATTGATAGTTTCAATCTAAATTACAAATTTGTGTTCCAACCAACACTAAACAATGAATAGTGTCCACTCCCCAATATTTTCTCAAAAAATAGAAATTATAATTTCTGAGTTTGCTTTATATTTTAAATTCTCATATTGAATACCCAGCAGTTAGTATCAGTGAATTGCATTCTTCAACTTCACTGAGAACCAAGAACTTTCATTTGTCATAGCCTTCTATGATAACCTGTCTCATCTCATACTGAGGGGGTATAAAGATGCATCTTGAAATTTTTTTAGAGCAAATCCTAATGGATTTCAGACATAAAATAAAGTATAACTAAAATACTAATGAATATATATAGTTATAATGTCAAAAACATGAACTGACATGGCTTTTTCCCCCAGCTCTTTTGAAATATAAATGACAAAAAGTGTACCTTTATGGGGTACAGTGTCTTAATTTGATATATGTATATATTGTGTAGCAAAGAAAGCCATCAACAAAACGAAAAAGCAACCAATTTCAATGGGAAAAATAGTTGAATTGATGTACTTTTTTTAAAAAAAAAAGGATCTGTGCTATTATCTCTCAAATATGTGTGGACATTTTCACCTATTGTTTCAAATTTAAATAATGTTTAGCTAGGTGACCAAATTTCCCTGTAGTGTGCTTTAATCATATATATATTAATATACTGGTAATTAAATCTAGATTTGCTGATGTCATTTAAAAGAACCCATAGCCACATAAAGGGCAGTTGGTTTTGTTGTTTTTTCTTGTCAGCAAGTTGTTCTCTTTATTTGTCTTAAATTTTTTTTCAGAAGGTAGTGTTATAAAACAAGAGAGATTTTTAAAAAATTGTATATAATTTTTTTTCCTCTTTGGAGCGTAGCAACTGACATAATAAATGCCTGAAAAATAAAACTATTTGTCTTCTTTCTTGCTGAAATGGAATAGAATCATATTGCTTTTTTTGGTACAGAACTACATTCAATAGTGTTTACTTTGTAAAGGTTTTAACTTAAAGATAAAATCAAAGAAATACTTATTTCCAGAAAAAGCATTTTAATTCAATGAGATAGATGGTCATATATTCTTTGATAATCAGCACAATTCCAACTCTCTCTTCTTTATGGGCCTGAAAAAATGTGTGAGGAGCAATGTCTCACAAATGGAAATTTGGATAAATGCCTATTGAAACCAGCCAATATCTTGTATTTGAGAGGATATATGACTTCTATGACTGTTGGCTATTTTCTTCCTTGTAAATTTCTACTCAGATATGACCTTATTGATGTATTTAAGTCATGCTGAAATATTGATCTTTTTATGTACAATTTTAATGGAACTTGCTATGCTCTTTTACCTATTTCTAATTAGTAATGATTTTTTTCCCCCTGAAATTTACACGAAACAGTGGCTAAGTGACTTACTTGCTATTTTCTCTGAAGGAATAACTATGCTGACTAAATGGGGTTGGGGGACTCCTCCCCTCCTACAGCAGTAAAAAAGTTTTTTTAGATTTAAATATTAACTTACTAGGCAGGTTTTATAAGATTGTGTAGTTGTTCAAAGCTGAATGTAGTTGGGCATTTCTCAGACTTGATTTACACTGGGATATAAACACAGGTACATATTGCATTTTCTGAAAGTCATGCAGCTCAGATGAAGACTATATGTTACCACTATTTTTTTTTTTTTCCCTGAGTCAGCCTCTATTAAAATTTCAACAAGCCGTTCAACTAGTCTCTGTGTAGAACTTGGCAGGAGTTAAGCTAGCAGCGGCAGCCTCTAGAGTCATTTCTCTTTGACAGAATCCATAAAGCCAAACAGTGTAATAACTTCTCTGATGGAATTTTAGTGGGGAAGCTCTTTGTCTTGTTACCATTGCCATTCACACTCAAACTGGGCCTTCACCTGCGGGGAGTTATTACGATGCCCTGCGGTCTCTGTTTCCACCTGTGACCCCTGATCAACTGGAGAGTGGCAATTTTTCTTCAAAATGAATTTGATACTGGGAAAATTATGCTGTCAGAGAGAGTTCTCTTTCTCTAAGGACCTCTCTGAGTTGCCGCAGTGGCCATCTAAAGTAACAAGAGGCAAACTCATAAGTTACTGGGTGCTTTCCTTCCCTCTAACCTTTAACACAGGTAACTGGAAAGGGACTTGGAGAGTGGTCACCTACAACTTCAGACTAAGACGCTTATTCTATCTTTTCACCCTACTTCAAGCTGAATTTTACTAAGAAAGAATGATGATGAGAAGGAAAAAGAATAATGAACGTGGTTATAATAATATTGGTGTATATAATAATGAGGAAAATCTCTTTCCCAATTATTATCAGTTCTACACCCCTTATCTCATAACCTCCATCACTCCCCCTTGCATCTCACAGAAAATGACATGACAAAAACTTCTTTCTTTGAATCACTTAGAACTACACTCCCACTCTCTGTCTCCCCAAATTATTACTTATACTCTATCATACATTTCAATAATTACTTGCTAACATCCTGCTTCTTAAAATTTAAGAATCTATACGCTGAATTTTGTTGAAATGCCCCATTTCTCACCTCTACACATTTTGAAATTTAATGAATGGGAAAATCCCGAATTTGCCCCTTAATCTGTAGAAGGAGGCGACAATAATGTTCTTCTGTGTAATGTGGATCCTCTTCATCTTTTCCTTAGTAAAAATGGGTATATATGGTAGCAAAATAGCATTTGCGAAACTGTTATTAAACTTCAATTATTTTGACCACTAAATAAGAAGAAAATCCCACTGCACTGCTGGCTTTGAGAGGGGGCGGCAGGAGTTCCAGTGAACCATGGTGTTTATTTTCCTCTGGCTGTTTTCGAAATTATTTCTTTATCTTTTTTTTTTTTTTTTTTAAACCAGTTGACTATAATATGCTTAGTTGTGCTTCTCTTTGAATTTGTCCTATTCAGAGTTTCCTAAACTCATTTCACCTATAAATTTAAGCATTGTACTTAATTGCCCAAATTAAAAAAATCAGCCACTATTTCTTAAATTATTTTTCTTCCTCATTCTCTCTCCCCTCTGGGACTTGAATCCCATATATGTTAGAAATATTGAAACTATCCCGCACACTTGTGAAGTTGTATTAATTATTTGTATTCAATCTTTCTTCTCTGTTTTCTTCAGGTTGTATGTTTCTGTTGATGGATCTGGAAGTTTGCTTTCTTCTATCCTCTCCATTCTGCTCTTAAGCTTATGCAATTACAGATGATAGATAGATAGATGATAGAAAGATGATAGATAGAAGATAGATAGATAGATAGATAGATAGATAGATAGATAGATAGAGATATAGGAAGATATAGATGTTTTATTGTTCAGGTTTAGAATTCCCTTCTGTTTATTTCTATTGTTTTTTTGTTTGTGTTTCTTTTTATAAAGGCCTATATTTGCTCAATTATTCTCTCTTTACATTTATTGTGAGAGTAATTTCTCACCTCACCGAACTAAATTTAACAGCTACTTTATAATCTCTAGCTGGTATTTCTAGTTAACAAGAAATGTTGTGGTAGCCGTCCATTGATTGTTTTGTTCCTTAATAGTTGGTTACATTTTTCTGTCTCTTCATAGGTTGAAAATTTTTGTTTTTTATTCTAGACCTTGTAAATATTATGTTGTATAGTCTCTGAACACTGTAGTAACCTTTTAAACACTTGACATTTTTGTTTTAGCAGTCACCTAACTTGGTTAGAATTAACGTGCAGTCTGTAACACCTGAGGTGGACTTCGGATCATATTATATTATCATGCTTTTTTGTTTTTTCATTTTTTTAATCCTCACTAAAGGACATTATTTTTTCATTGATTCCAGAGAGAGAGGAAGAAACACTGATGTGAGAGAGAAGCATCGACTGGTTGCCTCATGTGCACCTGAACCAGGGAAAGAACCTGCCACCGGGTATGTGCTCTGATGGGAATTCGAACCTTCGATCCTTCAGTGAGTGGAAGGATGCGCTCACCAACTGAGCCACAGCCGCCAGGGCACACTGTTGTGTTTTATCACTTAGCCCCAGCTGCTTTCAGTGTGTAGGACACACACGTTAATCAGGGGCCAAACAGATAGAATGGAGTTATAAATCTGTAGTTCTTATCTGGCTCCATCTTTTCGGGTGAGGTTCTCTAATTTTCTGGTGGCCTTAATTTTCCCAGGTTTTTCTCCCCAGTTTCCTGTAACACCGAGTGTTTTGGACTTTTTTTCAGAGTTTTGGGTGGCTTATCATTACTTCTCTTTTGAGATTATTTTGTGTGTTTATATATTTTTTCAGTTTTTAATAATATTAATGTATAAGCTATACACCTATCAATGAGTTTATTCTCCTTTCCTCTTTTCCTTAGTCCTTTAAATGATAGTTTGGTTTTATGCCTCCATTTCACCACTAATTTTCTTTTTCTTTATTTTTTTTCCTTTTTATTGAATTTATTGGGGTGACACTGGTCACCACTAATTTCCCAATGAACAAAGTGCTTCTTTTTAAACATCAAAATATAAATGATAATTGTGCTTGTCTTAGAGCTCTTTATTGAAAATAAATGTTAATATAATAAACCTGGAGAAGTATACAAGGAAGCTTTTTTTATACATATTTTAAAGGAAACTAATACTCATATGTTAGAAGTTGTAGTTTTAATAATATATTGATGAAGCTGTATGTGTTCAATTTATTTGTCATCTCTATTGAAGAGAAATTTTATTCTGGCATTGGGTAAGGGATATATTTGTGTTTCAGGAAGTGTGGACATTATCTAAAAATGATGGTGGATATGAAAAGAACAAAGGGGACTTTCAGAAGGGGCACCTACTGACCAATGTGGAGAAAATTTGGCATTAAATTAAATAGAGACACTGGTAGACTATCACCAGTTAATAGTGAAAGGCCATAAATTCATCATGATGCAATAAATAAATGAATAAATAAATAAGGAAGAAAGAAAAACTCTTCTTTACAAAATAATGCCAGATAATAAATAAGGAAGAAATGAGAGTTAAAATTCATCAAAATGTATAATGTTCAATTATATAAATATTCCAAAGTGTTTATCACTACTTCATGGTTAATCACTTACATTATTTGTCTTTCTCCCATATTGATTGTTACTTTGGTTGAGAACATAAGAAGGGGATGTAGAGTCTCATATCTGTCTGAAATATGCACTTTTCTTCTTTGATAATCAGAAATAAATATATTGTTTATATGCCAAGATATTTTTTTTAAATTATTTTTTTATTTATTAATTTTAGAAAGAGAGGGAGAGATAGAAACATCGATGAGAGAGAACATGGATTGGCTGCCTCCTGCATGTCCCCCACCGGGGGTTGGGCCCACAACCTGGACATGTGCCCTGACTGGGAATTAAATCAGTGACCTCTTTGTGCATGGACCAATGATCAACCACTGAGCTACATAGGCAGGGCCCAAAATAATTTAAAAATGTTAAGTCTGAAATTCTCTATATTAGAAAAGGATTATGAGTTTTATAAACCTTATTTAACTATTGAAATATACAAATAAATTCTGGGGACTTTTTGGAGGGCGGTGTTTTGTTATTCATAGTAAAATAATAAAATTTGATAAATATAATTTAATAATAATACTAGTTTGTGTGATTAATTTAATAATACTAGTTTGTGTGATTATTTAGGTTAATAAGTTAAATCCAAAGAATTAAAATAATTATAGATATTCATACACACTTATTTATTGATACACCCAGTTTTATACATCATTTCTACATGTGAAATTCATCTTATAAATCTCATAACTAATCATTTTTTAAGTTATTTGAAATAAGACAAACAGTAGATAACACTGGTCATTTAGCTTGTCAAAGCTATCGAGAAATTGGCATTCATCTGATTGTCATTTGTTACACATGTGTCTCATGCTAAAATCCCTTGGGAGACTGTATTTCAATTGGAATCACCATAACAGGAGCAGGAATAAGATGAGGCTGCTTGTCTTGACACAACATTTAAGGAGGGTGGGTGAGATAGGACGTGGGGGCAATAGGTGAAGATGGTCAAAAGTTACAAACATCTAGTTGTAAAATGAATTGTTATGGAGAATCTAATGTACAGCTTCATGCAGGAGGCATCCAATCTATGTTCTCTCTCATCAATGTTTCTATCTCTCTCTCTCTCTCTCCCTTAAAAAAAAATCAATAAAGAAAAAAAAGTTGCTAAGGTAGATCTTAAAAGTTCTCACCACAAAAAATATTAGTAACTATATGAGGTAATGGATGTTAATTAACTTGATTGTGGTAATCATGTTGCAATATGCACATCGTACACCTTAAACTTACACAATATTTATTGAGATTATATTATATATCTCAATAAAATTGGAAACAATTAAAGCATCAGCCAAAAAAATTTAAGAAATAAATTCAACACAAGTTTAGTGAGCCCTGAACCCTATGTGTGGATAAAATTGGTACTTGCTGAATTAAGATTGGGAATCTCACTCTGTGTGCTTGTCAGACACTCTGTGTTTGTACGAGGAGTCCCACACTTTTCATTTTGTAATGGGCCCTGCAAATTACCTAGTCCCGAGTACAGTGGGTGTAGTCCCTGTGAAGAAGGCAAAACAGGAGCAAAGATTCTTCTAGTATGCAGCAAAGAACCTGCATTCTATAATGCTCAGTAGTACCACATGTGATTGAAATAAAAATGTGAGAAAAAAATTAAATGTTTGAAGGCAACAGTATTGCCAAGTGAAAACGAATTCTGCATTTTGGCTTGGAAATCATACACTTAGTTAAAAGAGCATGTGGAATTGGAGGGTATTCTTTAAAACACTAGTTCAGGCACTTACATGCTTCAGGACCTTAGGCAAGTTGTAAATTTCTTTTTGCTCCTCTGTGGAGTTAGGTTACTAATGCCTGTTTCCAAAGTAGCAAACATACAGCTATCACATGTTTTCTATAATTATATACAATGCTAGCCTCTAGAGTGTCTTAAATTATTATATTTTTCTTATTATTAAACAACTGTGAATATCAAGTACAAATACAGATCACTGACTTCATTTGAAAAATAAGTTGTTTATAGCATTAGACACCTATGAGATTTCATCATGCTCCTCAAAATGGGATGCAACTTAAAACTTATTATTTCCAGCATTTTCCATTGAATATTTCCAAACTATGGTTGACCCAGGATAACTGAGACTGAAAAAGTGAAACCAGGGATAATCAGGGAATGATTGTATGTATCATGATTATATGCTGAAATATTCATATTTTAGCTATACTGAGTTAAACAATATATACTACTAAATTTTTAAAAAGATGTTTGACAACATTGGGCTAGCATTTCAACATGGCAGGTATCCCTGGAACTAATGCTTGCCTGCTTTACAGAAGACGTACATTAGCAGGTTTGAAAAGATCATTAAATAGACAGCAACACGGGATATATGCAGTGCATATTAAATGATAAATAAAAGAGCCCTGGCAGGTTTGGTTCAGTGATTGGAGCGTCCACTTGAGGACCAGAGAGTCCCGCGTTCGGTTCCTGCTAGGGGCATGTACCAAAATAAATAAATAAAAATAAAATAAAATAAATGATAAATAAAAGAAAACCTAGTAAATTATGAGGAAAATAATGATTTTGCTGCTACTGCTGTTAATGATATCCTGGGTGGGGATAGAATCATCAAAAAACCTCTATGAATTAAATGTTATTATCTCTATTGTCATAATTTGTATAAGTCAGAGAAGTTATATAGATTGCCCAAAGCCACAGAACTAGTAAGTTGCAGAGAAAGGATCAAAACCCAAAAAGTATGATTTGAGAATCTCTCTTTCAAGTTCTGCTATTACTCTGCCCAGTTGATGTAGTAATTAGGAAAACATAGTCTAATTTTAAACAAGAACTAAATTGAATCTTAAAATGTTAAGGAAAGGAATAAATGCAAAGGGAAGGTCTTTATTATTAAATGCTTAATTCTTATTCTATAAAATGTGTATGCAAATAAAAGACAAAAATATATATTAATGACTAGAAGTGGGAGAATAATACAGTTAACTATTAAAATCTTCATATGCATATACTAATAGGTTATCATAATAGATTTATAGAGATTTTGCATATAATCATGCATGAAATGCAACAGGAATCATGTTTTAGGAATAAATTACATTCAGCTTTTTTATAATTGTACATTCGACTGTATCCCCTTCCTTGTTCTGTTTCAGTATGATTAAACAAAGTGGTTTAATATTTTTAATGTAAGATTCGATTCCAACCTGATAAAAACCTTTTAAATTAAAAAAAAAAAAAAAATGCAGGTAACAAGGTAGAAAATATTGGCAAAATTTTTATGAAAGTTTAGCCAATAAAAGTTTAATAGCCATAAATACATTAGAAATCCTTGTATTTTGGTTTTAGCAATATAAAAGTAATGCCCTATATCATAACAGCTCACTTTGTGTGGTTTGCTCACTTCCTTCACGAGAAGATTATTTTTATGAATGTCAATAGTGGAAGAGATGAATTATATGACATAGAATTCTGTTATACTTCTGGTATAGTATATAACAGAACAAGCTGCCCTATTTCTCTCTGCTTATCTTTTTTTGAGAAAATCTTATCAACAGAGTCAACATATGGTAGAGGAATTCCTGTATACTAATCATTACTGGATCATTCATCATTTTCTGTGGTATAGGTCAAAAGTCAATCAATATATTTTATTTCAAATACCTCAAAGAGTTTTAATTAGCCCATTCATAATTTGTAAAACATTGAAGTATTAGCAAGTTCACAGCAGTGGTCAAGATATGTAAGCAAAACACAAATTAAGATACTAATACTATTTAAAAGGTCAAAGGAGAAAAGTGGTCATTAGGCATTCAGTTTGAGCTCATCTACCACAGACTGCTCCAATTATGGCGCATAGAGCAATTTTTTTATTTCATTAGTAAAAGAAGCTTCACTTTAATAAGTAAAATATATTTTGATGAATACATTCTAATGTAGAAAGTTTGTTACATAGTAGTTCTTTAATGAATTACTTTACTTCCCAAATTATTACCACATGGAGTAGTAATGTAGTAGTAATAATGGCGAAGTCAGCAGTGACATTCCTAACTAGTTTTTTGTGTACTGGCACATTGATGCTTTCTGTTCAGTATTTCTGAATTTATGTTCATTAGATATTGCTCTGTATTTTTAGTTTTTGTAATGATTCTATCAGATATTGTTACTAAGCTTATGATGATGAATTAATAAAACAAGTCAAGAAGTTATTCTTTTATATCCTGAAAAAGTGTATGTGAGAATGATAGTATTTCTTCCTTAAATGTTTGACAGAATTCATGAAGGAAGATATCTAGTTCTAAAGATTTCTTTTTGGAAATATGTTCTGATGAAAAAAATTAATCTGTGTGGTACATATATGTGTGTATGTGTGTGTGTACATATATTGTCATATATGCATTGTTTTGTTCTTTTTGTATCAGTATTTTTGATAAATTATATTTTCTGAAAAATGTGTCCATTTTACTTATTAATCAAGCTTCCTGGTATAAGTTTTTTCATAATATTTTATCATTGTTTCTAAGTTAATGGGATCTGTAGCAATGATCCTTCTTTCATTTCTGATTTTGATAATTTGTGTTTTTCTTTCCCTATTTCTCTTTCAGTTTATTAATTTTGTTTATTTTAAAACAGGTTTTGACTTATTGATTTCTCTGTTGCTTATTTCTTTTGCATTGCATTGACTTTACCTGTTATTTTTTACTTTTATTTACTTTGGCTCTCATAATGTTTCTTTTTACATTTCTGAAAGTGAAAACTTAAGTCAGTCAAATTTTGGTATATCTTGATTTTGAAACTAAGAATTTAAAGCTATGCATTTTTCTCTAGGCACTGCTTTGCTGCATCCCATAATTTTATATTCTATTTAAGTTACTATTTATTTCAAAGTATTTCCATTTATTGTTCAGGTTGTCCATGTCTTTACTTTTTTGTACAGTTTTTCTAGCACTTTATGAGTGAATAGAATCAGTCAAATTTGCTTCAAATATTTTAAAACACTATTACTAGAAGCATATTCATTCATGCTTATTTTATGTTCTTATATAATTAACTTCATTATTATAAAGGATACAAATTCCAAGAGTGATGTTTACTCTTCTCTTTGCCATTCTATAACTTAACTACTCTGATGTAAAGTCAATAATTCTTCAATATTATAATATAAAATTGAGGCATCTATGTTACATGATAAGAGGGTATGAGAGAACAGAAAACAAAGATATTATATACATATAAACACATGCACACAAACATTCATGACAAAATAGAGATACTCATGTCAATTACAGTCTTTGTTACTATAACTGGTCATGTGATTATAGATGTTATTTACCTCAACAAGCACTTCAGCTGGTCATGATTCTTTACCTGGTGGGGTGATCCATACAGAAAGAAAAAAATAAATTTAGATAATTTAATTTTCTGAGGAAAAAATGATTAAATAATGTAACATAAAAAAAAAAAAAAAAAAAAAACCAGCCCTGGCCGGTTTGGCTCAGCGGTTAGAGCGTCCACTTGCGGTCCGGAGAGACCCGGGTTCGGTTCCCGCTAAGGGCATGTACCTCGGTTGCAGTTTGTCCCCGGCCCTGGTTGGTCGTGCGGGTGGCAGCCACTCGATGTGTCCCTTTCACATCGATGTTTCCCTCTCTCTCTTCTTCTCTCTCCCTCCCACTCTGTCTGTACAAAAAATGGAAAAATGTCCTCGGGTGAGGATAAAAAAAAAAAAAAAAAAAAACAGTCTTCCTCAATCTTATTTTAATGGAGAAGGAAAAAAAAATGGCTTATATAGATTACAGAGGCAAAAGTAGAGCTTAGGAGATGGAGAAAGACAAGGAAAGTTTGCCTGGGGAAGGTGTAGGGGCACCGGAGAGAGAGAGAAAGAGAGAGCAGAGGCATCCATTTTTATTTCTAATACCTCATATTTTGATATTAATATCCTATTCTATCCTTCTAATATTTATTGTTTACATGTTATATTTTTATCTCTCTAGATATTTTCAATTCCCTGTGTCTTTATATTAAACTGCATCTCATAAATAGCACACAGTTGGGTCTCACTGCTTTATTCATTCTGATACTACCTATTAATTCAAGTGTATAATCTAGTAATATTCAATACAATTATTCATATAGCTGCATTCAGGTATACCTTTTAACCTTTTTGTGTGTGTTTGTTCTCTCTGGTTTTCATTATTCTCTAATATGTTTTCTATATCAATATGGATTTTATTTTAACATGTTTTTTAATTTCTTTTAAATCTTCTATTAGCTTTTTAGTTGCCCTTCTTTGCACTGTTTTCAGTGTTAGCACTAAAGTTTATATCATGCACTCGTTTTTTTCTTTATTGATTTTAGAGCGAGAAGGTGAGAGAGGGAGAAAGAGAGATGCAAACATCGATGAGAGAGAACATCAATTGGCCACCTACTGCATGCCCCTCACTGGGGATTTAGCCCACCACCTGGTTATGTGCCTTGACAGGGAATTGAGTCAGTGGCCTCTTGATGCGTGGATCAGCGCTCAACCACTGAGCTATGCCGGCCGGGCTGTATCACGCACTCTTACCTTTTCAAAAAGTAGGGTAATATTGTACAATTACTGTTAAAATTAGAAAAAAAAATTTCTAAGAATGTGAGAAGTACTTGTATGGAGAAATAATTTTTGGCTGCATCATATTGACATATTTTTAAATGCATATGAAATTTAGTGATATGTAGAAAATAAGTAATTAATATGAGTTAAAGTTTTATAAATAAAATACAGTTAAGATGGAAATTGATTATCAAGTCAAAATTATTATAATGTAACTTAATGTTTAGAGAAAAACCGAACGTATATGCATATATGTGTAACTGGTGGACACAGACAATTGTTTTGGGAAAGCAGAAAGGGGGTGGGAGCAGGGAGGAGAGAGTCATGGGGGAAAAGGCGGACATCTGTAACACTTTCAACAACAAAGATAAAAAAAATCAGATTGTGGATATTTACCTGAGGACTTTAAATAAACCTCCACTATGTTCAACAACTAAAAAAGTCATAATAAAATAAAATAAAAATTATGTCCTTTATTTTTATTATTATATTTTTTTTCATCCTCACCCGAGGATATTTTTTCCATTTATCTTCAGATAGAGTGGTGGGAGGGAGGGGGAGAGAGAGAGAGAGAGAGAGAGAGAGAGAGAGAGAGAGAGAAACATCGATGTGAGAGAGACACATAGACTGGTTGCCTCCTGCAGGACCCCAACCATGGTCAGGGATGAACTGCAACTGAGGTACAGGCCCTTGACAGGAATCAAACCCATGACTCTTTGGTCTGCAGGCTGACACTCTAACCGCTGAACCAAACCGGCTAGAGCTATATCCTTTATTTAGGAATATTTTACTTAACTATATTTAAATTATTTTAAAACTTTATTAATCTTTATGAATAATTTATTTATAATCTTTCATTTTCACATAATAATGGATCATAATTTATAATATAGAGGAATTGTAACAAAATTTAATATACCAATCATTATCTTTTTGAAAGTTAGCCATTAATGAAATTATTTTGTATACTTTATTATGCAATAAAAAACCCAGTTTGGTTTTTGTATAAATTTTTAATTGATTTTAGAGAAACAGGAAAAGAGAGAGAGAGAAACATCCCAGTGTGAGAGAGAAATATCAATCGGTTGCCTCTCATATGTGGACTAACTGGGGATCGAACCCACAACCTGGGTATATGTTCTAACTGGGAAATTGAACCCACAACCATTCAGTGCACAGTACGGCACTCAGTCAACTGAGCCACAGCAACCAGGGTTCCAGTTAATTTTAAGCATCTGAAGTTGAAAATCAAACATGTGAATCAAATATTTAATTCAACAAAATAAACTTAGGCTAGCAATTATCTCATGTTCTTTGCTGGGTGTTAAAAATAAAACACAAATAAAGAATTTTTATGGACTAAATATTTTTTAATATAGTAGGAATAATAAACAAGCATAAATAATTTCAATATAGAAAAAGTTCAGTTATACACTGAAGGCTATGTAAGCTACACCAAAAAAATAAGAATATTTCATTTAGTTTTAAAACTTTATATAAGGATATATAATTAGTTTAACAAATTACATGGACAAATACTAATATCATGTCCTGCATAATACATTCTCAACAGATGGAGATATTTTTCCAAACTTTTTCTGGCTTAGTAATAATATTCAGTGAGACTCTAGACTTCAACAGGTTCATTATTTTTCTAGAGAATTGTGTACAGAGAATATATTTTTGTTTTTATAAATAAGCAAGACATTTGTTTCTTATTTGGGTTATACAAGAAAATTGGAGAAAAATAGATTTTTAATATAAACAGAAAAAACAGAATGCATTTTTATGTTTATATTTAATTTAATACTCATTTTGAAAAATATTGCTCCGATTTGTTTTGAAAATAGATTTAATATGTGAACTAAAATAATGTGTATTAGCATAGCATTAATATTTACTAACATAAACAAGTTTTTCCCTTAAGAATAATGTTTTATCATGCTGAGAGATTTAATTTCTGATTTACTTTGTAGTTTTTAAAGTTTAAAATTGAGTTGGTCTTGCTGCTGTTTGCTGTCCTTTTGCATTTTGTTTTATTGCTGCTTATTAAGAGGCATTTTAGAACAGCTTCTCTCATATCTCTCATCTCTTTCTTAAATAGAAAACTTATTTTAAAATTAATTATATTCTCAAAACTTGAATCAAGTTTGAAAGTCACTTTGTCAAATTGACATGCCTGTACACCCTGTTCCTCCCCATCCATGATCAGATAACACCGTACCCTTTCTGCAAAAACTCAATAGGCTGTTTCCTGAAAGAAAAGTGAGTTTTCTAATAGCTGAAAGTAACAGGCTTTGGATTGTGATTTGCTTCCACCTTTAGTTGTTTAAATAAAATTCTGTTATCCCTTTGTCCAAACTTCTTAATCTCTGTATCTAGAAAAATGGACACCAACTGATTTATACCTTGTTTAGCAGTTTATCACTACTAATTTTTTGTGTGCTTTATGTAGACATTTTGTAGATTATCCAACAATTATCTCTTTTTTAAAAAATAGGTTTTTATTGATTTTTTTAGTTTATATTTTTTTCTTTATTGATAATAGAGAGAGAGAGGAAGGGAGAGGGAGAAAGAGATAGAAACATCCATGAGAGAAAACATCAGATTGGCTGCCTCCTGCATGACCCCCACTGGGGATCAGCCCCACAGCCTAGGCATGTGCCCTACCAGGAAGCGAACCAGTGACCTTATTGTGCATGGGTCGACACTCAGACATTGAGCCACACCAGCCACGCTGTTTTTATTAATATTTTAGAGTGAGAGAGGAAGGAAGAGAGAGAAACACTGATGTGAGAGAGAAACATTGATTGCCTCCTGCATAACCTCCACTGGGAATCGAGCCTGCAACCTGGGCATGTGCCCTGACCAGGAATTGAACTGGAACTTCTCAGTCATGCTCAATTCGCTGAGCCACACCATCCAGGCCATAATCTGTTCTTATAAAACTGCTTTGAGCTCCTATATTAGTGGATCTCAACCTTTCTGAACCAATGCCCTCTTGTAATTATAAACATTGTATAATTTTTTTTACTTTTTAATATTAAATTTATTGAGGTGACTGACTAATGAAATTATATAGGTTTCAAGTGTATGATTCTATGATACATAATCTGTATATTATATTGTTTTTACCACCCAAAGTTAAATCTTCTTCCATCATCATATTTTTGACTCCCCTTACCCTTTACTATCCTCTCACCCTGCTTTCTTCTGTTAATTACCATAATGTTGTCTGTGTCTTTGAGTTATTATTTGTTTAGTTATTTTGTTTGTTCATTTGTTGAAATCATATGGTTCTTAATTTTTCTGTCTGACGTTTCACTTAGTGTGATATTCTAAAGATCCATCCATGTTATTGCAAATGGCAGTAGTTCATCTTTTCTTCTGGCAAAGTAGCATTCCATTGTATATATGTAGCACATCTTCTTTACTCAATTATCTATTGAAGACACTTTGGTTGTTCCTATGTCTTGGCCATTGTGAAAACTGCTGCAATGAACATCAGTAGCTATTAGGGGAATGCAAACCAAAACGCAGTGAGAGCCCTGGCTGGTTTGGTTCAGCGGTTAGAGTGTTGGCCCGCAGACCACAGTCTTGGGTTTGATTCCAGTTAAAGACACATACTTCAATTGTGGTTTGTCTCAGACAATGGTCAGGATCATGAGATAGGCAACCAATTGATGTGTACCTTTCACATTGATGTTTCGCTCTCTCTCCCTCCTTCCCACTCTATCTGAAGATAAATAGAAAAATATCCTCAGGTAAGGATTAAAAAAAAATACAATACGGTACCATCTCATAACTGTTAAAATGGCTATTATCAACATGAGAAATAATAATAAGTGTTGGAGAGGTTGTGGAGAAAAAGAGACCTTAGTTCACTGCTGGTAGAAATGTAAACAGGTACAGTCACTGTGGAAAACAGCATGGAGGTCCCTCAAAAAATTAAGAATAGAGTTACCATATGACCCAGCAACTGCTCTTCTGGGTATCTCCCTGAAAATTTTGAAAACAATTTTTTGCAAAGATACATGCACCTCTGTGTACATTGCTGCATTTTTATGGTAGACAAGACATGGAAACATTGTGTAATTTTATTTAGTAAAATGAAATTTATATATCTCAATGAAAGAGTAAAAGAATTTAAAGAATTCTATTCAATAATGGCACAAGGACAACATTCAACTAGAGAGTTCTAAAGTTTTCAATTCCTGCCATTATAATATGAGTGCATATAAAGTTAACAATATATAATAATATCAATATTTCAGATACCACATAACAGTTTTTTACATTGTCTGCCTCTCCCACTGCATCCTTTTTTAGATCATCCTGGAATCTGAATTTCTCCCATGAATAAATTAACTTTAGTTCTCAGAACTTGAAAGGTAGTTTCATTGTTGCTTTTAGTTTTTGTGCCTTTTTGTGCCTTATTCCCCATCTGCTTTTTTTTTTTTTTTTTAATACATTTTTACTGATATTTTAGAGAGAGAAGAAGGGAGTGAAAAAGAGAGAGAAACACTGGTTGGTTGCCTCACATACCCACCCAACCAGAAACAGACCTGCAACGTAGGCATGTGCCCTGACCTGGAATCAAACCAGCAACCTTTTGGTTGCATGGGAAGATGCTCAACCAACTGAGCCACACCAGCCAGGTCCCCCACCTGTTTGTTTTTTTTTTTTTTTTTTTATCTAGTGAAAACCTGTTCATGTTTTAAACCTTTCCTCAATGGTAACCTTCCTCATGATGTTTGATATAAATTCAACCAGAATTTACATGTAATTTTTCTTACATCTTACACAGTGCAATTCTGATTAGCCAGTAGATAGCACTCCTCAATTTCTCTGTGTCACTCATAAGTACTTATGGGGGGGTGAGGCATGAGAAACAGATACATAGAGAGATTATTCTTTAATACTGATTAAGCAAATTGGAAACAAAACTTTGTATATGAAGTCAAAGAGCCAGCTAATATATTTCTTTAGTGTGACACATTCTTTCAAAGGGTCACTGACAGAGTTGGATATGCACAATGCCTTTATGAGGGGACATTGCCATGGTAAACTTGACACAAGTGGTAAACTAATATGTTCTATTTTATCTGCCGGCGTCTGGGTTTAAAAGAAAGAAGGACTTAAGGAGCTGGCCCAAGCAACTTCCTTTTCTTCTCCTAAACTCAACAATCAGGTAAGTAAAATTAGAGGAATAAGTCCAGAGTCAGAAAGACACCAGCCAAAATTAGGAACTATGAAGAATGGGGAATAGGAGTTCAGTCCTAACATGCTACACTTGTGATAAGATCTACTAGGTGGAAAGGAAATTTAGAACCAGAGAGGGCTATGATTGATCTGCAAGATCTATGGCTTAAAATATGGCAGTCTTTCCACCACTAAGAGAGCCCCATTGCAGCCTATACCATCTACAGCTAGATAATACACACAACACACGCACACACACACATCAGACATATACCTCGCTTCTCTCATAGGGGCTGTGCCTATACTGGAACTTCCCAAATATTGTAGATATAAAACTGTTGATGCTGGCACTGTGTCTTGGACTACGTTGGAAACTCACAAGCAGAGGGGGCAGGAAATTAAGAGCAGCTTAGAGATGAGTGTCCTGAGTAGCATATTTGGACATACAGAGTTATTTTAACAAAACTACTCTTAATGATGTGGTTCATATTAGTGAAATCAAAAGAGGGTAAATATATGAGGTCCTGGTAAATAATGTGGCATCTGTGACAGAAGAGAGTCAGAGGACTTACGTACATGGCATTGATGAATGGACATTCTGCACCCAGATCACAAAATATTAAACCCCAAATGGTCCATGTGTGTGGATGAGTAATATACTCAAATTCCTCCATGATTTAACATTTGTAAATCATTTAAAAATTTAAAATTTCAGATAAGCGTATGAGAGAAAGAGCTTTGTCAATTTTGAAGAATTTGAAGGTAGAAAAGAGTTAAGCATTGTGTTATCGATAATATTAGCATTTAGATATGTTTGTTTGGGAACATGTATTTTAAAAAGAGAAAAAAAATGTGTTTTAATTCTTTGAAGCAGTAGTCTTTGAACACTGCACACTGTGCAGGCTCTGTGCTGGATGGATACACCATAGTGAACAAAACAGTAGTGGGGAACCAAATGCAAAGTGCTATGGACTGAATGTGTTATCCCAAAACCCTAAATTAACCCTAGCTGGTTTGACTCAGTGGTTAGAGCATTAGCCTGCGGTCCAGAGAGTCCCAGGTTCAGTTCCTGCTAGGGGTACATACCTCTGTTGCAGTTTGTCCCTGACCCCGGTGTGCCAGCCAGTCGATGTGTCTCTCTCACGTCAATGTTTCTCTCTCTCTCTCTTCCTCCCTCTCCCTCTTACTCCATCTGAAGATGAATGCAAAAACAAACAAAAAAGCCCTATATTAAAACTGTATCCCCAATATCATGGTATTAGAAGGTGGGGTCTTTGCGACTTAATTAGGTTATAAGGATGGTGCTGTCATGAATGGGATTAGAGTCTTTATAAAAGACACCCTCAAAGGGTTCTATTGCCCCTCCTGCCATGCGAGGGTACTGCAAGAAGCTCTCTGTGAACTAGGAAGTAAGCCCCAACCAGACATCAAATCTGCCAGAACCTTGATCTTGAACATCCCAGCCTCCAGATTATGACAAATAAATTTCTATTGCTTATAAGCCACCCAGTCTATGGTATTCTGCTAATTTTTTTTTATTTTTATTTTTTGGTGTTGATTTCAGAGAGAGGAAGGGAGAGAGAGAGAGAAAAAGACATCATCATTGGGTTGCTTACTGCCTGCACCCTAGTGGGGATCACTGCAACCGGGGCATGTGCCCTGACCCAGAATCAAGCCAGTGACCTCCTGGTGCATGGAACAATGCTCAACACACTGAGGCACACTGGCCGCAGTGGTATTGTTGCTGCAGACTGAACAGACTAAGATACATAATGAATAAAATTTCTGCCCTTATAGACTTTATAGACAAGTGGGGGAAACAAATATTTTTAAAACCTCTCTTTCTCTCTCTCTTTGTCAATAGTGTTAAGTAACTGAAAAAATGTAAAGTGATGTGAGAGAAAATGATGAATGAAAGTAGTTTAGTTTGGAATTCATAGAACACTACTCTGAAAATTTATTTTTTATGTTGAGACATGAGACATGAATGGAGGTCAGTCAATCTATGATAAACTATTTCACTCCAGACAACTCTTTTCTAGAGATATGAGATACGGTTTAAGGATGCAGTTATGAAAAGATAATAAGACAAGTACCAGCTATCATAACAGACTTCTTTAAATAATTAGCAGTCATAAAACTCCAATTACACTTTACTGAGCTATAAATTGCTCCAAAGATCTGAAGAAACATACAAAGTGAAAAGCATTAAAAGTAGGACAAAGACAACATGTGACCTAGGAAAACAATGTACAAAGTTAGATGCTTTACACAAATCTTAAGTGTAGAATATTAAAGTAAAAGGCGTTACCCAAATAAATACTTGAGAGCATGTGCTTAAAGGGATTTAAGATTTGTGATGTAAATCAAGCTGATAAATATTTTTTAAAGCTTCTGGATCTAACATACATTCAATATTGCTGTGGATTCCACAGACATTAGGTCAAAACTTTTCAATTGTAAGTTTTATACCTTAGGCAATTTTTTTTTTCAGGAAAGCACCTCTAAAGAATAGTAATATGAGATTTGGGGATTTATATTTAAAATATTATTGTGGAAATAATAAATTGAGGTTTCAGTTATCAAAATAAATGCAAGAGTAGTAGAAAATCTAATAAGTCTCCTTGAGGAAAGTGTGTTCCTAAAAGATTTGATCCTAGTACTGAATTTTTATGAAGTAAATACATCAATTGTTTCTATAAGCTTTGGCAAGATTTTTCTATGCAAATTTAGAGAGAAAGGAAACACAAATATCTGCTTGTTAAGGAATGTTCATGTTCAGGAAAAAACCTTATATACATTTACATATACATTTTAAAAGTATACAACAAGTACATCCAAATACACACACACACACACACACATATACATACCTACACATGTGGGCAGGATCTATCTTCATTATTTGTGAATTTTGTATTAGTGAATTTGCCCACTTATTGAAACTGGTATGTGTTCTGCAAATTAATACTCACAGCACTGTTGTGGCCACTTGTGGACATTTGTATAGCTGCAATATTTGTGTTGCGCAACACACACTTTCCTATGTGAGGCACCACAATGTCACACTCTGCCTCTTTGTCAGAGCGCTTTGTCAGAGCGCTTCTGTTTTTAGTGTCACTTTTGCATTCTATTTAGTGCCACACCTTTCATGTTTTGTACTTTTCATCAGCTGTGCTATCCTTTAAACAATAGTGCTGAAGTGCTGACCAGCTTTTCTAAGCATAGGAGAGCTGTGATTCTATTGTAGGGGTGGGCATGTGTACAATTTTAGTAAATATTGCCAAGGAGTTTTCCAAAGTGCTTGTAGCAATTTGCCCTCTTGACAGAAATGCACAGGACTTTAAAGCGCTCTACCTTCATGCCAACACTCTATTATCAGTCTTTCTCATTATGGCATTTGTCCTGGGTGTTTAGCTGCAACGCATTTTGGTTTGAAATTTTATTTCACTGATGACTAATGAGGTTGGGGGCATTTTCATATATTTATAGTATTGCCCACTTGAGTAGCATCTCTTCTTATTGATCCCTAAAGCACCAAAAATGTCAGTCTACTGTCACATGAGATTTGTTCTTTCTAGCATCTTTGTCTGCCTTCCTAGCTCTCTTATCATTTAAAAATTTTTTCAGGTACTCACTTTGATTTCTATATAAATGTAATATAAAGTAAACTAATCCACAATTAACGTTTTAAAGAATTGCTTCTCTTCTCCTCTCCTCCCCATCCCCCTCTGATTTCTGGGGAAGGGTGGTGCTCAGGATCTCCTCAAGGTGAAATACTTTTGAAAGAACTTGGTCCTAGTTTCCCAAGGAAAATTTTAAGTATAAACTTATTGTGTTATCTTTTGCATACTGGAAGAGAAAAATAGAATAATGGTGATAAAACTAAAACACAAGATTTAGGACCTGTCTAGAAAAAAAAGTCTAGTTTTAACATGAAAGATAAAACTTGATAAAAGCATTCAAATGGGGAAAGCTAATCAACAAATCAATACTAAAGTAACATTCAAATGAGGACAATCAATTAAATGCAGTTAATTGCTTTTGTCATTCATTTGAAAGCATTTGTTGTAATGCTCCAGTTCCATACAAAATGTGGAGCCATTGTTCAGAATCTAGGAATCTAACACATGGGATTTGCTTATGTAAATGACACTTATTGTAACTAACATGATTTTCACACTGTGTATTTATTAAACAGGAAGATTATAGTAGAAGAAAACAGAAAGTAGAATCAATATTGTATTAAATATAAGAATGGATCAAATTGATTTTCCAGAAGAAATTGCCAATAGGATCCTAATTACATAGACTAAAACATTCTATAAAACAACCTAAAAACTCATTAAATAAACTGAAAGTGTTTATACTTGAATATTTTCCATTTGGATTTGTTATTTAATTCCTCTGGGCCATACATTTTCACATATGTTTAAAAAAACTTAGAAGCAGATATAGAACTGTAGTTACTAGGGGAGGGGAGGAAGGGGAAATGCAGGGATATTGGTCAAAAGTTACAAAGCTGCATTTATGTAAGATGAGTAATTCTAGAGATATACTGTACAGCAAGATGACTATAGTTCATAATTCTGTATTGTTTACTGGAAATTTACTGAGAATAGATTCCAGCTACATTCACAAAATGCTAACTATATGAAAAGATGGATAAGTTATTTAGCCTGAGTGTAGTAATAATTTCATTATGTATATGTATATGAAACCATCATATTGTATACTTTAAATATATAACATTTTTATTAACAAAATATAAAATACTGAACCATGTGACTACTACAGTCTCATTCAGTTCTAATAGTGCATTGCTTCCTGAATTAATGCATATAATTTAATCATATATTAGTCACTATACCCCAAATTGCACGGAGTGCTAATGAATGGGTGAGGAAGAAGCTGAAAACTGGAGTCCTAAAGGCATAATTGAGTATAGTGGAAGATTCTTTGTCTCCTTAGCTTTGAGCTAGACATGGTAGTGGTAGGGTTGGCTTCTCATTGAAAATCTAACAAAACGTTTATATATAAAAACGTGACATATTACTCAGCCATAAAAAAAGAGGAAAATCTTACTCTTTGGGACAGCATGATAGAACTGGAGAGCATTATGCTAAGTGAAATTAGCCAGTCAGAAAAAGACAAGTACCATATGATTTACACATATGTAGAATCTAATAAACAAAATGAACTAACAAGCAAAACAGAGACTAAGTCATAGAGGGCAGGCTGAGCTGACAGCCCCGGGAGGGTGGGTTTGGGGGCCAGGGTGGTGGAGAGATTGACCAAAAAAGAGAGAGAAAAATGAAAAGGCTCGTGGACATGAAGAACAAGGTGATAACTGTCTAAGGGAAAGGGGTGGGGGCACTGGAGATGGGTCTGGGGGGACAAATGGTGATGAATGGAGGCTTGACTTGGGGTGATGAACACACAATGCTGTGTACAGATGATGTACTGAAGAACTGTGCACCTGAAACCAGAATAATTTTGTCAACCAGTGTCACCCAAATAAATTCAATAAAAAACAAATATTTCATTATGTATCTACACAGAATCAATTATTAGCTAATATGAAAGAGATTTTTTTATTTGATAGAGTATTTCTATTTTAACCAAAATTCTTTTTAGAAGACAATTGTCTTTAAACTCCATGATACTATGTGCACAAATCACATAATATATTATCTTTTTTAAAACATCGTGACTTTTACTTTCTTATGATTTTTTAGTATGCTCTGTATAATATTTGTATTTATATTTTATGTCTCATATGGATGTTACAATTTTTTTTCTATTTAAGAGGCCCATTCAATATTTTCATTATCCCTCAAAATTAAATGATATTCTGTGTACTCACTATTAAGATATTGACATATATCCTTCACAAAAGTTTCAATGGGAATAATTAATAAATACTTTTTATATAATCTTTCATATTTTATTCAGATTAATTAAAATGTTATTGAAAAATAATATATGTTATGCAAAGTATGGATGTATAAATCTGTTTATATGTATATATGAAATAATAGTTATTTTTAAACTATATACTTTATTTCCAAATATTTTTAAGTCTATGATCAAAATGAATATTTATTGAAAGGACCTGTACAATAAAACATGATTATATGTTTTTATTTTGTTATTGTTTTTTAAAATTTTTTTTCTTTATTGATTTTTAAAGAGAGAGGAACTGCGAAGGAGAGATAGAAACATCAATGAGAAAGAACATCGATTGGCCGCATCCTGCATGCCCCCCACTGGGGGTCCGTCCCACAGTCTGGACATGTGCTCTAACCAGGAATTGCACCAGCGACCTCTTGATGCATGGGGTTGATGCTCAACCACTGAGCCACAAGGCTGGGCTATTTTTTTTGTGTGTGTGTTTTTTTTTAACATGTTTTTATTGCCCTGGCAGGCTTGGCTCAGCGGTTAGAGCATCCGCCCGCAGACCAGAGAGACCCGGTTTCAATTCCCGCTAAGAGCACTGACCTCAGTTGCAGTTTGTCCACACCCCGGGGGTCATGTGGGTGTCAGCCACTCCATGTGTCTCTCTCACATCGAAGTTTCTCTCTCTCTCTTCCTCCCTCTCTCCCTCCTACTCTATAGAAGATAAATGCAAAAAACAAAATGTCCTCGGGTGAGGAAAAACAAACAAACATGTTATTATTGATTTTTTTAGAGAGAGAGTAATGGAGTGGGAGAAAGAGATAGAAACATTGATGTGAGAGCAACATTGATCGGCTCCCTCCTGCACACTACCTAATGGGGATCAAGTCCACAACCCTGACCCTGAACTGGGACCTCTCAGTCCATGGGACAATGCTCAATCCACTGAGCCACACCTGCCAGGCTATATATTTTTTAAATATTTACTTATAATTCAAATACATTTGCATATTTGTGGCGATTCATTCTTTAAGGCTGTATTTGTTGTTTTTAAATAATTATATTTTCTTGCTAAATAAAATATTAATGGTTTTCTCTGAGTAAATGCAACTTGTATATGCTTACATACAGAAAATGTAACACTTTGGGGAAAGCATAAAGCATTCACAGTTGATCAATATTAATTGCCTTCAACTGGGCTCCCAAAATTATCAAAGCAAATTTCTTCTTTTTCTAGGAAACTGATTTTCTAACAGATTTCTGAAGAAAATATAGAATAACATCTTTATATTTTGAGGAAGTATACTACATAAATGTGAGCATATAGGTGTATGCATGATTAATTGATATAAACTGAACACTTTCACCACTCAGATAAATAAGAGAACATTATTGACAATGAAGGCACAAATGTGTATATCCAAAGGTTACCACTGTTCTGTAACATCATAGAACAGTGTTTTTTTATGTTTCACATAAATGGAATCATATGATATAGGCACTTTTATGTCTCTTCTTTGCTCAATAATATGTTCCTGAGATTCATTCACAGTCTTATAAGTAGTTGTAATTTTCATTTGTATTGTTTTATGGTATCCTGTTATATACATAAATATACCACTATTTATCCATTCTAGTATTTATGTGCATTTTGGTAATTTTCAAGTTTGAACTATTACAAAGAGTGCTATTTGTGAGCATTCTAGACCATTTATTTTGGTAAAAGCAAGCCACGTTGCCCAAACCAGAAATGGGCAGAATTTAAACAAGGAGTTAAATTTCAAGAGGCATGATTTTCACTAAGAGCTACCAAAATACCAACCATTTTCTGTCGTTTTGATAAGCAAAAGGAAGAAAAATAACATATACATACTACTACTTGTTAATTATAAAATATAAGAAAATCTACTTATCATACCAACAACCATCATTAAATAATTTAAGATTAATTTAAAAAACAACACATAATGTAATTCATACTGTCCAAATATGTAAAATATATATTTGTATATATTACATATATAACCTAAATATCAAATTTTAAAACTCTTAGGTTAATGGTAATTTCCATGTTAAAATTACATTCACATCACATAGCAATAGTTTCCTAACAGCTATATGTTTATTTCATTTTTGTTTTATTCTTTTCTTATTGCATTGATAGGATGTTCATTTCAGATACTGTTTAGTATATTTGTGTGTGACTAATAATTAGATTTTATTAAATATGTGTTCTACTGTGTTTGCATAGATACTTAAATTGTTATGTTTTTTAATATATTATTTATTATTATGTTTACCATCTTTGGTTTTCATAACAAGAATTCTCCTCCTAAAGAAATGAGTTAGAAAGCATATTATTATTTTCCTTAGTCCTTCGTGGTTTAATAAATGTTTTCTTAAACTTCTTGGCCAGATTCTTAAAAATAAAACACCTTTTTGAGGTATAATTAATGTGTAAAGAACTTCACATACTTAATGTATGTAATTTGATGAGTTTGGACATATGCAAACACTTGTGATATCACTATGATTAAGGTAACAGATATATCAATATTTGCAATGATTTCTTGGATATGACACCGAAAGAACATGGGAAAAAGAAAACAGATAAGTGGGTCAACTTCAAACCAAAACTTCTGCACAGCAAAGGAAACTATCAACATAATGAAAAGGCAAGCTATAAAATGGGAGAAAATATTTGCAGGCCACATATCTGCTAATGGATTAGTTTCCAAAATATGAGGAATTCCTACAGCTCAGTAGCAAAACAAAACAAAACAAAAAACAACCCAATTAAAATATGGGCAAAGACTTGAATAGACATTTCTCCAAAGAATATATACAAATGGCTATCAAGTATATAAAAAAGCCTTTCAGCACTATTAATTATGAGGAAAATGCAAATAAAACTACAATGTCACACCTGTTAGAACGACTATTATCAGAAGGACCAAAATAACAAGTGTTGAGAGGGATGTAGAAAAATTGGAACCCTTGTGCACTGTTAGTAGTGATGTAATATGCTTCATCAGCTATGGAAACAGTGTGGGGGTTCTTCAAATAATTTGAAATAGAACTACTACATGGTCCAGAAGTCCACTGTCTGGGTATATACCCCCAAAATTAGAAATCAAGATCTCAAGGAGATTATCTGTACTCTCATATTCATTGGAACATTCACCATGGCCAAGATATGGAAACAATTCAATTGTCCATCCATAATCTGATTCATTTTTATAAGAATTTTTGGCATCCTTTTGAAATTTATCCCCTGGTCACATTTATATTCAAGGTGTTTAATTTGCTTTGAATTCTCTTTTAGTAATTGTATTCTTCAAGAAAATTCTTAATCTCAGCAGAATTCAAAATGATTAGTAAAGATTAGTATATATTGTATATTGATGAATAATTTTATTGTTCTGCTTAGTCTTATTAATGTCTCCTACTCTTTCATAATGTTATATTTGTGTTTTTTTTCATTTGTTTCCTCATAAGCTTATACATTTATTGTCTCTTTATATCTTTATATTATGGATCCAGGATATTGTTTAGATTGTGTATTTTGTAAGTTTGACTTTTTAAAAATAATTCCTTTTTATGTATTTTATTTCCATTTATTTTGTATTTTTTAGAGCTTCTTGAGTTGAATACTTACATAAATAGTATTCACTCATCTTCTAATTTCCTAATAAATGCATGTAGACTGAAACTGTTTTTTGCAAATTCATTCAAAATGATTTCCTTAGATGTGGATAAGTGGTTCTCTATTTCTACTCTATTTTAAATTACCTAGAAGCTGTACTTTTTTTTATATATAATATGGAGTCTTTGTTTGGATTCCAAAGTAGTCAAAGACATGTGGCAGAAAAAAACAGTCAAGACAAGGTAGGCAGTGTTACCCTACTGGACAGGAGAGTAGGAATCAGAATTGCTTCACTCACACAAAAAAACTTAATTGGTAGTTAGTTATTCATTCATGCTGTTCTGAGTACAGTAGTAGATGAATAGGTTAATAGAACATAAATACAAAATTATTGCCTTATCCCAACGAGCCCTGACTTGAGGACTACCACAGATTTCTAGATCTTCCACCAATTCAAAATCAGAGCCATTCCATGGACCAAGACCTTTTTAAGCGGAGAGGAGACAGAGTTTCTTTAAGAAAGAACTCAAAAGCAATAGCTTAAATAAATACTCTTAAATAGTTGCAAAAAAATTTTATTTCTTAACATATGAGAATGCACTGGAGCAAAGAAAATATGCAGATACCATCTCTGGCAGATGCTAATTCTTAGGGACCCAAAACACTACAGTAATCCTCACAAGTGGAAATGTTTACCAAAATGATAAGTAGACTATTTTCAGAGTTTATCTCATGATGGGCAAGTTGATATGGAATCTGACAAGTATATACATTCCAACATATCCTGTTCCTGAATGATATGTTGGGAACTTACAGAGAATCTAACATTACTCCTTTAACTCTGGAGTGAGGGTCATTATAATAGAGTAATCAAGTGAATTTCCTCTTTTACTACAACAGTTAACAGAAATAATGTCACATTCCTAGAGGACTTATGGACAAAATATCACAAAGACTTGAATGGTATAAGAATACTGATTTTTATAAAATATATATTTTTTTATTAAATGTATTTGGGGGTGACATTGGTTAATAAAATTATATAGGTTTCAAATGTACAATTCTATGATGCATCATCTGTATATTGCATTGTGTGCCCACCACCCACAGTCAAATTATTTGACTCATGTAAATACATTTGATTCTTGGAAAATCACTAGATTATTTTAAGTTTAATTAGGCGCTGTCTCTAACTCAATCTGCTCTTCCAGATGTGAGTGTTCTACTAGAATAAATGACAGTCTTTAGAAGCTTGTTTAAGACTATCCATCTGTCAAATAAAAAATTTAAAAATTTTTCAATAGCAATTATCACAGAAACTCATTTTTTTCAGCTTGGAGGGATAGCAATATACCTTCATTATTTTAACTTGTATAGCACCTTACAGGCTTTCTATCATAAACATTTTTTTCAGGTACTGTGACAATTTCAGAGGACATTATGTTGGTCCAATACATTGATGAAATTAAGCTACGTACTTGGGTTCAATGAGCAGCAGGTTGTAAGCAATTTAGATAACTGATTTCCAGAATGTGAGATAAATGCCAGTAATATTCCAGGGTGTAGCACCTCATTTATTCTCTTTGGGGCCAGAGATTTGGAAGAACTATCATATACTTTTATATAATCTGTAATGTGTGAAAAATTATTAGTGAATTTCTTTGGGTTTAGGGTTTATATGTATGATATTTCAAACTCCATTCCAACATACCAATTAACACATAAGGCTGCCACGTGTGAGTGGAAGCCAGGGTAAAAGAAAGCTTTCCAGTGGATCTGGGCTACTCTGCAAGAGATCTGCCCCACCACATTCAGTATCTTTTGTGGATCAGATACTTTATGTGGATTGTGACAAGCTAAGGTAAGAAAATCATAATGCAGACCCCTAAAATTATTAAAATTATTATGCCCAATTTTGCAAACAATTATTCTTCAGAAAAAATGGACCTGGCTTGCCACTGGGTTTTGTTAGGTATTGATTGCCTCATCATGGTATGCTATAACATCTAAATTACTAAACATCTAAATTTCTGTGGTTATCAGTCCCCATCTTTAATTAGAAGTGCTATAAATGCATCAAGTCTAAGTAGGTTCCAAAGGTACCTCCTATTATATTGCCAAATTTCTCTTATTTAGCCCTACATTCTCTTAAGAAGAGCCTCAGAATCAAAACAGTTAAGTCTGATGTATAGACATTCTTTATTTTAAATTAAATTTATCAGGCTTATGTTGGTTAATAAAATTACATAGATTTCGAGTGTACAGTTCTATTATATATCATCTGTATATTGCATTGCTTGCCCACTACCCAAAGTCAAATCTTTCATCACCACATATTTGATCTCCTTTACTCTTTACTACCCCAACTCCCTTCCTGCTGGTAACAACCATACTGTTGTCTACGTCCATGAATTTTTGTTTGTTTGTTTATTCATTTGCTGCTTTCAGTTTTATATCCCATGAGTGAAAACATACGGTTCTTAATTTTTCTTGTCTGATTTACAAAATACTCTAATTCTTACTAAAAATGAAAAATTACAGTTCATTGTTGGGATAGACTAAAGGACAAGATGAGAAGCAAATTTTACATGTGCCAGATTTTCAAGTAGTTTCTGGGGTTATCCACTTTGACTAGAAAGAGAGATGGCCAGAGATAGAGATCTACCTTTACTAGTGAGCAGTGCAAGTTTTCCAAAGGGATCCAACCAAGATGGCCTTACTGTTTCACTTACCTGGAATAAATTGTAGCAGGCTTCTTCCTGCCTCTAGACTCCCTGACCTTCCTCTCACCCTGGCTTTTCCAGAATCCAGATGACCTACCCACAAAGCCTTCTTTCCTCACTTCCTTAGAGTGTTTACATTAGAAAACTTGTATTTAATGCTATCCCCATCAAAATGCCAATGACATATTTCACAGAACTAGAACAAATACCAAAAGAGAACCCAAATAGCCACAGCAAATTTGAAAAAGAAGGACAAAGTAGGTGGGATCACAATACTAGATATCAGGTTATACTACAAAGCGACTGTAATCTAAACAGCCTGGTACTGGCACAAGAACGAGCATTTAGACCAGTGGAACAGAATAGAGAACCCAGAAATGGACCCAAGGCAATATGCTCAATTAATATTTGACAAAGGTGGCAAGAGCATACAGTGGAGTCAAGACAGCCTCTTTAATAAATGGTATTAGGAAAATTGGACAGCTACATGCAAAAATATAAATAAAACTAGACCATCAACTTACACCATACACAAAAATAAACTCAAAATAGATAAAAGACTTAAATGTGACCCTTGAATCCATAAAAATTCTGGAAGAAAATGTAGGCAACAAAATTTCGGACATCATAAGCAGCAGAATTTTCACTGATACATCACCTAAGACAACAGAAACAAAGGAAAAAATGAACACATGGGACTACATCAAACTCAAAAGCTTCTGCACAGCGAAAGAAACAACCATCAAAATGGAAAGGCAACCCACTGTATGGAAAAACATCATTGCCAATGATATGTCAGATAAGGGGTTAATTTCCAAAATATGTAGAGTACTCATACAACTCAACAAAAAGAAGACAAAGAACCCAATTAAAAAATGGGCAGAGGAGCTGAATAGACACGTCTCCAAACAGGACATACAAATGGCCAAGAGACATATGAAGAAATGCTCAACATCACTAATCGTCAGAGAGATGCAAATTAAAACAACAATGGGTTATCACCTCACACCTGTCAGAATGGCCGCCATCAACAAATCATCAAACAACAAGTGTTGGTGAGGATGTGGAGAAAAGGGGACTCTAGTGCACTGCTGGTGGGAATGCAGACTGGTGCAGCCACTATGGAAAACACTATGGTGTTACCTCAAAAAATTAAAAATTGAACTTCCATTTGACCCAGTGATCCCACTTCTAGGAATATACCCTATGAAGCCTGAAACACCAATCAGAAAGAATATATGTACCCCCATGTTTGTAGCAGCACTATTTACAATAGCTAAGATCTGGAAACAGCCCAAGTGTCCATCAGTAGACGAATGGATAAAAAAGCAGTGGTACATATACACAATGGAGTACTATGCAGCTGTAAGAAAGAAAGACCTCTTATCCTTTGAGACAACATGGAGGGACCTGGAAAGTATTGTCCTAAGTGAAACAAGCCAAGCAGAAAAAGACAAATACCACATGATCTCACTTATATATGGAATATAATGAATATAACAGTCTGAGGAATAGGGCAGACCCAGAAACACGAAAGTAAGGTAAAGACTGACAACCCACAGAAGAGGGGGTGGTGGGGGTGGAAACAGATAAACCACAGAACTTATATGCATGTACGCATAACCTATGGACATGGACAACAAAGCCTGGGACAGGGTGGGGGGGAGGGGGAGGAGGGTGTCAATGGGGTAAAAAAGGAAAAACATCTGTGACAAAAATAAAATTAAAAAAATAAATTTTAAAAAATAAAAACTTGTAATTACATATTTTTCTAAAGCCTTTTAAGATATAATTTTTTAAAAAACCTCTTGACACTTTTCAGCCAGAAGTCCATTTCTCAAGGACCAAGGAGCTCTCTCTTTGAAATGTAATCATCAAGGGAGATGCTGCCACTATCTCTCAGTGTCTGTTTTTGGTGTTTGTTTTGAATCTCAAGTGGTTTGAAATACACACACACACACACACACACACACACACCTTGTCTGTGTGTATAAATAGAGCAAAGCCCCTCTGAGCCATCTTCCTCTCCAGGCCTCCATCTTGGCCTATAAAGACTTGAACAAATACCAGTATTGGTTCTAAAAGCCTCATCTCTAGGATGACCCTAGTTTAATTTTCTGTCTGAGAAAATTCGAGTTTCCAAAAGTAATTACTGTTTTTCTCTGTCTTTCAGTCTCTGTGGCAGAGTAGGAGCTTAATAATCATAACGTTGCAAGCCAGTAATCTAACCCAGATGAGTTTCACAGGGACTAACCACCACTTTTTGAAAGTTTTTGAAATTTTTCTCTCCCCTGACTCTGCTCAAACACTCGCCATTTTCCTTTCCTGCTCCTTCAGTCTCCCTTAAACATGCCCAGGCACCCCTGTGAAATCAAAGTGCAATTCAATTTCCACTGGACCCTCTTCCCAACTGGAATAGTACATTATTGATTAAAATCTGTCTTTACCATATTCATTAGTTTTTGGTTTTGTTTATATTTTATATACAAATGGAACTATTACATAGCTATCCAAATATATATATATATATAACTAAATATATAATAAATATATATAAACTTTAAAATGTGATATAACTTCAAAATGTTTTTCAATTTAAATTTCAAAATGTAAATTTCAATAAATAATGAAACAAAAGGATCCATTACCTTTTTAAACATCTGATTAAATTTTCAATAGAATGAAATGAAATTAATCAGTATATTGGTCATAAGTCTTAAAAAATAACCTTAGTTATCATCATTTTATTTTCTTTTGTTCCCATTTCTAAAAGCAGTGTGTATTTCAGGTTAACTGAAGCATGTGATTATTGCTTTTGCATGACACTGTGAGGGTAAATGTGTTGCTTTGTGTGACAGAATTAGCGCTCTTTCTCAGATTCCTTCACCTCCATTTTTTATAGATCTCCCTTTGTTTAAAATCTATTTATAGGTTTTTATTCTCAAGGTGAATATTAATAATTTCAGACACTTATACAAAGAAAAAAGATGGGAGATAAGCTATAATTGGTGTATATACTTTTCTCTGCACTAAACATAACAATGATAATCTCCTTTGGAATAAATATGAGTTATTCTTCTGAAACAGGAGAGATGCAAAGTCCATAGCTTATTGTGCTCATTCCCGGTAAACGTTCATCCTTTTTTCCCAAATTTATTGATGTAGTATGGACATATGCCATATGTAAGTTTAAGGTATACAATGTGTTGATTGATACATGTATATATTACAAAATGACTACCACGATACGGTTTGCTAACACCTCCATCCCCTTACATAAATAAACATTTTTGAGTAATATTGTCCCCAGGAAAATACCTATCAATTTTGTTGTTGTTTGTTTTGTTTTTCAAGGACTCTAGGACAGTAAGATGGTTTCTGAAGTTTGGCTGATTATTCCTATGAGGTAAAGCCTTATAAATACATCTCATTCTTGCTAAGCCTCAAAGAAGCATTGAGTGCTGGAGTGGACAGAAAGAAAAATGGTGTCCAAGCAGTGTCCCAAAAGTTGTGTTGTGCCATAAAGTAAGACCGAAGCCATTTGCGTCTACTGAAAATGACTGCAACACAAGTATCAGTTGAGCCAGCAAAACACAAACAAGTAACACCATTCATTCATTTAATACATATCTATGAGTATCTACATTAGGCTGCTTTGTTAATGCTAGCCACAAACTCCTTACCAGAAATATAAAGCCTCTATGATTTTTACAGTGAAATGTAATAAACATGCAAATTACTATTGATATATTCATTATAAATTAGGCATAAAACTGATAATGTAATTTATGTATCCTATATATCCTATATAATTAGTACTGAGTGGATATTCACCAGAGAAAAATAAGTCATAGTTACTCATGAGATATAGATGGCCATCCTCCTAGAAAACATAACCTTTTAAAATATTTTATGTACTTGCTAAGATACCTGTTCAATACATCATTCAAACGTGAAGACATTGCAAGCATGGCAGTTTATTTAGATTAATTCTTGATATGTGGCTTACTATACTAGAATATGTTATTTTTCAAAAAAGGAGTGATGCAACATAAGACATTGGACTATAAAAACATTATAATGCAAATATGAGTGTGCACACACATGTGCATTTTCAGAAAAAAAGCTGAAAAATAGACCAAATTATGTATGCATGTATACATGTATATAAATGTTGTGCCTCTAATTATGTACTTATGAATCTTGTATATGAATATACGTGTAATTCCAATTAAAACCTGCATGTTATAAAATGGTAGTGGGTTTTGATAACTATCAACCCCAAGTTAGTTAGGACCATGCTGTTTTTGTTCCAGCGTATCACTGCACACACATTAGATGCTCATTTTATTTTAATTTTTTTGAAATATGGTTAACGGTGATGTAAAAGAGGAGAAACAAAAACAAAACTAAATGTGTGTTTTACAAAACTTATATTTTCATTAATTTTGTATTTTATTTTGGTTAAAATTCTACACTGATCTCACTCAGGAGAGACTCAGAGGCAACATAATCACATACAAAATCACTTACTGCGAATCTTGCGATTCTTGTATTCCCTGCATACTTAATGGTCTTCCCCACTTTGCAAATCTAATCATTCCATCAGCATGGACTCTTTTAAAAATTACTTGTTTACCCTAGTGGTTATTAAACTACAAAGGGCACATTCTGTTAAGATGACCCTTGGTCCTCATAGCCAAGGAATAAAAGTCATTGAGAGAGATGGCACTAGTGGGAACTGATGAATGCTTGTCCCGACACCCTGGGAACATCGACATCATGATGCTACTTATTAGATAGACCCCATGACATCAATAACTGCACTAATAATAGCACTGACCTATATAGAGCTTTGTCTTTTAAAAACTGATATGAATACATTATGGAAAGGATGGTTAGATTCATATTAAAGTTACTGATAACATTAATTTTTGACTGCCTGCTGTTTCCCTCTTGCTTTCTACTCTCTCATTATAACTCCTGTCCTGATGTATCTTCCCATCCCAACTCATAGTCATATGCCAGACCTGAGATTCAAAGACAGATTACCAACTGAACTTGTGAGAAAGAAATACTGGTGCATTTGCAAAAACATATTTCTTCTCTGACATCAGATATGACTTAACTTGGGGGGAAAAAAGAGGAATTTTTGAAGAGTAAATCAGACTGGAGATGAAAGATGTGGTGTGTCATGAAGTTGTCCGGAACTGTTTTCTATCAAGGAGCTGCCTTGGCTGGGGGCCAGGCTTGCAGCCACCAGACAGTGGTCGATCCATGCAGACAGCCTCACCTGTAATCATCACGCATGCCCACAGGCATCAGCCCTCTCCCATTGTAAGTGATAGTCATGGGCAACACGATGGGGCTGCTGTTCTAAAGGGAACCAAAGGAAATGTTCCCTATGAGTTAGAAAAGTGAATAACACAGGCCATAATAAAGAAATTGTAAGATTATTTGAAAAAAAAAAATAGATAAGGATTGGTGAACCCTGACTAACATCATTAAAGAGAAAGAGAAGAACATAAGTCTGCAAAATTAAAAATATCAAGGGAAAATCAACTACAGACACAAAGGAAATTCTTCAAAATCATAAATAATTATTTTTCACAATGAAAAACAATTACAATTAAAAACATGAATTAAAATGATAGTTTCTAGAAAAATGTGACATTTTAATCTCACAGAGGAAAAAACAACTCAACCCTGATCTATGAGAGTAGAAAACAGATAAAGTATATGTAGGTATTCAAATGAAAACATAAAAAAATCAGAATGAATAACATAATGTAGTAGATAGAATTAATACCAAAACATTGAATGAGACAAAGATTGAATTCTATCCTGCCAAATAATAACAATTCACAATTAAAACATATTATACTTATATTGCTAATATGAGGGCAATACTTTCTTACAGCAGAAGACTGGAGGTGCAATATACAGAAACAATAAAACAGGAGGTTTCAATGTATTTCATTCATTCTAGCATGAATCAAGAAGACAAGAACAAATATTAATAGAAAAAAAAAAAACTCTGAAAATCTAAGGAACCTAATCAATAATGTGGATCTAAAAGACTGTGTATGTACTATAATGATCACAAAAAGCACACAAGTAAAAATAAAATGTTAGAGTAGTTAAGTAGAATTAGAAATAAATAACAAGTTTTGAAATTAAATAGAAGCTTTCATTAGAAATTTGTCTTTAAATTTTGATTTTTAAGCAGTTGTTCGGTTATGTGAAAAGAGAAATACAATCTGCACTTGAACATTTTCTAGAAAAGAGTGATAATTAAAACACTAAATTGAACCTTTGAAATAAAGGCACAGTAATGCTTAGAGGAAATTCTATAACTTATATAATTGTATCAATAAAATGTAAACAATAAAATCATAGGTTAAGTATGTAATTAAATAATTCAAATTAATGAATGAAAATGAGAATAATAAAATAGTAAGTACAGATGCAGAAATTAATGAGCTAGGAAAGAAAAGGTATTATAAGATAGATGAAAACCAAAAATCTAGGTTGTCTGAAAAATAAAAATAATATAATTAAGTCCTACCTAACTTAATCATGAAAAGGGAGTGTTTGTATAACACTCATATACAAATTATGAAATATACAAGAAAAATAACCACAGAACTGAATAATTTTTAAAGCATAAATTATTTTGACCAAGTCTGTTCACACTGAGAATATATATTTGATGCCAAAAGGTTTATTAGGTAATAGTATTTTATTTAGTGAGAGATTCAATTGTAGAAGGTGTCAATGTCTTCAGAAAGAAAGAGAACTTGGCAATGAATTCTAGTTTATGAGTTTTGAATTACTAGAACTTTGCATTTTTTTAGTTTGCTGGTAGTTGAGTTATAATAGTTCAAAAACGTGACTTCTATATAGAAATATTATTTATAGTATTATATTTAAATGCATTTGCCTTTTAGCATCTATAATCTATATTGACCCAAAATATCAAGATATTTTAAAGAATATGAATTTTTCATGGGTCAGTGGTGAGCAGCTCATAAAACCAAAAGCTTAGAGGTTCCAAAGAGCATAATGCAAGCAAATAATTGTCTCTTGAGATGTTTTCCTCCGTGTTACATGCTCCTCTTTGTCCTACATAGATGGGTAGTCATTTATAGGATTAAGAGAGGTTTCAAATCCCCATTTCATGTCTGGAGAAGCAACTGTAATCCCAGAGTTTATAAAAGATTTCTTAAATTGCTTCTCTTAGGCTTTGCACTGAGATTTTGCTTAATACTTATTTTGTGATGAAGAAGACCTAGTAGAGTTGTAAAATCTCTACACATTCTAGGCCAAGTCTTTCTGTCTTATTTCCTCCCATGCACGAAATGGTTTGGGTTACTTATAAAACAATTCAGAAATATCTTCTGGCTTCGGGTGATGGACAGGCACACGTTAAAGACAGACTGGAGGATATACAAAGCTGACTCTAAAGATAAAGTGCCAACTTAAAGAATGAATAATTTTCAGAATTTATCAAAATTAAATGAAAACAAGCTTCTTATCAATTGGCCTTTAATCTTGGCATTTGTTCACCAGTGAATTCTACCAGCATTGCCATTTTCATAATATCATGTCAAATATGTCTTCAAATAAAGTAATTATAAAAATCCCCATGCATAATTGTCCATGGAGGAAATTTGGAAGTCATAACTGGTCATGGTACATCAATAACTGATGGCCTAAGAAATGTGGTAAATCACATGATGAGTGGCTGTACTAAGATACTACAAATTACTTCCAGAGAATAAGGCGATGCTCATAATAGAACAATTTACAATTGAAAAAGGAGCACCTTCTGTCATTGTGTCCACAGTTACACTTTCTCAATGATCAATAATCATTCATATCTGTAGGAGATTTTTTAAAGTGTGCATACTTGATCATGCTGTCCAATATTTGGCATAGAATCGTTTTTAAAGTTATTTTTTAGAAGAGATAACACATTGTTAAAAAATAAACACAGTTAAAAAATAAAATAAAAGAGTTAAAAGTGGAAACACTTTTTTTCCCCTATCCATATTTCTATTTGTTCAATATCTATTTCCTGAACCCTTGAGGGAAAAAAAATTTTATGTGGTTTACAACAACTTTATTTTCTCACAGTTCTTGATATCAGAAGTCCAAAATAAATGTGTTGGTAGGACTGATTTTTTTTTTCTGGAAGATCTGAGGAAAAAAATGGTTGATTCTCCTAGCTTCTGGTTTCTGCTGACAATCCTTGGTGTCTTAAGTTTCAGGAATTTTTCATCCAATATTTTTTATACAAATAAAACATGTTTTTATTTTCTTCCTTCTTTCACTATAGGTGATGTATTATCAATGTTGTTCTATGCCATATTTCTCCACTTAGCAATATATTCTAGTCATATTTCTTTAAGAATACAGACATATTTCTCAGTTTCTTGGTATAACTGTTGAGTAGTATTCCAATAAGTGGTGAGAGCATAGAATATTTTAAAAGATACTGAATGATAAGCATATCTATTATTTTGTATGTTTTACTGCTAAGAATGCTGTTCAAGCATAATTTTATATGTATATGGGTACAATCATAGAATAATCTTCAGAAGAAAAGTTATAAAATGAAAGAGAAAAGTTAATTTGAATTACAATAGAAGACAAAGTTTCTTATTAAGGTTTGTATCATTTTGCATTTCCAAAAGCTGTGTTTGAGAGTGCCTGTTTTTTTCACAACTTTATAGAAAGAACTCACTGGCAATTTTTGGATTTCTGCTAATCAGATAGGTAAAAATGGATTCTCTTTGTAGTTTTAATTTTTAAGTATTTTACTGAGTGGTTGAGCACATTTTCATGTTTTACAAACTTTTATATATTTTAAGACTTGTCTATTCATCTCCTTTATGTAATTGTACCAGTGGGATGTTTGATCTGGTTTTATAGATGGCTAAGAGCCATTTGTATTACAAAGATCAATTATGTCTATGCGATAATAGTTTCAATTATTTTCCTAGTTTGTTACGTTTTATGATTACTCTTTTTTTCTGAAGGTCATATAAAAATGTATAATTGTATGCAGTCATATATGTGAATACTTAGTTAATTCTTGATTTTTTTGTAATGATTAGAAATACTGGTCCTATTTCTATTTATATAAAAATTTACATTTTTAAATATTTTTAATTTTATTTTTAATATATGTTTACCACAACCACTGATTTAAAAATCTATGTGTCACTACTGATTCGAGACTCTAACTTATTATATACTAAATTGCCATAGGATATGTCTATTTTTTTTATTGTATTCTGTTTCAATATTTGCATATTCATTTACTGGTACCATGTGATACTAAACTGGGCTCAGACTCCTCTATTCCCTTTGCTCTACTATTTAGAAAAAAGTGTGTGTGTACATTTGTCTTATAAATTTAAAAATTGTCTAATTTCAAAAAAAACTAGGGAAATGTTTTGGGTTACATTTGAATGTATTGATTAATAAAGAGATAAATGGCATTTTTGTGATGCTTATTCTTTTCATTAAAAATTATGGACAACTTTCCACTTGTTCAAATTTATATTGTGTTACGCAAAAGTGTTCCAAAATGATTCTTGTTCGCCTCTAGACTATTTCCTGTTAAGTTTATGTATAGATGTTTAGCTTTTTTTTTTTTTATCCTCACCCAAGGACATTTTTGCATTTATCTTCAGATAGAGCAGGAGGAAGAGAGAGGGGAAGAGAGAGAGAGACATCAATGTGAGAGAGAACATCAACTGGTCGCCACCCACACAACCCCAACTGGGGCCGGGGACAAACTGCAACAGAGGTACGTGTTCTTAGCAGGAACCGAACCTGGGACTCTCTGACCCACGGGTCAACTCTCTAACTCCTGAGCCAAACCGGCCAGGGCTAGATGTTTAGCTTTTTAAAAAATAAATGAACATATGGTATTATCTTTCATTACATTTTCAAATTAAATTTATATAGGGAGCTATGATGTATGTATAATAATTTTATATCCCACTACTTTATTCAATTTATTTATGGTATTTATGGTAATAATTTTTAACTGTCCTCTTGGCTATATAAATAAAATGACATTTTAATTTGTAGTATTGATATATGTTTAAATACGCATATTAATAACAGGGAATAAATGCTGATGGAAGGAGACTTGAGGAGGTAAACACACAATACAGTATACTGATAATGTGTGATAAAATTGTACACCTGAAATCTATATAATTTTATTAAACAGTGGTGCCCCAATAAATTCAATAATAAATAAATAAATAAAAATAATATATCAAAAAATAAATAAAATAAAATTTTTGTACATACTTATACATATGCCACATCATTCTATTAGTTAAAAGTCTATCGGCCATTATCTCCGATGTTAAATACAGAGACATTGTAGTTATTCCTACATGTTCCTGACATTACAGGGGCTGCCTGCAGTGTTTTTCAATTAAATGTTATTCTGTATAAGAATTGATATACATTATTAAAAATTGTTTCAGTGAAAAAAGCATATTAGTAATGTGAACTTCTAGTCTAGTTGGGAGTTCTTCCATTTGAAAAATGTGATATTTGCATGGGACTGTTTGAATCTTTTTGTTTTCTCAGTTTCCCCTCTACTGGATAGAATTGAAGCTAGAATTTTCCCTTTTGATAAAGGAATAAAAAGTGAACATGTTATTTGTAAATTGATGTTTAGTAACTAGAGAAACTTGAAATACTAGACTACATTATAAGCCTAATCCTAGGTAGTCTTATGAAAATGTATCTCTTTAACTTCTTTTGAAATCAGTTTTGTTTTCAAGATATTTTAAGTTATATTTGTCTCCTCCTTGGGGCTTTTTTTTTTTTTTTTAATTGAAGTATAATTCACAAGGGGCAACATTTTTTGACAAGGTTTCTTATAACTATGGCTGGATATTTTTTTTAGTCTTCCAAGAAGGGCCATTTTATTTTTTTAGTCACTTCTAAAGTCCTGTAGTCTTTAATTTTGGGGACTATTTTGCATATGAGTGCTAATAAATATTTAAACCCAAGTAGACCTCATCATGTGTCACCCTATGAATGTTGACAATGGAAGGACTACCTTGCCTATAGTATAAATACCAGTTCTGGATTGAAAAGCAGAGGAAGAAATGTAATTTTCTTTTTTGCATACATCAGAAAAATAGTGCGTGGAGTTTCCTTGTTGACCTCAGCAAATAAACTGAGCTGATAGTGTTAATTCAGATTCAGGAAATTATCTGAATCTTGTTTTTTCTGTAGATTTGCAGTCTACATGCAATATTAACGAAATCAAATAGCTTTTACAGTTTCACATGTGTACATAGGCTCTCCCCACTCTTTTCAGCATCCATTAGTTTTTGAACTTTGTAAACTGGCATTGAAACATTGCAACACTGTTTTGTTGCACCAATTTTATAAACTTTCACAGTGCAATACGTGTTATTTTTCAGAGACAAACCAAAGGTTAATTTCTCAAGGTTCTTGCTGCATGCTTTAGCAGCATTTGATGGAGGATCTTTTATATACATTTGTAATAGATGAAAAATAAAACAGATTGCAAATCCTTCTCTTTTTCTTTTTGGTTGTTTTTAATGCTTAAACCACGTACCAAGTTTTTGGTCCAAATCATGTAAGATAAGTTAAACTCAAATTGCATTCTATTAACCAATATGAGTGTATTTCTGTAAGCATAGTTATGTTGAAATAAAGTTTTAAAAAGCAAAAAAAAAAAAAGAATTGATATACACAAAGAGACTAATACTCATCTTTACATTTATATACCCATCTATACATATATATGTATATAAACATATGTACACATCTACAGATACCTATCTATCCATACACTCAGAGACATACAATATAAAGAAAACATTTACTAATTCTAGTTTATTTAACTGCTTTATTTTTTAATTAAAAAGTATTTTGATTTTTGCCAAATGTATGTGTCAGTTAAAAACAATTATATTTTTAGGCCTTAGATTCATTAATATTATAAATTATATTTTAATATTTTCTAATGTTTAATCTTTTAAAAAATATATAACTAACATCAGTATACCTTTATATTATTGAGGGTACTTAGATATTTATAAGTGATATTGATATTGATCTGTGGTCTCTATTCTTTGCCAACCTTTGTCAGGATTTGGCACTATAGCAAGACTGCTTTTTTTTCTTGAAGCCCTCATTCTCTTTCTTCCTTTGAGAAATTAACAGCCCTCTTACTACCGCTGTACCTGCAGACAACTGACCCTTTAGGAAAAGTTCTGTGCCTCCAAGTTTCAGGCAACATTAACAGTAAACACTGTCTCTTTTATTTCTTGACAGTGAATGCATTTACACAACTATACTTTATAAAAAAGTATATTTAAAAAGTTATAAAAATAATTTTGAATTATTTAAGAGACATGTGATATAACACTAAAATATAACTATATGGTTTATCTTTTTTAAAAAATTTAACATTTTAAAAATACCCCTAGAGATTTTTTTTATCGAGTTATTTTATTGACTTTTAGAGAGGAAGGGAGACAGAGAGAGAGAAGCATCAGCTGTTCCAGTCATTCATGCGTTCATTGGTTACTTCTTGTATGTGGCCTGACTGGGGATGGAACACACCACCTTGGTGTATCAGGATAGTGCTCTGACCAAGTAACCTAACCAGCCAGGGCTATAACCTAACATTTTAAATTAAGATAGATGGCTTTGTTGACAGTTGTACTTTAAACAATTCCACAAGTTTTTCAAATGGTTAGGGTACCGTGCAAAAATGAGAAGCTTATAATAGGTGTTCATGAACCGTCAGGAGTATAGAATTTTCTAGACTTTCAGCTTGTTTTAAAAAACAAAATTCCTAATATAAGATTATAAACAAATCTATCTCAGGGCAATCATTTGAAATATTGGTTCAGTCATTTTGGATTTATATAAATAATATTCATAATAGTTACTTCCCCGTATTATTTGAAAGTAAATATGATTATTGATTGTGTTTATTTGTTGTAGCATTATATTATGTAAAAAATACACATGTACTAAATTTAATAATATATTACATAGACAATAACATAATGTAGTCTCATTTATTCTCTAGTTTCAAAAATTATTAGTCATGGTGAATCATGGCCAATATCTTCGTTCACATTCTTCCATCATTTTTTATTGAAGCAAAACCCAGATATATCATTTAAACTATAAATAGCACAATATATATCTTCAAACTTAAGGACAATTTAAAAATAGCTGGAGTACCATTATTAACACTAAAATAATTAGCAATAATGTATTAATATTTCTTAATAATTTTAAATATACAGTTTCAAGTTTTCATTGAATAACTATCATTAATATTTTAATAGTTCATTTAATATGCATTTCTAAATAATCACTCCACAGAACAATACAAAAGGTATTACTCAATATTTTCTACTGCGGAGAGGAAGGCAGGTTAGACAGTGAGGGACGGGACCCTGGGAAGGGAAGGCTGAGACATGTGGAAGGTTCGAGATGACTTGGAGCTCAGCACACAGGCAGGGAGCCTGTTACACAGCGTATCTGGAGGTTTATTCAGACTCTATACCTCAAAATAAAACTAAATTCAACATGAGCATTGTGCTCCCAGGCCAGAAACTTACAGCCCCATTTATAGAAATGTAAAGCGCCTGGAATGAGCACAAGTCAATTACATATTTTTAAAAAACCTAGAAAGGCTGGTTTCAAGCAAGGCAACAGAATGGCTGAATGAGTTCTGCTAAACTGTAGTGACCCGTCCCGCAGGTCGAGCAACGAGGACTCTAGAGGGGGAGTGAGGATGAGGAGGGACAAGAGACACAAGAAATAAAAACAAGACAGGGCTCTGATCAAGTCTCATTTATTCTGGGGAGATCCACACTATGTATAGGGCAAGAAGCAGAAAAACAAGAACATTTGTTGCCAAGTGATAAGTTTGTGGTAACCACCTGGAAGCAATTTCAGGTAAATATCTCGTAGTAAATGGTTACTTAAAGGAATGCAGAAACATTGTATACAGAGATATCCTGCCTTGGGGCAGGAGATGGCAGAGCAGATTTTAACAAAATGGATGCCATGCAAACAGTCTCCCACACTGTAGAGTGGGTTCTTATTGCAGAAAGCCAGGTCACCTTGAAAGGATTATAGGAAACCAAAATTGAACTTAGAAGAGAAACCAACAGCAAGCATAGGATTGCTCCAAGGGCATTTCCCCTTCTCCTCACTAATAGTCTGGGAGAAGTTGAAATTATCAAGAAAGGAAAGCTACTAAGGCCCTAACACAAGCTTTAAAATGTATAGATGTTCTAAGGCAAAATTCTTTGAAAGAGCCAATCAGAAGCTAGCCAGACATATAGCTAACCTTAGACAACAGAGCCCAACTGGCAACCCACTTGGGTCCCCTCCCCACTGTGGAGTGTCTGCCTATCTTTCTGACAGACTTTCCAATCACTTAGTTTTGGTCCTTGAACACATTCTTTGATTTTGCAAGACAACAAACCCAATCACTGACACTTGGGTTCACTAGGAGTGTAGAATTCAATGTTGTATGTGGGGATCTTTTCAACCAATTCCATTGAAGATAAATGTTGGGTTGGTTCTGGTGTTTTCTATGAAAATAGTTCTACAATGAAGAGAATGAAGAGCTTTGTTCATTTGTCTTTGCATATATGTGACATTTATATTTAAGGTAAATTCCTTGAAGTGAGATTGTTGCATCAAGTGGTAAATGATAAATGATTATCAATTTTTTTTCCTTTAGATATTTAGCATTTACATTCCTAATATTTCATAAAAGATCTATTTTTTTTCAAAGCCTTACCAACAGAGGTTGAGGTTAAATTTTGGATTTTAGCAAATGCAACTGATGAGCACTGACATCTCAATATACTTTAATATTTACTTTTCTCACCACAGAAAGCTGAGCATAGTTAGAGTCACTCAAGAACCATTTGCATTGCATTTCTTTTTCTGTGACCTATTTATGTCTACAGTTTATGCTCTTTAACCCCCTCCCCCCCCACATATTTGGTTAACAATGTTTGTATGTCTCCCTTTGAAAGCTATTTCTATAGTAAAGATATAACTTCTTGTCTATGATATGTAACAAAATGCCTTTTTCCAATTAGATTTCTTTTTTCACTACTTATGATTTATTTTGCCATGAACTTTTAACATTTTTTAATATTAGTTTATCAAATTTATCTATTTTTCCCCTTACTGCTTTTGGAAGGTTTATTCATCGTTTTTAGGTATAGTAGATTATAAAGATAATCGCAATCTTTCATTCCTCCGTAACAACAACAACAAAAAAGAAGTCTTTTTTAACCCTTCAGGCTTAGTTGACCAATTGACTTGCAATATTGTAGCCTGTGAAGTATTAGCAAAGGTGACTGATGCAAACAGAGGTTGAAAAAATGATTGCACATACGGAGTTACTTCTTGTTCCGGCATCCAGACGGGCCTGGACTAGCTGGCGTGATGAGGAGAGACATACTACCCAGTATTCATACATAGGGATAAGGGCATGTGAAAGCAGCTAGCCTTCAGCAAACAGATCATCTGACTGTAGACATGTGATCAAACCAAACTATGATCAGTTACTGCTAGCCCAGAGAAAAGCAGAAGCAAAAAGTGAGCAAATGGTTGTTATTTTACTATAAGATTTGAGATCGTTTGGTATATAGTAATAGAAAACTGATATATTTCAATTCTTTTACATTTAACTCTGACCCATTTGAAATTCATTCATACATGAAAGTTAGTTTAATTTTTATGTTATTGCCTGTGGTTAATCAGCTAGCTCCATGTCTAAATGTTTGGCACTACCCCCACTGACTGAAATATGAATGCTACTGTGACAAAGACACAAAATTGAGAACACTTCTGAATTTTCTATCCTGTTCCACTGGTTGATCGGTCCAAAATATATCAATAACACACCATGGCAATTATATAAGGTTTAAATATATAAAGAACAAAATAAGGTGATGAACAAAATAGACCCAGAGACATAGAAGTAGGGTTCAGACTGACAAACTTCATAGGAGGGGGTCAAGGGGAAGGGAAGAGATAACCAAAAAACTTATGCATATAAGCATAACCAATGCACAGACAACAATGTTGGGATGGGGGGGGGGAGGCTATCAATGGGGGAAAAAGAATATTTTTAACAAAAATAAATTAATTGTAAAAAATACATTTTCATATCTGGCAGGACTTCTCTTTCTCACTCTTATTTTTCAGTTTTTTTCTGTTTACTTTGTTTGTATGTTCTTCCAAATAAAGTATGCAATAAATTTTCTGTCTTCAGAAAAACTGTGGCAATTTAAATGGTTTGCATTGTATTATAAATTGCCTCAGGGAGAACTAATATCTCTTGAGTCTAGTCAAGAAAATGAACTGACTTTCTACTTGTTTGAGTCTCTTTTGTGTCAAATCTCTAAATAAGATAATTTAATTTTTCTTATATGGGTTTGAGTTAGCTTATTCTGGTCAGCTTCTTTTTTTTTTTTTTTAATATGACTGCATTTTCACCTTAATAAGATGTATAGACACAAAATATATGAAAGAGGCAAAAAGCTTTCAATATATATGTTTTACTAAGATGAAAGGAAATAATATAAAGCTAGGATAAGATAATAATTGAAAATACAAAACAGGAATACGCAAGCAATACTCAGATTTTTACAAAACTCTTATTTAACTTAGGATGTTCTGATATTCACAATAGGATAAATGTTTTTTGGACATCGAAGAAAGTCAAAATGATGTTAGAGATAGTTTTTATATTTTTCTGCTTTTTTCTGAGCCAGAGGACAAGTATTCTTTATATAATATTTCCTAAAAATTATCATCCCCAACTTGTTTATGCTCGTTAGTCTGTGCTCATATAGTAAAAAAGTTATTAGATAGAATGAATGGCTTTAAGATAATGGCTCAGAATATATATATTCTGCTTTAGTAGGCTTAAAGACAAACATTTACATTCCATACCAGATGGTATAGTCTCAACCCCATGACAGTAATTATAGATACATTTTGTACCATTATGGGTAAGCAAACAAGTATTAAATAGCTTCAACAATGCATTTATGACAAAAAAGAAGCATTTCTGTGCTAATGTGTCAGCTATTACACATAAAGCCCATTGCCATAAACAATAAAATTTTGGATTGCTAGAACTCTATAGTGTGACAATGCACATGGGAATTATACTACCCATTAATCATGTGTAATGTTAGAATAGAGCAATTTCACATTGGGTTTGTTCTGAATAACATGTTTCTAATGAATGTTTACTTTCACTATATTTCATGTGTCTAACAGAGAAGACAGCTATATTTCCTATTATACTTATTAACCACACGTTTCATCTGAAAAAATAAAAAAGCAACAATATAAAAGAACATCCTGATAAAATACACCTGGCATAATCTTATAAAATTTCAGAGTTTTAGGCATGCATGAGAAATCATAAGGAAATCACTCACACTTGAGTTTAAAATTTCATGAATAAACAATGGCTGTATTTCTTTCTGTATTTTCATACATTGAAAACTATTATTAGCCAATGTATCCAAATATTTTGCTAGGTTTTATTGAGGTACAAAAAGATAAACATATACTTTATTTTCTTACAGAATTTTCAGTCTAGAAAGGTAAATTTTAAAATGTGTATGTTATGTATTAATGTAAATATGAACAGTTTTCAGTAATAGAGTGAACTATCTTTCTTTCCATTATTATCAGTTAGTAATATACTATGTAACGTTTAACTGTTGGTCTTATAAAAAAGAGGAAAGTATTCTTAATTAGTTAACTGAAATTTACAAACATTAGTAGAAAAACACAAGCACATAGAAAGAGAAAAAGTGAAATAGGCAAAACTTTGTGATATACAATATCCATTACAAATTTCAAACACAGACAATTTCACAGTTAAGAACCTTTGATTAATTTTCTTTTAGTTTTTATACAATAAAATATACACAGAATTTTACCACCCTTTATGACACTGCAAGTTAACGATTTAAATCTGCTAGAAACTAGAACACCTCCTCAGAGAAAACACACACACACACACACACACACACACGCATAAGCAAGTGCACAGTCGGTCTTCTTTAAAAATTATTTTGGTTCTAAAACCAGGGACAAGATGAGATAGGACTTGTCAATCTAAAACAAATATACAAACAGAACTCAAAATGCTACAAATGTTCATCTTTCTTATTTTGATAGAAGCCCATATTATATGGTTGTGTATGCAAGTACCTGGACAGATGAAGTGGTAGAATTCTGAAGTCCTTTTGATTGTTAGTTTTCCTAATAAAATAGGAAACAGCATTAGCAGTTAAATGAGATGAACTGGGAGGTAGAATTAGAAGCTGAGAAAATGTAGACGATATGAAATAATCCCCTAGGAGAGTGGTGCAGTGAACAATGAGGAAACAAAATGAGATTTTGGGGCAACTGGAAAGGCACACTTGAGATTGCCAGACTGCATTAAGAATACATTTTTACTCTTGTAGTTATAAATTATAATTAATAATTAGCAAGGCAGTACACTATTCTTTAAGTTCTATTGCAGAGATTTGTATGCTGATTACTCAGAAATTGTATTTAATTGGGATTATTTTGTCACCTGTACACACAAAGTAAACAAAGACATAGTTGAAAGTATCTGAAAGGCAGTTATCAACATGATTGCCATGAAATGTCAGCTTTTAATATACAAAATATGAAAAACTAGATATAATGTAGACTTGGTAGAAGTAATAGATGTTGCATATTCATAAAACTGAAGAAGGGAGAAAATGTTTGAACAGAGGAAGCTGGAGAAAACATCTTCAAAATATAGAAGGCAATGACCAGAAATGGAATGCATGCAGTGGGCAATGACCATGCAATAACTGATCCTGAAAAAATAAAAAACAAGATTATAGAATAAAACAAATGCAAGAAGCTGGGAGTCCAGACTATTGTAAGGACTTTCTACCTGTTACCAGAGAGCCACTGGAGTCGGAGTTGGCTCCCCCGTCTTTGGCCCTTGTCATACCCATGAGAAAGAATTCAGACGAGTGACAGAAAGCAAAGCCCAAGTGGACAACTCAGCTAGTCTGAGCATCCACCTGATAGGGGTTCAGAGTTTTATACCCCCCATAGGTTTCAATGTTCCTCTGTAGGATAAACTAGATTTCAAGGTCCCCTTTTACATTGTTGTGACTTTCCCTCAGAATTTATGAAAACATCTGACAATTTTATTTTGGCAAATCCCAAAACTGCTCTCCTCTTTACTCACTAGGTGAGATAAACTCCTCTTCCCCACTCTTCCCTTCCTTTTGCCCTATCAGCCATCTTTCCTGCTTAGCATTGCCTCTTCGAGGGCTACCATCCAAATGTTTTTGGGGTTTGGGTTTCACTAGTTTTCTGTATCTATTACCCACTGATTGAGGAGGTAGAGCTGGCTCTGGGATGGCATCACTTGTTTCCTGTCTGGGCAGGTAGGGGTTAGGGTTCTATATAGAATTTTTCAGCACTCTGATCTAGGGGGTTGAGAGGTATAAACCATTTGCTCTTAAGTGTCCTTGGTTGGGGAAGATAAGGTCTTGTGATTCACAAGCTGTCTGCAAGCTGCCCAAACTATTTGCCCTTGTTGAATTTTTTGTCTCAGTTTCCCCATTCCACTTGCCCAGGAATTTTCCTAGCTTCTTACTATCCTATCACATACCTATAGAATAAAAGGACCATGATTTCGGTAAAAATAGATTAGGAGTCAATAGAGTGAGCTAAAATCAAGGAATGAGAAAGTATAATGAGAGGACAAAAGATTTAAGGCCATGTGTTTTTACATAAGTTGGAAGCAGAATATTCTGAAAGTGAATTTTAGAAGGTGGGTACTTACAAATTTAATGTTACTAGGGCTGTGACAGAAAACCTGTGTTACCTACAGAAGACCTTATTAAACTAACCTTCTAAAAACAGTCAGTGTCTTTTGTAGGTTGACCTGTGTCTCCAAAATGATAGGTGAAGTCATAACCCTCAGTACCTACTAAAGTGAACTTATTTGAAAAAAAGGTATTTGCTGCCCTGGCCGGTTTGGCTCAGCAGTTAGAGCGTCGGCCTACGGTCCGGAGAGACCCGGGTTCGGTTCCCGCTAAGGGCACGTACTTCGGTTGCAGTTTGTCCCCGGCCCTGGTTGGTCATGTGGGTGGCAGCCACTCGATGTGTCCCTTCACGTCGATGTTTCTCTCTCTCTCTCCCTTCCTCTCTCTCCCTCCCACTCTATCTGTACAAAAAGTGGAAAAATATCCTCGGGTGAGGATAAAAAAATAAAAAAATAAAAAATAAAAAAGGTATTTGCTGATATAATAATGTTAAGGCAAGGTCATTAGGATGGGGCTTAATCAAATATGTTTTATGTCCTTATAGGAAGAAGAGACACAGACATATGGAATCACAGGGAGATGCCCATGTAATGACAGAGGCAGAGATTTCAGTGATGCTTCTACAAGCCAAGGACCACCACAACTGCTGCCAACCAACAGACTCTAGAAGAGGCAAGAAAAGATTCTTCCCCAGATCCACTGGAGGAAACATGTCCTTGACCATATCTTTATTTCAGACTTCTCAACTCTAGAATGCAAAAGAACAAATTTCTATTGTTTTTTTTTTTATTATTATTATTGCATTATTTTTCCCAATTTTTATTAATTTATTTTTGTTACCAAATTTCTATTGTTTTAAGGCATGCAGTCTGTGGCAATTTATTACCAAAGTCTTTTTTTTTTTTTTTAATTTTTTATTGATATTTTTAGAGAGAGAGAGGAAGGGAGAGAGAGAAACACCTATGTGAGAAACATCAATTGGCTGCCTCCTGCATGCCCCCTACTGGAGATCAAGCCTGCAACACTGGTTTCAAATGGATTTCTCGGTCCAGGAGAGGATACTCAATCCACTGAACCACACTGGCTGTGCTATTACCAAAGTCTTAATACAGTGCCCAAGAGATTTGCAGGAGAAGTGGTGTTCTCTGAGGAACATTATGTTTTTGTGAGAGTAATAAGGTAAAACTAAGAGATGATTTGGATAATTATTTAACTAAATTCTGAGGGGCAGATTGGATGGTTCTCAGGGATAGATGTATATTTTCTGGCAGTATAGATATTAATTATATGCTTTAAATTATGTTCTCATGTTCACAAATATACATGTTACCTAAAATATAAAAGGCAAAGTTAAAAAATTAATATAGTTATTATTTGATACTCTTCGTATTATAAATAACATCAGTCTGACACTTTTAAATCTCTTAAATCTGAAAGGAAGTTATCACTTTTCAATCTTTTAAAAAAACATAATATGTTTAATTTATTTGTTCATAATAATCAATTTCAGACAAGTTGTCTTCACAAATAAAACAATTATAAACAAATAACAGAAATGAAAAGGTGCTAATACACTCATTTCATGTGGCCATAAATAATTCCTGACATGATTTTTTAGTAAATATGTCGATGAACTCAAACAATATTTAATTGTATCATAATTCCCCCCAACAATGGTAATAAAAATTTGTCCATCTTCCAGTTCATTATATGCTGAATTTATGTAAGGGAGATGATACTGTTGTTAATTCAAATAACTTCAATATAAACTAAGTATTTCTTTTCCAGTGAAATTTAAATGATCAAGACAAGTTGTAAAAATAAATAAGAACCTTGTCTCTAGGGTTAACATATTTCTTTGGTATACATTGGAAAAATATTTTTTGTTGTTTAAATGAAACAGTGGTTCTAGTTACCATATTTATATAAAACAAACATCACACAGTAGTCACTTCTGCCATACAGAGTTTGTTATCTTTAGAACAATTTCTATAACTGGGATCATTGACATTAATTTGAAAGGTAATAGATGTAGGGATTATAAGGAAATCCTCCTCTAGGCTTTAATGTATTCATTTATCTAGCTGCTCTTTTGCATTAAATTTAAATATTTAGATGTAGATTCAGATAAAGATACATAGAGATGATAGATAGATGATAGATAGATAGATAGATAGATAGATAGATAGATAGATAGATGATAGATAGACAGATACATATTCAATAGGCGATATGAAAGCTTTTGGTCAAATATGAAAATGAAATATGCTGATCTTTGTGCACTTGGTTCCATCACTCTCCCCCCTTCTGTAGCAGTCCCTGTTGGTACCTTCCCCACAGCCCCTTGATTATCAATTTTGCTCATATGTAATGAATGGTTCCTATTTCCAACTCTTGTGACTTTCTCACCACTGAATACGTCATCTGTAGGGATATGTTCAGACCAAGCACCGGCTAGTCAGAGGTACTGTAGAGCTCATGCTCCCAGGAGCAGCCCTTACCCAGTGACAGACAAGAGTTGGGGAACAAACTACCTTAACTTTCTTGCTCTCTAAGAGAGAAAACCCTGAGTTGTGTTTCATACAGTCTACCAGAGGTCTCAATAAGTATTGAGCACCAATTACTCATCTTTCCATAAAACACAGGTATTGGCTTCCTTTCCTTCCTTGTCTCTCATTCCCATACTTTGTCACTCAAATAAATTACTTGAACTCATTTTTGTTTCAAGGTCTGTTTCTGGGGGATCCCAAACCTTGACACCTTGTAACAAACAACACTAATAGTCTCATCCCTTTTTCACCATCATCAATCCCTACTCCACACTTCCACCACATTTTAAAAATTAAAAAAAAGAAATCTTGACACAAATTTACCCTTCAACTTATGTTCAATTGCTGCATTTTCTTTTATAGTAAAACTCCTTGAAAATGTTGTATTTCATTCTTCTTCACTTTTTCTCTCTTAATTCCCCTTCATTCAGGACTTTGTGCATACCACTAACACTTCAAGGGCTCTGCTCAAGGACACAAATGGTTTCTGCACTGGTAAATTTAATGGGTAATTTTCTGTTTGCAAGTTAATTTTTGCTCTAATTGATATAGCATACCCTCATTTTTATGCTGAAGAGCAGTTACACAAAGGTTTCAATTTCTCACCCCTGGAAACTATTGATGTTAATTTATAAGAAAGAAAAAAAGGTCTTTGTAGATGTGATGAGGTCAAGGATCTACACATGGAAGATTATCCAGGTAGACGTACATTCAATCATAAATATCCTTATAAGCAAGAGGCAGAGAAATCATTGGTACATAAAGAAGAGGAGAAGGTGACATGAAGACTGAGGCAGAGATTGGAGTGGTGTGGACACAAGGAAAAGAACCTAGCAGAAATAGAAGAGGCAAGGGGAACTTTCTTCCAGAGCCCCCAGAGGGAACGAGACCCAGTAAAACTGCTGTGGAACCCCTGATCGCCACAAGTATGACAGAATACATTTCTGTTGTTAGAAACCTTAACATTTGTAGTAATTTGTTTATCTGACACAAAATACCAGCATGATGTCTACCTCAAACGTCATTTCTTCTCAAAATCTTTGTGAATTTCTCATCTGATAATATCAGACTATTCCAGGTTTCAGTTCTTGTTCCTCTTCTACTTCTTATCTAGAAATTTTCCTCTTGTGCTCTCATCAAATTTTGTCTTCAAACATTATCTATGTAACAATAATTTTCAAACTTTTTTTTCCAGACAAGATTGATGTTTTTAATTCAAATCCATCTAACAAAGTCACATCCATCAATAGCCAAAACCAAACTCTAATCTTTCTTCCCTGTACTCCCAACCCCGCCCCCCTTTTTCTTCACCTACCATTTTCCTCCTCTCACTTGATGGCAAATCTATTTCCACGCTTGTTTAAGTTCAAAATAGTAGAGTTACCTTGATTTTCTCTCTTTTAGAAACATAATCAATATGTCAGCAAAACCTGTGGACACTGCTGTGGAAAACATACCTAAACTCTAACCACTGTTCACCGCTCTGATTATCTTGGTCAAATCCAACAACAAGGCGCTTTTCCAGATTATCATAATAGCCTCCTTCTACCTTTGTTCCTCCATAGTCTATTCTCAACAGAGTGTCTAGAATGATTCTTTAAAATTGTGAGTCAGCCAATGTCACTATTCTGCCTAAACCTTATAGTGATTCCCCATTTTATGCAAAGAAACAGTCAAAGTGAGTGTGATAGACCACAGATCCTACTTGATTGGACTCCCATTACCTCTCAAACTTTACCTCCTATACTTTCCTCCTAATTACTCTGTCCAGGCACCTTGGCCACTTCAATGTTCCTTGAACAATTCAAGAGCTGTCCTTTCTGAGGCCCCATGCTTTGTCCATTTCCCCGTCCATAATGCTCCTCTGGATATTCACCTGCCTAACATTCTGGCTTCCTTCAAATCTTTGCTTAAATCTCACCTTATTAGTAAATATACCCCCTCTATTCTGTTTAAAATGGAATGACAACTTGTTTTTTATGTTATTTCTTTATCCCAGTATTCCTGACTCAATTCACCCTCCTCAAGTTTTCTAAAACATATATTATTTTAATTATGTATTTATATTACATAATTTTATGTATTCATGACATATATTCTGTATTGTCTCCCTACACAGCAGAATGTACATGAATCGATATATATGTATACAACATTTGAAGACTGAACAGAACAAAAATACATTTCCTATGAATACAAAATCATTTAGAGTTTGGAAATATGGAAACTTGCAATTCTAGCTTGATAATTAGATGATAAGGCTTTTATTCTTTATGTTATTATAGTTCTAAGAGATTTTCACTGCTTTCAAGTCAATATACTTCATTGACCACAAAATACTTTTAGGGAAAAATTTACTGTAAAAAATTAACAATTTCAGTGAGGCGTACACAGTACATCACATCAAACATCCCATCTACAGCTTCACATTAGCTCATATGTTGAAGTTAAGCATGACTCCCTAAAAGTTAGGCATGGCCAAATAACCAATTTTGAATGGACTGTGAACAGATACTATGTCTTCTCATGCTGTGATAATTGGCAACAGTGGAGAGTGGAGAGAGGGATTCAGCTGAGTAACATTGTAGAGCAACTTTTCTTTTGCACCAACTTGCCTTGGTTGTATCCTGTGAGAGACATAAAATATTTATGGTGCTAAGGTGCTTCATTCTCAGTGATATTCTATCCTGAATAATTCAATCAGGAAGACAAGAATGGTGCTTCATATTTTCCCTTTGATATGTTTAAGCAACAGTGTAAAACCACCTCTCTGAAACAAATGACTTTTGTGGGATTTTTTTATTTGTTTGTTTTACTTTTGTTGTGTTTTGATATAGTATATTAGGCTAAAACTGAAGCAGGTATACATACATAAACATGAACACCTTCTGTGAACTCAGATATCTGAAGAGGTGTTTTGTTCACATCAAAACATGGATTGATGAAATCCAGTAAAAAATTGACCACAGGTTTAATCATAAACCATCTAAATACCAATCTCCTTGTCACCTCTCTCTATATATATGAGGTTTGGGACTGAGGATTTGGAAAACAGAGTTGTGGGATGGTTTATTAGGGATTATAACAAACCCAGGTACATTTTAAATCTTATTAAATGTTTGCTAACTAAAAATATGCAATGATTAATACACTGTCCTCTTTTCTGGAATGTTAGTGATTTAGTGACATATAAGTAGCCTGAAGGCCAAATCTATTTCACATATGAGTATGGTTTGACTTCAAGAATTGTAACCCAAACAATATTTGTAAGCAAACAAACAATAATATTATTCCTCATTTAAAATAAAATACACATTAACTTTTTCTTCAAAATTAAAAAATTTTTCTGAGATAACATTTGGCTGGAGAAGACCTCACCCATTGCAAAAGGTATGAACTCATTCCCACCCCCCCTTTTTTATTGAATTTATTAGGATGACACTGGTTAATGAATAATCCGATTATAAATGGGCAAAGGACATGGATATATACTTCTCCTAAGAGGACATACAGATGGCCAATAGACCCATGAAAGGATGCTCAACATCACTAATTATGGGAAAAGTGCAGATTAAAACCACAATGAGCTATCACCACGTACCTGCCAGAACGGCTAGCATCAAAGTGTATGAACTCTCTATTACAACAGTCTTCACACCTTACCTTTTCATTCTTATACACAGCTGACTTTACTTTTTTTCTTTCTACAGGGAAAGTGATGATTTTCATCTCCTGATATAGAGGGTAAATAATCTGAGTAGTAATATGTACCATTTGTTGTGACAATTAACACTAACAATGCAATTTACTTAATAATGGGACCTCCTAAATCCAAGAAACTGTTAGAAACTCTAGATATGGTTCAAACTAATAACTTATTTTGTGATTATTAAACCTTTCTGACTTAATATAAAGGAGGTAAGGTGAGATTAGAACAATAAAAATTTTAATTAAAGAAATGATAACCAAAACTCAGAGATGTGTTTCAGAACATAAACCAAGATAATTAAGCCGTTGGCTTGATGAATGTTAAAAATTTAATTCAGTATGTATGTTACTTAGGTATATATATTTTCCTGATGACTTTAAATAATTTCACCAGTTTCTTAAGTCTTCAAGTATTATAGTTTTAACAATAAAAGAGCAACATAAGTATAAAAGTGTTTCTTACACTCCAGAAATAGACTGAACTTTTTTTGCTCATTATAAAAAGGAATGGAAATGTTAATGGCTAGTCTTTGCTCATTATCTCAATCAATACTTTCATTCAGTCAAATGTTTTTTGTGTCCTTATTCTGTGAAAAGCACTTTGATAGGGACCCAGGTGCATCAGTGAGCAAAAAAGAAAATATTACATTTGAATATTTATTTCTATGAATCATAGCTAAGGAAATTATCTGACTAAAAATTTGAAAAATTGTGAGCCTCTCATAAAATTTCAAAATCAACAGAATTCTAAAAACTGCAACAAATGGTGAAATGCAATTAAAAACATCATTTAACATTTAACCATCTTTATGCTTTAAATAAAAGTAAATTAATTCATAAATAAAAGGAAATATTAGAGACAATGACTTTTAAAGTAATGGATTGGTAGTAATAATATTAATAATAAGAAGAAAAACAAAGAGAAGGAGAAGGAACATTTTTGATAAGTAGGTTAAAAGTCATTTTGTGACTTGTTTATTTACCAACCTCCAAATTCTCAACTTAAAAACAGAAAGCATTAACTCTTCTAACTTACAGTGCGGAGATAAATGAAGAAGAAATTACATAGAAAACAAAGGGACTAAATGGCCATAAGCATATAGAATAGTTAACATACTAGTATCAGTTCCAAAAGTGGATATGGTCCACGGTTTTCATTATTTTATCTACTAAATATTTTCCCATTAAGTTAACTCAAATGTTAGTTATGGTTAACTTCATTCATCAGTGGTCATTTGTATGGGCAGATTTGTATGGGCAGTGCTGTGCCGCATGCGGGATGTAAGGGCCAAGACATTTTCTCCATAAATCTCTCCCCAGTTCACCTCGATAAGTCTGCCCATCCCCCAAATGAAAGGTCACCTAGATATATCATTATGACCCATGTTTCTCTTCACTAATAATATATCAGGTAAATAAATATTTATTACATAAATACCTTCTGGAGAACACACTATTAAATATGATACCAAATAAGATTGGTACATCCTGCCAAATAAATAGATGTGTCATCTGCTTGTAAAAATCTCTCTTTTGGTGCTCACAGAGAAGAAAAGAATATTCAAGCTAGGCAAACCCTCTCTGGCCAAGTGGAAACACTGTACTCGATGGCCGATAATCTTGGCCATTTATTCACATCACACAATCCATTACACACCAAGCATGTGCCAAGCACTGAGTTCAGCATTAAAAGTGAAAATGTATCTCATGTCCTTCTGTCAAGAAAAGCAGAACTTTTAGTGTTTGACTTTTTTAAAAAACAAAATTTTTTTCCCTTCATTAATTTGAGAGAGAGGGAGGAAGGGAGAGGGAGAAAGAGATAGAAACATCGATGAGAGAGAACATCAATTGGCCACTTCTTGCATGACCCCCACTGGGGATCAGGCCCATAACCTGGGCATGTGCCCTGACCAGCCATCGAACTGGCGACCTCTTGGTGCATGGGTCGATGCTCAACTACTGAGCCACACTGGCCAGACATAGTGTTTGACTTTTAACAAATAAGATAAAATAATATATTTAATGCAGTAAAAGAGGTTTACATAATACAGGGAGCCCACACACAAAAAAAGGAACTTTTGTGTCAGTAAGAGTTAAAAAATAAAACTTTGTAAAGTTAATAACATTGAATTAGGACCTATAAACAACAAAGGGGGTAAATTTATAAGCAAATGGAACAACATGAACTGAAATGTGGAACATTCAAGCACCTGCAGGTTCATAAATGAAGCAATAGTACACTATATTTTGAAAATATATTTAAGGAGAGAAGAGGTAATTTCAGGGGATTAGGGGCAAGACCCTGAAAGTATGTAAAAGCTAGGATACTAGAAATTCTTGGTATATGAAAGAGAGAATTTGACATTTCCCTCAAGATTTTGCTTCAGTCACATGCACTGAGACATGTTGACATACTAAGCAGAGTGAAAAGTGTTTTGAGATTTAAATAGTATGGAATATTTTGTAGAAAATTATGGTAAGTCATTACATATACTGGTCTGTAGTTAAGTAGTGAGATGTAAGCTAAAGACTAAAATTGGAGTCTCAGCTTACACATGGTAAATAAACCATGAATGAGAATGATTAGGGAAGGTATATAAGATACTGTTTCTCTATCAATATTTTTTAAAGCTCTGTTGAAATATAATTGACATGCAATAATAAGCTGTACTTCTCTAAGTGTAAAAATTTTAATAATTCGACCTATGTATTATACGTTTATAAGTGAAACAATAACCCTAATAAACAAAATGAACATCTTCATCAACCCCAAACTTTCTTTGTGAGCCTTTGTAATTCTTTCCACCAAACACTTCAGACCTCCCCTCTCCATCCCTAGGCAAGAACACGTTTGCACTGTATGTAGTGCACATTGTCTAGATTGTTGTATAGGTGGAACCAAATAGAACATATTCCATTTTGTCCAGCTTCTTTCATTCAGCAGAATTACTTGAGATTCATCTATGTTGTAATTTGTATCAATAGTTCAATTTTTATTGTTAAGTAATATATCATTGTATCTATATACCATTGTTTCTCTATTCGAATACTCTAGGCCATTGCAAGTAAAGCTCCTAGGAGCCATAATGAACAAGTCTTTTAATAAACATGTGCTTTTATTCCTCTTGTATAAATTCCTAAGAGTGAAATGGAGGAGGTATTTTATAGCAGGGGTATGTTTAACTTAAAGTATTAAACTTATAAAAATTAATCAAGCAAGTGTGGTATTGGTCTAAAAATACATCCATACATACATAAGAACCAACTGATCATTTGACTTCATAGAAATTAAAACTTTCTGATTTTCTAAAGATAGTGTTAAGAGAATAAAAAGACACAGGCTAGGAAAATATTCACAGGTCATATATCTCTGATAAACACCTTTATCCAGAATATATAAAGAATTCAAAAACCAATAAAAAACAGTGTTTCCCGATACAAACAGTTCAAGATTTGAATAGATGCTTCAATAAGAAGATATGTCCACTCCGGTGGCAGTTGTTGAACCACCCTAGTGGGGGATGTTGATATGGGGAGGTGATGCATGGGTGAAGGCCAGGGATATGTGGGAAATCTGTGTTTCAGCTCAATTGTGCTGGGTTCAGGTTTCAAAAGAACCTGAAACTGCTCTTAAAAAATAAAGTCTAATAATATATAATAAAAAAAAGATGCTGAAGACATCAGTCATGAAGGAAATGCAAATTAAAACCACCATGTGTGTACGTATTAGAATGGATAAAATTTAAATGCTTGAAATAACCACTGTTGGTGAGGACGTGCAGGAACATGATACGTTCTATTGTATTGCTTAAAAAGTACAAAGGTGCAACCACTTTGGAAAACAGCTGGGAACCACCTATTTGTTTTAAGTCCATATTCTTCTTTGATATAGGTGAAATGTTTTGGCATTCTTAAAATAATTTTTCAATGAGATTGATTTATGTGATAAAATATATAAAAATAATGATTCAAGGTTCTGCTTGGCTCGCAAACTTTCTACAGTTTTCTAATGATACAGCCTAATTATCAAGAAAAAGCATCCCTCATTAGATTAGAGAAAGTAGTATAAAAAATTGTCAATAAAAACCATTTACCAGATGAAAGGAAAATACATTTTAAGGTCAGTCCTGTATTTTAAGGGACAGTTAACTTTGAAATGACAAGTACAGAATTCCTGATTCTCAAACTCAGTGACCTTTGCTGAGTTTCTGAAGACCTCAACTATTATTATAATTAATATAACATTATATTAATTATGTTAAATAAGTTATGATAGATAAATTATGTCTATGTACAGAGAATAGATTGGTGGTTACCAGAGGGGAAGAGTTTGGAGGGCAGGCAAAATGGGTAAAGGGGTACAACTCTGTGGTGGCAAACAGTAACTAGACTTTTGGTGGTTATCACATTGTAGTGTATACGCATGTGGAATTATAATGTTGCACACCTAAAGCTCATATAAATTTGTTACATACCAATTTTACATCAATTAAAAAATGAAAGTGTCAACAGATCAATGCCAACACAGTAAATTATTGATTTGTTTTGTTTTCTGACCAAATAGCGCTTTTTTTTTTTTTTTTTTTTTCCCAGCAACTTGAGGCAATTATATCTGCTTATAACCCAAGCCTCACTTTGGTTTGGAAAAGCATTTCTCACCACTTCCCCAGGAAATTAATAGACATGCTGTGCATAATATGTTCTTTAATTAACTATAGTCAGAGAAAACTGAGTTCAGCAAATCAGATTTCTTTACTGTCAAACATCAAGTAGCTTTTAATTTGCTATACTGTGTTATGACACCCCTAGAGTGAGATCAGTTTGGCAATGTTTTAAAATTTTATTTTTTATAAAAAAACACTTCTTATTGGATGAAGTAGCTCATAGAAGCAAATAAAGCTGTGTACCTGTAGCATCCCTAAGGTAGGAGGCTGACAGGATGCTACTGTAGCAAGTCCAGCTCCAAACTCGTGATTCAAGTTTAGTGATTGGTCTCCTCCCTTGTTTCTAGTTGAAAGCCCCACCTTCTTCTGAATGTATGGTAATTGGATTTGTGTCTGGAATCCATGTCCTCCTCAGGACATTAGTTTATTCAATCTGGATAAACTAATAACACCAAATATTCAGAAGGGGAGTCTTGCCTTGTAGTTGTCGCTTATTTACCCTAAATCTCAAACTGTGTAATTTCTCAGTGTCTACTTACAGACTGTGATGGTTAATTCTGTGTCCATTTTACAGGACTAAAGAATGCACAGAAAGCTGGTAAAACATTATTTCTGGGTATATCTGTGGGGGTTCTCTGGGAGTGATTAGCCCTTGAAACATAAACTCAGCGAAGAAGATTGCCCCCACCAATTCAGGTAGGCATCGTCCAATCCATAGAAGGCCTTAATTGAACAAAAAGGCATTAGAAGGGCCAGTCTGCTCTCTCCTGGAGCTGAGACATCCATCTTCCTCAGCTATTGGACATCTACCCTCCTGGGCCTTCCGACTCAGACTGGGTCTTAAACCACTGGCTCCCGATTCTCAAGCCTTTGGGCTTGTACTGGAGTGACACCACCAGCTTCCAGGCATCCGATGGTGCACCTTCCCCGCCTCATACTTGTGAGAGTCAATTCCTCACAAGAAATCTCTTTCTATATATCCTGTTAGTTGTCTCTTTGGGGAAACCTGGCTAATACACAGACCTTCTTAAGACATATAATATCTTAATATTGTTATCTTGGCCATTTTCCAAGACAACAATAGTTCTACTGAAGCTCTGTCAGCCCAATTACTCTCCATGTTTCTCACCGTGTAGTAGCTCTCCCCATGGATTTGTTTCAACCTGATAATATTAAAATTATAACCTCCAACTGGTTTTAAAATTCAAATATCCAACTTTTTAAAATTTTCTATCTCTCTAGAAACGTCACCTCATTCACCCCTCATTTCCTCTCTACATTGGCTATTAATTCTAGTTTCCTTTCATTACCATGTCCCCTAACTTTCACACATTCTTGTTTAAAAAAAAAAAAAAAAATGGATTGGAGTTTAACACTTTGAAGTGGTGCCCTGGCCAGTGTGGTTCAGTTGGTTGGGCACCCTCCCATCACTGAAAAGTTGCGGCTTCCATTCGTGCTCAGGGCACGTGCCCGGGGTTGCAGGCTCAGTCCTGGGTGGGAGCCATGCAGGAGGCAGTCTATTAATGTTTGGTTCTCACATTGATGTTTCTCTCTCTCCCTCTCTCTCTTCTTCTCTCTCTAAAAACCAATTAAAATCTTTTTAAAAAAATTTAAATGATGAATTATTTTTTATTTCCCCAAACCTGTTACTTATCTCTTTAATAGATATTAATTAAAAATTACGATGTCCCAGGTATTCCTCTCAGTCTGGGAAAACATGAGATTTACATTTCTGTACATACAGAGCTGACAGTTTAGTGGAGGAAAAAGACAATATAAGCAAAATAAATGTAGTCTATTGAACAGTGTTATGTTCTACAGAAAAAAACTACACAAGGAAAGGGGATATGAAATACCCAGGAGCAGGTTGAAATTTTAGGCAGGGTGGACAGAGCAATCTTCACAGAGACAGTAACTTTGCATAAGAACCCGAAGGCTGTAAGGGAGCCTAGCATGCTAACTTAGATGAAAATCAGTGGAAAGACCAAAAGAAACAACCAGTGTAGGGAGGAACTTGCTTAGTAAATATCCTTTCCATCATATCTCACTGTAATCATGGTAGAAAGAAAACCCTAAAATTTTTGAGAGAAAAAAAATAAATTGTTTGCTTAAGGAAGGAAAACAAAACTAGACTATATAATTCTTTTTTAATCGACTAATGGGGGTGACTTTGGCTGATAAAATTATATATTTCAAGTACAGATTTCTATGATACGTGATCTGTACATTGCTTGTATGCCCACAACCAAAGTCAAACCATCTTCTGTCACCGTGTATTTGGCTCCCTTTACCCTTTACTAACCTCCCACCCCCTTCCCTCTGGTAAACGCCATAGTGTTATCTGTGTCTATGAGTTTCAGTTCTAAATCCCACATATAAGTGGAATCATATGGTTCTTAACTTTTTCTGGCTTATTTCACCTAGAATAATATTCTCAAGGTTCATCCATGTTGTCCCACATAGTATTTCATCATTTATGGATTGGAAGAAACAATATAGGTAAATGTTCATATTATCCAAAGCAATATATAGATTTAATGCAATCCCCAATGTCGTTTTTTAAAATTTATCTTTATTGTTGAAAGTATTACAGATGTCCCCCATTTTTTTTCCACTCCTGAATGCTCCACACCCCTCCAACCTCGGACTTCACCACACTATTTTCTATGTCCATGGGTTATGCATATATGCGTATACGTTCTTTGGTTAATCTCTTCCCACCTCCTGCCCTTCCCTCTGTGATCCATCAGTCTGTTCCATGCTTCCATGTCTCTAGATCTATTTTGTTCATCAGTTCATTTTATTCATTATTTTCCACAAGTAAGTGGGATCATGTAATCTCTTTCTCTGACTGACTTATTTCTCTTAGCATAATATTCTCCAGGTCCCTCCATTCTGTCTTAAAAGGTAAGAGATTCTTCTTTTTTACAGCTGCATAGTAGTCCGTTGTGTAAATGTACCACAGCTTTTCCAATGTCATTTCTAAAAAAAAAAAGAACAAAAAATCATCAGATTTGTATGAAACCACAAAAGACCCCAAATAGCCAAACCAATCCTGATAAAAAAAAAAAAAAAAAGAATGAAACAGGAGGTATCATACTACCTGACTTCTAATCATACTTCAGAGGAGCAATAATCAAAACAACATGATATTGGCAAAATAACAGACACAGAGACCAATGGAATGGGATTAAGAGCCCAGAAATCAAACTACATGTATAGGGGCAAACAATTTTTTTCCAAAAAAGCCAAATACACACAATGGAGAAAAAAAAGCCTCTTCAATAAATGGTGCTGGGAAAATTTGAAAGCCAACATGCAATAGAATAAAACTTGATTACACTTTATCCCCATGTACAAAAATTAATTCAAAATGGATCAAACACCTAGGTGTAAAAGATCTGAAACAATAAATTACATAGAAGAAAATATAGGTACTATCTCATGGACCTTGGTCTTACAGAACATTTTATGAATTTGACCCCAAAGGCAAGGGAAGGAAAGGCAAAAGTAGATGAATGGGACTATGTCAAATCAAAAAGCTTCTGCACAGCAAAAGAAACCAACAACAAAACAAAAAGGCAACCAAGTGAATGGGGGATAATATTTGCAAACAATAGACCATATAATTTTTAAATATCCTTCTTTCTGAACTGTCATAGTAATGTTGACTGTTTTTGTTTGCTTGCTGTGTCTCGTTTTTGTTTTCACCTAGTTCTTTTATTTTATATTGCTAGTTTTCTTGAATAAACTTGAGGCCCTTATGAAAGTGTTTTCTGAATTTCTGAGCTGACTTTAAGTGCAGTATACTTGGGTGGGGTTTGTTTATGGATTGACTGCCTCTTAGGATGAGTAAAGAGGAGTAAGCAGGTGTGCTAGACCCTTATATCCCGATAGCTCCATTCTATTGCCAAATAAAGAAGGCTTTGCTCTTGGTTCTATGCCTACCATAAAACAACCAGACTAAGATCTCTCTCCAAAAATATCAGTATATAATTGTGAGATTTTTTTCTGATTTTTTTCCTACAAGCAATGATGCAAAATTTAGGTGTGTGTGTGTGTGTGCGTGTGGGTGTTTGTGTATGTGTGTGTCACTGTGCGTGTTTGTGTGTATCGGGGAGAGGGAGACAATGGTGCAAGCATTTCACAGTCAAATTTGTAAGTAGTTTTTGTTTTGGACAGCTTCGAAGAATTTCTCAGGAAGAATCATTCCTCTAATTTCTTTGTTTTCTGGAATGTGGCTACACCCATTCTGTTCTGTCCACCTATATCTTTATAGCATTTTTCTCTTTTCCTACTGTTTTATTAAAATCTTCAGACCATCCATCACTTCCACTCAATCATTTCCAAAATGATTGGAATTCAATCAAACTTTTTAAAAAAATTTCTGTTGTTATTTAGATGAACCTTCAGAGGAAGATTGTTCTGATCACCTCTTATTTACCCTGTTGGTGAACAACAGTTCTCCCACCCCACATAGTATAACGTAAGCAACTACAGAAAACATGACACTGGAAAGATGTGGGTGATGACTGTTTATGAGTCACATACACTCACAGCCCAAGCGAAGAGGATACCGTGTACCATGTAGGGCTACTGCACGAAGGAGCAGAGTGAAACAGAAGAAGCTGTGGAGGCAGGTTTTGTAATAATAGGATGAGGTTTTGCCCTCTGGTTCTCACAGGAAAATGTGATTGATTTATTTGAAGAGTTTCTTCGGCTGTCCAGAAGTTGAGGTCCAACTGGGGTGCCAGTGGTCCAGCTAATAGGGGAACTAGCTGAGTAGGAGTCTTGTCTGTTGGGTGGGGCATATCTGCTGAGTAAAGAGGACTTACAGGAAGCCCTGGGAGCCCTATAAAACTCAGAGGTCAAAGTAGCCCCCAGAATTCCAGGCTTTACAATACAGAGATGTTCTATTTACTATATCTTACCATTTTTTTCAATGTGTGCAAATTCATAGATGAGTTTATAATATTTAGATAATACAGTGTTTATTGTTTTGACTTATGACTTGAAACTGCCCATTCTTTCTCTTTATAATTTTTATATTTTATCATTTTCTGCAGAATTACCTATTTGTGCTAAATTGTAACAAGATACCTTTGTGTCCAAACTCAGACTTCTTTATCTCATTTTGTCTGTCTTCTGAATGACCTCTCTCCTCTTCCACATCTTTTGAATATTCTGTTCTCCAAGACTTCGCCTTTGCTGCTCCATCTTTTCACTCTATCCATTCTTCTGGGTGATTGTTCTCTTCTTATTTATTTTTCAAAAATTGTTTTATATATTGATTTTAGAGAAGAGAAGGGAGAGAGAAAGGAACACATTGATTCATTGCTCTAATTATTAATTTATTCATAGGTTGTTTCTTGTGTGTGCCTTGACCTGGAATGGAACCCGCAACCTTGGTGGATCCAGATGACACTCCTACTGACTGGGCCACCTGGCCAGGGCTCTTGCTTTCTTATTTCAATGAACAATGATGCTGACAATTTGGAAATCTCTACTCTTCACAAGGTTATGCTCACCTTTACACTAACACAATCTGTCTCACAAGCTTGTCAAAAACATTTATAAAACTAAAATGTTATATATTTTTTCCAAAGAGTATTGATCACTCCTGGTAAAAGGCTTATGTTTCATTTTTCAGGTGTGCTCAAAGGCAATAAAAAAGAATTTACCCAGCAGGCCTCAAGGGAGAAGCGGACCCTCCCGCCCCAGGCTGGGTGAGAGCCAGTGCATTGCAGTCACTGAAGGCAGTTGTAGTCAAGAACTCTGCACCCTCCCCACCACTCAGAGCATTCAGAACCAGGGTACAGTCATTCCTAGGTCCTTTATCTGAGACTTTGGGTAGAGATCTTCCTCAGGTAACCTTAGCTGGGCCTCCTTGTAAAGGGACAAGAGGAGACGTTAAATGTGAAACCAGGCATATTTTCCCCACTCTGACTCAGTTCCCAGTACTTTCCAGTCCTAACCCTGACCCAGGTCCATAAAACCGCCAGGGCCTTGTTATTCAAACTCCCTTTGAAGTGAGAAAACCCCATGTCTGTTCTGATCGGCTTGACCCTGTACGGATGCACTGCTTCATGGGGGGAAATGGGACAGGGGGAGTCAGTACTTTCTCCAGTTCTAATTTCTTCTAATGACTTTGAGGTCTATGGTTTTGCATCTCCCAGCTCAGCTGAGCACCTGACACTCACTTACAGTCTTTACTGTATTTTATACACCCTTAAATTTTTCACCCAAGTTAGACATGAGGAGATACACTTAACTCTGCTCCAAATGCTCAGTACCCACTACCAAGTGATCATGCCCTGTCTACTGGCTTCCTAAATACTTTATATGTGAAATGTATCCTTTTCTCTTAAGCATTTTGAGGAAAACCTAGCTTTCACCCAGTCTTTACCTTTTATCACCTGGTTCCCTGAATAATATATTAAAATGTAGCTAGAATTATCTAGAAGTCTAGCTTCTTCAAAACAGCCATGGTCACAAAATGCAAAGTGCAAAACCCACTCATCCAAATCACTGCAATTGGATTAAGTCTTAGTTTATCATTAAGGGTTTGACATTTTTACTCTTTCTGCCTCAAAGCTCGCCACTCTCTTCCATTTAATTTATTCTCCAGAAGCATTTAACTTCCTCCATAGCCATAATGTATTTTTCAATGTTATTATTTACTAGTTTATTTACAGTGTATTTATTTGTTTGTTTTTTTAATGCTACCTCTACGGCTATCCTTATGCTATCCTCATTGCTCCAGCTATTTAACTACCTCTTTAACCTAAAATCATGATTTCATTTTTCAGATCCAGAAAGAAAACTTTCACAATTTCTCTGTGTATAGCAAACCAGAATGATCGCCGGCGAGAAGCTCTTGGTGCAAGCTAGCCCTTGCTGGTGGAAGGGTCAGCAAGATCGCGTGGCTGTGTCCAGGGCCTTGTAGGGGGATTGCAGCAGATGCCCGCAGGTCCCAGGGGTGGACGGAGAAAGGGAACAGATTCTTCCCTTAAGCCTCTGGAGGGAGTGCAGTCCCACCAACGTCTTGAAATTTATTTGAACTTTTGGCTTCCACAACTGAAATGTTTTTCACAACTGAATTGTTTTTCACAACTGAATTTTGTTGTAAGCACCATGTTTGTGATAATTTGTTATAATGGCAATGAGAATGTAATACAGACTTCTTGGCCCAATTCAGCCAGCTGTTTGATTTTGTATAGCCAGCAAGGTAAGCGTTATTTTTACATTTTAATTAATTTCTATTTCTTTGTTTTCTTTTACATTTTAGATAGTTGAAAAACTCAAATAAAAAATGATGTTCCATGATAAATAAAATCTGTATAAAATTAAACGTACGTATGAACGTATCAGTTGGAATACATCCATGTCACTCCTATTGTCTCTGGCCGCTTTTGTGCTGAGCAGCAGAGCCGAGTAGTTGTCTCTGAGGCTGTAAGACCTGCAAAGCTGAAAATACCTGTTATCTGGCCCTTAACATGTGCTGTCCCCTGTACTGGATTGTTTCATAATTTTCACTTGTTATGTCTGACCCCTTCATTAAATTATGAATTCCTTAAAGGCCAAGACTTCACGCAAAGTCCGATTTAAATAAATATTTAAAGACTCAATACAAAATGAACTTTTTGCTGTATTTTAACTATAAAACATCACATAACGACTACCCACGTACCAGAGTATCTGCATATTACTTAGTTATTGTTTTCCTAGTATCAAGGCCTTGTCATTTTTATTTTTCATAAATGATGGAGGTAATTAAAAATAAAATTATTTCACCCTGGCTGGTTTGGCTCAGAGGTTAGAGCATGGGCCTTAGGACCGAAGGTTGTAGGTTTGATTCCTTATCAAGGGCCCGTACCTGGGTTGGAGGTTCAATCCCCAACCCCAAGTTCTCCCCCACCCCTACTCTCTTTAAGAAAGTCAATGGAAAAATATCCTCAGGTAAAGATTAATTTTTTAAAAAAGGAAATTATTTCGGCTAAAATATTTAATATCATAATATAGTTGTGCAGTAGATAAATTTTGAGATTAAAAATAGCATCATGATCATAAAGATAAAATAATAGAAATAAAAACTAAATGTGAGCTCTTTAAAAGACAACATTGGTAAGAAAAGTAGCATCGCTTCGGTATGTTAAGAAAATTGTTAAAATTGCAAATAAATGATGTTTAAAGACCACAAATTTCAATAAAATACTGATTTTTAAATGTAAATTGAGAATACTTGAAAATTAAATATTTAGATTTTAAAATGTGGAGATATGTGTGCTATTTTAAGATAAAAGAGCATAGAATGTTAGCCCACATGCAATATTGTAATTTAATATACAATTGAAGAGGTCAAAGTTTACATTCTTGATATACATGCTTTATTGCTAATTGACTTTCTTAAATGACAAATTTGTAGTTGGTAGTTACTGGAACACATATTCTCCAAGGTCATGAACTTAGAGAATGCAGAGAAAACTTTCTCATAAGATATTGCTATTACTGAAGTCAGCATAAAACCAAGTTTTGTACTTTACCAACTTATGAGGCTTAAAGGTTATGCTGCTAATATATAGTTCAAACTATGTGGTCACAGACAAGATATATAAAATCTTATCTTCAGACTCCTCACTGAATTCTCAATCCCTTCTACAGACTGAGGACACCAGTACCCACCTCATACTGTCATTATGAGGGTCAAAACTAAATGAGCACTTAGCTCGATGTCATATAAATTCAAAAGTTTATTTATATGGCAAATAATCATCACTTGCATTATTATAGTTGATTTTTTTTGGTGGGTAGAAAATTACAACTTTATTATTGTTTATTTATTTATTATTTATTTTTCTATCTTGTACTCTAAAAAAATATATCACCAAACTTATATTGAACAAACTCATACCCTATTTTATATATTTAGTAATAATTGTTGATTAATACTGAATGCCAAATGAGAATGAAAATATGGTTTGACTCAACTTTCTTGGCTTTTCAGGGAGACTAATCATTTTTTTTTAATCCTCACCTGAGGACATTTTTCTATTTTTTTGTTCAGACAGAGTGAGAGGGAGAGAGAGGAAGAGTGAGAGGGAGAGAAATATCGATGTGAAAGGGACACATCGAGTGGCTGCCACCCACATGACCAACCAAGGCCGGGGACAAACTGCAACCTAGGTACGCTCCCTTAGCGGGAACCGAACCCAGGTCTCTCTGGACCGCAGGCCGATGCTCTAACCGCTGAGCCAAACCGGCCACGGTGAGACTAATCATTTTATGAAAATAAATCTTTTAGTTAAAATTTATTTCAAAAATGTGTACCTTTGGTTACAAACCCTGGAACAGAAAGTTTAAATGCAGAAGTTTGAAACTTCCACTCTACAAAAATAACAATATGATGGGATACTACTCTCGGTCCTGAATAATAAGGACTCAAAAAGTCATGCTTTGTGTATCAGATATATGTGTTATGATTTTTGAGTGATAACAAATGTTCAAACAAGAAATTTGTAATACGGATTAAGGGGGAAAAAAACCCATCAAAGTTAGCTAGGAGTTAAAATAGAAAACGTGTTGCTAAACCCAGACCTTTGACTTTGACATGGCATTTTTAATGAAGAATGAAATAATAAGAGGGAAAATTAGTAGTATAATATACAAAGGGTAATACACTATCTTCTTTTCATCATGAAATTAAGGGAAGCCAAGAATTTGGCAGCAGCCCTCTGGGTCAGCAGGAATGAAGGATCTCATCCAGTGAGCATGGCTCAGACTCTGGGTGCTCTGGGAATGAGACCCGTTCTCCACACGGTGAATTATGACATAATAATGAAAGAAAGAAAAAAACATAGAATAAGCTAAGCCACAATTAGCTTCACCATTGGTGTAGTTAGTTCCATAACGAGGGGATTTTGGGAATAGGGATAGGAGGTAGTTGCAGCTTCAGACAATGAACAGAGTTAGTAAAGGGTTGACTCTGAATTAAGTCAAAGGGTTAACCAATCATGTCAGAGTATTGCGATTCTGTTGCTTCTCCTAATGACTCTGAATTACTTTTTATAGGTAATAATAACTTTTTTTTTAATCTCTGTTTTTTTGTTTGTTTGCTTTTTGCCATGTTCTAATCCTTGCCATAGTTCTTTGGAGAGAATCATGTTTTAGGAAAAACTGAAACTCATTACCCTGATCTTACGTCAAAGGGCCCCATCAAAGTATGGTACTCACCACTTATTCATGGTTTCACTGTCCATGGTTTCAGTTACTTGCAGTCAACTACAGTCCAAAAATATTAAATATAAAATCCAGAAATAAACAATTCATAAGTTCTGAGTAGTGTGATGAAATCTTGCATTACCTTGCCCAGGATATGACTCATGCCTTTGCCCAGCTTATCCACTCTGCACAGGCCACCTGCCCCTTAGTCACCTAGTGGCAGTCTGGGTTATCAAACTGAAGTCAGAGTATCACAATGCTTGTATTCAAGTAACCACTATTTTAATTAATACTGGCCCAAAGCACAAGAGTCCTGATGTTGGCCATTCAGATATGCCAAAGAGAAGCAATAAAATGCTTCCATTAAGTAAAAAGGTGAAAGATTGTGATTTAATAGAGAAAACAAATGTCTGCTGAGGCTGCAAATACCTATGGTAAGAATCCTTTATCCATGAAATTACCTAATTTATAAATGATATTTTATCATAGATACAAATGCATAAAAAAAAAAAAAAAAACGTGGTATACATAGGTAAGGTTTGATACTACCTGAAATTTCAAGCATCCACTGGGGGTCTTGGAACATAATCCCCACAGACAAGGAAAACTATTATAAAACAGTTGCAAATGTGTTGTTTGAGTAGCTCTCTCTATATTTACTATCACACAGAGGGTCAGGCTTGCCAGGATAGGGAGTAGTAAAAGATTCATCACTGCTAACAATAGCATCACCACCTCCATGACATAGGAATATCTATGAATTAATGTAGTTCTTTTCTCTTGTTCTATTTTGATATAAGGACCGACTTGTAAAATATCTCTAGGTAATTAACTAATTGCTTGTCATCTTCTACAATTAACAGCATTTTCCACTGAACTAAAATATACCTGCAAACAATGAATATGATTAGGGGATTTTAATAACTAAACTACAGATTTGATTATAATAAAGTTTTAGAGACTGTCTTTTTAAAATATTTGCTACTACATACTCTGGTTTCTCTTCAGATCGCATAAATCTTTCGCCTTTTAAAATATTTGCTACTGGTTATAATTTTCCAACTTTGGCACTTCACAATATAACAGATAATGGCAAAGCTGTAACTACTTGGCTTTTCAAAATATCTATTGTATCATTATATGAAAGTCATGCTGGAATGCAAGTAATGATTAAGGTGCAACAGAAGGATTTCTACGATAGGTATTTTCAATGCCCTTTAACCAAAGACCACCAGGAGCACAGCTGTAGTTAAATGTGGTTTATTACTCTGCTGCAAGGGTGAACGCTTGCTATAGGGAACTGCCGGCTATCTCAGGGCAGGGTCTTAGACAGAAACTATTAAAGGATGGGGGTTAGGTTGATTGTGGAAGATCTAAGAAAGCAGAGATTCATTTGAGATTGGAGGATGTCAGAGGGCAAGGGCGAGTTCACAAAGAGATAACAAAGAAGTAGCTGCTTCTTGTTTAGAGAGACAGGGATATATTTGCTATTTTGTGGATGGCAGTCCAACTTTTACTTGTAATTAGACAAATGTATAAATTGGTCTTGCTAGTCTCCTTTTGGCATCATTTTAGACTTTGTCTGAGGTTGGTATACTGAGACTGCTAATGTAACAGAAGAATCACGTGACTTAGCTGTGAGAAGCTGATCAGGTCAGCTTCTGATCCTCAAGAAATGCTCTGTTTTCTTCTCTATAGAGAATATAAGGATAATGATTAAGGAAAATATCTATAAAAGGATATCTGGATAATGTTAAATTTTTTTAAATTAATTTTTAATTATTAGGTCATTTTTTAAAAATATGTTTTATTGATTTTTTAGAGAGAGAAAAAGGGAGAGATAGAAACATCGATGAGAGAGAACATCAATTGTCCGCCTCCTGCATGCCCCCCACTGGGGATTGAGCCCATAACCTGGGTATGTGTCCTGAGCAGAAATCAAACCGGTGACCCCTTGGTGCATGGTTTGACACTCAACCACTGAGCCACACGGCTGGGCTAATTATTAGGTCTTTTTTTTTTTTTAAATCAACAATTCCTCCCATATTCTTAAAATAAGTTGGGAATGCTTTTCAAAAATGATAACTGAGATTAATTAGTGAAAGAAATGTCACTTGAATTAGATTTTCCTGGCAGAAAAGACAAAAATCAAAGTAGAAACAATGATATATTTTCATTATATAAAAGGAAGATATAACATTTTGTTGATTATCTCCTACTTTTCCCTCCAGAACTATTGTTTATGCCTATCCATCCTGCTCCGTGTCTCCAGGAGACAGGCTGGGTTGTCGCTTTCTGCACTCTGTCTTCTAGGTAATATTGACAGATCAGCAGGAGGCAGAGAGTGAGGTCAAGGTATTTACTTAGCCATCACTTTCTCCATGCCCTGGATAAGTCCCTGGACCAAAAGAAACAGTTTCTTGCACATCACTTTCCTCATGTGCTCTTTTTATGATCTCCTATATCTGTTCCCAACTTTGGTCCCTTTTGGCCAGAGATGTAATAGCTCTCATTCTTACCAATCCTAGGGTATTACATGCACTGTTCTTTGTGGTTTTCCTATGCTTTGCTTGTTCTTGTGTGTCTCCCTTGCTCATTAAACTCTCCTCAAAGCATTCTACTTTAAGTTGGTAGCCATTTCTGCTATAATACAGACTGATACAAAAATACTATTTTATAATATATTTCAAATAAAGGTCTCACATGGATTTCAATTCATTGGTTGATATAAGTATATTTTCTATTAGGTCTTTAGCATAATTTTCAACAAACAATGTGGAAGATGCATGTGCTTTCCAAGTTGATATTTTGAATTAATTTTTTATTTAAAATGCCTATTATTTGTATTATCTACTCTCATGGATAACAGTATGTGATTTCACATTTATCTGCAAAAATTATGGGAATTGTTTATGTTAAATATTTCACAAGTAATCAATTCTACTGTACTTTGTCCCCTGCACCTCCAGTTTAATGTTTGTCAAATGCTTTTCATTTTTTACGAAAGATCTCATTTATATTTTGCATTAAAACAAGCTGAGAGGATTTTGCTATACCTCACATTTTTATTTTCAGATTCTAATACAGTGTCATCAGTCAATGAATAAGATGCATGTACAATTAAAATACACTCATGGTAATACGTCATTAAATCTGAAGCAAAGTAGCAAAAACCTATATCTCTTTTATCAACCTTCCCCAGAAGCATCAATATGTAGCATCTCTTTGCTTGGCAGGCTGCAGGGTGCTCAATGATAAATAATGTGTACAGAACCACAAGCCAGTAAAGAAAGCTAACTATTCCCAGTAGTTGATGGGGCCACAGAAGTTGGATGCTGCTACCCCTTGTCTGGCGCCTGTGTTTTTCAGAAGGCCTATATTGGAGCTGAGGCAAAAAAAAGCTGTCAGGTCTCCAGTCACGGAGATCATTGGGAAACCAAGAAACATGAAAGTTATGTGCAAGAATAATTTGTGCAGGAAATGAAGTAGAACCTCTTTATGTAGAACGTGTGAAGACTAGTCCAAAGGTTTACAATAGTAGTTTTGTCTTTTCTCTTATAATGTGAATAAAAATCTTTTAATATAACATTACCTAATTGTGCTTTTTATGGGCAACAATTATTTCTGTGAACAAAAAGTTGAAAAAGTTAAAAGAAATCAGATATAAATCACAGCATGGGGAATATAGTCAATGATATTGTAATAACTCTGTGTGGTGCCCGGTGGGAACTAAAAACATTGAAGGGAGCACTTTGTGAAGTGAGTGTATGACTGAGCACTACGCTGTACACTTGAAACTAACACAAAATAATATTGAATGCAAATTGAAATTGAAAAACAAAATCAAATAAATAATAAATGAGTGGTAGAATTCACCATTGAAACAACAACAAAAAAAGAAATTTAATGGAACACTGAAATGCAAGTTTTCATTTGCTTCAGATATTTTTCATGAATTTGTAAAGGGAAACAACACATTTGTAAAAGGTGCTATTCACTCTAGGGGCTGAACTGATAATCCTGACAAGATGAAAACTAATTGACACTAAACTAATTAAGAAATGTCATCATCTATCTCAAAGAAGAATGTATTTTAAGAAAATATGCCAACAGTGAGTTAATGTGTGCAGCTGCAGACGATGCAGTTCTTATTCTGTGAATCATGCCTTTAACCCAAATCCAGTAACTCTTCTACATTAGGATTGCTCATTTTCTAAGGTTTCTTTCATATCTATGCAAACTGAAACAATAATTATTTCTTTTTAAATATGTTTTTATTGATTTTTTCTTTACTTAGAGAGGAAGGGAGAGAGAGAAACATAGATATGAGAGAGAAACATCAATCGGCTGCCTCCCGCATGCCCCCACCAGGGATCAAGTCCAGAACCCAGGGATGTGCCTGACCAGAAATTGAACTAGGACCTCTCAGTCCACGGGGCGATGCTCAATCCACTGAGCCACATGGGCCAGGCAAAGAAATAATTCTTAATGTATTGGATTCATTATCAGAAAACCTTCACAAATAGTGAAATGGTTCCAGTTTTATATCAATATTATCAAGACAGCAAAATGAAAATAATTCTAACAGTGCCTTGAAGTTTTTATCTGATTTATGAAATCAAAGTGAAGTTTTTAAAAGTTTACTTATTAAAGTTGAAAATATTCATTATTATGAATGTACTTTAAAATGCTAACTGAGCATTTTAATAATGTATATAAATTATTTGTTTTGCAGTGATGATATGAATACAAATTTTACTATAGCACAGTATTATGCTTTAAAATTTTTCAACTATCTATGTTCTTTTTAAATTAACAAATTTTTGGGGCAGAAAAATACGTGGCATTGGTTGCAAAATGCCCTTCGCCCTTCATTTATATTTACATCCAAAAACCAATTATTCTATTATTCAATTAAAAGAGGGAAGCTATAATTTGCAAAAATATGTGTGCAGATAACTTACATACTACACAATGATATGCACATATAATTTGTAAATAATACATATATAAATTTCATGAGTGCGTGTACATAGATTCACACATATAAACGTATACAGGAATTAAAGTGCAAACGCTGCTGTGGAAAACAAGAGCAGCCGGATATAGCTGGCATGGGACTAACTTGCAGCTGAAAACCACAAAAAAAATAAATAAAATATTTAAAAACTCACTGAAGGCATTTATAAAACAACAAAGGCTGATAGACTTGAGGGTCACAGTCCTGGAGGGAAGGTTAAGACATTGGAGAGCCCTGAGTTATCTATTGCTTTTTCCCTTCGGAGCCTTTACTGATTTTCAGTGCAGGACATAGGGGCCAACGGAGCAGCAAGCCCGAATCTGCAGCTGTCCCTGGGCTAAGAAAGCAATCACTGAAATGTATGCTTCCACACAGCCAGGAAGGCAGGACAATATCCTAGGAGAAAAGAATACCACATAGAAATGACCCAAACATTCTGATTACAGTATTGCTATTAGATATTTTTCAACTTTTACAGCTCTTCAAGTGCAGAGGATAACTCAGATAAAGAAAGTATGAAATAGCTGCTCAGAACTTCAAAAGCGAAGCAGAAATTCAACTCGCACAACACAGGAGAGACAAATACAACATTCAGGGATCACCCAGGAGAAGGGTCCTTTGTAAACACCCCAGGCTTTCAGATAGGAAACTTCGAAGTGTTAAGCCCTAGGTACAATCACACAGTCAAGTAAGTTCTACAGTTATGTGAACAGAGAACATTTTTCTTGTTCTCTCCCAGATAGTGAAAAATGTAAATCTTCTGTAGAGAAAAATAATAATATCCAGATGCTCTACAATTTTTTATGTACAAGTTTTGAGAATTTATTTAAATACAAAAGGCATGACATGAGACGACCAAATGACCACAAATCAGTGCAAATGGATAAAATAATAATCCATACCCACAACTAATACACATTCAGGGATCATCAGAAACAGAGTTGAAAATATGGATATTTAAGAATATTAAATATTTGACAAAAAGAGAATTTCATTAAATAAATTATAAAATACATCAAATGGAAATTTTAGGACTGAATGATGCAGTGGTAATAAATTATAAATTTAACTGATTCATTTAAAAATAGACAACGTGCATATCAGTTCTTTTGTTTATCTCTCCCTCCCACCCCCCTTCCCTCTGAGGTTGTCAGTCTTTTCCCTACTTCCATGTCTCTGGATCTATTTTGTTCGTCAGCTTATTTTGTTCAGTATATTCCACAAATAAGTGAGATTATGTAATACTTGTCTTTCTCTGGCTTATTTCGCTTAACATAATATCTCTAAGTCCCTCCATGTCATCTCAAAGGGTAAGAGGCAGAGGGTGGGGAGGGTAGGAGCCGGGAGGAGGGTGTCAATCTCGGGAAAAGGATGGACATCTGTAATACTTTCAATGATAAAGATACATTTAAAAAATAAAATCAAATTAAAAATAACAACATAAATAAAATCATTAAAAAATAAAATATAACAAAAATAGACAGTAGAAAAAAAGAACAAGTTCAGTGAAATTTAGATCATGATAAATTATCAGGATTAATGCATAAAAATAGGTGAAAAATACACAATAGTGTTTAAAAGACACATAGTTCATGATGACAAGATTTAATCGAGCTCCAGATGTAGAAGAGAAAGATAAAATCTCAGAGCCAATAGTTAAAAAAAAAAAATTGACAATAAATAATCCTCTAAAACTGATGAAAATTTGTGTAAATGTACTTCAAGGAGATATTTTATAAAAGGTGGTGAATTTCCAAACAGAAATATTTGAAATTAGAAAACAATGAATTATGTTAAAAGTGCTGAGAGAGAAAAAAAAATTGCCAAATAAAAATTTTTACAAGAAACATCTTCTAAAATTGAAAATTAAAAGATATTATTCAACAAACAAATAAAGAGAGATAATCACCAGTAGAACTCTATCAAAGGAAATATTAAAGGTATATAAACTTCTTTAGGTAGAAAAAACTCGTGTCGAGGTAGAAACATGGTAATGCAGAAAGGAATGAAAAAGAAGGTAAATACATGGATAAATCTAAAGTAATATTGACTCCTGAAAATGATAATAACAATGTGTAATGTATGACTTTTTAAAATATATGCAGAAATAAAATGTATAAGAAACATAGAATTAAAGACAAAAAGGAACATATAAAAATTAATGTGGTCCTTGGATGTTTTGCAAAATAAAAACATTTATTTAATATAGGATTTAAAAAGTTAAGAACATATATAGTAATATGTAGGACAGCCATTAAACACTGGTAAAAGAAATTTTAACTAACTTATCAACAGAGAAGAAAAAATAAACATTATATACCTGATTATTCTATAAAAAGAGAACTATTCCATGAAAAGAGAAATATACCACCTATTATTATTATTTTTTTTTTATTTATTTTTTTTATTTTTGAAATTTTTTTTATTTATTTATTTTTTTGTTACAGATATTTTACCTTTTTACCCCATTGGCACCCCCCCCCCCCCCCCCTCCACCCTGTCCCCGGCTTAGTTGTCCATGTCCATTGGTCATGCATACATGCATATAAGTTCTGTGGTTTATCTCTTCCCACCCCTCCCACCCCCCATCCCCTCTTCTGAGGGATGTCAGTCTGTGCCCCACTTCCATGTGTCTGGGTCTACTGTATTCCTCAGACTGTTATGTTCATTATATTCCGTATATAAGTGAGATCATGTGGTATTTGTCCTTCTCTGCTTGGCTTCTTTCACTTAGGATAATACTTTCCAGATCCCTCCATGTCGTCTCAAAGGATAAGAGATCTTTCTTTCTTACCGCTGCATAGTATTCCATTGTGTATATGTACCACTGCTTTTTTATCCATTCGTCTACTGGTGGACACTTGGGCTGTTTCCAGATCTTAGCTATTGTAAATAGTGCTGCTATGAACATGGGGGTACATATATTCTTCCTGATTGGTGTTTCAGGCTTCCTAGGGTATATTCCCAGCAGTGGGATCACTGGGTCAAATGGAAGTTCAATTTTTAATTTATTGAGGTAGCACCATATTGTTTTCCATAGCGGCTGCACCAGTCTGCATTCCCACCAGCAGTGTATTAGAGTCCCCTTTTCTCCAAACCCTCGCCAACACTTGTTGTTTGATGATTTGTTGATGGTGGCCATTCTGACAGGTGTGAGGTGATACCTCATTGTTGTTTTAATTTGCATCTCTCTGATGATTAGTGATGTTGAGCATTTCTTCATATGTCTCTTGGCCATTTGTATGTCCTGTTTGGAGAGGTGTCTATTCAGCTCCTCTGCCCATTTTTTAATTGGGTTCTTTGTCTTCCTTTTGTGGAGTTGTATGAGCACTCTGTATATATTGGAAATTAACCCCTTATCTGATACATCATTGGCAATGATGTTCTCCCATACAGTGGGTTGCCTTTCCATTTTGATGATTGTTTCTTTTGCTGTGCAGAAGCTTTTTAGTTTGATGTAGTCCCATGTGTTCATTTTCTCCTTTATTTCTGTTGCCTTAGGTGATGTATCAGTGAAAATTCTGCTCTGTATGATGTCCGAAATTTTGTTGCCTACATTTTCTTCTAGAATTTTTATGGCTTCACGGGTCACATTTAAGTCTTTTATCCATTTTGAGTTTATTTTTGTGTATGGTGTAAGTTGATGGTCTAGTTTCATTTTTTTGCATGTAGCTGTCCAATTTTCCCAACACCATTTATTAAAGAGGCTGTCTTTACTCCACTGTATGCTCTTGCCACCTTTGTCAAATATTAATTGAGCGTATTGCCTTGGGTCCATTTCTGGGTTTTCAGTTCTGTTCCACTGGTCTATATGCCTGTTCTTGTGCCAGTACCAGGCTGTTTTGGTTACAGTCGCTTTGTAGTATAACCTGATATCTGGTATTGTGATCCCTCCAACTTTGTTCTTCTTTTTCAAGATTGCTGTGGCTATTCGGGGTCTTTTTTGGTTCCATATGAACTTTTGAAGTATTTGTTCTAGTTCTATGAAATATGTCGTTGGTATTTTGATGGGGATTGCATTGAATCTATAGATTGCTTTGGGTAGTATGGACATTTTAATTATGTTAATTCTTCCAATCCATGAACAGGGTATGTGCTTCCACTTCTTTATATCTTCCTCTATTTCTTTTTTCAATGACCTGTAGTTTTCTGCAAATAGGTCCTTTACTTCTTTGGTTAAGTTTATTCCTAGGTATCGTAATTTTTTTGGAGCGATGGTAAATGGGATTGTTTTTTCCGTTTCTCTTTCTGTGAGTTCATCATTGATGTACAAGAATGCCGTCGATTTCTTGATGTTAATTTTGTATCCTGCTACTTTGCCAAATTCATTTATTAAGTCTAATAGATTTTTGATGGAGTCTTTAGGGTTTTCTATGTACAATATCATGTCATCTGCAAATAATGACAGTTTCACTTCCTCCTTTCCAATTTGGATCCCTTTTATTTTTTCTTCATGTCTGATTGCTGTGGCTAAGACTTCCAGTACAATGTTAAATAAGAGTGGCGAAAGTGGACATCCCTGTCTTGTTCCTGTTCTTAATGGAAATGTTTTTAATTTCTGTCCATTGAGTATGATGTTGGCTGTAGGTCTTTCATATATGGCCTTTATTATGTTGAGATATGATCCCTCTATTCCTACATTGCTGAGCGTTTTTATCAGAAATGGATGCTGGATTTTGTCGAATGCTTTTTCAGCATCTATTGATATGATCATGTGGTTTTTATTCTTCATTTTGTTTATGTGGTGTATCACGTTTATTGATTTGCGAATATTGTACCAGCCTTGCATCCCTGGAATGAATCCCACTTGGTCGTGGTGAATAATTTTTTTGATGTATTTCTGGATCCGATTTGCTAGTATTTTGATCAGGATTTTGGCGTCTATGTTCATCAGGGATATTGGCCTGTAGTTTTCTTTCTTCGTAGTGTCTTTTTCTGGTTTTGGAATTAGAATTATGCTGGCCTCATAGAATGTGGTTGGAAGTCTTCCTTCTTCTTGAATTTTTTGAAATAGTTTGAGGAGAATGGGTGTTAGTTCTTTTTTGAATGTTCGGTAAAACTCCCCCGTGAAACCATCTGGGCCTGGGCTTTTGTTTGCTGGGAGAGTCTTGATTACCTCTTCAATTTCCTTAGTTGTTATTGGTCTGTTCAAGTTTTCTATCTCTTCCGGGAATAGTTTTGGGAGACTGTGTGTTTCTAGAAATGTGTCCATTTCCCTGAGATTGTTGAATTTGTTGCCATATAGTTGTTCATAGTAGTTGTTAACGATCTTTTGTATTTCCGTGGTGTTGGTTGTTACTTCTCCTCTTTCGTTTCTGATTTTGTGTATTTGGGTTCTCTCTCTTTGTTTCTTGGTGAGTCTAGCTAAGGGTCCATCTATCTTGTTTATCTTTTCGAAAAACCAGCTCTTTGTTTCATTGATCTTTTGAATTGTTTTTTTGGTCTCTATGTCATTTATTTCTGCTCTGATCTTTACTATTTCCTTCCTTCTACTTGCTCTGGGGTTTTCTTTTTGTTTGCTTTCTAATTCTTTAAGTTGTGAGGTTAGACAGTCAATTAGAAATTTTTCTTGTTTTCTGAGGTAGGCCTGTAGTGCTATGAACTTCCCTCTCAGAACTGCTTTCGCTGCATCCCATAGATTTTGTGTTGTTGTGTGTTCATTTTCATTGGTTTCCAGGAAGTTTTTAATTTCTTCCTTGATCTCCTCAGTGACCCATTCATTGTTTAATAACATGCTATTTAGCCTCCATGTGTTGAAATGTCTTTGCATGTTCTTGTTGCAATTGATTTCTAGTTTCATGCCATTGTGATCTGAGAAGATGCTTGATATGATTTCAATCTTCTTGAACTTGTAGAGATTTAGTTTGTGTCCTATCATGTGGTCTATCTTTGAGAATGTTCCATGTGCACTTGAGAAGAATGTGTATTCTGTAGTTTTGGGGTGTAATTCTCTGTAGATATCTATTAAATCCATTTGGTCTAGGGCTTCATTTAGAGTCTCTGTTTCCTTGCTAATTTTTTGCCTAGAGGATCTATCCAGTGCTGTCAATGGGGTGTTGAAGTCCCCTGCTATGATTGTATTGTTGTCGATTTCTCCTTGGAAGTCCTCCAGAAGATTTTTAATATATTTTGGTGCTCCTATATTGGGTGCATATATGTTTATCAAGGTTATATCTTCCTGTTGGATAGATCCTTTCAATATTATGTAGTGGCCGTCTTTGTCTCTAGTTATGGTCTTCATTTTGAAATCTATTTGATCAGATATGAGAATTGCTACCCCAGCTTTTTTTTGCTTTCCATTTGCTTGGAAAATTTTTTTCCATCCCTTCACTTTCAACCGATGTGAGTCTTTTGTTGAGAGGTGGGTCTCTTGTAAACAACATATAGATGAGTCATGCTTTCTTATCCAATCAGCTACTCTGTGTCTCTTTATGGGAGCATTCAATCCATTTACGTTTAAGGTGATTATTGATATGTACTTATTTATTGCCATTTTTGTTTAGTGTGGTTCTATTTTTCTTCCCATTTCTACTGCTAATTACAGCAGTCCTTTTAACATTTCTTGCAGTGCTGGTTTGGTGCTAATGTATTCCCTTAGCTTTTTTTTGTCTAGGAAGCTCTTTATTTGATCTTCTATTTTGAATGATAGCCTTGCTGGGTAGAGTAGTCTTGGATTCAGATTCTTGTTTTTCATGACTTTGATTACTTCATGCCATTCTCTTCTGGCCTGTAGTGTTTCTTGGGAGAAGTCAGCTGAGAGCCTTATGGGGTTCCCTTTGTAGGTAACCTGTTGCTTATCTCTTGCTGCTTTTAGGATTCTCTCTTTGTCTTTAATTTGTGGCATTTTAATTACTATGTGTCTTGGTGTGGGCCTGTTTGGGTTCTTCTTACTTGGGACTCTCTGTGCTTCTTGAACTTGAATGCCTTCTTCCTTCACCAAATTAGGAAAGTTTTCTCTCACTATTTTTTTGAATATATTCTCTATCCCTTGCTCCTTTTCTTCTTCTTCGGGGACTCCTATGATGCGAATATTATTACGTTTCCAGTTGTCCCATAGTTCTCTTAAGCTGTCTTCCTGTTTTTTAATAGTTTTTTCCTTTTGTTTTTCTGATTGGTTGATTTTTTCTACCCTGTCTTCTAATTCACTGACCCAGTCCTCAGCTTCCCCTACTCTGCTTTTTAAACCTTCCAATGTGTTTTTCATTTCGGATATGTCATTTTTTATCTCTTCTTGTTGGTTTTTAATTTCCATTTGGCTTATTTTCAGTGTCTCTATGTCCTTACTCATGCTGTTCAGCTTCCTCAAGATCATGGCTCTGAATTCCAGCTCTGTTAACATGCCTAACTGCTCCACATTGATCTCATCTTCGGTGGAGGTGTCTTGCTCTTTTATTTGGCTTCTGTTTCTGTGTTTCACCATTTTGGCTATCACTGTGGGCTTTGGAGCCTGTCAAGTTCTCCCTGTGGGTGTTGGTGTTCTGCTGTTTGTGGCTCCCTCTCCTGTGTTTAGATGAGCGAGGGAGGACCCGCGTTGAACACCACTGTCAAGTCTTACTTTCCTGGTTAAAGTTGCCAGCCCAGGAAATGTACTGTTATCCTCTAGCTTTTTGCCTGGAGGCTAGCAGTCTAGGTTAATTGATGAGTTTTGGGTTGTCAGTTGATTGAAAAACTCCCTCTGGTGCTCAGCCAAGGGGCTTTCACGAGGGTGGGGCAGATGCTGGTTGTTAGTGAGCCTCAGTTAGCACTTCAATGGCCCACAGGGTGGGGTTGGATCTCCGAGGGAGGGGCTGCTGCCTCTCCTCAGAGCCCTGGGAAGGAGCAATGTGGCCACCGTCCTGAGTGGCTGCACTCAGCCAAAGCTCTGAGCGCCCTCCAAACCCCGAGTGTCCTGACACAGTTCCAGTCCAGTCCGCCCTCCCTCCGCCGGAGCCCAAGGTGAGTGGCTGTGGCTGTTTCAGCCTCTGTCCCGGCTGCGCTGCGGGGCCGCCTGGGAGTGTAACCTGCGGGCGCCGCTTATAGCTAAGGCCGCTGCCGAGCTGCTGACTGTGCGCTCCCAGCCCCGTCTCGCGCCTTCGCAAGCCTACCGGGATGGAGTCAGTGTCCCTCGTTGTATGGTCCTCGCAAGCTGCTTTTCTGTTGCTTTTTCCCGTCGATTTGTCTGTGTTATAGTTGTAATTCCAGTTTGGTTCTGGGAGACGGTCTGTGTAGCTCCGTTCACTCTGCCGCCATTTTTCGGTCTCCCACCTATTATTTATTTTATGTTTTCTTATTTGTTAGTGGGAAAACACAAAATAAATACTAAGGTGGTATATTTAAACCAAATTGCCATAATTCCAATTAAAAGCAAAAAACTGTCAGAAGTTAAGAAACAAATTAAAAATCTATACATATGCTGGCTTTACAGAAAATCATACTAAATATAAGGAGATTTGTTGAATGGTAAAGGATTAAAAAAAGTAGACTATGTGAACATTAACTGAAAAGAAATAGTATGAGTATTTAAATTTTAAAAATGTAGATTTCAAAGGAAGAAACATTTTTAAAAGGAAAGTTATAATGCTAAGAAGAAGAAAAATGGTCACAGACAAGAAGATATAAAGGTCTTAATGCTATAGGCTCCCAAAAGAATAGTCTAGCCCTGGCCGGTTTGACTCAGCGGTTAGAGCGTCAGCCTGCGGTCCAGAGAGACCTGGGTTTGGTTGCCGCTAAGGGCATGTACCTCTGTTGAAGTTTGTCCCTGGCCCTGGTTGGTCATGGGGGTGGCAGCCACTCGATGTGTCCCTTTCACATTTAAATTTCTCTCTCTCTCTCTCTTCCTCTTTCTCCCTCCCACTCTATCTGAATAAAAAAATGGAAAAATGTCCTCGAGTGAGGATAAAAAAAACACAAGAATTGTCTAAAAATATTTAAAGCACAAACTGAAAAGTAACTTAAGAGGTAGAAATCTCCCAGATTTAGTTGATATTTTTAATGCACCTATCTCATTGCCAGAACAAGCAAACAAGCAAAAGACCTAAAAGTATACAGATTTAAACAATAATCATAAAACTCAAACTAACAGGCATTTATATTATATTGTTACTGGAAATCAGATTTCTTCCTCACTAATAAAAGTGGCCTGTTAAATATTAAAGAGATTAATAGGCATAAACCAAATGCAGAGTGCTAAGCTGATTTGAAGTAACCAACTATAAAAGTGTATTCTTAAATCAATTAAGTAAAATGGAATACATATCGGGTATTAAAATATTGTTAAGGTTCTTGATAATGGAATTGTGGTTGTTAAATAAAAGTCATACCTCTGAAAGAAACATACCTCTGAATATTACTCAGCCATAAAAACAATGAATCTTGCCATTTGTAACAACATGAATGCACATAGAGGTATTATGCTAAGTGAAATAAATCAAACAGAGAAAGACGAAGACTGTATGATTTCATTTACGTGTGGAATCTAAAAAGCTAAACAAATTAAAAAACAACAGAACAAAAACAGACTCAGAGAGAGAGAGAACAAATTGATTGTTGCCAGAGAGGAGGGGTGCAGGAAGATGAGTGAAATAGATGAAGTGGATTAAGAGATACAAACTTCCCATTATAAAATAATTATGTCATGGGAGTGTAATATACAGCATAAAGAACATAGTCAATAACATTGTGTTAATTTTGTATGGTGACAGATTGTACTAGACTTAGAGTGTTAATAATTTCTCAAGGTATTTATTTATTTAAAAAAAATTTTCTTTATTGATTTTTAGAGAGAGAGGAAGAAAGAGGAAGAGAGAGATAAAAACATCGATGAGAGAGAACATCGATTGGCTGCCTCCTGCATGCCCTCCACTGGGGATTTGGTTTGACGCTCAACCAGTGAGCCACATGAGCTGGGCATATCATTTCTCAAGGTATTTAAATGTCAAATCACTATGTTAAATACCTGAAGTTAATATATTATATGTCAGCTATACCTCAATAAAAGAGAAAAACCCATTTGTTTTCTTCATTTATTTTTATTATGAAATGCATATATTATTTGCATTTTCCCATATTTAATTTTCCACATATATGTATAAGTGCATATATGAAGTAATACCTAGAGTAAGTATTTGGTATATAAAGACTAATTCTCTAGTAGATCTTTAAACATTTACACTTTAATTCTGAACATATTCTCTGGGGTAGTTTATAGAAATTTTCTTTATACTGTACACAAACTTTCTTTTTTTTTTTTTATCCTCACCCGAGGACATTTTTCCATTTTTTGTTCAGATAGAGTGGGAGGGAGAGAGAGGAACAGAGAGAGAGAGAGAAACATCGATGTGAAAGGAACACATCGAGTGGCTGCCACCCGCACGACCCACCAGGGCCGGGGACAAACTGCAACCGAGGTACACGCCCTTAGCGGGAACCGAACCCGGGTCTCTCAGGACCGCAGGTCGACGCTCTAACCGCTGAGCCAAACCGGCCAGGGCCACAAACTTTCTTTTCAGGTCCATGTTTGACACAGAAAGTTTGATATTTAATATTATTCATTCAATATTCAAAAAAATGGGAGAATATTATGAGACCAAACATATTAGTATGGATTTCAGAAAAAAATGTCAAGTTTCCTTAGGGGGAAAAAATAAAAGAGATCAATGCTTACTAAAGGACACAACAGGACATTTTATCAACTTGCAGCCTCTTGCTCTCTTCTGCACCCAGGATAGACCTTCCCCTGGCTTGGATTTTCTCCTATTTATAATGTATTATTTAAAACTAAGTTTTTTCCATTGTATTTTCCCTACAATGAAAATATGAGGCTATTTGATAAGTTGTTTTAGTTGCAAAAGGGATGGGTTTTATATATTGGTTTCAAGAAGGAATATTACAATAATATGGGTACAGAACACTTAGAAAATTATATAGCTCACTCCAAATAAAATTAAATATATGCCAAAAGAACACAGAAATGTAGGGTCCAAAGATCAACACCTTCACTAATGCTTAAGTTTAACCTAGTTCAAGGAATTTTCACTGTTCTGCTTCCCAGTGGAAAATACTCCCATTCATTCTTCTAGGTTACATTCATAGAAGAGAGAAGAAAGCAAGAATTAGATTAGATCAGGCAGAAATACTGCAATTGCTTAGACACAGTTTGGTTGCATTTGCGTTTTTGACCACCTTGTTAAATTTCAGTCTTAGCCAAATTAAGGACAACCCTGCATAATTAACAGCCCATTGAAGTTCATTTTAGGGGAGATAGTGAATAAAAATGTGTAGTAGGCTGTAAAACTGAATGTAAAAGGGCATTTTGTATATATAATTAAATAAAAATAATAAAATATAATTTTACCAGTCACTGGGTCTTGTAAAAATAATAGCTGATTATGGAAACATAGAAACATGCATTTTATTTAAAAAGATTTAAAGAACACTTACTTGAAATCTGCATTCAGCTATTTTTCTATGTGTATCAACCATAATTTTCTCTGTGATATAGGAATTCATGGATTACAAATATTAAAAATTTTCATAGGCTTGTGAATATGAATGTTTTTTTCTCATTTTAATTAAAATTTCACAGCATGAGTTTAATAAATTTCCTCCCATAATTAGAAAATATACAAAAGTAAATGACAAAAATTCTATTGAAAATATTTTCTTTCATTTTTATTCTATACCTTATTGAGGTTTTACAATCGAAGCCAGAGGGTTGCACAATCTATGGATACATGCAGCAGTAGACCAATTTATCTAACAAGATCGACTATAACCCTCGGGTTACCCAAATGGATGTGATACATGATTTCTACTTTGCTAAGCAAAAAATAAATTTAGTTGACAAAACTTGCTACCATACTTCCCTGTAAGCTTAATTTACATTAGTGGAGAAAGCAAAGCAAATTAATTGTTTTTACCTTATGGCATAGTTGTATTTCAGTTAGCATTTTCTAACTGTACTTCTTTTGTTAACAACATAATGTTGCAGTTTTAGTTAATGGTCAGTCTAAAGAATACTCTCTGAGGACATTACAGGAGACTTCTTTGTTTTGAAAGAATTTGCGATCAAAATTTGATACTGCAGACAGCATTATCAGCCTTTCTGGTAAGCATTCTTCCTATATCGCTACTGAAAAATTGTTCAGAGAGTAAAGTTTTGTGTATTGTGAACATTTAAAATTATATATATACATGTTTATATACACATATATGTATATATAAATATTTAAAGCACATATATATCAACACAATAGTGAAACAGTTATATTAATATAAATATTGATAATTATATAGTGATAATTATATTATATAATTGTACTATACATTGCTATATATTACACTATATACTATAATAATACATACCAGATTTATAATAGAACAATCTGCAATTACAATAATTAATTTTAATTAATATAATCACAATAAATATGAATAACATATTTATTAATCAATGTGCTAATATAAATATATACAATAATTATTATGTGCATCAATTTAAATTTTTCAATATCTATTTTTATATTGAGTGGTATTTAGGTTGTTCAAGAAATTGTGTGTTAAGACAAGCTGATACATTTGTATGTGTGTAGTAAAATCATAGAACCATTCATGAGAAAGTTACACACCAACTTCCAAAAAGTGGCCCTCTCAAGGAAAGTGGAAGGGGATAGGAGAGGTCACTTTCGCTTACTTCAATTAGTATAATATATTTGTTTTATATAACATGTCAAATGTGACAAAATTTCAACATTAACAATTCTCTGTGGCAGATATATGGTACTCAAATTATTCTCTACTATATTTTAAAATATATTTGAATTTAAGCAAAGACAAAAAGATGACTGCACAAAATGAGTGTTTTAAATTTAGGACTAGTTAAAAATTTGTTTCCCTAACCATATTTATTTATACACATTTTAATTATGTCTTTAACATATATTCAAGTATCTTGACTATTATTAAAATTGTAACCAGAAATTAAAACTAGCACATGACAGTATTCAAAATGGTGAGTGAGCTGAATCTATGTGTAGTGGAAGTTATCATGGGTGCTCTTATCTTACCCAGGAAGTTGGCAAATAATGAAGTTGGCATTAATGAAGCATCTGGTTTAAGTGTATGTTGGGATTCAGACCTTTTGCCTCCTGAGATAGACTTTAGGAGGCTTGGTTGAATGTTGCAGGATAATGAAGTGTGTCAGTTGCCACTGTAGTCGTCATAAATGTCCTTCAAAACAAGTGGTTTTACTTTAAAGCAGAGAAAGCAAAGAGCAGAGCCTAGTAATCAATAAAAATATTATGTGCGCGTGTGTGTGTTGTCACAATCATCAAATGGTTCAATTAAAATAATGATGTTCTGTTTGGACTGCAAATGCAAATTATTTTTTGTCAAGCTGAAGTTAGTGTGGCAATGGCCTGCCCAGGGTAGGGGGTAAGTGGGAAGTAGGCTTAGCTCCTTTTGCTGTGCATTTATTCCCCATCCCACAAATAAACACACAGAAATAGCTTACAGACTGTGTTTTAAAGTTCCTTTCATAGAGAGGTAGCCCAGGAGCAAAGACAAGATTACAGTTGTCCCTCGCCACTTCGCACTTGGATTTTCGGGGCTTCACTCTATCATGGTTTTTTCAAATCTATTCATTAAAAAGTTGATCAAGAGAGTGAAAATGATACAGCGCGTGCTTGATTGTCTGAGTCAATTATACGCCCCTGTATTACAATTAAAATAAAAATTACTGTACATATGGACTGTAGGCCTATGAATTCGAGCACCCCTACAAATCTTTCAACACCAGGTGCAACCGCTGGAGTCTGGAGCGGATTAACCACGATAAACGAGGGGCCACCATAGTTCAGTGTCATTCATCCCCAGTGAATTTTCCAGTTGAGATTGTTACTGGCACTCTGGCTTCTTCTGATCTCCCAGAATGGAAATAATAATAATAATAATAATAATTCCATAGAAAGGGGTACAAAGAAAGTTTATTTGACTTGTGCACAAGGGTACCAGCAACGCAAAGGGAAGGAAAGGGGCGGTTTCCCAAGACTAGGGAGGATTTTAACGCAGCCCAGGCTGGAAAAGTGACATCCTAGCATGTAGAGGTGGGGGCTTCTTGGCGCTTGCCAGTGTGACTGTTTCGGCTTGTGTCCTGTCTTATCAGCATCCTGGATCTCTACCCCGGGTGTGGGTGTGTGTCTTCTAGCATTTAAATGAAGAAAAGTCACAGAAAAGACAGTCTTTCTTGCTAACTCATATGCGTGAGTAAAGGAAAAGTCCCTAAGTGCCCCGGACGCAGATGCAGTGGTCAGCAGCGTCCTTCAGTCTAGGTGCTAAAGAGCTGTTTGACCTAAGGAGAGGGGGCAGGTACTGGGACATCCAGCAAATATTGGCTTCCTGCCAGCTGGACCCAGTAATCGATTGGAAATGAACAGAGCAGTGGGCTTATTGCTGAGAAATCAAAACAACTGGACTGAGGTCCAGATTCAAGGAATCTATCCTGATAAGATGTCCATAAATTTGATATATTGTAAATGTATAACTGTTAACTTTTTAAAAATGTTTGTTTTGTCCCATGCAGCCTGACAAAGTGACCTCTGCATTCACAGTCATAAGCCTTTTCCTGGGGTATTGGTGAGCTCCAGGGTGGAAGGAATCTTCCATCATCCTATAGGTGTTCAAAGACAATGGGCAACATCCCACAGAGAGGAATCCCAAACTGCAAGGTGTGACCAGTCAAGCAAGTGTCCACCCCACGCTAGGAAGCCCTTACTATTCTTGTTGTAGTTATATGCTATATGTTCTCCTTGATTTTACTAATAGAAAATTTTGTGTTGATTTTCTTGTTATTTTACTGATTATTTGAAAGCCTAAAGACTCTTCTGTTTCATATATAGTTATAAACTCCTTAACAACGGAGACATGTTCTTGGGCAATTTTGTCCTTGTGTGAACATCATAGAGTATAGTTACACAAACCTAGATGGTGGAGTCTATTGTTCTGTAAGGGAAGTAAAATAATTTTCCCTTAACCCTTCTTGATTCTTAGCTGAGCCATCACAGTTAAAGGGATTAACAGAGAAAAACAAAGAACAGTTTAATAACATGTATACCTTCAGTACCTGTGGGAGAGAACCAGGAAAACTGAGTAACTCACCAAAATGCCAGAAGCCATCCCCTTAAATACCATCTTTGGCTCAAGACAAAAGAATATGTTGGGCCGGGAGGGAGTCGGTTATTGAGGTTACCAGGAAAAGCACAGTAAACCAGGGTGAGATTGTTTTTCAGTTTTAAGTTATTGTCTTCTGCATTGACAAGAGAGTTTACAGATAAGGTCACCTCCTCTTTCTGGTACAGTTAGGGAGGCACCCTTAAAAAGGAAGATTTCGCCCTGGCCAGTTTGGCTCCGCGGTTAGAGCGTCGGCCTGCGGTACAGAGAGATCCAGGTTCGGTTCCCGCTAAGGGCACGTACCTCGGTTGCAGTTTGTCCCCGGCCCTGGTTGGTCGTGCGGGTGGCAACCACTCGATGTGTCCCTTCACGTCGATGTTTCTCTCTCTCTCTCTTCCTCTCTTTCCCTCCCGCTCTGTCTGAACAAAAAATGCAAAAATGTCCTCCGGTGAGGATTAAAAAAAAAAAAAAAGGAAGATTTCCCCACAAATGCACAAAGGGTAACTTTTACTTGTTTTTTTTTTTTGATAGCAGGAACTACAAAGTTAAAAGGTTCTTTTTAACTTTATTTTTATTGTTGACACTGTTACAGATGTCCTTATTTTATCCCGACAACCCCCCCACCCCGTCCCCCTTCCCTTTGGACATTGCCACACTGTAGCCTGTGTCTGTGGGTTTTGCATATATTTTCTTTGCTCATCCCTTCACCTTCTTTCATCCAGTCCCCTCCGCCACACTCCCTTCGACAGCTGCCCGTCTGTTCCATGTATATATAAACTATTTTTTTTTACAAGATAGGATCTTGTTTTTATTGAAAAATTTGATATTTTGTTCAATGCCTTTTCTGTAATAGTTTTTTAATGAATTTATTTGGGTTACATTGTTTAATAAAATTATATAGTTTCAAGTGTACGATTCTATAATACATCATCAGTATATTGTATTGTGTGTCCACCACTCAAAATCTGGTCTCCTTCCGTCATCACTTAACCCTTCTTTATCCTCTTCTACCTCCCCCTACCTCCCCCACCCCTTTTCCCTCTGGTAATTACCATATTATAGTCCATGTCTATGGGTTTTTTTCTTCTTTAGTCCCTTCACCTACATCAACCAGCCCCACAATTGCTCCCTGACAGCTTTCAGTCTGTTCTCTGTATCTATGAGTCTGCTTCTATTTTTTTTTTTTTGTCTTTATTTATTTTTTTATCCTCACCCGAGGACATTTTTGCCTTTCTCTTCAGATAGAGCAGGAGGAACAAAGGGAAGAGAGAGAGAGGAACATCGATGTGAGCGGGAACCAAACTGGCCAGTGCTGTTTTTATTTAAATTAGTCAAAAATAACAGGAATAAAAGCATCAAATGAAAGAAGGTAAATTATTCACCTAACCATGCTAAAAAAAAAATAAAAAGTTAATATCACGTTTAAGTATTCTTTTTAACTTACAACCTTTACACTTGCTCCTTTCTCTGCCTGAAATTCTCTCCCCCACAGCCTGAGTCTTCACATTATCTGAGTCACATGCAGTCATATGCCTTTATCCCCTAGTTGGTCCCCATGTCCTCTCCCCACAGAATGTTCTCTGATCATCACAATTAAAACACCCTTCATGCAGTCTTTCTCTCTTTAAAGTTTTGGTAACTCAGGTACATTCAACTAGGGTAATCATAGCCCTCATATTCTGGTCATTATTCCTGATAGGTTGATGACTGGTCTCATTTTGTGGTCCAGTGTATGTCCTCTGTTAGTCATTTAAGTTTTTATCACTCTTTTATGTTTGTTTTTCATGTTATTCTCAAGATCCATCTGTTTCTCAATATAGTACTCTTGAAAATAATCTATGAATTAGCCCTGGCCATTTGGTTCAGCAGTTAGAGCATTGGCCTGAAGACCAAAGGGTCTTGGGTTTGATTCCCAGTCAAGGGCATGTACCTGGGTTGCAGATTTGATCCCTGGCCCTAGTTCATGTGTGTGCATGTGGGCAATCAATTGATGTGTCTCTATCACATTAATGTCTCTCTCTTCCCCCTCCTTCCCTTCCACTCTATCTAAAAATCAATGGAAAAATATCCTTGGGTGAAGATTAACAACAACAAAAATGAATCAATGAATTATTTAGGTAGGTAAAATATAACTCTAATTATAGGTGAGATAATAAATTGTTTTCAAAAATATAATTTTATTACCTTTAACATTTAATTCTAAACAAATACAAAATGAACACTAAATGTTAGACTCTAGGTAAAGAAGTTATAGTCAGCTTATTCATTATGCCTCCATAGATTATAACAAGAATTGAGTGTATGTGTATAAAAAAATAGATATTACACTAATCATTTCATTGTTAATGATAAAAATTCTTTTGGCATAAAGTCTGAGTCAAATACATTGAGTTTAGTACAAAATTATTTAAAGAAAAGTTTAGCACTTAATTGTTCAACCAGTAGGAGAATAGGCATTTCACAAATACATGACAGACAAATATAATATGAAGCAAGGCCATTTAGATGTTTTTATGTAAAAACTGTTGTTTGTTAAATGCAACGTGTGGATAAATATTTTTGCCCTGGTAAGATGATTATTCACACGAGGAATATCATGAATGTTTGGATCATAAGTGACAGCATTCTGAGTAAAATTTAGGAAATGAGAAAAAGACTGCTAGATTTTATATTTGAGTTTCTTTCTGTTTTTGTTTTTGTTTGTTTGTTTACTCATCCCTCAGATATATAACCAGAGTTGATAAAATGGCTAGGCTCATTTTTTTCTTTTTTTTTTAATCCTCACCCAAGGACATTTTTTGATATTTTGTTCAGATAGAGTGGGAAGGAGGGAGAAACATAAACTTGAAAAAGATACATCGAGTGGTTGCCACCCACACGACCCAACCAGGGCTGGGGACAAACTGCCACTGAGGTATGTGCCCTTAGTGGGTCACTCCGGACCGCAGGCCAACACTCTAACTGCTGAGCCAAACCAGTCAGGGAGCAAGGCTCATTTTGATAAGTTAAGTAAAGACTGCAGACAGATAAGATCTATAGACGTAATAAAAAAGGAACTGGTATTAGCAGTACTTCTAGAAATTCTAAAGTGCCCCTAGTGAGAAGTTGACACTGAGACTAGAAAATAAACAATATACACATTGAAGTTACAAAAGGAAAGGCACCAAGTAATTCTGATAAATAAATAAAACTCATATATTTTTAATATGGTATTTTTTTTCCATTTTTGTTTATATAACTGAAACCTCAGGTCTTCAGAGCTATGTAAAACACCTACTCAGTCCTGGCCAGGGGCTTAGTTGGTTGGAGCATTGTCCTATATACTGGAAAGTTACGGGTTTGATTCCCTGTCAGGGCACATACCTAGGCTGCAGGTTCACGATCAGGACACATATAAGAGGCAACTGATCCATGTTTCTCTCTCACATCAATGTTTCTAGCTCTCTTTCTTTCTCTCCCTTTCCCTTTCTCTCTCTCTAAAATCAATAACAACAACAACCACAAAAAAGACATATCCTCAGATGAAGAAAAAAAAAACCTATTCATTATTTTGTTTAACATTTTGATGAAATAAAATTATTTACAGTTAAAACTTTTTAATCCCAAAGCATTTTCTTAATAAACAAACAAATAAAAAGCTTACAAAAAACTATAAAATGCTTTGTCATTCCCTAGACTTATTATTAAAATGTTTTTAAGACCTAAAATTTTAAAAAATACAGTTTCTTGTGGATATATGACTATATGACACTGTTATTTTTATTTGATTTAATATTTGTAGACACAATATTATTGTCCTGAATGAAAATGACCTTCCATCCTTTTATTCATTCTTCCGTCCATTTAATTCAAGAATTTAATTAAGAAAAAAATATCTTTGGAAAAAAGTAATTACTAAAGAGGAGTTTTGCCGTGTAACTTCTTTGATACAACTAAAGTAAAGGAAAAAAAAGAAAAAGAAAAAGGAAGACTGAATGTATGTTATCACTACTGAAGGTAATAGTTTGCCCATACGGGGCTGCAAACTTAGAGCTACAAGACCACTTTGTAAAGTTTATGGTTGTCTAAACACTATGCTGTATACCTGAAAATAATACAGAGTAATATTAATGTAAAATATAATTGAATATATATTGACAACTATAAAAAATTAAAATACATATACATTGATAATTATCAAACAAAATATTTGAATCCATATTGATAAAAGAGTCATTACATTAACACATATCTCTTTTTCTGATCATAATAAATTTAGTGAAAGTGGATAAATGTTGAGAATTATGACAAAAAATTATTAATATGATCCAATGTAAGGAACAGATATTTAGTTTACAGGTTGACCAAGAAAAAGCTATCAAATATCCTGCAGGAAGCTCTTTTCACCTTAACCTGGGTTAATCAACATTCCAGGTGCCAAGAAATGAAATGAAGAAGCTTGAAAATCTTTGCTTTACAGAGAAGCCTGTTTGGTAAAAAAGGAAAATAAAGTGGAAAAAAGTGCAATTTTAAAGAAGCTTAAATCAGGATAAATTGCCAGTCTAAAGTCCAAATCTTTAATTTTGTAGATGAAGAAATGTAGATCCAGTGATACTAAATGACTTTGTCAAAAAAGTGGTCAGCAAATTCAATTAGTCCCAGTTCCTTCGTTTTCACTGTTTCAGACTGGCTTGTCTATTTCAGAGATGATAAAATTAGCTGGAGTCCTGAAAAAACTGCTTTAGGGACTACCCAATGTGTTTTGTAGTTTCTTAAATACAGTGATTAGTATTTCTGAGTAACTCATATATAAAAGAGAGTTCATAAGTAAAGAAGTAAAAATTAACCTTAGAATAAAAATAATTCTTACAAAAATTTAAGTAATATTTCTGTTCTTTATGAACAGCATTGTAGACAGTTGAGATAATTATAAAATGGAATGTTTTGCTCTGATATGGAAAATGTTTGATATATTTCAAAATATAGACAATGATAAATAAGTTATAATTCCAATATTGGTTAAGAAATTCTGAAAGAAAACAAAGAAAAATAATTTTACAAAATATTGGTTTTTCATAATAAGAAAGGCCTGAAAAGAAAATGTAGTTACAATAAAGGATAAAACACATAAAAATATTATAAAGATAAAGTATTTCATGTGCTAGTTTTAAGTAATGTATTAAACATAATTATGTTGAAATCACGCACCTTAAAATCCCAAGTGGAAAACATACATTTGAAATAGTGTGTATTTATGACATAATATAGACATAGTTAATATAATGTAATTACAATGTATGTCATCATTCTGTGAAATAAGCAACTTACATTTTTTTTAAATCCCCACCCGAGGATATTTTCCATGTATTTTCTGACACAGTGGGAGCAGGGAGCCAGCGAGCAAGAGCGAGAGCGAGAGCGAGAGCGAGAGAGAGAGAGAGAGAGGGAGATCAGTGTGAAAGAGCCACATTGACTAGTTGCCTCCCACAGGACCCTGACCAGGGCTGAGGGCCCAATCACAACCGAGGCACATGCCCTTCACTGGAATCGAACCCGTGACTCCTTGTTCCTTGGGCTGATGCTCTAACTGCTGAACCACACCAGCCAGGGCTAAACAACTTATATTTTAATATTTAAAAATTACATATTAAGCCCAGCTGGTGTGGCTCAGTGGTTGAGAATCGAAACATGCACCAAGATTCAATTCCTGGTCAGGGCACATGCCCAGGTTGTGGGCCAAATACCCAGTGGGAGGCATGAAGGAGGCAGCCAGTCCATGTTCTCTCTCAACAATGTTTCTATGTCTCTCTCTCCCCCTTCTTCTCTTTATAAAGTCAATAAAGAAACATTTTTTTAAATTACATGTTAATATTTTTCACTTAAATATTATTTTCTGTCCTTCCACATCAATTTATTGATTATTGCATGTGATGTGATATCTTCTTGAATATCAGAAGTGAACCAAACTAGAAGAAACAAGCAAATGTACAAGACAATTGTGTTCAAGGATCTCAGATCTCAGAATCTAATATAGGAAGCAGACAATTGCCAAAATAATTAAACTAAAAATAAAGTATGATAGGTAGTGTTGAATATTAAGGAGCAAATTCAACAGGAAATAAGGATAGAGATTCTCACTGAAAGGAATTTTTCAAGGAATGGAAAGGACTCATTGGAAGCATGACATTACAGTAAATAGGGGATTTTTAAAGGACATGGATCACTAGAAGAAAAAGTACAATGTAATGAGATGTTAGGGAATCTGGGTTACTAAAGGTACAGTCAGGAGGCCAGTATGTCTGAAGAGATTAACAATGAGGAAAAGGTAGGAGAGAAAAAAATGTCCTTATGTCTTTGACCATCTGAAGGACTCTGGCCTTAACTCTGAATAAGCCATTGCAAGGTTTGTGTAGAACAGCTGCTATCAAAATTTAGGTGCATCAGAAATACCTGGCGGGATTATAAAAGTACAGGTTGCTGAGTTCTGGCACCAGATTTTTCTTACTCTGTAGGTTTGAAGCCTGACCTCAGAATTTGTTACTGCACAAATCACCACACGTCAAAAATCACTGGTGTTGTGAATCAATCGATCTGAAATGTCTTAATTAAATTCATCTGGTTTATTTTAGTAACTAAACTAAAGTGGGTCAAGGAAGAAACCAGGAACTCTGCCCAGGAAGGTAAGACTTGACAGCAGTGTTTGACGTGGGTCCTCCCACACTCACCCAAACCCAGGAGAGGGAGCCACAAATAGCAAAATTCCAACACTAGCAGGGAAAATTTGGCAGGCTCCAAAGCCCAATGTGATAGCCAAAATGGCGAAACAAAGAAACAAATGCCAAATGAAAAAAAAAAAAAAAACAAGATAAATGTGGAGCAGTTAAGCAAGTTAACAGAGCTAGAATTCAGAACCATGATCTTGAGGAGCTCAACAGTATGAGTAAAGACATCAACAACATGAGTAAAGACATAGAAATGTTGAAAACCAACCAACTGGAAACTAAAAGCCACCAAGAAGAAATGAAGAATGTCATATCAGAAATAAAGAACACACTAGAAGGTCTAACCAGCAGAGTAGAGGAAGCTGAGGACCGGATCAGTGAATTAGAATACAGGGTAGAAAAAGTCAACCAATCAGAAAACCAAAAGGAAAAACAATTAAAAAACAGGAAGACAGCTTAAAAGAACTGTGGTACAAGTGGAAACATAATAATATTTGGATCATAGGAGTCCCTGAAGAAGAAGAAAATGAGCAAAGGTTACAGAATATATTTGAAGAAATAGTGACAGAAAACTTCCCTAATTTGGTGAAGGAAGAAGGCATTCAAGTTCAAGAAGCACAGAGAACCCTAAGTAAGAAGAACCCAAACAGGCCCACACCAAGACACATAGTAATTAAAATGCCAAAAATTAAAGACAAAGAGAGAATCCTAAAGGTAGCAAGAGCTAAGCAACAGGTTACCTACAAAGGAAACCCCATAAGGCTCTCAGCTGACTTCTCACAAGAAACACTACAGGCCAGAAGGGAGTGGCACAAAGTAATCATGGTCATGAAAAACAAGGACCTGAATCCAAGACTACTCTACCCAGCAAGACTATCATTCAAAATAGAAGGTCAAATAAAGAGCTTCCCAGACAAAAAAAGGCTAAGGGAATACATTAGCACCAAACCAGCACTGCAAGATGTGTTAAAAGGACTGCTGTAATTAGCAGGAAAAATAGGAAGAAAAACAGAACCACACTAAACAAAAATGGCAATAAATAAGTACGTATCAGTAATCACATTAAATGAAAATGGATTGAATGCTCCGATAAAAAGACACAGAGTAGCTGATTGGATAAAAAAGCATGATTCATATATATATTGTTTACAAGAGACCCACCTCACAACAAAAGACTCACATAGGTTGAAAGTGAAGGGATGGCAAAAAAAATCTTCCAAGCAAATGGAAAGGAAAAAAAAGCTGGGGTAGCAATACTCATATCTGATAAAGTAGACTTCAAAATGAAGTCCATAACTAGAGAAAAAGAAGGCCACTACATAATATTGAAAAGATCTATCCAACAGGAAGATATAACCTTTATACACATATATGCACCCAATATAGGAGCACAAAAATATATTAAAAATCTTCTGGAAGCCCTCAAAGGAGAAATCAATACCAATACAATCATAGCAGGGGACTTCAACACACCGCTGACATTACTGGATAGATCCTCTGGACAAAAAGCTTAGCAAGGAAACAGAAACTCTAAATGAAGCACTAGACCACATGGATTTAATAGATATCTACAGAGTATTACACCCCAAAACTACAGAATTCACATTTTTCACAAGTGCACATGGGACATTCTCAAAGATAGACCACATATTAGGACACAGACTAATCTACAAATTCAAGAAGACTGAAATCATATCAAACATCTTCTCAGATCACAATGACATGAAACTAGAAATAAAATGTAACAAGAACATGCAAAGACATTTGAACACATGGAAGCTAAATAGCATGTTATTAAATAATAACTGAGGTTACTGAGGAGATCAAGGAAGAAATTAAAAACTTCCTGGAAACCAATGAAAATGAACACACAACAACACAAAATCTATGGGATGCAGCAAAAGCAGTTCTGAAAGTGAAGTTCATAGCACTACAGGCCTACCTCAAGAAACAAGAAAAATTTCTAATAAACTATCTAACCTCACAACTTAAAGAACTAGGAAGCAATCTAAAATAAACCCCAGAGCAAGTAGAAGGAAGGAAATAGTAAAGATCAGAGCAGAAATAAATGACATAGAGACCAAAAAAACAATTCAAACGATCAATTAAGCAAAGAGCTGGTTTTTCGAAAAGATAAACAAGATTGATAGACCCTTAGCTAGAATCACCAAGAAGCAAAGAGAGAGAACCCAAATACACAAAATCAGAAATGAAAGAGGAGAAGTAACAACTGACACCACAGAAATTCAAAAGATCGTTAACAACTGCTATGAACAATTATATGGCAACAAATTCGACAATCTAAGGGAAATGGATAAATTTCTAGAAACATATAGTCTCCCAAAACTGGACCGGGAAGAGATAGAAAACTTGAACAGACCAATAACAATGAAGGAAATTGAAGAGGTAATCAAGACTCTCGCAGCAAACAAAAGCCCAGGTCCGGATGGCTTCATGGGGAAGTTTTACTGAACATTCAATAAAGAACTAACACCCATTCTCCTCAAATTATTTCAAAAAATTTAAGAAGGAAGACTTTCAAACTGTTTTTATGAGGCCTGCATAATTCTTATTCCAAAACCAGAAAATGACACTTCAAAGAAAAAAGAAAAAAAAACAACTACAGGCCAATATTCCTGATGAACGCAGACACCAACATCCTGAACAAAATTCTAGCAAATCGGATCCAGCAATATATCAAAAAAATAATTCACCATGACCAAGTGGGATGCAAGGCTGGTACAATATTTGCAAATCAATAAATGTGATACACCACATAAATAAAATGAAGAATAAAAAGCACATGATCATATAATAGACGCTGAAAAAGCATTTGACAAAATCCAATATCCATTTCTGATAAAAATGCTCAGCAATGTGGGAATAGAGGGATCAGATCTTGTTGTAATAAATGCCATATATGAAAGACCTATAGCCAATATCATACTCAATGGGCAGAAACTAAAAAAATTTACCTTAAGAACAGGAACAAAACAGGGATGCCCACTTTCGCCACTCTTATTTAACATAGTACTGGAAGTCTTAGCCACAGCAGTCAGACATGAAGAAAAAATAAAAGAGATCCATATTGGAAAAGGGGAAGTGAAACTGTCATTATTCGCAGATGACATGATATTATACATAGAAAACCCTAAAGACTCCATCAAAAAGCTACTAGACTTAATAAATGAATTTGGCAAAGTAGCAGGATACAAAATTAACATCAAGAAATTGATGGTATTCTTTTACACCAATCATGAACTCACAAAAAAAGAAACTGAAAAAAACAAACCCATTTACCTTTGCAGCAAAAAAAAATTAAGATACCTAGGAATAAACTTAACCAAAGAAGTAAAGGACCTATTTGTGGAAAACTACAGGACATTGAAAAAAGAAATAGAGGAAGATATAAAAAAGTGGAAGCACATGCCTTGTTCATGGATTGGGAGAATTAACATCATTAAAATGTCCATACTGCCCAAAGCAATCTATAGATTCAATGCAATCCCCATCAAAATACCAATGACATATTTCACAGAACTATAAAACATATTTCAAAAATTCATATGGAACCACAAAAGACCCCGAATAGCCACAGCAATCTTGAAAAAGAAGAACAAAGTAGGTGGGATCACAATACCAGATATCAGGTTATACTACAAAGCGACTGTAATCAAAACAGCCTGGTACTGGCACAAGAACAGGTAGATAGACCAGTGGAACAGAACAGAGAACCCAGAAATCAACCCAAAACATTATGCTCAATTAATATTTGACAAAGGAAGCAAGAGCATGCAATGGAGTAAAGACAGCCTCTTTAATAAATGGTGTTAAGAAAATTGGACAGCTACATACAAAAAAATGACACTAGACCATCAACTTACACCATACACAAGAATAAACTCAAAATAGATAAAAGACTTAAATGTGACTTGTGATTCCATAAAAATCCTAGAAGAAAATGCAGGCAACAAAATTTCGGACATCATAAGCAGCAGAATTTTCACTGATACATAATCTAAGGCAACAGAAACAAAGGAAAAAGTGAACACATGAGACTACATCAAACTCAAAAGCGTCTGTACAGCAAAAGAAACAACCATCAAAATGGAAAGGCAACCCACTGTATGGGAGAACATCATTGCCAATGATACATCAGATAAGGGGTTAATTTCCAAAATATATAGAGTACTCATACAACTCAACAAAAGGAAGACAAAGAACCCAATTAACAAATGGGCAGAGGAGCTGAATAGACACCTCTCCAAATAGGACATACAAATGGCCAAGAGATATATGAAGAAATGCTCAAAGTCACTAATCATCAGAGAGATGCAAATTAAAACAACAATGAGGTATCACCTCGCACCTATCAGAATGGTCACCATCAACAAATCATCAAACAACAAGTGTTGGCGACGGTGTGGAGAAAAGGGGACTCTAGTGCACTGCTGGTGGGAATGCCGACTGGTGCAACCACTATGGAAAACACTATGGTGCTACCTCAAAAAAATTAAAAATTAAATTGCCATTTGACCCAGTGATCCCACTTTTAGGAATATACCCTAAGAAGCCTGAAACACCAATCAAAAAGAATATATGTACCGCCATGTTCATAGCAGCACTATTTATAATAGCTAAAATCTGGAAACAGCCCAAGTGTCCATCAGTAGACGAATGGATAAAAAAGCAGTGGTACATATACACAATGGAGTACTATGCAGCTGTAAGAAAGAAAGATTTCTTATCCTTTGAGACGACATAAAGGCACCTGGAAAGTATTATCCTAATCGAAACAAGCCAAGCAGAAAAAGACAAATATCACATGATCTCACTTATTTGTGGAATATAATGAACATAACAGTCTGAGGAATAGGGTAGACCCAGAGATGTGGAAGTAGGGTACAGTCTGACAACCCTCAGAAGTGGGGATGTTGGGGGTAGGGAAGAGATAAACCACAGAACATATATGCATATACACATAACCAATGGAAATGTACAACAAAGCCGGGCACGGGGTGGGGGACATGGGGAGGAGGGTGTCAATGGGGTAAAAAAGGAGAAACATCTGTAACAAAAATAAAATAAAATAAAGAAATTTTTTTAAAAAAGAAAAAAAAAAGGAGAAATCGGTGGAGGCAGGCTATGCTCTTTGTAGGTTGTGATTAAAATCATTTTCAGTTTTACATGACAATAGATTTGGATTAGTGTGTGTGTGTGTGTGTGTGTGCCTGCACGCACGTGCGTGCTTATGATAATATTCAAAAGACTATAGTGGCCATTTCTAGGGGAATATCAGTTACTGCAGGGTACACATGTGTGCCATTGATCCAGGACGTGAGCATGACAATGCTGAGATTTCTCATTCTGGAGACTGAATCTCTGGGCCACCTGCTCCAGGTCATCAATTTGCTATTGGTAAGGTGGTATTCTTTAGATGTCTAGATTGTAAATGAATGACTACTTGTTTGCTTAGATCTCTGGCTATTTTCTGGAAGGAAAAAGTCATTGAACTTAAAATCACATGGGCAGTATACAATGGATTTGCCAGCTGTGATTCCGCTTTGGCAGCTACCACTGGAGTTAAGAGGGAGGAAGCTAAATAAGACTTCAGTGCCTGCTCTCAGTGTGCCAGGCCAGTGCAACTGACAGCTAGTCAGCCTCTGAGGTCTGGGGGAATGTCACTGCTCACCGGGTCTTAAGAGGCAGCCTCGATGAGGGAAGCATACCTTACCCACTACCTTTCTTCATGGTTCGGTGGAATCTGTGATAGTCCTGGCAGATGACCAAGAGGAGTCTAGCTGTCCCATCTGTCTGGATTACTTGTGCCCATCAGCTGTGGGAACAACCTGCCACTCCTGCATCAATATGTCTTGAATGATCTACATGATACCTCTCCTTGTTCTGCCTGCCGTTTCGCTGTCCAGATAGGAGAACTTCAGGAGCAATGCCCGCTCAATAATTTGACTGAAATCACTGAGGTACTCTCCAGATCGGGAGAGTTGAGGGAAAGGGAATGCTGTGTGAGAAGTACAGTGTGCTTTTCACTCTCTTCTGTGAGAAGAACCTAGAGGTTTGATATACTGAGTGCATTTTCTCCACTCCAAAAGGCATTCCATGTATCCCATTAAGAAAGCTGCTCCCATCACAGGAACATTGTAGAATGTAGCATTGAGCCCCTGGAGAATGATGTGGAATGAGTTTAGGGAAAAAAAGACTAACTTTGTAAGCCAGCATATCAGTGGAGCTGAAATAAATAAATAAATAGCATGTAGGAGAGACGATATAAATTCTAAATTTGAACAAGTTAGACTGTTTCTACTGAATGAGCAACCTATTATTGTTATTTATAGAATGCTTATCATGCGATTGGCTGAGTTCCACTAAGTGCTCACATATTCAATTGTAATTTTAGAGTGAAAAGCTTTATGTAGTATAAACCCCTGCTACTGTTCTTATTAAGTGAGTAAGTCCATAAATAGAAATGTGACACGTTTTGATGGCCCACGTATATACTCTGTTCTTTCCCAAAAGGAGAAAAACACTGAGCTAAGACATGACAGCTACTAGGCTAATGAAAAGAAGACTGGATTTTTTAAGGAATATTAGATACCTGAGCTACTATTCATAAAATGCCAAGAATACCTATTTTGATAAGCTTTTTTTTTCCTTGTTGGTAGTAGAAAAATCAAACATGTTTTGAAATTTTACCTTAAACATTTAAAAAGTGAGTATCTCCTGTGTCTTGTACTTTACTGTCAGCTGTCAAATGTTGAAGCAAGCCTGGTAATGGGATTCGTGGAGAGAAAGAGAGGAAGGCAGCTTCAGTAAAATCGGCAGAGTCCCGCCTTGCGATAGGGTCTGCGCAGACATGTTTTCCATTGTCGTTCTCACCCTTCGTTGTTTCCCCTACTGTTCAGGTCCCGGCTCCTCCTTACCCGTTGTGGAAAGTGTTGGTGGAAAGAGAATCAGCACTGAGGAAAAACCTTGATACATATACCATGTGCTCTTCATAGTTCATTAAAATATTCTTTAAGTAATTACTGATTGAAGAAAAATAATCTGTTGTTCTGAAAGGCAGCTTTTATTTTGTGTTGGTTTTTGCTCTTTTAAATTTACCTTTATTGTTGAAAGTATTACAGATGTCTCTTCTTTTCCCCCCCTTGACCCCCCTCCACTCTCCTCCTGTTCCTACCCCATGCCTTAGATAATAGAAATCTATTTTACCACATGCCAATGATGTAAGAGCTCAATGTTCAGTTGATTAGGTACCGCCCAGGTAGAAGGAAAAAAAGAATACTTAGCCCAGGTCTTCATGGCTCTGTGGTTAGAGTGTCAGCCCATGAACTGGAGGGTCTCATGTTCAGAGGGTCGTGGGTTCAATTCCAGTCAAGGGCATGTACCTGGGTTGTAGGTTCCATCCCCAGCCCTGATTGGGTGCATAAGGGAGACAACCGATAGATGTCTCTCTCACATTGATGTTTCTCTTTCTCTCTCCTTCTCTCTCTTCCCTCTCTTCTCTCTCTCCCTCTCTCCCCCCTCCCTTTCACTCTCTCTAAAAAATCAATGGGAAAAATATCCTTTGGTGAGAAGTAACAAAAACAACAACAAAAAAAGAATGCTTAATAAAAAAATTGGTCTGCATGTGCTATACATTTTTTAAAAAACTCTGATTTTAAGGCCAGATAAGCCACATACTTAATTTACATGTTTTTAAGATGTGCACTGAGAAATAAGAAACATTGAAAAAAGGAAGGAAAGAAGGAAGAAAGGGAGGAAGTGAAGAAAGTAGTAATGCAACAGTATCAGTAAGGTACTCAAAGTGCTTTGTGGATTACTTTATGGAACAAGCACATGCCATGCATGAATATGAGGTGGGAGATGTTGACATGGCTTTGCCTTTGTTCAAGTCAGTCCCCTAATTCTCTCATAGTGTGACTCTCACTTTCCTGAGTGGATTCCAGTATTTAAAGACACAGTGAAAGCACAGTGGGCTCAGCCTAGAAGCTGTAATCTATTCTATTGCTGGTAGAAAAACCAAGTGGGACAGATTTGTTGGTAGATGACCCTGAATATACTTCCTGGCTTATTTAAGGGAATATAGAATTGTACACTTGAAACCTATATAATTTTATTCATCAATTTCCCCTGCCCCCACCCCCAACCCCACCAAATGAAATGTCTACCTTACCAGAAGACATTAGAACCCAGTTATCATGTAGATATCATGCAATCTCCCATCTGGTAGCACACAGTTTCTGAAAAGCCGTATGTTTATAAAGTTTGGCTTAAAGTTGTTAGTTTCAACATCCACAACTGATACATTGAACTGATATCAACAAATCAAAATTTTTAAAGAATTAAAAAAAAAATACTGAGTGCAAATAAACTCTTTCTAAAAATATTAGCATGCATCTTAGAGGACTGTCAAAAAAGTGTCACTAGTTATTCAATGAACCAGAATGTTCCACAAAATTGTTTTTGATATTTTCAATGAAAAATGTTCATCATATGATATCAAAACCAATTTAAATTTAATTTAGACATGATACAGAATTCTTATCATTTCTTCTATTTTTCAGTATAGAACACAAGCAAAATTTAATTATTCATCCTGTCAGCGTCTTTTCCAAAAAGAAGGTTTATAGTAGTTGATATTCATAGTAGTTAATATTTTTATTGCATATATATATATCACGAATATATCTCATGCATATAATAAATATCTACATTTATATATCTCATCATATTTGTGGGCACATACACAATGTGTATGATTATCTCAACTTTAAACCATACTGAGTTTTCTCATTTTATTGTGCAGATTTGTGTATCTGCATATGTAGGTAGCTAGACTGGTCGTGACCTACACTCCTAAGGTTTGGGGCCGCTGATATGAGCACGATCTGTGAATCAAGTGAATTTGAATTTCATTCTTAGCTCTACTAAATTAATAGAGTATATGCATAGTATTTAATGTTTGACAATTAATAAACATTTAATAAATGAAACTGATCACCATAATCATTATAATTGTTAGTTCTTATTTTATGTCCTGATTAAAATTTCAGTTTAAGAAATTATTATTATTATTATTATTTTTGGTGGTACGTGCCCCTAGTGAGAACCGAACCCGGGACTCTCTGGTCCACAAGCCGACGCTCAACCGCTGAGCCAAACTGGCCAGGGCCAAGAAATTATTTTTATGATTACTTAATTTACAAAGTATTTTGATGTGTATCATCACATTTTATACTTACACTCCGTATCAAAAAATGGTTAAATGAATTGCTCGGTACACAAGGATAAGACGATAGTAGATCTTGGAAGATTATCATGACTTTGCATTCTCAATTCAGTTACATTTTACAACACAACACTTCTCTCTGGTAAGTCATGAAAAAAGAAATGGGTGAAAGAGACATGAAGAATGGGTTCTAGATCTGTTCCACAAAATTGTTTTTGATATTTTTGAATATTTTTGAAATTAACTACTCTTTAAATTCTGATATTTTATGCAAAACATTTCAGTTTCATCATGGTTAAAGTGGGATAAATGATACTTTTCCTTAAAATGTGTCTAGATTACAAAATCATGTGATAGTGGTAATTTAGCTTCTAATAGCTTGTTAGTGCTTAATTTGCAATTTGTATTTATATATATTGTTTGAAAGTACACCACTCCAGGGATCATTACGCTTAGAAGATGAGCTACATGTTAAAAACATATCCATCCTAGTTGTTAGCTGAGAAGAAGGATGAGTTGTAATTGGCAAGTCACATAAAGTAAGTTTCTGACACGAGTGCTGGGCACTTGAGTACCTGCTTTATAATTATTGGCTAAATTGTGGAGTTATATTTTATGAACTTTTCCATGTGCTTTATTTCACATTAAGAATTTAAAGAGATCCACTGAAAAACACACATCTGGTGTAAGACTTACTTCTAAGTGAAAATCACGTGGCACAGTATAATACTCAATAAGCCAGTGCTTTAACTGCTGGTTACTGGCTCAACCTAAATTTCCAAAATACTGTGATAAGCTATTGTCCTCACAGGAAGAATAATACAAAAGCTACCAGGAGCTTCCATTCAGTTCTAGGATTCCAAATGTTACTATTCATGGAGGTAACTAACAATTCTTCAGCATAACCAAGGCAAGTTTAAGATTGAAACTTTTTACTATGTATGTGTCTGTATTAGTATAAAAAAAAAAAAAAAAAAAAAAAAAAGCTTAGAAATGGGGCAACCCAGTATTTATAGTAACTTAAAATATTAATGCTAACTCTTTCAGGTCAACAAACACGGAACATTAGTCCTAGGGATTCTTTGTAAAATGGCAGCATCATGAAAATAATAAATTTGATGACTATTTAAAAAAAGAAAGAAATGAGGCAAGCCAAAATAACATTTGGATTCTGTGTGACTTATCTTTACTCTTCTTTAAGAGTGTCTCTAACACTTGCATGTGGTTAAATGTAAAGTCTCCCAACCAGAAATCTCTTGTTGGTACAATGTGTTACCTCAGTTCCATCTGAAACAATTAGATTTTTGGGTAATATAACTTTAAACTGTAAATATGTACTTTACAAAACATGTTTTATTTTGTTTTGTTTTTGCTATTGTTTTAATTCCCATGTTATCAAAGCAGCAGAATTTAAGAACCAACTTAGTAATTAAGCTTTTGTGTACAGATCAGATTTATGTGGCATAGATTGAAAAAAAATACCACTTTATATTCATGTTGTCTATTCAAAGGTTGGCAATAATTGCTCAAGTGCATGAAAAAAATTTGTCAACTTGTCTTTTTGCACATTAATCAAAACAATAGGCTCATATTTTCTTTATTTCATGAACTATATGTAATTATAATGTATTTGAAAATTTTAATTTGGACACTAAATAGTTCCTGTCAAGTGTGATCTATCTTCCTCTACCTGAAATTACCCAACATTTCAATATAGTTTCTGTTGGCTAGTCTCATTTTATATGAGAATTAATTTTAGAATTCACAGAAATATTACAGTAATTACTTATTCTATACATATTCTTCAGAATTCCCCCCCCCCCAAGGATTAGTTTAATAGCAGACCATCATGCTTTATCAGACCAATAAATAGGGTCAATCTTGTCTCTGCTACATTGCCCAGCACCTAATTCAATCCCTGGCATCCAGGAGTCCTGTGCACTACCTGTGGAACCCTCCACTTCCTAAGAAAACTGGGGACCAGAATGTTTTCCCAGAGGGCCCTTCTTTGTCTTCTGTATGCTAATGTCCTGGTATTTGCATTGTAATGGCAGGGTTTATTTAGCTAGAAAAGCGCCCAATTTAATAATAAAACATATTCCACTTTGAAACAGATAGAAGGTACTATTAAAAAAAAAAAAAAAAAAAAAAAACAAGTTGGATTTTTTGCCCTGGCCGGTTTGGCTCAGCGGTTAGAGTGTCGGCCTGCGGTCCTGAGAGACGCGGGTTCGGTTCCCGCTAAGGGCACGTACCTCGGTTGCAGTTTGTCCCCGGCCCTGGTTGGTTGTGCGGGTGGCAGCCACTCGATGTGTCCCTTCACATCGATGTTTCTCTCTCTCTGTTCCTCTCTCTCCCTCCCACTCTACCTGAACAAAAAGTGGAAAAATGTCCTCGGGTGAGGATAAAAAAAAAAAACAAGAAGGTACTAAAACTGGCTGAAGGGGAAGCTATTTAGAAAACTGACCTACCTTCTGAAGTTTCTTAAATGCCATTATTTTTTATTGGCCCCCTGAATTAGGCTAACTTCCAATTTCATAACCATTTCTGACCTAGTATTTATTTGCAAAATTTATTTCTGTACCTTAAATTTGAACATGTGCTAGAAATGCTGTAATGTGTGAAAACCATGGTATAAATATGTGGTCAAAAGAAATATGCATTTTCATTATAACTACAGAATATTTTATTCATGGGATAAATGTTTTATCTAGCCTTAAGAAAGCATGATGATTTATTTTACCTTATTTATGAGTTTTAGATTTTAAATATAACTATACAGATGATTGCAGAGCTCTTCAGAAATAAATCCCTGTTAAAACTTGCCACATGAGATATTATTGGAAGGGCACAGTTGATTTTCTTACACATACAATGATAACAGAAACATACTTCCTGCCTTCCAATTCACAATAAAAGAGTAATGCAATATAAACTTATGAAATACCTTCAAAACCAAAACCTGACTAAAGTGGTTGAAGACTTGTTGTAACCTATAATCAAATAGAATTGAGATTCTTTTTATAATTTATTTTTTCAAATCTAATTTCTTTATTCCATTCAATTGTATGTAACCTTCAATTACCTTGATAGGACTCATCCCAAATAAAACTGACAAATAATATACATAATTTGGACATAGATTTTTGCTCTTACATTTGAAATTAGGTTTGTCATTTGTATTGAAGCACACTGATGACCTCAGACCGTGAAACACTCATTCACAACGTAATATAAGCTATGACATTCTCCTGTCTGGCCCAGCATTAGAATTACCAACTAATCACTTAAAATAGCACAAAATCATAGCACAAATAACGCTGTCAACTTTTTAAGATTTGTAATTACTTATTTCATATTTTCTGAGGATATAGATAATACACACTTGTGGGAGACTGTTTGCATGGCATCCATTTTGCAAAAATCTGCTCTGCCATCTCCTGCCCCAAGGCAGGATATCTCTGCATCTCTGCATACAATGTTTCTGCATTCTTTTAAGTAACCATTTACTCAGCCAGTTATGCTCTGTTTATCATCTGGTCCACCTGGGATATTTACATGATATTTACATGAAATTGCTTCGGGGTGGTCACCACAAACATCGCTTGGCAACAAATGTTCTTGTTTTTCTGCTTCTTGCCCTATATATACTGTGGATCTCCCCAGAATAAACGAGACTTGATCAGAGCCCTGTCTTGTCTCCATTTCTCGTGTCTCTTGTCCCTCCTCATCCTCACTCCCCCTCTAGAGTCCTCGTTGCTCGACCTGCGGGACGGGTCACACACTTTATAGATCTTTTGAGATAGATGAAGTTCAATGTAATATTTGATTACTTCAGAGGAAACTCATCTAAACTTTGCTGATTTTAGAACATTTTTAAAGATGGAAGTAAATAAAAATTAAGGTCCAGTCAACAGGAAGATAAAATTGATTTTCAATGAAAGATAAAAATGATGCCATTAACTTTACCTAATTATGATAATTTTGTTATACACACCAATTCATGAGATATTTTAGAAGAAAAACAAAAATTGGCACCAACCCGAAAAATATTTATATTTTAGAGAACAAAAATGCAGCGAATATCTGAAATCGGATAGTCAAATATTGACTAAACTGAAGTAGTTGGTGTGGAGTCAGTTTGCAGAAAATGACATATGACATCCATAGGGGATTATTTGTACAAGATTAGCCTGAAGTAATTAAATGCTTTTAATAGACTTATTTTATAATTATTGGAATAAAAATGAATATATAATATTAAGTGTTAGAGAGAAAAACTATTACAAGTAATCACTGATCACAGGGTCAGTTCAACTCTGAAAGAGATACAAAATCTTTTAAATCCATCTTTTTATCATTATTATTATTTTTTTTTTTGGTAACAAAATTTTTTATTTGGTTTAAATGCTTCCAGTACTGTTTAATTGCAATGACACATCAGTTTGCATCAATGCAACATTTTGTATGAGTTGATGGTTGATGAAACAGGAATGACATAATGTGCATAACAAAATATAAGAATCCTTTTTTTTTTTTTTTTTTTTTGTGGTATGTGCCCCTAGCGGGAACTGAACCGGGACTCTCTGGTCCACAGGTCAACACTCAACCGCTGAGCCAAACTGGTCAGGGCAATATAAGAGAATTATTAAGAGCACATTTTTTTTTTTTTTTAATCCTCATCCGAGGACATTTTTCCATCTTTTGTACAGACAGAGTAGGAGGGAGAGAGAGGAAGAGAGAGAGAGGGAAACATCGATGTGAAAGGGACACATTGAGTGGCCGCCACCCGCATGATCAACCAGGGCCGGGGACAAACTGCAACCGAGGTACATGCCCTTAGCGGGAACCGAACCCGGGTCTCTCCGGACCGCAGGCAGACGCTCTAACCGCTGAGCCAAACCGGCCAGGGCGAGGACACATTTTTTATAAAAGTAGATCAACATTATTTTTTTAGGGTAAAAAAATACCTATCACATCAAATACTAAAAATTATATGGTTTAGTGATACAGTTCTACTTGTAAAACAATTAGTATGGATTCATTTATTTTTATTTATTGTTTCTATTCTGAGAGATAATTGTAGATTCACATGCCATTGTGAAAAACAACACGGAAAGAATCCATACACCCTTTACCCAGCTTCCTCCAATAGTAATATCTTGCATAGTTGTAACTCTGAAATAGAAACAAAGTCTTTGAAATACATCTTTTCAAAGCTGTATCCTGTGACTTATTTGCTAGCTCTAGAAGATTTTGCGCTTGTGTGTGTGAATTCCTTGACATTATCTACATAAACAATCATGTCATCTGCAAAAAGAAACAGTTTTATCTCTTTCTTTCCTATCATTTTATTTTCCCTTATTGCTTGGCTTCAATTTCTAATACTGTGTTACAGAAGAGCAACAAAAACACACATCCCTGCTTTTTCCCATCTTATGAGGAAGTCACTCCACTTTCACCATTAAATACGATGTGGCTGTAGGTGTTTGGAAATGCTTTTCATCAAATTCAAGCAGTTACCATCTATTCCTAATTTTAGAAAGTTTTTCTTTTTTTCCCTGATGGGTTTGAGAATTTGGTCTATAAATTGGTAAGAATATATGATTTTTGTTTTTTCCCTATTTTTATTTTGATCGATTTTTAAATTGACAAAAAAGAAATAAACAAAATATTAGCAAATCCAATCCATCAATGTTCAACATGATTATACAACATGACAAAGAAGAATTTATTGTTATGTAAGGCTTCTTCGTCAATAGTTATGAGTGATATTGGTATGCAGTTCCTTCCTTCCTTCCTTCCTTCCTTCCTTCCTTCCTTCCTTCCTTCCTTCCTTCCTTCCTTCCTTCCTTCCTTCATCATCTTTGTTTGTTTTCATTATCAGGGTTATATTTGCCTCATAAATGAGTAGGGACATGCTCCCTTCTTTCTGATTTCGCCTAGAAATTGGAAATTTCTCTTAATTCTTCTTTAAATGTTTGGTAGGGTTCTCCAGTGGAGCAATTTGAGCCTGGGGATTATTTTCAGAAAATTTTTTAAAATTGAAAATTCAATATTTTCAATGGTTTTAGAACTATTTACTTTGTCTACTATATACTGATTAGATTTATTGTTACTTTGCACCTTTTAAGAAATTGGCTCATTCTTCTGAGTTGTTAAAATTATGTGTAAAGTTATTCCTGGTAGGTCTTCCAGTCAAGATGGTGGCATAGGTAAATGTGGCATCACCTCCTCCCACAACCACATCAAAATTACAGCTAAACTCAACACAATATGCACCAAATACGGGACCACCAGAATATATTTAAAAACTTCTGGAGGACTTCAAGGGAGAGATCAATAGCAATATGATCATAGTGGGTGACTTTAACACGCCACTTACACCACTGGATAGATCTTCTAGACAAAAAAATAACAAGGACATAAAGTCCTTATAAGACAAACTAGATCAGCTGGACTTCATTGATTATTTACAGAACATTTCACCCAAAGCTGCAGAAATATACATTCATCTCAAGTGCACATGGGACATTCTCAAAGATAGACCACAATTTAGGACAAAAAATAAGTCTCTACAAATTCAAAAAGATTGAAATCATATCAAGCATCTTCTCAAATCACAGTGGCATGAAACTAGAACTCAATTACAATAAAAACACACCAAAACATTCAAACACTTGGTGGCTAAATAGTATGCTATTAAAGAACAACTGGGTTACTAATGAGATTAAAGAAGAAATTAAAAACTTCCTAGAAACCAATGAAACTGAACACACAACAACCCAAAATCTACAGGACACAGTGAAAGCAGTCCTGATAAGAAAGTTCATAGCACTTCAGGCCTACCTCAAGAAATAAGAAAAATTTCTAATTGACTTTCTAACCCTACAACTTAAGGAACTAGAAAATAAACAGAAAAACCCAGAGCTAGTAGGAGGAACGAAATAGTAAAGGTCAGAGCAGAAATAAACAACATAGAAACCAAAGAAACAATTCAAAAGATCAATAAAACAAAAAGCTGGTTCTTGGAAAAGATAAACAAGATCAATGGACCTTTAGCCAGACTCACCAAGAAACAAAAAAAGAGACACCAAATAAACAAACTCAAAAATGAAAGAGGAGAAGTAACAACTGACTCCACAGAAATACAAAGAATCATTGAAACATACTATGAACAATTATATGCCTACAAATTGGACAATCTAGGAGAAATGGACAAATTTCTAGAAACACACCCCTCCCAAAACTGAACCAGGAAGAAATAGAAAACTTTAATAAACCAATAACATCAAAGAAAATTGAAGATGTAATTAAGAAACTCCCAGCAGACAAAACCCCAGGCCCAGATGGTTTCATGAAGGAGTTTTACCGAACATACAAAGAAGATCTAATACCCATTCTCCTCAAACTATTCCAAACAATCCAAGAAGAAAAAAACTTTCTAACTCATTTTATGAGGCCAGCATAATCCTAATACCAAAACCGGATAAAGACACTACAAAGAAAGAAAACTACAGGCCAATATTCCTGATGAACACAGATGCCAAAATTCTTAACAAAATATTAGTAAATCAAGTCCAGTAGTACATCAAAAAAAATTATTAATCATGACTATGAGGGATTCATCCCAGGGATGGTACAATGTTCACAAATCAATAAATGTGATACACCACATAAACAAAATGAAAAATAAAAACCATAAGATCATATCAATAGATGCTGAAAAAGCATTTGAATAAATCCAGCACCCATTTCTGATAAAAACGCTCAGCAGTATGGGAATAGATGGATCATACCTCAACATAATAAAAGCCATATATGAAAAACTTACAGTCAACATCATACTCAATGGGCAAAAACTAAAAGCATTCTCCTTAATAATGGAAACAAAACAGGGATTTCCACTTTCACCATTCTTATTCAACAAAGTCCTGGAAGTCTTAGCCCCAGCAATTAGACATGAAGAAGAAATAAACAGGATTCAAATTGAAAAAGAGGCAGTGAAACTGTCATTATTTGCAGATAACATAATATTGTATATAGAAAACCCTAAAGATTGCATCAAAAATCTACTACACTTAATAAATGAAGTTGGCAAAGTAGCAGGATACAATTAATGTCAAAAATCAACGGCATTCTTATACACCAATGATGAACTCACAGAAAGAGAAACTAACAATCCCATTTACCATCACAGCAAGAAAATTAAGATACTTAGGAATAAACTTAACCAAAGAAGTAAAGAATCTCTTCACAGAAAACTACAGGTCATTGAAGAGAGAGAGAGAGAGAGAGAGAGAGAGAGAGAGAGAGAGAGAGAGAGAGAGGGAGGAAGATATAAAACAGTAAAAGCACATACCTTTTTAATGATTGGGGAAAATTAACATCATTAAAATGTCCATACTACCCAAAGCAATTTATAGATTCATGCAATCCCCATCAAAATACCAATGACACATTTCACAGAACTAGAACGAACCCTCCAAAAGTTTATATGGAACCAAAAAAGATGGCAAATAGCCACAGCAATCTTGAAAAAAGAACAAAGTAGGAAGGATCATATCACCAGATATCAGGTTATACTACAAAGCCACTGTAATAAGAACAGCCTGGTACTGGCACAAGAACAGGCAGAAAGATCAATGGAACAGAACAGAGAACCCAGAAATTGACCCAAGACAATATGCCCAATTGATATTTGACAAAGGTAGCAAGAGCCTACAGTGGAGTCAAGACAGTCTCTTCATTAAATGGTGTTGAAAAAATTGGACAGCTACTTGCAAAAAAATGAAGCTAGACTACCATTCACAAGAATAAACTCAAAAAGGATAAAAGATTTAAATGTAGCTCGTGAATTCATAAAAATTCTAGGAGAAAATGTAGGCAGCAAAATTTCAGACATCATATGCAGCAGAATTTTCACTGATACCACACCTAAGCCAAGAGAAACAAAGGAATAAATGAACACAAGGACATCAAACTAAAAACTTCTACACAGCAAAATAACAATCAGCAAAATGAAAAGGGAACCCACCATATGGGAAACCATAATTGCCAATGATGCATCAAATAAGGGATTAATTTATAAAATATATAGAGTACTCATACAACTCAACAAAAGAAAGACAAAGAACCCAATTAAAACATGGGTAGAGGGCCTAAATAGACACCTCTCCAAACAGGACATACAAATGGCCAAGAGACATGAAAAAATGCTCAACATCACTAATCATCAGAGAGATGAAAATTAAAACAACAATGAGGTATCACTTCATACCTGTCAGAATGGTCGCCATCAACAAATCATCAAACAAGTGTTGGCGAGGGTGTGGAGAAAAGAGGACTCTAGTACACTGCTGGTGGGAATGCAGACTGATGCAGCCACTATGGAAAACAATATGGTGTTACCTCAAAAAGTTAAAAATTGAACTGCCGACTGACCCAGTGATCTCACATCTAGGAATATACCTTAAGAAACCTGAAACACCAATCAGAAAGACTATATGTACCCCTACATTCATAGCCGATCTATTTACAATAACTAAGATCTGGAAACAACCCAAATGTCCATCAGCAGATGAGTGGATAAAAAAGCAGTGGTACATGTACACAATGGAGTACTATGCAGCTGTAAGAAAGAAAGCTCTCTTATCATTTGAGATGACAAGGAGGGACCTGGAGAGTATTATATTAAGCGAAACAAGCCAAGCAGAGAAAGAAAAATATCACATGATCTCATTTATTTCTGGAATATAAGGAACTAAACAAATTGATGAACAAAACTGACCCAGGGATATAGAGGTAGGGTCCAGACTGACAAACCCTAGAAGAGGGGGTGTTGGGGGGGAAGAGACAAACCACAGAACTTATATGCATGTACGCATAACCAATGGACATAGACACCAAAGCTGGGGAAGGAGCAGGGAAGATGGGGAGGAGGGTGTCAATGGGAACAAAAGGAGAAACATCTGTAACAAAAACAAATTAATAAAAATATTTTAAAAAAAATAACAATAATAATAAACTACAACACAACCATTATTCAGAATTGCCTGATATTGAGCAGAATGGAAGTCCTACAATTACGGAATTAAAGAAGCAGCCACACTGAGACTGGTGGGGGGGTGGAGGTGCAGATGGGCTGGTCTCACACCCAAGTGTGGCAGAAAAAAATCAGGAAGGACACCTCAGCTGGGAAGGTCCTCCCTGAGGAGTGAGGGGTCGACATCCCATACCAAGCCCCCCAACTCAGAGTTCCAGTGCCAGGAAGAGAAGTCCCCATCACTTCTGGCTGTAAAACCAGCAGGAACTGAGGCTGAGGGAGGCTGCTGCTTCTGGAGCCACAGGCAGCTCCTCTTAAAGAGCCCTCGCACAAACTCACTTGGACTTGCTCCTTTTAAGCTGAAAGGAGTGGCAGCTGGAGGGCCGCCAGAGACATACAGGGAAGAAATGAGCTCTTTGGGCGTGGGAAGAGGGCTGGAGACATGACTTTCTTCTGGACAGAGGTGCTGGCAGAGGTTGATGTTCCTTCGGTGAACCCTTCCCTGGGGCGGCAGACAGCTGACAAATCTGGGACTCCAGCAACCTGGCTCATGTTCTTTGCCCACCCTGGCAATTCCTTGAGCCTCACCCCACCTAACCTTCGGGCCCATCCAAGCTGTTTGCAAAGGCTTTACCAAACAATTGGCCTGTCTTGGATGCTGCTTCAGAGTTTCCTAAAATTCCTCAAACAAGCAGCATCTGGTCTCAGCAAACCCCATATCTCTCATTAAGTGGACCCAGGCCTGGCACTAGAAGCAGCCAGCCTTGGTTCACAACTTGGCTTTTCCTAGACACCTCCAAGCTCAGCAAAAGAAGTAGACACCTGCAGATCACTTTGTAGCTTATGCCAGGTGACCCTGGATAGAACACAGGCAGTGGCTGACCTTGTCCCAGAGCCAGCACACCCAGTGTACAGCTCCGTACTACAGTGAAACACCACCACCCAACCACCTCCACAAGGGACACAATCAATGAGCAGACTCAGTGGGTACCAGAGCCCTGATGAAGTAAGTCTTGCTCTGTGTGGTGGGCTCCTACACAAATGATCCTCCAAGGTAGTTGAAGGCCAGTGGCAAGTGAGCATATCCAGACATTGCAGCTGATCAGCCTAAGTAAATCCCTCCTATTGACGTGCCAACAGCAATCAAGACTCAATTACAACAGAAGTGTGTACAGTCCACACTAAAGGTGCACCTTGAGGGCCCAACTGGAGTGATCAGTGAGGCTGTGCCACTGGATCCAACAGAGCACCTACAACAATAGACCACCATACAAAGCCTAGGAAACATAGCAACTCTACCTAATACTTATAAATAATCACAGGGAAGCAGCCAAAATGAGGAGACAAAGAAACATGTCCCAAATGAAAGAAAAGACCAAAACTCCAGGAAAAGAACTAAACAAAATGGAGATAAGCTATCAATCAGATGCAGAGTCCAAAACACAGGTTATAAGGTTGCTCAAGGAACTTGGTGAGACATTCAAGGGACTTAGTGAGACCATCAAGAAACTTAAGGAGACCTCCAAGAAACTTAGTGAGAACATCAACAACATAAAAAAGGACCAGTCAGAAATGAAGGATGCACTAACTGATATAAAAAAATAATTTACAGGGACTCAATACTAGAGTAGGTAAAGCCAAGAAGCAAACCATTGATTTGGAATATAAGGAAGCAGAAAACACCCCATCAAAACAGAGAAAAAAAAAAAAAAAAAGAATTCCAATAAAAGAGGATAGTGAAAGAAGCCCCTGGACAACTTCAGGCATCATAGGGGTGCTAGAAAAAGGAGAGAGAGCGAGCAAGAAATTGAAAACCTATTTGAAACAATAATGATAGTAAAATTCCCTAACTTCGTGAAGGAAACAGACATACAAGTCCAAGAAGCACAGAAAGTCCCAAACAAGTTGAACCCTAAGAGGTCCACACCAAGACACATCATCATCAAAATGCAGAAGTTTAAATACAAAGAGAAAATCTTAAAAGCAGCAAGAGAAAACAGTTTGTAACCTACAAAGGAGCTCCCATAAGACTGTTAGTTGATTTCTCAAAAGAAATTTTGCAGGACAGAAAGGAATGCAAGAGATATTCAAGATGATGAAAAGCAACAACCTACAACCAAGATTACTCTATCCTGCAAAGCTATCATTTAAAATCAATGGACATATCAAGAGTTTCCCAGACAAGAAAAAGCTAAATGAGTTCATCACTACCAAACCAGTACTATATGAAATGTTGAAGGGTTTTTTTGAAGGAGAAGAAGAAACATATGAACAATAAAATGCCAATTAATACATATCTATCAACAATTGAATTTACAAACAAAATGAGCAAGCAGAACAAAAAACAGACTCCTAGATACAGAGAACATTTTGCTGCTTGCAGGATGGGTGGGGGGGCTGAGGAGATGGGTGAAAAAGATGAAGGAATTAAGAAGTACAAATTGGTTGTTAGACTGATGAACCTCAAAAAGAAGAGGGGAGGGAGGGTGGGATGAGATAAACCAAAGAACTTCTATGCTTATATGCATAACCAATGGACAGACAATAGTATGAGGAAGGCAAGATAGGGGCGGGATTGGGGAGGAGGAAGTCAATGGGGATATAAAGGGGGGACATTGTAATACATTCAACAATAAAGATGAGTTAAAAAAATAATAATAAAATAAAGTGGTTTTTTTTTTTGGTAGCCCTAATTTATCATTTCAATGGCTGCAGCATCTGTATTAATAGGTCTAATTCATTCTTGCTATTTTAAATTGACTTTTCTCTGTTGTTGTTGTTATTCTTGATAGAGTTTTAGACATAGTATTGTTTTTTAATTCAAAGTTGTTTTTTTCCTGTGTAGTTTTTTTTCTTCAAATGAATTTACATATGCTAAATTTTTTTTATCTAATTTATTCTTCCTCTTTAGTATTTGTGTGTCCCTTTTTCTCTAGTTTCTTGTAGTAGAAATTTAGATTATAAGTTTAACATTTTTTTATAATAAAAGAATTTTGCGCTATAAATTTTTTATCTTTGCACAGTATTAGCTTTATCACACTTATTTCAATTTCTTATATTTTCATTTTCATTCAGTTCTTTCTTTATTTTTAAATTTCTTTTGAGATCTCCTCTTTGGTGTCCCATAGATTCTTGGTTTTTGTGTTCTCTTCTTCATTTTTTTAAGTTACCTTTTGATTTATTCTTTGATTTCATTTTTTACCCATTTGTTGCTTAGTAACATGTTATTTAGCCTCCATGTCTTTATGTTTTTCAGTTTTTTTTGTGTGTGTGCTTGACTTCTAGTTTCATACCCCATTGATGCTTGATACATTTTCAATCTTTTAAAATGTATTGAGACTTGTATTTTCCCCTAACATGTGGTTTATACTAGAAACTGTTCCATGTGAACTTGAAAAGAATGTATATTCTGTGTGTCATTTAAGGTGGCTATTTCCTTGTTGATTTTTAGTCTGGGAGATCTATCCATTGATGTCAATGAGGTTTTAGAATTCCCTACTATGACTGTATTACTGTCGATCTCTCCTTTTATGTCAATCAAGATTGGCTTTATATGGTTAGGTGCTTCTATGTTGGGTGCATAAATCTTTACAAAGGTTATGTCCTCTTTTTGAATTGATCCCTTTAGCATTACACAATGTTCTTCTCTGTCTCTGGTTATGGCCTTTGTTTTGAAGTCTGTTTTGTTTAATATAAGTATTGCTACCCCAGCTTTCTTGAAATGTCCATTGATATAAAATATCTTTTTCCATTTTTTTCCATTTAGTCTGTGTGCATCTTTCATTCTGAGTTGAGTCTCTTGTGGGCAGTGTATATGTGGATGTTGTTTTCTTATCAATTTTTATACCCTATGTTTTTTACTGGAGCATTTAAGCTATTTACATTTGAAGTGAGTATTGATAGGTACATATTTGTTGCTGCTTGAGTCTTTTAACAATGTTCCTCCTTCTTCTTCTACTGTGTTGTCATAATCTTCTTCAAGAAGATGTTTAACACTTCTCGTAATTCTGATTTGGTGGTAATGACCCCCTTTAGCTTTATCTTATTCAGAAAAGATCTTTATTTCTTCAATTTTAAATGATAGATTGCTAGGTACAGTAGTCTTGATTGTAGGTCCTTGCTTTTCATCACTTTGAACATTTAATGCCAATTTCTTTTTGTCTGAAATGTTTCTGTTGAGAGATTAGCTGGCAGTCTTATGGGAACTTCTTAATAGGTAACGAACTGCCTTGCTCTTGCTGCTTTTAAGATTCTTTCTATGTCTTTAATCTTTGTCATTTTAACTATGATATGCCTTGGTGTGGGCCTAATTGGGTTCATCTTGTTTGGGTCTTTGCACTTCCTGGATGTGTGTGTGTCTTTTTCACCAGGTAATGAAAGTTTTTAGTCATTATTTCTTCAAATAGGTTCTCAATCCTTTCTCTCTTCTCTGTTAACTTTATGAGGAGAATGTTATGACACTTCATGTTGTTTCAAAGTTTCCTTCAATTATCTTCACATTTTTATTTTTGATTTCTGATTAGGTGTTTTCTGCTACCTTATATTCCAAACTACTGATATGATCCCCTACTTCATCCCACATGCTGTTTAGTCCTCCTAATGTATTCTGTATTTCAAATATTGTATTCTTCATTTCTGACTGGTTCTTTTTTATGCTTTCTATGTCCTTATATATCCTTTCATTACTTTGGTGAAGTTTTCACTAAGTTCCTTGAGCATCCTTATAACCATTTTTTTGAACTCTATATCTGGTAAATTGCTTTTCTCTAATTCATCTAGCTCTTCTTCTGGAGATTTTTTTTCCTGTTCTTTCATTTGGGGCATGTTTCTTTGTCTCCCCATCTTGGCTTCTTGTTTGTGTTTGTTCCTATATATTAGGTAGATCTGCTATGACTTCCAAGCTTGGTAGGGTGGCCTTATGTTGTAAATGTGTTGCAGAACCCAGTAGAGCAGTCTCCTTTATCACCTGAGCTGGGTACTCCCAGAATGTCTCTTCTATGAGTTATGTGGACCCTGCAGTTGTAACAGAGTCTTGATTTTTATTGTCTCGTTTATGTGTGGGGTTGACCCTCCAGCTGACTAACTATGAGGACTGATATGTCCACAGTGTACAAGCTGCTGTGTGGGTATTGACCACACAAAGTAGAATTTGCCTCAGTAGAGTCTGATGCCTACCAATATCTCGCTTTGGAAATGCCACTTGTGAAACTAATTGGATCCTGCTCTGATGTTGTTTGATGCTGGCCACTGAGTGTATTGGTCCTGGGACCCCTTGGGAGGGATTCTGGTTCAGACAAATGTTAGACGCTACCTGTGACTGGCCCTTGACAAACCTGTTTGGAGCTACAATGCAATCATAGTTTGTGGTTGCCTCTGTTTGACCTGGGTATGCGCAGGAAGGACAAAACTGTGCACCAATGTTGGTTTTTATTAGCACTAGGTTCAGGGTCAGCAAATGTCCCAAGGCATCTTGATATTTGTCTTCACCTATCTCTGCCTGCTGAGTCACAAAGAGCATCTGGCAGTACTGGAATTGCATGAGGTTCTTAATGAATCATAAGGTGGGGGCAAGCGATGCTCTCCAGACAGATAGAGGTTGAAACTTAGTGACAGTACTAGATCTGAGGCCACTCAGCAAATGCCCCAGTCTTTACCAAGTCTAGTTGCCCCCTGACGGGTTCCTGTAGAACTTTGTGGTGGAGCGACAACTCGGGAGCTGTGAGGGTGAGGCCAGCAGTGTTTATCAGGTCCCAACAGACCAAGATTTGTCTGGGTGAAGGGAAGGTTCTATACTGAGGCAACTGAGGAACAAATGCCCCCTGTCCTAGAGCCATACAACTTAGCTTATTCAATATTCTGCTGAGAGGCTGAGTTCAGCAGGGTGGGGACTCCGGAACTGGGAGTTTGGGAAAGTAGATTTCTGATGAGGGGGAGTTGCATGTCAAAACATTTATTTTCAATAAGGGGCTTTGTTTTACCTTTTTAAAATACTGCAATGTTCCACATATTTAGCAAGAATCTAATAAAATCTTTTGAAGCTTGTAATTTTGACATCTTTTCTAGCCTTGTCCTAATAGAAATATTACATGTGAAACTTTGAGAATATTAATTATGACATTTTGTTCATTAAAATTCTTGAGATCAATGCCTGTTGTGTTCTATGATTACTTCTCTGGAATTTAATAATATCTATGTGGACTGATGAAATACCTACTTTAATTAATTGTGTTGCCTAAAAAGGTTTTGATATTTTATGATGTGGATACATTTATACTACAATGAAAATGTAAGGGGCTTTATTTAAATGTTTCAAAGCTTTTAAAATAAAAATACTTAAGAACAAGTTCATACTGAGTTCCTAATTTTTTCTAATATTCCTTAAAAATGTTTTAAATATAATTTTAACTTTAAATCATTTTTAATTTATAAACATTTTACAAAAAATTCAACTAATTCATATGTTTTCAATTTAGAGGTGTGATACCTTCCTTTTAAACATAGAGAGTCCTAATTTTTCTATGCTCTGAAAAATGTATCCAATTATTATAATTGAAAACAAGATGTGATCAATCCATATAACTGTATTATATGTTTACATATCTTTATGATAAAATTAGATTATTAAAACATGTAGAGTTTTGGTCTCAAAGCTGGCCTCATTAAAATATAATAAACAGTACTGCACATAAGATGCTAATCAATCAGTATGTGCTTTAAAAAATCTCAAACCCAGTATCACACCAGAAAAGCAGAAGAAGGAAGTCAAAAAAGAGATGATAAACCTTAATTATTGGGTGGAGGAAATAAAGAAGGAAATAATTTCCATATTGGCTAATAATTGGACCCACGGTAGAATGTTTTCAAGATCTGGGTCTTCTTCTTATTGAAGCATGTAACCAGCAATGGATTTTAACAGTGCTAACTTTTCTTGAGTCATATTGGATCTTTTGCAGGATCTCCCTGTTTTTAGTGGTTTATTTGCATAGAAAAGGATGTTTGTAGAACATTGCTCAACTATGTTTGCATGTGTGTGTGTATGTGTGTATGTGTGTGTGTGTGTTTATGGTTCAATAGTTCAATAATACTCTAGTAAATCAGCAATCTCATTAACTCGTCCCATGAAAGTAAGATCTGAATTCCACAGAACTCTCTACCCAATGATGTTTACATCTGCAGTAAGGTCCTTTCTGTCCTCCTATGTCACATATAAAGTCATGGTTCCTACCTTTATTGATATAGATGCTTTATTGTATTTGGGGTAACCTGTTTTTCTGATGCTAGGTATCAAATTATTCTCATGGACATATCTTGTTCTATACAAATCTCATTTGTTTCTTGAAATACCTGCATTTAAAATTTAAATTAAAAAATACGTATTTTGATTTTTTTATCTTTTCAAATATGAAGCAATCATTAAGCAAATATATTTAGTAGAGAATACCCTATATATATGTTCATTGTTGCCATTATCTTAAAAATTATCTTAAAAATTAATAAATATAAACCTGAAACCTGTATAATTTTGTTAACCAGTGTAACCCAATAAATTCAATTTAAAAACTAAAATTGTTTTGAAATACCAATAAAATTAATAAATGTAATATAAATAATTATATTCACTTACATATTGTTTTAGCAATGGAACTAAGATTCAAATCTAGTGGTTTTTAAACTTCTATTTTATACAAGTCATATTATATCTATCAAACAAATAATAAAGTTTAAATATATTTTACAACTTTCAAAATATGACAATAAATGTACCTCTTAAAAATTGCTTATAAACACCTCTTTCTCTTTCTACACACACACACGTACACACACACACACACACAACATAATTTTGTAATTGTGATTTCCTACTTAAACTTTACCTAATATCTCCCTTGCCATTAATTACATTTAATGTATTCATATATACCATTTGTTCTAAGTACTTAAATTTTAACCTGCTTTAATACATGTTTAATATTATCTACTTGGAATTAATGAGTTCTCTATCACAAACTTGTAAATGAAAGCTGCTGCTAGAAATTTTATTATTTAGGCATCTTTTAATGAGACTATATAGTTTTTCTTTTCCTCTCATGCAAATAAAACATAATCTTCTCAATAACATATGGCTGGCCTTTGCCAGTCTGGCTCAGCGGTTAGAGCTTTTGGCCCATGGACCAGAAAATTCTGGGTTCAGTTTCCGCTAAGGGCACGTACCTTGGTTGCAGCTTGGCCCCCAATTGGGGACACGTGGGTTGGCAACCAGTCGATATTTCTCTCTCACTCTTTCTCTGTCCCTCCCTCCTGGTCTATCTGAAGATAAATGCAAAAGAAAAAAAAATGTCCTTGGGTGAGGATAAAAAATAAATAAATAACATATCTATTGTAGACGAGGAAAACTTCAATTTAATGGTAATTTTTATTCTTCACTGAGAAAGGCCTCATAATAACAGTAGACATGGCAAAGACGAAAAACAAATGTGTGACTGTATAACTTTATTTTGAAAGCTCAAGATTTAAAGACTAATACAGTGGAGCTTATTGTGCAACTTGTGAAATTTCATGATTTACTATGCAGTTCTTCAGGGCTTATTGATTGTCCCTTTTGTCACACATTATGATTTACTGAGTAATACAGAAAAGCTTATCACATAACTCGATAGTGAAATTCTGATTTAGTGTGAAATAGTTGTTCCAATCTGTTTTTACAATGGAAAGAGTTTATCTAACGTTTCCTAATGATAGACAAGCCTCATCAGACACTGCATTTTCAAAGCAAGTAACATCTCTCAGAAAGCTTTGAATACTTATTTTGCAGGAGGAAAATTTCTCCCCTTAAAATGATCATTTATTCTAATTTCTGGAAGCTTTTGAGTTGTAAATTGGCTTTTAAAAAAATGAAAGCCTGTTGCTACTTTATTTAATAATGTACCATGATAACACATCAATTGATGATAGTTATTTTTCAATAGTCGAGAACTCCATTTTCCTAAAAACAATGAAGTTATTATCTTTGAAAACATGTTTCTAGTTATTTTTATAAGGTTTGGCTTAACTGGTTCTTTCTTTTTTACTTACCATTAATAAAAACCTTAAGAATTAATTCTACAGTGAACAGAATGATAATTTTACAACTTCTTACTAAAACTATGATATGCTTTGGTAGTAAGTGTATGTACTTTTTTTTTTTTTTTGCTTCAGATATGTGTAGAAATGAAATAACATGGAATGATATCCTAATTTGTAAACTGTTTTTTGTTAAGTAATTTTTATGATTCAATTTTATATAAGCTTTCTAGCTATTAATTATCTTTAATAAGGAATGTGTGATGTAACCCTTGAAAGAATCTATAATTTTAATGTTTAATTTTACTTATCTAAAAACTAACCTATGCAAATGTGGTTTATTTCATTTAATTCATGCATATGCATTGATGTAAAAGTCATTAAATATAGATGGTATCAAATTATGGAAATAAGTACTGTATATGCTAAATATACCATGAAAGTTGTTTATAGTCTATGGAATGCCCCCAGGCACCACATAATATACAGATGAATATTTTTAAATATTAATATATGTATAGGGTGAATTAGAGAGTAAAGAGGAAGGGTGAGACCTTTGGGGAGATTTTATAGCCAGAAATAAAATAAGTAAAAGTAGTAACTAATTAAAGACAAATAATAGTCATAGACACAAAGATAGAATCTAGTGGTAGAGTATCTTCTGTCAGCTTTAGCCTGGGATGAATTTAGCTGTTTTTGTTCCCTCTGGCAAGCCTGTACTTTCCCTGGTGGCCAATAGGACATTTTATGCAAATCTCAAAAAATTGTTGTATAATATAGCTAATTGTCTAAAAATAAATTAAGACAAATTAAAATTTTTTTCTTTATTGATTTTAGAGAAGGAGGAAGAGAGATAGAAACATTGATGTGAGAGAACATTGATTAGCTGCCTCCTGCATGCCCCACACTGGGGATTGGGCCCACAGCCTGGGCATGTGCCCTGGCTGAGAATCGAACCAGGGACCTCTTGGTGTACGGGTCGATGCTCAACTGCTGAGCCACACCAGCCAGGCCATCAATTAAGAAAATTTAAAAGCAAACCCAAAACAATCAGACACAAAGAATAACATTATTAACAGCTAATAAAATATTCTTCCCAAAATGCAGTCATTAGCCTAATTATATGATATAGACTCTATTAATTAATAATGGTATAGAAACTATAAGATAGAATATGTATAGGAAAGCTTTGGTATTTAAAATAAAAATGGATACATGAAATGAAGAGAGAAAAAATTTTGTTTGATTTTTAAGAATTTGAAAACATGACACCAGAACTCTATCCAGTAAAACTGAAAGTGGACTAAATTTAAAAAAAAAAAAAAAAAAAAAGACTAAAATCCCTTAAAATGCATGCTGGTATAGGGCAACAGTCAAGAAACAAGGCGCCAGGAACAGGGATGAAATGCAACAACACATAAGTGATTTGTGGTTATAACCCAATGATGGCCACATATGATATGTAGGCGTTATTTCTATTAGAATGCTTATCAAATCCACTTAGAATGTATATATTATTTTATTATTTTGAAACTTTATTACTTGTTACAAATTAAAGAAAATTCCATTTCCCCATAGCACACACACACACACACACACAACCCATACTAGCACACACTTTACACAAACATTTATACACATTTCACTCAAATAGAAACATTTAAATTTTGAACTTTGGTGGTTGAAACTCAAAACCTTCGTCAAGTGTACAAACAGGGTTAGATGGACACTAATTTATTCTTTAAGCTGCCCAGAGATGAAAGGCTGAACGGAGCTGAGACACAGAGTACTCCCTCGATATTTTTTGTCGTGTTTGATTTCAGTCTCATTTCATTCTTCTGTCATTCACTGATTATTACAATCCTAAATCATAAAGATTCAAATAATATTTTAGGAGTATTTTGAGCAAAGAGTATATATGCTGCAAAGGCTACATGTTTCAAACAATTCTAAAATGCGTGTAATTGTTTTAGAAACAGGGCCTGTCCAGGTCCCACTAAATATCTTATTTTCCAGCATCACATCCAATATGTGTTCTGTGAAATAATACACCAACTCAATCTCAACATATAATTTATACTTTACATACTGTGCACCAGTGATATCACTCATTCAGAGACAATTATAGAAAAAGGCTAACTTGTACTGTGTTTCTTTAATAAAGCTTTCAGAAATGTTTTTTTTATATAATTCCAAGTTATTGTGAATAAAAAAGGTAGACCCAGTAGTAGTGTGTTTATAATGAAAATGAAGGCGTCAAGAGTATCATATACTCAATAGCACTCAAATGGGTTATTGAAAAAATAATGCCATTATTGCAATAGCAAACATAGTCAACTACACAAATACCTTCTTATCGCATTTGAAATACGTGCAGTGCATTACATCATGTATTATTTTCTCTCACAGCAGAGAAACCATGCAAAGAGCTAAAACTTTAAAAGCTCTGTTATGCTGCTATTGATAAAATATGCATTTGTAGGTGTGTATTAGAGGAACATGTTTTCATGAAAAGAAATAGGTATTCTATTCAGCAGAAATGTTCTTCTCCATCTTAGACTATATAAGATATTTGGTTTCCTGTAGTAAGCTTTTAGAAAATGTGTTGGAGTCTTTCCAAGGACAGTCAAAATGAAATTGGACACAGACAACAGTGTGGTGATGGCCAGAGGGAAGGAGGGAAGGGGCTGGGCGGAGGTAGACAAAGTGAGGAAAACTGGAACAGCTATAACAGTGTCAACAACAAAAATAAAGTTAAAAAATAAAATGAATACTTTTACAAATATTATTGGTCTTCCATGTGTTGCAGTATCATTCTACATGAAATTTTTTTATGTATGGTCATATCTTTATGAGTAAAAAGTACAGGTAACATTGGTTAAAGAATGAGTGAGTGGAAAATGTCTTGGAACTTAGCCTGGCTGGTGTGGCTCAGTGGCTGAGCATCAACCCATGCACCAAGGGGTCCCAGTCAGGGCTTCCGCTCCATCCCCAGTGCGAGGCATGCAGGAGGCAGTCGACTGATGTTTCTATCTCTCTCTCCTTTTCCCTTCCTCTCTCTCTAAAGATCAATAAAAACATTTTTTAATTAAAAAAAAAAAACTTGTTAAGAAAAAATCTTGGAACTTTAAGATAGAGTTCTCCAAAAAGATGTCCAGCTGTACGGCCCATGGAGCACTTTGCTAACTTTGCAGAAATCACCTCACTTCTCAATGAGGAATGTTTACATTAGAAAGCTAAGGTCTCACCCCTCTTTATCCAGAGTGGAGAAACACTTGTACAGCTTCTATATATAAGAGCTAAGATTTATAATTGGGGGAGTTTGCTTATTTACTACAGACACTTTCCCCCCATAAGGGAAGATAGCATCCACCTTCACCACCCTGAGTAGGAACAGGGGCATGAGGAGTCAGCACTATGGTTTTCTGTAATCAATCTGACCAATCTGCCTCTGATCCAGAATTCTATCTTTACTTCATATTTATATATAAGTATATGTAGATGTGCTTAAAATGTGTGCTTTGCTTACAGATGAGTAGCTCAATATCAATTAAATAGTGGAGAATTCATATCAGTGCTCTTACCAAATTAGACTCTATCCATGGTACCTCAGAACAAAGTCTGCCTCAATAGATTCTCATTTTGTTTTCCTCTGACAATTGCTAGATATTGGATATTCAAGGATAAAAATTACACATATTCATTTTTTATAGCTAACTATTTATATTCCATACATTATCAACCATATTAGAAATATTCCCAAGTCTTCCTTTCCTCCATATTTGAAAATAGATAAGAAGCACAAAGCTAGGTTACTGCTTTCAAACTCTGAATATAAATTTCAGGAAATAGAAAGTAAATTAAGCATTAATGCACAATATGTATGCAAGTGCTATAGGATTATATCAAATATAAGCACAGGAGATGTCCAGGGTCAGAAAGATGGCTCTTATATAACCAACAATATTCAAACTCTCTCTATTCAGAAAGACAAGTTTTACTTAGCATGTTTAGATGAGAAAGAAGAGTAAGTATAAGTTGTGAAGACAAATGAAAGAAATATTGGCATATATATGACATACATGCACATGCACACACACACACATATAAGCATATATACATATAGACACAGACACACACGTTTATCTGTACAAACACTGCATAATATATTGTATGGGAGGTTAAAATTTAGGACAATGTGCATAGTCTTAAGGACTATTCAATTAATCTTTATAAAGAGCACACATCTGTACAACCACAATTTACACAGTATTATTTATACCACAGATGCCCCTTCATGACCCTTTTCAATCCCTTACCCTACAAAATTAATCACTGTTCTGATTTCCATCACAGTAGATTTTTTCCTGTTTTTTTTAATTTTATATAAATAAAATCATATGTATGTATTTCTGTCTAACTTCTTATACTGCTTGATTATTTTTAGTAAACTATATTTCAGCTTAGTTGGTGTATTCATAAAAAAATTGAAAGCTTTCGGTCAACATAGTGGTGTAGGTAAACATGGTACTCAGAATCCCCCATAACCATATCAAAATTACAACTAACTGCAAAATAGCCATCATTCAGAACTGCCTGAAATCTAGCTGAGCAGAAATACCATACCTAGGACGTAGAGAAGAACACAGATTGAGAGGGAAGGCGAGGCAGAGGCGCAGAACAAGCTGGTTCCACACTCACATGTGCTGGGTACAAATCGGGAGAAATCTCTCAGCTGTGGAGGTGCCCACTAAGGAGTGAGGGGTCTCAGCCACACACCAGGTCCCCGTGCCCGGGGTTCTAGGGCCAGGAAAGAACGTCCACATAACTTCTGCCTGGAAAACCCCGTGGGATTATGGCTGAGTGAGATGAAGGGCTGCTGGAGTCCCAGGGGTTTCTAAGGGACCCATGCACAGACTTACTCGACTCACTTGCTCTGAGATCCAGCACCAGGGCAGCAGATTGAAGGCACCAGGAACACACATAAGGGACAGTGGTCAGACATCAGGGTGAAGGCCAGAGGGGATGCTTTCTCTCAAACAGGAGTGCTGGCAGAGGCCACTCTCATTTGCTGAGTCCTTCCCCACAGAGCCTGCAGGTGGGTGCCATATCTGAGTCTCCATAAACCTGAGCACGGTTTGCCCAAACCTGCTGATTCCCTGAGACCCTACCCAACATGTGGACACACCCAAATCCCTTCCAATGGCTTTTCCATGTAAACGGCCTTCCTTGGCTCAAGCTTCTAACTTTTCTTAAATCTCTCTAACAAGCAGCTCTGGTCTCTGTGTACCCCGTACTTCTTGCTAAGTAGCCCCAGGCCTGACATTATTGGGAACCAGGCTTGGTTGACACTGTGCCCTCCCCTGGACACCTCCAAGCCCAGCACAAGTAGAAACCATCTGCAGATCACTTTGTAGTTCATCTTGATGCACACAGCCACACAGGGGAAACCCCTGGAGTGCCCAGCTCAGGTTCCTGGGGGGCTGTATCACTGGGCCCGAAAGGACACCTACTGCATACGGGCCCTCTACCAAGACTGGGAGATGTGGCAGCTCTGCCTGATACAGAGAGAGAAACACAGGGAAGTAGCCAAATGAGCACACAAAGAAATGTGTTCCAAATGAAAAAACAGAAAATAAATTAAGCAAAATAGAGATGAGCAATCTACCAGCTGTAGAGTAGAATTATAAACACTGGTTATGATGATGTGCAATGAACTTAGGAAAATAGTAAATGTTAGTGAAAACTTCAACATGGAAACTTCAACAAAGATAATAGAAAACATAAAAGAAGAACCAATCAAAAATGAAGAACACACTAACTGAAATAAAAAACAAATTATAGGGAATAAACAGTAGAGGAGATAAAGCAGAGAATCAAATCAGTAATTTGGAAGATAAGGAAGCAGAAAATATCTAATCAGAACAGCAAAAAGTAAAAATAATCCAAAAAATGAGGATAGTGTAAGAAGACCCTGGGACATCTTCAATCATACCAACATTCACATCACAGGAGTGCCAGAAGGAGAACAAAGAGAGCAAAAAATTGAAAACCACCAGGCTGGTGTAACTCAGTGGATTGAGCATTGTCCCATGGACTGAGAGGTCCTGGTTCCATTCTCAGTCAGGGCACATGCCTGGATTTCAGGCTCAATACCCAGTATGGGGCATGCAGGAGGCAGCCAATCAATGTTTCTCACATCAATGTTTCTATCTCTCTTTCCCTTCCCCTCCTCTCTAAAAAATCAATAAAAACATAGATATAGATAGATAGATATATGATAGATAGATAGATATAGATAGATAGATGATAGGTAGATAGATGATAGGTAGATGATAGATAGATAGATGATAGATGATAGATGATAGATAGATGTAGATAGATGATAGATGATAGATAGATAGATAGATAGATAGATAGATAGATAGATAGATGATAGATAGAACGAACACTAGCTAGTTTGGCTCAGCAGTTAGAGCACTGGCCCACAGACCAAAGAGTCGTGGGTTCGATTCTAGCCAAGGGCACGTACCTTGGTTGCAGTTCGTCCCCGGCCCTGGTCAGGGTTGTGTGGGAAGCAACCAACTGATGTGTCTCTCTCACATTGATGTTTCTCTCTCTCTTTCCCTCCCTCCCTCCCACACTATCTGAAGATAAATGGAAAAATATCCTTGGGTGAGGATTTAAAAAAACAAACAAAAGAAATGTAAAATCTATTTGGAAAAATAATAATCAGAAAACTTCCCCAACTTGGTAAAGAAAATAGACATACAAATCCAGAAAGTGCAGAAAATCCCCAACAAGATGAACCCAAAGAGGCCCACACCAAGATACATCATCATCAAAATGCCAACGGTGAAAGACAAAGAGAATTTTAAAAACAACAAGAGAAAAGCAGTCAGTTATCTAGAAGTGAGTTTCCATAAGTCTGTCAGATGATTTTTCAACAGAAATTTTGCAGGTCAGAAAGGATTGGTACAAAATATTTAAAGTTATAAAAAGCAGATTATTCTACTAGCAAAGCCATCATTTAGAATCAAAGGACAAAAGTTTCCCAGACAAGAAAAAGCAGAAGGAGTTCACCACCACCAAATTAGCATTACAAGAAATGTTAAAGGGTCTTCTTTAAGAAGAAGAAGGAAAATATAATACAAAATATAAATAATAAAATGGCAATATATATGTATCTATCAACAATTACTTTAAATGCAAATAGAATAAATGCTCCAATCAAAAGGTGGATGGTGGCCCTGGCCTGGTGGTTGTAGAGCTATCCCCTGCACTGAAAGGTTGTGGGTGGGATTCCCAGTCAGGGCACATGCCTGTAATGGGGGTTTGATTCCGGGTGGGGCGCATATGGGAGGCAACTGGTCATTGTTTCTCTTTCACACTGATGTTTCTCTCTCTCTCTCTCTCTCTCTCTCTCTCTCTCTCTTCTCTCTCTCCTTTCCCTTTCTCTCTCTAAAACTCAAAAAAACAGCACGGAGGGTCCTGGAGAGTATTATGCTAAGCAAAATAAGCCAGTCATAGAAAGACAAGTATCACATGATCTCACTTATCTGTGGAATCCAATGAACAAAATAAACTGACAAAGTAGATCTGGAGACGTGGAAGTAAGGAACAGACCTACAAACTTCAGAGGGAAAGCGGATGGGGCGGTGGGAAGAGGTAAACCAAAGGACTTCCATGCACACACGCATAACCAATGGACACACAATAGTGCAGTGAAGGCACTGGGACAGGGTGGGAGTGGGGAGAAAGAGGTCAGTGGGGGAGAAAAGGAGGACATCTATAATACTTGCAACAACAAAGATAAATTTAAAAATTTGTTTCAAAAACCTTATCCCCAGGTAAAGATAAAATTTTTAAAAAGCCTGTGGTGACTGAATAGATAACAACAAAAAATCATTACATATGCTGTCTACAAGGGACTCACTTCAAATCAAAAGACACACATGGAATTTATATCCATAACCATGGAGACAGACAATAGTGCCGCAAAGCCTGCATGGTAGGCGATAGGGTGGAGAGGGTCAATGAGAGAAAAAACAGAGGACCTTTGTAATATTTCCAACAATAAAGACAAGTTTTTCTTGAAAAGGTAGTGAAAATTTGGAGAGTACTAAGTCAATCAGTAATGAAGTTTATTTAATCATTTTTTCTGTCTGTCAATCTATTTACCTATTTGCCTATATTTGCAATTATATATACCCTTGGGACAAATATCTACTTATAACATAATATCTAGAAAATTGCCTGAAACACCAACCAGTGAAGATTGGTGGAATTAATGAATAAATTTATATGATACAAAATTATTTCTCAGGACATAAACATTTCAATTAGTACTATGTAACTCACCCTATCCAGTCACTTCTGCATTAAATTTCTTGTAGTTTATGTCATTTGATGATGCCTAAGTTTGTTTTCAGTTTTAGTAGTACTAAGTGCTACCATGATTTTTATGTCTTTAGTACATAGGTAGATTAAAAAAAAAACAGCAACAACTGGATGTTAGGTGCAAAAGTTCAAAATTAGAGCTTATCTGGAAGACCTCTTGTGTTATTTTTCTTACATATTGCTTTTCTCTCTTTTGTGAAAAATGAATATAAGATAGGTATGCAGCAATTCTTTCATGCTAGGGGGGAAAAAGGCAAAAAGTCATAAAGCTTACATACACACATCAGTCTCTGATGGCCCATGGAAGTAATGAATGTCCACAGAAAAATGAAAGGAACATCCTTGTTTTGTGAATTTCTGTAGGCATTCATTCTGGAAGAGATACTAATATTTAGATATCAAGTCTCTAGGTTTTAATTTTAATTTATATTACAATAATGATTTAAAATACATCTATATTGCCATGGCCAGTTTGGCTCAGCGGCTGAGCGACGGCCTGTGGACCAGAGAGTCCCAGGTTCGGTTCCCACTAGGGGCACATACCATAAAAAAATAAATAAATGAAAATAAAAAAATAAAATACATCTATATCATTATATAAATATTAAATGGTACTCAGAAAAATATATATATAAAACCACTCATTGCAAGAAAAGAATAACATGTCATCTTAAATTGTTCCAATAGTATATGTGTAACAAATTTAATGATGCATAAACAGAAAATAGAGAATGAAGAAAAGTGACTTCATTCTTAGAAAGTTCTCAAGTTGAATTATACTAAAGCAGAAAACCATATGTAGTCACTAGTAATATTCCTTATATTTCTAACTAGAAGATATTGACACTCCATATAAAATATCAGGTGATATAAGAATGTAATAAAATGCAGCACTCAGAAATTTTAAAAAATGAAGAAAACTTCCAGTACATAGTTGAAAAACATCTCATACCATCTTTTGGAGAAAAATTATGATGCTAAGACTCAATAAGTAGCTGTGAAAGATATTTTACCTTTATATATATTAGCTTTAAATTTTTACAGTGATTACATGAGGTTGGTATTTATTTTATCTTACAAGTAAAGAAATATGTTCAGAAAGCAAAAAGTAATGCAAATTATTTGAACATGAACAACAGAAGATCTAGAAATCCAGACATAATCCCTGGATCTTGAATCTAACTTTATGTTGTTCTTTGCTACAGTTGGTATAATGCACTTTAAAAATTTAGCAGAATAATGAAAATTTATAATGAAACTATTCATTTTCAATTCTAATAGTCCATGCACAGTTTTGTAGTTGAAGGGATTAAAAAGATAGAACATTGTATTGGAAGAAGTTATGGACTGTCTGCAGAGTTTACTAATGCTAACTTCTGTTTCCCGAGGTAACTCTGGTCCCATTATATATTCCTGAACTCCTAAGATGAGCAACATCTTACTTACTTTTGATGTTGGATATAAAGTATTTCTTGCCTTCAGCAATAATAAAATCTTTACAGAGAGTGTTACATCCCACAGACTCAAAGCAACATTACAAAATGTAATTCTTTTAACCCTGATTTAGTGCCTGTAGCACTTGAAAAGGCTTAGAACGAATATATAAATTGTACTAAAGAAGAAACAGGAAGAAATACAAAGAAAGGCTTGAGCTCTTATTTTAGTTTTTGGATAATGTTTCTACATATAGAAAGACAAGTGATTCGACCATCGAGACTTTCACAAGCTTGTTATTAAACATTTTGGTGTACCCAACACTCTATTAAATATTTAAAAAAATTAGTAGCAGTGGCAAAATCCATGACTCCAAAAGACCCCATCAAAAACCAGATAAAAAAGAGAAATTTCTAGTCAGACTGAAATTACCTCTAGTCTAAAACTCCTGAAATGCTAGATAATACAGATTTTTGAAAGCTGTTCAATTTAACTAGTATGTCATACAACATCTGTGCCATGAAAAGGTTACACATGAATAAACATATTGATCATTTAGCTTTGGGATTGATGAAAGTTTGGGAAACAACAGGGAACATACCCCACTCGTATCTAGAGTGTTCACTTCTCATGAACACAATCGCATTCTTTAACCCAGCTATGTGTGAAAACATTTGGGAAATATTGGATTGACTTTTCAGCCATCTGCAGATCACTTTGTAGCTTATGCCTGTTGGCCCCAGATAGAATACAAGCAGTGGCTGACCTAGCCCCAGAGCCAGCACACCCAGTGGACAGCTTCAGACAATGTCGAAGCACCACCACCCAACCACCCCCACAAGTGACACACTCAAGGAATGGACTCAGGGGGTACCAGAAGTCTGCTGAAGTAAGTCTTGCTCTGTGTGATTGGCCCCTGCACAGCTGATCCTCCAAGGTAGTCAGAGATTGGTGGTCAGTGGGCACAACCAGTTCTTGCAGCTGATCAGCCTGAGTAAATCCCTCTCATTGATGTGCCAACAGCAATCAAGACTCAATTACAACAGAAGGGTGTGCAGTCAGTCCACATTAAGGGTGCACATCGAGGGCCCAGCTGGGGTGATAGCGAGACTGTGCCACTGGACCCTACAGGACACCTACAACAATAGACCACCCTATGAAACCTAGGAGATATAGCAACTCTGCAGCCAAAATGGAAAGCAGCCAAAATGAAGAGACAAAGAAATATGTCCCAAATGAAAGAAAAGAACAAAACTCCAGGAAAATAAATTTAAAAAATGGAGATAAGCAATCAAACAGATGCAGAGTTCAAAACACAGGTTATAAGGTTGCTCAAGGAACTTGGTGAGACATTCAAGGAACTTAGTGAGACCTTCAAGGAACTTAGTGAGAACATCAACAACATAAAAAAGGACCAGTGAGAAATGAAGAATGCACTAACTGAAATAAAGAATAATTTACAGGGACTTAATAGTTGAGTAGGTAAAGCCAAGAAGCAAACCATTTATTTGGAATATAAGAAAGCAGAAAACACCCAATCAGAACGGAAAAAAAAAAGAATCCAAAAAAATGAGACTAGTGTAAGGAGCTTCTGGGACAACTTCAAGCATGCCAACATTTGCATCATAGGCATGCCAGAGGAGAAGAGAGAGAAAAAGAAATTGAAAACCTATTTGAAACAATGACAGAAAACTTCCCTAACATGGTGAAGAAAACAGACATACACAGAGTTCCAAATAAGATGAACCCAAAGAGGCCCACACCAAGACACATCATCATCAAAATGCCAAAGGTTAAATACAGAGAGAATTCTAAAAACAACGAGAGAAAAGCAGTCCATTACCTACAAAGAAGCTCCCATTAGACTGTCAGTAGATTTCTCAAAAGAAACTTTGCAGGCCAGAAAGGAGTGGCAAGAGATATTCAAGATGATAAAAAACCATCTACAACCAAGATTACTCTATCTTGCAAAGCTGTCATTTAGAATTGATGGACATATCAAGAGTTTCTCAGACAAGAAAAAGCTAAAGGAGTTCATCACCACACAACCAGTATAATCTGAAATGTTGAAGGGTCTTCTTGAAGGAGAAGAAGAACAAAAATATGAACAATAAAATGGCGATTAATACATATTTATCAACAATTGAATCTACAAACAAAATGAGCAAATATAACAGAAACAGACTCCTGGATACAGAGAACTTTTTGCTGCTTGCCAGATGGGTGGTGGGCTGGGGAGATGGGTGAAAAAAATGAAGGAATTAAGAAGCACAAATTTAGTGTTAGACTGATTAACCTCAAAGGGAAGGAGGGAGGGAGGGTGAAATGAGATAAAGAACTTCTATGCATATATGCATAACCAATGGACACTGACAATAGTGTGGGGAAGGCAGGAGGGGGATGGGATTGGGGAGGAAGGGGTCAATGGAGAAAAAAGGAGGGAACATCTATAATACATTCAACAACAAAGATGAGTAAAAATTTTTTTTTAATTGAAAAAAGGAGAAGTGTTAAATTAATTGAGGCTGTGAGATTTTAAATAGCTACAAGACGGAAAATATGGAATTCTATAATTTTGACAGTGTTAGATTCACTGAAACTGTTCAGTAATTAAGGACAGGGTTAAACCAAGCTCTGGGTGGTATGGGAGTGCCTGGGGACAACTCTACATGGCAGATCTGTTGGGCTATTTTCTCTTTGAGATTCTATGTTCTCACAAATAATTGCCTTTGAACAAAGCTCTGTTCAATAAAATAGATATAAAATTCCATATTTTAATTAAATGTACACAGACAAAGTATACTTTTTAAAGTTACCAATCTGTGCTAGAAAATTTATTTAAACCATTTACCTTATACCAGATAATGACAAAACAGAATGAAAATAGTAAAGAAGCTCACAGGATATAATGTATTTAATAATTGGTAATGAAAATGTTCACATCAAATTTATTTGACTACTAGTTTTATGCTGTAACTATTAACTATTGTGCTTTGCTACTACACCATTTATTGTGTGTGGAGCATTTATTTTTTCAGAGCTGAATCCAAATATAATATAGCTTTTACTAAAATACTACATTATTAGGAAATATATAACAATATGCCTGACATACACAGGAAAATTACCTATTTTCCTATATACTGTGAGCTATAGTGAGGTAAAGAGTAGCCCTGATCACAAAAATAAGGTTAAAGTTCCTTAATTTTCTTAAAATATATGTCATTAAATTTAATCTTTATTGAGTAGTATGATGTATCGGCAAAGTCACAGTATAAGCTTAATATTTAATATATATTGGGTTACACTCTTCTAGAAATATTCCTTTGATTATATATCTAAGAAAATGATTCCTAAACTTTATTCTGCTCACAGTGAATAAGACAGCTAATAAAAATGGCCTTGTGCCCACAGTCATATTTCCTTAGCCTGAGGTGAGTTCAGGTGTCTGCCTTTTTAACAAGAACCCCAGGTGATTTTGAACTAATTGGTGAGTGAAAAGAACTTTTAAGAAACATTGTTTTATGGCAGAAAAAAAATGTCAGCCATTAACTTTCATGAAATCTTAGAGTAGCCTTTGAAAACAAAGCATAAATACATTTTAAATTATATTGTGTTATTTAAGTTTATTATGAAAGTTGACATCTGTCCTTCAAGATGTGGATTTATTTTAAAGCTTTTGAAACTTTCAAGTTCCTCTTAAGATTTTGAAACAGAAAAGGTGCTGGCAGAAAATATATATATATATAGAAATTTGAAAGAACACATATCAGTGTTGTTAAATCTCTAGTAACTAACATATCTTTCAAAGAAGAAAATATAAAGTTTTACATTGTTTCCTGGTGTTACTAAATTTGGCTTATACTAAATAGTAAACCTTCTTCTTTCCGGATAGTCTTATGATGAAAACGTATGCACTTTTTAATTCTTTCAAATTTGTGGTTAAGGAATATTATTAAAATAATTCATATATTAATCATTATAATAAATAATGACCCCAATTTGGCGAATCTAAGTCAAATTGCTAATGAACTAAAGATAAGAACATCTTAAAATCTTCTACCAGAGAAGGAAAAAGTAACAATATATACAGAAGTATTAAAAAAATGAAAGTTGTTTATCTTTTTTTATTATCATAATTTATTTTATTTTCATTTTATTAAATTCATTGAAGTGAAATTGGTTAATAGGGTCATATAGGTTTTCAAGCTACATTTCTATGATGCATGATCTGAATATTGCATTGTTTGCCTACCACTCAAAGTCTAATCATCTTCTGTCACCATATATTTGGCCCCTTTCCCTGTAATATGCCCCCACACCCTTCCCTCTGGTAACCACCACACTGTTCTATGTCTGTGCCTATGAGTTTGTTTTATATCCAACACATTAGTGAAATCATATGTCTCTTAGTTTTTACTAACTTATTTCACTTAACATAATATTCTCAAGGTTCATCCATGTGTGGCAAATGGCAGTATTTCATTTTTTCTTATAGCTGAGTAGTATTCCACAGTATATATGTACCATATCTTCTTTATCCAAACTTTTATCCAAGCTATCTTTTCAAAATAAAGTTGAAATGACAACGTAAAATAAACATTAAAGAACTAAAAGAAAAAATAATCAATCTTGTATTTTATATTCAGTGAAAATATCCTTTAGAAATTAAACCTAAATGATAACTATATAAAATAGATGAAAACTGAGACAATTCACTTTCAATAAGTTTGCACTACAAGAAATGCTAGAGGAAATTCTTTTGGCTGAAAAGAGTTATAATAAGATGAAACTTGGATCTGAAGCAAAGAATATGGAGCATCATAGAGGGTAAATACTTGGATAAATATAAAATAGTATGCAAATAACTATGCATATTAATTCAAAACTATTGATATCTTAGAGCAAGAATTATAATATATTATGTGTTTTATAATACAATTAGAAATAAAATATGGCAAAATAACTACAAAGAGTTTTGGGGAAAAAATAATTACACTACTGAAAGATTTAAATATTTTTTATGAATTAGTATTATTTATGGGTAAATTGTGATAAATGATGTATATTTTAATCTCTACAGCAACCACATAAAATCACAAAGACAGCTAAAAAGTCAGTAGAAGACATAGAATATAGACTATTCAAAATATCAACTTATCAAAATATAGTGAGAAAGTAGAAACAAAGGAAAAATAAGAGGATAAAAAAACAGAGAACAAAATATTTAAATGAAATGCAAATATTAAAAATTACATTAAATGTATACATGCTAAGTACACAGATTAAAAAGAAGAGCTCAGAATAAATAAAAAGCAAATACTAATTATGTTACTTATAAGAAACATTTTAAATATTTAAAGTACACAAAAAAGGTATGTAATGCAAACATTAGACAAACATCTTACAATAACTGCATTTATATCAAAAATTGTATTTTAATAAAGATTATTAGCAGAAATAAAAAGGGATATTTTATAAAGATAAAAAGGGAACAATCATGAAAAAGACAATAATAAATTTGTATGCACCTAATAAAAGTTTAAATATATATGAAAACAAGAAGAATGAAAGGAAAAATACACAAATGTACAATGAAACTTAGGTATTTTAACATTACCCTTTTAGTATTTTCAAATTATTTCTAGAGAAAAGTCAATAGGCAAGTAGAAGTAATATGAGACAGTGATTTGACCCAAATGATATTTTAGAATATTTCATTTAGCAATAGCATTTAAAGATTTTTACCCAGAAAAAATAAACACTTGACTCTTTAGAAAGACTTAAGAAACAACAGCAATTTTTTTTCCATAATAATAAACTTTGAGAAAATGTCAAATATCCACCAAAAATTTTTTGGTGCATTCATATGACACAATACTACTAAATAATAAAAGAAACAAAACACAGATATACTTTCAACAAAATACACATTTTTTTCTCTCCTTAGATAGATACATACATAAATTGAGAGATGATAGATAGATGATGATAACTGATAGATAGACAGACGATAGATAGACGATGATAGACAGATAGATAGATTAGATAGATAGATAGATAGATAGATAGATAGATAGATAGATAGATAGATGACAGATAGATGACAGGTGACAGATGATAGATGATAGATAGATGATAGATGATAGATAGATGATAGATAGATGATAGATGATAGATAGATAGATAGATAGATAGATAGATAGATAGATAGATAATAGATAGACAGATAGATAGACAACTCAGCATCATTTTCTTCCTTCTATGTTCTCTTGGTATTCACATTTTTCAGAATCTTTTCCAACAGAGTTCAAATTTTATATTTCATCTGTGGAAACCAAATACACATGATAATAGGGTAGAAGAGAAGCAAATGTGAGCCACCTCTGAGCATATTTGCAAAATATCCAGTCTAATTTCAGAGGCACCTGAGTGCATAACAGGTCTTTTCCTTTAGTTTTTTCAAATTTTTTAAAAATTTATCTTTATTGTTGAAAGTATTACAGATGTCCCCCTTCTGGTTTTTCATCTCAATGACCACCTGCAAGAAAGGGTTGAGCTTAGGAGATAGAGGTGGCTTTCGTGACCTTTTCTCTTCAGGCCTTTCAGTAGTTTTATAAATTCTGAAAAACCTCAGTTACATTTTTTCTGATTGAAGTAGTTAGAATAGTTTCTGTTTTGTTTTGACTGGCGCTTAACAGATACAAATCTAAAAATGTTCAATTTCTGTCACAATATAATTTTCATACAACAAAATTAAACTTCTTTAGTTAAATGAGTTTAATCAGTTATATTCAAGGAGTAACCACAATCCAAATTGTGGAAGTTTCTTTATGTCTCTCTCTGGTTAATCACACTGTCCTATTTAGAATTATATAAACATGGAATAATGTCTCCTAATCTTGAACTTCATATAAATATAATTAGTACATTATATATATTCAATATCAGTTGAAGAGAAAGTCTAAAATTCTGGAAATATCTATATAGCAAAATATTTACCAATCTCTCGAGAGTTTGAAAAAAAAATCACCACAATTATTCCTTATTCTGAAAGAGTTAACACTGTATAATGGTGTAAAAGTGTTTTAAAAGTGAACAGAAGCTCTCTCTATAAGTATGTCCCATACTGTGGTTTGTTATGTTTATATACAATAAGATTCTGCAAGCTTGAATATGGGATGAGGAATTGTATTGATAGCATCCACACGAAACCTGTGTAAGGTGTAGATTTATGTACTAAATTTGTTTTCATCTCTATCAACTCTCTATCTCAGGAAACACTTTACAAACTCCAAATCGTCTCTATTTTCTTTCTGATGTGGAAGGAAGTCAGGCCATAGTATGCATTTTTTTTTTTTTGCCACAAAGCAACTTATAGCCCATGATTGTAAGTAAGAAAGTATTATAGAAGGTTGGGCAAAAGTAGGTTTACAGTTTTTGTTAGAAAAATAATACAATAATTAATAAATAATGATACAAGAATAAACTGTATTCCATGTACTCACAATTATAAGCCTACTTTTGCCTCACCCTGTATAGTTAAAATTAGTATTTTTGTCTTTCTTTTATTTACTATGTAATATTTATAATGTGTTGGTACTTAGAAATACTTTGAAAAATCATAAATAGTTAAAAAGCAATGCTGATAGAAAGAAAATCATGTTTATTTAAGTCCTATCTAATATATATCAGGTTCTGCAGTAAGTTAACATATAATATATCCTATGTAATATTAAATATCTATATTTATCTTTATTAGGACTATCATTGTGACTCTGACTTAATATTTCAACTACATTTAAAGCACATTAGCACAGGTACTTATTTTCATTATATAGATACATTTATTCTAATATTGTTATGAGCATTTAATTTATAAATTATTTTATTGAAAGTCATGATTTCATAGAAATATTTTATTAAGAAGTATTACTTTAACCTAGAAGGTATGCATTGAATACAAAATTTATATTTTTAAACTTTTATTTTTATACACCGGTCTTTGTTTTATTGGAAATAGAATGAGCACATCAGTCTTTTCCCGAATGATTCCGTGAGAAAGCTCTGTTATAAATCCTACCATAACTGAGAAATAGAAGTTCCCAGAGGGGTCCACAGAAGGATTCCGGCTTTTCTAAAACCATTTCCAAGCAATAAACCTAGAATAATATAAATTCTACTTTTTCCTGAGGATGTTCTGATTGCTTTGTTTTTTCTCTATATAAAATTATTATATTAATAAATAAACTAAAAAGAAGTATTAAAATTATTACCAAAGTGATCTTAATACTCACTTCTCTCACTTTCATGTCCCCATTATTAACTAGAACAACTAATCCTTAGGTAGCTCTTGCAGTTGAAAAGCCTGAGAAATAAATGGAAAGAGAAAGGAAGACTCAGGGTTGCTACAGTTATTATCAGGGCAGGTTGAGGGAGCTGAGCCTTTGTAATACTTTAACCCTACTCTTTAGCTAGTTCAACACTGAGCGAAGTACAGTATGGCCTTGCCATATCACAACGTTGCAAACACAAAATCCAAAAGACTAGCTTTCAAATGCAATTTAAGATGCTCATGCATCTCTGTAACCAAATTAGTATAAGATAAAACTGAGCTGACAAGTATGAGCAAGTCTAAAAAGATAACTCAGTTGAAAAACGATTAAATACAATCTCAAAACTATTTCCCAGTAAAGAAGTGGATGTGATGTTGGCTTTCTATATTAATTTGTGCCAAAATTGATGGTGAAAGCACTTAAATTTTTCTGATATTTCTTTCTTTCCAAAAATAAGGAACTTCCCCCACAATTACAACTTTGGGGTCAGATTTTGCCCCCTCCCCCTTTCCCTGTTTATTATTACAGTGAGGGCACTGCTATCTGAGGTCTTTAATTTATTCAGTGAACACCTATCAAATGCCCCACTTTGGGTTTGGATCCTAAGTGTTTTCTTCTGCTGTATATATCTCATGTCTTTCAAAACTGGGTTAGTAGCAATAGGTTTTAGTACTGAAAAAGGAGAATTGGCGTTTTTAAAAAAACGCCTATTAATACTACATATTGTGTGATTCCATATTATTTCATACTATCTCATCTCCTAGATGCAACAATTTTACCATCTTCTTGGAGAAATGCCACTAGAAGTTACTACTCACATTCTTTATGGTAATTGAGATTTGAAGCTTCAGCTTACTCACTACTACATCTATGAGCATAGGCAAATAACTTAACAATATATCTAAAACAAGGCACTTGGTAGTAACTTCCACTATGCCCTAAGTGTAGAGAAAGTTTTCAGAAGAGGAAATAAAAAAAGAATTTGTAAATTTGACTAATTTTTTCTTAAATTTGCATGAGAAAAAAATACCATAAACAAAGACAAAAAAGGCAATGAACAAACTAGAAGAAACTATTCTTAACATTTATTATACATAATGACCTAATATTTCAGGTTTATAAAGAATTTTTAAAAGTTGACCAAAACAGTCCACTTTTGCCACTTTAATTTTAACATAGTATTGGAAGTCTTAGCCACAGCAATTAGACAAGAAGAAAAAATAAAAAGGATACAAATTGGAAAACAGAAAGTAATACAGTCATTATTTGCAGATGACAGGATATTATTCATAGGAAAAACTAAAGACTCCATCAAAAATCTACTATGAATGAATTTGGCAAGTAGCAGAGTACAAAATTAATGTCAAGAAGTTGACGGCATTCTTATACACCAACAATGAACTCACAGAAAGAGAAACTAAAAAACAATCCTATTTACCATAACAGCAAAAAAATTAAGATACCTAGAAATAAACTTCACCAAAGAAGTAAAGGATCTCCTCACAGAAAACTACAGATTATTGTAAAAAGAATAAAGAAAGACATAAAAAAGTGGAAGCATATACCTTGTTCATGGATTGGAAGAATTAACATCATTAAAATGTCCATACTACCCAAAGCTATATATAGATTAAATGCTAATCCCCATCAAAATACCGATATATTTTACAGAACTAGAACAAATAATACAAAAGTTTATATAGAACCAGAAAAGGTCCTGAATAGCCACAGCAATCTTGAAAAAAGAATAACAAAGTAGGAGAGATCATATTACTAGACATCAGGTTATACTACAAAGTGACTGTAATCAAAACAGCCTGGTACTGGCACAAGAATAGGCACATAGATCAATGTGAACCCAGAATAGAGAATCCAGAAATTGACCCAAGACAATATGTTCAATTAATATTTGACAAAGCTGGCAAGAGCATACAATGGAGTAAAGGCAGCCTCTTTAATAAATGGTGTTGGGAAAATTGAACAGCTACTTGCAAAAAAAAAAAAAAAAAAAAAAAAAGAACCTAGACCACCAACTTACACCATACACAAGAATAAACTCAAAATAGATAAAAGACTTAAATGTGACTCGTGATTCCATAAAAATCCTAGAAGAAAATGCAGGCAACAAAATTTCAGACATCATACGCAGCAGAATTTTCACTGATACATCACCTAAGGCAACAGAAACAAAGCAAAAAAATAAACACATGGGATTACATCAAACTCAAAAGCTTCTGCACAGCAAAAGAAACAGCCATCAAAATGGAAAGGCAACTCACTATATGGGAAAGCATAATTGCCAATGATATATCAGATAAGGGGCTAATTTCCAAAATATACAGAGTACTCACACAACTCAACAAAAGGAAGACAAAGAACCCAATTAAAAAATGGGCAGAGGACCTAAAGAGACACCTCTCTAAACAGGACATACAAATGACCAAGACAATGTCACTAATCATCAGAGAGATGCAAATTAAAGCAACAATGAGGTATCACTTCACACCTGCCAGAATGGCTGCCATCAACAAATCATCAAACAACAAGTGCTGGTGAGGGTGTGAAGAAAAGGGGACCCTAGTGCACTGCTGGTGGGAATGCAGACTGGTGCAGCCACTATGGAAAACACTATGGTGCTACCTCAAAACATTAAAAATTGAACTTCCATTTGACCGAGTGATCCTACTTCTAGGAATATACCCTAAGAAGCCTAAAACACCAATCAGAAAGAACAGATGTACTCCTATGTTCATAGCAGCACTACTTATAATAGCTAAGATCTGGAAACAGCCCAAGTGTCCATCAGTAAAGGTGTGGATAAAAAAGCAGTGGTACATATACACAATGGAGTATTGTGCAGCTGTAAGAAAGAAAGATCTCTTATCCTTTGAGATGACATGGAAGGACCTGGAAAGTATTATCCTAAGTGAAACAAGCCAAGCAAAAAAAGACAAATATCACATGATCTCACTTATTTCTGGAATATAATGAACTAAACAAACTGATGAACAAAATAGACCCAGAGACATAGAAGTAGGGTACAGACTGACATTCCTCAGAAGGGGGAGGGGAGGGGAGGGATAAAACACAGAACTTATATGCATGTATGCACAACAGAAGGACATAGACAACAAAGCTGGAGACAGACGGGGTGGGAGTGGGTAGGGAGGAGGGAGTCAATGGGGAGGGAGGAGAAACATCTGTAACAAAAATAAATTAATAAAAAAAATTTTTAAGTTGACCAAAACAAGCAAAAATGCTATAGAAAGAAGGTATCACCCATTGAATTGGCAAAAAAAAAAAAAAAAATCAAAGGCTAGTAATGTCTCCATTGAAAAGGGTGATATTAAGAAAATGTGTGAAAGATCATATATAGTATGTTTAGTATGTTAATCTTTAAGAAAGAAAGAAAAGTATAAAATGTACTTATATTTGCTTATATCTAGAAAAAACTGAAAGGATAACAAAAAGACATTAAAATTGATTACAGTGAAGAGTAATATATATATATCTTTACTTTGGAAAGCATGTTAATATATTACATATTGAGAACATAAAATTAAATTGATAAGAATAACAGGATCAATCAAAAAAGTAATTATGTTGACTCTGAAAATCAGTCTCACTGTGGAAAACTGGGCATACTAATATGGAATGGGAGAAGGTAAGAAAAATTTTGTGGAATGGATTAAATTTGAGATTACCTATGTAAACTCATGATTTCTGAACTGTGTATTGATTATGGATGTACATGATGTGTATGCATATGAATTTTTCATATGGACATGTATATTTCCATATTCATGTGTATATTTCCTAGCTTTGTCTAACAGAATGGCCAAAACAGAAAAGCAAAGAATAAATAAATGCCCGAATCTGAATGAATACAGGTAGCTTCCAGACACAGATCACGAAGTCCTTCTTTAGTAAAACAAATGAAATCTCAGAAATTTGCTGATTTGGGAGTTTCGACAAGTTAGGTGGAGGGGAACCTGAAAGACGTGGTTACATTAGAGAAAAAGAAGTGCTCAGAGACAAAGTCGTTAGGGGCTCTGCCGCACAGGAAGCAGCTGGAGGAGCCCAGTCCTGAGGTCTTTGAATACCAACATAATGAATTCTAGGAAATTTTTATAATCCTTAGGGAAAAAATAAAAATCCATTATGTCGACCAATAATTAACTAATTAGGGAGACATAAATTTTCTTGCTTATGTTAAAATGGTAGGACCAAAGACAAATATGGAAAAATTGCTACACAACTATTACTTTGCAATTATTAAGTGAATATTAGATCAAAAAAGCGTCATCAATGGATGTTAAATTAGGGGAAAATTTTATTGCGGAAATTTGCCTGGTCCTAAAGTGTCACTCCTCAGACTACTTACGTATGTCAGAATATTTAAACACACACACACACACACACACGCACACACACACACACACACTGACTTTAATCATGCAGCACCTCGACTAAGTAATCAACATTAATATCACCAATAAAGGACAGTTGGACAAAATGAAATGCCCTGAGAAGGAAAAAAATAATAATATCAGCTATGTAGTATACTTGCAAAGAATACATTACTTGAAATTAATTGTTAAAAAACAGAAACAAGAAGAAGCAAAAAAAAATTAAAGTTAAAACAAGGGAGGGATCCCAAATGGCTGCAGAGTCGTGGAAGCCACACCACCTACTTCCGGCCCCAAGCTGGATTTACAGCTAAATTACAGAGGAACCAACCTAAATAAGCAATGGAAAGCTAGCCTAACTGAAATATAATAGCCAAGGAGTTACAGAAATGAGGACTCCTATCGTTACATCACCAGCCTGGGGAGTGCACAGTTTAGACTCTAATGGGTGGCGAGGCCACACTGCCACACTCAGGTCCTGCAGAGTGGTCCTCTGGCTATACCTAGCAGTGATTTTAATGGGTCTTTTATTTTTCTGGGGAGGCTTTTGGCAAAGATCTAGACATTGATTAAACTCTGTGGCTTGGAAAGGAGGGCCAGTCCTCCTTATTTCAAGCTCAGAACGGGCACCCCTCCCGCCACCTGTTGAATCACTTAGCCAGTCCATCTTGCTAAATTCAACCATGCCGAAAGATCAGAGTGCTGTGCAAAGCTGGGACTCTCAGCCCCGTCCTGTGAAGTTTGGCTGTGCAGGGTGAACAGTTACACAGAAAGGTGGGATTTTTTGGACTGTATTTCCTGGAAAAGCTTTTGTCCAGAAACCAGACAGGCAAGTGCTGGGCTGTGTGGTTACAATGTGGGGAGGTAAATCCATCTCCCCTATGAGTCCAGCCTATGCTACCCCAGGAAGAAGAAGTGCCCCACCCCCAACCATAGGCTTGTAGGCATCACCTCCAAAAGGAGACAGTTAGGGTCAGCCCTGTAAGGTCCCAGATACCCTGTCCTCCTGGGCTCAGTTCCATGGGAGGAAGGGAGAGCAGCTCAGATCGGATACATTCAAAGTGTGAGACCCTTGGAGGTTATTGTCTGGTCCTGGGATGAAGTGCTTAGCCCCCTTCTGTGGTCTTGGCTGGCATCATCCCCAATGAGAAACTCTTTTTATCTAACCCCCTGAGCCCAGGGCGGCGAGCTTGCTCCTGCAGAGGAAGCTCCTGCAGAGGCTGACTGCACCCAACCTGGACCTGCAGAAAGCCCCCTTGGGGGGAACTAGAGTTGGAGAGTCTGACAGAGACTGAATGGAGTAGCTTTAAAGCAGGCTCCTCTTTCACCTCATTAAGTAATTGACTATGTGATCCCCAAGTAGGGACCCACTAGCCCTGTCATCCTAGCCCTGGTGGTCTTGCCCCACAGACTGGCCCTTCCCGTGCACACCCAGATACAGTACATACACATAAAACAGGGAACAGTATGGGAGCTCCAGACAGGTAGCCCAAAGCCAGTTACACACAATGTCTGACAGCAACCCGCACCTGAACTACAGACAAGTGAATCCAGAACAAACACAAACAGTGGTGGACTTCACGCCACACCAGAGTTTGACCCAAGTAGCCGCACAAGCAGCACACCTGAAGGGGGATTCTGGAAGGCACAGACACTACTGGAACAACTCCACCTTGGGGGCAGCCCCTGCACCACCTCTCACACATGGTGATAGAGGTTTACCCTTGTAGTCACTCAGATTGAAAGGATGACTCCATCCATGAAATGACCAACAGCACTCAAGACTCAACTAAAACCAGGGGTGCACATAATCCACAAAAAACTTTCCTGAAGAATGGCACTGAGGTGATGTGGAAGATTGTGCCATTGAGCTCAAAAAGATACTTTCATTATTAAATCATCAAAAAAAATTGGAGAGTGATAGCAAATCTACCAAATACACAGAGACAAAATGTAGAAACAAAGAAAAATGCCCCAAAGGAAAGAACAAAAGAAATCCCCAGAAAAATAATTAAATAAAATCGATGAAATGGAAGCAGCTAAAATATCAGATGCAGGGTTTAAAACAATTGTTATAAGGATGCTCGAGGACATTAGGGGAAGAAAGGATGATCTCAGTGAGCACATAAAGAAATCGTAAGCATTAAAAAGAAATATAAACCATAAAAAAGATCCAGTCACAAATGAAGAATACAATATCTAAAATAAAAAATACACTAGAAGAAATCAACAGGAGGTTAGATGAAGCAAAGGATGAAACCAGCAAATTAGAGGGCAAAATAACAGTAAGCATACAAGCAGAGCATCAAAAAGAAAAGAGAATTAAAAATGAGGAAACTCACAGAAACCTCTGGGACAACATCAAGTATAACAAAATCTGCATCATAAGGTTACCAGAAACAGAATAGAGTGAGCAAGGGATAGCAAACCTGTTTGAAGAAATAATGGCAGAAAACTTCCCTAACCTGGTGAAGGAAACAGTCACACAAGTTCAGAAAGTACATAGAATCCCAATCAAGACGAATCAAAAGAGACCCACCCCAAGATATATCATAATTAAAATGTCAACGGTTAAAGACAAAGAGAAAATCTTAAAGGAAGTGAGAGAGAGACTGTTAGTTACTTACAAGGGAGCTGTCATAGACCGTCAGCTGATTTCTCAACAGAAACACTTCAGTCAAGAAGGGATTGGCATGAAGTATTCAAAGTGATGAATAACAACGACATGTAATCAAGACTATTCAATCCAGTAAAACAATTATTTAAAATTGAGGGTGAACCCAGCCAGTGTGGCTCAGTGGTTGAGCGTCAACCCATGCACCAAGAGGTCGTCAGTTCGATTCCCAGTCAGGGCACATGCCCAGGTTGTGGGCCCCATCCCCAGTGAGGGGCATGCAGGATGTGCCCAATCAATGTTCTCTCTCATTGATGTTTCTATCTCTCTCTCTTCTTCTCCCTTCCTCTCTCTCTAATATCAATAAAGAAAAAAATTGTAAAAAAATAAAATAAAATTGAAGGTAAAACAGAGAGTTTTAAATGAGTTCATTACCACCAAAGTAATATTGCAAGAAATGTTAAAGGGACTGCTTTAAGAAGAAGAAGAAATAAAGAGAGAGAAATAGAGATATAAAGAAAAAAATGACAGTAAGTAAGCATCTATCAATAATAACCTTAAATGTAAATGGATTAAAGGCTCCAATCAAAGATAGGGTAGCTAAATGTATTATATATATTGAATACACACACACACATACACACACACATATGTGTGTTGTCTACCAGAGACCCACCTCAGAATAAAAGATACACCCAGACTGAAAGTGAAGAGACAGAAAAAGGTATTCCATGCAAATGGAAACAAACAAACAAGCAAAAAGCTGGTGCAACCACTGTAGGAAATACTATGAAGTTTTCTCAAAAATTAAAAATGAAACTGCTTTATGACCCAGCAATTCAACTTCTGGGACTATATCTAAGAATCCCAAAACACTAACCAGAAAGAATATATATACCCCCATGTTCATAGCAGCACTATTTACACTAGCCAAGATCTGGAAATAGTCCAAGTGCCCATCAGTAGATGAATGAATGAAAAAGTTGTGGTACATGCATACAATGAAATAAATGCAGCTATATAAAAAAATGAAATCTTACCTTTTGGAACAGTATGAACAGAACTAGAGATTATTATGCTAAGTGAAATAAACCAGTAGAGAAATACAAATACCATATAATGTCACTTGTATGTGGAACCTAAAAAACAAAATAAACTGACAAAATAGAAACAGAGGCATGGATACATGGAACAGACTGATAGTCATCAGAGCAAAGAAGGGAGTGGGGGACTGAATGAAAGAAGGTGAAGGCATAGTCAAAGAACATATATGCATAACCCACAGACACAGACAACTGCATGGTGATGGCCAGAAGGAAGAGGGGCAGGGGCTGCGTGGAGTTGGGCAAAGGAGGGGAAATGGGGACATCTGTAACAGTTTCAACAATAAAACTAAAAATTAATTAATTCTAGAGACAAGGAGGAAAAGTGAAAATAAGGAATACTCAGTTGCAAAAAGAGACTTTTGTATTGTTTAAAAATAGTTAATGATATAATTGACAAAGCAATGCTACAGAAATATTACAGATAAAAGGATGCTAAGCAAACTTATGAAATGTAGTAATTGACTGGATTCGTACTCTGTGGGAAAAATAATGCTCTAAAGGACATTGCTTTGTAAAATGACAATATTGGAGTATGATCAGTGGATTCGATTAAAATATTGTATCCATTTTGAATTTATGAAGTTGATTGAACTATGGTTATATAAGATAAAGCACATACTAATGTTTTGAGGTATAAAAGTCCGTGATACATGTAATGCACAAACAGTTCATGAAAAAAAAAAAAGTGTGTGTCTTTCTGCATGTGTGTGTAAGAGAGAAAAAGAAAAAGAAGGAGAAAAAACAATTGACAGAAACAATTGCTAAAATAAAGGATATAATTACAACAGTCGATATATCTGTTTAAATGTATAAAGGTATTCTTTGTATTATTTTACTTTTGTAACTCCTTCCTATATTTAAGATTATTTTCAAATAGGAAGTAAAAAGAAGTTGATAATCATTCCTGCTTTATACATTGGTAATAAGTAAACTGTTGTTATGAAATTCATAGACTTTGCTGACATTTTACACAAACTCCATGTCATGGAGTCAGAATAAAATTCTAGGTTCAGAACTCTTAATAGAGAAATTCAGTAAAAATGGTCAGCGTGAGCCCTGGCCAGTGCGGTTCAGTTGGCTGGGCTTTGTCCCGCGCACCAAGAGGTTGCTGGTTTGATTCCTGGTCAGGTTGCGAGCTTGATCCCTGAAAGGGGGTGTGCAGGAGGCAGCTGATTGAGGTATCTCTCACATCAATGTTTCTGTCTCTCTCTCTCCCTTCCTCTCGCTCTAAAAAAATCAATAAAAACATTTTTAAAAAGACCAGAGGCCAGGGAATTTCTTCCTTATCATGATAACCGCAATGTGTGGACCAGTTTCTTTATCCATGTGACCTTTGCTGTACTTTCTGCTGCCTAATTCTCTGGAGTTATATCATCCTAATGTTTCTAAGAGACCCCAGTAGTTTCCACTAAATCTTTTTGCTTAAAATTACATAAAGGTTTCCGTTGTTTGCAGGCAATTATTAAAGGAAGTTTGAAATGGAGTGCCCTTATGATCTTGATTAAATTTAGCTTTAAATCCTAGCTCTCGAAACCATCTGTGTGTGTGTGTGTGTGTGCGTGTGCGTGTGTGTGTGTGTGTGTGTGTGTGTGTGTATCCCTCAGAGACCTAGCCTTTCTCCTGGAGAATCAGCAAACCCCCAAGGCAGCAGAATATAGTAACACAGACTTACCGAACAATCTCAAGGTCTGGACCTCTGGGAAGCTAAAGGTAACATCTTGACCTAAGTCACTGTTCAGCTCCTGAGCCTTAAAGTGGAACAACCTCCTGGCTGCTTTTCCACGAAACCAAACAGGGACACCCCCCAGAGCAGGCCTCCGAGCTGTTCAGAAGACCTGAATAAAGGATTTATTATGCTTACCTCGCCTCCAACAAAATCAGCTCCCAAACTTCCTAACCTGTGGTGTCTGGTGATTTTGCCCTGTAACCTACATACCATCGTGGAGTTCAGGCTGTGGAGCATTAGCGTCCTGTTCTCCCGAGTTGTGCCATTCATAATAAAATAGACAATCTTTCTGCACTGCAGTTCTCAGTGGTTAGTGTTTGGTTCTGCTAGCACCTCATGGATGAACTGTTTCTGTCCTGTAGCAGGTTCTCTACTCTTTTTGTCTGGGAATGTCAAGTAAGTAGATCTGTCCTTAAAGCCCTCCATAAATGAAACACAGTATAGAAGATGGCATTGCGTTATATTTCTACTAATGGTTTGCTGCAAAATGTTAATGATCCTCTATTTTATTCATCCTTTTTACTACCTGTTGGATTTTTTAAATTTACTCTTTTAGCTGAGATTTTTGACAATAATTTTATTAAGCTTCAGTTATCAATTTTTTAAAATGTAAGTTAATGTATTTATGTATTTGCATTTAGTATTTTATTACTTTAATATATAATCTCAAATATTCAGTCACAAAAAGACATAAGGACAAGTACAAAGATACCATAAGCTTTAAGTTCTTCTACTCTTACATAATTAGTTTTGCAATTTTTTTATATCTTCTTAAATTAGATTTTGTATTACTTCATTAAGTAAATCCTGTTAAACTAAAATAACATATTTATTATTGTATTACTTACATATTAAACAATATATATTATATCTTACATAATTTACATTTTATATATAATAGTAAAAGCTTTTGTTATGCTTGTAAAACTAACACTCAAAAGAACACTTAGTAGCTTTGTCCTGAATACATTTAGCTGATTGTACCTTTACACATCAATTATGTACTACTGTGTATTTACTTAAGTTTTATTTCAGTTTTGGGATATTATATTCTCATTTCACTTAAAATGGACTAATAGCCCAAAGATGATAGTGATACTTTGGTAATGATACTACAGAATAACATTACATTAAAAATTATGTACAAAAGATTTTGATCTGTTCAGTGACAAATAAATCAGCAAGTGTGACTCACAACAAGATCTGAAAAAAATGTTTGCTGAATTGTATTGGCTTAGGAATTTATTTGTTTCTAATTTCCACTGTGGCCTCTGTTATCAGATTTTATCAAATTATCGTAATGAAGACATCAAAACTTTAATTTTTATTTTTATACAAACAATGACAAAGTTAGTAATAATATACACATAAATTTTTAAAATATTTCCCCTGGATTTTTTTATTAAAATTTTTTAATTAAAAAACAAACTAAGCTAAAGACAGAAAATTAAATAAAACCAAAGGGACAGTCTTCAAAGATGATTCTCTTATGTAGAAAAGATAAATAAATGTAATGTTATTGCCAAGAAATTTATAGTGTTGAATACAACATTAATGCCAAACTGTGCTATGAGAGAAAGAAAAATATATGTTCACTGACAATTCTTTTTCAAATGATACTGTTAGACACCTTGTAGAATAAATGATGCAGTATGAAGAGCAATTGCGGTCATTTGGTCATTGTGGTAGGTATTTCACTTTAGAGCTTAATAAATGCTGATGTGCAGAATATGAATCAGCTTTTAGCATGTGGGTATGTCATATTAAGGGAAACTATAAAGTTTTTATTTATCATCTAAACCCATCCTAGAGGAAGAGATTTCTTTTCTGTGTTAGGCATTATGTTTAGCTGTAGGTCAGCTTGAGATAAATGCTTCAGGACAGAGAAACAGCTGTGTGTGAGGCAAGGTGAGACATCCCTACCCAAACAGAAGTTAGAGCAGAATGCCATTCACACACTGTTTGATTATTCCCAGGCAACAGTTGGTGACCAACTGCATGCCTCATCTGGATCTGTGGGAATCTGAACCTCGGGAAGCTTCCTTCCCAAGGTTTCCTCAATTGGATGTCATAACGGACCATCTATAGTTTCCATAAATAGTTTTATGTTAAGCTCTGTATTTTATACAGATTTATCTCCCAAGGACTCTAATATTTTTCCCACAGTCAGTAGTCTGCTCTTGGACTTCACTGTAATATACCTGTGTACCTCTTCCATAAGCACCAGATTCTTACTTGAAGAATTTTTTTAAATTAATTATCAATGCAATCATTATTTGTCATTGTATTAATATTTTTTAAATTCACATTAGGTTTCATGAGTTACATTTAAGTCTTTTATCCATTTTTAGTTTATTCTTGTGTATGGTGTAAGTTAGTGATCTAGATTCTTTTTTTTTTACATGTTCCTGTCCAATTTTCCCAACACCATTTACTGAAGAGACTGTCGTTACTCCATTGTGTACTCTTGCCCCTGTGTAAATAATAATTGAGCGTAATGGCTTGCGTCGATTTCTGGGTTTTCTGTTCTGTTCCACTGATCTATATGCATGTTCTTGTGCCAGTACCAGCTGTTTTGATTACAAGGACTATGTAATATAACCTGATATGCAATATTGTGATCCCTCCAACTTTATTCTTCTTTTTCAAAATTGCTGCAGCTACTTGGGGTCTCTTTTGTTCCATATAAATTATTGGAGTATTTGTTCTAGATCTGTGAAACATGCTGTTGGCATTTTAATAAAGATAGCATTGAATCTGTAGGTTGCTTTGGGTAGTATGGACATTTTAATGATGTTAATTCTTCCAATCCGTTAACATGGTATATGCTGCCGCTTATTTATATCTTCCTCTATTTCTTTATTCAATGTCCTGTAGTTTTCTGAGTACATGTTTTTACCTCCTTGATTAAGTTTACTCCTAGGTATCTTAAATTTTTTGTTGCAATGGTAAATGAACTTTTTTTTTTTAGTTTCACTTTCTGCAAGTTTATTATTGGTGTATAAATATGCCATCTGCATGTTAATTCTGTATCCTGCTACTTTGCCAAATTAATTTATTAAATCTAGAAGTTTTTTGGTGGAGTTTTTATCATCTGCAAATAATAACAAGTTTACTTCCTCTTTTCCAGTTTGGATGCCTTTTATTTTTTGTTCTGTCTGATCCCTATGGCTAAGACTTCCAGTATTATGTTAAATAAGAGTGGTAAAAGTAAATATCCTTTTCTTGTTCCTGTTCTTAAAGGAAACACTTTTAATTTTTGTCCATTGAGCATGATGTGGGCTGTAGGTTTGTCATATATGGACTTTATAATGTTGAAGTACATTCCCTCTATTCCCACTTTGTCATAGGTAGCAAAATCTCAGACATATCAGGTAGCAGAATTTTCACCAACACATTGCCTAGGGCAAGAGAAACAATGGAAAAAATAAATAAAAGGGACCTCATTACAATAAAAAGTTTTGTACAGCAAAATAAACCATCAACAAAATGAAAAAGGATCCCACTGTATGGGAAAAATGTATTTGCCAATGGTATATCTGATCAGAGGTAAATTCCCAAAATATACAAAGAACTCATACAACTCAACAAAAGGAAAGTAAACAATCCAATTAAAAAATGGGCAAAGGACCTATATAGACACTTCACCAAAGAGGACATACAGATGGCCAAGAGACATATGAAAAAGGCTCAATGTTACTAATAAGAGAGATGCAAATTAAAATGACAATGAGGTATCACCTCCTACCTGCCAGAATGGCTGCCATCAACAAATCAACAAATAACACGGCTGATAAGGATGTGGAAGAAAGGTAACCCTAGTACACTGTTGGTGAGAATGTAGACTGGCGTAGCCACTACGGAAAACAGTGTGAGTTTCCTCAAAAAAATTAAAAATGGAGCTGCCATTGGACCCAGTGATATCACTTTTAGGAATATATCTTAAGAAACCTGAAACACCAATCAGAAATAATTTGTGCACCTCTATGTTCATAGCAGCACTACTTAAAAGAGCTATGATCTGGAACAGTCCAAGTGCCCATCAGTAGATGAGTGGGTAAAAATGTTGTGGTATATTTGCACAATGGAATGCTACGCAGCTGTAAAAAGGAGCTCTTGCCCTTTGAGACAACCTGGAGGGACCTGAAGAGTATTATGCTAAGTGAAATAAGCCAGTCAGAGGAAAATAGTATCACATGATTTCACTTATACGTGGAATCTAATGAACAAACAAAATAAAGAACAAAATAGATCCAGAGACATGGACTAGACTAACAAATCTCAGAGTGAAGGGGGGCGGAGGGGACAGGAAGAGATTAACCAAAGAACTTATACACATACATGCATAACCAGTGGACACAGACAATAGTGTGGTGAAGGCCTGAGTCGGGAGGACATAAGTGGGGAGGAAGAGGTCAATGGGGGAAAGAGGGAAAACATCTGTAATACCTTCAACAATAAATATTTTAAAAACTCAAATAAGGGACTAAATAATAGTGTTACAGAGATGGAAAAAGTCTCCCCTTGAAAATAGTTTGACTGGAACATTCTCTAAGTCTCTCATCACTCTACATTGCTATGTCTCCAAGGTAATTCTATTGCAAGAAGATTAAGTCTTACTTGTTTTCATTATATTGTACCAGCTGTGTGACCTTAGAAATGATTTAGTCATTTTGAATATTAGTTTTATTGTCTGTAACTCAAAGTTATGGTGATGATTATTCTGAAAATATATGCAAACTGAGCACATTATAGGTATGCATGACAGCATTTTGATATTGTGATTTAAATTGGATACTTTAAATTATATTTTACATCTTTATATAGTGCATATAAAATTTTAAAAATATAAATTATAAAAACAATGCATAAAATTAAATGCTTTTATCTGTTGAGACCAGGAGAATATTATGGCACAAAATGCTTTTACTGTCTTAACTTATGATAGACAACAGATATACACCAAAACATTATCATCCCTGATAAAACTAAAGAGGAAAATGTTTAGGAACTGCGATAAGCTAATAAATCATCAAATAACAACAAAAGTGAGAGCAAATGTGTAATTTAGGTATACCAGCTTCTTGTATTATTTTGTCTTGACCTTGTTCTTACTCACTACATGAATAAATGTGTACCCTAATATAGTCTTTAACATCTATATGTAGTGACCTTCACAAAGAAAAAATGAACTTCATTTTCAAAACATTAATGGGCTCATGAGAGTTAGCCATGGTGCAAATATTTTATTATAAAAGCAAGTGAGTCATATTTATTAGAGTATGGCATTAAATTATTATATTTTATAATAAAAAGATAATATAAAAACATAATCACTGTTTCAAGCTATTAACAATATTCCATTATTATCCTTTATTCAATTTCCTGCTTTAATTTAGTTTTCAAACTACAGAAATTATTCTAGACTTAAAAAGCTTTCATTCCAAATCCCAATACAAGGGAGAAAAGAATCACAATAGCAAACTAAAAGCAGTTTCCTCTTTACTTCTGCCATTCTTCAGGTTGAATAGGTAGGATAATGTGAAATGACTATTTTTATGAAAAAGCCTGATAATGATATAGGTGGAAAAAACAGACCATTCTCTTAGTCATAAAAGCATATTACAGATCAAATAGTTCTGTCCTTAGCTATCATATACTATAGGGATATGCATTTATCTTACTAGTTTTATTGTATGACAAAGGCGAGTAAAATTAAATTTTTTCTCATTATTTGTGTATTTTTTGCTCCTTACACTTTCTCATAAGATTATAATTGATTTTTTAAAAGTATCTTGCTTTCTCTCTGCATCTGTAGTTGAAAAAAAAGCTATTAAAACACATGAAAAAAAGCTTATTTTATATAAATTCTTGTTTAAGTTTATTCAAATGACCATAGAAACAAATGCTATATTTAGAAAGATGCTAAATGAAAGTGTGAGCAAAGTTACAGAACTTACTTAAAGTTACATAACAAAGCTATACCTACAACTTAGGACATCAGTTCCTGATTCCCAAACAAATGCTCTTTCCACAGTCCACCACACCACAAATATAAGATAAACAAGTCAAATTTAAACTACATATTTTGTTTATTATTTAAAATGTATTTCTAGCCCTGGCCAGTTAGTTCAGTGGTTAGAGCTTCAGCACGCAGACCGGAGAGACCCGGGTTCGGTTCCCGCTAAGGGCACATACCTCAGTTGCAGTTTGTCCCCTGGTTGGGTTGTGTGGGTGGCAATCACTCGATGTGTGTCTCTCTCTCTCTCTTTCACCCTCTCTCCCTCCCGCTCTATATGAAGATAACTGCAAAAATGTTCTCAGGTAAGGATAAAAAAATAAATAAAATATATTTCTAGATGGAAGATATTTTGATAACTTTATTCATTTATTCAACAACCTACTACTTGAGAATGTCATTGATACTGAGAAATAGATGTGGATAATATGGACTTGTTCCTTTCATGTAGTCTATACTTTACTGGAAAAAAAAAGTATAGAATAAACAAAAAATTAAACACTATATATTTAAATAGTGATACACCAATGGCAGAAATATAAATTAGTACAATGAAATAAATTTGCAGGAGGATATTCAGTGAAGAGCCCACTAATGCAGCGACATTTGAAATCAGACATAAATGGTAATATTTGGAGTGATAAATAATGTAATTTGGAAAGGAGAGCAACAGATGTGATAGAATAGCTGCTGCATTCTGTTGGCTACAGTGCCCAGAGAACCTACCGATACACTTGATGTGGGTAAAGAACAAATAAAGTGAAGGATTGAGAATGATTGTTTATTTTTAGTTTGAGCAACTAGACTGGAGCCATGGATATATATTTAGAATGCAAAGGAATAAATCATTTGGAGGAGCAGCAGTTTTGGTTTGACTTTATTAAGTTTAAAATGTCTATGCAAATAAATATATTAATAGACAGTTGGGTGAGGGGTATAGGCAGAAATGTTTTTTAAAGACAAGGAGATGGCTTGAGATCACTTGGAGAGAAAGTCTAAAATACAGAAAAGATTAATGCTCAGAATTAAACTGGCTCACTCAACCATTTATTGAAGAAAAGTGAGAAAAGGAGATTGAAAGTTCTGGTTAGTAAGAAAAGAGGGAATGGCAGGATATTATGTCTTGGAAGAGAAAATGCTTCTCAGAAAAATAAATTGTCAGCTGTGTCAAATTCTGCTAAAAGCCACACAAGATTGAAATATTAGTACTTACACTGGAAATATGAGGGACTTTGGTAACCTCGGTGACCCCAAAGAAAGTACAATTGTAGAATTGTGGTAATAAGAAGTTCAACTGGAGAATGACGTACAGCAAAGTTTTGTGTGAGTACTGGTAAAAATTATTATCTAGTATCTTGACTTAACCAGGGGGTAAAGGAAATTTTTTTAAAACAAATAAATGCTAGACTGAGATATTATACTGATAAAATTGATCCAGAAGAGAGAGAAAAAGAGATTGTGCAGAAGAAAGGATAGTTGTGGAAGTGAAATGTTCTGGAAGAGGAAGAAAGTATCTGGATTAGGAGTAAAATGAGCCTATCAAAGAATAGGGGTACTGTGCAGCATGTAAGACTCTACAACTCAGATCATATTATTAAATATAGGTAGTGATGTATTAGTACTGAAAATATGTAAAAGATCCTATATAAATGATCCTGTTTTTTCAACTGGTTCATTCATTCAGTCATTCAATAAATATATTTTCAATTAAGATGTGGCAGAAGTAAAAAAAAAAAAAGATGCATGTCGTTCTAATGGGAAAGGTATGCAATAGTACTATATGAGCTTGTGATAAAGGTTATGGAGAAAAATAAAGCTCAGTTAGGAGGATAGTGATAGGATTGCTATTCTGTATATGACAGCTGGATGAAAGAAAGTGAAGGGATTAGCCAAAGAAAATATATGTGTAACCCCAGACACAGACAACAGTGTGGCGATGACCAGAGGGAAGGGGGGGGGGCGTGGGCAAGGGGGAAGTGGGCAAAGGGTGGAATGGAGGACATCTGTAATAATGTAAACAATAAAAGTAAAGTGAAAAATGGCCTCTCAGTGGAGATGGTTAAAACAATAATGAATTCAATGAGAAAACATGTTGTATGATCATCTGTGGGACAGCACTTAAAGCAACAAGGATGAAGACAACGAGGTGCCCCCTTAGTGGAGCAAAGAGGCTGTTAAGGCTGCAATAGGAGTAGAGAGAAAAAAAAATGTGTTAGAAACAAGATTGGAAGTTGGCGAGAAAGAAGTTCATTCAAAGTTTAATAGGCCATGTAAATAAATGTAGATTTTAGTGAACTTGAAATAGAAAAAAAAAAAAATTGGGGGCAAAGTAGATAAACATCCAGATGAACATTTTAAAAGCATTTATATGATCCATGAATGAGAATATTCTTTAAGAAGAAAAAGTCAATGCCAGGGGAATTGTTAAAGAATCACAAGCAAGTAATTAACCAGGGAAAATAGCTGTAAGTGGAGGAAGCAGTTATGAAATTGAATTATATAAAGCAATTTGCACTTGACAGGAGTGACTCCTGATTGGTAATTCAGAAACACAGGAAAGAAAGGGTGTGTTTAGACATATATGTTTGCGGGGTTTGAAGAGTGACTATATGTCACAGTTTCACTCTGTTTTTCTAATGTAGTGCCACTTTTCAATTTCAAAAGTGTCTTGAATTTGGAAATTAATTATATAGTCACCCAAAGTTCAGAGTGGAAGCAGAAGTCCACTGCTAATATCTAAAAATAATTTTTATGAAGTAGGAGGAAAAAAATGGGCATTAATGTGGATTGTGTATTGGGGGGTGTGTGTGTGTGTGTGTGTGTGTAGTATATTTTGAAAGAAGTGATAAAGATCTATGGTAAAATTTGGAAAAAACTTAGGAAAATTTAAACAAGGATATATGTATATGTGTGTATGTAATTTTAAAATCTTTTAATTCAGAATATGATTATAATGAAATATTACCATTATGTAACTCTTACATTTTAGAGTTAACCTTACTAGTGAAATGTTAGTTTAAAATTATGGTAGTAACTAAGTTCCTTCCAAAGTGGATGCTTTTATGCAATTCTAAATTAGTGTGGGGCAAAATAGATTTACAGTTGTGAGTATGCAAAACACAGTTTATTCTTGTATTATTCCTTATTAGTTATTGTTTTATTTTTCATAGTAATAACTGTAAATAATTTTCCTCACCCTATACATACATACACATGCACATAAAAAGTAAATGTAAATATCTATTTACATATATTGTCATATATATATAAAGTAAATTTAATGGCCTTATGAATGAAGAATTCAATGTTATCACAAATACAAAAATACATATTTCTAAAATTGTGTTTGTGCGTACTCTGAAATTATAACTCGAACCCTTTTATACATGAAGTATAAAGACATATGATTCTTGCCCTGGCCGGTTTGGCTCAGCGGTTAGAGCGTCGGCCTGTGGTCCCGAGAGGCCCGGGTTCGGTTCCCGCTAAGGGCATGTACCTCGGTTGCAGTTTGTCCCCGGCCCTGGTGGGTCGTGCGGGTGGCAGCCACTCGATGTGTCCCTTTCACATCGATGTTTCTCTCTCTCTTCCTCTCTCCCCCTCCCACTCTACCTGAACAAAAAATAGAAAAATGTCCTCAGGTGAGGATAAAAAAAAAAAAAAAAAGACATATGATTCTTCACTTGTTAATTTAGGAATTTTCTTTATTGTTTGACCTGTTTATTTCCTATGGTAATTGCAGTTCTAATTAACTCCAAAATTAAAATAAGTCAATAAAGAGATTAAGTGCTTCCTATCATGTTAACTAGTAAATTTATATGTCAATGTCATGTGTATGAGATTATGCTTATAACTACTTTAAAAATGAAGAATAAATATTATGTGGTATTTAATAAGACTCTATTTGGTAGACAAGTGTAGATTTATTATTACATTCTTCACTTCCAGGTTGTTGGCATCTGCTAGCACATACATAATTAATTCTGTGATAGCAGTGAAGTAGCTGGAGGGAAACAATCTGTGACCTCAACTATGCAGGAAAGTGTACCTTATGACAATCAAAGACAGAAGTTAAACTGAAATGAAGAATATCATAAGCCTTTTTCATAATTGACTACATAATGTCTCCATATTTTTGAGGCAACATTTTTTTAAATAGTTAAGATTTTGTGCATGTGTGTTTGCCTAAAGCTACTATATATCAAAATGCTCAGAATCATAAGAGAGATTCTTATTCAAATGGGGAAAGACAAGTGATGTACAAAAGCAAAATACTTTTGGAAAAGTATTTTTTTGGAAAGCAGATTACATTTGGTATGAAAATAACAAAGAAAAGGATAGATTTAGAAATATATTAAAAACATTCATCATAATTATTATGCAGAATTTGATATAAATATATTTCTTATGTTAATATTAAATTGAATGGTATATCTTGCTTGAACATTGGAAAGTAATTTTAAAAATAGATAAAACTTCAGTAGCATATCCTCCTAAAATTTATGTTTAAGAAATTTATTATTTATAAATAAATCACCAAAATGAAAAATGTATGTCCACAAAAGAAAACAAAAATGCTAGGATTTATAAAAATTTTTCTATAATGGAAAGTACAAAAGAGACTTTCTGAATTATAGGACCATAGAAGGGCATCACTTGGCTCTGATAATCAAATAAAAGGATTTTATTTTTGTAATGACTATGTTTAAATCAAATTCATACTTTTTCTCTGCGATTACTTTCTATGAGATAGAGCAGGACTTTGAATAACATCATTTCATTCAAACTTGTTTCACTGTAACATTGATGAACCAGGAACCTCTAATCTTCATATTACAACGAAAGAATATGATTTACTTAGGAACATGAATTTGGGGGATTTTGTGAAACTTAAGCCCTTTTGTTAGTATGTGTCTATATTAAATTGAAATATTTCATAAGTGAGAACATATATATATATATATGCAAACACTTTTGGAATGGTAAAATAAAAACCTCCTAACATCTACCCTACACAAGCAATGAGGACCCAGGCAAACTATCTAAATCAACTTCTTTATAATTCTGAAAATTAATCAAAAGCTTGCAACAGTCTGAGGAGCATTTATTCAAAAAAATAAAAACAGCTAAATATTGTAATGAACAGTAAGCTGCGTAGCTTTGTACCTTGTCTATTCCCATTCTCCTCTTTCCAGCTCCACAGTAACCTTGATCAACACAATAGTAGCTGGGAAAAGCAGCAGCCTGCCTGCCACTGGAGGGAGACAGTGAGCACAGCAGATCTGAGTAGCCTCAATATATGATTTGTATATTTGCTCTCTGGAAACGTCTGTTTTACAGAGCTTCTTGTCATTTGACCTGAAACAGAGCTCAATAAGAAGAACCCAAACCCCTGTTATTTGTCAAAGAAATTGGTGGATATTATTAAACATCAGTTACTTACAATTGTGATAATCCATTAGAACAAAGAAGTGGTTAACCAAAAACTTAAAAGGGAAATGATACAACTACAGGCAGTGTTGGAAAGCTCTGACACGAAGAGATTCTTCGAATCTAGAGGCCATGTGGATGTCAAGAGTGTGAAAATACCCAGAAGGTATTAATTTTATGCTTTTGATTGGCCTTTTCATTCTATATAAGCAGGAAGTAAAGACAAAGGCAGAGATATGACATTTCAGTACATTGAAAGTCTGTCCCAGGACATACACAAAACCATTCAGTAAACAGTGGGATATTTGTTAGTGCAAGACCTTGAGAGAAATCTCTGTCTAACCATTAGATGACCACTATCCTAACAGAACAGGGACTGTAGTAGCTTCACACAATAAACAATGCATAGTTTATTGATCTAGACCAGGGAAATCTCTGAGCAAACAACTATACAAACTATAAAAAATAGTTTGGTGAGAATGTTTCCAGAGTTGTCATATTTTATTATTGAAAATGTCCAGCTTTCAACTAAAATTTATGAAATATGCAAAAGAATTATGGTCCATACACACAGGGAAACAATACTCAATAGAAGCTTTTTTATAGAGGAAGCCCAAAAGTTGGAATTATGAGATAAAACTTTAAATGTCACAAATATGTTCAAAGAACTAAAGGAAACCACATCTAAAGAAGTAAAAGAATGTATGAGAATGATATATCACTAAATAGAAAGTAACAATCAAGAGATAAAAAAAATGGTAAAAAAAAAAAAAAAGAACCAGATAAAAATTTTGGTGTTTAAAGATATAATAACAGAAATGAAGAATTCACTAAAAGGGTGTAACAAAAATTTGAGTAAGCAGGGGAAAGAATCAGCATACTTAAAGATAGATCTATTGATATTAATCAATTTAAATACTAGGAAGAAACAAAAGAAGAAAATACCAACATACCAACAGCATGTCACATATGCATATCGACCCTCAGAAAGAGAAAAGAGAAAGGGACACAGTATTTGATGTAATATTGTCCAAAAAAATTCCAACATTTGAGAAATAATTATCTACACATTCATGAGTCTCAATGAATTTAATGTAGAATAAATTTAAATGCATTGTTGCTTAAATCCATTTTTGTTTAAACTGTCACAAGCTAAAAATAAAGAGAAAGTCTTTAAAGCAACAAAAAAATGATTTATTACTTAAAATTATGTTCAATAAGATTAAGAGGTAACTTCTCATCAGAAAAGGATGGAGGCCACATTGCAGTGAGATGATACATTCAAAGCACCGAAAGAAAAAAAGAATATCAAACAAAAATTTTATATCTGGCAAAATAATTTTTGATCAATGAGAGAGAAATAAAGATCTTTCTAGGTAAAACTGAGAAAAGCGGCTCCTAGCAGAACGACATACCAGAAGTAAGTAGACTTCCCGTCAAGATGGCAACATAGGTAAACCTGGTTCTCAAATCCTCCCACAAGCATATCAGAAATACAACTAAACTACAGAACAACTATTATTCAGAGCCACCTGAAATGTAGCTGAACAGAAGTCCTACAACTAGGGATTTAAAGAAGAAACCATATAAAGACTGGTAGGAGGGGCAGAGACACAGAATGGGCTGGTCCCACACCAACATATGACAGTTTAAAATTGGGAGAAGTAGCTTGGCTGTGGAGGTTGCCCCTACACGAGACACCCCAACATGGGGTTCTAAAGCCAGGAAGAGAAGTCCCCATAACTGCTGGCTGTAAACACTAGCAAGGGTTGAGGCTGAGGGAAACAGGAGGCTACTGAAGTCCCAGGAAGTTCCCTTTAAGGGGCCTATGCAAAGACTTACTCAGACTCATTTCCTCTGAGTTCCAGCATTGGGGCAGGAGCTTGAAAAGAATCAGGGACACATGAGGAGGAACTGAATTGTCTGGACAAAAACTTGGGGAGCAAGTTTCTGCTAGACAAAAGTGCTGGCAGATGCCACTGTTCTTTTTCTGAGATCTGCATATTCAAAGAGCTGACAGGCAATGCCATATCTGAGTCTCCATCAACCAGGTTCACACTGTCCTACCCTACTGATTCCCTGACACCCAAACAGAACACCCCCCCCCCCCCCGGAAAAAAAAATCCAAAAATATGAAGATAGTGTAAGGAGCCTCTGGGACAACTTCAAGCATACCAGATTTGCATCATGGGGGTGCCAGAGGAAAGGAGAAAAGCAAGAAATTGAAAACCTATTTGAAAAAATAATGAGAGAAAATGTCCTTAATTTGGTGAAGGAAATAAACATACAAGTCCAGGAAGTGCAGAGAGTCACAAACAAAGTGAACCCAAAGAGGTTCACACCAAGACATGTCATTATTAAAATACAAAAAGTTAAAGACAAAGAGAGAATTGTAAAAGCAGCAAGAGAAAAGCAGTTAGTTACCTACAAGGGAGCACCTGTAAGACTGTCATTTGATTTCTCAAAAAAAACTTTGCAGGTCAGAAGGAATTGACAAGAAATATTCAAAGTGATAAAAAGCCAAGACCTACAATAATGATTAGTCTACCCAACAAAGCTATCATTTAGATTTGAAGGACAAATAAAGAGCTTCCCTAGACAACAAAAAGCTAAAGGAGTTCATCACCACCAGAGCAGTATTTCATGAAATGTTAAAGGGTCTTCTCTAAGAAGAGGTGGGGGGTGGGGGGGGAATAAAAAAAATATGAACAATTAAAAGCAAAAATACATATCTATCAATAATTGAATGTAAAAATAAAAATAACTTAACAAGCAGAGATACACAGAGAGACTCAGAGATACACAGAACATTTTGACCATTGCTGATGGGAGGAGGGTTGAGTGAAAAAGGTGAAGGGATTTAGAACCACAAATTGGTAGTTACAGAATGGTCTTGGCAATGTACAGTACAGCATAGGGAATATAGTCAATAATATTCTAATAACTATGTGTGGTGTCAGATGGGGATGAGATTCATCAGGATGATCACTTAGTAAGGTATATAATGTCTAATCACTATGATGCACACCTGAAACTAATCTATTATTGTATGTCAACTGTAATTGAGAAATTTTAAAAAAATTATAAAAAAGAAATAACTAACAGGAGTATTTCAAGCTCAGTAAGTCTCTAGAGCAAGTCACAGAACTCACGAAACTGCTATACTTTTGGTTATAGCTTTATTATAGCAAAAGGATGAAAATAGATCCAACCAAAGTGAGAGAGAAAAACATAGGGTAAAGTCTGGGAGGATCCCAAATATGAAGCTTCTGGTGTTCATTCCTCATGGAGCTAGGATGTATTACCCTTCCAATACAATGATATATAACAATATACACAGAGTATTGCCAAGTAGGGAAGCTCTTTCAATATGGTATCCAGAGTTTTTATTGGGGTTTCATTATATAAGCCTGAGTGAGAGAATCATTTCACACATAATTGCACTCAATCTCCAGTCTCACACCCTCCCCAAGTGTTGGCCTGATATCACAGATCCTAAATATCAATCTTCTAATTATTTGGTTGACCTTTCTTGTGTGGCCCTCCCACGTCCAGAGTCATCTTGTAAGCATAAATTATCTAGGTTCACAATGAATAACAAAGATGCTCCTATGACTTGGGAAATTCCAAGGATTTAAAATATGTTTCCCAGAATCCAAGGACAAAAGCCAACCAAATTCTTTATTATAGGTGAGGTAACATAATAGTTCAACACAAAAGGAACTTAAAAAATTTTTTCAACAAATACTATTGGAATAAGTGGATATCAGTATGTAGAAGAATGAAGATAACTCCCTTCCACAATACACAAAAATTAACTCAAAATGGATTGTAGAACTATATGTAAGAACTAACATTTACATGTTAGAAACCCTAGAAGAAAACATAGAAGTAAATCTTAATGACTTTGACGTAGACTGTGTTTCCTAGATATGATTCCAAAATTACAAATAACAACAAAAAAAAAAAAGTGATACATTGGATTTTGTTAAATTTCACAATTTTGCTTCAATGGACACTATCAAGAAAGTGAAACATCAGAGCACAGAATAGGAAAAATGTTTATAAATAATATGTCTGATATGAAACTTGTATTAGAATCTATGAAGAAATCATAATTCAATAGCAGCAACAAACACAGATAATACAATTAAATGGGCAAAGAACATGAAAAAACATTTCTCCAAAGAAAATGCAAATAAAAGACAGGCACATACAAACATGTTTAACATCATTAGCAATTAGAGAAATGCAAGTAAATCCCACAATGAGATACCAATTCCAACCCACTAGGATGGCTATAATGAAAACAAACAGAAAATAACATTGTTAGTGAGAAGAGGCATGGGGAAGAAGTAGTGGGTATTTGGGGAGATAATGAAATTTTTCTGAAATTAGATTGTGATAATGGTTGGAAAACTCTATTACTATACTAAAACTATTGAACTGTATGCTTTAGTAGGGTAATTTTATTACTGAATTATACCACAATGCTGTTATTAAAGCTTTTACTAAATACACATTTATATTTTATATATTAATGAATATATAGTACATTAATATATAAATTATATATAAATAAATATGTAATAATGAAAATATATTTTATATAAAAATAGAGATAGCCCTGGTCGGTTTGGCTCAGCAGTTAGAGTATCCTCCTGCAGTCCAGAGAGACCCGGGTTCAGTCCCGCTAAGGGCATGTATCTCGATTGCAGTTTGTCCCCGGCCCTGGTTGGTCATGCAGGCGGCAACCACTCGATGTGTCCCTTTCACGTCGATGTTTCTCTCTCTCTTCCTCCCACTCTATCTGAACAAAAGTAGAAAAATGTCCTTGGGTGAGGATAAAAAAAAAAAATCTAAAAAATAGATATACACACATATATAACTACATGTATATATGTATATATATCCAAGTGAATTAAATTGGTGTTGAGTCTAGTATGTTAGACACTTTAAATTTCTATTCCCACCAACAAGATTGTAGGTAAGACGCTTGCAGATAAGAAGTAATTTAAATGCATAATCTTATTTTTTAATTTATTTTTATTGTTGACAGTATTACAGAGGTTCCCCAATTTCCCCTTAAACTGGCATATATGACCATTCTTCAAAAGATATTGTAGCCTTATCACAAAGTAGAGGAATTAAAGGGAGGTTTAATTACTCTTTACTTTTAAAATATCCTGGAACCTGGCATACTGTTTTTTATTTAGTTCTTTTTTAACCTCTTGGATGTTATTTTCTGAACTTTCTTTTCCCATTTATTAAATATACTCTTTTTCATTGATTTTTACTTAATATTAAACTTTTTCTTCAACAAACACAAGCTTCTGTGTACTAAGTGAAGACTGTTTTGCGGGTTTTTTGTTTGTTTGTTTGTTTGTTTCTTTGCTTTGCTTTAACTTTCTACCAGAACTGACCCAGAACATCTCAAAGCTTTTAGAGAAAAAATATAATTTGCTTTGTTAGATTAGCCTCATCATTTTATTAGATCTCAATCCAATTAAATAAGATCTGGATGCTTATATTCAGGAAGGAATGTTCTGATTTATTTATTTTTTATATCTCATTTAAGTGTTTTTGGATTATAGGATGGGTGCATTGTATGAGCTGAAGACAAGTTCTTCCCTCAGATTTTTTTTTTTAAACTGTTGACAGTGTTACAGATGTCCCCCATTTTCTCCACTTTGTTCCCCTCCACCCAGCTCCTGCCCCACCCCAGACCTTAACTACACTACTATCTGTGGCCGTGGTTATGCATATATGCTTATATATTCTTTGGTTAATCTCTCCTGTTCCCTCAAGCCCCTCTCCTCTGGGATCTGTCATTATGTTTTATGCATCCATGCCTCTGGACCTATTATATTCCTCATTTTATTTTGTACATTAGACTATGTGATATTTGTCTTTCTGTGGCTGGTTTATTTTGCTTAGCATAACCATCTCCAGATCCATTCATGCTGTCACAAAGGGTAAGAGATCTTTCTTTTTTATAGCTGCATAGTAATCCATTGTGTAAATGTTCCACAGCTTTTTTATCCACTCATCTGCTGATGGGCACTTGGGCTGGTTATAGATCTTAGCTATTGTAAATAATGCTGTTATGAACATAGGGGTGCAAATATTCTTTTTGATTGGTGTTTTAGGATTCTTAGGATGTATTCCAAGAAGTGGGATCACTGGGTCAAAGGGCAGTTCCATTTTTAATTTTTTGAGTAAACTCTGTACTGTTTTCCATAGTGGCTGTACCATTTTACATTCCCATCAGCAGTGTAATGGGTTCCCTTTTCTCCACATCTTCACCAGCATTTGTTGTTTGTTGATTTATTGATGGTAGCCATTCTGCTAAGGAGTACTTTTAATTTGCATCTCTCTGATGGTTAGTGACATTAAGTATTTTTTCATATTTCTATTGGCCACAGGCCAATGCTCTACTGCTGAGCCAAACAGGCCAGGGCCACATTTTTTTGTTGTTGTTGTTCAGACAGTGAGGGAGAGAGAGAGAGGAAGAGAGAGAGAGAGAGAGAGAGAGAGAGAGAGAGAGAGAGAGAGAGAGAAACATCAACGTGAAAGGGAAACATCGAGTGGCTGCCGCCCTCATGACCCAACCAGGGCCGGGGACAAACCGCAACCGAGGTACGTGCTCTTAGCAGGAACCGAACTCGAGTCTCTCTGGACCGCAGGCCGAGGCTCTAACCGCTGAGCCAAACCGGCCAGTGCAAGGGCCTCATATTTTAATTGGATTGTTGATCTTCCTTTTGTTGAATTGTATGAGTTCTTATAGATTTTGAAAATTAACCCCTTGTCGGATATATCATTGGCGAATATAATCTCCCATGCAGAGGTTCCCTTTCCATTTTGATGATGGGTTTTTTTGCTGTGCGGAGGCTTTTTAGTTTGATGTAGTCCCATGTATTAATGTTTCTCTTTTATTTCTCTTGCCCTAGAAGAAGTATGGGCAAAAATTCTTCTATGTGAGATGTCTGTGATTTTACTGCCTATGTTTTCTTCTAGGATTTTTATGATTGCACAACTTACACTTAAGCCTTTTATCCATTTTGCGCTTATTCTTTTGTATGGTGTAAGTTGGTAGTATAATTTTATTTTTTTACATGTGCCTGTCCAATTTTTTCAACACCATTTATTGAAGAGACTGTCTTTACCCCATTGTATGCTCTTGCCTCTTTTGTTAAATATTAATTGACCATATCGGTGTGGTTTGATTTCTGGGGTCACTGTTCTCTTCCATTGATCTATATACCTATTCTTTTGCGAATACCAGGCTGTTTTTATTACAAATGACTTTGTAGTATTGTTTGATATCTGGTATTGTGATTCTTCCAACTTTGTTCTTTCTCAACACTGCTGAGACTATTCAGGATCTTTTTTGGTTCCATATAAATTTTTGGAATATTTGTTCCAGATTTGTGAAATATGTCTCTCTTATTTTAATAGTGATTGCATTGAATCTATAGATTGCTTTGGGAGACTTAGTGATGCAAATTCTTCCAATCCATGAATTTTGTATTATTTACCATCAAGTGCTCTATGGTTCAATTAGAAGAACTGACTACTTACACTCCATCCAGGAATGTGTGTATTTGTGAAATGAATCCATATATATATGACATGTCCTTGAAAAAAAATCAGAACCATAAAAGTGTTGTAAATGAGGAACACTGAATTTAGTGGCCACATTTAAAAAAGAAATAACTTTGGAGTTCTCACTCGAACTTTACTATCGCCCTACATTTAGCCGTTTAAGTCTGGAATACTGAAGATCAGCAGAAAAGTTTAAAGCAAAGTCCTGTGAATAGAGAGAATTCCATGGTTTATGTGCACTGACAGTATCTGATAAATTGAAGATAGTAATGTAATATATTAGAATGAGATCATTGGTATTAGCAGTAAAAGAATAATTTGCATATGACAATTAAACATTTGGTACAAAGTCTGATAAAGCAGGGAAGGTAATGTTGCAGACATAAGTACTGTACTTACAGTTTATGCCAGTCAGCAAGTTGACAGAGAGGATAATACAGAACATTTGCATTCATAAATGCAGAGAGTAAGAGAGACTAACAAGTGGCTTTAAAGACAGGCCTAGTGGGGAAGAGGTTTTGACAATAACTAAATTATACAGGCCATGTTCATTGCTTCTGGGTTTGGGCAAGCCTCCCCTAGATAGCAACATTATAATGAGGGGGAGGGGGGAACTGGGTTCAGTTTCCTTACTCCTTGAGGGTCAGAGTAAAATCTTCCCAAATCTATAGTTTAACAAATAGAATGTGCATGTTTGTTTCCCCAAATATCACCTAACAATAGATACACTTGACTTTTTTTCATTATTCTTTTGGACAGAAAATTGTGTCATTTCTGGTTTTGTTATTATGCATTTATGTACCAATGACTGTGAAGATCTCTTTATTGTAGGAATTTATCCAATTTCATTTTGCTGATTGATGCATTTGTCTCTTATCTTGTGCACCCTTATTGCTGCAAAAGGTGTCTGTGAGGTGAGTTATAGCCATATTTTGCAGTGTGACTTTTTTGTTGTTTGGAGGTTTGAAATTTATTTTATTGATAATTCTCAAATATTACAATCTCTTCATTAGGCTTTGGTATCAAAAATATAGTCGCATACCTGACATGAGTCTGAAAGATGTTTATTTTCTACTCTAAAATAGTCTCATAGTAAGCACATGTTTAGTCCAAAACATATGTTCTGAAAGTCGCTGATTAACTTACACTCAAGTTAGGGACTAAAGTAAGAATGTAAAAGATATTAATAACCTACATATCTATTATTTGCTAGCAATTTATATGCACGTGAAAAATATATGTAATATGTTTTACCCTCAAAATTTGTTTTAACTATAACTTTAAATTTGAAATAACCAATCACCTTTAAGATGGAAACTGATGTCAGTTTTTCCTGTCTAGTAGAAAAAATATATAAAAAATATTTCTACTAGCATATTTTTTTTACTTTTTTTTTTATCCACATGAGGACATTTTTGCATTTATCTTTAGACAGAGTGGGAAGGAGAGAGGGGAGGAGAGAGAGAGAAAAATTGACGTGAGAGAGACACTTTGAGTGGTTGCCACCCACACAATGCCAACCGAGGTACGTGCCCTTAGCGGAAACTGAACCTGGGACTCTCTGGTCCACAGGCTGATGCTCTATTAGCATATTTTGTATAAATTAATTTTAAAATATGAGAAACAAGACAAAATTATTTTGATATCACCTCTATATTTCTAATATGACTTGATGTAAAGAGTGTACAAATATGCATGAAAAATAACAGATAAAATATTTTATGTAAAAAAAGGCAGACAATTGACTGTATGCAACCTTACTTTGATGGTTTTGTTTTATAAATACTGCTGTTGTTTTATAAAGGTTGTTGTTTTTCTCAAATAGAGAGCATAGTGGGTAGATGATATTTTCTGGAATATGAACTGCCCATGTACAAATCAAGTCTCCGTCATTTACTAGCTTTTTGCATGTATCAATTAATATATTATAACACTAATCTCCTTATCTAAAATTTGTGGATAATAACAGGTAATTCATAGGTTTCTAAAGGAGTAAGATACTGTTTTTCAAATAGTGTCTGATTCATAACAGTTTATTAATATTATAATTCTAATGATAATGATTATTATAAATTTTTTTTTATCCTCACAGGAGGACATTTTTCCATATTCTGTTGAGATAGAGTGGGAGGGAGAGAGAGAGAAAGAAACATCGACGTGAAAGGGACACATCAAGTGGTTGCCACCCGCACAACCCAACCAGGGCCGGGGACAAACTGCAACCGAGGTACATGCCCTTAGCAGGAACCGAACCCGGGTATCTGGACCGCAGGCCAATGCTCTAAGTGCTGAGCCAAACCGGCCAGAGCTATAGCATACAATTCTTAAGATTTATGATACTCCGTTACTATTTTCTTAACACTTAATATTGATTTTATTTCTTTCTAGTTATTCATAAATACTTACCAACATTGTTTTACTAGATATACCAAAGCTTCTACTTGTTATATATTTTTAAGAATTTACCCTAACAATACGGGTAGTTACATTGTATGTGGCAAAGACAATCTTCATAAGTGCCCAGAGTATTTAGAAAGGGGGCCGGAGAGGAAGGAGTTAAAGCTGCATCAGAACTGCAAAGAATATGAGTTTTTTACTTCACTTATCAAATAACAAGTTAGGTTGCTGTGGTCTTACAGTTGTTAGCAGAAAATGTGTGACTCCTGAGTCAGAGACAAAGGAAATATTACTACAGCAATAGCAATGGTCAGATTTTCAGCATTTGTGCCAATTTCCTGAGCTCCAGTTCCTGCAGAATGATCAAAGAAGTCTGTGCAACATGTCCACATATGGCAGCTTGTTTTACAGAATAAAAAACCTAGTTGATGTAACTTGAATTTTTTTAAATGTTGACTAAGCATGGCTGATATTTGCTTCTGAAGGAGATATTATCTTTCTTACACTGCAAAGTAAACAAGCCTGTCATTTGTTCCAGAGTAAGACACTATGTCATTTTCAAGGCTGCTATCTACACAAATATCCTCGGAAAGACAATCTGAGACCAAGGCAGTCACCAGTGCCTTTTTCACAGGAGGCCCTCCTTTTACTTGAAAATCAGAAGCAAAACCTCCTGCAGTGATAAACTTGGAGGAAGGTTCATGATCTGCAAACAGATTTCACTGGTTATCTCCCAGCAGCCTCAGGGCTGTTCAAGTGTGTGGTCACTGGAATTAACACCCTTTACTCCAAGACCAAACATTTTACTTCTACCGATATAATGCCATGAGAAAGAAAACATAAAATCACATGGATATATATATGGATATACTATATTTCTTATGAACACAAGAGCAGGGGTCTCGTTAGAAATCAGAATTGGCAACCGAAATGCATGTTACTTGAAAGAGGTGGAGAATTAAATTGTAAAGAGTGACTGGAAACATCTAAATGAAGTAGCTAATCTCAAGGGGCTCTAAATTGGAGTGGGGAGGCCAATCGGGAAGTCACACATATGCACACTACAATGGACACAAGGACTTTTGGACCTTCGTGCTTGCCGTAGAACTCTACCTGAAACTTACCTCCCAGGTCATGCACTTGCTTGCCCCAGAACATCACCACCCAGACCTGACCCATCCTTTCTGAACTAGTCATCACACCATGTTAGACAGCTGATAAGAAATGTTTTCTTAAAACTTGTGGGTTTTGCCTTCATAAGGGCTGGTTTTCTTTATCTTCCCTGGAGCACAATTTAGGTTGCTACTTGAATCTGTGCGTCCCAGATTGCAATTACTCCTTTGCTCAAGGAAATGCTTTTTATATTTTACACCCTAAACCTTGTGCTTTTGTTAACAAAGTTTTTACTTAATTAGTTAAATGTATATATCCTAAAACCTGAATAGGAAAGAAAGATTTCACTGAGCAGGAGATGGGAATAAGAATTTTCAGACCAAAATAAACAGCTGTGTTGTTATCAGTGGGGTGCCCTCACCTGTTACTGGTGAAAGTGGACATCTTCCGATGTCTCAAGGAGAGGAATTTCCTGAGACTCACATGGGAGGATGTGATCTTCATTTAGGTGGAATTAAACCCCAGGGTTTCCAATGTTCCATTTCCCTCCATGGAAAAAGTCTAGCCATGTCTCCAGCGGGGCTAGAATTAAGGCCACTGCCCAGAGTTTTCACTTTATATTAGAAGTGCAGTCTGCATGGCTCTGTGCCATGCAGTGGCTTAAGGCCATGTAACCTCCCATGTGAGAACACTGGGGAGCACCAGCCATGGAGCAAGAGAGAAAGAACTCCTTGCCTGGGGATTATGGAGTCCCATTTTCACAGGCTTACATTAGGGTCCAGCCCTATACCCAATTATCTTTTTCGCAGGTTAGACTGACAGGCAAGCACCTTCCTTATGTCTCCCAAACTTTACTGCACATGCACCTGCACCCATCACCATCTTTGTTCAATCTGCTCCCCAGTAATCTGCAGGGAATGGACCTGTGGCTCCCTGGGGTATGTGAAGCTGTAGCTTCCTGATGAGGCTGCCCAGATGACCATGTCTATGTCTGACCTCCCCTTTGCTCTCTTTCTATTAATATTAATAACTAACTAATTACAACGATAACAATATATTTCTTCTACCTCACAGAGGTTTCATTTTGTGTGTTCCAGTGGTATTCAGCTTGGCTTTAAATTTACATATTACTCAAGGAAAGTGACATGTGTTTAAATCTGTTAAAGGTCCTAGATTTTATTCTACCTTCCAACTAATAATTGAGCCTGCTATAATATTATGGATGCTGGTAGAAGACACCAGAATCATGGGTCTGGAATAAAGTACAGTCTATTTTTTATAAACAGCAGCAGCCAGAATATCAGCATTATCTTGGGCCAGTTGTCTAAGCTCTAATACTCTCAGGGGAACATAAAGACAGCCGAATGACAATTGCACACACAGTGGGTTGAGTTATAGGATGAACTACAAGCTTAGAAAACTCCGGTCTCTTTTAATAGATAGCAAACAAACTTGACCAACTTTTTCCCTGGAGATGACAATTTCTTTATTTTATGGTAGAACAAACAAACCCACCTATTGCTCCCTAGGAGGACACTATCTCCAGCTTTAATATGTATTTTTTATAAAAACAACCTTAAGAATTTGGTCTAGAATAAATGGCTACTGATGCCTCGTGTTCCAGAGGTCCAGAAAGATGAAAGACCCATGAAGAAGTATCACCCAAAAATATTAAGGGGCAAGACACAGCCTTGCCATCATTCAGTTTAACCATGCATATTTCTGGTGGTTCTTTTAGGTGGTGCATAATTCCATCACAAGTAGCTGGATGAGGACAACTGTGCAAGTGGCTCCATTGCAAAGGGGCAGGGACCATTCTTTGATGGTTTACTTGTCATTCTGTAAGCAAACATTAACTCTGTGGAGCTGGAAATGTTGATTATAGGGAGAATGTTGTGGGAGGATCAAAACTGGTAATAAGTGAAAACAACATCACAGCAGAAAGACAGCAAAGAAGATTTTAAGTGAATTTATTTTCATTAACATTGAATAGCAATGGTATATATGGTGGTTTGGTCAGCACTAGCCCCAAATTTCCCAGTGTTTTGGGGAGATTAGAACTGGTCTTGAAGTCCCGAATCATGTAAAATAATGGTTCAAGAAGCTTGATATCATGAATTAAAAAAAATTTAAAAAGACTTGCTAAGTAAAATAATTTGGAAATAATAAAAACATATACAATATTATTTCACTATATGTGGAATCTGAAAAACAAAATAAATGAACAAACAAAACAGAAACACTCATAGATACAGAGAATAAACTGATGGTTACCAGATGGTAGGGGGTTGGGGGCTGGGTAAAATAGTGAAAGGATTAAGTACAAATTGGCAATTACAGAATAGTCATGGAGATGTAAAGTACAACATAAGGAATATACGCAATTCTATTGTAATAAATATGTATGGTGTCAGACGGATACTAAATTCATAGGGAGGTTTACTTCATAAGTTATATAGATGTCTAACCACTAGGTCACACATCTAAAATTAATATAATATTGAATGTCAACTGTAATTGAAAAAAATAAAATTGAAGAAAAAAGATTTGCTAGGTAAAAAGTGGTGGGGGAACATTCGTATGAAATACAGACTTTACCTGGAAATAGGCATGGAGATAACACACAACACTAAAGTGAATAACTAAAAGTGAATTTGTAGAAAAATTAAGGTAAATTATTAAGATTTTATTAGGAATCTATATTGTTGTTCTTTAATGGTCTAGTTACTATTTTTTTATTTATTAATTTGTTTTTGTTACAGATATTTCTCCTTTTTTCCCCATTGACACCCTCCTCACCATCTTCCCCACCCCTTCCCCAGGTTTGTTGTCTATGTCCATTGATTATGTATACATGCATAAATTCTGTGGTTTATCTCTTCCCCCCTCAATACCTCCTTTTCTGGGGTTTGTCAGTCTGAACAAACAAAATTGACTCTATGTCTATGAGTCAATTTTGTTCATCAGTTTATTTAGTTCATTATATTCCACAAATAAGTGAGATCATGTGATATTTGTTTTTCTCTGCTTGGCTTGTTTACTTAGCATAACACTCTCCAGGTCCCTCTATGTCATCTCAGAGGATAAGAGATCTTTCTTTCTTATAGCTGCACAGTATTCCATTGTGTACATGTACCACAGCTTTTTTACTGTTTCTTAATGTGTTGACATGAATTTAATCTCTCTACAAAGCAATATACTATAACAAAGGGATGCAAACTGATACAATTAAGTGAAAATGAATATTATATAACAAAGAAATCTCAAGATAAGAAAGTATTCTGAAAACTGAGATGAAACCAGACTTGAGGTAATGCTACTAAAACAAATTAGACAAGGAAAAAAAGTGTGTTTAGCCTTAGAAAATGTATGCTCTCTGTTAGATATCACCCACACACACATAAAATGATAAAAATGATGGAGGAAAAGAGTAACTGAGATTGTCAGAGTATTTCAAAAGCCTTATAAAGGGGTTTGGTTATAAGTAATGTGCTTTGTAGTGGGATTTCTTCCTTCCCATTGGATGGCTCACATTCTGATGACCAATGGGGTCTTGGCTTTTTTTTCCTATACAAAATATTGCAGAAAATAGTGTGAGAAAAATAAAGAAAGAGTATCTGAGAAATATGTGTTAAGAACACAATGAACAAGGTGTTAAACTCCTGACATGGAAAAATGACTAATCATGCTAGGATCCACCACTTTACATCAGTTTCTTTATATTGCTGGCTACCTGTTCTAGGGACAAATTAAACTGAAGCTTGGAAGATGGCGACAGGCAGCACCTGAGCATGGGTGAATGTATGAGAGTGTGAGAGAAAATGTGAGTGAATGTGAGTGTGGAAGACTAACTTGAGCAGTGCAGAGACACGGGGAAGAAGGTTCCTGTGCTGTGAATGGAACGCAGAAGGCTGAGTGGTCAATGGTAAGCCAGGGAACTTTTCCCAGAGCAGCCGGGAGGCCCCACTATTTTGGAGGATCCTGAGTCTTCCCTGGGAGGAGGAAACAGGGAGTGGCTGGGGCCCAGCGACCTGAGTCCACTAGAGTGACCTGCACCATCTGTCCAGTGAACTCAGCTCTGTTGGCACAGTCAACACATAGTAGGTGCCTGCAGCAGTAGCCGAAACCAGCTGTGAGCCGGAGCCCCCAACATCAGTGGTGGCTCACCCAGGCCTGCAGGGGTGCTGCAGCCCACACGCTCCAAGCTTCAGGCCTGAGGCGGCACCAATCAGCCCAGGACCCAGGCCTGAAGTGGTGTGCATCCAGCCTAGACCACAGGCTCTAGGCCTGAGCTAGTGCAGCGGCCCACCCAGGCTCAAGTCAGCTTGCCCAGGCTGGCAGAGGTGCTAGCACCAGCTTGGGAGCCCAGCACCTTCCCCCACAACAACAGTGACTGGGCAGGAATAGGGCCCCACCCCCAACAGGCAAACGCAGCTCAGTCTAGCAGCTAAAACCATCCCCAGTGGCATCAGCAAAGACTGATCAAGAGCGGTGCCCCAGACCAAGCAGCAGGGCTAGGGCAGCTGAGACCTACCCCTGACAACTGCAGCAGCAGAGTTGGAGTGGAGCCCCTCTCCCCATTCTCTCTCTCTCTCTATCTCCCCCCTCCCCGCACTCTATCTGAACAAAAAATAGAAAAATGTCCTCGGGTGAGGATAAATAAATAAATAAATATAAAAATGTTTTAAACCTGTTATTTTTGTCTACTTGTTACCGTTTCTATAAAAAAATGTATAGTCTTTTCCTAGGAATGTGGAAGGATTTTATTATCAAAATCAGATTTAGTCAATTTCTAGTGCATATCATCTGGCATATATTCTTTACTAAAACTGGAAATGATTTTATTTTCCCACTCCAAACTCCTGTGCTCAATCAAGGGCACTGTCTATTAGTTTGAACCAGTGTTTCTAAATTAAAGCTCCTCAGCGTCATTGCACCCTTACTTATGCATTAGTGGTCTTCCAAGAATGAGAGTTGGGAAAGATGTTGAGATATTTCTGCTAAGGCTGCAGAGTTATAACTTTTCTACAATATCTGGTCCTAGTTTTTAAGCTTAAGGATGCAAGTAGTATCATTTCATTTTCTTCTTCTTCTTTTTTTTTTTTTTTTGCATTTTTATCTTGAGATAGAGCAGGAGGGAGAGAGAGAGAAACATTGATGTGAGAGAGACACATCAAGTGGTTGCCACCCACACGACCCCAACCGGGGCCGGAGACAAACTGCAACCGAAGTACGTGTCCTTAGTGGGAATCGAACCAGGGTCTCTCTCTTCTGTGGGCTGACACTCTAACCCCTGAGCCAAATCGGCCAGGGCAAGTAGTATCATTTCAATTCCAAAGCCATTCCCAAATTCTGTTGTGAATGAGTATGTAGTAAATCTCCCAGGGAAATAATATACAGTTACATTATTAAATAGCAAGGCGTCTGTGCTGTTGAGATTTGTAACACTCAAAACTTAGGGAAAATGTACTGGGATTTGGTGGTATAAAGTAATTTGTAAGCATAGGACAGGTATAGGTAGTGAATCTCTAAAATATGTAGTCACAGACTTTGGATGGCAAGCTACCAGGGAGTCATGTAATAGATGCTGGTATTAACCACAGGGGCTCCAAGTAGTTATAGATCAGGTAAAACCACCACAATCTCCTATATACAGGGTGGGGTCAAAGTAGGTTTACAGTTGTTCCCATGGAAGATAATACAATGATTACAAATAATAATACAAGAATAAACTTTGTGTTTAATGTGCTCACAACTATAAACCTACTTTTGCTCCACCCTGTGTATTTATATAAATTAGCTGCCTAGTGAGATCAGAATAACTTGCTATTCTAACACATTAGCTCCTTATGTACTTCAAGTTTTTGAATGCAAAACAGAAGGTTAAGTTAGGAATGAGAAAGCTTAATTATTTACTTTTGAGATAATTCCTAAGAGCTGTTTTGCTGATACTTTATAGGGTAGTAGATTTTAATAACTAAATATTGAATGAGTAAGGCTAAAGATTGGAGTATTCAAATTATAAATTCTTACTGACAAATGGAGACATGATTTTGCTACTATTTTGTGAAAAATTCTCTCCAAAACATAGCAAGACCATATATGAGAAACACCATATTAAATCTAATATAATAAAACATTAATAAAAAATACATGAGAACACCTAATATCTAAGTTTAGAAATTCTTGTATTTTAATTTCAATGTAAACTTTAACTACACCCACATGAGAACTTTAAATAACCTCTGCAGTTTACATAGAAATTATGTAAATGTCTGGAAACCGAGTACAGAAAGTCTTCAGTGTGAACTTGGACTAAGAATTTAATTTCATTCACCTGAGAACCATAAATATGTTTTCTAGTTAACTTAGAAGCAGTCATAGCTGAGTAAATAAATAAAAGCTACATTATAGTTATACCAAACAGGATTAATATGTGAATGTGTGAAGTATTCATGTATATATATCATTATAATTTATATATTTTTAAGAATTATTTTAAGAAAGTATTTTTGAAATATGTAAAATAATACTTTAGCATCCATTTAGGGAGCGAGAGAAATCATACAGTACACTCAGAGTGCTAAAGGTCAGAATTAGAGTTATTTTATAGGCTGATTCATTATTGCATCAAAACAGATTCATAAACTATTTCATAGAATATTATTTTTAAAGAGAATTAATTTAGAGAATGACAATCAAGAACAGTGTTCCAAATGAACATTTACTATTGTGTTCTAGAAAAAAAGTTTTAGTTGACAATATGTATCAAGTATTTTTAAGCATGAAACCTCAAATAATGTTTGACCAAGAGTTATTGAATAATAGAGTATTTTCTTTTCTTTTCTTTATTTTTTTTTTTTATCCTCACCTGAGGACACTTTTCCATTTTGTTGTTCAGATAGAGTGGGAGGGAGAGAGAGAAAGAGAGAGAGAGAAACATTGACGTGAAAGGGACACATCAAGTGGCTGCCACCCGCACAACCCAACCAGGGCCGGGGACAAACTGCAACCGAGGTACATGCCCTTAGCAGGAACCGAACCCGGATCTCTCGGGATCGCAGGCCAACACTTTAATGGCTGAGCCAAACCAGCCAGGGCTAGTATTTTCATTCACACATGTATTATGCCAGCATTTCTACCATACTAGTAACATGTGTAAAAATACATATTTAATTTGCCTGGCTGGTGTGGCTCAGTGGTTGAGCATCGACCCATGCACCTAGAGGTCACCAGTTCGATTCCCAGTCAGGGCACATGCCCAGGTTGTAGGCCTGATCCCCAGTGAGAGACATGCAGGAGGCAGCCAGCCAGCCAATATTCTCTCTCCTCAATGTTTTTCTCTCTCTCTCCCTCTCTCTTCCTCTCTCTCTCTCTCTAATATCAATAAAGAAAAAAAAAATGTTTTTTAAGGAAAAGCAGTAGACATGCAATCAGGAATCTTGAATATGTTTCCTATCATCTGTAACAAATAATAATTGTTCTTAGGAGATATTTAATTTCTTTGTGTCTTGAATCCCTTAGATTCAATACAACTTTGAATATATACTATATATGTATTTATGTGCCTGATTGAAAAAATGCCAACAGACAAAAGTAAAAGATAAAAGGATGTAGCTACACAATTCATAGAACAAAATATACTCATAGAAGGAAGGACAGTGTTTCAGTTTTCCCAAGACCCTTACTGGTTTAGACGTATAATGAGATTCACCATACTGGGAGAAGCACACTCTTGTCAATTCAGTACTGACTTTGCTTACCATATAAAAACCTGCTGGCATCTACCAACTCCTTCTGGAATTCTGGTGATCTGGTGATACGTAAAAAACAACAAAACAACACTGATGAATTGAGCTCAATTCCCAAATGTCCCTGAATTTTTACTAGAATCATCCTAGGGTATTGAAATTCTGTTCCCCAAGTCTAGTTCACTTCATAACTGAGTTTGGCCCATGATTCACAAACATAAATAATTCTCCTTTCAGTCTTATACCAATCTACTGAATATATTTTGATGATAGTACATAATTTCTAGGATATTTTCCTTTACGATGCACTTATTCAAATTTTAAATGAGAAGAAAGTAAGATATTCTCTGAACCTTTGCTATGATTTCATGTCTAGCTTTAAATTCTCCATCTGGAAAAGCTCCAACAATCTTATGTAGAATAAATTTATTATCTTCCTCTGTAATGTCCTACCTAACTTTTCAGCCTCACTTATTCCCTTTTTTGACCTCTTAGCCATTGACCCCACCATCATTATAAATTATATGATAATTCATGTTTCTAAAATATTAAATTGTCATTCATTTAAATGTATTTGCAAATCTTACATACCTTTGTAATCAGACTCTCTACCATCTTGCCTGATTTTTCGTCTGTATAAATGCATGAAAAAAAGAATGAATAAAATCTAATTAAATATCCTTTTTTCATTTCAAAGTAGCAATTCATTCCTAAATGTCCTTCAGCTATCCTATTACATTTAAACTTTTAAATTTTTTTGCATCTGCTTTATGAAAATTTTTTCCATTACCATGTATATACCCCTATCCCCTCCTCCACCTCCATCGCTCTTACCCACTGCAATCACCGCACTGTCGTCCAGGTCAAGGAATTATCTCTTTTTCTTTCCCTTTTTGCTCAATCCCTCCCTCCACCTTATTTTCATTAAATAGATCCTCACTGGTGATATTTATACTGTCATCGTCTGTCATAAATGTGTCATATTTCAATAACATTTCTACAAGATATAACAAAGTTAAAATTTTTAATCCAAATAACCCTCTTCCTATTGATAACAGCATATATTTTGGACCTTTCTAATGTGTCATCACTTAAGCACCCTATGCATTCTCACATGTCTAAGTCTTTCTGCTCATCATTTCCCAGGGAAGTAGCATCTATTTCCTACCCTCTTTACTGTCTTAAATTTTCACCTGGTTTGCAAGAATTCTGTTTGTTTTTCTCATGTCATCTCCTTATTTTTATATTGATCACATTATTTTTTTTCTTGTAATACTCCTTTAGTACTGGGGTAGAACTCTCGGTACCTTAGTTCTCTGTGATGTTAGAGATATATGAAGGGAGTGAGACAAACTCACCAAAATCTTGTCCATTACGAGTCATGTAACCATAAGAACTAGTCATATTACCCTTGCTGCTTCAGTTTTCATGTCTGGAAAATGTAACAAATAACATTCATTTGCCTTAGAATTCACACCGATATAATGATTTAAAATATATAAAGTGTAGTTTTAAGAACCAGGAAATGTTTTTTTATAGTCCTCCTGTCCAGTGCCTGACATCTAATAAATAATAAGTATTTGTTAAATAAATAATTGTGCTGAGAAAAATGTTTGTTATTGAATGACAGGGTAAAATGACAAAATAAAAATGTAAAAGAGAAACTAAAAATATCTTATGTAGACTAGATAGGCAAATTATTTTATCTAATTAATATTTTTATATTATATGCAAAATTACTTTAATGCATTTTATATATTTGTTTTATCTCTAGTATAAACAGAATAGTGTTTTTAAAATATTAGATTATGTTTATAACTATTATTAACATTCAAGTATTTGGTTTTGCTTATATTTAGTTACTCCTCTGAACACTATTTATTTCTCAATTGTCACCTAATATTTCATAGATCATATTCTTATAGAAGTTATACATGTAAGTTCCCCCCTTATTCTAGGGAGATATATTCCAAGACCCCCCAATGGATGCCAGAAACCACAAATAGTTTATATGTATATATATGTTTACACACACACATATATATAATGTTTTTCTATAATGTACATATGGTAAAGTTTAATTTATCAATTAGACACAATAAGAGATTAACAACATTAACTGATAATAAAATAGAACAATTAAACAACATACTATAAAAATTTATGTGAATGTGGTCTTTTTCAAAATATATTACTGTCTCATCCTTCTTGTGATGGTGTGAGACACAGTTTGAGGCGCAAGAGTAAAACTAGAATCAATAGCTTTCTCCTTTATAATTTCACCAATAGAAGATTGGTTCTTACCATAGATATTAGCAACCTTAGCAAAATTCTTTTTCTTATATCGAGAACATTCACCTTTTCATGAAGGAAGCACTTTGCAGCTTCTCTTTGCACATCTGAACTGCCAGCTCGCTACTCTTGTGTTAAGTAAAATAAGAGTCACTTGAACACAAGCACTGTGATAGCTCGACTGTCAACCTGGTAACTGAGGTGTTAGCTACCAGATGACTAGTTGGCGAGAAAGTATACAACATGGAGATGCTGGACAAAAAGATGATTCACATCTGGGGAGGGACAGGGCTGGACAGAGTGGACTCGAGATATTTTATTATGCTTCTCAGAACCGTGCATAATTAAAACTTGTAAATTGTTTATTTCTGGAATTTTCCATTTAATGTTTTCAGCTCTAGGTTTACCAAAGGTAACTGAAACCAGGAAAGTAAAACTGCAGGTAAGGGCTAGGGGTGGGGAAACTACTGTAATACAAGCTACTTATTCCCAGTGGCTATAGCATTATTATTTTTATGTTGTATTGTTCAGAGAGTCTTTTGCATTCCAGATAATTCTGGCTTTTAAACTTGGACTTCTGATTCTTATTTTCTATTATATTTCATAACTTTGCTTTTGTCTCACTGAGTTATTTTCACCTTCAACTATTGTTAAGCTTTTAATAATGTTATTTTGCCTGAACCATTGGGATAATCTCCTAAATGATTGCTTTGCTTTTAACTTTGCTCAGGCAAGTTTTCTCTATATAATATGCTTTTCTTAAGTGTCAATTTTGAAGGATCTAGCCCCACCTATTTCTACCTTCGCTCTCTCTACTCATTTCACTTTTTACACTTCAGTCCTACTGAACTTCTTGTCTTCATACACAACCTTGGCTGGTTTCGCCTTTTTAGTAAAATATATCACCTTTTCCACAGGAAACAAATTCAACTAATTCTCATTCCTCAAAACAGATTAGCGAGTCACAACACTTTTCCTTGGAGAGTTTGCAAACAATGTTTCATACCTACGGAAAAGCCAGGATTCAATTTATATTGAGTTTTATTGGGAAAGCACAGGCTAAGGACATTATCGATTGGGAATACATCCTAGATACATAGAGAGGTTTTTAAAAATTTAGATAAAAAAAATTTGAGCCCTGGCCAGTTTGGCTCAGCGGTTAGAGCGTCGGCCTGCGGTCCGGAGAGACACGGGTTCGGTTCCCGCTAAGGGCACGTACTTCGGTTGCAGTTTGTCCCCGGCCCTGGTTGGTCGTGCGGGTGGCAGCCACTCGATGTGTCCCTTCACATCGATGTTTCTCTCTCTCTCTCCCTCCCACTCTATCTGTACAAAAAATGGAAAAATATCCTCGGGTGAGGATAAAAAAAAAAAAAAATTGAGAGCTGGTATGAGGATCAATATTGCTTTACACGGATCTACCTATAGCAGACAATGGCAGTGAATCAGTCTCCAAAAACATGTTTAAATATCAACTTAAAAATGTGTCTACTTGGTATAAAATTGCAAACCACACCCAAACTGACACGCTTCCATTTTCTATTTCTTATGCTCTTGATCTTTATAATTAAATGTGTTTTCTTTAGTGTCTGTTGTTCATTCCTCAACATCAAATGGTATTTGTCTATTTTTTTTTTTTTTTGCCTGTTTCTTTGCATTTTCCCCATGAGTGTTTCCAAGTGCCTAGAAGAGAGCCTGGCATATAGCAAGCTTCAATTACTTTTTGCTTTGCCAAGTAAGCATTTGGGGAGCTGTTAGTCCATCTCGTAAAATGCATGCAGATCCTGGTCCCTAAACAGTAAGAAGCTAGTAGGAAACAGACAGTGTGGACTGGGGTACTAAAATCCTTGAGAATAAATAAAGAAAATTCTGATACCCACCTGATAGTGTCAGAAATGCATTCATCCTGATTATCTTATCTAGGAACGGGGGGAAGGCTGCTATTTTATATTCTGTTGAAGCATTCATAATTTATTTGTTTAAAGAAAAACTTATTTTCTTAAGAACAGTATTGATGATACCTTGTGTGTGTTCTGTGGATGAGAAGACTTCCTCAGTACCCCTGGGAGAGGAGTATCCTGGAGACTGTTGAATGTTCATGAAGATAAGCTATGCATGGCTAGTTTGTAGGAAAACACTGACTGGGAGGGATATCCACGTTGAATCATGCATGGAAAAAGGGTGGGGAGAAGAAACACTATCCCAAACGTAAACCAGAAATAAGGATTTTACCATAGAATTCTAACTTCGGCTACAACTATTTTGTTATGAGTTCAGTAGCCCTGTCGCAACAGTAGCCATTGTGTTAGAAATTTAAAATGTTCTATTAAAATAATGCACATCTTAAACAAAAGCAGTCAGAGTCATTTTAATGTAAGAAGCATGTATGAATTAGGAACACTTTATTAGGTACCAAATAATAATAAAATTAGTAGCAATAAGGAAGAAAATTTGTGATTTTTTTTACAACATTCTCTGTTTTTCAGTATCTGTGTCCCTGAGAAATGAAACTTTGACATGGCCATTGAGTAGATAGGTTAAAGGATAAATAAGGAAATAGATATTTAATATTTATTTCAGGGTTTTTTATTGTGTTTTGTTGTTTAATATGTATCAGGCATAATTTCTCCTTTCTCTCTTTTTTATTTAGGTAGCCATATATCACCATGTGACACTTTCCCCTAGGATAAAGAGTCTTTTCTGTTATCATCTCTACCCAGAAATTGATTAATAAAACAAACAAAAATGTACCTAAGCTGTATGCTGAACACTCACAGTTCTTTTCATCATATATAATTTAAAGATTCAGTAGTGTTCAATATACCTTGCTTACTCCTCAATTCAAATTAGCTATGCCATTTATAAAATTCTAATTATTACTATTTTCAGGGATTCTATTTTTATATATATATAGTCAAAGATCTCTTTTAAATTCTACATTCACTTTCCAATTCAAATCACCTGTGGTCAGAGGTATATACGGCCCAAGGAGCCTGAGTATCCCCTGTTGTTTTATACAAAATTGCTTTTGTTGCTACAAAATAGAAATGAGAGTATAAGCTCTATTATTTTGGTAAGCTAAACATTGAAAGATAAGATTACAGTGCTTGTGGAGATTTCTGTCCTGTAACTAGTCACTGTCAAGATGACTCACACAGTGTGTTACCTCAAGAAAAGAAAAATTCTGTCTCAGAAAGTAGACACTTTGGTATATGAATGATAGGGAGGTCTGCCTTGGGAAAGATACCAGCTAGGCAGACACTTAGAGTGCACAAGTTAATGGAATATGCCTTATTCCCACCTTGGGTCTTGGAAAAATTTTAGGAGCAGCTGACTTGAAGTTCTGGACAAAGTTTTGATGCCAGCTTATATGTGTGGTGAATTGGCCTCATCCCGCTCCAGGGATCACAGGGGGTAGAACTGTGTCCAGGGACGTATAGGTATGTCTAATCAGGGCGGTTATGTGTGCCTTGGACAAGTTATTGGCACACGTGATTTTATATCCTGCAAATGTTAAACCTCTATCTATATAAAAGAAACATTATTTTACATTTTCAAAACATAGCATATGGTGCTTTTAAGTACCACATGAAGGAGAAACAAATGCTAAAAGTCTCTTGGTAACATTAAGTGTGATGTGAGTTACACATATAAATATAACAATGCAAATGCAGAAGAGAAAGCAACTACCTAAGCTCAACAAAACCCGGGAAGAGTGTGAAGGCTTTACAAAGAATAAGGACCTGAAAGGTTTGGGAAGAAATAAGAACAATTATTCCACTAGAATAAACTGGATTTGACATTCTTTATGGTCCACAATTAGCATTTTACTGCTAGGGAAAGAACATTTCTATCATCCTTTGTGTGAATGTCCTAATGCTACCACAACAGATGATCATAAACTTAGTTGCTTAAAACAACTTAAAATTATTATCTTACAATTCTGTAATTCAGGAGTTCAACATGGGTCTCACTGGGCTACAATCGAAGTGTTATTAAGGTTGCTTCTCCTTCAGAAGGTTTTAAGAAAGTGTCTGTTTCCTAGTCCTTTTTTTTTTGCTTCTAGAGATCATCTGTATTCCTTGGTTTAAGACCTCATCTTCCATCTTCAAAGTAACATAGAGTGTTTATAACCTTTGATTCCATAGTTACATCTTTTTGTCACTGACCCTAGCAGAAAATGATTTTCTGCTTTTATGAACTTTTATTATTGGGACCATCAAGATAACCTCAAATCATCTCTCCATCTCAAAATTCATAACCTCTATCATATGCAGTCTTTTTTCTGCATGTAAGATAACATAGTAACAAGTTCCAGGGATTAGAAAATAGATCTCTTTGAGGAGGGAGGAGACAATATTATCCTGCCTATCACCTCTCAATATCATACACAGGAAAGTTAGTTCTTAATATTAAAATTTGGTGCCCAGCCAGTGTGCATCGGTGGATTGAGCGGGCCCCAGGGACTGAGAGGTCCTGGTTCGAGTCCCAGGAAGGACACATGCCCAGGTTGTGGTCTCAATCCCCAGCAGGCAGCGTGTAGGAGGCAGCTGATCGATGTATCTCTCTCATATTGATGTTTCTCTCTCTCCCTTCCTTTCTCTCTAAAAAAAAAAAAAAAAAAAAAAATCAATAAAAAAAATTTTATTTTGGTGGTACGCCTTATAAATTGCATCTAGAATTATATGAAATATTTCTATCAATGTCTTTCTCCATGTTCACTAACACCATATTAATTAAAAATATGTGAAATTTGAAATATAAACATACCTTCATTAATTTCCTAAAAAATGATGTATCTAACTGATGATTCTAGTTAGCATATGGAATATCACCAGAAATCATTGCTCCCACACTGATAATGATCATACACTGAGTAAACTACAAATATCAGTGTTTTTAAACCCATGAGATACCTAAAGATGCCATTAAACCTAAATTTCTAAAAGGGATGAGCCTCAGGAATGAAGAGACCTTTCAGTAATATCATTTTTTGAACTACAGGGGGTAAAACTGTAAATTCTCCACTCCATGGAAGAGGGTAAGTCGCAAGCAGTCAAAGTGTAATTGATGTGGCAGGAGAGTTTGAGGGATTAGAATTCCAAAGAACTCCTGACACAAAGCAAGTCCATTCTCATTGTTATGTAAGCCCTAAACTTATAGTTCAATATTATACTCTGCCTTGACATCTGGCAAGACCAGAAGTGGCCTGAACGGACTAACTGCAAGTCCTCTCCCAACTGTGCTCCTACAGATGAGGTCTCCTAGCTGAACAATACTCCTTAGCAACAGACCAGTGCAGTTTGCTTACCCATGAGTAATGAGATTTAGTTCCCTGCCAGACGGTGAAATCATTCAAACAAGTCAGTCACATCCTCCCATGGGACCCAGGGGATAATTCAAATTCTTGATACCAAAAAGCCTGCTTCTCACAGCTCCTAGTAGTTCACTCTGTTCCTAGGTGTAAATCCTGTGTAAGCTTGAATGACAGGTGCTATTGTTCTCCTGTGAATGAGTATATATGTCTAATAAACTGCCATCAAATTTATTTATCCAGTGTTGTGTGTTGTATGTTTAGCCATCCGCATAACCCTAAGGTAGGAATCCATCTATCACCAACAAGATGAAGAGGAGGTGATCAAAATACCCACTCACCAATTTTGTCCCCCAGGGTGTTCATCATTCTCAGCAAGGCAATGTCACACTTATGGGTAAAATATGGTTCTTGAGGAATGAAAAAATATTACTCTTTTTCTGTGTAAAACAAACACACAGTGTGTAAACAGACATGCAGTTTAATAGGGCATTAGCATTTTATGGGGGACTATCAAGAAAAAAGTCTAAACATTTTGAGAAACACTTATATAGTATATGGTGGTGATCTATTGTATGCCAATGGCTTGAGGCAGGACAAAATGACTTAGAGAAATCCTCCTTATGGGATTCAGGAGCCTTACTTAGAGTGAAGCAATAGCCAGTTGAAGTATTGGGACAGGGCAAGAGAGCTGTAACTGATGTCCTAAATGTAATGGGGTCTTTCAGAAATGCATCACAGTGGCCCTTGAAAGACTAGAGGCAGAGCAGGAAAGCTGACAGTTATCACCTGCAAAGCACACAGGGCTGTTCCTGAGTGTACAGCCAGTGCCGTCCAACAAAAGCTAGGATCAGGATAGAACAGTTAAGAGAAATGCCCCTGAGGTATACAGGGCTCTCACTGATTACAAGGCAGTGGCAAAACACTGTGAAACTCCCTCAAGGTATGCAAAGTCTAAGACTAGGCAAAGTGATGATAGTGTAGAAAGAATTTCCAGAGGTAAAAAAAATAAAAAGCCAGGAACAGGGCTCTGCAACAAACTAAAAGCCCATGTTGGACTCCAAAGCAGAGACAGGGCTCTTTCAGCTAAGAAATCTGGTCTTTTCATTTAAAAAGTCCTGATCACACTCTCAAAACATGTAAGCTGTAGCGAAATCTAAAGTTGCAACAAATGCTATGTATTAGTTTTCTATCACTGCATAACATCTTATCACAGTTTAGCACTTTCGAGAGACACAGCTTTAGTAACTCTAAGTATTTGTGGGTCAGGGGTCTGGGGTGCCAGTTAGCTGTGTCCTCTGCTGAGGGCCAGGGTTGGGCTTCCATCTGAGGCTCGGGATACTTTTTCAAGCTTACATGGTTTGGGACAGAAGTCAGGTCCTCATGATTGTAAAATAGAGGTCCCTGTTTTCTTGTCTGTTGTCACCAATGGGCTGCTCTCAAAGACCAGAAGCTCCCTGCAGTATCACAAAGTTGCAAGTTACTTCATCAAAGGGAGCAGAAGAATCTCCCTTCGAATCTTACACCATGTTAAAGGGCTCCCATCTGAATAAATCAGACCCACCTAAGATAATATAATTTGCTTATTTCAAAATCAACTATTTTGTCACCTTAATACATCTACAAAAATCCTTCCTTTTTGCCATATAATGTAAGCTAACCTCAAGAGTGCTTTTCCATCATATTCAGTCGCACCCACACACAAGGAAAAAAGAACACACAGGGTTGTGCATCGGTAGGAGGGATCATGATGCCCATTAGAATTCGGCCTAGTAAGTCCTGTGATAAGCTCTTGTCCATATAATTATCACCCTCCCCAGTGGCCACAGTCTCTTCGGGGGAATAAAACTTATTTACTTTAGGCTCTACTCTTGTTTTATACAATATGTCTACAATACAAAAATTAGAAAACAACAGCAACAATGCAACCCACAATCAGTGCACCCACACAAACAGGTTAGTAAAGGAGCCAGGAAACCTAGAAATTGAGATTTGTGGATAATGACTGAAAAATCACATTGTGAAATACTGTTAAGGAGTTACTGGGGGAAAAGGGATGATGTACAAGAACAAATGGGGGATTTCAGAAGAGAAACAAAAAGTATAGTGCTAAAGAACAAATTTTAACAGAGTAACTTTGAAGATCTAAATAGCTTTATTAAGCCATTTGAGCCATTCTTAAATTGGGCAACATCTCATCTAGCGTCTACTTGAGCCCTATGAGGGGTTGTAAAAAATGGAAGGTTTTTACAGGATGGAGGCAGGACAAGGGCGCTATTAACAAAACACAAGATCAGGAATCAGGACTTCTCTTGTGGGGAAGGAAATGGCAAAGATTTCTTATCGTGTAGTTTGCCTGTGTTTTCTGGGGGGTGGGGAGAGAGAGGGCTGTGGGAGAGGATCCATGAGATTACTTTATTGGTATTGACCAGAAAATTAGAGATTGGTTGATTAAGGTGATATTTTTGGGAGAGGTTAAAACAATTAGGTCATGTATTAAATCTAGGTTTGGTATCAAGGGCTTTAGCACAAGTGATACCATTTTAGGCCTGTGATTTTCTCTTTAATAGAAAGAAGAAGAAAAATCATCAGGATTAGGTATCTTCTGTTTGGCACTTTGAATGTAATCCTTACCTAAGTGGCTGGATCTTGGCCTAGGAAGATTCTCATTCTCCACTTCTACACTCTCTGCCCTTACTGCTTTTAGAAGAGTAAAACATTTAAAAATAAGGTTCAAATTACACATTTTCTGTACCAAGGAGTTGCTTTTAATAAACGCTAAGTATCTGTGGAACACATTCCTAAAACTACTCCTGTTGTCAGGAAGTCATTATTCCATTTCCACCTTAAATTATACTTTTTATTCCCCTTTTGTTCATCGAAGCTTACTAGACAGGGTTATAAAGTCAGTTCCATAATATGTCACAATATTAAGGATAAAATCTACTCCTTATGTTTAAAGAGATTTCTTGACTATTCCAATACAGTGGAAAAATAAATCTTAATAAAATGCATTTAATCACTTTAATTTTGTAAATAGAATATAATTGTGTTATGTTCTCTCTCCTTTCATATGTTTTACCCAACCCAGACTTGTGGGTGTGTCCCAGTTCCTGATGTAACTGATACAAGTCTGTCATATTCTAAGTTCTTCTAACTTCCTAAAAACTTTCAAAATGGAAATTTCCAACTCAAACTCTCTCGAGTATCTTACTTTTCCAAAGTTGCAGTGAATCACAGAATACATTAAACTATTACATCATGAGCCTCACATCTACAAAATTTATAAAGCATGAATAAAAGTCAGAACTAAATATAAGGATTTCTGCAGTTTACACTCTAAATATAAATTTCTTACACATTACTATTCCCAAGTGAAATTGACAGTTCAAAAACCCAGAACCACAACCACTTAAGCTGCCAACCACTTAAGCTGCCAATACTTCTGTTGTCAACTGGGTTTTAATATCCTCTGAGGAAAGAATGTTGTCAGAAAAAAAATTAAAGAGAAAGCAGAAACAGAAAAAATACCTGTTTCGTGAACTCACAACTGTAAACCTACTTTTGCCCCACTCTGTATTTATCTAAATAGTTTACCCACATTATACCTTGTCAACTGAGTTAAACTATGAAATAAAATGTCAGATGAAGAAAATGCAGCATGGAGATCTTAAACAACTTTCTCAAATCATACAACTATTAAGTATTAAGATGCAGTGTGGCTCTAGGCTACACTCCCAACCGCCCATTCTATTGCATTTTACCATAATCCTCTTCTCTTATAATTAAATGGCATAAGAGTTCTTGACTCTGTCCCATCTTTGGAGAGTTTGAAAAGAGACACCAAAGCTTATTCCAGCCAAATTGAGTTCTATATTTACAAAATAGTTTATTCTATTTGACAAATATTTATTGGGTGCCTATTATGTGCTAAGCACCATTCTAGGCACATTAGTGAACAACAAAAAACTGTGATAATTTAGTAGAAATGTTGACAAATAAGAAAAGAACATAATACTTTACCTACTATGATAACATATGCAAATTCCCATGAAAAAGATATAGATGATAGAAAAGGAAATCCAGAGATCTGAAGAAACTATTTGAACAGTAACGTGTATGTGTGTGGTGGTAGGGATAAGAGGTCAGGCCAAGTCTTACTGATGTGGTGATATGCAATCAAAACCTTCTACTATGTCTCCATTTAAAATCTTGACCCCTTGCTGGCTTAGAGCTAGGAGGTACAGCTCTTATTTTTATCAGCAATCACAATGAAACTTGCCGCAGTTGGAAAACACCTAGAGGGGAGGAAATGGAACAGACTTTTATATCATTATATTCTTCCCACCTATATTACTAGCATTCTTGTTGTGAAAAAAAAAAAAAAATTAAGAAATCTGAAATCAGCCAGGGAACTTCTCTGTAGGCCATCTAAGAATAAAAGGGTTAGTCATCACAGCTTGAGCCTGGTAACAAGTCAAAAGAATGTGAGAGTTCCCATCTTTTGTGTTAAAGTGCTCCCAGTACAGATAACTAATAATTTATAGAAATAACATCAGGAAGCAAGAAGTGAATGCTTCCCATAACACTCTCCAAAGTAAATATATTTTTTTTCTTATCACCACCTCAAGCTGAGTCATTCATGGTACCACCTCGTGCATTATATTTTTTTCTATATCCTCCAACCTATCCCATCACTTCTTAAATTGAACAATATTATCAATGTAAAAAGAGAAAATATGCAATTATATTTTAAGTTATATATTTAAAAATAAAACTTTACTTACACCTGTGTCCAGAGGCCTTGTTATATAATTTTCTGTAAATAAAAGTTGCTAAATAATGTACTATATATTCTTTTCCAGATAACAGGTACAAACATGTTTAGGTTAGATATGAGAAAATGAGTGAAAAAAGGATCCAATCTAACTTTATTTGTCATAAAGTAACCCAAAGCTTAATATAATACTATATGTTGATAAAACTACTATCTACATAAATATCTCCACCTTTTAAATGTATAAATTTTACTGTTATACCTAATCAGAAACAATAGGGACTAGATTAGTTCTTAATTTGGGATTAAATGTTTGGGCAAATCTGTTGAAAAATGGGGCGAATTAAGCTTGGTGGCATTTCTATACACCAGTAATAAACTATCAGAAAGAGAAACTAAGAAAACAATCCTATTTACTATTGCAACAACAACAAAAATAAGGTACCTAGAAATAATTTATTTTATTGATTTTAGAGAGAGAGGGAGAGAGAGAGAGAAACATCAATGAGAGAGAACATTGATTGTCTGCTTTCTGCATGGCCCCCAGGGGGATTTGGCCCACAACCTGAGCATGTGCCCTTACCGTGAATTGAACAAGCAATCTTTCGGTGCATGGTTCAATGCTCAACCATTGAGTCACACAGAGGAATAAATTTAACCAAGGAGGTAAAATACCTTTATTCATAAAACTGTAGAACATTTTTTAAAAAAATGAGAAAGATACAAGTAAGTGGGAGCATGTACCGTGTTCATGGATTGGAAGAATTAACATAATTAAAATGTCCATAGTACCCAAAGCAATCAATAGAGTCAATGCAATTCCTATTAGAATACCAGTGGCATATTTCACAGATTTAGAATAAATATTCCAAAAATTTATGTGGAATCAAAAAATACCCTGAATAGCCTCAGCAATCTTAAGAAAAAACAAAGTTGGAGGGATCACAATACCTGATATCAAAACATACCACAAGGCCATTATAATAAAAACAGCCTGGTACTGGCATAAGAACTGGCATATAGATGGATGGAATAGAACAAAGAACCTAGAAATCAACCCAAGCCTATATGGTCAATTAATATTTGATGAAAGAGGCAAGAACATACAATGGGGTAAAGATAGTCTCTTCAATAAATGGTGTGGGGAAAATTGGACAGGTACATGCAAGAAAATAAAACTAGACCACCAACCTGCATCTCCCAATAATCTTAAAGTGCAAATCTGTTTTTCAATACATTATAGGATTATACAGAGGCAACTCTTAAATTTGATGAGTCAAATTTATAATGACTCTCAACTGTGGTTAATCTATTGATGTATAGTGAGTTTTATTTTTAGCTTAATAATAACTTAGAAATAAAAAAAAAATTGTTCTGCACTTTGTCTGTTGCTAAGATTTTTTTCAGTGTAAATGTCATGTCATATTTTTGGGCTCCCAAACTCAACACTAGCAATGTGTCTATATAACATTATGTGTTATAATATGAAATAGCTATCCAAGACTGTCTTAAATTGCTATGTTCTAGACTGTAGAATAAAGCTACTTTTTAATATCACCTGACATGAGATAAATGACAAGGGTACAGCTCATGTACAAAATCTAATCATATTAATTTTCTATATGGATATTAGTTGATACAGTAAAATTCAATGTCATTGCTGCCCTTGTTAGCTGTATGGAGAAATACAAGCACAATAATTAACAATAAGTTTATTTTCTAGCACACTAGGCAGAAATGTAGCCCCTATAGAAAGATAAAAATGGAAAGCAAATTAAAATGGATTTGAGCCAGTACATTGCTAAATCAATATCTGGCACTCATAGACCTGCTTAGCAAAGGTTCTGTAGCTATTCAGCAATCTTATTACTTCTACCAAATGACCAAATGTTACCTTTGCATATATACAGATAAGGCAAAGAATAAAATCGGAAAAGAAAAAGGCTAAAAACAACTCTTAAAAATTGTTAATAATAAAAAATTTTGCTATCAGAATTATAATTAAATATTTTCCTACATTATTATTATTTTGAATTAGAAAAACTTTCTGGGATTTTTTATTTGTACATCTTCAAATGTTATTTTGCTTTCTAAAAATTGGCTAGGACAGCATCCTCAGCATTAAAGTGGACCCTAGTTGGCTTATAAAATTCTTATCTCATCCCTTTTTCACAATGTTTGATTTAATTCTGGACTATATGTCATCCAATTAAAATCTTCAGGGCACATAATTCTCCATTCCATAGAGACAGGTTCAGGATCATGTGTGTGAAGAGTAACCTATTTCTCTATTAAATGTTAAATGTAGGAAAGTCCCTCTCTCCTGCCATATGGAAATTGGCGCTATCACTGAATTGCTGGATAAAGCCTTATTTGTAGCCTTCTCTATTTCTGGGAGCAAATAACTTCCTTTTATTCTTTTGGACAATTGGAGTGGGGACTCCTAACAAATGCAATTGAAAAAGACATGTATCATGTACTTTTAATAATACTCATTATGAGAAAATAATTCTAGATATGTAATAAATATTTCAGAGGAGAGCAAGAAACATTGATATAAGAGAGAAACATTCATCCATTGCCTCCAGTATGTGCCCTGACCGGGGATTGCACCTGCAACCTAGGTATGTGTCCTGACTGGGAATCGAACTAGTGCCCTTTGGGTGTATGGGATGATACTTTAACCAACTGAGCCACACCAACCAGGACTCCACCAACTTCTTTAAGGACTTGTTAAAGATTGAAAATAATTACCAAAAAATTGTTCAGCCCAGATTACCTCACTTTTAGTAGCAGTTTAATGTGTCTCTGCAAGCTTTTAAGCATCTGGATGTTGACTTTGGACCTCAGAAGTACATACTTCGGAGGCACTTTCACATGGGCCACAGCTGGGTAGTCTACCTGTCAATCATTCGACAGGATTAATTCTGCACTGCTCTACCCAATTAGATGTAACTAGTGGTTTTGTTCTGATTGATGTTTGCGTTCATTTTTATAATCATCTGTTGTTCATGTGTTGTCACAGCTTTTAACTATTGTAAAATATTTAAACTATTGTACAATGTTAAGTTCGTCAACATTTTAGCCAGGCTTACTTTCTACCTCTCTATATTTCTGCTAATTACATAGGTTGGATTTGAGATTGAACTTTAATAAAATAGTGCCTTGGCATAGTTTCCTCAAAAGAAACGAGAATGTGGCATATACTCTAGGAGGAATATAAATTGTGGTATAGATTTAGAACTTTACTTAAATTTACTGATTGTCTTCATCTGAGCACCAAGCCATGAGTTCTGACATATCTAATGAGAAGTGCCTTCGTGGAAGCCAAGAAAGTAATTGCAATTATTAGATTTTAATTTTAATATTTTTGAGCTTGTTATAAGACATAAACATTGTGAGAAGTACAATTAGATTTCTGAGACTATATTGATGTTTTAAAACTTAGGGAATGTGGGCAGGGAAAAAAGGGAATTGTAGAATTGTAGAGCAGATAATCTATGTGGGCAGCATGACAGACTTTTCAAACGGAGGCATTTCAACCAGTCCAGTCTCTGAGGTGTGTGTGTGTGTGTGTGTGTGTGTGTGTGAGTGTGTGTGAGAGAGAGAGAGAGAGAGAGAGAGAGAGAGAGAGAGAAATCTAGAACAATGCATTCTTTAGTCCAAGGTAAAAGTAAGAATAACAACACACAAGCAGGGGGATCCTGTATGTGTTTCCTCTGATGCCAAATACACAGAAAAGTATCTGAGAGGGGCATGGAAGATTTGGTGATGGTTTGTAAGTATGAAAAAATATTTTTTCAGCAGAGAAGAGTATATGGTAGTTACTATATAAACCAACAGATTTCAGCAATTTTCTGAATCTCTTGGGCTTGTCACCCTTCCATGATAACATTTTCAGGTTAGGTCTGTGTGGTATATAAAAATACAAACAAGAAAAGGCTGAAGAATATCCAGTCCTTATACTGAACTAGGTTATGTAAAGGTGTGTGTGTGTGGTGGGGAAGTGGGGAGGGGGGGTGAGGAAGGGAAGAAAAAGAAAAGAAGAGACAAAAATTAGTGTTTACATATTCTGTCCAAAATTTTAATAATTGTAGTATTATCACTGAAGAACACTGAGATATCTGCCCATTAAACTATCTTAATATGAGATGAGGGAGATAAGATTGGCTCAATGCAGTGGCAATGATTTTTACCCAAAGCAGCAATGAAATGAATCACTGCCTGGCCAGTGTGGCTCAGTAGTTGAGCATCAACCTATGCACCAAGAGGTCACCGGTTTGATTCCTATTTAGGGCACATGCCCAGGTTGTGGGCCCAATCCCCAGTGGGAGACATGCAGGGGCAGCCAATGGATGTTCTCTCTCATCAATGTTTCTATCTCTCTCTCTCCCTCTCCCTTCCTCTCTCTCTAAAATCAATAAAGAAAACAAAAATTTAATACATAAATAAAATGAATCACGTTGTTGGTACCAAATGCCTCTGTGCCCATATTTTTCTCTAAAAAGTATACAGAGGTAGGGAAAAGTAGAATAATCCAATCATTCATATTTATCTGGTTACACAGTAAAAGAGCTGCTGAAAATTTTTTAGGTACTGCCCGTCTCCCAGTGTCTTATTTTTAAATGTCTTCCTTTTAAAATGTTTCAAGAATAGGACTAGCCTGAAGAAAAGATGTTATCTGCTTCACTAAGCATGTATTCTGATGAAGTTTCCAGGAACTTACAAGGCTCGCAGAAGCCTTTTGGAGAACATTAGAGACACAGATAAGAGAGTAATTCACTAAGGGTCTGAAAAGGCAGTGCAAAGGCCAAAAGACATGTGTTGGAAGAGACAGAAAAACATGGTGAGTGAGAGCAAGCGCCCATGGTTAGGCTATCTGAATTCAAGTCCTTAATTGGCTATGTGCCTTGAGCCAATTACTTATATTCTCCTTTTATCTTTAACTGGGATAATAGTAATAACTGCCTCTTACATTGTTTTGCATTGAATGATGAGATGCACATGAGAAGTGCTTAGGACTGTATTTGGCACATAAAAGTGGGTAAAGATTTTAATTGCTAATTTTTAAAATAATAGAATCAAAAGCAAACATTTATTTTTTTGTGATTTACTAGTAGTATGTACATAACTTTCTCATCCTTATTTTCTCTGTAATGTCTGAGTAATAATATAACAGATTTCCTCAATGTCTGATGTTTAACTTGCAAATCTAGTACATGACTTGATAATTGCATATAATTAGAATACCCTGAAAGACATAAATTTCTCTAGTTCTCTATACCTGTATCAATACATTTAAACTGCACTTTGCCCCATCAATATTAAACCAAGTGCTTTAAAAATATTTTAAACTATTAATCATTAGTCAAATAGTTTGTTGCATGAAGTCATGCTATACAATAAGAGAAACACTTCTTAAAATAATCCTCACCTGAGGATATGCTTTTATTGATTTTAGAGAGAGAGGAAGGGAGAGAAAGAGAGACAACTCGATCAAATTGGGATCACATCTGAAACCTAGGTATGTGCCCTGACTGGAATCAAACCCAAAACATTTGATGTACAGGATGATGCTCCAACAAACGGAGCCACCCAACCAGGGCTAAATAACAGAAACACTTTCAAATGCTACAATTACATATTGTTTTGAGGATCTATAGTTGAATTTCTGATGATGGGCTCCTATTTCCTAAGTATACATATTGTAATTAATTATGTAGAAAATTGAGCAAGAAAAATCTTTAGTTTATTGAGTCTTCAAGTGCCTGACTTGCAGTAAGAACTCAGGGGTATGTTAGGGGGAAACAATGGAGGGAGAAAATACACAGATTTGGTGAAAAAGTATCTTTAGTCTTCAGAATGAGCCATCCTAAAATGTTCCTCAGTGGTATACAAATTACTTTGAGCTAAAGTCAGTTTTAACTTCAGGCTCAAGAGAAACTTCTGTCCCTTCCTGTAATTACCCAGAAGAACTTAAAATAGGAGCCTTGTTTATAATAAGAGATAATCAGAGATAACCTCTTTCGACCTACCTACAGCAGAGAAAACTCTCCTTTACTAAATGTCTGTTCTTCCTATTCTGCAACGACTCTGAAGTTCTCAAGTTCATTAACTCATCACTAGCTCAGGATGTCTTATATGCCTCAATTCCCCCTTTCTATCTCTGAACTTCTCATGTATGCAGGGTTCCCTTATGTACTAAATTTGTTGTTTTCTCTTGTTAATCTTTCCATATCTATTTAATTATTAGTCCAGCCAGAAGAATCTTGAGAGTATATCCAAATTTATTTAAAATATTCCAAAAAATAGATGAGTCATATTCATATTACCTTTTGAGCAATAATAATCTCATCAAAAAATAACTGATTAGGTCCAGCCGGTGTAGCTCACTGGTTGAGCATCAACCCACGCACCAAGATGTCTCCAGTTCCATTGCCGGTCAGAACATATGCCCATGTTCTGGGCCCGATCCCCCAGTGGGGGGCATGCAGGAGGTGGCCAGTCGATGTTGTCTGTCATCGATGTTTCTCATTTCTCTCTCTCTCTCTCTCTCACTTCCTTTCTCTCTAAAATCAATAAAGAAAAAAATTTAAAGAAATAAATAATTGATTAGCATAGAAAGGAGAGTTAGTTTCCTACCAAGTTTGAATAAGGATTTTGTGCACTAAAATGATCACTAACAAACTATATGTAAAAATAAGTTGTTTTACTATATTCTCAAAAATAGAAAGTCAATAATGAGTTTTATTTTAGCTTACTAGTATTTAACTGTACTAGAGATAAGCTATAACTGAGGTAACTATCAGAGATAAGCTATCAGTTATACTAGAGAAAAACTATAACTGATAAAAATGTTAGCTATATCCACAGCAAATAATTAATATTTAGAAAATTATTGAAGACTGACTTTTATATTTTTATGATGAATATTCTCTACTAAGTTATATAGAATGTGAAAAATATAAACTATTATTTAATAAAGATACTACTAACTTGGCAAATTTGACATTGTGTACAGTATATGTTAAGATATCCAATAATAATTTAAAATTCAAATTTACCTTCAAGTGTGAACAGAATAAAAGTGACCAGTTATTGACTCCTGTCATTTTGCTAGCCTACTCTTTTCTTCAATCTGGTTTCCATCACCTAGCAAAATGCAGTTTTCTCCAGCTTATTTATTAACAAATTTGGCACTTAGTTAACAGACTTCCTTTCCATTTCACATTCTGTCACAAGCATGAGTAATTTTAATGTGCAGATACATGATCCTCTCATTTTCTACATTCTTAATTTTTTGTTCTCATCTCTAATAAATTGTTCTTTCATTTATATGTGACTCATTCCCTTGATTTCTTGGGCCTTTTTACCAAATACACTTGCTCTATATTCAAAATAATTAATTCACACATCTGCTCCCCGATTATATTTTAAAATATTTTTTGAAAGTCTTTAATTTCACTGGAAACCAGTGCTTTGTGTCTTTTACTGTTTTGCAGTGCAATTAACAGTGCATTTATTTTTCTTTTTTTGAATTCTATTTATTGATTTGAGAAAGAGAAAGGGGGGAGAGAGAGAGGGAGAGAGAAAGAGAGAGAGACATTGATTTTTTTTGTTCTGTTTATTTATGCATTCATTGGTTGTTCCTTATATGTGCCATGACTGGGGATCAAACCCACATCCTTGACACTGTAAACAACTCAGCCACCAGGCCAGGGTACTCAACAGTTTGCTTCTCCCTCATACAACCATTTCACTCTGTCAACTGGATTATTTTTGAACATACTCAAAATACATTGTCCTCTGCTTTTTTAAAAAGAAAAAAATTATAAAGTATTTTGTACTTTTTTACATCCCATTCAAAAACTATATGTTCTAATATAATCTCTATTCCCAATCACTCTACCGAAAAACATGTAAGCTCACCAATGCACCTTTTTATGATATGTTCAGGGAACATTTTTAAAAAACCCATTTCATCAGACACTTCAACAAAACTGAATACTCTCTTCTTGATCTTTATACCACAATACCATCTAGACTTATTACTATCCCTCTGGAAAATTTTCTTGCTTTCTCTTGCAGACTAAAAAGATTACTAAATATTGGAGTTGCTCTATGCTTAAGCTATATGACATCGTTAGCGATTTTATTACACCGCATTCACTTGTGCCAACCTGCCCCATCTCCATGGGATCTAGAGGACAAGGAAGCCAAAGCAAACAGGAGCCTCCTGCTGGCTGCTGGGCCACAAGTAACCAGTTGCCCATCACTGATCTAGGACTCTGTAATAGTCTGCTGCATCTATGAAACTGTGACAATCTGTGATACTGAGATTTATAATAAGAAATAAATATCTGGTCTCTATCCCCATTCCTGGCATAGATCTCCTAAAACCCTTGGAATTTCCAAGAGCAATAAAGGTGACTTTTTAAAATTTATAACAAACCCCCTTCAACTACACCTGAGTTTAGGTTAATGAGGTGACTTTTGGAAAGCCCCCAGGAAGGAGGTTGGTTGCCAGGGGAAACAGCCCTGTGATTAGAAGGTTAGAACTTTCCTTCCCACTCCTTCATCTCTGAGTGGCCGGAATTCAAGAGTGAAGCAGTGTTGTAGTAGAGCATAGTATGAGTGCCTGGGGCAGGTCCAAACAATACATAAAGTGAGAGGTTTCAGAAAATGTTCTTTAATACAGGCAGGCTCAAGTTGAGAGCCTCTAGGCAGCGGTTCTCAACCTGTGGGTCGCGACCCCTTTGGGGGTTGAACGACCCTTTCACAGGGGTCCCCTGAGACATAATAGTAGCAAAATTACAGTTATGAAGTAGTAACAAAAATAATATTATGGTTGGGGGTCACCACAACATGAGAAACTGTATTAAAGCCTCGTGGCATTAGGAAGGTTGAGAACTATCTCATAGACAGTTGACACACTAGGAGAGTTTTCCCTTCGCATAGTCTAACATAGTAGTTTGCAACTAGAGTAAAATCTGACACCTCAAAGTTGTTGACAAGAATATAAGCTCCTAGAACACAGAACTGGGAAATTTGACCAATTTACACATAATTATTTTAAATATTCTTCATATCTATAAGAAGGAAAAATAATACACCCACAGGATAACAAAATATGGCTTCATCTTGAAGTTAGATGGGAGTAGCTATAGTAAGGAACACGTTTTTCTTTTTTTCATTAGAAATATTGCTGATGCCATAATAACCTAATTATAAATAGGATATATTTATGTTGCATATATATGTAAACTCATATATATTTAATTTGCAAAGAATGTTTGCTTTAAATGTCGTCTTGGAGACGAGAGTAATTCATTAAAAAGCACTGTCGGAAAACAATGTTACTTCCCAAAAATGGACATTATTTTATATAATAATCAGAGGAAAACTTTCCTTTTCTCAATTTACAAATTTAGCTGCTGAAGTATATCACAATGATGAAAATGATAATTTTGTATAAAAATGGTCAGTTATATTACATTTATATAGTCGGAAACATTTTAAATTAATATTTCCCAGGATGAATAAAAGTTTTTAAGAATTTTTTAGCCAAGCATGTTTGAATCACCTGACTGGCCACCAGACTGACCTGTGTTCATGCACCTACCTTTTCATCCACTTGAAGCTATGTTGGGGAGTAACTTGCATAGACAGGCATTAGAGGTTTTCTTTCTTTTTTTTTCCTTCCTTCCATTCTTTCCCCTGTCCTACTGTTATGCATGTTATATTGATAAAACATAACATGTTTGTTTAAACTTACATTGATTTTTAAATCAACACTGACTTTGAACAGAGCTACCCTCTCAAGCTTCAACTTAATTTATATCGATTTTTTTGACTTTGTGATGTACAGCAACCTGTATCCTTCCCATTATAGTCCAAGAACATAAAAGGCATTCAATATAATAATATAATTTACAATTTAATTATAAACAATTTTTTATTTCCCTAATTAATTCTTCACATTTATGTAAAATTATATTCTAGACAATTCTAAAATATTTATAAGTATTTTTATTTTATTATGGGCACTGAACTTCTTCAGGAAGGGAGCCTGATAGTCTGGCATTTAAAAGAAATATCAGACTAAACAGAAACCCTATGAAAGTATGGGTTTAAATTAAACCTTATTTAAGAATTATGTTTGGAAAGTTGTTTTTCTTAGAGGTCAAATTCTTTACTGATCATGAAAAATACTATTAAAATTGCATCCAATCACCCTCCACACATTTGAAAATCTAAATTTAGCTATATATAAGGTTTCTACTCTGTTGCTTAACATGCCTGAGATTACCAATATAAATAGGTGAGACCATGGATCTATTGCTAGTAAAAATATTTATTTAATAATTTTTATAACATTAATTTTTTTATATTTAATTATACATTATTTACAACACTTTGTGTATGTGAAGCAATTTATTATAAATAGAATAGTTAAAGTGATGTTTGTCCTCTTGGAGTTTGCAGTTCAGTGGATAAGATTAATATAAAACATTTTATTTATTAAACAAAATAAAAATATAAAATTACAAGTGTAAAAAATGGCAAGAAAAACAAGTTAAATAAATATTACATCATTAATTGGATTTAGAGCATCTATTTAAACCCAGGTAGTCAAACTCCAGAACCACCTGCAGCACCTTGGAGCTGTGCTGTCTTGTATATTGGGTAGATATTAATGAAGAGAGAGATATTGATTTTAGATAGAGAAATAGATTGGGGTATCATTGTAGTGTATGTGTGCAGGGGAGCGGTGTACATCATGATCATTATGTCTTTACAGATTGGAAATCACTTGGAAGTGATCAAAACTGGATGATGGAAGAACAATTTAAGGATTATTTTTGTAAATCAGTTAGGCAATGGTAGTTTTTTGATTATGGGAAATGGTGGTAAGAATGGGGTGAAACTGACAGAAATTGGTGGAGTATGTGTGTACCCTTGTCTGCGTGCATGAGTATATGTATTGAAACAAACTGGAAAATTGATGAATTGCACATGAAATGTGACAGAAAAAATTAAAATTTAATTTCCAGATATACAGTTTGCCTAACTGAATATTTAGTAGTGCTGGGAACTGAGGTGAAGAAAGAAGATAAATTGGGAAAGAGATGATTATGAGTTTGTCTTTGGGAATTCTTAGTTTGAATTTTTTTATTTTAAATATACAAGGGGAGGTATGGGCTAGAATACTTATTTTACTATATGAAATTTAAAACTCCTTAAAGATCAAATTATTTGTTCTCCTAAATTTGTAGTAACTTATTTGGAAATAAAGTAATCTAAATTTATATGAAGCTATATAGCTGTGTTTTTTTTTTAATAAACTCACTTAATGTAAAAATTTTAAAATTTGGGAGTGCTCCATTTACTGACTATAATTTCCATGATATTCAGTCTATAGGTCTAATAAAATCTGAAAGTTACTTAATGTTTTGTTCACAGAGCCCCAGTGATTTAAATAAGGATCAAGAGACAAAAGATCAAGCAGGGAAGAGACTGACGAATCACAGAGGAAAGGGTGGGGGGAGTCGTGGGTGGGAAAAGATAAACCAAAGAACTAACATGCATGTATGCGTGACCAATGGACACAGGCAGTCGTGTGGTGAAGGTTGGGGTGGGGGACAGCAGGTTGGAAGGGGTCAATGGAAAAACTGAAGACAACTGTAGTACTTTCAACAATAAAGATAATTTTTTTTTTAAATCTATATTGTGTATTCACAGGTCTGGAACATAGAGATGAAAACAGAGCTACAGAAACAGACTTGTGATTTATTTGCTACAGTCAGTAGAGAGAGAAATGGGGTAGGACGGGAACGAGACACAGTGACCAAAGTAGAATCACCGCGTCTGAAGACCAGGAAGAGAATACTGTGAGGAAAAAGAATGGCCCATTTTAAATCGGGGTATTAAGTTTTTTGCTGTTGGGTTGTAGAAGTTTCTTATGTATGTTGGATGTTCACACCTTACCAGATTTATGGTTTGCAAATATTTTCTCCCATTCTGTTGGTTGCCTTTTTATTCTGTTGTTTCCCTGGCTGTGCAGAATCTTTTTATTCTGACATAGTCCTACTTGTCTGTTTCTGCTTTTGCTGCCTGTGCTAACATGTCATCTCCAAAAATAATTGCCAAGATCAGTGTCATAAAACTTTCCACCTGTGTATTTCAACAGGCATATGAAAAGATCCCCAATGTCACTTTTCACCATGGAAATGCAAAGCAAAACCACAATGAGATACCACGCAGGCCTGTTAGAATGATTATCAGAAACAACAAAGGACAAGAGTTGGTGAGGATGTGAAGAATTGAAACTATTGTACACTGTTGTTGAATGCAAAATGGTACAGCTGCTTATGGAAAAGAATATGGAGGTTTCTCAAAAAATTAAAAATAGAACCACCACATCATCCACCAAAAGTATTTCTAAGTATATAATCCAAAAGATTTAAATTAGGATCTTAAAGAGATATAAGCACTCACATGTTCGTTGCAGCACTGTTTATAATAGCCAAGATGGGGACACTATCTAAATGTCCGTAGGCAGATTAAGAAATAAAATTTGGCATATGCATATAATAGAAGAGTTTTCAGCCTTAATAAAAAAATGAAATCCTGCAATATGTGACATTATGGATAGATTTTGAGAAATTAAATAAACCAGTCACAGAAAGATAAATACTGCCTTTTCCCATTTATGTGAGCTATCTAAAATAGTCATAGTAAGCAGAGAGTATAATGGTGGTTGCCAGAGGCTGGGGGGATCACTGGGGAGGGACAAATCAACAGGTATAACATTTCAGTTATGCAAGGTAAGTTCTAGGGGTCTGCCATGCAACATTGTGCCTGTAGGTAACAATAGTGCCCTACACCAGAAAATCTGTTAATAGAATAAGATCTAATGTTAATTGTTCTCACCAAAGTAAAATAAAAACACAGAAGAAAGAAGTAGTTGGCACTGTTTAACAGTGCTGATAAGACAAGGAGTTTACAATGTTTAAATGTCTTTTTAAAATATATGTTGAGGAAATTATTGTTTGCTTGGTGAGAGACAGATAAGGAGAGGAATGAGAAATGGCTAAATTGCAGGTGTGAATGGCATGATAATAATATGGTATTTTAATGTGAACTACATCCATGAAGACTTCTCAATGTACTTCTTGCATTTTCATAAATGCTGCCTTGGAAATTATTCATACCATGATAAATATAACTAAATGAGGACAGGAAGCAAGCTAGGGTAGAGTAACAAAAATTTGTCATATTATAAATTTTAATTGTAGAAATTAAGGGATTTAAATGACTTATCATTAGCATTGTGATCACAGCAAATGTTTTTAATTAGAACCTATGTTAACTGAGACATCTTTAAATGCAATATTTAATTGAACATACACTAAAACATTTATGATAAAGGTACCCCTATTGTAAAGGTAAGAAAACTAATCTAAAAAATAATCATTAGCAAAATAATCGTCATCATTATCATTAACTTTCCTGCTAGTATTTGTTATAGTAGGTAACTTTTTACATTAGACATGCAAGTACTAAAATATATTAGAGATAATCCCCTGGATTCCAGACATACAGTACTTTATCTCATTGTGCAACTGCAGTTTTATTTGCCCTGGATAATCAGAATCAGTTACCCCAGGTGTAGAGGTATTTCTTTTACTTGTTAGTTAGGTGATATGAGCAGTCTTATCTAGTTTAATGGACTCATTGTTATATTTTGGTAAAATTTCTCTTCTTTAAGAACTAATACCTCTCAATCAGTAGAGTCTAAAATTTCAGGGGAGACAAAAAAAAATTCTAAGCATCTTATTAAATTTAATATAAAAATATACCTATTCCCCTTACTCCAATTTTACTCCTTGTTTCCTAGTTTAAGAAATACTAAATACTAGTTCTCTGATTCAAAAGATACATTATATCTAGTAATAATGCACACCGGCCTTACAGGATAAATTCTCCCAGCCAATGGTATATTCATGTCTTCAAAAGGCCATTTCACAGTTTTCTGTATGACATATATGGTTAGACTACAAACCCTACAGGTAGGAGAACATTTCCTCATCATCCGTTTTTTTAGAAGCATGTCTTGAGATAACTAACAATGAGCATGCTATCTGATTATTCCATGAATGGTGATGCTGGCTAAAGCACTGTGAACAATGAAGGGAAGACCACTTTCAAAATTAGTTTTATTCCCAGACAGAAAGAACACTGCCTTTGTCATAATCTAAGTAAATAAGTAGACAACAATGCTTGGTGGGGGGCGGGATAGGGAGGAGGATGTCTGCGTGGGGGGAAAGAGGAGAAACATCTGTAACAAAAATAAATTAATAAAAATTTTTAAAGAGAAAGAAAATGAATGTAATCATCCCACCTTCAGGTGACTGGCCTTTGTTATCGGTAGATGTGATCTGGTGCTAGACAGATCAGCCTTCAAAGGGTTGTTGGATTAATTCATGAATAGCTCTCATCTCCGCTACCATGGTCATCATATTTATTATGAGCACTTTTAGCATGTTCTAGAGTGGAATTGCCATTATAAGGAAAACAAATAACACACAAGCAAACAAACAAAACCCTTTAAATATTTGCCCTTGGTTCCGTTATCTTCATGGTTGTAACAAATGGAATGAAAACAAAGCTTCAGAGTCCTATTATATAGTGACGAGTCATTTGTGATGTATTGCCAATATAATCAGTTTGAATGCAGTCCGAATACCAACTAAGCCTCTAGTTCTAAGGTTGGAAAAGCAAGCATGTTTGGTTACCAATGGCTGTTCTTATCAAGATATGTAAAGGAAGAGGCAAGTGTTAACTGGTTTTAATCAAATGTCATAAGAAATGAGTTAAGTCAAAAAACTGAAGGGCTGATAGCTTTTGAAATCTCCCCTAGATGATACAGGGAAGAAAATAAGATTAACAGAAAAACAAAACAACAAACAATTAAATCTGAGTGACAAAGGTCTATTAAAATTCAAACCTGTGGCAAAGATTATGAGTTAATAAGATTCTGAGTTACAAGACCATGAGTTAGACTATTTCTTATTTCCCATATAAAGGTATTATATAAACGCACCTATTCACAGAGGAGAATCAATTTAATGAGAGTCAAATCTGATGATTTGAAAGTCCTCTCCCTTTCCCATATCTGTCCGTTAACAGGAACTGAATCAGTTTGCAGAGAGGCACCGACATCTGGCTAACATCAGCATTCCGGCCAGCAAAGCTGTAACCAGGGCCTTTCCTGTGCAGGTCTCATTACTTGGAGAAACTGCATGTGCCCTAGCTGTGCTTAGCCCTTTTTAGACTAACATATGTATATGGAATGTGATTTGGGGGTGGGATTCAATATCTCTCTTGAAATTTCCTGAAGTCAGTCCTGCCTGCCAACTAAGACAGCTCCTTGTGCAGGACTTGGACATGGTGCACAGACGTGATCTAGGCATAGTTTGTCTTGTACAGTAATGATGAGTTTGGACAGTCATTAGTGCCTTCAACACTGTAGCTCATAATTATTTCTCCAATATCTGCATTATATTGTGCTAATGGTGTAAGTCCACAACCCACTGCATAACAAACAATTGTTCAGTTCTGTGCAAATAAAATAATCATTCCATACTTCTCTCTTCATGATATAACCCCTTTTTCATTCTATTAACTTCTGTGGAGCTTCTGACCCCATGCATACTGCAAGCTCAGCAGCTGTATCCGAAAAAAGGATTGGTGATGTCTGTCAATGTAGGATGGTGAATTGCCTAACGATTAACTAGATTAATGTATAATATACGTATACACTGCAATGTACTTATATATCTTTACTCTCTCAGGAGTAACCCAGGCCATAGCACTATTCTGTGTAGATTGTCTGACCACTTCATATTTTCCTCATTTGCATATGGGCTTCTGGGATTCCCTTTATCTATCAATAATCTGTCAGTACATGCTCAAAATTGTAGTAACTATACTATAGTTGATATTAAATTTCATATATTATCAGACACTAGAAGGCACTACTATGTCTTTTTGTTTGTAATTTAGAGCTTATATACTGTCTAGAATAGAGCAAACACAAGGTAAAAGTAATAATCAAATGAATAAAATTATATTTATAAATATTACTTTTTAAATTTGTTTCCATTCAAGACTTGAAAATAAACAAATCAAATTGTTGATTAACAGAGGTCAAAGCTAATTCAAAATTTTATAGCAACTATTTTAATCTTACTGCATTGAAAATTCACTTAATGAAAATTTTGGGAAATTAGAGAAGAAAAACTTAATCAATGGTATCATACTTATTTCTAGGTTTTCCGTTTTCAATTACTTAAGCATTGGTTGAGAACATCTGAAAGAAAGAAATAAGCATTACATCATCCAAGTGGCATAAAGTATATATGAACTTGGAAATTTTGAGTAGGAAAACCTGAATTCAACTATATTTTCTGTTACTTATTAGTGGGTATGACCTTAGGAAAATTTCTCAATCGCATAAAGAATCAGTTCTCACATCTGTAATAAAGAGATTCAAATATGCCAGACCTTTCTCATAAGATTGTTGGGAGGAATTAAATCATGCATATTGAACTGCTAGCACATTATACATAACATGTAGATAGTTTAATAAATGTTTGTTATGATTAATCTCATAAAAATTTCAAAGAATAGAAAAATCATTCCCTGATATTCATCAAATAAAATCACTGAGCCCCCCCCAAAATTATCTTACTGAAAACAGCATTTTGGGGTGAGGGAAAGAGATAAAACAAAAAACTCATATGCACATATGCATAACCAATAGGCACAGACAAGAGTGTGGGGAAGATGGGAGGGCGGCAGGAGCGGGGAGGAGAGGGCTAATGGGGGGAGGGGAAAGAGGGGACACCTGTAATAATTTCAATAATAAAAATAAATTTAAATAAATAAATAAAAATAACTACGCTGAGTAAAAAAAGCCAGACCAAAATAAAGAAATTGTGAAATGTTCTTTCTTTCTATGACAGAGTAGTATTCTATTGTGTAAATGTGCCACAGCTTTTTATCCACTCATCTACTGATTCACACTCGGGTTGCTTCCAAGCCTTGGCTATTGTAAATAAATTTTACCCTTTGTCACAGCATGGACAGACCTGGAGAGTATATTATACTATGTGAAATAAGCCAGTCAGAGAAAGACGAGTACCATATGATTTCACTCACATGTGGAATTTAATGAACAAACTGAACAAGCAAAATAGAGACAGACTCTGATAAGCAGGTAGACAGCTCTGGTGGCTCCCCACACACAGTGGACCGTGATTAGCCTGATGTGGTGCCGGACTCAACTCAGCCATGAAATGGAAACTCTGGACACTGGCTTTGCTTTTGGTCCTACACTGGACTAAGACAAATGGAACTTTAAAACCCCAGAGATGTACCTCCACAAAAATAAATATCATCCAATTCTCCCGTGAGAGCTTTAGAAAGTTCTTTCAAGATATCACGAGAGCCCTGGCCGGTTTGGCTCAGCGGTTAGAGCGTCGGCCTGCGGTAGGAAGAGACCCAGGTTCGGTTCCCGCTAAGGGCACGTACTTCGGTTGCAGTTTGTCCCCGGCCCTGGTTGGTCATGCGGGTGGCAGCCACTCGATGTGTCCCTTCACGTCGATGTTTCTCTCTCTCTCTCTCTCCCTTCCCCTCTCTCTCTCCCACTCTATCTGTACAAAAAATGGAAAAATATCCTCGGGTGAGGATTAAAAAAAAAAAAAAAAAAAAGATATCACGAGAACCTGACCCCCAGCACCCAGTGGAGAAAGGGATCCTCCACTTCCTCTGGTGGACACTCCACATCCACCAATAACAGAAGTGCTAATAAACTTGAATTGATGATTTGCTGTGGGGCAGGGGTGGAGCTAACTACGTAGAGTGTGTTTTGAGAAAGAGACAGCATGAGCCAGTGCCAAAATTTCCAGCAAGATAGACTTAATTTTCTTTATATGTCATCAGATATTGGCTGGGAGGACTTAAAAGACTGATAGAAATTTTTAATCCTAAAGACTGTGGGTTATAAATTCTAGGTAAAATAAAAGAAATCTTGGCAACAAAGGAAAAGTTGGAATTCATGGTTTTGTCTTACTAATCACAGCTAATAAGCATCCTTATGCAACATTCCACAGCACTAGCACAAAAGAAAACATCAGGGTGCTTATTGGATGCATTCACAGAGCCCACCTGACTGAACATTGACCAAGATGGTCTTAACCTTCCCCTCAGCTTCACTAACCTTAGGGCACATTTCTTTCTAACTACTGGCCTCTGACCTCCCTTTTTATAGGGCGTTTGCTTTAGAAAACTTGCAATTGCAAATTATTTCTCTAACTCTTGAGATATAAATCTTCTCCAAGTTTCTTTCTCAAAGATCTGGGAAGCATCCCTTTAACATGTAATCATCAAGAGCAATAGAACCCTTATCTCTCAGTCTCTGTGAGAAGGCAGAAGCCTAACTTCATTAAACACCAATTAGAAAATACAGATAGTCCAGTCACATTGACTAACCTCCTCTTTAATGTCTTCTAGGGCACGGTCACTGCTAACTTACCCATCACTTGAAACCTTCCCTGCCTTTTATTTTGCCAGACTGCAGTTCAGTCTCATTCCCCTATTGAAACAATTATTTTTATTTTCAGTTTTATTGATGTATAATTAACAATAAAAATTACATATAATTAACTTGCACAACATAATTCTTTTGTTTGATCCTGTTTAACTCCATCATATGCACTTTTTCTTTGACTTACACATGCTCTACCTGCAACTCAGAATTACACTTTGCATTTTTCATTTCCTTTGTTTTGTTTTGTTTTGTTTGTTTGTTTTTATGGTTAGGCATTTGATACATTTAGAATTAATTCTGCTTGCCCTATGTGTGGGGTTCTTTGAAGTTGATTTAGTTTCATGTGACTCCTCTGTTGTCCTTACATTATTTGGTGTCTATTACATTTCCATGTACTAATTTCATCCATGTCTTTGGGTCTGTTTTGGGCTGTTCCACTTGTTCTGTTGTTAAATAGTGCAGTTATGGACTACAGTGGCATGGTTTAATAATTGGTGTTTTATTACACATTTTAATATCTGGGAGAGCATGTTCCTTATATTTTGTGGTTAATTTCCCTAGACATAAGTATTTTTTTTTTTTTTTTTTTTTTTGGTACATGCCCCTAGCCTCTAGGGCCCAGCGGGAACTGAACCGGGAACTCTCTGGTCCGCAGGCCGATGCTCCAACCGCTGAGCCAAACCAGCCAGGGCTAGACATCAGTATTTATTTAACTGATCATACTAACTTTAAATTCATATTTTTAGTTCTGAGGAAAATTAACATAATTATATATTGAACAAGGTCATATTAAAGTTAAATTTAATATGGCAGCTTTATGATTTTGAGTCTTCATAACAGTTATCTAAGTAATTGTTTGCAAGTGCTAAATCTGTAAGAACGTTTAAAAATTTGTTTCATGTAGTTACTGAATATTCTTGCATAATTTACTCACAGATATTTGACCTTCCTCGCTGCTGAAATAAATTAATGTTTTTATTTTATTTTCTGAAAGATTATATAATATATACATGTATCATATATATATTACATATATACACACACACACACATATATATATATCAGATAGTGATTTTTGTAACATTATTTTCATAGGCTATGTGGTACCAAATTCTATCATCTGTGTGAATTTCTTTTTTCTTTTCGGTTTATTTTCTTGGGTTTTCTATGTGTCAGTAATTACATTTTATCTTCAACAAATATTTGTTGAGTTGTTAATATGTGCTAGATGCTTATAGCATATCAGTAAAAAATTCATCAAAGATTCCACTCTTCATGGATAATACTTACAGAAATGCAATTTAACATGTGAAAATGTGTTATATATATGTTAGATACAAATATGTATTAACTATGAAAAGATCTGACTGGGAATAACAAATTAAAAATGGTATTTAATCTTGGAAAGGTATTTAGATGTATTTAACTACATTTATAATGTTTATTTCTTGCCATGTAGGTAGTTGAATTTTTTTTTTCTGTAGACTTAAAGTGCAACCTCTTTGCCATATTGCCCAAGTGTCAGAATGAGAAATTAAATTGCTTTATACAAAAATATTTTAGAATAAGTGTTAATATAGGACAGACCATTTTATAATAACTAATAAAAGAGGTTATTTTTTTCACTTCTCAATATTTGGGGTGAACTTATGTTTTCCATTAAAAACGTTAATAGCACTCATTGCACTGTCATTCTAATTTGAAATGAATGAAAAGAACCTACACATAAATTTTGAACTTCAAATGAAAATTGAATTAATGTAAGTTTATACACATATAATACATATTAACCTTTATCTTCATTTTAATTGGTTTGCAAAAGAAAGTCGACTATGCTGAGTAATTAATGAAATGTCTAAATGCCATCTCATTATTGTTAAATGTTGAAGCAGTTTCCATAAAGAGTTGTGTTAAGGAAGGTATGCAATAGTCAGTCCCATACCTTCTGATAGAATCTGATAAATTCTGTTTCCTTTTGTTCAATAAGTCTCTCTTATACTTTAAAACAAACAAAAATTATGAATTTCAGAAGTACTGGTTATATGTGTGCATATATACATAAAAACTTTTTAACACATATTATTTTAATTGTGACTTTCATTTCATTCCAAAGAGACAGAAATAAAGATGATTTAAATATCTTCTGAGCAACTAATATAGAAACACTAAGTCTAAGTAGTTTCTTCTTTTAATAAATAAAAGTAAATCTAAGAAAAGGAAATTATATATTATATGTACTACATATTTATTCAAATGTATATTCAATGTAACTAATCACAGTAAAAAATTATTAGAATTATGTGGAATATATTTCTGTATATTACATATCTATATTGTTTTAACAGTTTTTGAAAAATTTAACATAGAAAAAGCATAAATATGTGATCAATTCATTTTAAATAGATTGTATTATGTTTTATTGGCTTAGGAATAACAATCTGATAGCCAGGTACATATTTTTTATTTTCTAATTCTGTAGTTTTTCCACATACACATACACACAAATACATATAAAAACTAATGTCTGTATTTTATCCTTTATATAGCAGTATATTTTTTGAAATACAGCATTTGCTGCTTCATCACAAACAGATGGAAGAATATTATAATAATAAGCATTCTTGCATGTAAAGTAAAATTCCCATACAGAATTTAAAGCCAAATGAGAAATAAAACATATTTGATTAGCAAGACAAAATCCCTGGGTCTCAGTTCATTTATCTAGCCTTGTGCAGGAGTTAAGGTTGTTGATGTTCACATACAAAGAATACACTCCATGCCATGAGGCCTGGATTTGGCTGGAACAAATGATAGCCATAAAACCCTTTCTAGCAGTGAACAAGTGGCGCAAAGTGTATACTAAAGAAGAGCAAGTGCTCTATTTAGTGGCTCCCTTCTGTGCTCATGTCATAATCTCTGCCTTCTAAATGTTACTTGTTTCATCAAAGGAAAAGCAAGATGAAATCATGTAAGAGAAAGTCTTGTGATACAGGGAACATTTCCTCTGGAGTGTGTGTGTGTGTTTCTTCCACTATACACCTCCTTCCTAATAACCTTTCCTAGGTGCATCATTGGAAACCCATTTTTTCCCTGCTTTTAGAATGATAGAGCCAAGACTGCAGAACTTCTTTATTTTGCAGGACAAAATTTCTCTGCAATTTGCTCTGTCTAGTTTTTAACCCAATGGATTATTCATATTTATTTTTCTAACTCATATCAATTTATTTAGAAACAATAATAAGAAAAACTTATCTATGCAAAGTTGTTGCGATAATAATGTTTCAGGAGATTTTGAAATGAGTGAAACTATTACCATAATGGATTTTACAGCAGTCAAAAAGTCACCATATTCTCCTACCAAATCATTAGAGTGGTATATTTATCTGATAAGAGCATTATCAAAATCATTAATTAACATGCCAAATTTTAAATATTTACCTCTATTCCAAGCATTTGGTAACAGGAAATTAATTTGGGGTTGGGGGGAGTCCTCGATCCTATGTAGAAATTAAATTACAGGAGAAACAACATTGGGCAAAGGGAGAGAAATTACTGTGATGCAAGTTCAATGTAGCCCCAGCCATGCTTTTTTTTTTTTTCCAGTTACAGTTTACATTCAATACTGTTTGTATTAGTTTGAGGCATACACTACATTACTGTGGTTAGACAATCATATACTTTACAAACTGTTCCCCCTGATATTTCCAATACTACCTGGCACCACACATAGTTATTACAATATTATTGTCTATTTTTCTGCTGTGCTTTACATCCCCACAACTATTTTGTAACTACCAATCTTACTTCTCAATCCCTTCGCCTTTTTCCCCCAGTCCCCCAAGTCCCCTCCCATCTGGCAACCATCAGTCTGTTCTCTGTATCTATGAGTTTGTTTCCATTTTGTTTGTTGTTTGTTTGTTTGTTTGTTTGTTTTGCTCTTTAGAATCTTCATATAAGTGAAAATCATATGGTATTTATCTTCCTCTGGCTGACTTATATTACTTAGCATAATACCCTCTAGGTCCATTTATGTTGTCACAATGGTAAGATTTTATTTTTTTTTATGGCCGAGTAATGTTCTATCATCTATATATCTACATCTATATCTATATCTATATCTATATCTATATCTATATCTCTATCTCTATCTCTATCTCTATCTCTATCTCGAGATAGAGATAGAGATAGAGATAGAGATAGAGATAGATGATATAGATACCATATCTTCTTTATCCAATTATTTATAGTTGGGCACTTGTTCTGCTTCCATAGCTTGGCTATTGTAAATAAAGGCTTCAATGAATATAGGAGTGAATAGATTCTTTTCCCTATTAGTGTTTTGGGTTTCTTCAGATATATCAAGCAGTTCTAGGGCCAGTATTACCCATTACAGTGAGTCTATATTGGGCAAAGTTTCTCACCTTTATACCCCTATCTCACTCAGTGCCTATGTGTAAGTTGCCCTAGAAACAAGCAAGGAGGCCAGAAGATACTTGGCAGGAATGCTCTGTTACTGTTCATTCCTTCTGTCACTTGGATATATTTCTCCATATAGTTGAGTATATTGCATAGCCCTCCAGGATTCCCTGGGCCTCTAGTCCTGAAGGCAGACTTGGAAGTGGGAGATTAATGGAACCAAGTAAGTTCCTGTCACTGCCGTTGATTTCCAGGACAATGGATTTTCATCAGTGCCCAGGAATGTATCGGCAGTTCTTTTTTATTTTATTTTATTTTTCCTTTATTGATTTTAGAGAGAAAGGAAATGAGAGAGTGAGAGAGATAGAAACATCAATGAAAAAGACATCAATTGGCCGCCTCCTGCATGCCCCCCACTGGGGATGGAGCCTACACCTGAGCATGTGCCCTGACCAGAAATCGAACCAGTGACCTCTTGGTGCATGGGTCAATGCTCAGCCACTGAGCCACATTGGCCAGACTCAGCAGTGCTTTTTTAAAAGGTTCATGAATCTCTGTTGCTTATGGCATGTCCTTGCTTTATAACTCCTAGGACTTTGTTGTGATTTTTCAACCAAGACTTAATACCAATTCTATAGAGTACATTTCACCACCGTTGATAACTTGAACAGTTAAATAAGGTCTGCTATATTCTATGACCCAAGTAGAGAATCACTTGCACCACAGTCTACACTTAAAGCAGTATTCTTTTGGGATATTAGCTCTATGCAAAGCTGGAAACCTTTTGCTTAAGAGGCCACATGGTCTGGAGTGGTTTTCTCAGGTATTAAATATGCTGCCTCTAAACCTGAAGAGGCTCACCATGTATTGTGCTTCCTCCAATATGGTAAGAATTATAAGGTTCAATAATTTGTCTCTGACTTTGTAGAGGAAGTCACTATAAAACTATACTCTTGATGCTTTAAAGTCAAAACAAATGAAAAAATTCACAGGATTTATCTGTTACCTTCTAGAGCATTTGTGACATAAGAAAGCCCCCAACTAGTAGCCACTTCTTGCTCATGGGACCAAATCAACGCAATGTGATAGATGTAACAGATCAATGTTATATTCAGTGGTGCACCCAGAAATTGCAGAACTCTTTGGAGCATATCATGACCAAGGACAATGTGACTATATATCAAGGGTCAGCAAACATTTTATGTAAATGATCAGTTAGTGGATAGTTAGGGTTTTGTTGGCTACATATAATTTTTGTCATTTCCTCTTCGTCCTCTTGATTCCCCTCCTCCTCCTCCTTTCCTCCTTCCCCCACCTTTAAAAATGTAAAAACAAATTCTAAGCTCAGAGTCCCTATATAAACAGGCTGCAAGGCAAATTGGAACCGCTGACCATAGTTTGCCACATCCTGATATTAATATACATGTATATAATTATCTATTCCATGTTTCACTCTTTTGACTCCTAACTGCCAGGATTTCTTTAAGTCTCTCTTCCTCTGGGTAGTACAGATTTCTGAAGCAAGGAGTTTTCCAATCTCACACTTGAGGTATATAAACTTGACTACCATAAATGAGGAATAAAATATTGGAAGGGATTTGGGGGTTTTATCATTTAGTAACTACATTGTCATTTGCTCCTCAATTTTCATTAATATATCTCACTCTCAACCTCACTGCACCTGGCAACTCCTTGAGTTAAATGCACTCGTAGAAACTGGAAAGTAAATGTAATTCTATGTACTGAATTCTTCTATTTCCTTGCAGCCCTGCATTCAGCCAGGGGTTAGATAATAGAACAAAGAAGTTTAAAGTTTTCTTATTAAAAAATTCAATAGATCTTCTTGTTTTTCAGTGACAAGATGAAACCCTGTTTTAAAAGATCTTGGTGACTTCGATTTCATAGATAGATGATAGATGATAGATAGATAGATAGATACAGATATAGATATAGATATTGTCATAAAAGTAAGTCTGATATATATATTTGTTTTCCACTCTCCTATGGGCATTTAAACTCCAGATTCCTTTTTTCCTATTAACTCAGGTGCCACTACAGTTATGAATCACTTAATGGCATGAATACATTCTGAGAAATGTGTGGTTAGGTGAGTGTGTCATTGTACAACCATCACAGTGCACTTACTCAAACCTAGATGGTATGTAGCCTATTGCTCCTAGCAAGGACAGCACGTTACTGTCCTAAATACTATAGATAATTGTAGCATGATGGTAGGTATTTGTACACTCAAACATAAAAAAGTTACTCTACAAATACAGTATAAAAAATAAACAATGGTTCCCCTGTATAGGGTGCTTCTCATGAACAGAGCTCTGGGTGAGTCAGTGACTGGGAAGGCCAGGAAATTACTGGACACTATTGTACACTTTATAAACAATGTACTCTTAGGCTACACTACATTTACAAAATATGTATTTTTTTTCTTTACTAGTAAATTGGCCTAAGCTTACTGTGACATTTTTACTTTATAAACATTTGAATTTTCTTAAGTTTGCTACGTGTTTTTATTTTTTGTAGTAACACTTAGCTTAAAACACAAACACATTGTACAGTTGTACAAAAATATTTCTTTCTTTATATCCGTATTTTATATTGATATCTGTGAGTATGCCTTGCACTGTGTGTTATGATGGCTATGTCACTAGGTTTTTCAGCTCCATTCCAACCTCATGGGACCACAGACGTACATGCACTCTGTCATTGACTGAAACGTAGTTATGCAGCATAGGACAGCATTCCATCCATTCCCACCTTAACAACTCTTTTGACACCTTTTCTTGGCTTCCTTTCTCCCTTTTTTTGGGTTTATGTCCTTGACAATACTTTACTGTCACTTCAAGTGGTCTTGGAAAGAATAAAAAATAAGTGCTTATTTAACCAACTGCATTTAACCAAATAAAACCAATTAGAAATTTCACAAATTAAAGACTTTCTCCTAAACATTTACAAAAATTTTCCTCATTCTTCCAAAATAGATGAGCAAAACACTCGTGCTGTTGAAGAACATATGTGGGATTCGAAGGATATTAGTTCAACAAACACACCTGTAAATTGGGGAATCCTATCTTGAGAAAATAAAGTGTTTATAAGTAAGTAAGTGTGACAGACAAGTTTACATGATACACTCACCACTTTCTTTTCTTAATTTAGTGGAGCTTTCAAAGGAAGGCATGGTTTCAAAAGTATTCTCTTTCAACATTTTGATGTCTTCATTTTCAGAAAACTGATACATATAGGTAAACCTAAAATTGAATATTAATTTAAATTTTCACAATAAGCCTTATGTTTTGACTTTTAACTCCCCAATTAAGATAGATCATTTGCTATGATGAAAGACACGTTGATCTTAATTTATATGTTTTTTCCTTTGTGATATTTGCCATTGTTCCACAGTGGGCATTTTTATAATTCAGCAACCTCCCATTCTGTTCTATTATACTTATTTTTTCACAAATTTTTTTTATCACATCAGATCATAGAGTACATATTGTCAACATGCCACCACTGTTTATGTTAAGCTTGATCATCAAGGTGAGGTAATTTTTAGGAAAACATTTGACCTATACCAAAAATAACATTTATTACTGTAGCTATTGATAAATCAAATATTTATTTTAAAGAGAAAATGTGGTAACTGGCCACAAATGCTGAGACATCATGTCAAGTTTTCACCATTCAGTTGAAGAATTATCTTTATTTCAAATACATCATGGCTTTATTTCAAAGGTTTATTTTTTTCTACTTCACTTATATCAAAATTACTTTTACATTATAATTATTGTTATTGAATGACAAATCAATAGAAAGAAATACTGATAATAAAATACTGATAATAAAATTATCTTTATGGCCCTGGCCGGTTTGGCTCAGCAGTTAGAGCGTTGACCTGCGGTCTGGAGAGACCTGGGTTCGGTTCCCGCTAAGGGCACGTACCTCGGTTGCAGTTTGTCCCCGGCCCTGGTTGGGTTGTGCGGGTGGCAACCACTCGATGTGTCCCTTTCACGTCGATGTTTCTCTCTCTCTCTCTCTCTCCCTCCCACTCTATCTGAACAAAATATCGAAAAATGTCCTCGGGTGAGGATTAAAAAAAAAAAAAATTAGCTTTATGTTTTTTAAATTTATTGCTGCTTTCTAACCCAACTAGCTTAGTTCAAGCTGTCTTCATCTGGGGCGCTTTAATAGTCACCTAACAAGTTATTCCACTCTTTTCCTTGCCTCACTGTAATGCATTCTCCATATCATAGTCTGTATCATTATTTTAGGATATAAATTATAGCATATCATTGTCTTCTTTAATATCCTCCATTGGCTTTCAAGCGTAATAGCTTCCCATGGTCATGTAGCGTCCTCCTTTATGGAACCGCCTTCTTCCTTAAAGAGTACAGAATTGTTACAGGGGGTGGTAGGGTAGAGTGATTTTCCAGGCCAATTCTACACCATGCAGACACTTTCCCTGACACTCAAAGCTGGCCCAGCTGTCATCAGAGCTGTTCTTAGGAAACCACAGACATTCAATGTATGTCTGCACTCCAGTTGTTAAAATATTTCCATTTCTTTTTGCATAGGTTTCTCAGACCTCATACACATCATTTTCAGGGAAACAGCTACATACCCATTTGCTCTGTTCCTTAGCATTGCATTAACTGTTGAGAAGTTTCTTGAGCCCTTCCTGACATGTAGGAACCTTGTCTGCAGGGAATATTCAGAAAACCTCTAGGGGGCAGTGTTGCCTAACCACCACTCAGCCTGAACAGTACCTCAGTTCTGACCCAAGCAGAAGGCTTGTTATAGAATAACTGTCATATGAATAGGCTACATTTAGTCTGTTAAAAAATGATTAGATGCCAATCACTTAAAATAATGAATTAATTCTCTCTGATTATAGCATATGTTACTCTTGTACATGAACCTACATGGTCATTAACTCAGATATGTGAATACGAATTCATTATTTAATCTTATAATTTTTCAATATCTAATGAAAAGCTACACAAAACTTATAACCGATTCCGGCTTAGGCTGTATGATCTTATATAATAATATATTTCTACAAAGTCTTGTTTTTAAAAATTGTTTAAATATTTTTTATTTTATAAAATCATTTTATATTTTATATACAATGTTTGTAAAACAAAAATTCTGGTTTCAATTTTTTTTTACAGTTGTAATAAGGTTTCTGGATCGAACCTGCAACCCAGGTTCGCTCTAACCACTTAGCCACACCAGCCAGGGCTTTAGCTTATTTTTAAAGATAATTGCATACTAGTATTTCTTATGATTTTAAATAAAATTAAAATATATTATTTTATGTAATACAAATAAATCAAAGGAAAGAAAAATAGTGTTCTGTCCTTATGTCAAATAGGATTGTACCTATTCTACCTGTACAATTCTAGGCTGAATTTTTTATTTTACTACTGCCTGTTCTAGAGAGAAACAAAACAAAATAAATGAGAAATTCGTCCCTTAATCGTGATGTTGCTGAAAATGCTCTCCAGTTAAATTCCTGCAAGCAGTTGTCTATCTCAGAGTCTGCTTTGAAGGAAACCTGACCTGAGAACTTGCTGACACTTGGAACCTCTAAGTTGAATTAAACAAAGAGATGAAACAAGTATTAATGCAAGATCATTCCTGAACATTTTTAAAAACTTTTTTGTGTGTTCCCATGGACGAGGGGACTCATTTTATCATGTTTCAGGTTGTGTTGATAGTAACTGAAAAGCAGTAGGTGCACAATAAACCTATCTTATATTAATATTTTTTGCACTTAATTCTATTTCATACACTATGAATGTAAATAATGTGTTGTAACATAATTATAAGAAATACACTCAAGAGAATAGCAAATATGGTTTTGTTCTGAACATTACCTATATTTTTAACATTCCAATTAATAAACAGAAAAAATGATCTATATTTTAAATATTGCCATTTCACAATTATCTGCATTTGTCAATTTAACAAAAATCAAGGCCTTTTTTTCCTTCTCCTTGTCAATCCTATTGAGGAAAAGTTAGGATGTGCCTTCCATTTGGCCATGGTGATATTTAACTAGATAAAATTTAGCAAGAAGTTTTATGATTGCTAATACCATTTGCTAACTAATAACAAAAGGAAAAGCTCTGTAGATAGTGGGGTTTTTTTTAATGCTATGAGATTCTTGTGACTTAGGGGCTTAATATTCATTCTCCTTGTGCATTAATAAATTATGTAGTATAAGAGTTTGATTGATTGATGTCTTCTGATATTTCTAAAGCTTCACAATCTAAAGAAATTTTCCAAAACCCACTCCTAGGCCTGATCAGAGAGACTATAGTTTGATGTGTGGAATTTAATTTGTATTGGTTTAAAAATAGCTAATTGTAAATGTGACAGTTCGGCCTCCATAATGTTGATGGGAATCACTAGCGATAAAAATGTCCCAAGTTTATAACAAACACTATTTTGGGTCCTCAGGAATTTTTGGCTCCTTACTGCAGTGAGAAAATTCTGTAACAGAATAAAATCCAGTTGTCTGGTTTTGATTAAGCTATTTGACAAATGAAAATACATATATAATAACACCACTTTAAAAGTCAAATATATTTGTAGGCATAGATAAAGTTATCTTATGCTGGAAAATAAAAGTATGCACATGACTATCTCTGAATTCATTAAATTACTCTCATATTTCACAGTATTGAAATAGCCATCTGTTTATTTGATGCAAAAAGGAAGAAAATGTTTATTCTAGCAACTTACATACTATCATAATAAAAAAGAGCAGGAAAGACTAAATAAATGTCTAAAAATGAAATGGTGCTGATTCAAATTGTGAGTGGGATAAATTTAAGATATGGGGGATAAAATTTAGAAGTTAAATTAGAAGATAACATCCAGTAGTACATATGTGTGTGAACCTTGGTTAAAGAACTCGCAAGATAAGGGAAGTTCACAATGATTTCAGACTGACATATTCTTATATCGTAGACCATGCTACGACACATGCAGTCCATGCTGTGGTAGAACTTCCACCTGCCAAACTGAACCACTGTTTCCTTGGGTACCAGAACTGTTGTCTGCCAATGACTCCCAGCCAAATCTCTTTCTTGATATCGACTCAACTTGAATCCAGTGACCAGCTGGTTCAAAGGCCAGACTTCTTGCCTATATCCATGATAACTCTGTATTGTGGGGCAACCTCCCACAGTGCTTTCTCTTCTCTGCATACTTTCAGGTAGAAGCAATGACGGAGTGTGTGCTCATAGTAAACTGATAGAGGGCAAAGAGGGGATAAAAGGTGATGAAAAAAATTAAATTAGAAAAGAGAGAAACAGAGTTAGGGCATCTCTTTGGGGGGAAAAGAAAGGTTTGCTTAAAGTCTTGGAAGACAGACATAGCATTCCTTCAGTAACAACTATAGGCATATGTATTGCCGTAATAGAAGCTCTGACTTCCTGAAGTTGAAAGTTTCTCTTCTGTAAGACAACCTACTGTGTGTGTAGTATTTGTCTTCGCTCATTGCATTGCCCCTGTTGGATTTGGTGGAAAAGAGAACTGACCCAATATGATGATGCTCATGCTGCTCACTGTGAGTAACTCTGGCCATGAGTCTCGTGTCTTCTGTTAGCACCCACAAAACTGTTGAAGGATAAATTACAAGTAGGTTAAAATCTAAGGCCCTCTCTCTGAAAGGCCATCCCAGCTCCAAATCTCCTGTGGGTGAGTTGAGTCCTCTGTTGCAATCTCAATCCAGATAAACTTTTTCTTCTGTCCAAAACGAATCTCTCAGCCTTCTGCAGTGATATTCTTGAAAGTACTCTTCAATAAAACTCCTACAAAAAAATTGTCTGTCTCAGAGTCTGTTTCTGAGAAAACCTGACATGAGACAGTGGGGTTGCTGATTCATATAATGAAACAAATCCTACAATGGGATTTTTGACTGGATCTCTCCTAATGGTGGGATACAAAGTAGGGCCTTATCATGTGGCATTCTGTAGTAATAAAACTATTAGAAGTTTTATTGTGGTAAACTAGAATGGGATAAAGGCACTGGTGAACACTGTATTGGTCAGGATTTAATCAAGGAATAACAACTAGATGTTATAATATAAGGAGTGTGTTCAGAGATTTGATCTTAACACTGTTGTCTCTGTAAGCGGTTGTGTTCCTATTTGACATAGAACTTGATGTCCAAAGGGTAGAAAATTAGAGAGAAGATAAATAAAAGATGAAACTTGGGAGATGAACAGACTAAAATACATGCCAGTTATTTCTACCTCTGCTCTTGGTGATGTGAGTTTTCTATAAAACAAGCTGGGGCCCTTTGTCACAGAAGTTGAAGGAGGATCTACAATAAGGAGAAGCATTTGCAGGCATGAATGCTGTCCCATGCCAGGAAAGTAAACCAGCAGACAAGTGACCTTTGTGAGTTACAAAGGAATCTTCACTAAAGTTCTGAAAGAAAATAAATAAGAACAACAGAGCAAATTTCAGTTTCATCTCTGCCCCTCAAAACTTCACACAAAAATGTCTCTTGTGGCCCTCTCTAACCAGAAACATCTAGGGAAGAGTGTTCTGAGAAACAGTTTAGCCCTAACCAAATTGACCCAATTTAAAGCCACAACAGGTGAGTGTATAAGGCATATGAAAGGTTCAGAGAAGTATTTATGAAGACAGTGAAATGTGATGGCTACAGCTGAGTGTTGCTGAGTACTACTGATGTACTGGAAAAGACAGTACACAGGGTGGGGCAAAAGTAGGTTTATAGTTGTGAGTATGTGAAACACAGAGTTTATTCTTGTATTATTATTTATTAATTATTGTTTTATTTTGCATACAAACAACTGTAAATTTACTTTTGTTCCATGCTGTATGGCTGAAAATGATTAATTACCAGATTAAAACCAAGTCAGAGAGTCAGAAGGTCTATAGTTAATAAAATTTTCATCCTGATTAGCCAGAGGGCAATGCAAATAAAGTCAGTTTGAGACCTAGGAATTAATTGTATGGATAGGAGAGTATAAGAAAAGGTTGCATTTTTTGTAGGTTATGGCCCTGTTTGAGGAAGAATGGGACCCTGAGACTTAGGATAGAAGCTGAGCTCATGCTTCGCCCTCTGGGCACACAAAAATACCCGTGTCCCTAATTTGACAAAGCCTCTTTTTTGAATGCCAATATGTGCCCTCCTCAGGATTATTCTTAACCTCCCCATCTCCTGTCTACCAGATCAATAACTGTGGCCAACATACACTACAAGATGGACATGTTAAAGGAGAAGAGGTCTATACATAGAAGATCATGTAGGATCTATCCAACAGGAGTTGGAGGATGTCAGAAACCTGAGAATCCAAGTGGATCAAGTAAAATGGGGTATTATGTTGAAAGCTAGAACTTTTTCAAAATGGCATCATTGTCCAATGATACATGAAGTAAAACTCTGGCAAGGACTAATGTGCTATTACTTGGCTCTTAGAAGCATGGACAAATAATGATTCCACTTAATGAAACAGAAATGCTTGACCTGGCATTTGTGGCTGGCAAGGCAGATGGTGAAGGGCAAAAGCAGCAGACTTTGAGAAGTAGGCACACTCCATTAAAAATGCCATATCTGGCCTGAACACACATTAGCACTCTGTACTCAGGAGGATGACCTGCATAGCACTCTCTTTACTAAATGAAAAGAAACGCAGTGGTGAGAGGGTCATCAGCATTGTTGAAAAGCTCAGAGGGGCATCAGCATTGTTGAAAAGCTCAGCATTGTTGAAAAGCTCATTGTTGAAAAGCTCAGCTTAGCCCAACTTCATTCTGGGACTAAGGTAAAGACAGTTACATAACTGAGATTTATTAGCATAACGGTGATGATACAATCTCAAATTTATGGAGGCCAGGAGATAAAGTTTAACCATCAGAGGAAAAGTATGTTCAAAAACAGAAATAAGCAGCAAGGTCAGAGTGGCAGCCAGAGAAGGGTTCCAAAAAACTTTGAAGATGACTATTTGGATATGTAAATCTTAGGAACAAGAAAAATAGATAGCCACCAAGAGGATTTCTAAAGTTAAAAAACCTGATGTGATTAAGGATAACATGGTTAGGTAGCTAAGAACAGATGTACTAATGAAAAATCATAATCTTTAACCTAATCCCTAGCCAGTTTTCTGACCCAGAATTCATTGACTAAATGAGAAGCCAGATTCCCATGAGCAAAGTCTCTGCAATAACTATTGCAATACATGCCAATGCTTTCCCAAGTCCTTCCTTCCCCAAAGGAAACTACAGCCATTTATTCATGTAATTGAATACTGTGGTAAAGACATTTAAGGTACTATTAAAAACAGTGTCCATACATATGCTTAGATCCAGAGATTCACAGTACAATTATAGCATTATTCTGTGATGCTATAATTTCATTTGACAGGGGACAAGTAAGGCACACAAGTGAAGTGTGGAACCAGGTACTGCTCATGGTGTGTATACTCTACAGTGGATGCACCCTGTAGTCATTTACTCATCTCTAGTTGTGCAGTTAGAGTTATCCTACATGATCGATAACAGAAGCCCTGTATTGAAAACCTCTGAAATACCCATTCCCCAAATTCAGAGACCATGCTAAATCCAAAACAATTTAAATCCGATCACAGGAATAACAGTTTACTGCCACCTTAAAGACTTGGAGTGCGCTAAGGTGATGGTTAGTATGATATCACACTTAACTTATCTTTCTAACCCTTGAAGAAATAAATTCTGGCAAATGATATTTGACTATACATATTCAACCAAGCAGTAGCATAAATTTCAGTTTTGTGCAGGATTTTCTATTCCAGAGCAGATGAACACAGCCTCATGTATATAGTATGTGGACATTCATTTAGAAAATGTGTTTTTTTATGTGAGGGAGGTTTTTTTTATATCCCTATAAAAAATGAGGATCAGAAATAGTTTACATCCACACAGAGTCAATGGCAGAATACATTTCTGGCCTTGTACCAAGAATTGTGTTAACTCTTCTGCTCTCTATCGTAATATATTCTGAAGAAATCGCATCCAATTTGATATCCTTAAAATAATACATTGGTCCATTATATTGATTACATCATGTAAATCAGAACATTCACCCAAGAAGTAGAAAGTATACTGAGGGTTTTAGGAGGACACACGCTCTTCAGAAAGTGGAAAATGTATCTTACAAAAAGCCCAGACAACAGTAGAGACTACTATACCACATCTAGGCTAACAGTGCAAGCAGCACGCCATATGAGCCATCTGTGATGGGATAATTTAAGATGTTGTGTATGGTATCTATGGATAATCCCAAGGAGATTGCATTGCATGGTTCTGGTCTAATGCTATTGGAAAGAGAGTTTCTGGAGACTTACTAGGAATTTTAGATAGTAGATATGTAATCATGAAACAACAGTGACTATATAGCCAAAATTGGCAATGATGAAGAGGGTCCTCTGTGCCCCACAAGGCCACAATATTGGACTGTTCTTACACAAATCCACTGTGCCATTAAAGTGGTAGATCTAGATTAAGCATAAACAGGTCCAGAGGGCACAAGTGAGCTGCACATACCAGTTCCCCAACCATCATGGTTAACTGATGTCTGGCCATCTGCTCACATCTATAGGCATGCTGTTCTCCCACAGTTTCCTGGGAGAGTAGTATTATTCTTGGATGGCTGCAGTACAGTTTGTATCTAACATCTTCTATTTTTCTGCAGATCTGCTCAGGAATATAGTGAGGCTCATGTAACGTGGAACAGAGAAGTGAGGGAAAACTGTCTCTGTGAGCAGAACTTTGAGAAATCTGCTTATCCATTCACTCCAAGTGAAGAAAAAGATGGTCCATGGTTAAAATACACAGACTTAAGAGTAATGGCACATATTTTGATTGGTTGTTCAGAAGCTAGTAAGAAGAAAGATTAAAAGGTAAAAGGCATAAAGAGGTTTACGGGTAGATTTAACCAAGTGGGCCAAAGTAAGAACTTTGTGTTTCATGTGAACTTCCGTCATAAGTTATCTACCATGGAAGAGGTGTTAAACAACGAAGCCAACTCAGTGACTCAATCAGATGATATCCAGGCTCAGTCATCTGGCATTCGTCATCCCAGAGGAATGGAGTAGCTAATGTGGCAGGAATTTGAGGTTATGCCAAGTTCTAATAACATAGATTTCTTTTCACCAAGGTTCATCTAGCCACCTACCACTTTTTGGTCCTGTCAAAAGGCCAGCCTGCCAAATGGAAAACAACCCTTGAGGAGACTGTTTAGACACGTGGAGGCAAGTTGATTGTGTTGGATTCCTTGCAATAGAGAAAGGACAGTGGTTTATCTTAAATGGAATCAATACACATACCGCAGATATGGATTTACATTTCCTGCTGACACTGCTGTCTGAGAGCTTATAATGTGTTTGATTCATCAATATGAAATATTGCTTAATATCACTTCAAAGCGAGGAACTCATTAAGGAGAAAAATGATTGTGACACATGTCTCTGGGTATATGACAAAGGAATTCACCTTTTTACATGGCCTTTTTGTTCCACACAGAAACTGATGGTCTCATAGAGGGATACAATTCTGATAGCCTAATAGTATGATACTTTTTCAAATTTTATTTTTCAATTACAGTTGGCATTCAGTATTCGTTTATATTAGTTTCAGGTGTACAGCAAAGTGGTTAGACAAGTATTTCATTTACAAACTAATCCTCTCGATAATTCAAGTACCACCATGGCACTGTGCATAGTTATTACGATATTATTGACTATATTCCCTATGCTGAATTTTTTACATCCCCGTGACTATTTTGTAACTACCAATTTGTACTTCTTACAAGATATCTTTGCAGATGGTTCTGAGTTGCACTGCAACTACAAACCGTGGTCTCATTTTCTCCTTGGAGACATGCATTTACATTCTGAAAGGTAAGGTCCCAAAATTCTTCCCTTTTATGTTCTCACGGAGAATTAGTTTATAGTACAATACCAAAGGTTTCTCTCTATCTTCCAGGAGAGATGGGTGGGAAGCCCTGTGTCCCTCTCCTATAACCACCTAAATTTATATTCTTCATACTGTATAAACTGCAATGTGTACAGGTAACATCTCCTCTGGCTCTAATTGCCCCACCACAGGAGGAGAAAATGAAATGTGGGGAAATCACCATGTTTTTGTGTTGTAAGTAATAATCTGCTATCCTCCAGATACCAAACTTTTGCATTCAGAATGAATATTTTATATAAATATAAAAATATTAATATAGAAAATGTAAATACAAACATTAAGTATACATAAATATAATATGTGGCATGTGCACACTATATTATAATACACAAGTTATAAACAAAATTAAGATAAATACAGCTAAATATGAAAAAAGATATAACAATAAAATATAGAAAATAAAATACAAATAAGTTAATGTAAATATAGATATTAAATATTAAAAAGATATAAAATATATAAACTTAAAACTAACTTAATGTTCATAAATATATATTTAAAAACCAAACAAATAAAATACTAAATATTAAAACAACACGTATGTATGTGGATTTTTCTTTATTTTTTTAGTTACTTTGTATGTTTGATTGTTTTCTTTCATAATTTCTAGGTATGTTTCCAATATTAATTTTTTAATATAGACACTGTTAAGTTTTTAATTCCTTTCTTTAGGGAGTTTCTATTAGACTTAATACTACATATATTACACATTATCCCTCCATATCTTTATTTTTTTGTTCCATGTTTCATATCTCTGTGAATAGCTGTGTTGTAGTATGCAAATATTTCTTCAAATATACATGTCAGTTTATCAATTCTATCATCATCTACAGTTTAACTGCCCTGAAGCCTTGTATTAATTTCTAATTTTAATTATTCAGTATTTTATTTCAAAAAGTCCTGAGTTCATTTTCTGATTAATTCAAAATAGTGTTTTTTCTCATGTATTTTAAAACATAACTTTTGTCATTGAAAGTAATAATGATACATTTTTTCTATTTTTAAAATTTTTAAAATTAAAATTTTTTAATGTTGATAAAATTGCAGGTGTCCCCCTGTTTCCCCTCCCTTTGTTCCCCTTATCCCTTCCCCCTCCCTCTCCCTTGGCCTTCACCAAATTGTTGTCCATGTTCATGAGGTATTATTTTTGATTTTGTACGTTCAAATCCTTGTATGCAAAGTCCACGCAGCTGTTGTTTCTCCTAAATTATCGTTAAAGGTATTTAGTTCAAGTTCTTTGATCAATCACTACTCTGATCCACAATTTCTGCTTTTATAGTAGAGATTTGAATTTGTACTCTATCACCCATTTAAGGAAGTCAACTGCTCCTTATCTTGTGAGCCTTATAGTAAGCTTAAAACTATATTTTTCTCATAAATTTTTTAATCACTCATTTTTCTATGTGCAATAAGGAAATTAAAACCCTTCTGTTGTATCAACTGCAACTGGCTTCCCTTTCATCTTTCAACAATGTTAGCTGTATGGCTACTTGATCGTTGTCAGAGTTTATAGTTCTTAAGATTCTTTTTATTAAGAAAACTTCTCTCCTGTATTTTTCTATAGATTGTTTTAAGAAATTGAATACTCTTAGTAATACACCTGTTATCATTTTTCTGTCACTGTTTTCATCTGCAGTACCAAATGGTAGTCATAAATTAGAGGCCTACAAATTTAGGTTGGCTTCCTATGAAGTAAAAGTTTAAAGTTGAAGACCTTTAAGCCCCTGACGATGGGGCATGTGCTTTGTCTTATAACTTGATTAATCACACAACATGTGTGTTTCTTTTTTTGATAATTCCATTCAACTTATTAAATAATTGTAGCTTATCATGTGCAAGTTAGACCCATAGAAAAGGAAAAGCAGTCATGTGTCACTTTAGACCCTTCCCTGTTCCTTTAAGGACATTATTCTAGAAAACAGTATCAGATCAATTTTCTCCTCATCAATCATATTAGTTCCTTTCATATTTTCTTTTAATTTGATTTTGTATTTGAAATGTGCTCTTATAGGACAAATTTTGTTTGGTGTGTTTGTATTTTAAGATTTCAACACCTGTGTTTTTTTTAATAGAGAAAATATATGCTTACTTTTCCAAAACAATATACTTTTTGCCCTCCTAATCATATTATTTTTTAAAAATGAATCATTGTGAAAACATTTTCCAAGCCCTATAAATTTCTGTTATAATACAGACAAGGTGCTGCACAGATGTCAGCCTTATATTCCTTTCATTGAATTTTGGCTACAGAACTGATATTTGCTTTTGCTTTTGCTTTTTAAAAAATCCTTATGAAATTGTTTCTTTGTACTCAAGTGATGAATGACATAAACTTTGTGAGTTCTTGATTATTTCAAAAATATCTTAATGTTGTCCATTAATTTAAAATGTTTAGGTGGTATTTGAGGACTAAGTCTAATCACAAATTATTTGAATTCAAATCTTTATTAATTTATGTTTGTTATAGATGTGTGTCCTTTTTCGCCATTGACACCCTCCTCCCCATCCTCCCCACCCCATCACCAGCTTTGCAGTCTGTGTCCATCGGTTATGCATATAAGTTCTGTGGTTTATCTCTTCCCTGCCTCCCAAAACCCCCTCTTCTGAGGATTGTCAGTCTGTACCTACTTCCATGTGTCTGGGTCTACTCTGTTCCTGACTGTTATGTTCATTATATTCCACAAATAAGTGAGATCATGTGATATTTGTCTTTCCCTGCTTGGCTTATTTCACTTGGGATAATACTCTCCAGGTCCCTCCATGTCGTCTCAAAGGATAACAGATATTTCTTTCTTACAGCTGCATAGTACTCCATTGTGTATATGTACCACGGCTTTGTTATCCATTTGTCCACTGATGGACATTTGTGCTGTTTCCAGTTCTTAGCTATTGAAATAGTGCTGCTATGAACATGAGGGTACATATATTCTTTCTGAATGGTGCTTCAGGCTTCTTAGGGTATATTCCTAGAAGTGGGAACACCAGGTCAATGGCAATTCAATTTTTAATTTTTTGAGGTAACACCATAGTGTTTTCCATAGTGGCTACACCAGTCTGCATTACCAACAGCAGTGGATGAGAGTCCCCTTTTCTCCACACTCTCGCAAACACTTGTTGTTTGATAATTTTTTGATAGCAGCCATTCTGACAGGTGTTAGGTGATACCTCATTGTTGTTTTAATTTGCATCTCTCTGATGATTAGTGATGTTGAGCATTTCTTTATATGTCTCTTGGCCAATTGTTTGTCTTGTTTGGAGAGGTGTCTATTTCGGTCCTCTGTCCATTTTTTAATTGGGTTCTTTGTCTTCCTTTTGTTGAGCTGCATGAGCACTCTCTATATATTAAAAATTAACCCCCTATCTGATGTATCATTGGCAATGATGTTCTCCCTTACAGTGGGTAGCCTTTCCATTTTGGTGGTTGTTTTTTTTTTTTTTTTGCTGTGCAGAAGCTTTTGGGTTTGATGTAGTCTCATGTGTTCATTTTTTCCTTTGTTTCCATTGCCTTAGGTGATGTATCAGTGAAAATTCTGCTGCGTATGATGTCTGAAATTTTGTTGCCTGCATTTTCTTCTAGGATTTCTATGGATTCACAGGTCACATTTATGTCTTTTATCCATTTTGAGTTTATTCTTGTGTATGGTGTCAATTGACAGTTTAGTTTCATTTTTTTTTTTTTTTTTTTGCATGTAGCTGTCCAATTTTCCCAACACCATTTATTAAGAGGCTGTCTTTATTCCATTGTATGCTCTTGCCTCCTTTGTCAAATATTAATTGAATATAAAGTCTTGGGTCCATTTCTGGGTTCTCTATTCTGTTCCACTGGTCTCTATGCCTCTTCTTGTGCCAGTACCAGGCTGTTTTGATTACAGTCACTTTGTAGTATAACCTGATATCTGGTAATGTGATCCCACCTACTTTGTCCTTCTATTTCAAGATTGCTGTGGCTATTCGGGGTCTTTTTTGGTTCCATATGAATTTTTGAAGGATTTGTTCTAGTTCTGTGAAATATGTTGTTGGTATTTTGATGGAGATTGCATTGAATCTATAGATTACTTTGGGTAATATGGACATTTTAATGATGTTAATTTTTCCAATCCATGAACAAGGTATGTGCTTCCACTTTTTTATATCTTCCTCTATTTCTTTTTTCAATGTCCTGTAGTTTTCTGCAAATAGGTCCTTTACTTCTTTGATTAAGTTTATTCCTAGGTATCTTAATGTTTTTGCTGTGATGGTAAATAAGATTGTTTTTTTTAGTTTCTCCTTGTGTGACTTCATCATTGGTATATAAGAATGCCATTGATTTCTTGATGTTAATTTTCTATCCTGCTACTTTGCCAAATTTATTTATTAAGTCTAGTAGATTGTTGATGGAGTCTTTGGGGTTTTCTATGTATAATATCATGTCGTCTGCTAATAATGACAGTTTTACTTCCTCCTTTCCAATTTGGATCTCTTTTATTTTTTCTTCCTGTCTGATTGCTGTGGCTAAGACTTCCAGTATTATGTTAAATAAGAATGGTGAAAGTGGGCATCCTTGTCTTGTTTCTTAAGGGAAATTTTTTATTTTTTGCCAATTGAGTATGATGTTGGCTGTAGGTCTTTCATATATGGCCTTTATTATGTCGAGAGATGATCCCTCTATTCCCACATTGCTGAGAGTTTTTATCAGAAATGGGTGCTGGATACTGTCAAATGCTTTTTCAGCATCTATTTTAATGATCATGTGGTTTTTATCCTTCATTTTGTTTATGTGGTGTATCACATTGATTGATTTGTGAATATTGTACCAGCCTTGCATCCCTGGAATGAATCCCTCTTGGTTATGATTAATAACTTTTTTTGATGTATTGCTGTATCCGATTTGCTAGTATTTTGTTCAGGATTTTGGCATCTATGTTCATCAGTAATATTGGCCTGTAGTTTTCTTTCTTTGTAGTGTCTTTTTCTGGTTTTGGAATTAGAATTATGCTGGCCTCATAAAATGGGTTTGAAAGTCTTCCTTCTTCTTGAATTTTTTGAAATAGTTTGAAGAGAATGGGTGTTAGTTCTTTGAATGTTCGATAAAACTCCCCCATGAAACAATATGGGCCTGGGCTTTTGTTTACTGGGAGAGTCTTGATTACTTCTTCAATTTCCTTAGTTGTTATTGGTCTGTTCAAGTTTTCTATCTCTTCCTGGTTCAGTTTTGGGAGACTGTGTGTTTCTACAAATTTGTCTATTTTGCTTAGATTGTTGAATTTGTGGCCATATCATTGTTCATATAATTGTTCATAATATTTGTTAATGATCCTTTGTATTTCTGTGGAGTCAGTTGTTACTTCTCCTCTTTCATTCCTGATTTTGTGTATTTGGGCTCTCTCTCTTTGTTTCTTGGTAAGTCTAGCTAAGGGTCTATCAATTTTGTTTATCTTTTCAAAAAACAAGGTCTTTCTTTCATTAATCCTTTTAATTGTTTTTTTTGTTTTGTTTTGTTTTGTTTTTTGGTCTCTATGCCATTATGCCATTTATTTTTGCTCTGATCATTACTATTTCCTTCCTTCTACTTGCTCTGGGGTTTTCTTTTAGTTTGCTTTCTAAGTTGTGAGGTTAGATAGTCTATTAGAAATTTTTCTTGTTTCTTGAGGTAGGCCTGTAGTGCTATGAACTTCCCTCTTAGAACTTCTTTTGCTGCATCCCATAGATTTTGTGTTGTTATGTGTTCATTTTCCTTGGTTTCCAGGAAGTTTTAATTTCTTCCTTGATCTCCTCAGTAACCTCAGTCATTGTTTAATAACATGCTATTTAGCCTCCATGCTTTCAAATGTCTTCGCATGTTCTTGTTGCAATTAATTTTTAGTTTCATGTCATTGTAATCTGAGAAGATGCTTGATATGATTTCAATCTTCTTGAACTTGTAGAGATTTAGTTTGTGTCCTATCATGTGGTCTATCTTTGAGAATGTTCCATGTGCACTTGAGAAAAATGTGAATTCTGTAGTTTTGGGGTGCAATTCTCTTTAGATATCTATTAAATCCATTTGGTCTAGTGCTTCATTTAGAGTCTTTGTTTCCTTGCTAATTTTTTGTTTAGAGGATCTATCCAGTGATGTTAGCGGGGTGTTGAAGTCCCCTGCTATGATTGTATTGCTGTTGATTTCGCCTTTGAAGTCCTCCAGAAGATTTTTAATATATTTTGGTGCTCCTATATTGGGTGCATATATGTTTACCAAGGTTATATCTTCCTGTTGGATAGATCCTTTCAATATTATGTAGTGGCCGTCTTTGTCTCTAGTTATGGTCTTCATTTTGAAATCTATTTTATCAGATATGAGTATTGCTACCCCAGTTTTTTTTGTTTTTTTTTTCTATTTGCTTGGAAGATTTTTTTCCATCTCTTCACTTTCAACCTATGTGAGTCTTTTGTTGTGAGGTGGGTGACTTGTAAACAGCATATAGAGGAGTCATGCTTTCTTATCCAATCAGCTACCTTGGGTCTTTTTATCAGAACATTCAAACCATTCACATTTAAGGTGATTATTGATATGTACTTATTTATTGCTATTTTTGTTTAGCGTGATTATATTTTTGTTCCTATTTCTTCTACTAATTATAGCACTCTTTTTAACATATCTTGCAGTGCTGACTTGGTGCTAATGTATCCCCTTAGCCTTTTTTTTTTTTTTTTTGTCTGGGAAGCTCTTTATTTGACGTTCTATTTTGAATGATAGCTTTGCTGGGTAGAGTAGTCTTGGATTCAGATCCTTGTTTTTCATGACTTTTACTTCATGCCATTCCCTTCCCCCCTGTAGTGTTTCTGTTGAGAAGTCAGCTAAGAGTCTTTTGTAGGTAACCTGTTGCTTATCTCTTGCTACCTTTAGTATTCTCTCTTTGTCTTTAATTTTTGGCATTTTAATTACTATGTATCTTGGTGTGGGCCTGTCTGGATTCTTCTTACTTGGGGCTCTCTGTGCTTCTTGAACTTGAATGCCTTCTTTCTTCACAAAGTCAGGAAAGTTTTCTGTCACTATTTCTTCAAATATATTTTCTAACCCTTGCTCATTTTCTTCTTCTTCTGGGACTCCTATGGTGTGAATATTATTACGTTTCCAGTTGTCCCACAGTTCTCTTAAGCTGTCTTCCTGTTTTTTGTTTTTGCTTTTTGGTTTTCTGACTGGTTGATTTTTTTTCTACCCTTTCTTCTAATTCACTGATCCGGTCCTCATCTTCCTCTACTCTGCTGGTTAGTCCTTCCAATATGTTCTTTATTTCTGCTATATCATTCTTCATTTCTTCTTGGTGGTTTTTCATTTCCAGTTGGTTCATTTTCAAATTTTTATGTCTTTACTCATGGTGTTGATGTTTTCACTCATGTTGTTGAGCTTCCTCAAGATCATGGCTCTGAATTCTAGCTCTGTTAACTTGCTTAACTGCATTTCATTTATTTCGTCATCGATAGAGGTCTCTTGTTCTTTCACTTGGCATTTGTTTCTTTGTTTTATCATTTTGGTTATCTCAGTGGGTTTTGGAGCCTGTTGAATGTTCCTGTGTGTGGAGGTGTTCTGCTGTTTGTGGCTCCCTCTACTGAGGTTGGATGAGCATGGGAGGACCCAGGTTAAACACCATTTTCAGGTCTTACTTTCCTGGGTAGAGTTTCAAGACCAGGAATTGTGCAGTTGTCCTCTAGCTTTTTGCCTGGAAGCTTGGGTTCTCAGTTGAATAAAAAACTCCCTCAGGTATTTTCAGTGTAAGGGGATTTCCCAAGAGTGGGGTAGATGCTGATTGTTAGTGAGCCCCAATTTGCATTTCAATGGCCCACCTGGGTGGGGTTGAATCTCGGAGGGAGTGGCTATCACCTCTCCCCAGAGCCCTGGGAAGGAATAAGATGTGACCATCCTGTGTGGCAGCAACTCAGCAAAGGCTCTGAGTGCCCTCCAAATCCTGAGTGTCCCCAAACAGTCCAGTCCAGTCCATCCTCCTCTTCCAGAGCCCGAGGTTAGTGGCTGTGGCTATTTTAGCCTCTGTCCTGGCTCTCTGTGCTGTGGAGCCACTTGGAACTTAACCCCAAGGGCACTGCTCACAGCTAAGACCACTGCTGTCCATGGGCTTCCAGCCCCCTCTCATGCCTCTGCAATCCTACCAGGATCAATTCAGCGACCCTGGTTATGTGGTCCTCACAAGCTGCTTTTCTGTTGCATTTTCCTGATGATTTGTCTTTATTTTAGTTGCAATTCCAGTTTGGTACTGGAAGATCATCTGCGTAGCTTCCATTCACCCCACTGCCACTTTGGAATCTCTGAATTCAAATCTTTAAAATGTTTCACTGCATTTTATTTTAGTGTTCAGTGTTGCTCACAAGCCTGATGTCAATGGTAAGCATTTTTAATACTATTATTTATTGTGTACCATGGAACCCTTTAGGATTGTTTTTTTTTTTTTTTATTGGTGGGGTTATGCAATTTATTTTGAATATGTCTTTCTGTACATTTTTAATTCCACACTAAGATATTAGTATTCATGTATGGAATATTTTCTTTTGTATTTATTTGATATTTGTCTCCTCCCATTCTTTTTTTTTTATTGATTTTAGAGAGAGAGGAAGGAAGAGGGAGAGAGAGATGGAACCATCAATGAGAGAGAACATTAATTGGCTGCCTCCTGCATGCCCCCCACTGGGGATTTGGCCCACAACCTGGGCATGTGCCCTGACCAGGAATCGAACCAGAGACCTCTTGGTGCATGGGTTGACACTCAACCATTGAGCCACACCAGCTGGGCTCTCCTCTTTTTTCTTACTCATTTGAATACTTTCATTACATAGGTTGTAAGCCACAGGATTGATATGTATGTATTTTGAACTTATTTTTTATATATTTATATATATATATATTAAACACTCTATTTTTGTCTATCTTTTTATTTTACATTTCAAATTATTTACTTAGATTTATTTGTCAGAAATTATTTTGTTATTAATAATTTTATAAAGTTTATTATATTTTTTAAACTTTTATTGTTTTCTGATCTCTTTCAGGATGTTCCTTCATTATTGAGTACACCATCATCTCAAACTTATTCAAGAATTGTTACAAGATTATCTTGCTTCTTTAATTATTTTGACTTTATTGAATTGGATTTTTTTTTTTTTTTTGTCATTCTGTTTTATGATCTTGATTCCTGCAACAACTGTCTGATTTCCTGTTCAAAACAAAAACACATATATGTCCCTAAACATATCTCTCTGGATGGCATGTCTGACCAGAGTTCTGTGCAAGTGAAGCAAGTAGCTGGATTCGCGTTAACATACTTGGATGGTAACAAGCCCTCAGCAGACCTCTTTTCCCTCATTTCTGAGGCAAAGGGAGGAGAGTTTTTAAGTAAAACATAATCACTTACATAAAGAACCCAGCATCTCCCCAGGTAGCTCTTTCAGTTTTTCAGATACTTGCTTTATTTTTTGCTCTGAGTAAATCTTTGCTGTTAATACAAGATTAAGATACAAACACAGGGCCAAATTATCTTTACTCACTAGACAGCCTATGAATTACTACCTTGATTTCCTACATGTTCTATCAACTCTCCATGTCTACCTCTTCAGAGAACAGAAACAATCATCTGGGCAGTAACTTACTCCAGAGTGCATGACAGGCTGTGACTTTCTAATCTTTGTTTTGTGTGAGCCAATGTGTTTTATCCTTTCAGCAATTTACCAAAATATATGAATATTGATATCTCCCCTGCCATTAACCCCACAATACACAAACATACGTGCATTCTCTGCCCTGTTACAGGATTTGGATAGGCTTACTGTTATTCACAGGGATTTGGAAAAGTTAAACATGCATACTCACTCAACATTCATGGAACAATACACCATATTATTATTTAAAATAAACTCTATTAAGTCAGCAATACCAAACATGACTTAAGCATTTCATGAGCAAGTTTCTCTTGCCCTAATTTTATTTCTATTCTTCTTTATTAGACAAACAATGTCAAAATATTATAATGCTAACAATCTGACAATATGTTTAACAGTCATGAATAAGGTATATGTATTAGAAGTTGGTGAAAAGAATGATGTGATATGATCAATAACATAATTATGTAGCAGTAGCATACCTATTATTTTTAAAAGGAAACAATGGTGTTCATATGTATATAAATATAATATATATGTTTACATATAATTATATACACAATTATATATATAATTATATATATATAATTAGTGATGATTCCTGATATATATCACTGTGCATATCCATCTATCATTTGAGGTTATAATTATAAAAATTTTATTTACACATTTTCTAACAGCTTTGTAATTGATTTAGGATTTAACAGTTTTGAAGAAAAGGATAAAATAAGAACTACTTTCATAAATATAATTACTGTGATTTGTTATAATATCAGACTAATTATTAGTCACAATCAAACTAAATTTTAATTACAAATTAGTTCACAGTATTATATATTTCATCTATAAAATTATGCATCATAATGACATCTCCAATTTCCCTTTCACATAACACCTCTAGGCAAGAGTAGGCACTTCATTCAGATGATATTTGTGAACACTTTCAGGAAAAAAATTAGATAATAAAATTTGCAATGCCTCACAGAAAAATTCTTATAAATAGGGTCATTTTGAGTCATTGCAATTACAGAGATGGTAAAAATTGAGGTATTTGTTATGCACAATATGCTTTAGTACATAAAAAATATTTTGCCAATGGCATAAGTACTGAATTGTTTTTAAGTTGGGTAATTATCCTGTGTCATTATTCTTATTGAATAATGTATTATTCTTATTGAATACTTAATATACAAATTTTTTGTTATGCACCCTTAAAAATATGATACATGTATTTCAGAAAGGAGACAATTAAAGCAATATCGTATTATGCATATGTTGTCCTTGACAACAAACCAATCTATAGAGTTCAGACTAGAAAGGCATTATATTAAAAGAGAACTCCAGATCAAATTGTCAAAGTTACTATTTATGAATCTTCACTAAAGTCCTCCTGGCATCCATTTCTTTTTTAATCCTCACCAAAAGATGAAACATCGATGTGAGAGAGAAACATTGATTGGTTGCCTCCTTCATGCACCAGGACCTGGGATCAAATCTATGCAAAATTTTGGAGTATGGAGCTCTAACCAACTGAACCACCTGTCCAAGGCTTCATAGCATTCATTTTTTACCAGTTTAGTTTGAATTGCTATCTGTAATGGTAGAAAATGTATTTTTGTCATCTCTCAGCCCCAGATGAAAATTATAAGTCTATTCCAATCTGCTCTAATTCTTCTTGGTTTTCTGCTTATTTTTTTTTCCCCAATGGATCACTGGACATTTTAAAACTCTTTTTTGGATTCAAAGCACTTTTAAACGTAAAGAAAAGCATTCTCTCCCTACATTCTCAAAAAAATAGCATTGAATATATGCACAACCAGTGGGCACAGACATTAAAAAGTTGCAGAAACCAGGAGAGCAGTGGGAGAGTGGAGGGGGGCCAATGGGGAGAAAAGGGGGGCATCTGTAATACTTTCAACAATAAAAAATAACATTGAAAATTCTATGACTGATATTCAGACAACCCATTTACTAGGTATATAGTAAAGACACATTAAGGGGACAGAAATCACATCAGTTATTTATCAGAACTGGGAAAATGTTAACATAAAATTAATAATTAGTAAGTCTCCTTTTAATGATCCTTTTAACCCTCTTTTGTTAAAAAATCTAACATTTTCCCAGCTGTTAAAGAAGAAATTTTTATCAGATAAAGCTCCAATGTCACAAATAAGAGATACGTAAGGGTGAATTTGAAATATACAGTCAGTGAATTGCTAATTGAAAAGAGTCTACCCTTTGGTTACTCAACTTCCATATACACATATACATCCTCATATACTACATAACTATTTAGAATAGGAGATTTTATGTTAGTTTTCTACTGCTGGTGATTGAAAATCAGGCAAGTATGTACTATAAAAAAGGCAGGTAAACTCCTTAATCACTGAGATTATTATGTAACTGATATGCACATTTATTTGCAAAATTTATAGCCTAAATCTTCATCAAATGTATAAATTCATGTGAAGTCTTCAAAATATTTCTATATGATTTGAGATATATTGTATTAGTTTATCTGACCATTAAACAAGAGCACATTGTTGTTCTACTATTGCCTGACAGTATGTGTTTTTGGACACTTAGCAGTGAAAAATAGATATGATCAGTGTCCTCATGGAATACTTTAGAGTACATTTTGAGCTGGTATTTAAAAACTATTATTTTAGAGTATAATTTTGTCTAAAATAAAATAATTTATATGATAAATATTTGTAAAATGTAAAGCACAAAAATATTCTAATTAGATTAAAACTATATCTTCTTATTTAAGGATTTTTTTAATGAAAATATAGCATCCATAAGTTCAATACTATGTATTATGCTTTTAACCTTATAGGAAGAATTCTCTATGCTATAAAATTTAATTAAAAATCTAAACTTTTATTCATGCTTCTGTATTTTTACTTTTTCTATGTTGAACATTTATTCTTAAGCATGCTACTAAGCTCACATCAATGTTAGACATTCCTGCTTTGGGTCAATTTGTAGTTTCTGAGGGCAAAAGAACTCTAAATTACAAAATAACTATTGGTCATTAAAGTGCAGATTAGAAGTCATCACTGATAGTAAATAATTGAAAAACACACCAATAAATTTAAACTAAAAAAAAAAAAAAAAAAAAAAGAGGGCAAAGGACAGAATGTAAATGAATGATATTATTTGCAAGATAACTCACAGGAGCAATAATGTTATAACATTACTAATGGGAGACAAAATAAGGATTGTCAAAGACTATTTAACTCAATAAATAAATCAAACAGGAAAGAAATATTAAGCCTAATATTTTAAGTTAGAATATTAAAAAGTGAATATTAGGATAGTAACTGTGTCAGTCCTTGGTTCAGCAGAAGTACACCTGAGTTTCAGTCAACAATTATGCTCTATGTGATGCCAATTAGGTAAAATTTATTAATTTATTCATCCGCTAAATGATACTTATTGAATAACTATTGTGGCAGGTACATTTCCAGATACTTAGGAATGAGCAGTGAATGAAACAAATTGGTTATTGGCTTTCTTTCACTAATGCTGTGAAAGACAAAAAGAAATAAGCAAATGATAGCTAGTGAAGGCTTAGCTAGTGAGAGGTGCCATGAGAATGAGTATTGATGGCAAGATAGATAACATAGCCAGTAAAGAACTCTCTGAGGACATGATTATTTTGCAAAGTCCTAAAATAAAGAGAGAAAATCTCACAAAGATGTGGGGGAAGAGATCTTCATGAGAAGAAGAAGAGATGTCAAGATTTAAGTGGGACCATTGTGATATGTTCTAGAAGCAGCAGAAATGACAGTCCAGTTTGAGCAGAGTGAGCAAGAAAAACGCTAGTAAGGAGGAACTGGATGAGGGGAGAAGGGGACAGGATGAAAGAAGGTAAAGGGATAGCCAAAGAACATATATGCATAACCCATAAGAACAGACAACATTGTGGTGTTGGCCACAGGGGAGAAGAAACAAGGGCTGGGTGGAGGGGGGCATACAGGGATAAAATGGGGACATCTATAATAGTGACAACAATACATGTTTTAAAAAGAATTAGTTTGGAAAGGTACACCTGGAAAAATGGTTACCATGAACAAATAAAATAACAACAAGTGCTGGCGAGGATATGAAGAAAAGGGAACCCCAGTGTACTGCTGGTAAGAATGTAGACTGGCACCACCACTGTAGAAAATAGTATGGAGTTTTTTCAAAAAATTAAAAATGAAACTGCTGTTTGACCCTGTGATTCCACTTCTGGGTATATATCCTAAGAATCCTGAAACAGCAAACAGAAAAAAATATATGCACCCCTATGTTCATAGCAGCACTATTTACAATAGCCAAGATCTGGAAGGAAGAAAAGTGCTCATCAGCAGATGAGTGGATAAAAGAGCTGTGGTACATTTACACAATGGAATACTATGCAGCTGTAAAAAGAAGACACTCTTACCCTTTGCAACAGCATGGATGGACCTGGAGAATATTATGCTAAGCCAAATAAGTCAGTCAAAGAAAGACAAATACCATATAATCTCTCTTATATGTGGAATCGAATGAAGAAAATAAACTGACGAGCAAAATAGACCAGAGGCATGGATACATGGAACAGAATGGCAGATCTCAAATGGGAGGAATATGGAGGGTACTGGAAGATATTAGCCAAAAAACATATATGCATAGCCAATGGACACAGACAACAACATGGTGAAGGCCAAGGTGGGGGAGTGGGACTGGGTGGAGGCCAAAGCTGGGGGAAATGAGAGACATTGTAATAGTGTCAACAACAAAAAAAGGAGATGTATGCATATATAAAATTTATATTGTATATAATAATCTTAAATATTGACTCTATATAATTTATTTATACATTATAATTAATAGTTAGATAGATAAATAGATTTGTCGCCGAAATTGATGTATTCACAAGGAGGCTAAGAAGTCCCATAACCTGTCTTCCACAAACAAGAAACCTAGAAAAGCCGATGTTTAGTTCTAGTCTGAGGAGAACCAGGAGAGCTGCTGGTGTCAATCCCACTTCAAAACACAGGAGAAGATCTGTGCAAACTCAACAGGAAGGCGGGGAGGAAGAATAGTGGATGAATTCCTTCTTCCCTCTTGTTTGTTTTATTCAGGCCCACAAATTATTGGAAGATGTCCATCCACATTGAGCAGAAAAATCTAATAAACCCACCCATGTGCAAGCTAATCTGATTCCAAAACCTCGTAGACCCACCCAGTAGTAACATGGTCTGGGCACCCCTTGATGCAGTCAAGTTGACACATAAAATTCAGCATTATAGGGTTAACACAATGTACATTTGTGATGTCAGTGATTCTGTGGAACAGAAATCCAGGCACAGTTTAGCTTCGGGGTCTCTCTCAAAACTGCAGTTGCTGTGCTGCCCAGAACTGGGGTTTTATTAATGTTCAACTGGGAAAGGATCTGCTTCCAGTTTCAGTTATTTGTGGGCTATTAGACTGAGGGCCTCCGCTCCCTGCCATCTTTCAGCCAGATGCCATCCTCAGTTTCTTGCCCTGTGTCTCTTGCAAGGGAAAATCTCAAAAAAAAAAAAAAAAAAAATAGAGTCAGCTAGCAAGATGAAAGTTACAATATTGTGATATAATCACTGCCCACTGCTCAGTTCTAGAGCAAAGTCCCACATTTTTAGATATTTGTTACAGTGGCTTCCCACTCCTGGTAGGAAAATATATATATATATAAGTATTAACTATCTATTGCTACATAACAAAATACCACAAACTTAGAAGTATGAAAAACACATTTTGTCACATAGTTTTTGTGGGTCAGGAATTGGGACATAGATATCAATTTCCAGATCCTCATAAAACTGCCATCAATGTGTCATCTAGGGCTTGGGTCTCACACAAGGTTTGAATGAGAAAGGATTTGCTTCCAAGCTTATGTGATGGCAGGATTCTGGTCATTGTGGGATGTCATCTGTCTCAGTTCCTTGCAGCTTGTCAGCCGGTAATTACATTCAGTTTCTTAATACATGGTTAATTGTTTTATCAAAGGCAACAATGAATAGAGACAAAAATTAATTTTCTAGCAAGATAGAAGTTATAACCTATGTAACGTAACTACAAAAGTTATATCCTATCACCTTACCATATTTTATTTATTGAAAGAAAATCACAGATAGTGAACATACTCAAAGGGAGGATATTTCATAAGAGTGTGCACAGCAGAAATAAGGATTATTGTGAACCAAAGTCATCACAAAATTAAAGATCTAGAAAAATTAGAGATTAAGCAAAGACATTAAAAAAGGAGTACCCAGGAGAGAGAAGGAGAAACAGAAAGACTGTGACCTGAAAACTAAAACAGAGAGTGGGGTTGAGGAAGTCAAAACCACAAACATAAGCCCATTTTAAAATATTTTTTCATGATGAAGAAGAGCTTAGAAATATGATAGCTGGGGAGAGATATGAGGACCATAACAAGCTTATTTTAAGGTGAAAGTCATCATTGCATGAGTCTGTAATAGAATATTAATTAGTACTCTCTCCTTTTTCTTGGAATGGTGGCTGATATGCAGAAGTTGAAAACAACACATAATAACACCCACATGTCCTAGAGCAAAGAGTCTGTCACGACTTCTTATCTCTTTTAATGGTGTATTGGATTAAATCAGGCCTACCCAGAACATTCTCCTTTTTTATTAACTTCATAGTCACCTGATTAAGAATCATAATTACATCTGCAAAATCCCTTCTGTTATATAACTTAATAATCATGGGAATGATATCTTGTAATAACCACAGGCCCTGATCCTACTTGTAGGCAGCGCGTGGAACATTCAAGTTTATTTTAGAACTCTGTCTACCACAGGAACTAAAGAGTTGAGCTTAAAAGGAACATCTTTTTAAGTTTATTCTGCTGAAGTGAAAAAATGTAAATGTGGTAATGAGATCTAAAAGAGAGAATCATTATAATGACGATTCATTAGATGAATGTTGGATAAAAAGAAAAATAAGAACATGAGATGATGTTGGATGGTGAAAAATAGTTTTAATAAATTAGTGTTCTTGGTGAAATCAAAGCAGCATTCAAATGTGATACTAGAGAAAGTGAGCTCTGAAGTTAGGATGCATCTGGCCAGTGTGGCTCAGTGGTTGAGCATCGACCCATGCACCAAGAGGTCACTGGTTCGATTCCTGGTCAGGACACCTGACCAGGTTGTGGGCCTGATCCCCAGTGGGGGGCACGCAGGAGGCGGCCAATCAATGTTCTCTCTCAGATGTTCTCTCTCATCGATGTTTCTGTCTCTCTCTCCCTCTCCCTTCCTCTCTAAAATCAATAAAGGAAAAAAATTTTTTTTAAAGTAGGATGCATTAGATTGCAGAATGGGGCGTTAAAGGAATTTAGATGTTGCAGCAATTGATAATAAAGACTAGGTCGCATCTACGGAAGTAAAAAAATGAAGACATCAATAACAGTTTAAGTCAATGTGGAAATAACAAAGAATGATGTCAGGAATATTCTCGAAAAGAAAGACAGTGAGCCATGTATGCCAAATGCTTTGAAGAATGGGGGTGGGAGTACCAAGCAAAATAGGAGAAAATTACAGAAAGGGAGCAATGGTCCTTCAAGTATTTTGTTGCTTGTGGCTCTTGGCTGGGAGATTGATTAATTTTTTGGTGGTGATTAGTGCATTTGCTTAAAGGAAGGAGACAAGAATCAACTGGAAACATTAATAAGGAGTAAGTAGTACACTTAACTCATATCAGGGTTCAATTTTATTTTAAAGAAAGAAAATACACACTCATGCACACACTAACAGAACCTCAAAAAAAATCCTACCATAGTTAGAAAACCAGATAAGAAAGTTATGATTAACTCTAAATTAATCTTCAAATAATTATCTGTTACTTTATTGTTTCATACAAAATGAAACTATCTTTTTGTGGTAAACTTATTGTTCAATTATCAAATAACACAGGCATCAACAATGCTGCCTCAAGTATTATTTTTCTAATGGTTGCATTTTGGAAGTTAGAAACAAGTGAATACAGCAATTGTATTGAATAATAAAGAATATTATTTATTTTTGACATACTTATTTTAAATAAAACAGCCTTCTTATAATTTTTATATTTCTAAATTTACTGGCTTTCTGTTACCACATTCTCAAGCCTAACTTGAATCCATTTGAGAATATTCTCCTTTATAAACATGCGTATTGTGGTCAATATGTGTCTTAATCACAGATATCTGGACCAATTTTTATTTCAATGGGAGATAATTTAATTAATCCTATCAAACTTAATCGAAAAGTAGCATGGGGTTTTTTGGATCAGCCATCATATTTCTTTCTATGGATTGGGTTTTAAGCTGTTCTTTTTTTTTTTTTTTCAGACAAAAGCTTTTCTCATCTCTGTTTATTTGTTTGAACTCATAAATGACCTTAAAAAGCATTGGGGCCATCTAAGAGATAATGCATTTTCTGGCCAGAGCACGCAGGATTCTTTTGCCCTGTAGCTTAAGGGAGCAGAGGACTGGTGCAGTCGAAATGGCCCGGGTGCCCCATGAGGTGACCACGGGACTGGGGTTGCAGAAATTCCACAAGACTCTTGCCACTTTCTTCTTTGCAAACCACACAATCCAGATCCGGCAGGACAGGAGGCAACTGGGCATCGCAGCAGTGGTTTGGGACCCAAATACTGGGGCAGGGACTCTTTTGATGTCCAATAATGTATGGGGAGGGCTCCTCTCCAGGGGCCTTGGGTGCTGCTTTGCTTTTTCCTCTGGGGGACGTTGTGGCCTTGCTGACTTAAGCTTGGTTTAGAAACTGGACACTCCCTTAAGCAAAATCCAAATGAAATTTCACTAATTAAACTTCTAAAAATCTAAAACTTTTTTACTACTCTAGAAAATGTAATACTGTGTATTTCATGCAGTGTCTAGTTCATGTTTTCTTTGTCCTCACTGAAGGTTCAACAGGTTGTCAACACTGGGTAGATATTTCTGTATCCCTTTCTTCAGATGCTAAGGTAAAAAGGGTAAACGACAAAAATCTCTGCCTTCTAGGTTCTCACAGACAAATACTGGTTTTTAAAAACGTTAAAAAAATTTTAAAAAACAAAAAAACGACTATTATAACAAGTGTTAATAAAGTACTACAGAAACAGCACCTAAAAAGTAATTAATTTTTGCTGAGTTAATGATGAGTATGTGTAATTCAAGATCTCAGCTTTGAAACATAAATAAGTGAAAGATAAAAATACATATTACATAGACCAGGACCTGCAATAGCTAAAGGCCAAGTGGGAGAATGCATTGTATCCCTTGGGAGTTAAGTATTGTGTAGGGGTGAGTGTAAAACTTGTAGTAAGGCCATAAACGGAGTGATCAGAAATATTGTCTTAGCCATTGTGCCAAGTAGGCTCAGTGTTACCTTGAGAGTAAACAACCGTGTGAGACTTGCCCTTACTCCTCCTTTAAAAACCCTACCTGGAGAAATACCCTCTCAGTCAAATACAAAAATATAATGCTTTGTTTTCTTTTGTTTTGTCTTTCTCTAAAATTCAAAGAACAATTTCTCTTCATGCCCTAGAAATGATGGTTTACGCTTATTCTCACAGGAATATCAACTACTATTTACTCATGTTGCACCATTTAAACAATTATTTTATTGTAAAACGTGTGGAAGTGTGTTTGTTTGTATAACTGTGCCTGCCTACAAACGTGAATTATTTGTTTAGTTATTTCCTACTTCATCTTTAAACACTGCTGAATGAATTCAGATTACATAAAATACTAGAAAATAATTGATTTTACTTTCAGAAAACAAGATCGTTCATCAATCTAGAAAGACTTTACAGGAATAATCCTCTTGTTCTTTATCGAAGAAATACTATATAGCGATAAGCTTTGTGTGTGTTCTTTTCAAAATTTTCAAGGAAAGAGGAGGAGAAAAAAATGCCATCTGTAATTTTTGGAAATATTAACACAAGTATTTCCTTACTTAATGAATGTGATTCATATTTTAACTTAGTAGTTTACTGTTTTTTCTGAAGTAAAATCTGTCTTCATTTTATGATGTATTTTAGCTGCCTGTATTATAATTCCTAATACTAATGATAAAGTGGAAAGGATCCTGTATAGTTATTATACGTTGGAAAAGGCCATTGAATAATATGTTTTTCAAAGCCTGAGATTTTCAAAAGAAAAGAAGTAGTTAGTGTTACCATGACTCACAAATAACTGAACTAATAACAATAATGAGTATAACAAAAATAATGAGATGTGAGTGAAAAAATATACATGACCTCAAGCAGCAATTTTGTTCAGTGTGAATGACAGCCAGATACTTTCCGAACCACTTAGGAAACTCAGAATGGTAGGCTGGCAGGAGCTCCACCTCACGTGAGGAACCTTTTAGTATACCAGCTCTGAATTAAAAGACCTTCTAAACTGTTTCCAAAATATGGGCTAAATAAATCTAACTTCCCAGTGACCTTATTAGCACTTCTATAGTGATTTTACTATATTTTGAGATTTGATATGTAAGTATCATAAAAAAAGATATCAGGAAAAAAAACATGTTTCATTATATTTTTAAGGTAATGGTAGAATTTTTATTTCCTAAAGTTTTTTCTAATCTTGTGATAAGAATCATGAATGAGAAGAAAAAGAATCTTTCAGTGTCTACCATGTCTTCTATTTTTTAGTATTATCTCAATCCACTAAAAATTATTAATTTTTGTATATCACTGGAGTGCCCATTACCCTCAATATAGTATCTATAACTTAGATGAATTTTTTAAATTACTGAATATTTATATATGGATATACAATGTATATCATTATTTTGCACGTTTTCAAATTTTCGTGTTAGTGTATTAGTTATCTGATACTACATGCCAAATTATCCCAAAATTTAGCAGTTTAAAGTATCAAGGACTCCATAGTCCATAATCCTGAAGTAGTTATTTTGTGTGGTTCTAATACAGGATACCTCACAAAGTTTCAGTCCAGTGATTGATTAAGGCTATAGTTATCTTTTTTAAAAATGTTTTTATTACTTTTTAGAGAGAGAGAGAGAGAGAGAGAGCGAAAGATCAATATGAGAGTGAAACATTGATCTGAGAGTGAAACATCAATTGGCTGTCTTCTGCACGCCCCCCACCAGACTGAGACTGCAACCCAGGCATGTGCCCTGACTAGGAATCGAATCAGAAACCCTTGGTGCATGGATGACGCCCAACCAACTGAGTCACACTGGCCAGGGCTAAGGTTACAATCATCTTACAGCATTGCTTTCAAGCTCATTTAACTGGTTATTGGCCACTTTCTGCACTCTACTTTCTCACCGTACTATTCACACAGAATAACAACTATAGTATAATGCAGAAAAATAAATATTTGGTACAAAGCAATTGATAGAAATTCTAAAACAGGACAAAGATTTATGGCTAAAGCCCTCATGTGGTATAAACATTAGTACTGATTATAATAATAAATGTATCATGGTATATCATATTGCCTTTGAGAGCACTTATTATTACAACGTATGTTGTAAGTGGAAATGGAAGGCAAGACGATCATGTTAGAAAAGATGATGCAAAATCACTCAACATTGTTTTCATCATTTAGATATATTAATACTCTGGCAAGAAAAAACAACTTGGACATTCATGATGATGCCATGACTAAAAAAAAATGAGTCAGCCCTGGCCAGTTTGGCTCAGCGGTTAGAGCGTCGGCCTGCGGTCCGGAGAGACCCGGGTTCGGTTCCCGCTGGGGCACGTTCTTCGGTTGCAGTTTGTCCCCGGCCCTCGGGTGAGGATAAAAAAAAAAAATGAGTCATGGATAAAGACATGTATGAAAACAAAAGATGAATCAGAACACGTCAATTAGTCAGACCAAGTTTCAATTTGTTTTTTATTTAATGCTGAAGAGAAGTTATTTAATCATGAAGTTATCTCTCAAGTACATTCATGGAGAGAAAATCTCTGGGAATGAGAGACCTACATATAGCTTTGTCCTTCCACCCTCAACTGCATCTATCTGGTTTCCCTGAGCTAAAGTACTGTTGAGACAAGCACATGAGAAAACCTAAGGCACTGTGGGAGTCAGGGTCAGAATTGCCATGGAGTTTCACCCACTGTAGGATTTCCAAGAAAACATTTTAAAATGCTGGGTACTAAATTCAGTTTGCCCAGCAGTGATGTGTGAAATAGTTGAGGAAAAGATAAAATTCAGCCTCATATGACTGTGTCAGATTTCTATTGATCTAAGAGTCCAAAAAAGACTGAACTGCAAAAAGATATAAATACAGCACTAGTAACACAATTAGAGTTATTGAAGTCTATGTGAACAATAGAAGTTTCTGAGTAGAATATGGAGTAGATGGAGGTAACGTAGTAGATAAATAAGTAATTAAATAAATATACACCTTAAACAATAATTATCTACTTTAACTTAAAACCTATTTCTAAGTGTTGAAATACTTACCAAATCCAATTTTAGATTGAGAATAAATGAACCATAAAGAAATAGTTTACATACTATCACCATAAAGTTTCTTAGAAAGGAAAAAATCTATCAGGCAATGGATTCCTTATCTTATTACTAGAAGCTTAGTAATAGTCAAATGAACTGGAGATAGTTTAGAAAATGCTATTTCTATTTATTCAATCACTTGTTCTACCATTCAGAAATATTTATTGAACATATTATTTGTTAAGCACTCTAGAAACTGGGGATACAGCAATAAAAAGAAAACAAAATTCCTTGTTTTTATGGAAATTACTTTCTACTTTGAGAACCAGAGAATAAACCCCCAAATGTATATGTATTGCAAAGAAAAACAGAGGATAATATTTATTAAGAAAAATATAGCAGAAAAGGATAGAAAAACTCTAAGAGATGTTATTTTCATTAATGTGGCAGGGCTGCTGTCTAAAGCCATGACATTTCCACTACATAACATCCCATTGACCCAAAAAGCCAAAAAAGTAATGTTTCTCCCCTAAGAAACAGCAGTCAAAGGCCATTATGTGGGAATGTGTTCTTCTTGTTCAAAGCACTTCAGAGTGAAGAGTGGTAGAAACAGTGAGAAGAGGGAAGGAAATGAGATTAAGAAGCTCATTCAAGCTCTGGTCTGGTAACTCAGTTGGTTAGAGCACCACCTGGATAAGTGAAAGTTGCGAGTTTGATACCCCATCAGGGCACATACAAACATCAACCAATTAATGCATAAATAAGTGGAACAATAGATCTCTCTCTCTCTCAAGTCAATAAAAAAAATTTTTTTTAAAGAAAGGAAAGCCCATTCAAGATCACAGGATGTGTGCTATTAAGGTATTGTAAGGACTTTGGCTCCGTCTGAGGAGTTTAAGGAACTATTGCAGGATTTTAGCAGTTGTGCCAAATGGGTTATGTATTGGTTCTATTTTTAAAAAACCAAACAGGGATACGATAAAACTGTCCTTAAGGATAACTAGATCCACGTGTTGGAAGAGTAACCACTTTTCTCTAACTCAGATCTGTTTTTGTGTGTTGGTAGGCTGGATATTTCTTAATGTTTCTCTAATGGCTTCCTTCACATAATTGAAAATATTCTTATAAATGAGTGTACTCTACCCCATTTCTGCTTAACAACATAAAAATATAGAAGAAAGAACTGTTCTTCCACATTCAGTACATAAAACTCAGAAAAGATCTCCAGTTGCTCTGACTTTGGTCATATTCTATGGCAATAAAGATTAAATAAATGAAGACAAAATTCCCTGTTTTTATGGAACTTACATTCTACTTTGAGAACCAGAGAACAAACCTCAAAATGTATATGTATTGCAAAGAAAAACAGAAAATAAAATTTATTAAGAAAAATAAAGCAGGAAAGGATAGAAAAAAGCTAAGGGGTGTTATTTTCAATAATGGGGCAGGGCCACTGTCTATAACCATGACATTTCCATTAATAACTTCCCAATGACCCAAAAAGCCAAAAAAGTAATGTTGCCATAGGAATGGTCTATTATCATCATCACAATTACTCTCCAAAAGTGTGACCCAGGGACCGGTTATATTGATATTATTTTAAAGCCTGTTAGAAATGTAGAAACTCAAGCTGTGTCCAGACCTACTGAATCAGAATCTGCATTTTAAAAGAGATCTCAGGATTATTTGTAAGCACATATAAAATTTGCAAAATGCTTCCCTGACAAATTTAGCAGTATATTCAGACAGAAATTATTTCAAATACATCCCATTTTTATTCTTATCTTTCTCTCGCAGCTTCCATTTTTATTCTCCCCTCTATTTATAGCTCCTCTCTGTTCATGCGAAATAGCTAGAAAAAAGTGTGGGGTGTTGGAATTGCTGGGTGTTGTCACCTAATGCTCTAAACCCCACAACCCTACCCCTAAAATAGCTAAATTCCTAAAATGTATTTCTGTGCATTATGACTCAAAATTCAATTATTTGAAACATTTCTTTTCAAGAGACTTTCTTTTTTAAATTGTATTTATTTATTTATTTTTAATTTAATATATTAGGGTGACATTGGTTAATAAAATTATATAGGTTTCAGGTGTACAATTCTACAATCCATTATCTGTATATTGTATTGTTTACCACCCCACGTCAAGTCTCTTCTTATCACCATGTATCCCCCTTGATTCTCTTCATATCCAAGCTAGTATTAAGATCATCATCCAATGATTTGGACTTCCCAAATTGAGAAATTACCCAATGTTCATACGTAGAATTAATTGAGCCTGGTCAATGCACAAACATAATACAGATTTGTGTTAGCAAATGCGCACACTAAAGATTCAAAACAGTCTATTGTCTTGGTTGGTGTGGCTCATTTGGTTGGAGCATCGTCCTGTACACCAAAAGGTGGCAGGTTCTTATCAAGGCAGAAACCTAGGTTGTGGGTTCAATCCAAGGTGGTGGTGGGTACAGGAGGCAACCAATGTTTCTGTTATACATCAATGTTTCTCTCTTTCTCTTTCTCCCTTCACTTCTAAAAACTCAGTAAAACATATTGTTGGGTGAGGATTAAAAACAAACAGTCTATTGATTTGTGATTTCAATGTTATAATGTGTAAAATTATTTAATTGCTTATATATAATGCTATTAATAATTATAAACATTATCTTGATTTGTTGAACTTGAATTATTTATAATTCAAACATATGCTTGAGAAATATTAAACTCATTGGACAATCAAAACAATTAAAGGAGAATTAACGTTCCTGTATGAATCACAAGCTTTCCTTTATAAAAATGTTTAGAATACTGACATGGTTTTCAAGAAAGCTCTTATGTTTTTCACATAATTCATATCTAAAAGAATGTTGACTTAGTGCCTAGAAAGCAATTTAGCGATTTCAGTTTTCAAGGAAAACTGAAACTCTCCCAAAGCTTTTCTCGTGGAGAAAGAAAAAACAAAAAAAAGCCTGAATGAAATAGGTTATGGCCAAAATATTTTATTATATTTTATTTTGATGAGAAGTACTTTCCAAGACATTGAAGTTTGAAAAGATAATTTACAGTGATCTTTATGTGATGGGGGAAATGCTCTCATTATTGTGTACTTAATATGTAGAAGCAAGGGGAAAAGATCATGCTCAATTACTTGTTATAGAAAGGAAGGCTTTTATCCCAGTAAACTACAATTTATAAAAGCCAGAATAGGATGTAATGGTTAAAATAAAATTGACATGCAGTTGCTCTTTAAACATTTTTTTTTATGTAGGCTATTTTTTATAACTATAATTTTAATTTATTCCAAATTTTAAACAGATCATAATTTTTCTTCATATCCTAAGTATATAAATTTCACCTTACAACAAATATTATTACTAAGAAAATAGCTTTGATTTCCTTTACTGGATATAGAAGACACTTTTTTTTTTTATATCCTCACCCAAGGATATTTTTCCATTTATCTTCAAATGGAGTGGGAGAGGGAGAGAGGGAGAGAGGGAGAGAGAGACAGAGAGAGAGCGAGAGAGCGCAATATCAATATGAGAGAAACACGTTGATAGGGGGAGAGGGAGACAGGGAGAGAGAGAGAGAGAGAGAGAGAGAGAGAGAGCGCAATATCAATATGAGAGAAACACGTCGATTGGTTGCCTCCCGCAAGGGGGACTGAACCATAACTGAGGTATGTGCACCTTTAGTTGAATCGAACCCTTGACTCTGGTCAACAGGCTGACGTCTAACCGCTGAGCCAAACCGGCCATGGCAGAGACGCTTTTTTTTTGCATTGGTGAATACCAATACAAATATTTTCTGACCATTTCTAGGTATCTTTTTTTGTTTTTTTCAACATGGAAATATACATATTACAATAGCGTTTGCCCTGGTAATTGATATATTATCTGGTTAATTAGGTAATATTTCTATTCCCATTATACTGATGAGTATATTGTGATTCAAAAGATTAGCTAATAGCCCAGATTCACAGACCTGGTAACAATTAAGAACAAACTTTGGCTTTAAAGTTCATATTCAGCAAGAGGTTGCCTCACTGCCTGTGCAGGAATTTCACATGCATTATCTCATTTCATCTTCTCCATAAGCTTTGTGAGCTATGCCTTTCAGTATGCCTGTAGAAAATGACACTGTATATAAAAGCAGTTACTCTTTTTTCCAAGCTCATTTAGGCAGATAGTCAGCTGATGTTTCTGATGATAACGAAGAAAAGATACTAACTTGACCGCCTAAAAATAATATAACATGTCACTACTATATAGACTACTAACTTTTTCCTAGCATTTATTTCTATAATCCACTGTGCTAAGTAACTTTACATTTTGTTTTGTATTATTTACTCTTTTATTTCAGATAGAGCAAAATGTGATAATAGGTGATCATTTTTTTTCCCCCAAAGTCACACAAATATAGGACCTAGAGCTTGATCGTAAGTTAGGTTCCATAAAACAACATACTGTGCAGCAATTGGACTATTAGTATGCATCTGATGACCAATGACTGTTTCACTGTAAGCAAGGGAAGTATCAGATTTTCAGAATACAAAAGTCAATTTAATTACAGTGTAAATAATGAGTTTTAGGAAAAGAAAATTCAGTTAGACAGTTGTTTTAGTAATCTAGTTAAGACTATGCTTAGACTTCTGGTTTGGGCAACCGAGAGGGTAGTATTCTTTATTCATGAAGAAAAAACTTGGAAAAAAATTTCTGTGGGAAGATGATGAGATCAGCTTGGAGCAATCAGACCATGATGTGCCTGTTAGACAGATGTAGGAAGAGCAGCCATGCGGAGATGGCTGAGCAGTTTTGGAGTTTTCCATCTGGCCTAAAAAAATTTGGAAATAATCATTTTAAAAGGTGTTACTGAGGCTTAGTCGTAAATATATGCAGGTAAAGTATTTCAATTTACTTTATGTAAAAATGTCTATGTATACATATTATTAAACAATGTGAATTGCAAGCCAGGAGAAAGAACTGTGGTTTTAATCAATAACAATGACATAAAACATAATTTGCAATCACTTAAAAATAATAATAGCTTAATAAATAAAATAAGAATGGTCATCAATGATTACTTTTTATGTCAAGTAGTTTAGTTCAATTTATTTAACACATTTATTAAACAGCTTTTGCAACTTAACGTTGTTATCATTAAGTGGTAGTATTACCAGGGAAAATAGCACTCATATTTCAGTAGCCAAAAAGAACTGCACTTAAAACTAAATGTTTTATGGTACACGAGGGATTTATAATATCAGGTGGGTAGACTACAAATATCAATTCAATTGCTATGTAAATAATGGGTTTTAGAAGAGTATTACCAGAGGACAAAAATCTCTTTAGGTTATTTGGAATGGTTTTAAAAGTCAATTGATATGTTTGGATTTACATTTTACATAGGGTCTCTGCAGTAAGGTCAATGCAGTCAAGTGCAATAAGTCTGGGTATGAAAACAAGAATCAAGAGCTAAAGACGCCGGCCACAGTGCACAGGCTGTGCTTTGGCTCTGCGGGTAAAGATGGCGCGACGAGCTGACAGCTTTTCTTTGCATTCAGCCCATTGGTAAATTTGTCCAGATCGTATGTGCTTTAGCTTCTGTAGCTGGAGGAGCCCCCTCAGTGGGAATTACAGCTGCAAGCAGGGTGGTATTAGCAAGTAAGAAGAAACAGAAATCCATTCTGTATGATGAGTGAAGTGCACACAAGGGCAGCCAATGCCGAACCTGTGGGCTTGGTGTACAGCGGCCTGGTCCCAGGCGACAGCGCTTGTGCTCAGAGCTGGAAAACCAGCCCAGCAATGCTGTCTTGTTTACTAAGAACACATTCCCACAGCTCAGCTGGTACAGAGAGGAGCTTCTGTGAAGCAAGAATATACCCAGCCAGGTGGTGGTCGTCTATTTGGAGTTTCTTTACTAATTTGTGATTGGGATGAGGGATTACCATATTTATTTCCGTCAGATCCATCTGGAGCTTACTTTGCCTGGAAAGCCACAGCAATAGGAAAGAACTATGTGACTGGGAAAACTTTCCTTGAGAAGGGATAGAATGAAGATCTAGCACTTGACGATGCTCCTCCTACAGCCATACAAACCCTAAAGGAAAGTTCGGAATATAAGTGTCAGAAGATAACATAGAAGGTGGAATCTGCAGTGAATCTGGATTTAGGAGGCTTACTCCAATTGAAATGAAATATTACTTGGCTACCATAGCATAATAGTCAAGTGATTGAAAAATCCAGAATTTCAGTTCATCTCTATACGTAAACATATTTAAGTATGTTTTGTTTTGCAAACTTTTGCATGCTTATTTCTACATGACTTAATGGACCAATGTTTTTTAAATGACACTTATAAATCATAATAAACTGTTAAATCCCCCCAAAGGAATTAAGTGATAAAATAATCCGATGGTAAGTGGAGTTATCAAGAAATAGTATATTAAAAATAGAATCAGGTATAAGATAAAATATCTACAAGAACACACTGGTTTATTCTTTGGGTAGCTAAAGAATGGTGATTAACTTAGTGAAAGAGGAAATAAAAGTGCAGCCTATATTAAAAAGCATGATCCTGACTTTAGTTTTTAAACATTATCTGTTTATGATTCCTGTGGGACTTTCAAAGGAAATGAAAAGCAAGAAAACAGATATAAGTCTAATTTTAAAACGATATCTCATGAATAAAAGATAAATATTGGGATCTTCAGAATAAGCATGTCTGGTAAGTTACGAGATTGAATTTCTGTACTTGAGATCCTGTAATATGTTTAAGGATTTGTTCAATAAAAATCAGTCACAGTGAGAATACAGTGGTTTTCTCACAATTCAGTGCTTTCTGAACTATTTCCAATTGAAATGGATTAAATTCTTCTAACTATTTATCTGATTATGGTCATTGAAAACCACATAGTAAATATTGCCATCATCAATCAGAGCTTAAAATATGAAGAATTTATTTTATTTACTTATGCATAAGGTGAAAATTATAAGATTAGGAATGAAATATTAAATACTCTCAATAAAAATTTAAAAAATAAAAGGAGTGGAGGGTCAAAATAAAATTTAACAAATGTATACATTTATGTACAAAATTTAAAATGTAAAACTACAGTAATTTTAATATTATTTTTACTAGATATATTAAAATATTAAGCATGATTATTGAATAAATATTCATAATGTTCAATGAGTATTTTTAGGTTATAAAGAAATGCTGATTTCTTGTTTTGAGAAGACTAGACAAGTCAGATAAAATAAATTATAATCACAATAGCATTTTATATACCTGTTATCTTTAAAATAATATAAAATTTATTTATGCTTAGTTACCAAGTAAAAATGTTCATAAAATTTCAAACTCAATTGTTCATGTAGATGTAATAGGCTCCTTAAATCTTTAACCTTCTCATCCACTTTAAGAATATAAAATCTCTTCCACTTTAAAATAGACATTGTGCAGAGGATTCTTTGAAGAAATTTATTCTTGTGCTATGAAACTCAATTCCCTTTCCTCTTCCCTACCTAGAAAAAGAGAAACACCTGATCAGCTTGATCTCAAGCTGAGTGATGGATAGTACTGTGGGGCCAGCTGAGAAATGTTAAGTGAGTTTCCCATCCATAGGAAAATGACATGGCGATGCCTGCCTCATAACCCAGGAAAGACAGAGGCCCTTGGAAGCAAGATAAAATTTGCATCGGAATTATCTGCCATACAGATTGCATGGTAAAAGGGATAAATACTTCCCATGGAAGTCTGGGTAGGGAGGTCATTAGAAAGAGAGCAGCCCTGGAAACATGTTAATTCTTGTCATGAAAAATTCTGCCGCCCTGGGTGGTGTGGCTCAGTTGGTTGTGTGTCATCCCATGCACCAAGAGGTCACTGGTTGGATTCCCAGTCTGGGCACGTGCCTGAGTTGCGGGCTCCATTCCCAGAAGGGGGCATGCAGGAGGCAGTGATTGATGTTTTTCTCTCACTGATGTTTCTCTCTTTTTTTCTCTCTCCCCCTCTTCCTTCCTTGATGTCTAAAATCAATTAAAACATATATATTTTTTTTAATTCTGCAGAAATACTGATAGAGAAACAAAAGTGAATGGATGGTGAATTAGGAATGATTAGTGGACAAAAATGACTTATTTTTGTCATGAGAGACATTGAAAAGAGCCTAGCAGTAAACCTCTTAAAAAGTCAGGAAAGCCCTGGCCGGTTTGGCTCAGCGGGTAGAGCGTTGGCCTGTGGTCCAGAGAGACCTGGGTTCGGTTCCCACTAGGGGCATGTTCTTCGGTTGCAGTTTGTCCCCGGCCCTGGTTGGGTTGTGCGGATGGCAGCCACTTGATGTGTCCCTTTCACGTCGGTGTTTCTCTCTCTCTCTCTCTCTCTCTCTCTCTCCCTCCCACTCTATCTGAACAACAACAACAACAAAAAGGTCAGGAAAATGCCTGCGTTTGGAGTTATTAAAATTAATGGCTTTCACCATTTTGATTTTTTGTTTTACTTTATTTTTACTGTTGACGCTATTACAGATGTCCGTATTTTCCCCACTTTTGCCCGCCTCCACCCCCTTCTCTGTGGCCATCACCACACTGTTGTCTGTGTCTATGGATTATGCATATATGTTCTTCAAATATTCTAATTTCTGACTTTAGAAGAATTTGGGCCATAGCCAGTTTGGCTCAGCAGTTGAGCGTCGGCCTGCGGACCAGAGAGTCCCATGTTCGGTTCCCTCTAGGGGCACGTACCACTAAATAAATAAATAAATAAATAAATAAATAAATAAATAAATAAAAATAAAAAATAAAGCTTTATGAAAAAAAGAAGAAGAATTTGGAAAAGATTTAAGGTAACTATAGGATCCTCTAAGAGTCAAGACTGAGCTGAGTAGACATGAAGATTGCTAAATTGACATTTAGAGGCAGAGGAAGAAAATACTACTAAGGTGGAAAATATGGCCTTCCCCGTGGAAGTCAGTCAGCTTCTTTCTCCAGTCATCTCAATTTTTGCCCAACAAAACCATAAACAAAGTGTGAGTGGAGCTGCAAGAGAAATAAACATCATCCATAGATGAAATAAGTGGCCTATGTGATTTTATGTCCCATCTTTCAAAGACAAAATTCACATGTTCTACATTATAGGCAGGGTATTTATATAATGTAAAGCAAAAATATGACTTTGTTATTCTTTATTTAGAAGTTAAATATGTTTAAAAGGGCCCTGGCCAGTTTGGCTCAGCGGTTAGAGCGTCGGCCTGCGGTCCGGAGAGACCCGGGTTCGGTTCCCGCTAAGGGCACGTACTTTGGTTGCAGTTTGTCCCCGGCCCTGCTTGGTCGTGCGGGTGGCAGCCACTCGATGTGTCCCTTCACATCGATGTTTCTCTCTCTCTCTCTCCCTTCCTCTCTCTCCCTCCCACTCTATCTGTACAAAACTTAATTAATGTGGCAAGTATATCTCCCAGAATCTTTTTTTTATTTGGTTTTTGTTTGTAATTGGCCAAAAGAAGAACTTGTATGATATTTTAGAGGAGGAAATGAAGGCATACCAATTATTCTTTGAAAGTCTATGTCATGAACATGATGATGGATAGACACAAAGATTCCCAGTGAATCCAGCTTGTCTTTGCTTTTCTCTGTTCTCCATACAGCATTTTTTTTCAAATCTGACCTTGGGGACCATGAGTAAATTCAGACCCATGAAGCATTTTTTACTATGGCCTCACAAAAATGGTACTATAGAGAGAGCACAGTTTTATAGCAATTTCTCCATAAAATTAAGTATTTGCTTAAGTAAACAAATAACAGGGGAGTTTTTACTTTAGTAAAATTAAATAAAATATATGTATTTTCCACATTATTCAGTGGCTGGGAAAATGGATGGAAGCTTAGGTCAAAACAAAACAAAACAGAGATAAAATAAATTACTTTTCCTAAGCACCTCTGAGTTATATGACAAATGAACTGTGACCTTAATATAATAAATATAACCTAGCAATATATTAAATTATCATATAAAATGATAACCATTTTTATGTAAGATAAAATAAAATACTACATATAATCCAAAATAATAATAGTAAAAAAAAATTGTAAAATCATCAGGAGAAATTCTGAAAGTCATTTGTTAAAATATAATATCTATTAATAACATATGACATAGAAAACATTATTTAAATTTGTGGCCTAAACTCAACTGGAAAAATTAATTAATGACATCAGTAGAAATTAATGCCTTTTATTATAAATGGAAAGTTTTCATGTAATTAATAGATGATGCCTAGTTTATAAAGTTAAGTAGTTTGTGACAGAATAAATTATCAAAATGTTACCACTGGAATTTGTTATAAGAGAGATTAGAGAGGAAAAATGCATCATGAATATTCTAGAACTGACTGATTTCTTACATCTAAGAAAAATATAAGAAAAAAAACTGACTGATATACTTATGTGTGTCAAAAGAAAATTCACTGTGAAGCTGTACTTCACTACTATAAGAAATACCTGTTCTAGAAAAAGGTTAGCCTAATTCAAAGATGAATAATAATAATAACAATAATACCAAAAAATGACATTTTAATGCAAACATAAAAGCCAATAAATGAAAGCAAAATAAAAGAAGAGGAAATAACTGATGACAATTAAAATTGAAGACAACAAATCAATATTACAACCAAACTGATAATTTATATTAAAAGATTAATGAGAGCTGCTTTAAAACAAGAACTTGAAGTAATGCTGGAAATACTCAGCGAAAGTTTATTATTGACCAAATTAAAAATATTTTTTAAGAAATCTATCAGAGTTTGGTAAATTGTACAAAAGAAAATTAAAATCATCACAAGATAAATATAGCATTCAAATGTAACAGAATCAAAAGGTAGAGAAAACTGATTCAAATAAAATAAAACTAAATATAACCACATCAAAGGAAACTAAACAGGAAGTAATGACTGGAGAGGAAAGGTCACATATGGAGGACATTCCAAATACTTCACCTTATTTCACCTTATGAATAGTATGTTCATGAAGAGAATGGAATAATGGAAAATAATGTGTTTATCATTAATTTAGCTGAGTGTATGTGTGTCATTCAGGAAGATATCAAGAAGTTACTGTTTTGAAAATGAACTTGAAAAGTACAGATTGAACATAGCCTGGCTCTGATGTGCAAGTCTCATTTCCTTATCCTGAGATGCCACATATGAGACAGCTGGGTCACATATAACCTGTCACTGATGGATAAAACTCATCTACTAATATAGTATGTTGTTCACAAATCAGCAGAGAAATCATAGTCTAAATCAAATATATGAGTACTTCTCAGTTTGTAAACAATGTATGAAATGGAAGTATGTTTCCTAAAGAATTACTGATACAAGTAACACGCTTATATTACCTTATCTATAGAAATAAATGACCCTGTGTGTAAAGCTGGCAGAAAATGGTTCTCAATCACCCTGAAAGATTGCAACCAGGGCAGAAATATGCTAACATATTGAACTTTCTCTTTGTCCTAGAAGGAAAAGAATAACAATGCCATAATACAACTATGATGAGGCTTCTTTAATTTAAATACTTGTTGAATTTTGCTGAAAAATGTTAATCCTAGATTATATAGTAATGGGTAATGATGTGAAATATAACCATATACTTGTTAGAAGAGCTACATGTGGCCCTGGTTAGTTTGGCTCAGAGTGTTGGCCTGCGGTCCTGAGAGACCTGGGTTCGGTTCCCGCTAAGGGCACGTACCTCGGTTGCAGTTTGACCCCGGCCCTGGTTGGGTCGTGTGGGTGGCAACCACTCGATGTGTCCCTTTCTTGTCTATGTTTCTCTCTCTCTCTCTTCCTCCCACTCTATCTGAACAAAATATCGAAAAATGTCCTCGGGTGAGGATTAAAAAAAAAAAGAGCTACTTGTGGAAATATGTAATGAATAAACTTCAAAACTATATGGAAACTGTACCAAAGGATGATTACCTTAAAGGCAGTTTTTCTGAATATAGATTAAGAAAATATTCAGAGAGTTTCAATTAAGGAAAAATATTTTTCTGCCTTCAACTATGAAAAAGACAAGACAGAAAATAAAATATTGATCTTAGGTAAATTTACTAAAAAAGAAAAAAAGCAAAGTTCTATTGCTGGTGGCATAATCTTATCTATCTGAAGGTGTGTGTGCACAGATTATATGTAAATTATATAATAGTTCATGAGAATTACAAAGAAAATAAACAATAGTTTTTATTCAAAGTTGTGCATATTATTTCAATCATATGATTTTTATTTTTAAGATTCAAAATTTAATTAAAGTTTTCACATCAGAAATAGAAAACAAAACCCTGAGTAGTTCTTTTGTGGTTCCTTGAAATACGTTAATAGGAATAGATTTTATCCTGGGAAGTTTCGAGTTAAATTATCCAAAATATTGACCATTGTGATTTACCAAGGAAGGCTGGAGAGACAAAAAGATGTAAAGATTTTTAAAAGTATATGCTCTAACTGAAAAAAACAACAACAAATTAAGTCTATATGAAAACTACCATTGCTTATTTTTGGATAGTGAGGTTATGCTTTTTTATACAATTCCTTTACACAATTCTTCCAAAATATTTTCAAATTATTTTTTCAAATATTTTCTATAATAATTTCAAAAGAATATATTTAGTGTTATGAAGATCAGCTGCGTATAAAAACATCTTTGTGACCTTCATCAACAACATTTTCTTCCATTTTGGCAGGGCAACCTAACACAGACATGATGTTTTATAAATTTAAGGGCCAAAGTACTACTGAGGTCTTAGCTATGAAGTAATCCCATAATGATACCAAGTTTCCAGGCCGAATGGGGATTCTCTCTTCCGCTGCCCCTGCCAGCACTGCAGTATTATCTCCTGCTGGTTCTGTGGCACGACGCTCATGTTTGCTTCAGGCTTCCATTTTAGCAGGAGCCAAATGGGGGCAATTGTGCTTTGCAGTGAATAATGATGAACCTAGAGCAGTAAGACTGTGAATTTCCAAAAGTCTTGCTGGTAGAACATACACAATCATCAACATTTTTGTGTTAAAAAGGGCTTAGTGCAACATATCTTAAATAATCATATTTCCAGATATAGCTCTCCATTGAGCACACCTAAAAAAAAAAGGTGATACAAATGTTTTACGCTTTAGAATTAATCAAATGTGTACTGGAAAACATATCTAGATTACTATTTAAGAATAATGTTTAAACATTGTTTTGTAGTTTTTATTTCTTTTGACTTGCATATGAAAAACCTTCAAAAACATTATATCATATATTCACTGTTTTTTCAAAATTTTTGAACTAATAATAAATAGTGAGGATAAAAGACATTGTTAGAAGCTACACTGATTTATTTAATTGTGCATTTGAAATAGAAAAGTCGTATATTTCATCTCTGTGGGTTGAAATCTGAAGACAAATTAAACGTCTCACAAATCATTGCAAGAAGATAAGGCCAATGAATGCTCTGTTACTAAGTCCTATTAGCAGTACTGGAATTTACACATGAAATTAACCATACACTTATTCATTCGCTGAAATAAGAGAACAGAACTCTATAGAGATAACGCTAGATCCACAACAGGGACATTATTCAAACTAATACGTGAAAACAATGAGCCAAAGAATGATCTTCATTCAAGCAAACTGTGTGCCATGATACACAATAGATTTGCTATATGTGAACCAGTTGATTTCAAAATCTCTAATATTATGGCAAAAAAGTAACTTCTCACTTATTTATATATAAGTATAATCTAATCACATTTAAAATCATACTAAATTTTAACAAAAAACAAAGTGGTATTTTCCCTGCTAGCTTTCTTAACCAATTTTAACCAAGGAAATTAAAATTTCTCTAAAATTCACTTTAGTTGACAAATAGGATATTGGAGCCTTAAATGGCAACCTACCAAACCTAAAACTGCCAAACAGAGGGAGGTTCATAGGACAGAGTATACTAGAAGCAATTTGTTATACTAGACACCTATCCTCAGGATTTCATTTTATCACTTAGGAGAATATGATTATGGCACACATTAATTTTTAAGAATGATTTATTTCTAAAGTTTTTTAGAACACAAAAAACAATAAATACAAGAAAAAAACGTAGGGATAAGTTTTCCAAGAAATTCCTGTTTCACAATCATTGTTGTTTTCTTCCATTTAATTATGAAAGTATAAAGTATTAATCATTTATGCTTTCCTGCTATATTTGGAGTAAAAACAGGGTTTTTGCATTATACAACTTCAAGCTGAGTTTTTTTGTTTTTTATCCTCACTGAGGACATTTGACATTTTTTTTATTTTTTATTCAGATAGAGTGGGATGGAGAGAGAGGGAGAGGGAGAGAGAGAGAGAGAGAGAGAGAGAGAGAGAGAGAGAGAGAGAGAGAGAGAGAGAAACATCCATGTGAAAGGGATTCAAGTGGCTGCCTCCTACACGACCCAACCAGGGCCGGGTACAAACTGCAACCACGGTACATGCCCTTAGCGGGAACCGAACCCAGGTCTCTCTGGACCGCAGGCCGATGCTCTAACCACTGAGCCAAACCGGCCAGGGCCAAGCTGAGTTTTTCATAGCACAGTCTATAAGACTAGCCAACCCTGAAATGCATTACGCAGTCAGCTTGACCACATGCTGCGTGGCCTTGAACCCTTAAATAAAATATGATGAATTCTTACTTTGTGCCACAATGAATTTTTATTCTTTCTCCTATGTTGTTCCCATCTTTATGTAGATATGAGTTACTGACCTCTATCACTTTCATTCATACTAAAGAATTCCTTTTAACATTTGTTGCAGGACAAATCTGCTGTCAGTATATTCCTTTACTTATTTTGTAAGGAAAATCTTTCTTTCTTTCCTGTGACATATCTTCAAACTCATCATTTCTTTGCTCGTCTGTATCAAGTCTTTTGAAGATCTCAGCAACTATTTTATTCATGTATTCTGGTATTTCTTTTTTCTTTCTGTTTTCATCTCTGCTTTCATTACTCATCTCTTCTTAAATGTTGTCTACTCTGTCCAATAGAGCTCGTAATATACTAATCAGTTATTTTAAATTTCCTATCTGCTAATTTCAAAATCTGTGTCATATATGACTTCTGGCTTTTTAGGTTTGCTTAGTTTATTCAGATTAGAGAGGAAATAAAAAAAAAAAAAAAAACCCTTCTCGCATGCTTTGTATTTTTTGTTACAATGTCATCATGGTGGTATGAGGTAATAGGAACTGGGCAAGCAGGCCTTTAGAGACGTTTATTGAACTAAGAGTCAGGCTGTATTAATCTTGGCCGAAGCTGTAGTTACTAGAGGCATCAGGCCCCTCTAGTGTCCTTATGCTTTTCTCTTCCTTAGATAAAGTCTGTGCCTTGCTCCTCCCTCAGCTGGAATCCAGTTACGCCAGAGCCCCATTGATGTGCTGGTAGGGAGGATGCCATCGACATCTTTTTAAATTACTTTATTGAATGATTTTTACTACTCCAAACTTAATTTTCTTAATATATAGATTTAATTTTATAATTTCTATCCTAAAAAGGCATTTAAAAAACCAAATGGTTGTCAACATCACTAATCATCAGAGAGATGCAAATTAAAACAGCAATGAGGTATCACCTCACACCTGTCAGAATGGCCGCCATCAGCAAATCATCAAACAACAAGTGTTGGCGAGGGTGTGGAGAAAAGGGGACTCTAGTGCACTGCTGGTGGGAATGCAGACTGGTGCAGCCACTATGGAAAACAATACGGTGTTACCTCAAAAAATTAAAAATTGAACTGCCATTTGACCCAGTGATCCCACTTCTAGGAATATACCCTAAGAAGGCTGAAACACCAATCAAAAAGAATATATGTACCCCCATGTTCATAGCAGCACTATTTACAATATCTAAGATCTGGAAACAGCCCAAATGTCCATCAGTAGACAAATGGATAAAAAAGCTGGGGTACATATACATAATGGAGTACTATGCAGCTGTAAGAAAGAAAGATCTCTTATCTTTTGAGACCACATGGAGGAACCTGGAGAGTATTATCCTAAGCAAAACAAGCCAAACAGAGAAAGACAAATATCACATGATCTCACTTATTTGTGGAATATAATGAACTTAACAGTCTGAGGAACAGGGTAGACCCAGAGACATGGAAGTGGGGTACAGACTGACAATCTTCAGAAGAGGGAGTGTAGGGGGGAGATAAACCACAGAACTTAAATGCATGTATGCATGAACAATGGACATGGACAACAAAGCTGAGGACAGGGCAGGGAGGGTGGGGGAGGGGGATATCAGTGGGGAAAAAAAGAGAAACATCTGTAACAAAAATAAATTAATTAATTAAATTTAAAAATATGGTGACATAAACATAAAGAACCTAGCAATCCATTTATTTAAAAACATTTATAGGCTTGATAGTCAACTGGAAATTGCCTTGCTTGTTATATCATTGTATACAATAAACATTGTGTATACTAGGAATCCTGAAATCAACATTAGGGACAATTTAGTGTTGAAAAGATGTTTGTAAATGACCTTTTAAAATCCTTTTAAGAATTAAAAATGAAGTCTATGATAACACAAAATATTTATTTATTTATAGATATTTATCTATACATTATTTCATTATATGTAACCAATTGAGCAATTTAAATATTATTCACAATAAAGTTACAATAATTTAATACTAATAAAATACTTCTTTTTCCTCCTGATTTCTTGGCCTCAGCTGTAGACACCATTTGTTCAAATCTGATTTGACAGTCAGATTCACTGTGTTTTTTCTTTTATCACTCATTTCTCGTTTTTCAGTCACCACATCTATATACTCAATGTTCTCTACAATCTTTTTTTTTTTTTTTGCATTTATCTTGAAATAGAGTGGAGGGATAAAAGGAGGAAGAGAGAGAGAGAGAGAGAGAGAGAGAGAGAGAGACATCATCAACTGGTTGCCACCCACATGACCCCAACTAGGGCTGGGGACAAACTTCAACCAAGGTGTATGCCCTTAGCAGGAATTGAACCCAGGTCTCTCTGGTCTGTGGGCTGACGCTCTAACCCCTGAGCCAAACTAGCCAGGGCAGCAATCTATTTTTTTTTTATCATCTTCTGCCATCATCATAGTCCTCAGAAATGTCATGTTAAAAAAAAATTTGTAACAGACTGGTCTTCTTGATTTCATTTTTTCTTTCACACTATGCTCTGCCAAAACATTTGAGTGCATTTAATTATGTAATTTTTCTGCAAGATTTCCTTGGGAAAATTTGGTATTTGCTGTATAATGACCTTCATGTCCAAACTATGTATAGCTCATTTCCTATTCTCTAAACTTCACCCTCTCCAACCACCACTCAAACGTCTTTCATTTCTCCAAATATGCTGTTATCTGTCCTTCTATGCTTTTGTATATGTTGAATCTCCTTGCTAGTTTCACATATTATTCTGTCAGCGTACATATTTCCACCACTAGCTTAAATTTCTGACTTTAATATATGTACTTTAGATACATTTCTATAAAGTTTTCTCTTCTCCTACCAAATTAGTTATTGCATTTTTAAAACTTTTTTTTTCTTTTTCTTGCCTGCCTCCTTGGTATACTTAGACCTTCTAAACACCAATTAAATTTTTGTTTAACTGTTTTTCTTTCACAAATAGCCTAGTATCTCACATAGAATAAGTGCTTTATACAAATTTATTTAAATCTTTAAAGGATTTTTAGATGATTAATGTTCAAAGGATTTTTAGATGATCTACAAAATAAATGTGTGTTTTTTAAGTTATGGGTTAACTCAGTGTGCTTTTGTCATCTAAACTTAGCTCATATTTATTTTGGAAATATATTTACTTTTAATTAATTCTTGAATATCTTATGCAATATTATAGTGACATATCATAATATAGTCATCTTCGATTGCACAATTTTTTAATATATATCTGTGTTTGTTTTATACTTATAATTTTAATATATACTTTTAATAAATTTTATTATGTAAAAACACTTTTTTCCCTGTACAATTGACCTCTTTCCAAGGACAAACAAAAATTGCAGGTAATTTTACTGAATTGTGACATGTTTAATGATAAGTAGTCCATAAGTAGAAGAGACATGAAAAATTAATTTTATGATTTTTCAGAAACAGCAATTGCTATCAAATGGTAGAGCATGAGGTGGAGGAACTGGGGCTAAGGATATTTTTATGCTTTCATATTAGGCTTCTTCACTATGGGTATATTTATAGTTGACATAGCTCATTAAGGGTAACTACGCTGCCCTAGCTGCTTTGCCTCAGTGGTTAGAGCACTGGCCTACCAACTGAAGGGTTGTAGGTTTGATTCCCAGTCAAGGGCATGAACCTCGGTCAATCTCTGGCTGAAGTCAGGGCTGTGCAGGAGGCAACCAATCAATGTGTCTCTCTCACATCAATGTTTTTTCTCTCCCTCCCTCCCTTCCACTCTGTCAAAAAAAAAAAAAAAAGAGTAACTGTGCTATCTAACATTTCTTAAAACAATTATGAGCCATAAAAGGAAAATTTATATATTTCTCAGTTTAGAATTAGTTATAATGATTATTTTCATTTTAAAAGTTAAGAATCAAATTTATATAAATGAGGATAGAGATTTCAGCAAAGTTCATTCACTTTTATCACACATTTTATGAAACTTATAAAAGATGATGTATTTATGAATTAGACCTTTGGGTATATACTGGATACAGTTCATTCCTAGATATGGTATCTGCTCACTGTCACTTCCATTTTATTAGCTGTTTATGCAAATGCATGGGCTTTTAACACTTAAATGAATTGAGTTGTATTGACCTTTCAATATATTAGTAAGGATTTCCAGTTAAGATAGTTGCATAAAAATGAGAATGAAATATTTGCTAGAAGAATAGGCAATTACTCATGCTTCAAGAAACAATAATTTTTCATTACTTTTTATCTAACAGTCATAATTTCAGATATAGAGTCCCATTTTTGTTTCCTTGTGCCATAATACATGTATTACAAATTACTATTAAAAATTCTCTATGTGAGATTGGTTAGAACTTAATTAAGTATAAACATTACGTTGTCCCAGGAGTAATTGTTCAAAAAAAAAAACAACAACAACAGCATAGGCTTTTTGTTCGCTCTACTCCAGCCTCACCGGCCTCCTGGCTATTCCTTCAAAAGCTAGTTTGTTGTTTTTTTTATCCTCACCCGAGGACATTTTTTCCATTTTTTGTTCAGGTAGAGTGGGAGGGAGAGAGAGAAACATTGACATGAAAGGGACACATCAAGTGGCTGCCACCCACACAACCCAACCAGGGTGGGGACAAACTGCAACCATGGTACATGCCCTGAGCGGGAACCGAACCTGAGTCTCTCTGGACCACAGGCTGATGCTTTAACTGCTGAGCCAAACCGGCCAGGGCCAAAAGCTAGTTTGTTGCCTAGATGCTCTTCCTTAAAATATCCATATGATTAGCTTCCTCACATTTTTCAAGGTATCAAATTACAGAGAACAGAATTACTCTTTTTGGTGAAATAACCCCCCAAACTAGACAAAATATGTAAAACAATATTAGAACATGAAGGACAGTAAGCACTAAGAAATGTTAAAATTTAGGGGAGTGCCTGGTAAGGGGAAGGGTGGAGCAATTGAGAAAAAGAGAGAGAGAAACGCATGGACATGACAACAGTGTGGTGATTGGGGGGGGGAGAGGTGGAAGAGGTAGGGGAATAAATGGTAATGAATAGTCTTGACTTGAGGTGGTGAATACACAATACAGTGTACAGATGACGTATTGTAGAATTGTGCACCTGAAACGTGTATAACTTTGTTAACCAATGTCACCCAAATAAATTCAATGAAAAGAAGAAAAACAGAATTTCCTAACTAAAAGAAGGTAAGCATTCAATTGTCCCACCTTACTGCCTCAAGAAAATGTGTTAACCAAGATGGAGCTCTGAAAATTTCCTGATTTGTAGAGATAATAATGTTAAGAGACACAGTAGACGATGGCAGACTGAGAGAGAGCAGAACATAGTAAAATATCCAGAAATATGCAACGGTGCCCCTAGAACATTAATCACAGTACTGAATAGCATATGTGTGTGAAGAAACTATCCAAAACTGGCAAAAGAAATAACAATATTTAGTGTTCCTACAGAGCTGAAAATCATCCCTAATTCCCACCAGGTAGGCAAATTTCTAATTCATGGAGAATTGGGTAGGTTACTCAGAAGGGTTTTGTCTTACTGAGGTCAATTTAGATCTAGACTAAATGCTACACTGTTGCTACCTAATAAATCTTTAATGAATAACCTGAAAAAATCAAATGAATGGAGGTAGTTTAACTGTATTCTAGGACAAAATTCAAAAATATTTATAGGAATACCAAACAATCTAGCACTCCGCAAGGTAAAAGTCTACAGAGTCTTACTTACAAGCAAATATTATCATGCAGGCTGAGAACCAGAAAATACAGTTCTTAATGAGGACGATAATCAATCAAAATTGATCTAGAACTGACACATATATGAGAATGATCAAACAAAAGAAAAAATGATATTATACCTATATCTGATACATTAAAAAGAAGTTATATAACATATGAAACTAAATTGAGTGTCAAGAGACAAAAATCACAGTGACTGAGATGAAAAACAAACTTAAATGAATTAATAGAAGACTAGACTTTATTTATCTAAATACCTAAAAACATAGCAATGACAATGGTTCAAAACAAAACACAGAGAGGAAGAAAGTTAAATGAACATAGCATCAGTAAATGATAGCAAATTTTAAGTGGCCTAATATCTGTGTAGTCACAGTTCCCAAAGGAGAGTAGAGAAAGAAAGAGTCAGCAACAATATCTTAAAAATTAATATTCCCAAATTTCCAGCTTGATTAAAACTATTAAGTCGTAGCTCAAAGTAGCTCAGCAAAATAAAAGCTCAAGGAACATGAACTATCCATCACAAATGTTATCATAACCAAATTTCTCAAAGTCAGTGACGAGTAGAAATTTTAAAGGAGCCTGAGAGCAAAATGTCCTGCACTGGCAGAATTACAGCAGATTTCTCACTAGAAACCTAGAAACAATAAAAGTGAGAAAGTGGAGTAACAAGCAGGAGGGGGCAAAAGTAGGTTTACAGTTCTAAGTACATGAGCCAGTTTATTCTTGTAGTAGGATTTATTGCTTATTATATTATTTTCCATATGAACAACTGGAAATATACTTTTGCCCACCCCTGTATTTATTTTTTCAGTTAGAGTTCACAATACACACTTCTTTCTGGTAAACAATTTATCTAATATTTTTCCAAGTCCTACACGCATGCTACTTGAAAACTTCAAATAGAATAAAAAGTCTTAAAAAGAAAAGCAATTTGACCATGCCTCAGAGTCCTTCTCCCTATTAAACTGCTTTACCTTATGTATTTCCAAGTGGATCAAACTTTTTAAATGTTTTTTATTAAATTACATTTGATATAAAATACCATACTAGTTTCAGGTGTACAGCACTGACTCAACATTTATAGTCCTTACGATGTGATCATCACAGTAAGTCTGGCAACCATCTTCACTATATAAAGTCACTATGGTAGTTTGACTGTTTTCCCTTTGCTGTACATTACAACCCTGTGACTTACTTTGTTTTTATATTTTTATGTTATTTCAATTACTAGAGGTTTGTATCTTGTATTTACCTTCACCGTTTTTACCTGTCCTCCCACCCAACTTTCCTCTGGCCACAGTCACTTTGTTCTGTGTATCTATGAGTCTGTTTCTGGTTTTGTTCTGTTTTCTTATTCTGCATATGAGTGAAATCAGATGGTATGTGTCTTCATCTGTGTGACTTATTTCACTTAGCATAATGACCTCTGGGTCCATCCATGTTGTCACAAATGGTAATATTTCATCCTTTTTTATGAGCAATATTTCATTGTGTGTATATACCACATTTTCTTTATCCACTCATTTATTGATGACACTTAATTTGCTTTGATATCTTGGATATTGTAAATAATGCTGCAATTAACATGGGGGCATCTATATCTTTTTAAATTAGTGTTTCCTTTTTTTTTTAAAGATACATACCCAGAAGTGGAATTATTGTGTTGTGTGGACATTTTATTTTTAAATTTTTTGAGGAATCTCCATCTTGTTTTTCATAGTGGCTGCGCCGGTTTACAATCCCTCCAAGAGTTCACAAGGGATCCCTTGTCTCCATATTCTTACCAACACTTGTTATTTGTTGACTTTTTGATAACAGCCATTCTCACAGGTGTGAGATGATATCTCATGTTTTTATTTGCATTTTTTGTTGATTAGTGATATTGAGCAACCTTTCATACAAAGTTATCTACTTTTAGTTATTCTGTTGATTACATATACATCTCTAATTATATTCATAATGTTTTTAAAAATATGTTTTATTCACTGCTTTCATGTCAGTTATCAATTAATTAATTTTTTAAATAACTGAGGATTTATCTTACAACCTACAATTTCTCTCCCTATTTGAAATGCTGTTATCCCCCACTGTTCTTAGATCATTGACTGATTATTACTAACATGTCCAACAGCAGATATTAGAACTTCCATTTTTTTATTCAACAAGCCATGGTCTGCCTCTTTTCTCTCTCTTTCTTTGGATTTTTCTTTTTTTATTCAGTTATATCAAAATACAATTTATATAGGAAATTTACCTTTATATTGCGCAGTTCTGTGTGAGTTTACAAATGCATACAGTTAAATGACAACTGCCACAATCAGGATGTAAATCCCTTTAGTGTATACATGTATATAATTTACGTACAATAAATATTATACCACTCACATATAGGGTGAGAACCTTGTAACAGTATACTTACAATATATGTAAAGTGTAAAGTATTCAGTATAATTTTCTTTACCTTTACTTTACCATTTCTAAGGCTTTTAATTTTTTTATGAAGATTCAAATAGTTTTTCTGCCTGAAGAAATCCTTTCACATTATTGTAGCACAGATGTGCTGGCAATAAATTCCCTCAGTTGTTTTTGTTTTCATTTTTGTTTTTTTTAGTCTAAATGTTATGTATTTTGCTGTTAATTTTGAAAGCTATCTTGGTGGGTAAGGAATTCCGACTTGGCCCAGTTGGTGTGGCTCAGTGGATTGAGCATTAGTCCATGGCCTGAGAGATCCGGGTTCAATTCCTATCAGAGAACATGCCCGGGTTGTGGCCTTGATCCCCAGTGGAGGACGGGGGGAAGGGGGGGCTGTGCACAAGAGGCAGCCAATGATGTTTCTACTTCTCACTCCCTTCTTCTCTCTCTAAAGAAATTTTAAAAATCTTTAAAAAAAAATTCTGACCTGACAGTTGTTTATTTATTGTTGTTCAATACATTAACAATATCACTCTATTATTTGTTGGATAGCATTATTTCTGAAAGAAAATAAGTGCTTATTTTATTCTCTTAATGTAATGTGCCATTTTTTCACAGGTGCCCTCCAAATTTCTCTTTGAGTTGCCATAAGTATGTACATCTTATGTTTAATTTGGGGGGGGGTGCACACGTGTGTGTATGTGTACTATATATCCTGCTTGGATCTTTAAGTCTGTGTTTCTTAGATATATCACATAATATATTTAATAATTTTTTAGAAAAAAATCATCTCTGCTGTTACCTCTTCAGCTATTCTTCTCCTCTATCCTCTTTCTCTCGTTTTCAGGATCTAATCATATACACACCAGAGAGTTGGACACGGTCCCACAGCATTTTTCTTCTTACTATTTGCTCTCTTTCTTTCATTTGGGGTAATTTCCAATTACGTAAGTTCGTGTTCACTAATTGTTTCCTCACCTGTGTTACATCTACTCATGAGCTTGTTAATTCTTTTCTATTACTTTCACTCACCTCTTTCTTTTAATTCTATCACTTGTGAAATTTATACCTATCCACTTAAGTAGTCCACTTTTCACTCTATTTTTTAGTAAATGAATAATAATTATTTCAATGTCCATGTCCAAGGGTCCTAAAATCTAAGTAATCTCTGATTTTTGTTCCATTGACTACTTTGTCTCTTGACAATTGATTGAGTTGTTTTGCATTTTTAATATCTCATAAATTTCTATTGTATACCATACATCTCATGTAGAACAGGAGACGCTGAGGAAAATTATAGTTCAAACCAACCTGTAAAAATATTTTTAAGATCATATTACCAAAGTGAATACAATTATTAAGAAATGTGGTACATAATGATAAGTTGATTTTATCCTGTGTATACAAACTTGGTTTACTATTAGCAAATCTACTATGGAATTACACTGTATTAAAAGATTAAGCTGAAATACCATTTAATCTTTTCATTAGAAGAAGAAAGTACATTCAATAAAATGCATTGCTGATTAATCATAAAAGCTCTTAATAAACCAAAAGTAGCAGAAAACTTCTCTACACTGAACAATGAATACCTACTTCAAATCTGGTGTCATTATCATATTTAATGTTAGAATGTCAGAAGCAGTCTTTTTAAAATCAAGAGCACTAGAATATACCAACTCCCTCCCATTTAATTCTTTATTGAATGATTCTAGAAAATGCAGAAAGACAGTAAAATTCAGTAAAAGTCTAAGGGCTGGAAAGAAAGAATTAGAAATGTCATATCCCATTGATGATACAATAATCTTCATAGAATACCCAAAATAATCTGGTGTGGGGACAATTAATTTTCTATTGCATTTATTTCTCCTGTCACACACAAAAATAATTTCAGGAAGAAGACTAAAAGCATAGATACAAAAGTAAAGATTTAAAACATTAAGAAATAACGAGATAGAATATATTTATCATTTGGAGTAGGGTAAAATATCTTAAGCAAGATTTGAAAGTTATGATGGATAAATAAAATTGCATACTTAAAAAATTTTTTAATCAAATATGTTCAGTGAATTTGTCCAAAAATAATATTTTAATAGATAAGCCCTGAAAATCAGTTTAGAAAAACAAAATAATGAAATAGCTGATATTTTGTTGGAGAAGAAACATAAACAGATATAAATAAAAATATTACAGTCTACTTCAAAAGTAAAAGAAAAATTACAAATTAAATCCATAATGTGATGTCATTTTAAGCCACCAGTTATGTTATGGAACATTCACCAGTGAATTTGATATTTCCCACTAGTATATTTCAGGCTAGTCTTTTTGAAAAAACAAACTAAAACAAAAAACAGAAGTGAATCTGTGTTCTCTTTGCATCCTGACAAATGATGCATGATTTTTACTTGTTCTTTTTTCTGTTGATATTTACTTTGATCACGTGATTAATGTAGTGTCTGTCAGGTTTTACTCTGTAAAGTAAGTAATTTCCTCCATTGTTATTGAGAAGTAATTTGTGGATAGGTATTCCAGACTATGTAAATGTCCTATAGCTGAAGAAAATTTCATTGATTTTACCATGTATTGAAGCACCTTTCATAAAATAATTATTACAAAGATCACTTTCAAATCATGCCTTTTAAATTCCATCATTCCATCCATGTGTACTTTTTAAATTATACTATTTTGAAGAGGTTTTGTTTTACTATATTTATTTGTGTATTGATTTATATCGATGTTGACTCATGAATTCTTTTATTCTGGAGGTTATATGTACATCTTTTATTGTATTTATTTTAATTTAATGCTACTTCTATCTGTTTCTTTTATCATTTCAAAGTTTTCCATTGTTTTCAACATATTCTTACTTTCTGGTATAATAAGATTTTCTAGGCTCATCCTGCATTTTTCTTGCCCAAACCTGGGATCAATATCCTTTATTACTTTATTATTAGAGCTGAATAGTTTTAGTATCAATTTTCTCAATGTTTTTTGTTGAAGGTACATTGCTCTATGTACATGTGTTCCCTATCAATATTTGCTTCATTTTTGAGAGTTGTGTTTATTTTCCTTCTGGTTAGTATCATTTGGGAGGAAATTTTTAATTTACTAAAATGGTTTGATTATTTTCTTTTTATAATAGACAGGGTTAGATTAGGGGTTCTTAAACTGTAGACAATGAGTCCAATTAGATCTGTGTTGGTTATCCAAGCTATTGGAATAAAATCATATCTATAATTTATGTATTTTCTATGGCTAATTTCACACTACAACAGCAAAGATAAGTAGACGTGACATAAAGTAAATGTCCCACAATGTTGGAAATATTTATTATCTAGTCATTTACAAAAAATATTTGCTAACTTCTAGTGTAGATGTAAACCACCAGATTTTAGACTTGGCAGTTTGGGGTAGTTTATGAAATTCTTAGATCAGGAGCGCCCTCTTCTGTTAGTGCAAGTGATGCAGCTTCTTTAATGAATGGCATTTCCAATATTTTATTTTTTTATTAGTTTATTTTGTTACAGATGTTTCTTCTTTTGGCATTTTTCTCTCTCTCTTTTTTTTATCCTCACCCGAGGACATTTTTTTGTTCAGGTAGAGTGGGAGGGAGAGAGAGGAAGAGAGAGAGAGAGAGAGAGAGAGAGAGAGAGAGAAACATATATGTGAAAGGGACACATCGAGTGGCTGCCACCCGCACGACTGACCAGGACCGGGGACAAACTGCAACCAAGGTACATGCCCTTAGCAGGAACCGAACCCGGGTCTCTTGGGACCGCAGGCTGATGCTCTAACCGCTGAGCCAAACCGGCCAGGGCTCCTTTTGGCATTTCTAATTTTGAAAGCCTTTATTACAGTAGTCCCCTCCTAATCTGTAGTTTAACTTTCCGTGGTTTCAGTTACCACAGTCAACTGTGGTCTGAAAATATTAAATGGGAAATATAAGAAATTAACATTTCACAAGTTTCATACGGCACACAATTTTGAATAGCATAATGAAATCTCGAACCTTTCTGCTCTGTCCCACCTGAGACATGAATCATTCCTTTGTCTAGCATATCCACATTGTACAATAAGGAACTTTGCAAGAGAGAGAGAAGATTCTATTCACATAACTTTTATTATAGTATGTTGTTATAATTGTTCTGTTTTATTATTGTTATTAATCTCTTACTGTGCCTAATTTATAATTTAAACTTTATCATAGATATGCACGTATAGGAAATAGCATGTTATATATATAAGGTTCAGTATTATCCATGATTTCAGGCATCCAATGTACTCCCTTCATATAAGGGGGAACTACTATACTTATTTTTGTTTGTTTTTGTTTTTAGTTATAGTTTTGTGGTTATTTTTATAGTAATTCTCTATATGAATAAAATTAGCATAACCTTATTGCTGGTATATCAATAAAGATTTATTAACTCCTTTCCAAATGAAGAAATTAATATACTGCTAGTCCTCCATTTCTCCCTACCTGCTAAATATGTATATTTTTATTTATAAAATTGAATAAACATTACATTAAGTCTTTTCCTATTTTTTTATATTCTTGGTTTGTTTAAATTCATTTTATCCAAAGCTTGCCATCAGATGTCTTGCCTATTATTTCTTCATTTATTAGTTGTCTGGATTTTATCATTAAACTGTCTTCCTCCCCTTCCACATAAGCTCATGAGTATTATATTCCTTGAGTCCTTATAAAATTGAGATTTTTCTCTGTTGTCTTCATAGTTTTAAGACTATTGGGTGGAGAATAACCTTGCTAAGATACATTATTTTTCTCTCAATATATTGGTTTTTTGGGGGTTTGAACATTGCTATAGAGATTTCAGAATCCAACTAAATTTTCCCAATTTTAAATGATTTTATTTTATTCTTGTTTATCTATAGACTCGATTGAAATTCAGTATTTTAAGCTATGTTAGTGTTTTTCTATATGAATATGTATTTCTTAATCTCAATGTATGAATTAATTTAAAATCTCTCAAAAAACATTCCTTTATGTATTGGAATTTTCCTTTTCCATTAGTGATATTCTCTAGAAATGTCAATTATTAGAATGTTTTATATTCTTGTCTATTCTGCATATGCATTAAAATATGTATTTAATAATTTTAAGCTATTTTTTCTTTTTATTCTGGATTCACTATATTTTAGCTTTCCCCCCAATCTCAATTATTTGTTATTATTATATTTATGTCATTTATATATTATGTATGAATTGTTTAATCCTGTTTCATTAAGCTTTGGTTTCTTTCTTCAACTCTTCAAAGTTCATTTTAGTCTCATCAACTTATTTTTTTACTTTATCTCATCTCATAATTTTATCTTATAATGCCACACTTACAGTGAATTTCAGTATATTTCCCTAAGTATTTTTTCGTCTAAATTGATCTTCCACCAATCTTTTGTGTGCTACATACTTTAATTATAATTTTTCCCCATGTCATCTTAGCATGGGTTACTTTATGTTTAACTTTATTTTCCTCCATGGAACTTTCTCTGACATTTCATTGGACATAATATGGCAAAGATTAATTTTCCTTGACTCTGTTACATATGTGTTTTTCATGTGTGTGTGTCTGTATTCAGAGAGAACTATTCAATTTTAAAGATTAATCCCAACCAGTGTGGCTCACTGTTTGAGCATTGACCCATGCACCAAGAGGTCGCCAGTTCAATTCCTTGTCAGGGCACACGCCTAGGTTGTGGGCCAAATCCCCCGGGGGGGCAGGGGCATGTAGGAGGCAACCAATGTTCCCTCTCATCGATGTTTCTCTCTCTCTCTTCTTATTCTTTCCTCTCTCTCTAAAATCAATAAAGAAAAAAATTTTTTTAATTTTAAAGATTAATATTCAATTAATCAAAGTTACAAGTAAAATGGTTTATTACTTAAGCTTTTAAATTCAGTATACAATTTCTACCATTCTATTTATATGTAAAGCAATGATTAAGAATTACATTTGATCCCTGGCCGGTTTGGCTCAGGGGTTAGAGACTCAGCCTGCGGTCCAGAGAAACCCGGGTTCGGTTCCTCTAAGGACACGTACCTCAGTTGCACTTTGTCCCCAGCTCAGGTTGGGGTTGTGAGGGAGGCAGCCACTTGATGTGTCCCTTTCAAGTCAATGTTTCTCTCTCTCTCTCTCTGTTCCTCTCTCTCTCTCCCACTCTATTTGAACAAAAATGGAAAAATGTCCTCAGGTGAGGATAAAAAAAAAAATTGCATTTGAGTACTTTAGATACAATAACATGAATTCACAAACAATTAAATTTTGGATATTTTTAACTGCATTTACAGTTATATGTATTTTTCATTTAATTAACATAGAAATAAAATATCCGTGAGTAGATAATAATATTTATAAGCCCAATATTAAACATATATTATAAATTATTTGTTCTTTCCATAATTTTTTAGAAATTAGAGTTTTAGTTATTACTATAAAGTTACCTTAATTGAGTTTATATTTAAAGTTGAATTGACAACTCTTACACACATCTAATACGTAAAATTATCTTAAATATTATATATATTCAGAATACCAAAATGTATATATTCCTTGATATAAACTTTTAATTTACAGTTTTAGTCTCTCAAAAATACATATTTGTAAGTTCTGAATCCTACTAAGGGAAGAGAGATAGAAAAAGTGGGAGAAATATCTTTCTAAATCTTCCCAAGAATTAATTATGCACTCAATATTAGTTGACTCTAAGTTGTATATAGAATATCTAGCTATCACAGTGATAGACTCTTGTTGATAACACTGTAGAACATATCAAATCATATTAATAGTTTTAAGCCCTTCAAACTAGGTAGTTTATATTTCTATTCAACTATTACAAATGGAATATATAGAAAAAGTCCTGATTACTGACTGGATTCTCTCTTTTGTTCCTGATATATGTGAATGCATTTCTATCTAACACCAAAGTAATTTAAGCTTGAAGGAAGACTCAATTTCTCATATTCTTAATAAATCACAACTTAAATATATTAAAATGACACATAAAACAAGTTGGCATATATCTCATGACTTGATCTGACAGTTTTAACTGCATCAAAATGTCTACTGTATAATTCACACACACACACACACACACATATATATTTAAACTTTTTACTTTTATAAAAAGTGTAGATTTGTATGCATCATAAGAAATAATATAGAAGGGAGGAAAAATGGCGGCGGAGTGAACGGAGCTACACAGACCGTCTCCCAGAACCAAACTGGAATTACAACTATAACACAGACAAATCGACGGGAAAAAACAACAGAAAAGCAGCTTGCGAGGACCATACAACGAGGGACACTGACTCCATCCGGGTAGGCTTGCGAAGGCGCGAGACGGGGCTGGGAGCCCACGGTCGGCAGCTCGGCAGCGGCCTCAGCTGGGAGCAGCGCCCTCGGGTCACACTCCCAGGCGGCCCCACAGCGCAGCCGGGACAGAGGCTGAAACAGCCACAGCCACTCACCTTGGGCTCCGGCAGAGGGAGGGCAGACTGGACTGGAACTGTGTCGGGACACTCGGGGTTTGGAGGGGTCTCAGAGCTTTGGCTGAGTGCAGCCACTCAGGACGGTGGCCACATTGCTCCTTCCCAGGGCTCTGGGGAGAGGCAGCAGCCCCTCCCTCGGAGATCCAACCCCAACCTGTGGGCCATTGAAGTGTTAATTGAGGCTCACTAACAACCAGCATCTGCCCCACCCTCCTGAAAGCCCCTTGGCTGAGCACCAGAGGGAGTTTTTCAGTCAACTGACAACCCAAAACTCATCAATTAACCTCGACTGCTAGCCTCCAGGCAAAAAGCTAGAGGATAACAGTACGTTTCCTGGGCTGGCAACTTTAACCAGGAAAGTAAGACTTGACAGTGGTGTTCAACGCGGGTGCTCCCTCGCTCATCTAAACACAGGAGAGGGAGCCACAAACAGCAGAACACCAACACCCACAGGGAGAACTTGACAGGCTCCAAAGCCCACAGTGATAGCTAAAATGGTGAAACACAGAAACAGAAGCCAAATGAAAGAGCAAGACACCTCCACCAAAGATGAGATCAATGTGGAGCAATTAGGCATGTTAACAGAGCTAGAATTCAGAGCCATGATCTTGAGGAAGCTGAACAGCATGAGTAAGGACATAGAGACACTGAAAATAAGCCAAATGGAAATTAAAAACCAACAAGAAGAGATAAAAAATGACATATCCGAAATGAAAAACACATTGGAAGGTTTAAAAAGCAGAGTAGGGGAAGCTGAGGACTGGATCAGTGAATTAGAAGACAGGGTAGAAAAAATCAACCAATCAGAAAAACAAAAGGAAAAAACTATTAAAAAACAGGAAGACAGCTTAAGAGAACTATGGGACAACTGGAAACGTAATAATATTCGCATCATAGGAGTCCCCGAAGAAGAAGAAAAGGAGCAAGGGATAGAGAATATATTCAAAAAAATAGTGAGAGAAAACTTCCCTAATTTGGTGAAGGAAGAAGGCATTCAAGTTCAAGAAGCACAGAGAGTCCCAAGTAAGAAGAACCCAAACAGGCCCACACCAAGACACATAGTAATTAAAATGCCACAAATTAAAGACAAAGAGAGAATCCTAAAAGCAGCAAGAGATAAGCAATAGGTTACCTACAAAGGGAACCCCATAAGGCTCTCAGCTGACTTCTCACAAGAAACACTACAGGCCAGAAGAGAATGGCATGAAGTAATCAAAGTCATGAAAAACAAGAATCTGAATCCAAGACTACTCTACCCAGCAAGGCTATCATTCAAAATAGAAGATCAAATAAAGAGCTTCCCAGACAAAAAAAAGCTAAGGGAATACATTAGCACCAAACCAGCACTGCAAGAAATGTTAAAAGGACTGCTGTAATTAGCAGTAGAAATGGGAAGAAAAATAGAACCACACTAAACAAAAATGGCAATAAATAAGTACATATCAATAATCACCTTAAACGTAAATGGATTGAATGCTCCCATAAAGAGACACAGAGTAGCTGATTGGATAATAAAGCCTGACTCATCTATATGTTGTTTACAAGAGACCCACCTCTCAACAAAAGACTCACATAGGTTGAAAGTGAAGGGATGGAAAAAAATTTTCCAAGCAAATGCAAAGCAAAAAAAAGCTGGGGTCGCAATTCTCATATCTGATAAAATAGATTTCAAAATGAAGACCATAACTAGAGACAAAGACGGCCACTACATAATATTGAAAGGATCTATCCAACAGGAAGATATAACCTTGATAAACATATATGCACCCAATATAGGAGCACCAAAATATATTAAAAATTTTCTGGAGGACTTCCAAGGAGAAATCGACAACAATACAATCATAGCAGGGGACTTCAACACCCCGTTGACAGCACTGGATAGATCCTCTAGGCAAAAAATTAGCAAGGAAACAGAGACTCTAAATGAAGCACTAGACCAAATGGATTTAATAGATATCTACAGAGAATTACACCCCAAAACTACAGAATACACATTCTTCTCAAGTGCACATGGGACATTCTCAAAGATAGACCACATGATAGGACACAAACTAAATCTCTACAAGTTCAAGGAGATTGAAATCATATCAAGCATCTTCTCAGATCACAATGGCATGAAACTAGAAATCAATTGCAACAAGAACATGCAAAGACATTTCAACACATGGAGGCTAAATAGCATGTTACTAAACAATGAATGGGTCACGGAGGAGATCAAGGAAGAAATTAAAAACTTCCTGGAAACCAATGAAAATGAACACACAACAACACAAAATCTATGGGATGCAGCGAAAGCAGTTCTGAGAGGGAAGTTCATAGCACTACAGGCCTACCTCAAAAAACAAGAAAAATTTCTAATTGACTGTCTAACCTCACAACTTAAAGAATTAGAAAGCAAACAAAAAGAAAACCCCAGAGCAAGTAGAAGGAAGGAAATAGTAAAGATCAGAGCAGAAATAAATGACATAGAGACCAAAAAAACAATTCAAAGGATCAATGAAACAAAGAGCTGGTTTTTCGAAAAGATAAACAAGATAGATGGACCCTTAGCTAGACTCACCAAGAAACAAAGAGAGAGAACCCAAATACACAAAATCAGAAATGAAAGAGGAGAAGTAACAACCAACACCACGGAAATACAAAAGATTGTTAACAACTACTATGAACAACTATATGGCAACAAATTCGACAATCTCAGTGAAATGGACAAATTTCTAGAAACACACAGTCTCCCAAAACTATTCCCGGAAGAGATAGAAAACTTGAACAGACCAATAACAACTAAGGAAATTGAAGAGGTAATCAAGACTCTCCCAGCAAACAAAAGCCCAGGCCCAGATGGTTTCACGGGGGAGTTTTACCGAACATTCAAAAAAGAACTAACACCCATTCTCCTCAAACTATTTCAAAAAATTCAAGAAGAAGGAAGACTTCCAAACACGTTCTATGAGGCCAGCATAATTCTAATTCCAAAACCAGAAAAAGACACTACGAAGAAAGAAAACTACAGGCCAATATCCCTGATGAACATAGACACCAAAATCCTGAACAAAATACTAGCAAATCGGATCCAGAAATACATCAAAAAAATTATTCACCATGACCAAGTGGGATTCATTCCAGGGATGCAAGGCTGGTACAATATTCGCAAATCAATAAACGTGATACACCACATAAACAAAATGAAGAATAAAAACCACATGATCATATCAATAGATGCTGAAAAAGCATTCGACAAAATCCAGCATCCATTTCTGATAAAAACGCTCAGCAATGTAGGAATAGAGGGATCATATCTCAACATAATAAAGGCCATATATGAAAGACCTACAGCCAACATCATACTCAATGGACAGAAACTAAAAACATTTCCATTAAGAACAGGAACAAGACAGGGATGTCCACTTTCGCCACTCTTATTTAACATTGTACTGGAAGTCTTAGCCACAGCAATCAGACATGAAGAAAAAATAAAAGGGATCCAAATTGGAAAGGAGGAAGTAAAACTGTCATTATTTGCAGATGACATGATATTGTACATAGAAAACCCTAAAGACTCCATCAAAAACCTATTAGACTTAATAATTGAATTTGGCAAAGTAGCAGGATACAAAATTAACGTCAAGAAATCGACGGCATTCTTGTACATCAATGATGAACTCACAGAAAGAGAAACTGAAAAAACAATCCCATTTACCATCGCTCCAAAAAAATTACGATACCTAGGAATAAACTTAACCAAAGAAGTAAAAGACCTATTTGCAGAAAACTACAGGTCATTGAAAAAAGAAATAGAGGAAGATATAAAAAAGTGGAAGCACATACCCTGTTCATGGATTGGAAGAATTAACATCATTAAAATGTCCATACTACCCAAAGCAATCTATAGATTCAATGCAATCCCCATCAAAATACCAACGATATATTTCATAGAACTAGAACAAATACTTCAAAAGTTCATATGGAACCAAAAAAGACCCCGAATAGCCACAGCAATCTTGAAAAAGAAGAACAAAGTTGGAGGGATCACAATACCAGATATCAGGTTATACTACAAAGCGACTGTAACCAAAACAGCCTGGTACTGGCACAAGAACAGGCATATAGACCAGTGGAACAGAACTGAAAACCCATCTTACATTAGCGTGGTATATTTGCTACAATTGATAAATAAATATGGATACATTATTTTTAACTAAAGTTTTCATAGAGCAAAAGACAAATTTTAATGAAGTGAAATTTATCATTTATCCCTGTCAGGGATCACGGTTTTGGTGTCAAGTATAAGACTCTTCCCTATTCCTAGCCCTAGATTATGACATTTTTTTCTTGTATTTTATCATATATTTTTAAGGTATATATTTTACATAAAGCTCATAATCCATTTTGAATGAATTTTTATAAGGAAGGAAACAAGTCAAGATTACTTTCTCCCTCCCAAGGATGAATAATTGCTCCAGCAATATTTGCTTAAAGTATTACCTTTTCTCCATTTAATTTCTTTTGTATATTTGTGAAAACTTATTGGGCATACTTGTGTGGATTTATTTTTTAGTATTCTATTCTATTTTATCTTTGTGTCTAACCCTCTACAAAACAACATGGCCATGGTCTTAATTACTGTTACTCTATATTGAGTCTTGAAATATGATAGATTAATTTCTCCCACCTTATGCTTTTTTTTAAAAAAGCATATTGGTTTAAGTATTCTAGTTATTTTATTTTTCTATTTTAGAACAACCAAGTTTACATTTTTAAAACATCTTGGAATAACTATGTTTGTATTTTTTATATGTTGCTGGAATTTCTATAGGAATTTTGTTATAGGTGTATATCAATTTGGAAAAAAATGTCTCTGATGCTGAGACTTCAAATTCATAAACAAAATATATTTCTCCATTCATTTACAGCAATATTTTCTAATTTTTACCATGTAAGTCCTGTGCATTTTTTCTAGATTTATAACTATTTAATTTTTTAATCACGAAAACCTTATTCTTTAGAGCAGTTTTATATTTACAGCATATTAGACAGTTTCTGCAAAGAGTTCTCATTTAGTCGCTCTCTTAGACTCACAATTTTACTTATTGACATCTTACATTAGCGTGGTATATTTGCTACAATTGATAAATAAATATGGATACATTATTTTTAACTAAAGTTTTTAACATACATTAGGGATCACTCTTTGTGTTGATAAGTCTATAGATTTTGATAAATGCATATTGTCATATATCCTCTATTATAGTATCACAGAAAATAGTTCTACCCTGCGACCTCTAGGTGCATGGGTGGACACTGAACCACTGAGCCACTCCAGCCGGGCCCAAATCTCATTTTAGAAGGTAATGTCTTTGTTCTACGTGTTTCTTTTATTAATCTCAATGCTTACTCCATTGTTTGACAGAGAGATAATAGTAAATAAGTGGTGTAATAATCTTGTAAATTAACCGAGTCAGCAAGTGGGGAAAAAGCAGCAGTTAAAGAGAGGATTAGGTATTTCTCTAAATGACTTTAGAATTCAAGTGAAACAACTATTTTTGAAATTAGTTTTACTGATAGCATAATATTCTAGAATTCCAAGTAAGGGCCTTTATTCTTGACATCCTCAGGTCCCAAAGGATAAGTTATCTATGCTAACTTTTTAGAAAAAAAAAAGTTGGAAATTTGGCATGCCAGAAATCAGGGCAAAATGTGTTTGTTTCATTAATTTTCTGTAGCAAATTTTCTTTTCTAAATTAAGGTTATAATAAACATAGGCATGTGAAAATCAAATAACTGAAATGATCTTTTCATTGAGTTATTAAGTCTAAGAGGACATATATTTTTGTATGTGAATGTTTCAAAGTTGAAATTTTCTTTTTCCTCTATACAAATTTCTAATGATATGAAATATAGTAAACCTAGAAATCACACAGGAGCAAGACTGAATTGGTTAAAGCTTTATTTTGTACTCTTTGTAAAATGCAAGACATGTGGATTATTTTCTTTTTCCTTCTAGTTTACTTAACTAAATATGTGGAGATTATATCAGAAAGCTGATTTTTTATTAATTTCCATGGAGTTTCATATACTTGCAAAAGTACCTCTGGGGTTACTGAAAGGAATTGGTCATAGACATGAAGATTTCTGAGTCCAAATCCTTCACCAAACAGAGATACTAAGTATTAGTTTGCTTTACATATTAACTTTATACATAACAGTCTTTCAAAGAAAGGTTAGGCCATTAATAATCACTGTAAACCATTGAACCTCATGGGTAAAACAGAACTAGAGTCTTATATGAATTAGCATGAAAGGAGCATTTAAGTCCTAGAAAGTCCAATGTCACCTCAGTATAATTTACATGGAAAAGGTACAAGCTAGACTGCAAATGCAGCACACCCTCCATGTAAATGTAATGTGACAGTGGAAAAATGTATTTAAGTATGAGTATTTTATATTATTTTCCTGGCAGACATTTTTTTTTATATAAATTCATAAATTTAAGGAGAGACAGTTTTAGGAAATAATGCCTTTATGGCCTTAATGAGTTAAAACTGTTTCCCAAGAAAAAGGAAATGCATTAGGAAAATTTGACTCTACATTTGTAATATGAAAACCCTTTTTTTAATAAATGTGAACTCTGCAGTGGGATCTCATTAGTATAATGATTTGGCATAGATAATGTGCAATTTGAAAACATGAGGCCTTTGATCCCTAACCTTTTGAATCTCTCTTAGAACTTCTACAGCTTTTTAGAGTCTATTATTATATCATTTTTCCCCTGGATTTTTTAATTTTAGCTTTAAATGTCATGTAAAATAAAAAAAAAATAGAAGCATTAAATTTTAGAAAGAAATTTTTATATTAATCAAAAATTTCTTGTTAGGAAAAAATAATTTGCAGTTAAATTTGAACCGGGTTTACCATAAATAACCTATGGATTTTATCAGATCTCTTAAAATCACTGAAGAAAATTGGGAAGAAAATAATGTATATCTCATAGTTTACTGTGAACATTGGTACAGATAATGTTTTGACCAAAATGTTTCCCTTAGCTTGATGAAAGTTTTGACATGCTTTTTCCTGACTCTCAGTCCTTGAACTCCTCAACTGACTATTGCTGAATCTAGATGACCACCCACAGAGGTTTTCTAGAGTATTTACTCTAGAAAACTTATGATTGCAAATTCTTTCTCTGCCCCTTTGAGATGTAAACCTTTTTATTTTTCTAACATTTTTAAAATGTTTTTATTGATTTTTTTTTTAGAGAGAGAGATACAAACATTAATGAGAGTGAGAAACATCAATCACCTGTCTCCTGCATGCCCCCTACTGGGGATCAATCCCACAACCCAGGCAAATGACCTGACTGGGAATCAAACCAGGACCTCTCAGTCCATGGGATGATGTTTGATCCACTGAGCCACACAAGCTGGTCAAGGTGTAAACCTTTTTAAAAAGCTTCTTGATCAAATGGCAGGTCAATTTTTAATTTTTTGAGGTAACACCATAGTGTTTTCCATAGTGGCTGCACCAGTCTGCATTCCCACCAACAGTATACTAGAGTCCCCTTTTCTCCACACCCTCACCAGCACTTGTTGTTTGATGATTTGTTGATAGCGGCCATTCTAACAGGTGTGAGGTGATACCATATTGTTGTTTTAATTTGCATTTGCATCTCTCTGATGATTAGTGATGTTGAGCATTTCTTCATATGTCTCTTAGCCATTTATATGTGCTGTATGGAGAGGTGTCTAATTAGTTCCTCTGTCCATTTTTTAATTGGGTTCTTTGTCTTCCTTTTGTTGAGCTGTATGAGCACTCTATATATTTTGGAAATTAACCCTTTATCTGATGTATCACTGGTGATTATGCTCTCCCACACAGTGGGCTCCCTTTCTATTCTGATGGTTGTTTCTTTCGCTGTGCAGAAGTTTTTTAGTTTGATATAGTCCCATGTGTTCATTTTCTTCTTTATATCTGTTGCCTTAGGTGATGTATATCAGTGAAAATTCTGCTGCGAATGAACTGCCATTTGACCCAGTGATTCCACTTCTAGGAATATACCCTAAGAAGCCTGAAACACCAATCAGAAAGAATATATGTACCCCCATGTTCATAGCAGCCCTATTTACAATAGCTAAGATCTGGAAACAGCCCAAATGTCCATCAGTAGACGAATGGATAAAAAAGCAGTGGTACATATACACAAAGGAGTACTATGCAGCTTTAAGAAAAAAGATCACTTATCCTTTGAGACCACATGGAGGGACTTGGAGAGTATTATCCTAAGAGAAGCCAAACAGAGAAAGACAAGTATCATATGATCTCATTTATTTGTGAAATAGAATGAACATAACAGTCTGAGGAATGGGGTAGTCCCAGAGACGTGGAAGTGGGCTACAGACTGACAATCCCCAGAAGAGGGGGGAGAGATAAACCACAGAACTTATATGCATGTATGCATGAACAATGGACATGGACAACAAAGCCATGGACAGGGCAGGGAGGGAGGAGGAGGGGGCTATCAATGGGGGGAAAGGAGAAACATCTGTAACAAAAATAAATTAATTAATTAATTAAAAAATAAAAAAGCTTCTTGGTAGTTTAACAACTCAGGACAATCTTTCTCAAGGACCTGGGACTCATCCATTTAAACTGTTTTAAGCAAGGAAAATAATACCCCTACCTCCCATTCTCTGAAAGGGCAGGAGTCTAAAATCAAAGGGGTTCACGCTCTGTGTTGTAAAATGACCTCCTGTCGTGAAGATAATAGAAAGTTTACTTTTTCTGGTCCATGATCCCTCACCCCATTTTAGCTATTAAAATCTCCACAGCACCTTGGTTTAATGGAGTTGAGTTCAGACTGAGTTTTTGTCTCTCTCCCATATTGCAACAGCCGTTAATAAGGTCTTACTCGCCTGTTGAATTGTGTCCAACGAAATTTTCTCTCTGACTATATCTACAATGCTGCCTATCCATTTTTTATGTCCCTTATTTAAAAATCAGTTTGCCTTGCCTGTACAAGGAAATATAAAATTATAACATCACTTCATGACATACATTGTTCTGAGAAATACATAGTGAAATAATTTATGCAAGAATGTTTTATAGAAGCATGTCTTAAACTAATAAAAATCAGAAACTTAAATCAGCAAAACTATTGTTTAAGTGAAACATAGTCTTTAATAATGAATATAAATCTTAATCTTTCATCATGAGAATATAACCCAAAAGGCAGAAATCTGAGATAAGGGTTGTCAAGTGTTCAAATGCACTTGATCTTTGTTTTGAAGATTATATTTTTGTAAGTGAATTACTTCTTCGAAATTAATTTCCAAAGTATCAATCATTACTATTATTATCTTCCTTCTACTCCTCCTTCTCTTCTATATTACCATCATTATTCATGTAATAGAATATTCACCTACTAATATAACAATTCTATTTTTTAAGTATATGCCTTATTCAGTCTAGTTTAGAAAGTCAATGAAATGACAGAAATATCGTATGTTATGATTTTGATGACTATTAAAGTATTGCATATATTGTCAAATTGAACAAAAATTCTGGCTTCTTTGATTACTTCTAGAAGCTTGTAGAGGCATGCCTTGAAGTTTTCCACAACTGTTTATCAACTTTTCTCAGAAATTATATTCTCAAACCAAATGGCAATCTAATGTAAAAGTAAATATTTTAGACAAACAAAAATCTGAATATTAGCCCTATTCTTTTTAAATAATTGCTTAACATTACATTTTCAAAAAATAGTTGGAAAAATAAAAATGAATCTCAATTCAAATATATTTAAAATTTTCCCACTGAATATTAATTTTTTGTTAAACTATAAAGCACTGTTTCAATGAAAAAGATACTGTAATAACAAATTGGGAGGTTATTCAACAAGTTTAATTAAAATATTATTTTCATTATGTATCTTAAGCAGTGCTTAACCATTCCTATCTCATAATATTTTGTTATTTTTTATCTTCAAACCAAAAAGAAATACACCCTCTCCTGAACTTCTCTCATCATATACTGTCCCATTATTCTGCTCTTTATGAAGCAAAACAACTTTCAAGAGTTTATTTTTTCCCTCACTTTTCCTATTTCCCTCTTCTTGTTTTCATATTTTTAACAATTTTATTGAGATATAATTCATATACTATTAATCCTCCCATCTAAAAATATTGTGACTTTTTTATAAATTCATAAGTTTGTAAAACCATCACAACAATATATTTTGGCAATATTTTCGCCTTTCTCAAAAGAATTCTTATGCCTGTTAGAAGTAACTCCTTGTCCTTTTCACTTTCCCCTACCCCCAACTTTACACAACTACCGATCTATTTTTTGCCTCAATAGGTTTGTTTATTCTGGACATTTCATTAAAATCTAATTACAATATGTGGTCTTTGGTGACAGGATTTTTTATTTAACCTAATGTTTCCAAGGTCCACTCAGGCTGCTGCATGTATCAGTTCTTCATTATTTTTTATTGGCAAATAATATTCTATAAATATACTACATTGTTTTTATCAATCAGTTGGTGGACATTTAGTTTTTCTCCATTTTTTGGTGATTATCAATAATGCTGATATGAACATTCATGTACACTTTTTTCTGTGTGTGCATATATTATTTCTCTAGGGCATATATCTAGGAATGAAATTAATTGGTCATATAACAATTCTAAGTTTAACATTTGGTGAACTTTTTCCAAAGTGACCATTCCAGTCACAAGTCTTTAACAATGTAGCAGAGTTCCAATTTTACCACATCACTGTCAACACTTGGAATTGTCTGTCTTTTAGATTATAGTCAGTCTAGTGGATGTGAGGTGGTGTTTCATTGCGGTTTTAATTAAAATTATCCTTTTAACTAGTTATATGGAACATTTTTTCATGTGTTCACTGGACATAGGTATACCTTCTATGACAGAAGTTTATTCAAATGCTTTGCTCATTTTTAATTGGTTCTGATGTAAATGACAAAAATAAATTCCAAACTCCATACATTTAACTGTGAAAATGTAAATAAGTACTACCTGTGAAGCTAAAAATTTGTGAAATCTTGAGGCAGTTTTAATGAAAAGTTGTTGATATGAGGGTTAGTATGTTATCTGGGTTCAATATCCTCTTCAAATACCAGGGAAATGAACAAGAACAGGAGATAGAGGGAGGAAGGGGTGGGGGAGAGAGAGAGAAATACATAAAGAGAGGGAAAATAATGTCATCTCTAAGAAAGCACCAGAAAATATTAAAAACACCACACACAGTTGTTAGATTCTAAAGTAGTAGAAGTGGAACCTGGCCATGGTATAACATTATGGCAATCAGTGAATAAACAAAGCAAACAAAAGAGCGGCAAACTGGAAGATCTGGGTCCTTGACAGTAGTGAGGAGTGCAGATGAGAGAAGTTTGCATACTCTGTATAAGATCTACAACTATTTTTTCTACAACCATGATGGTCTTAGACAACAATGCAGAACAGAGTCCAAAATCAATATGGAACTCTAACAAAACAGAAAAAGAAATTTAAAATAATACAAAAATTTACTGACATATTAACATTTCTTACTTATCTATTTAATACATATTTATAGAACACTTACTATGTTCCAGGCAGTGCTCTAGGGATGTAGCAACGAACACAAAAGTTCTCATCTGCATGAGGCTTATATTAACTAAATAAACAAGAAAATATATGTGATGATAAGACAGTGATGTAAATTATGGATAAAAATATATCAGGATATCAAAAATAGATTACTGCAGTAAAGAAGTGTGTATTTTTAGATTCCAAAATGGTGGCAGAGTAAATGGAAGCTGCACAGACCATTTCCCAGGACAAAACTAGAATTACAACTAAAATTAAAACAAATCATCAGGAAAAATCAACAAAAAAGCAGCTTGTGAGGACCCTATCACCAGGGACACTGAATCAATCCTGGTAGGATTGTGGAGGCATGAGAGGGGTGGTGGGAGCCCATGGACAGCAGTGGTCTTAGCTATGAGCAGCATCCTTGGGGTTAAACTCCCAAGCGCTCTCCACAGCACAGAGAGCCAGGACAGAAGGTTAAATAGCTACAGCCACTCACCTTGCCTTCTGGCAGGGGGAGAGTGAACTAGACTGGAACTGTGTGGGGACACTCGGGATTTGTAGGGCACTCAGAATTTTGCTGAGTTGTGGCCACACAAGACGTGGCCATCGTACTCCTTCCAAAAGCTCCTCCCACACTCATCCAAACCAAGTAGAAGGAGCCACAAACAGCAGAACACCTACACACACAGGGAAAATTTGGTAGGCTCCAAAACCCACTGAGATAGCCAAAATGGAGAAACAAAGAAACAAATCCCGAATGAAAGAACAAGAGACCCCTACCGAAGATGAGATAAATGAAGTGCAGTTAAGCAAGTTAACATAGCTAGAATTCACAGCCATGATCTTGAGGAAGCTCAACAGCATGAGTAAGGACATCAAAACCATGAGTAAAGACATAGAAACATTGAAAATCAACAAATTGGAAATGAAAAACCAAGAAGAAGAAATGAAGAATGACATCACAGAAATAAAGAACACATTGGAAGGACTAAACACCAGAGTAAAAAAAGCTGAGGACCAGATCAGTGAATTAGAAGGCAGAGTAGAAAAAAATCAACCAATCAGAAAACAAAAAGGAAAAAAACAATTAAAAAACAGGAAGATAGCTTAAGAGAACTGTGGGAAAACTGGAAATGTAATAATATATGCATCATAGGAGTCCCTGAAGAAGAAGGAAATGAGCAAAGGTTAGAGAATATATTCAAAGAAATATTGACAGAAAACTTCCCTAATTTGGTGAAGGAAGAAGGCATTCAAGTTCAAGAAGCACAGAGAGCCCCAAGTAAGAAGAACCCAAGCAGGCTCACACCAAGACACATAGTAATTAAAATGCCAAAAATTAATGACAAAGAGAGAATACTAAAGGCAGCAAGAGCTAAGCAACAGGTTACCTACAAAGGAAACCCCAAACCGCTCTCAGCTGATTTCTCAACAGAAACACTACAGGACAGAAGGGAGTGGCATGAGGTAATCAAGGTCATGAAAAACAAGAATCTGAATCTAAGACTACTCTACCCAGCAATATGGGAGCACCAAAATACATTAAAAAGCTTCTGGAGGACTTCAAAGGAGAAATTGACAGCAATACAATCATAGCAGGGGACTTCAATACCCTGCTGACATCACTGGATAGATCCTCTAGACAAAAAATTAGCAAGGAAACAGAAACTCTAAATGAAGCACTATACCAAATGGATTTAATAGATACCTATAGAGAATTATACCCCAAAACTACAGAATTCACATTTTTCTCAAGTACACATGGGACATTCTCAAAAATAGACCACATATTAGGACACAAACTAAGTCTCTACAAGTTCAAGAAGATTGAAATCATATCAAGCATCTTCTCAGATCACAATGGCATGAAACTAGAAATCAATTGCAATAAGAACATGCAAAGACATTAGAACACATGGAGGCTAAATAGCATGTTATTAAACAATGAATGGGTTGCCAAGGAGATCAAGGAAGAAATTTAAAACTTCCTAGAAACCAATGAAAATGAACACACAACAACACAAAATCTATGGGATGCAGTAAAAGCAGTTCTGAGAGGGAAGTTCATAGCACTACAGGCCTACCTCAAGAAACAAAAAAAAATTTCTAATTGACTGTCTAACCTCACAACTTAGAAAACGAGAAAGAAAACCAAAACAAAATCCCAGAGCAAGTAGAAAGAAAGGAAATAGTAAAGATCAGAGCAGAAATAAATGACATAGAGACCAAAAAAACAATTCAAAAGGTCAATGGAACAAAGAGCCGGTTTTTTGAAAAGATAAACAAGATTGATGGACCCTTAGCTAGACTCACCAAGAAATAAAAAGAAAGAACCCAAACACACAAAATCAGAAATAAAAGAGGAGAAGTAGCAACTGACACCACAGAAATACAAAAGAGATCGTTAACAAATACTATGAACAATTATATGGCAACAAATCTAAGCGAAATGGAAAATTTCTAGAAACATATAGTCTCCCAAAACTATTCCCGGAAGAGATAGAAAACTTGAACAGACCAATAACAACTAAGGAAATTGAAGAGGTAATCAAGACTCTCCCAGCAAACAAAAGCCAAGGCCCAGATGGCTTCACAGGGGAGTTTTACCAAACAATCAAAGAAGAACTAACACCCATTCTCCTCAAACTATTTCAAAAAATTCAGGAAGAAGAAAGACTTTCAAACTGGTTTTATGAGGCCAGCATATTTCTAATTCCAAAACCAGAAAATGACACTACAAAGAAAGAAAACTACAGGCCAATATCCCTGATGAACATAGATGCCAAAATCCTGACAAAACACTAGAAAATTGGATCCAGCAATACATAAAAAAAAGTATTCACCATGACCAAGTGGGGTTCATCTCAGGGATGCAAGGATGTTATAATATTTGCAAATCAATAAATGTTTTACACCACATAAACAAAATGAAGAATTAAAACCACATAATTATAGCAATAGATGCTGAAAAAGCATTTGACAAAATTTAGCACTCATTTCTGATAAAAATGCTCAGCAATGTGGTAATGGAGGGATTATATCTTGACATAATAAAGGCCATATATAAAAGACCTGCAGCCAACATCATACTCAATGGGCAAAAACTAAAAGCATTTCTCTTAAGAACAGAAACAAGACAAGGATGCCCACTTTCACCACTCTTATTTAACATAGTACTGGAAGACTTAGCCACAGCAATCAGACATGCAGAAAAATAAAAGGGATCCAAACTGGAAAGGAGGAAGTGAAACTGTCATTATTTGCAGATGACATGATATTATACATAGAAAACCCTAAAGACTCCATCAAAAATCTATTAGACTTAATAAATGAATTTGGCAAAGTAGCAGGATACAAAATTAACGTCAAGAAATCGATGGCATTCTTATATTCCAATGATGAAGTTACGCAAAGAGAAACTGAAAAAACAATCCAATTTACCATGGTGGCAAAAAAATTAAGATACCTAGGAATAAATTTAACCCAAGAAGTAAAGGACCTATTTGCAGAAAACTACAGGGCATTGAAAAAAGAAATAGAAGAAGATATAAAAAAGTGGAAGCATATACCTTGTTCATGGATTGGAAGAATTAAAATCATTAAAATGTCCATATTACCCAAAGCAATCTATAGATTCAATGCAATCCCCATCAAAATATCAACAATGTATTTCACAGAACTAGAACAAATACTTCAAAAGTTCATATGGAACCAAAAAAAAAAAAAAAAAAAACCCGAACAGGCACAACAGTCTTGAAAAAAAGGACAAAGTAGGTGGGATCACATTACCAAATATCAGGTTATACTACAAAGCCACTGTAATCAAAACAGCCTGGTACTGGCACAACAACAGGCATGTAGACCAGTGGAACAGAACAGAGAACCCAGAAATGGACCCAAGACATTATGCTCAATTAATATTTGACAAAGGAGGCAAGAACATACAACGGAGTAAACACAGCCTCCTTAATAAATGGTGTTGGGAAAATTGGACAGCTACATGCAAAAGAATAAAACTAGACCATCAACTTACACTATACACAAGAATAAACTCAAAATTGATATAAACACTTAAATGTGACCCGTGAATCCATAAAAATTCTAGAAGAAAATGTAGGCAACAAAATTTCAGACATCATACGCAGCAGAATTTTCACTGATAACATCACCTAAGGCAACAGAAACAAAGGAGAAAATGAACACATGGGACTACATCAAACTCAAAAGCTTCTGCACAGCGAAAGAAAAAACCATCAAAATGGTAAGGGAACCCACTGTATGGGAGACCATCATTGCCAATGATACATCAGATAAGGTGTTAATTTCCAAAATACATAGACTACTCATACAACTCAACAAAAGTAAGACAAAGAACCCAATTAAAAAATGGGCAGTGGTGATAAATAGACACCTCCTCAAATAGGACATACAAATGGCTAAGAGACATATGACGAAATGCTCAACATCACTAATCATCAGAGAGATACAAATTAAAACAACAATGAGGTATCACCTCACACCTGTCAGAATGGCCACCATCAACAAATCATCAAACAACAATTGTTGGTGAGGGTATGGAGAAAAGGGGACTCTAGTACACTGCTGGTGGGAATGCAGACTGGTTCAGCCACTATGGAAAACACTATGGTGTTACCTCAAAAAATTAAAAATTGAATTGCCATTTGACCTAGTGATCCCACTTCTAGGAATATACCCTTAGAAGCCTGAAACACCAATCAGAAAGAATATATGTACCCCCATGTTCATAGTAGCACTATTTACAATAGCTAAAATCTGGAAACAGCCCAAGTGTCGATCAGTAGATGAATGGATAAAAAAACTGGGGTACATATACACAATGGAGTACTATGCAGCTGTAAGAAAGATCTCTTAACTTTTGAGACGACATGGAGGGACTTGGAGAGTATTATCCTAAGCAAAACAAGCCAAGCAGAGAAAGACAAATATCATATGATCTCACTTATTTGTGGAATAGAATGAACATAACAGTCTAAGGAACAGGGTATATCATGGAACTAGGGTACAGACTGACAACCCTCAGAAGAGGGGGTGGTGGGGGATGGAAGAGATAAACCACAGAACTTACATGCATGTGTGCATAACCAATGGACACGGACAACAAAGCTGGGGATGGGGTGGTGAGGATGGGGAGGAGGGTGTCAATGGGGAATAAAATGAGAAGCATCTGTAACAAAAACAAATTAATAAAAAAAAATAAAAGGAAGAAAGAGACGTAAAAACAAACAAACAAACAAACAGTAATACTCTAAAATCAATTTTTAAAAAATAGCCCTGGCTGTTTTGTCTCAGCCATTAGAGCATTGGCCCTCAGATCAAAGAGTCATGGGTTTGATTCCAGTCAAGGGCATGTACCTTGGTTGCAGTTCAGTCCCTGGCCTGGTCAGGGTCATTTAAAAAACAAAAAAAGAAGTGTGTACTTTCTATACTGTGTTCATGGAGCCTTACTGAGGCAATTAGATCTGCATATAGTTAGGAGTAAAAAAATCCAAGCAAAACAAGGAGAGGTAGCCAGTGCCACTGAAACCAAGCAGCGGTGATGGAGTTCGTTGTCTTGCAAAATCCCTTGAACATCTATCTGATACCGTCTTGAGCTCTGCTTCTGAGAGAACCTGAACTAATACATACAATAATCGCTAAGGTGAGGACAATTAGAAAGAACCAGAAGTTTATTATTGTCTAACCACTATACCTTACACTTAAAACTAGTACAAATTAATATTGAATGTAAACTGTAATTGAAAAATAAAACTTAGGCCCTGGCTGGTTTGGCTCAGCGGTTAGAGCGTCGGCCTGCGGTCCAAAGAGGCCTGGGTTCGGTTCCCGCTAAGGGCAAGTACCTCGGTTACAGTTTGTCCCCGGCCCTGGTTGGGTCGTGCGGGAGGTGGCCACTCGATGTGTCCCTTTCACGTCGATGTTTCTCTCTCTCTCTCTCTCCCTCTCTCTCTCCCTCCCACTCTGTCTGAACAAAAAATGGAAAAGTGTCCTCGGGTGAGGATTAAAAAATAATAATAATGAAAAATAAAAATAAAACTTAAAAATGTGAAAGGTAAAAGGGACCAGAAAGAGTGTCATATTCAACAAGTGTAAGATCTAAGGATGTTTTGAGTAGAGGAAATAGCTTATGCAAATACCACTTTGGCTCATAGTGAGTTAGACTGAGTGTGGGAAATAGTAAAGAGATAGGGAGGAATAATAGAAAGCAGAGTCTTGTGGTTAATAAGGGTAGTTTGCATTTTCTTTCCTAAATAGAATCCTTTAAAGTATGAAATTTTATATAATTTATATTTTTATAAGATCATCACACTGAAAGAATTAACTTTTAAAGTAGAGTCTATTAAGATACTTTTAATTATTAATGATATTTACATATAGAATTGAATGATTTAGTATATACAAAATTCATATATTTCAGCAACCATTTAAACAGCCTTTGGTTAAATATTGCTGCCAGGATCATAACTACTTCAAAAGATACCATGGAGAAAATGTCTTTTCATTTGAGTAGCATCATGAGGATTTTATTCGAATTTGATACTAACATTAAACTAATTTAATAAAGTCATATGTAATCAATAATTTAGAATGAATTGACTGTATTTAATGGCATGGAGGAGAATCCAAATCGGTTTGTATGTATTCACTGTGAAAGTTATAAAATATACAATGTTCAGTCATAAAAATAGCACAAGTACACTATTAAACATATATAAACAATATTAAAGAAATAATTGTAATCATTTAGGAAACTATGTCTGTGATACTTTAGATTCTGAATCTGTTTAAAATTCAAAAATTAAAACAGTATCATAAATATTCTTACAACTAATGATTCCTTTGGTGGAGTATGTAAGTAAATATAATACAATAGCTAATATTTTCCAGAGACATTATTAGGCTTTTTTTTTTTTTTTGGTAATATTTTCCTCCTGCTAATTTCCCGAAGGCATGCCACAAACTGTACAGCTTGAAGAGTCCAAGGTATAATCATCCGGGTTCTGGCTTCATAACTAGTTTCCCTACTTCAAATTTGCTCCCATGAAATCCATTCTACATAGTAAAGCATAGAAAACTATTTTTTTTTCTTTTTTTCCTGCATGTAGAACTCAAAAACATCTTTTTAAAAATATAGTTTCATTTTATTAATTTTCTATTATTGTTGACATTCAATATTATTTTTATTAGTTTCAGATGTACAACAGTGTTTAGACATTTGCATAATTTATGAAATGACACCCCCCCCACAGTGAGTCCAGTACCCACCTGTCATCATCATAGTCATTAAAATATTATTGATTATAAGAAATTTTTTTAATTATAAAATATGTTAAACTCTTCTTAAAATGTCCAAAATGTCCCATTATACTTAGAAAAGAATAGAAGCACTTTACCTCTGTTTGCAAAAACCCACACGATGTGGTTCCTGCCTAATTTATCAATCTGTTGTTTTACTGGTTGTCTTTAATCAGTCTCCTAGAGACACACTAACTTTTTCCTCCTCAGAATAATCACATTCTCTTATGAACGTATTTTCCTTTGCCAGAATGCCTTCTTTAGTTGTTCTTTTGCAATCATTTAGGTCTCTGCTTGGAATACCATATTCTAATATAGGCCTTGTATCTCAGTAATCTATTGCAAGATGCTGTATAATAAATCATCTAGTACACAGTGGCTTAAAAGGCATTTATTTAGCTCATGAATCTATAGATCACTAAATTATGCCTGACTCAACTGGGTGGTTCTTCACTTCTTGGTTGGGCTCAGTCACGTATTTATTGATAAGCTAACTTTCAATTAACTCTACAGTGATGCCTGGGCCACGTGTCTTTCATCTTCCAGGCAGGCTAGTCTAAGCATACTCTGATGGTGGGAGCTGAGGTTGAAAAACATAGGTGAAAACTTCTGTAGGATCACTAGTGTTGAGCTCTCATTGCCTAAAGAAGTCAAGTAGCCAAATTTAGAATTGAGCAGGGGAGGAATTAGATTCCACAACTCTAGTGAGATGACCAACAACACAGTATATAAAAGGACATAGGTAAAGGAAGAAATGAACAATTATATCCACTAATAAAATGTATGTACCATAGTCTGGCCACAATTATTCACATTCTTTCACAGTCAAAAAAGACACCCATTTCCTACCAAGATCAGCAAAGGTATGTTTAATCAAATCAAGCTCAAAGTATAGGACCTCATCACCAACATCAAATCCAAATGAGTCTCATCTTATTCTGGGAGAACTATAAACTAAAAGGACCATACCCACAACCCAAAAGTATATAAGGGTGACAAAGAGGTAGAATAACTACAGTAAGTCCTTTGATTCTAAATAAAGATGGATAATAGGAGGTATAGAGCAGTAAATTGGCCATAGAAATTTTTAACCCTACTGGGTTAGTGTTGTCTGAGATACTTACTCCAGGATTAGAAAGTATCTCTTCAACAGAAATTGATTTTATCCCATGAGAGTGGATCCTCAGTCCATTTTCTTCCATTTCACTTGTCTTTCCTTCCTTGGACCTCATTTGTTTTTCACTAAACTCCTTAGGCATTTCTATAAAAAGCATTAGAAAATATTGCAGAATTTTCTCAGTCTGTTTCCCACTAAACATTTGAAGATTAAGAGAGCCTTTAGAAACTTGTTTTATTATTATTTCTTGAGAAGTTTTATTAGTTTTATTACCAACTAATTATAATCCGGCCCATTTAACAAAAGCCATACTGCTAATAACTTTCCTTCCATGTCTTCCTCTCTGGATTTACTTTCTACTGTTTTGAAGACAGGCTTCTGTGTGCTGTAAACTAAAGCCTTCTAGAAATTCTTTTGAAGGAGCTGAAAGTGTCTAGGAGTCACTGCCCTGACTTTTTAAAAGGTCATGACAAAGAGTTTCACAACTCCATGGTTGTGAGATCTATAGTCTGAGGTCATGTCTTATTTGAGAATGTTACATTGGCCCAGGGAAAGAATCAATATTATTTTTCTAATCTGGGAAGTTCTAGCCTCTCTTGCAAACTGCACTCCTTTTTTTTTTTTTTTTTTTTACCACATCTCTTTCTTTCACTGTATTATAATATACAGTTAAAAGGAATCAACTGCAGCTTTCAATAGGTAGCCTGAAAATTTATTTTTTCCCAAACCCAAAAGTTTATAATATAAATTTTTTATCTGCTAAATTATAGAAGGATATAATTTTATAAAATAGCTCACCACTACATATTACAGGTACTTCTTTTTTTTTTTAATATTCTAGTACCACTAATTCTTCTTTTTTTAAGACTTTATTGATTTTTCGAGAGAGAGAGAGAGAAATATCAATGTGAGAGCTAAACATCGATCAGCTGTCTCCTGCACAATCAAGCCCACAACCCAGTCATGTGCCCTGACCAGGAATTGAACCAGCAACCTTTCTGTGCATGGGACAATGCCCAACCAACTGAGCCACACCGACAAGAGCTACAGGTACTTCTATCTTTGTGTTTTCACAACACCAAATTTCTGACACCAAATATGTGGTTTTTTTCTTTTCCCACACTAATTAATTATTCAACTCTTCGAACACAGACTGGGTGTCCTACAAGTTAATCAGTTCTGATACTAACTACCTGGAGTTAGTGCTGACTGAACAGGTTAAGGGTTCAACCTGACTGCCCCCATTTCAAACAACCATCTCAAGACAGGGAACCCACATTTCTGACCAACTGGCTGTAAGTTGCCCATAACCCCATGCTCAGGTTTGATCATTTGCTAGAACTGCTCACAGATCTCAAGAGCGCTTACTTACATTTACTGGTCTATGATAAAGGCTACAAGTCACGAACAGCTAGATGGAAGAGAATGTGGGGAGGGGTGTACAGCTGTCTGCCCTCTCAGCTGTCCCGCACTCCCAGCACCTTGATGTGTTCCCCAGCCCGAAGCTCTTCAAACCCCATTGCTAACGGTTTTTATGAAAGTTCTATTATGTAGGCATCAGTGATTAAATCATTCTCCTCTGGGGATTAACTCAATTCCTTGCCCCTCTTCCCCCTCCTGAGGTTGGGGATGTGGGACTGCAAGTTCCAACCCTCTAATCACATGACTGGCTCGTCTGGCACCCAGCCTGAACCCTGAAGCTCTCTGGGGAACCACCAAGTGTCACCTCATTAGCATAAACTCAAACATGGTTAAAGGGGGCTTATTGTATATAACAAAAGATGTACCTCTCATACCCATCATTTAGGAAATTCCAAGGATTTTAGACATTCTTATTCCAGAAACATGGGATGAAGACCAAATATATGTTTCTTATTATTATATTTCTAAAATATATATAAATATATATTTCTTATTGATATATCAATATCACAACAGGTCATTAGCTTCTCTAGATTCTTAAGGCATCACGATCACATTGTCAGCCTCTGCTAACCAACATAATGTATTTTATTATGTTTTATTTTTAATATGGCAATACTCCACTTTAAATACTGATTTCTATATCAGATTTGTATTACCATTAGTATGCTATGTAACAAACCACCTCAGATATCAGTGGCTTAAAGCAACAAGCATTTCTTTTCATCCTCAACGTGTGTAGGAGGGAAACGCCGCCTGTGTTTGGGTGTGCAGTTCTCCTTATTTTGAGCTCAGCCCACCCTTACATCTGTCAGGCAGTCAGTTTGCTGTCAGATGGGGTGACAGGGTGATTTTGCTTCTGTGTCTCATCCTCTAGCAGTGTTATCTGGCAGCAACAGAGCTTCAAAAGTAGAAGCAAAAGCTTCTATTTATATGAAATTGGCTTTTGTAACAGTGGCCAAAATAAGTCAAATGCCTAAATTCACATTTCTCAGGTTCAAGAGGTAGGAAAAGAGACTCAGGCTCTCTTTATTGAGATAGCCTGTGAAGTCACATGGTGAAGATTATGGTTGAAGAGAGAGAACTGGGACCATTAATGAAATCAATCAATGGCTTCTTTCTGGACTAAATACATTTTAAGTGCCACACATTTCCTGGAATAGCTTGTTATACTTCTCCTACTTTATTTCCTCAGTATACGCTGCAATTCTGAACTGTTCTGGTTTGGGTCCTTAGAGTGTTTATTTAAACTGTAACTTTAGATCCAGCTGTTTCATTATTTCTGGACTATCATGGAAATTTAGTTCACATAACCAGGCCTTGTGGAATTGTTGGTGTTTAGATGTAAGACAGTAAAAAGCAGTACCACAGTTTGCCACACGTACCCAGCACTGCCCTGTCTTGGATCAAATGCTATATTGAGACTACAGGGACTAATGTGTAAGTGCAATCGGAAAGAATCCCTTCACAGTATAATGGTAGGAGGAATGATAACAGTGATGGAGCATATGAGAACAGGTTAGCACCTCGTTCCAGGACAGTGTACAGTTATAATTTAAAAAGCCATTAAAGCCCTGGCTGGTTTGGCCCAGCGACTGGAGCGTCGGCCGGCAGACCAAAGAGTCACCAGTTCAATTCCATTCAAGGGCATGTACCTTGATTGCAGTTCAGTCCCCAGCCCTGGTTGGGGTCTTACAGGAGGCAGTCAATTGATGTGTCTCTCTCACATTGATGTTTCTCTCTCTCTCTCTCTCTCTCTCTCTCTCTCTCTTTCTCTCTCTCTTTCTCTCTCTCTCTCCACCCCCACTCTATCTGAAGATAAATGGAGGGAAAAACACCACAGGGGAGGATTTAAAAAATAAATAAATAAATAAATAAATAAATAAAAGGCCATTAAATCAGTCAGCAATTGATTCATCTACATGTTGTTTAGGTACCCACTCCGTGGCATATATCCTTTAATTTATCATTGTTCAGAAATTTCTATAGATATATTTCTGAATAAATTGATATATAATGGAATCAAGATAATTTGACATTCATCTCAGCAATTGCCAAACAAACAACAAACAAAAAAACCACTTTAAATTTAGAAGAGATGGCACAGCAATTTAAAATCAGTGGAAAACAACATGAATAAACCATTTAGAATAATGGATTAAGGAGGCAGGTTAAAGTTCTCTAAGGTTGGTCATGAGATGTTTCTAGATGAAGCATTTGCAAGTAACTAGAGGATATTATATTTTTGGAAAATGAATCATGGTAAAAAATACTTTATGTAGTGGAGCATTATATACTATGTAAATAATGACTTGTCCTACTTAAATAGGTCAAGGTGAAAATAAAGAATAGATGGGAGATAATTAAAAATCAGGTCCTCATTGAATACGTTGCTAAAAGGTTGAAAAGAAACATGACAGTTGGGGATATATTTTCTAGTCAGTATTAAGAATGTAACCTAGTTTGTATATGAAAAAATTTAAAAATCACTAAGGCTGCCCAGAATCTCTGGATACAAAGAGAAAAATAAATGAAAAGAAAAAAATCAGAGTTGTAATTAATTTACATTCATCATAAGCATAATATTGAATGAAAGTAGGTAGACACTAAAGAGTATAAAATATATAATTTCATTTAAACAAATTTATATTACATTAGCCATATTAATCTGTGGTATTAGAAGCTATTACAGATGTTACTGCTGGCTGGTAATTCACTAAGGAAAAGCAAGTATAAGAGAACTATTGGAAGCTTGTTATTTTTCATTTATTGACATTTTTGCTGGTTTCCTGGGTGCATTCACTTTGTTAGAATTATTTTAGATGTATGCTTTTGGTTTTTGTACTTTTCCATAAGTATATAATACACCTGAAAAAATGTTAATTACAAAATCACATAGTGAGTTGCCATTTCACATTTAATTTGCAAAAATTAAGTGTGATAAAGAGAAAGTTGCCATCGTGGTAAAGTTAGGAGAACCCAGCCTCTGTCCCCCCACAAAGACCAACAATTAGACAGCTCTTCAAGAACAAAAACAGTTCTGGAAGAGCTCAGGAGTCCACTTAAGACACTTCAGAAACACAGAGGAACAAAAACACCTGAGAATAACCACATGCAAAAGGAAGAACAGTTTCATTTTGCCTGCCTCATTCCCCTCCCCAGGCAGACATCACACAGCACCGAGAGGGAACTCCTCACCTCAAAAGAGTCCCTCTCCCATAGGAAAGGGAGGATAGGATGCCTGAACAGCTTCCCTAGCCTTTTGGGATACCAGAGGATCCGCTTTGGTCTCCCCCACCAGACAGCAGCAAAGCTAAGGCATAGAGAGATAGCAAGGAATGACGAAGAAGCCCAGGGGATACCAGTAGCAGCCACACATGGGAGCAAAGGTGTTCAGTTGCCAGTGGCCTGCCCTGCCCCTACAGATTCCTCTGCTGAGACTTTATCCCAAAGGTTTTTCTGATAGGAGACAGGAACCTCCTGAGTCTCTCCCTGCTCCCTCCCCAGTGCCTCGTCCCCCTCCAAAGCTGGGATCCTTACTGGCAGCCAATCCCAGTCTCTGACACTTTATGAAAGATGGCAGCATAGATCCTTGAAGCTGACTGCCACCACTGCATGTTTGAATTAGCCCCTCCAGCCATAGAAAAGATCAGTGAAACTGGCATTTCGTTTTTTTGAAAGGATAAACAAAATTGGCAAACCTTCAGCTAGACTTATAAGGAAAAAATTAGAGAGGTATATATTCAGAGGTAATTAAATCACTATCTCAAAGACTTCTGTGCACTCCCATGGTCATTGCAGAATTATTCACAATAGCCAAGACAGTACAATTATTTGTGTCCATCAATGGATGAATAAAGAAAATGTGATATATAGATACATACACAATGGAATAGATATGTTTTCATTTTTATTATGGACACCATTACAGATGTCCCCATTTTGCCCCCTTGGGTCCCCCTCCACCCAGCCCCTGCCCCCTCTCCCCTCTAGCCATCACCACACTGTTGTCCACAGATTATACATATGTGTTCTTCAGCTAATCCTTTCACATTCTTTCTACCTGTCTGCCCTCCGGCCTCCTCTCTAAAAGCTATCACACTGTTCCATGTATCCATGCTTCTGTTTCTGGTTGGTCAGTTTATTCTGTTCATTAGATTGCACATATAAGTGAAATCATGTGGTATTTGTCTTTCTCTGACTGGTTTATTTCACTTAGCATAATACTCTCCTGGTTCATCCATGCTGTTGCAAAAGGTAACATTTCCTTCTTTTTAATGGATGAGTAGTATTCCATTATGTAAATGTACCACAACTTTTTCATCCACTCATCTACTTATGGACACTTGGGCTATTTCCAAATTTTGACTATTGTTAAAAACACTCCTACTAACAGATGGTTGCATATTTTCTTTTGAATTGATGTTTCAAGATTCTTAGGATATATACTCAGAAGTAGAATTGCTGGGTCCAAAAGCAGTTCCATTTTTAATTTTCTGAGAAAACTCTATGCTGTTTTTCACAGTGGTCACCAGTCTGTATTTTCAACAGTGCACTAGGTTTCCCTTTTCTCCACATCCTCGGAAGCACTTTTATTTATTGATTTATTGCATGGTAGCTATTCTGGCGAGTATAAAATGATATCTCATAGTATTGATTTATATCTCTCTGATGATTAGTAACATTGAGTATTTTTTCATGTCTGTTGGCTACCTGTATTTCCTCTTTGGAGAAGTGTCTATTCAGGTCCTCTGCCAATTTTTTAATTGAATTGTTTGTCTTTTGTTGAGTTGTGTGAGTTCTTTATATATTTTGGAAATTAACCCCTTATCAGTGTTATCATTGGTGAATATGTTCTCCCATACAGTGGGATCCCTTTTCATTTTATTGATGGTATCTTTTGCTATGTAGAGCTTTTTAGTTTGATGTAGTCCCATCTGCTTATTTTTCCCCCTTTATTTTATTGACCTAGGAGACATATGGGCAAAAATATTGCTCTCAGAGATGTTTGAGCACAATGTAATATTATTCAGCTATAATAAAGAAAGAAAATCCCTCCATTTGTAACAACATAGATGAATCTTGAGGGCGTTATGCTAAAAAATTAAGTCAGACAGAGACAGACAAACACTGTATAACCTCACTTACACATGAACTCTTAAAAAGCCAAACTTGCCCTGGCTGGTTTGGCTCAGCGGTGAGAGCATCAGCCTGCAGTCCAGAGAGACCCAGGTTCGGTTCCCGCTAAGGGCATGTACTTCGGTTGCAATTTGTCCCCGGCCCTGGTTGGGTCGTGCGGGTGGCAGCCACTCGATGTGTCCCTTTCACATCGGTGTTTCTCTCTCTCTCTCTTCCTTTCTCTCCCTCCCGCTCTATCTGAATGAAAAAATGTCCTCAGGTGAGAATTAAAAAAAAATTAAAAATTAAAAATAAAAAAGCCACACTCATGGAACCAGAGAAGAGAGTCATCATTATCAGTGGCTGATGAGTGAGATAAATGTGAGCATATTGTTCAACGGGTATTGTATTGCATTACATTGCTGCCTTTGATTTTTGTAGACAGTACTAAGTTGGCCTGACTTTTCTTTCATGAGCCTATCGTTTTCAGTTTTTCTGTATTACATGTTAACATATACCCTGTTAATGTAAGAATCAGAACATGTTCAAGTTTTTTTAAACTTAGCATTTAGTATGTGGACTGCACAGAGCTAAGTGTTTGAGACATATAATTGAATTGGGTGTTGCTAATAATCATATGCAGAGAATGCATTACTTCTTACATTTTGATGAATAAACAGAAGCTTTGTGAGTTTAGGAAAATTGCCTAGATACAGTTTATAATGAAAGAACAAAGACTTAAACTATGTTTAGTCTGAATCAAACACCTCTGCACATTAAAATTAAATAGTCATGGGCGTAGGTAAATGTGATATTGCCTCCTCCCACAACTACATCAAAATTACAACTAAACTATGGAAAAAACATCCTTCAGAACCGCCTGACATCGAGCTGAATGGAAATCCTACAACTACGAAATTAAAGAAGTAGCCACACCCTGACCGGTTTGTCTCAGAGGTTGGAGCGTCCATGGACCAGAGAGACCTGGGTTTGGTTCCCACTAAGGGCACATATCTCAGTTGTAGTTGGTCCCGGCCCCAATTGGGGTCGTGTAGGTGGCGATCAGTTGATGTGTCTCTTTCACTTCGATGTTTCTCACTCTCTTCCTCCCTCTCTCCCTCCCGTTCTATCTGAAGATAGATGCAAAAATGTCCTCAGGTGAGGATTTATAAAAAAAGAAGCAGCCACATCGACTGGTAGAAAGGGCGGGGGCTCAGACAGGTTGGTCCCACACCCACGTGTGGCGGATAAAAATCAAGAGATACCTCGGCTGGGAAGGTCCTCCCTGAGGACTGAGGGGTCTCCATCCCACACCAGGCACCCAGCTCAGGGTTCCAGTACCAGGAAGAAAAGTCCCCATAACTTCTGGCTGGAAAACCAGCGGGAACTGAGGCAGAGGAAGGCTGTGGCTGCTGGAGCCCCAGACAGTTCCTCTTAAAGGGCCCGCGTGCGGACTTACTCGGACTTGCTCCCTCTGAGCTCAGAGGGGAGGCAGCTTGAGGTGAACCAGAGACATACAAGGAAGAACTGAGCTGTTTGGCCCCAGTACAAGGACTGGAGAGGTGGCTTTCTCCTGGACAGAGGTGCTGGCAGAGGCTGATGTTCCTTTGGTGAGCCGTTCCCGGGGCCGGCAGACGTGGTTATATGTAGGTCTTCAGCAGCCTGGCTCACACTGTTGGCCCTGCCCTGGGGATTCCCTGAGGCCCTGACTCACCCAACTTTCGGGCCCACCCAAGCTGTTTCCAAAGGCTTTACCAGAAGATTGACCTGTCTTGAATCCCACTTCAGTTTCCTAAAATCTCTCAAACAAGAAGCATCTGGTCTCAGCAAGCCCTGTAATTCTTGTTAAGTGGCCATAGGCCTGGTACAAGAAGCAGCCAGCCTTGGTTCACAGCTTGACTTTGCCTAGGCACCTCCAAGCCCAGCAAAAGAAGCAGTCATCGGCAGATCGCTTTGTACCTTATGCCAGGTGGCCCAGGATAGAACACAGGCAGTAGCTGACCTTGCCCCAGAGCCAGCAGACCCAGGGGACAGCTTTAGACCACATCGAAACACCACCACTGAAACACCTCTGCAAGCGACACACTTAGTGAGTGAATTTGTGAGTACCAGAGCCCTGGTAAGTAAATCTTGCTCTAGGTAGTGAGAGGACAGTGGTCATTGGGCACAGCTGGTCCTTGCACCTGATCAGCTTGAGTAAATGACTCCATTGATGTGCCACAACAATCAAGACTCAATTACAACAGAAGAATGTACAGTCCACACTAGGGGTGCACCTCAAGGGCCCAGCTAGGGTGATCAGGGAGGCTGTGCCACTGGATCCTACAGGACACCTACAATGTTAGGCCACCCTACGAAGCCTGGGAGATATAGCAATTCTACTTAATACATAAAAACAATCACAGGGAAGCCGCCAAAATAAAGAGACATAGAAACATGTCCCAAATGAAAGAAAAGAACAAAACTCCAGGAGAAGAATTAAACAAAATGGAGATAAGCAATCTAACAGATGCAGAGTTCAAAACACAGGTAATAAGGTTGCTCAAGGAACTTGGGGAGACATTCAAAGAACTTAGTGAGATCTCCAAGGAACTTAAGGAGACCTCCACAGAGCTTAGTGAGCACATCAACAACATAAAAAAGGACCAGTCAGAAATGAATGATGCGCTAACTGAAAAAAAGAATAATTTACAAGGAAAATGATAGTAGAGTAGGTAAAGCCAAGAAGCAAACCATCAATTTGGAATATAAAGAAGCAAAAAACACCCAACAACAGCAAAAAGAAAAAAAGAATCCAAAAACGTGAGGATAGTGTAAGGAGCCTCTGGGACAACTTCAAGCGTGCCAGAAGAAGAGAGAGAACAAAAAATTGAAAACCTGTTTGAAACAATAATGACAGAAAACTTCCCTAGCTTGGTGAAGGAAACAGACATACAAGTCCAGGAAGGACAGAGAGTCCCAAACAAGATGAACCCAAAGAGATCCACACCAGGACACATCATCATCAAAATGCCAAAGGTTAAATATAAAGAGAGAATCTTAAAAGCAGTAAGAGAAAAGTAGTTTGTAACCTACAAAGGAGCTCCCATAAGACTGCTAGCTGATTTCTCAAAAGAAACTTTGCAGGCAAGAAAGGAGTTACAAGAGATATTCAGGGTGACTAAAAGCAACAACCTACAACCAAGACTACTCTATCCTGCAAAGCTATCATTTAGAATTGATGGACATATCGAGAGTTTCCAAGACAAGAAAAAGCTAAAGGAGTTCATCACCACCAAACCAGTATTATATGAAATGTTAAAGGGTCTTCTTGAAGAATAAGAAGAACAAAAATATGAACAATAAAATGGCAATTAATACATATCTATCAGCAGTTGAGTCTACAAACAAAATGAGCAAGCAGAACAGACTCATAGATACTGAGAACTTTTTGTTGCTTGCCAGATGGGTGGGGGCTGGGGGGATGGGTGAAAAAGATGAAGGAATTAAGAAGTACAAATTAGTTATTAGACTGATGAACCTCAAAGGGAAGGGGGAAGGGAGGGCGGGATGAGATAAACCAAAGAACTTCTATGCATTTATGCATAGACAATGCACACCAACAATAGTGTGGGGAAGGCTGCATGGGGGCAGGTTTGGGGAGGAGGAGTTCAATTGGGAAATAAAGAGGGGACATCTGTAATACATTCAACAATAAGATAAATTAAAAAATAAATAAATAAAATTGAGTAGTCATTAAAATAAAGAATATGTAATAACCTTTTCAATTTTGCTCCTTTGCCCCTATAAATTATACCATTTTACCACTGAGGTCTCAGATGGGGAAAAATTAGCTAGCTCCTTGTAGTTACTACTTTCATTTTTCACATGAAAGAAATGCCACAATTAGGTAAAGAAACTGAAGAACTGAAAATTGTGATTCATTTGTAGTCCCATTTTTATCTATGTATTTATTTTATTTTAAAATTAATTTTATAGGGGTGACATTGGTCAATACAATTACATATTTTATAATACATCATAGGAATATTGCATTATGTGTCCACCACTCTAAGTCAAATCTTCTTCCATCACCATATATTTGATCCCCTTTACTCTTTTCTACCCCCTTCCCCCTTCCCTCTGGTAACTATTTGTTTTCTGTATGAGTTTTTGTTTGTTTTTCCTAGTTTATTAGTTGCTTTCAATTTTATATCCCACATATGAGTGAAATCATATGGTTGTTAACTTTTTGTCTGACTTATTTTGCTTAGCATGATATTCTCAAGATCCAGCCATGTTGTCGCAAATGGCAATCATCTATTTATTTTTTTTTAATTTAGTTTGTCTGGCTACCATCCTATAGGAAATAATGTGAAAAACAAACAAAAGAGCTATCAAGATTACTTTCCAAAACCAAAACATTTTTTACAAAAAGAGCTTATTATTTATATCTTTTTGAAAATGTTTTTATGTTATTGGTATTAAATGAAAGGAATAAATTATTCAAGGAATAAAATGTTGCATTGTGAATATGGAGACTTAGTAAAAACATAATTAGCAAAAATGTTGACATGATTTTCATAGTGCAGTTTGATGAAGTATCCTTCAGATTGCCTCTGCATATGATATGGAGCTCTTAAAGTGACATAAAATGCATTGCCATGGAATTCATTATGGTTTACTTTGCAATACACATTAAAGAATGATCATATATATGATTATGATTATCACACCTGAAGAGATGTTTTGAATGTCATTAATAGTTTATATAGAAAATCTTTGAAAATTAAAAGGAGTATTCATGCCATAATTTGAGATATCAGAGGATTGAGAGTATTGTAGAATTATGCTTGTCTATTTCAATAAATACTGCTTTTCTACTCTGGAAATTATGATAGTCCTTATTAAACAGAAAAATTATAATTTCCCATATTTCTGTTTCTTTAATATTTAATCAGTAAGCTTCATTAATTTTTATTGTTGCCTCTTGACCTTCAAGTTACATATGCATTTGTATACATACATTCTTAGATCCTAATTTATGTTAAAGTAGTTTTATATGTATTATATTTAATGTTCTATTGCCAGTAATATTTATTCTGTGCATTGTTTTGCAAGATGTCTCACAGAAAATCCAATATTTACAAAGACTGAATTAAACAGAGCAATATTTTGAAACTATTGACAGACAGGAAACAATTAATTGGGTATAAAAATTATAATTATAATATCTTAGCTTTTAGTTTGAGTTGTAAAAATCTTATATATGATGTAAAATTGTTTAGCATTAGGAAAGGAAGGTAACACAGGGAGCTGAGAATAACAAGTAGCTTTAAAGTCAACCATCAGAAAGTATACAAATACACTAGGAATGTTGTTAATTCACCTCTGTCTTAAATGAACCCAGACTGGAAAATTTCATTACTTGTCTTCTAAATTTTTATCTTTGTGGGCACTCAAATATTGTGAGCACTTTTAGCTGTTTGTCCCCTAGGGACATGGCATTTCAGCATCCAGGGGAACTTACTATAATCTTCACACACCACAAATTCAATGGACATTTCTTACTCATGATTATTTATAAAAATGCTAAATAAGACTAACTTTATCCATGTTAATAAAAAATTGGCACAAATAATCACAAACAGTAGATAATCCATAAATCATTTATACTTGATTTTAGACTTATTATGTAAATTGCATTCTACAGCAGAATTGCCATTCTAATACAATTTGTTTAGGATGATATTTAAATTAATTTTCATTCCCTTGTCATCCACAGCTGAAGGTGAAATAAGTCAGCAAACAAATGACTTAGGTAAGAAAAAAATATGCTTGAAATTTAAAATGTTCTGTAGAAAAAAATAGGTTAAGAGTAATATTTGCTCAGAGAAAGGTCTCATATCAGTTATGGAATCTATCATACAAAGTTTAGACAAAAACATAAGATGACATTTTTTGGAGGTAGCACTCTTGTCACTTTTATATCCCACAGCTATGTCTACTTCAACATATCCCCAAATAAAACAATTTCCCAATAGCATTCCTAAAGATATATATCTACCCTAAATTTACTTTCTAACATTTTATGTTTGTTACACATTGTACGTTTATACTAGAATCCTGGCTGGAGAAAATAAGAATATACCTAGTGTTCAAAAAGATGGTATTCAAATAAAAAGTTTAATCACACATTTATTAGAAAATAATGAAAAGAAAGATTGTAAATAACATATGACAGACTATGTTTTTACACAGGAGAAATTTTCAACTTTAACTTTTTTCTTTTTACTATTACATACTAATACTCTGTTAAAACTACGGAAATATCAGCACTTCAAAAACCTGTGCATTCTCATCTCTTCCCACCATCCTTTAATTTTCCCACCCTACCACTTCTAATATGTTCTCATATTATCTATCTTAAATATTAAGCAAAATAATAAAAATCAAGAAAAAAAGAAGCCTTTCTTGATTCTTTATCTTCTCCCATTTGTGATTTTTCTATTTCCCCTCACTGCGAATATATTTTTTTATTATTTATCTTTATTGTTGAAAGTATCATAGATGTTCCCCCTTTTCCCCCTATGGTACTGTTCCACCCTGCTCCCTACCCAGGCCTTTACCACATTATTATTTGTGTCCCTGGGTTATACATTTTTGCATATGTTTTTTGGTTAATCTCTCCCCACCACACCCCTTCCAACTGTGATTGCATAAATTTTTTTCTCAAGCTTTCTTAGTGTACTTTGAGAATTCTGAGGGAAAGGCTTGCAATTTACTCACTTTTTATTTATATTGTCCAGTAAATATTACAGTCACTGAAATGTAACACGTAATCAGTGAATATGGATTTTACAAAAGAAATAATTTTATTTATTACAAAATAAATAATTCCCTTTCTAAATTAAAAACTTTTAAAAGTAAATATAAATTCTGAAATACCACAAATGTACAAAATACTTGAATCAAAAATTAATAAATAATAAACACAATCATGGAAGGTATAAACTGAAAGTAAACACTATGAAACATCAAAAATCAATTTAGAAACTAAAATTTTAGTTTTCTTAAGAAGATTAGGCAATGATTAGAATCAAAACAACAAGATTATATATATATATATATGTATATATATATATATATATATGCCTCTATTTTTTAAGAATTTATTCTATGTTGCCATGTAAACTTTGGGTCACAATGGGTTACCAAAGTTTTGCAAATGATGTTAATAAATATCCTCAAAAGAATCAAAGTAAAATGAATTAAAGTCAAAGGGAAAAGTAAGTATAGTTCAGCAGAAATTTAGAAACTATAGAAAATATATAGTTTATTATAAGCATCATGTAAAACTACATTATTGATTAAATGTTTTATGAATCATAAAAATAATGTTACTCTACCTCTAGATGCCCTCGCTATTATTGAAAGTAGAATATTGAAGTCTCCATCTACTATTGTAGAACTCTTCATTTCTTCCTTCAATTCTGTCAATATTTGCTTCTTATATTCTACAACATTTACTTTATATATTTTGGTACTGTGTTGTTAGGTTATTATATGTTTATAAAGTATATCTTTCTGATGAATTGACACTTTTATCAATACCTAATGTCCTTTTTGGTTTCTCATAATATCTTTTTACTTAAAGTCTATTTTGTCTGATATTAGTATACCAATCCAGCTTTTTTTATAATATTTGCTTGAAATAATTTTTTTATACTGTCACTTTCAAGCTCTTTGTTTCTTTGGCTATAAAGTGAATTTCTTTTCTTTTCTTTCTTTCTTTTTTTTTTTATCCTCACCTGAGGACATTTTTCCATTTTATTGTTCAGACAGAGTGAAAGGGAGAGAGAGAGAGCGAGAGAAACATCGACATGAAAGGGACACGTCAAGTGGCTGCCACCCGCAGGACCAACCAGGGCCAGGGACAAACTGCAACTGAGGTACATGCCCTCAGCGGGAACCAAACCTGGGTCTCTCGGGACCACAGGCCAACAGTCTAACCACTGAGCCAAACTGGCCAGGGCTAAAGTGAATTTCTTATAGAAATTATATCATTGGATCATAGTTGTTATTTTTAATTCATTCTTCAATATCTGCTTTTTAATAGGAGAGTTGATTCCCTAAATATAAAGTAATACTTATGAGGAAGGACATACTTCTGCTAATTTGTTGATTGTGGTTGGCATGTTAGCTTTGTTGTCTCTCACATGCTCCATTAGTGACTTAATTTGTGTTTAGTTGATATATATATATATATATTTTGCATTGAATTGAATTATTTTCTTCTCATTTTCTTTCTATATATTCTTTAGCTATTTGAGTTTACCAAGTGGATTATGTTTAAAATCCTAAACTTATAAGAATCTAATTTTAATTGAACTTGACTTTAATAACATACAAAAGCTTTACTCTTACAAAGCTTTTCTTTTTCATTGTTTTCACAACTCACATCTTTATTCATTGTGTGCAATCATAGATTTATAATTATTTTCATGCAACTGTCTAAATCAGGTAGGAAATAAAACATGGTATTACAAACCAAAAATACAACCATGCAGGTTTTGCATTTAGCCATGTAGTTACCTTATTGGTTCTGTTTATTTCTTTATATAACTGATTTATTATTCAGTGTCCTTTCATTTCAACCTGCAAAACTTTATTTTGCATTTCTTTGGGGAAAGTCTAGTGATAATGAGCTCTCTCAGCTTATGTTTATATGTGAATGTTTAACTATTTCCCCCATTTTTGAAGGATAGTTGTCCAACTACAGATATTTGATTGAAAGGTTTTGTTTTTCTTTAGTATTTATTATGTCTTATCCCACTGTTCTCTGACCTCCATAGTGCCAAATGATAAGTCTGTTGTTTATCTTATTATGGCTCTCTTGTAAGTGATGAATGAGTCTCTGACTTATTGTTTCAAAATTCTTTATTTTTGACTTTCAAAAGTTTAATTATATTATGTTTTGGTGTTAGTCCCTTTAAGTTTATCTTACATAAATTTTATTGAGCTTCTTGGATTTGTAGATTCATATTATTTATTAAATTTGATGTTTTGGGCCATTATTTATTCAAATCTCACTATTCCTTCCTCTCTCTATCTCTCTCCATTTTCCACCCCCCCCCCATCTATTTCTGGGACTTCCACAATGCCTACATGTTCTATTTGATGGTGTTCCACAGGTCCTTTGACCTTTATTTCACTTTTTTTCATTCTTTTTTACTTTCTGCTTTTCAGATGTGATCATTTTAATTATCCTATCTTCACGGTAATTAACATTTTCTTCTGCCTATTCAACTCTTATGTTAAACTCTTCTGTAAAATTTTTTAATTTATTCATTATACTTTTAAGGTCCAGAATTTCTTTGTTTTTTGTTTTTTTTAATAATTTCTATCTTTGTATTAATATTTTAATTTTGTTTATATATTACTTCACTGATTTCCATTATCCCCTTTTATATATATTTTTTAATTCCCTGAGCATATTTAAGAAGGTTGTTTTAAAGTCTTTGTCTGGTAAGTTAACTGTCTGGGCTTACCCAGGAATGGTTCATATCAATATATATTTTTCCTTTGACTAACCAATATTTTTTTTTTTACTTTTTATGCCTGTGATTTTGTTTGTTGTTGTTGCTAAAAATACACATTTCAATATTATAATTTAGAACTCTGGAAATCATATTCTTTCTTTCTCCCAGTTTTACTGTTTTGGTTTTGATTTTGATATTAAAGTTTAGTAACTTTTTCAAAATATTTTTGTAAAGATTATACTCCTTCATGTCTGTGGTCACTGAAGTCTCTCTTTCATTAGCTCATATTTTGACATGAGATTTTCTTGGACAGAAAGAAATAAAAACACAAACTGAAAAAAAACAAAAACAAAAACAGTAACAGCCCTGGCTGCTTTGGCTCAGCGGTTAGAGTGTCGGCCTGCAGTCCTGAGAGACCTGGGTTTGGTTCTCGCTATGGGCAGGTACCTCGGTTGCAGTTTGTCCCCAGCCCTGGTTGGGTCGTGTGGGTGGCAACCACTTGATGTGTCCCTTTCACGTCGATGTTTCTCTCTCTCTCTCTCTCTCTCTCTCTCCCTCCCACTCTATCTGAACAAAAAATGTCCTTGGGTGAGGATAAAAAAAACAATAACAAAAATAAATACCTCTTCCTGTTTTTGCAGATTGGCTCACTCTTGAAGTACTCTAAAATTAGGCTTTCAGAGAATTTAAAGATTAAGCTAAGGTGGTAGCTAAGGGTTTTCTAAAGTCTTTCCTGAGCACATTTTTAGCCTTGGGCACGTGCATGTGTTTCTAAATTTTTCTGTATAGATAGACACTTTTGAATGTCCTGATTTTCCAAATAATCGTTCCCCAGCTTTATTTCTTTGTTCCTTGGCTGTTTATGCTTTAACCATAATCTTGTATCTCAGGAATATGTGGATTGTTAGTTCACCTATGACATTTTTGAGCAATGCCTGCTACTCTTCCAGACTGCATTCTGAATTAGGCAAAACAGAAATTGGAGCATTATGTCAGTACATCAAGGAACACCCAGACTACTTAGAACAGACACACATATTAATTTGTAAATAATTGTGTCTGGCCTCTCCAAAACCAGGGACCAGTGTCCCACATTAGGAACACAGGCTGCTGCTTATTCAAGACTGATAAAACAATAGAGAGTAAGGAAGCCAAGGTCAATTAAAAATAGCAAAATTATTTCCTAGTATTTCCAAGTTGCTTTTTTTTTATTGATTTGGCATTGTCTTAGTTGCTGTAAATCTTTTACTGTTTTACAAATTACTAAAAATGTTGGTTCTAATGTTTTCTGCTTTTTTACTTCATTGTGCTTCTTGGGGAATGAGTTTGAAGCTGCCTACTCTACCGTTTTGCCAATATCAGTTCAGTAATTTTTCATTTTATCTTCAAGCACAACTTTTGGACCTTGAAGATGAGGCCATACAAAGAAATACAAAATATTAGGTATATTTAATAAGAAAGGAGTGTTTACTAAAGAGGAAATAGTGGTGGTGCTTCATAATGGGCAACAGAGAAAATTTCATGCAGCAGAGACTGTAGGTCCTTTAAATAAAACATTAAAATTCCAGTTTTCCTGGAAATCTTGCCCATAACTTTGCAACTTAAATATATACAAATAAAGTATTACACTTACTAGGCAAATTAGACATGAGATGGTCCTGCTATGAAAGTTGTACAAATCCATGGACACTTTCTAACATGCTTACAATGTGAATGTTTTAAATTTGGTAGAGTGATTATCATGAACTTTGAATAGCAAGGCTATTTAAATAAAAATTTTAAATATTTTAAGTGAACATTACTTATTTATAATTTTTGATAGGTAGATACACACAGGATTTAATGAGTAGTATGGTTTCATTATAATTTACATCTTTACTGGTTAGAGGAAAAAAAAAAAAGATACCAGTATTAATTAATTGTACCACATGGATTATAATTAAAAATCTGATATATTTGATTTTTATATTGCATTAACTAGTTATTTATTGTATTGAGAATATTTCAGTTTATTTCAATTTAAATATCTCCACTGCTATGCTCTATAATGTATAGGTAAGTAAACATCAATCATTCTTCAAAGAGAACATAATAATAAATTTAAAAACTTATAAAATATATGACTAAGCTTCAAATTAATCATGAAAAAAGTAAATGTAGTATTAATGAGTGTGTTTCAGTGAAAAAAATATTTCCCGGTAATGGCATTTAAAACTAGAAATAAAATCTAGTTCAAACAAAATCAGTATGAACATATTCATGATTTATTTTATCAAAAAAAATATCCTACTTAATGCAATAGTTTTTCTTCACTAAGTAAATATAAAGATTTTTGTTCTGAATAAGTTTTAATATATATTTACAAGTATAATTGCTTTTAATGTTTTTCCTCTAAGGGTAAATTTAAAAATAATGTAATTCAAAGAGAGAAAATTTGTCCTCCAAGCAAATTAATTTACTTATATAATAAAATTAATACTACATTTTACTTTGAAAAACACAAGTAAACTTATTTCCCAATATTCCTTTTTTAAAATTAGAAATGTTGCCTTCTACAAATATAAATACTGTAGCTCATTAAGTATTTTTATTGCAAGTCTGTAGAGCTTTTTAGGGTTTGTCATTCTCCATTTTTATATGGATACAAGTGGACTAATCTGCTGTAAATGTTCCTGTCTAACCTATAGATCTCCAGATTAACATAACTGCCATGCACAAATTTTCATTACTTGAATTCTAAGTTAAATTTAGGAAGATTAGTAGATAAAGTATAAGTTGCCATAACTATTTTTATATTACTTTAATCTTTTATAATGATTTTGAGTTTTATGCAAATTGCAATTTGTTCAAATCACTATTAATAGTCACATATTCAAGCACACATTGCTGTTCTTCAACATTCAGAAATCACTGATAATAAACTTATAGGAATAAAACGTTATGCTTTTCCTCTGCAGTGGTTTGCTTTCTGTAGTGGGCAGAATTTTAAGGTGGCCTTAAAGATCTTTGCTCCCTAGTGTTACTCTTGTGATTATGTAAACTAACATGGCAACAGAAATTTTGGTGATGTAATTCAAGTTACTATCTAGTTGACTTTAAAATAGAAATATTATGCCCTGGCTGTGACTCAGTTGGTTGGAAACTCATCACAAACACAGAAGAGTCACAGGTTCAATTCCTGGTTGGGAAACATACTTAGGGTGCAGGTTCAATCCCCAGTTGGGGCACCTATGGATGTATTTCACACATGTATCTCTCTCTCTCTCTCTCTCTCTAGAATCAGTAAAAACATGTTCTTGGGTGAGGATTATAAATTTTAAAAAATTATATATAAAATAGTTATTCTGTACGGGCCTGACATAACATGAATACCCTTTCAATGGAGAGTTATCTTTAACTAGTTGTAACAGGATAACTGAGAAATTCAAACAATGAGAGGGAATTTAACATGATGAAGGTTCTCTTTTGCTGGGATGGAGGAAGCCACAGGCCAAGGACCCAAGGCTGGCCTCTCGATGCTGAAAGCAGTTCCCAGCTGATAGTCAGGCAGTAACTGTGCTGACATGTTTATAACCCCATAATTGATGATTGGTAAATTACTGTGCTACTCCATAATTGATGATTGGGAAAGTCACTGTGTGCCCTCTAGTTGAACCTGTTTGGTCAAAATAACCTCAGTAAATTGGAATACTCCCTGAACCAGGAAAGTGTTGGGAGCCAGCTACGTGTCTGACACAGTCCACGGAGCCTGGAGGTCTTGAGTCAGAGACTCAAGCTTCCCCACAATCTCAAGGAATTAGGCTTGCATTGCGTTTGTGCAGCTTGGGGCTAAGTGTGACTCAATGTACCTTGAAATCTGGGTGTTCCTGTTATCTGTAAGGCAAACTAATTCTATACAGCATTGTTATAGCCCTGGCATTATATCAAAAAGATCCTATTTTCTATAAGGTATAAAGGCATGTAATAAAGCATATCGGGGCTGATTCTGAAGACTCTGTCACAGGGGTATTCGGAATCAGACGCCAGCCGGCTAATAAAGGGCTCTTTTTGGACTTCAATTCTCTAATGGTCTTTCTTTGACTCTGTCGCGCCACAACATTTAGAGGCCCCAGGGCTGGTCTCTGAGAACTCGGGATCAGTCACCGGCCGGCTTTGCTCTCTATTTGGCTTTAATTTGGCTCTGGTGGTCTCTCGGTTCTCTCGTGCCACAACACCATGCTTATCCAGCCTCTGCTTCCTCATTATAATTTAATATTTCAAATTTCTCTAATAACTAAATAGTCACCTGCTATTATCAGGGGAAGTCAAGTATTTCTTCCTGGTATGCTGGTATTTCCAAACTTCTAAGAAATCTTAAAGTCCCTCTGTAAAGAGCTAGTTTCTTAGAAAAAGCCAGTTTCTCTTTTTGTACACTAGACAGAACAATCTAGGATATCAGATCAATCTCATAGCACTATCAATAACTTTGTTGTCGCAATGGGTCACAGTTAGAGTGTTTAAGTCAAAGGTCATACTCCAGCTAAAACCACAACAGTTTCTCAGACTGATCCCCAAGGTTATGTTTTTTGCTTTTATTTTTGGTAATTTGGCAGCAGCGTATTAATGGCATATGAATATCTATTTGTATCATTGCTGGTGATAATTGATTTTGATCATTTAGTTTAAGTGATGTTCTGCCAGGTTTCTCCAATTTGAAATGCCTGTTTTTATAATTAATAAATAATTTGTTTGGAAATACTTTGAGACTATGTAAAAGCCCCATATTTCATTACATATTGAACTCCACTTTTACCCTTTACTAATAATTCTTTTACTCTATCATTTCTTCTATAAATACTAGGAATATTTTTTAAAACTTTTATTTTCCCCTATTTATTTATATCTCTACAGACTTGGATTTTTGTTTTATTCAATATTTATAATTTTGTTTGCACAATCTTAGAAATCGTACCTGTTTTGCCATATTCCATTTTCATATTTTATCTGGAAGGAATTTGCTGTCCCCACCCACAGTCTAGAGGAGAACAGTATGTAATGGCATGGCCAGTGGGGACCATCATTGCTTACAACAGCGATTTTCAACCAGTGTGCTGCAAGAATTCTTAAAACATGCAATACCTGACTAGTCAGGGGCACTGACTTCTTTTCCCTTAGACCCTCAAATTTAAAAATGACAACAACCAACACAACAATAGCTGTTTGGTGTGAATGAATCAAAATTAGACCTATTTTTTTTTGTCAGATCAGCAAAAATATAATATATATTTTGGTATGTCGCAGAATTTTAGTAATTAGTTTATGTGTGTCATGAGCTGAAAATGGTTGAAAAGTGCTGGCTTACAACAATGACCCAAATGGCAATAAATTGGCTTGTGGTGCTTTTATTTTCAGTAATTTTTGATTCACTCATCCATATACATATTCGACAAAATTTTATAGAGTAATTAATTACTAGATGCATTTCTATTTTTGGTGGATAATGCATTAAATGAGGTGGATCAGTCACCAATTTTGAACTATGGTTGATCTCTATAAAGACATAGTTTATTTTTCTTCCTTTGCACAGTTCATTCTATATTTCTTTCATGGAAGCCTGGTAACAGAATTATAGGTAGCATAAACTTAGATAAGGGAGAATATACTCATCAAGATTCAAGAAAATATGTTTTGAACATCATATCCCTCATGAAGGAAGATGAGAACACAAAGGAAAACTTTGAAATTCATAAAACCATAATGTATAACATTCGCTATTGGAAAATGTTCTATTTATTGTATATTTTACTTTAATTTTTTTGTTGGATAAGTTTTTAAGCTTTTTTCTTCTTTTGAGAGTTTATAAATATTTGATGAGTGTTCTGCAGAGAACTATTTTTAGTGTTGATATTGTTTTTACTTGATGGCCAGCTAGTAAATCCAACTTTTCTCCCACAGTGAAACAATATAAATGACATGAACCAAACAGTAGGTATTTGGCATAAGGACAGTTTATCTACTTTTCAATAGATTTTCCAGCAAATATTGTTAAAAGACCAACTTTAGAAAATAATCAGCATCTTGACTGAAAAAGAGTTCTTATATAATTTCGGGATTCAATGGAATACAACACAATATAGGTTGATTCTAAGGAAACTCATAGACAATGCTCTGTCAACAAACCAGCAAAGTCCGTAATGCAATAAAACATTCCTAAAAAAGATATTTCTGAAGGAAATACCAGTAATGCAATTTAGAGAGTTTTATACCATAATTTGAACACACAATGTATAAAACACTCAAGTGTGATCATCTATATGTGTACACACATTCTAGCTGCTCATATTGAGCTTTGGGCATTTTGAGGAGATACTATATTTCTTGCTATTTGAAGTTTGAAAACACTGATAAGGTTTATATTCTGGTAAAGCATATTAGATTTTATTTTGCATGTTAATTTTTGGCAACCCAAGAAAAGTGATATTGAGTAATGCATGTTAATACTAAAAATTTTTTTCTACAATCTAAATTGAAACTTGAAAAAGAAATGGTCTTACCTGTACTCATTACTGTTTTCTCAAAATAATCATATGCATAAAAACTTCATGAATTTTTGTTTTATAAATCAGGAGCTGAATTCTTACTTAGCCTATAATTGTCCCCCTTTATCAAGTATAGCAATATCTGTCCTATTACCCGTTTCCTTAAACCATTCACATTCAAGTGAGTATTGGTATGATTTAATTAAAATCTACCATCTTACCAGGTCATTTCTATTTGTTTCATTCTCTTTTTTCCCCCTCTTCTCTGCCTTTATTTGTGTTAATAGACCTTTTCTTTCAGGATTCCACCTTATTTCCTCTAATAACTTATTATATTAACTTCTTCTATTAATTTATATATTCTGTTGTTGCTAAATCCTTAATGGTACCCTAGGATTTACAATATGTGTTATTAATTAATCAGAATCTACCTTCAAATAATATCATACTACTTCATATGTAGTGTAAGGATATCACAACATATATTCCTAATTCTTTCATTTTACCTTTTGTGCAATTATTGTCATACTCTGGTTTAAATATGGCATAAATAGTTCTATTTTTAAGTTTTTGAGGAAACACCATATTGTTTTCCATAGTGGCTGCACCAGTCTGTATTCCTATTTGACCCAGTGATCCACTTCTAGGAATATATCCTAAAAAGCATGAAATACCAATCAGAAAGGATATATTCACCCTTATGTTCATAGTAGTGCTATTTACAATATATAGCTAAGATCTGGAAACAGCCCAAGTGCCCATCAGTAGATGGGTGGATAAAAAAGTTGTGTGTACATTTACACAATGGAATACTATGCAACTTTAAGAAAGAAAGATCTTTTACCCTTTGAGATGAAATGGAGGGACCTGGAGAACATTATGCTAAGTGAAATAAGCCAGTCAGAAAAAGACAAATATCACATGATCTCACTTATTTGTGGAATATAATGAACAAAATAAGCTGGCGAACAAAATAGATCCAGAGACATGAAGTAGGGAACAGACTAAAAAACCTCAGAGAAAAGGGAGTAGGGGACAGAGAGAGATAACATAGAGCTTATATGCATATATGCATGACCAATGGGCACAGGCAACAGTGCAGTGAAGGCTGAAAGAGGGGGTTGGGAGCCGGGAGGAGGGTGTCAGTGGGGGAAAAAAGGAGGGACATCTGTAATACTTTCAACATTAAAGATAAAAATAATACAGAGAGGAAATTTAAAATCATCAACAGTAAATATGGCATAAACACACAATACAGTACTGCCATATTTTTTAATATTTTTGTTATAAATGAGAAAAATAATTAGCTTAATTCTACTATCACCTTTTCCTTTTCAGTGCTATTCATTTTATCATCTATGTCCCAATTTTGATATATTATTTCTGCCTTAACAAACTTCATTACTGGTTTTTTACAGAGTAGGTATGTTGGAAATTAATTCTTACAGTATTTGTTTTGCCTGAGAAAGTTGTTTCTCAAACATCCAGACCATAGCAGTTACTATTACAAATGATGCTACAGTGAGCACTGTTAAACGTGTCTCTGTAGCATAGATGGGATACCTTTTTCTAGCTACATTCATGTGGAATTTTTGGGTCACAAGATATATACAACTACAATTTTATTTATTATTTTTGAATGCTATCTAAAAGAGGTTAAACCTATTTACAAATGTACTAATTTTATTTCACAGACCCTCTTTTAAACTGTTCTTCAATATTTGGAAGTGTCTGAATTTAACTTATGTATGATATTTCTATTTATGAAACAACACATGTGTGTAGATATATTATATATATATATATATCTACACACATATATATATATGTATCTCCTACTTATGTGTGTTTTTTATCTAATGTTTATGGCTTTATATAAAATAATTTAATTATTGTTTAATTCTTTGGAATCATTTTAATATACACCTTTGAAAGAAAATATGTCTAGATTTTGAAGATTGTGAAAAAAGGTGAGATGCTCAAGTATAGGTCCCATTACTTTGCATTATATCCTACTATCTACTGCTTCTCAATTTTTGGAGCATAAATCAATGTAACTTAACAGAAGTTGTATATTTTTCCAGAAAGCAATTTAAATTTTGTACTTACTAGTATCATTATTTGGGGATGATTTATAACTTTCCATTTTAAATTGAAGTTTCTATTGAAAAATATATATTGGTCTGACAATGCATATCTAGTAAATTATAGTGAAATTATGCTACTATTAGTGTAAATGTAAGTATTATAGAAGATAAATGATTGTCCTAATCAGTGAATAAAGACTTACTTTTGATGAAAATATTATTAAAGTGTATAATGGGTAAAAAAAAAAACAACAACAACATAATTTGCCTTTTGGAATTTCAGTCCTTTCAAAATACAGAATTTAAAATAATAATTTATCACTTGTCAGGAGGTTCTAATCTTTTATAATCTCAAATCTTTAACCAATTGAAAAGCACACACACAAAAATAGTCTGTGTGTTATCAGAACTAATATTGGCTAGTTTTTATTAACTTTACTTGTGTTGATGTATATTAATTATGTATTCTTAGAGTGTGAACACAATGTCTATTTTCATTCTTTTGAACATTGGTTAGAATGAACATATTTGCAATAGTACTAAAAAACATTGGAATCTGTCATATGAAATACTCAGATGAGATATAATATATAGTATTAAAACAATGAAGATATTTGAACTTTTAAAATAATCAATACTTAATTTAGGTGTACTCAAATTGCCACTGATATTCTGATATACTTGATTTATATTCTCATTAAATTAAAACTTAATTTTAAAAATGATTGATTGATTGATTGATTGATTGATTGATTTTTAGAGAGAAAGCGAGAGGGAGATAGAGACATCAATTGAGAGAGAACAACGGTTGGCCTCCTCCCACATGCCCTACACTGGGTATCGGGCCCACAACCTGGTCATGTGCCCTGGCCAGGAATTCAACTGGTGACCTCTTGGTGCATGGGTCAATGCTCAACCACACCGGCCAGGCTAAAACTTAATTTTAAAAGACACTGTAATAAAATAGTATTCCTACTCTAAGTCATGTTTCTTCTAATCTGACCTACACTATACTGAATATGGAAATTCATACTTCCATAGATCAAGATTCTTAACTAGAAAATACACAGTAACAAATATAGAGTCAATATATCTTTTTAAATTCTCACAGATCCCATTTCTTTCTAATAATGGAGCAACAATTTTTCTTTAAAACTTCATAGAACAACCTTCCTCTGTCACACACCCCTTACCCCTATTTTCTTTTAACAGGAAGAAAAGCAAAATTTCAAAGGTAAACAAAAACATGGAAGACAGTTATAAACCCTGAAAAAATGTGAATTAACAGTTTTATGGCCCAAATACATAAATACATATTGCTATCGAGCACATAGAAGTGAATATAAAATATATGGGGATATTTGAAACAATTATTAAAAGTAAAGAAAATCAAACTTTGAACCATTAGTAAGTTACATTTTAATTAAAATTAAAGACACCCGGCCAGTGTGAATCAGTGGTTGAATGTCAACCCATGCACCAAAAGGTTGCTGGTTTGATTCCTGGTCAGGGCACATGCCCAGGTTGTGGGCCAGATCCCTAGTGGGAGGCATGCAGAAGGTAACCAGTGAATATTCTCTCATTGATGTTTCTATCTCTCTCTTCTCTCCCTTCCTCTCTTTCTAAAAAATCAATAAGAAAAAAATTGTAATTAAAGAATATAATCTCTTTTCATAATATTGACTTAGTTTTGAACAGGGATGGTTCCCTATAAATAGCTGCGTCTGTGTTTACTCCAATAAGATGTGCTAGAATATGCAGGATACCTGGGAAGAGAGATACTTTAATTATCTATTCCAGACTTATTTTTTTCATATTCCAAATATGAAATAAAGTCTATCTTGCTTTTTTTAAACAAATTTCTGGTGTGATTTCTCTGTGAAAAATGAGATATCAAATGCTCTGGAGGCATAAATTATCAATGTAATTTATAGTTTTAAGCAAATAACCAAAATTGTAATATAATAGTTCCTGAATTTTAGAAGACTATTTCCTGAATTCTCGGGAGCAAATTGTAGCAACAGAAACAGATAAAATAATTAAGAGGGAATGTCTTTGAGGAGTAAAAATCTGGGTCAGAAGAACTTCAAAAAACATTTCAATATTTATGCACTCGGTGTTGAATATTTTGTGTGTGCATAGAATACATTTTTGTAACATATAATTTGAAAAAGTGTATACCAGAGAACATAGAAAAAGATGGTAAATGAGAGAGAGGTACAGGAGAGGAAGGGAAGGCAGGGATCAGGGAATGAAGGAAGGGAAGGAAGGAAGGAAGGAAGGAAGGAAGGAAGGAAGGAAGGAAGGAAGGAAGGAAGGAAGGAAGGAGGGAGGGAGGGAGGGAGGGAGGGAGGGAGGGAGGGAGGGAGGGAGGGAGGGAAGGAAGGAAGGAAGGAAGGAAGGAAGGAAGGAAGGAAGGAAGGAAGGAAGGAAGGAAGGAAGGAAGGGAGGGAGGGAATCCGAAAGGGAAATACAAGCATTTTATAAAGTAATGCATTACTTCTTCTCACCTTCACTCCAAAATATTCCTCTGCAAGGAAAATAAAATAATTGGTACCATAATTAAAAAAATAAATCTTTTCTTATTCTTTCTTTTCCTAGAGGCCAGGATCATATGTCAAAGAAAACCTGCACATATTTAGGTTTTTGGCTGTGAAACCAATATAAAATATATTAATATTTAATAAAGACTGAGGAGAGAAGGTAAAAAATAAAAAAATAAAAAAAGCTGGCTTCTCTCTAGTCATTAAAATCCTGAGGGAGTTATGTAAATGATACATGGGTTTGGATATGTTTGTGGACTATATCAAAGCTTGCAATATTGGAATAGGTTAAGAACTTACCATGAATTAATTGACTCAGATATTAAAAGAAATATAACCTTTAAACTTATTTAAGCTTCCTGAGGAAAAACCCAGCCTTTCTTCACCATATATTGTAAATGGCAATGAAGATTTACAGTTAGTTCTCATTTAGTTAATTTAATCTAAAACTAAAACTTATTTAGTTATTTTTTAAAAATCTAAGAACACTTAACATAAGGTCTGCCCCCTTAACCAAATTTTAAACGTACAGTACACTATTGCTGACTATTCGTACAGTGTTGTATAGCAGAACTCTAGAGCTTATTCATCTTGCTTAACTGAAACATTACCCCACTGATTAGTAACCCCCCATTTCCCCCTCCTCAGAGCTTCTGGTAAATGTCATTTCATTCTTTGGTTCCATCAATTTGACTATTTACAGTCCTCATACAAGTAGAATCATACAGTATTTGTCTTCTGTGACTGGCTTATTACACAGCATAACATTCTGAAAGTTTATCTATGTTGTCACACACCGCAGAATTTTCACTCTTTTTTTGAGTCTGAATAGTTTCCCATTGCATGTATATTTTCTTTATCCACTCATCTGTCAATGACCATTTCAGTCGTTCCTACAAATCGGCTCTTGTGAAGTGCTGCAGTGACATGGAAGAGTGAATGTCTCCTCAGGTCCTGGTTTTAGTGTGGTGATTGCAGGGGCTGGCGTGAGTGGAGGTGGAAGATGGTGTGGAGGGGATAAATGGTGATAAAAAAATAAAATAAAAGAAATTGCCAATGATATATCAGATAAGGGGTTAATTTCCAATACATATAGAGTGCTCATACAACTCCACAAAAGGAAGACAAAGAATCCAATTAAAAAATGGGCAGAGGAACTAAATAGACACCTCTCCAAACAGGACATACAAATGGCTAAGAGACATATGAAGAAATGTTCATCATCACTAATCATCAGAGAGATGCAAATCAAAACAACAATGAGGTATCACCTCACACCTGTCAGAATGGCCGCCATCAACAAATCATCAAACAACAAGTGTTGGCAAGGGTGTGGAGAAAAGGGGACTCTAGTACACTGTTGGTGGGAATGCAGACTGGTGCAGCCACTATGGAAAACAATATGGTGTCACCTCAAAAAATTAAAAATTGATCTCCCATTTGACCCAGTGATCGCACTTCTAGGAATATACCCTACGAAGCATAAAACACCAATCAGAAAGAATGTATGTACCCCCATCTTTGTAGCAGCACTATTTACAATCGCTAAGATCTGGAAACAGCCCAAGTGCCCATCAGTAGACGAATGGATCAAAAAGCTGTGGTACATATACACAATGGAGTACTATGCAGCGGTAAGAAAGAAAAATCTCCTATCCTTTGAGACTACATGGAGGGACCTGGAAAGTATCATCCTAAGTGAAACAAGCCAAACAGAGAAAGACAAATTTCATATGATCTCACTGATTTGTGGAATATAATGAACATAACAGTTTGAGGACAATCCCCTAAGGAGTGGGGAGGTGGGAGAGCGATGAACCACAGAACTTATATGCACGTATGCATGAACAGTGGACATGGACAACAATCTGGGGAAGGGGCAGGGAGGGAAGGGGGAGGGAGGAATCAGTGGGGGGAAAAAGGAGAATCATTTGTAACAAAAATTAATCAATAATAAAAAAAAAAATCAGTAAAAAAAAGAAATCCTGATTTCAATTATTTTGGGCAAATAAGGATTTCTAGATCATACAATACATTTACTTTTGATTTTTTGAGGCTGCACCATTTTACATTCCCACCAACAGTATGTAAGAGTTCCAATTTCTCCACATCGTCTCCCTCCCTTCCTTCCTTCCTTCCTTCCTTCCTTCCTTCCTTCCTTCCTTCCTTCCTTCCTTCCTTCCTTCCTTCCTTCCTTCCTTCTTGATAATGGCATTTCTGACAGCTGTGAGGTAATATCTCATTATAGTTTTAACTTCGTTTAGGGAATAATGATCAGTGACATTGAGCATTTTTTCATATACCTATTGGCAATTTGTATGTATTCTTTGCAGAAATGTCTACACAAAGACAGCCATTTCTTTTTCAACTGGGATATTTACTATTTTGCTACTGAGTTATAGAAATATTGGCATTTGTTTGAGCATGTTCTTTTTTCCCCCAATGTATTACAAATAATGTTGCCAAACTTAAATAAATTTTGCATTAGTCTGTTTTAAAAAATAGAAATACGCAAAAAAATTCTTTTCCCTGAAAGATGAGCATTTTATATTGTGATATGCCTATAAAATTTAAAATAAACTGACACTGAAGTGAATTTTAATACTATTAATATATTCACTTCACAGAAAAGACATGCATATTGAGCATGTCTAAATAGTTTACATAGATGAGCAGTACAAACATCAACATAGTGTGTTATCGACCTGAAACAAATTGACAAACCAGAGGACTGCTTTCATCTCAATTTCTTCTCTCTGGTAATGAGTGTCGAATTCTTAAAATCTCTGCTCTTACTGATGTTACTATCTTGTATTTCAATTTATACTGTATAAAACGCATTAGAAAAATAAGTTGATTATATTTTTCTCTATTATACTCAACATTGTAACTTCTTCAATGTAATAATAATGCAATTCTTTTGACATAGTTCCCTGAACTTACAAAACTAATTACTGGATTGAGAAATCAGAGTGAACTCTTGCAATGAATTTTTATATTTTTTAAAATGATTCTACTATATTTAATATTCAGCATAAAATGTGTATAACACCAATTAGTTTAGATGAATAAAGACTATTTTATATTAATGAATATTTTAAATTAAAATTCTGCAGTTGGTTAGTGGAAAGACTATGTCCCTATTGTTATCTAAGGTCAAAAATTCAATATGTATATGTTTGAGTGTGTCTAATTATAGTTTTTAACTATGAGAAACAATTTCTTTATATTGATTGGTGGTAGATAAATGTCAACAATTGTAGGTAGGGTACACATGGAGCTTCTGAGAAGGCAAATTAAATGGAAGAGTTGAAGCAATTATTTAGACAAATCAGCAGAAAAAGAAATACACCCATCATTTGCTAAATATTAGATTTTGTGTGACATTATATAAATTTATTCTTTGTTGACCACATTTGGCGTATGATTCTTCTGCTTTCTACTCCTGTTTGCATGTGTTAAATATCTTCACTGAAGAGAGAGTAATCATATTATTTCTCTTCATTTACTCCAATCTATGACCTGTTATTTGTTGTTTAATATCCAGAAAATTGGCTAAAACATCATTTTAAGTGTTTTAACTTTATGATTGCATATTAAACAGAAAACCATAGTGTGTACTTAAATATTTGTTATCTTTCTTATATTTAGCTAATTTTCTTACCATAAATTAGTAACTAAAAATATATATATTTATTTATTTATTCCAAATCATGACTTCTGAGGTGAGGCATGGAAGTTTTGCAGAACAGACTTGTGTATAAAAAAAAAAAAAAAAAAAAAAAAAAAGCAAAAATAATGTGTACTCGCTTTCTTTTTGATAGATTTACTAATCTTCAGTTATAAAAAGAAATCCATATATATTTCTTAGCTTATACTTTCAACCAATACCTTAATTTAATTTTAAAACAAATATATGAATCCAAGCCAAATGTGTGCTTCTTTACTTAGAAAACTGTGTAGACACTTCATTTTCACAACTTTCCAAAGAAAATGCTTATTAAAAAAAAAAGTTGGCTCTATGGCTACAGGACAACAATAAAAAGGAAGTTACTCTAAAAGTCAAAAAAAATATAAGCGTCTTTATTCTCATAAAACTTATTTCTAAACTATAAGGATTATAGAACCAAAAGGTAAATAAACAAGTCAGAAATATGTTCATTCCTAAAAGAGCAAGTGAATAATTGCTAGTCTGAGAATTAGCTTGATCCTGTTCTGCAAGAAAACATTTATCATGACTGAATTTTAGTTACATCTGGAGACTTTCCCAAAATTTAAAGTATAACAAATAGCAATTCATTCATTCAATTTATTTGATTGCTGTTAATATATACTACACTTAAGCAAATCATTTTATCATTTAATGTTTTATTTTTAATTGTCTTTATTCAATATTTCTATTTTATTTTTGGAAACTAAAAGACTATTATAAAATGCATGGCAATAAGTTATTATTACAATAATAATTTTTAAAAACATTTTTATTTGTACTTTAAAGAATCATAGATTAATTCATATTTTATAATATAAATATAAAATAAGTAATACAAGCCACAAAAAAATGCTGTGCTAATTTTTGTTATATTAATTTCTTTTCCCTTATTATTGATAAGCTTCAGCATGGTTAATTTGGGCCAATTTTATTACAACTTTTTTCTTTGAACCTTTTGTTTGCTTATCAAGAAGCTCATTTGTATTTTGTTTTTAATAACTAGAATTTTTTTAAACAGTGGGCAAGTTGATTTTGCTTAGTTGCTTTGCTCTTCCTATCGTTTATGATATTCTGTTTTAATGTTTTATACACCTATTATAAAGAAATTATTTAATAGCATATAACTACCCAAGAAATTATATACCTAAGTGTATACATTCCACAGATTATTTTAATTTTTAAAAACAAGGCTAATATTTATGCATGATTATTTTAGGCATTTCAGTTTGTATTTATTTTTATGAAACAATTATGTTTCTCATCATATTTCACAAACCTGTAAGCCTATATGTTTTGACATTTTACAGAGTAAAATTGCATTTGAAATATTTATGTTAGAAATATGTTCATGATGTATAAGTATTTCTGATAATACTTTAATCCTACATAACAATATTTAAAGACTCCTTCACATTCATGATTTATTTACAAGATCTGAAAGATTCTGATGAGTTGGGTAATATGTTAGATTAACTTGAATTCCCTCCAAGTAAATCAAAAGCCTAGTAAATATTTACATTTGTAAATTGACCATAAAAAACTGTAAAATCCAAAATAATAATCATGCTTTAAGAAAGTAAAAGGTGCAAAGTAACTTCATGGTCATATAAAACTCTGTAACTTTGTTATTGAGCAATTTTGAAGTGTTTTGCTTACTTATTTCAAAATAGAAACAAACTCTTAGACAGACAGCAGCAGGCTAACAGCCGTCAGGGAGAAGCTGAGTGGGTGGGTAGAGAGACTGAGCAAAAATGAAAAAAAAAAGAGAACAAAAACCTCATGGACAGGGACAACAATGTGGTGATTGCCAAGGGGAGGGGGAGTAGGATGAGGTGGAGGAGGGTGTAGTGGGGATAAATAAATGGTAATGGATGGAGACTTGACTTGGGGTGGTGAATACACAATACAGTATACAGGTGATGTGTTGTAGAATTGTGCACCTGAAACCCTTTTGTTAATCAGTATTACCCCAATGAATTCAATAAAAAGAAAAAATAGGTATTGACATCTTATTCTATCCATTCTATCCAGCTTATGTAAACAAAATTTTGGTACTGTTGCCCAGCTGGTGTGGCTCAGTGGTTTGAGCTAGTCCCATACACTGAAAGGTCCTCGTTCGATTCCCCATCAGGGCACATGCCTAGGTTGCTGGCTCAATCCCCAGTAGGGGGCATGCAGGAGGCAGCCAATTGATGTTTCTATCTCTCCCTTCCTCTCTCTCTAAAAATTCAATTAAAAATATTTTTAAAAATAATTTTGGTACTTTGTGTTTCTTTTTTGTAGAATGAGTGACAAAGGCAAGAATGTGAGAATACAGAATATTTTGCATGGTATTCCAGTGTTTCTTTGTTTCATGATAGTGATTTTAGAGATTACCTATTCCACCCACCAGTATTCATTACAATATTTTATAAAACTGTCAGCCAGTAACTACCTGAAAACTTCCAGTAACGAGAATCATATACTACACTAAGCTTGCCTATTTCAACACTGTCTTCTCATGCTATTAAAACTTTGGTTGTCAAAGATTTATTATGCTTATTTTATTGCCCACCACTTTTATATAGAACTCTATCCAGTGTGAAGGCTTCATGTGTTTCCTCTTCAGTAAGATGGTGATAATAAAGCTTACAAGATCCGTATAAATATTAAGATCTGAAGGTCTCAGAAGAGTAATAGAGGTATAGCAGGGATTATGGGACAGAATTTGATCCCTCCTCAGTATGGCTCACCCATCCCCTGGCTGCTGGGACTACTGAAGGCAGATAACTCCTCCCAGCTGCAGCTCTCACTGGGACTTGCCCCAGTTCACTGGTCCTAAAGTTTAGCCCAGTGGTGTTCAGGAGCCAGCTCCTACTGTCTAAGATGACTAAATTCTTAAATATTGAGAAATTTTGCTTTCTGTTGTTAAACACGTGGTGTTCAAATTCAGATCTCATTTGCTGTTTTTTATTCTTCTGAAGAGCTGGTTTAACAGCATACCACTAGGAATAAACTTTGATTAAGGTAGTGAGATACAATCTCATTTGGTACAACCTTAGAAGATCATTCTAGCTCATTAGCCCGGCATTGGATCAGCCAACAACTCATTTGCCAAGTTTCAGGTCAGTTTTTCCATCTCCCAATCTTTCCTCCTTACATCCTTACTAGCGTATCTTTTGAGAACATGCCCCAATATATTTTCTGCATGAAATTTCAAGTGTCTGTTTTACAAGAAGCCAATATTTTTGGTACCAAATCTTAAAATGAGAATAAAGAGATGGAGCCCTCAATGGTTCCATGACCACGAAGATCTCATTGTTGATGATAATGGGTTCAGATAACCTTTAGCATGCTTCAGCTGGAGGTCTTTCAGCTTTAATTTTATTCCATATCCTACAAGTATTTTTTTGATGTATGGAGGAGTTCTCAACTTCACCTCACTCATAGCTAACTAATTTTAGCCATTTTAATTCTCTTGCTCAACTTTTTCATTTTTATTTCAGCCAAATTTTTAATTACAAAGAGCTTGTTTTTATTATGTGTATATTTTTTTAATGTCAAATATACTAGATATAATTTAAATGCTTTTTTCCCCCTAATTTCTAAATTATTATTACATCTGTAGCATTAATTGTTCAGATTGGTTTAATTCTCACTTATGTTGTTGGTTCAATTATGCAGCAAATATCATTTACCTAAGTGATGCTGTAGATGCTCTGACTTTACATGGATGGGGGGGAAATTACTTCCTTTTTTAAGGTGGTACTGTGATGTTAATTTACATTTTTTTATTAACTTCGTGTGAATGAAAGACTAAACTGATTCCTATAATTAGCTTGAAGTGTTATTCTAATGTGCAGATTCCAATGAGTGCTCTCGCTCTAGGGAAGGCTGGGTGGCGGCTGTCAATAACTTGGGTAGCATGTCAGTGGGCAAGGTTCACGAGAAGTTGACAGTTTCTGCTGTGAATTACTTGGGCTATCCTCTCTGAAAATTTTGTTTAATCAATCCCATCAACTTTCAGTACCCAGGGTACTTCACACTTGCTCATTTATTAGTTATATATCTCACTAGTTAACAGCAACATTATGAATTTATTTACATATACAATAATGAATAACATACATACCATCATATTTATGGATTTTAATGCCCTGATATTAATGTTTTTAAGAAATTGAAACATGCAAGGGTGATTTTCAGAAAGATAATTTTCAATAATACAACCTATGTATACAATTAATTTATATATGATATCATCTAGAATGCCTTCAGTTTAGTGTATTGAGTGACAATATTTGGTGGTAATGAAATTATAGAAATGAGTATTTCTGAAACATATGATAGATTAATAAAATTATATGTTACCTATCCATTTAGTATGTATTCATTTTTATTACTAGGCACAAAAATAATATTGACCTATTGAATAAGGATTATAATTTCAAAACAATCAGAAAAATAATAGGTTGTTTAAGCAACAACAATGTAACAAATTTGAATTTTAATTATTTAGTCTATCACTGTTTAAATAACTATGTAACTATAGATATAAATATACATAATTAAAAATGTAAAACAAAGTCTATGTTAATTATTAAACTTAATTCTCAAATCTATATGTAATATGTATATTCTTTGAAATATTATGTATAAAACAGATGAGTATATATTAAGTAGAATCAATATAAATCAGAATAAGTGTTTTTACACCTTACTGAATATATTGATTTCTAGAAAAAATACTAAGAGTAAACTATATGTACAATAATATCATTTACAAGTGATATCTGGAAGTAAAGAAAATATATTGCTAAATTTAAAATGTAGTACTTTGAAACTCAGCTCTGCTATACCTTACTAACTACTACTATTACCACCAGTACTTCTACTAAATTGTCTTCATATCTGTCTCTACTTAAATAGAAAACTATCCAGAAAAAGTTCATATGGTTCAAAAAGTCAAATTAAGTAAACAACCTCTGCCAGGCCTGTGAGGAATCTATCCCAATTTGGGCAGTCGGGTCAATTATTCCAGGTCATCGAAGTGCTATTTGGCACATTACAGCACCATATGGGGCCCCTATATCTGAATGCTACTTTCCAAATGGCCTAACTTTCATTCAACTCAAGCAGTGGATAAAAAAATTGGCTGCATTTATGTTTGTAACTTTCTTCCCAAAAATATTTTTGGTTTGATGTCTCAATGCACATTTTCAGCTGATACCAACAGTTTATAAAAGGGAGAAAGTAAAAAAGGCATACATAGATCCTGTTATTAGAGAAACTGGGATAAAAATTCACATTTGAGCCCTGGCCGGTTTGGCTCAGCAGTTAGAGCATTGGCCCATGTACCAAAGGGTTGCAGGTTCTATTCTGGGTCAAGGGCACATACTGGGTGCATGTTTGATCCTTAGCCCCAGTTGGGGTCATGCAGGAGGCAACCAGTTGATATGTCTCTCTCACATGGATGTTTCTCTCTCTCTCCCCCTTCCTCCCCTCCACTCTATCTAAAAAAATCAATGGGAAAATATCCTCAAGTAAGGATTAACAACAACAAAAAATTCACATTCGATTTAAGTCCAATTACATGACAAGAATTGTTCATGTAGTAATTTGACACAATTTTTTAAAAATCGTAATTAAATTTTAAAAATGTTAAAGACCTCTGGGTCCTAAGAGTTCTCATCACATGTAAGATTTTTTTCCTTTTCTTTTTATTGTATCTATATGAAATGATGGGTATTAACTAATCCTATTGTGGTAATATATGTAAATCAAACCATCATGTTCTAAATACTCAAAAAAAATTTTTTTTGTTGTTATTGATCTTAGAGAGAGGAAGGGAGAGGGAGAGAGAGAGAGAGAGAGAAACATCAATGAGAGAGAACATCAATTGATTGGCCGCCTCCTGCATGCCCCTCATTGGGGATTTGGCCCACAACTGGGCATGTGCCCTGACTGGAAATCGAACCAGCGACCTCTTGGTGCACGGGTTGACGCTCAACCACTGAGCCACACCAGCAGGGCATCATGCTCTAAATCTTAAACTTACATAGTGATTTATGTCAATTATTTCACAATAAAACTAGAAAAAAATACTAATATTAAATACTTCTACAGTTAAAACAGTGTGATTGAAGTGACACTAGCATATTACAGCAAAACAATCCAGACCTACCCAAATTATTACATTTGGTAAATGTTTCAGTATTAAACTAGCATGTTCATTGTATCAGCGTATGTTTAAAATCCACTTTAACTGGATCTTATAGCAAAACAATGCTCACATTAAAATCTCATATATATTTTATGTAAAGATTAGTATTCTAGTAAACTGATGAACTGAATAAAAACAGAAGCATGAATACATGGAACAGACTGACAGCTGTCAGAGATGAGGGGGCAGGAGGGGACTGGATGAAAGAAATTGAAGGGATTAGCTACAGAACATATATGCATAATCCATAGACACAGACAACAGTGTGGTGATGGCCAGAGGGAAGGAGGGGTGGGGATGGGGGGAGGTGGGCAAGGGGGAAAAAATGTGGACATCTGTAATTGTGTCAACAATAAAAATAAAGTAAAAAAATAAATTAGTAGTCTATACATTTTGCTTTAAATTCTTTTTAGGATTTATTCTTCCCAGTTACTTTTTTTTTTCCAAATATCATTTTACGGCCTAAACAATTCTTTCATGTGTAGTAATTGCTCCACATATGGTGATATGGCTATAACAGCAGGTCACAGTGTGGTATCCATAGCAAGACTTCTCATGACCATGTCTTTTGTGTTTATTATGATGCTTCAGGGCTCTTGATAAATCTCAGAATCATTATGCTTTGACATGCATGGCTTCAGAACTTAAGCATTGCTTGATATTGTTAGGCGGCTTTGCAATATAATAAATGTTGGGGACAAAATTACTGCCCGGGATTTAATGCAACATCTGCAACATGCACTGGTGAAGAATTTTAATAAATTGGAGCATTGATCTCTCACCTTGGGGCCTGTGGACGATTCACGTTGCCTTGGCAGCATGATTATTTTTCTCACAATTGCTCACCAAAAATCATGTCTTTAAAAATATTCTTAAATCTTCCCTTTAATTTACTATAATTTATCCATACCATAAAAAGTGATATCTTAATTTATGTAAAGTTGTTGGTTGGTTTGTTTGTTTTTATTTATTTATTTATTTATTTATTTATATTTTTTTTTTGTAGGAAGGAACTGACTAATAGTGTTCAGCAACACATATGTAAAAGTGCCAGATTTAGGCATGCATTCCAGCCATGAGGGTCTGAGCATGGAGGTGGTTCAAGACCTAAGGAGCTGCACTCTAGCATGTATTGAGCAACACTCCTGTGTGGTCTGCCAAAGTGGTTCAGGAGTGGAGAAAGAGCTTCTGAGAGGCAATGTGAAGAGTACCTCTTCATTCACTTTTGGGACTGAATCAAGAATATGAGTCAGGTGATCAGAACTCTGCTAATTTGTTCAGCTGTCAAATCAGTAGGAAAGCTGAGGTTGACTTTCAGCTTTCGCTCTGTACAAACCTAGGGAGCAGTCAGCCACATTTTTCTGAAGCACTGTACAAGGGAAGGAGCCACACAATCTCCACACAGCTGTTAATCTGTAACTAAACAGCTGGACTTTGGGTATGTTGCTTTGCATCTCACTAAGAATGAGCCTCCACACAGGGTTTTCTCTCTGTTTCTATTTCCCCATCTCTTGTTTATTTTTTTAATCCTTTCTATTTTTTTAATCCTCACCAAAGGGCATGCTTAGAGAGAGGAAGGGAGAAAGAAGGAGAGAAATATCTATGTGAGAGAGAAACATCGATTGGTGTGTTCCACACTCACCCCAACCAAGGATCAAACCCATAACCCAGGAATGTACCCTGACAGGAATCAAACCAGCAACCTTTCCGTGCACAGGTTGATGCTCAACCAACTGAGCCACTCTGGCTAGGCATCTTGTGTACTTTTTAGAACCAAGAAACATGATATTTTCCCTTGAAACCTTGTATACATGTGATATAAATATATTTTCATAGAAAACACTTTTTTTTTAAGTTTTTATATCTGATCGGCCAGTGTTGTTCAATGGTTGAGCATTGACCCATGCACCAAGAGATCTCCAGTTTGATTCTGGGTCAGGACACATGCCCAGGCTGTGGGCCTAATCCCTAGTAGGGAGCATGCAGGAGGCAGCCAATCGATGTTCTCTTTCATTGATGTGTCTATCTCTCTCTCCCTTTCCCTTCCTCTCTCTCTAAAATCAATAAAGGAAAAAATAATAATAAATTTAAAAGTTTCTATATCTACTTTCTTGTTATATCCTTATCCTCATTCATTATTATATATAAATGTTGTATATATATATATATTTTTTTTTACTAAATGGATTCATTAAAAATCTCTGTGGGAGATAGATGGCTCCATAAACGGACTTGAGATTGGCGTAGCTTCCTGGGCTGAGAGCAGTAATCTGTAGCTAAAGTGACTTTTTTAATGTATCACTTTAGCCACTTGTATTTTTCCAGCTAACAGTCAATGTCACAGTGCTTTCCCTATTTTCAAACTGCTGCAGGCTAAAATGCAAAATTATCCTAGTGGGTTAGGAACAAAGAGAACGCTAAGGCAGTTTAGTTTATAATCAGCAGAAGAGTTTAGGAATATATTATATAAGTATATTTGAACAGAGGAACAAGAAACACCTTGATAATGCTTTAAGTGGTAAATCAGTACTATATAGGACAGATTAATTGGGTAGCACATGGAGACACATGAAAAGAAGAAATTAGGAGGCAATGGGTAAATATAAATGATCAAATTTGACCAATGCTTTGAAGTCAACTAGAAATAAAGCATCTAAAACTAGATGATGTATATTCTATTGTACTCCCTAACTGGCCCTTATCCCAGATAAGTAGATCTATACTTAGCATTAGAACGGGAAGTACTAAGTTCATAGTAAAGAACACAGATATGAGCATTTTTAATATGTGCATACTTTACATAATGGTAATAATTGAAGCAATGTTACTGACAGAAATCCCAAATGAGAGATGTGAGATAAAAATAAAAGGCTGGTGCAGGGAAGTTTTAAATACTTATATTTAGCAGGCTACATAATCAATTAGAGGCTAAGAAGCTATTTTAAAAGTAATATTACATAGAGAAACAAGATAGACAATTTGGTGAATCAAACAATTAGAATCTATAAATAATAAATGTAATCATTATGTTGAATCAATGCTCTTTCATAATGTAAAAAAAAAAATTACAACTTTAATTTTATTTCTTTCTCTTTATTTTGACATTGATTCTTTCTTCTGTTCTACCTGGGAAAAAAAAGGCAAGTCAATGACTTTCTATTCATCAATCCAAAGTGCTACTCCTATTTCAGATCTCAAATAGAATCTCAATTTCATTGCCCAGTTAGCTAACTATAATGTAAATCCTAAGTTTGGTTAGATAACTGTTTTTTCCTAGTTTTAGCATCTGAACCAAACTAAGGGTCGTGATCCTAACTGTCCCACTTTTCCTCAAATCCTCCTCATTTGCTAGTTATTGTCGCCTAGCCCCTTTAGAGTGGGGTCCAAGTCACAACTAATTAAGAAGAAAGCTTAGTCTCACAAGCAGGGTGTAGCTGTCATACAATGTTGGGGCTGTGGACACTTGTGGACTTTATTTGGCATTTTTTGGGGGACATCACTATTTCTGTGCTGAGTACTTATGGCTACAAATGATGGGGGCAATGACTTATTCAGCTTCTCACTCTTTCCTTACTCCTGGACCTGCAGCCTGTCACTCTGCAGACTACTAAATGTTTGAGTTCTCTTGCTTTCCAGGTGGTCTTCCTGAGCAGAATTTAATGACTCTCATCAGCTCTCTTCTGTTATGATTCACTTCTTGTTCAAAGGAAGTACTCATTGCGTTCTTTGACTGACTGTCAAACACAATAGCACCTCACCATGACTCTCTCTCTCAAGAATCTCATAGTCCATTGAGTGCTGTTCTACAAATTTCCTAGGGCAATGGTTAACCCCCAAACTCTAAAGGACAAATATGTTATTTAAATGATCCTAATAAAACCAACTGCCCTAAAATCTAGATTTGAGAAATAGGAACAGAGAGTCCACAGCTCTCCCATAAGATGGTTATGAGTAGAATTTATAGCACAGCTTGTTCTAAAGAAATCTCCACAGGTCCTCTCTCTCTCTCTCTCTCTCTCTCTCCCCCCACCCCCCAATAACACAACTTATTTTATGCAAATGTCATAGGTAAAGTCATAAAACCCCTAAAACCAGTTATTTAAACATTTAGGAACATACCATTTGTATCAATTATCTCATCAACAATAAACTCAAATGTAATATTTTCTTCAATAACAGCCAACATTGTCAAATACCAAAAACATGTTGTGAAATATAAAGATAAAGGAAAGGTCACTGAATATATTTTTAAAAATTACAGCCTGGCCAGTGTGAATCACTGGTTGAATGTTAACCCATGCACCAAGAGGTTGCCAGTTCGATTCCTGGTCAAGGCACATGCCCAGGTTGTGGGTTGATCCCCAGTTGGGGGCATGCAGGAGGCAGCCAATCTATGTTCTGTCTCATCGATGTTTCTATCGCTCTTTCCTTCTCCCTTTCTCTCTCTCTAAAATCAATAAAGAAAAAAAATTTTAAATCACAGTCATCGCTGACTTTCATGAAAGTTGTAGAGGCAGAAGCATGATTGTAAGAGACTTAGGCACTAGCTATATATTAGTATATTAACATTTTTTTACTTTACTCCTTGAAAAATTAGTCTTTACAGAAATCAGTTATTAGAAATCTACTTCTTAGAAAATCATTTTTATCGTTATTGATTTTAGAGAGAGAGGAAGGGAGAGGGAGAGAGAGATAGAAACATCGATAAGAGAGAACATCAATTGGCCCACAACCTGGGCATGTGACTTGACCAGGAATCAAACTGGCAACATCTTGGTGCGTGGGTTGATGCTCAACCACTGAGCCACACTGGTCACACCTTAGAAAATCATGTTTAATGAATTTACAAATATAAGAATAGACTTAAAAGATAGAATTTTTAACAATCTATAGCATATTCCAGTCATGTAAGTTAAAAACATCTTGGTTCAGAAAACAGGATTTCACAATTTACAAGAATATGTGTGTTTTAATTCTATATGCCAGACATATTTTATAAGTTCCTATGGTACTGGGAAGTCAAAATTAATGTTAGAAGTAAAAAAGAAAAGGAAACCATAAAAATGAACTATTGCAAAGAGGGATGGTGATATTGCATGCCATGTTTACTGCAGGTGTCAAACCTGAGGTACAATACACACGCACACACACACACACACACACATTTATTTCTATTTGACTAGCTTTAGTCACAGTCCTTGGCAAAACAAAGAGAGGTTAGGGGCTAAAGATAAACTTGCTCAAGAAGTGTTACTATCCATCAGCATCTTTCATGCTAGAAAATGAGTTACTTATCCCCTTACTTATTTAAAAGCCCTATTCCTCACCCCCTGCCCAAACATCCCTCCTCACCTCACCTTTACATACACAGGAAATAGAGGTGACTACTTAGCAGGGCAGCTGCTAGTTGTGGTGGGTCTGCTTTTCTCTTACTTCAGCTTATGCTATTCCTCTGATTTCACTCCAACATGGCCAGGGCAGCCCTGGCCGGTTTGGCTCAGCGGTTAGAGCATCAGCCTGCGGTCCAGAGAGTCCCAGGTTCAGTTCCCCGCTAAGGGCATGTACCTTGGTTGCAGTTTGTCCCTGGCCCTGGTTGGGTCATGCAGGAGGCAGCCACTAGATGTGTCTCTTTCACATGAATGTTTCTCTCTCTCTCTCTCTCTCTTCCTCTCTTTCCCTCCCCTCTATCTGAACAAAAAATGGAAAAATGTCCTTGGGTGAGGATGAAAACAAACAACAAAAAAAACATGGCCAGGGCAGCCACACTTAGACTGTTTAAAGGCTAGAAGGGGGAAAATAACCTCTGATTAAATATATATCAGGAAGGCACTGGCGAGTGTGAGTAGGTGGCCGCTTTCTCTTGTTTTCTCCTAGAACTCACTCTGGAGTCTACGCCAGTAATTCTTATACCATTAAGTGGTGGTGTTTATTATTGCTAGAGTGGTTGACTCTCTGATTTCACGCCTTGTTCTGAGACTGTCAAAATCAGAAAAATCCAGCCAGGCATGTTTCTTACATCATGTCCTCTAGTGGAACATCAAGAAGAAGCATGGGGTGAACTGGAAGAAGGCTGGACACTAATCAGGCAAATACTTCCAGGAGAGGCACAATACCTTTGGAATCGTAGGAAGCTCGGGCTCTCCTACACAACAGAACCTCTCCAATAGTTTTTAGTTAAGTTATGACAGGACAGTAGATTTATCACATACTAGATGACATTATTGGAAACATAAATATAAGGACTAGTGTTGGACATGGAAGGAATCTTGACAATAAAATTGCACTGCATAAGTAAGGCAGGGAGACCAGTTTTGAAATTGATATCTAATAGAATATACTGTAAGAAAAGTTTCCATGCCGCTTTCATGCAGTTTGATCCTGCGCTCCCATATAACAAAGGGCCTTCAAATATTTGAATACCATGTATCTCCCACCAGATTACACATTATTGTTGTATCTAAAAATTTTAAACATGTTATATATTATTTCTAGGCATTACTGTATTGTTTTTAATATGTTATTTTTATATATACTAAAATCCTTTTCTAATTATTTTTGCTATTCAGAAAAGTAGCTTAAAGATTACTAAAACACAATCTTCCTTAAGAATATATTAAGACTAACAGAATTTTCTTCAACACGGAGACCATGTTATAAGTAGTGGGGTTTTTTTGTTTTATCTGTGTTTGGTTAGAAATGTAACTTTTTAAATATATTTTCTATATAAACTTTTATAAAGTTGGTAGAATAGTTTAAGAAACCATTTTACCAAGACTAAATAATTGTTTACTTGTTGTCTGATTGTTTTATTTTTATCTTTCTCCCACACATGAGTGTGTGTGTGTGTGCGTGCGCTCACACACTCCTCTGTATGTAGCCTCAGGGACACAATTTACTTATCTGGATTTTGCCTTTTTACATTCTGCACTGATAAATTCTTATTATTCTCTCAGTTCTTCAATTGTTTAATCCAGCATATTTAATTATTTTCTACTGGGAGATTTGGTCCAAATGATTTTGCTTACATTACTAAAAATATAATTTTACAAGAATATTCTTTATTTTCTTTGGAGGTAATTAATAAAGACATTTACTAACAGCTGTGTAATTAAGTAAATATAAATAATACTACAATCCTAATGACATTTAAGAAGATGGTAGTATAATACTGGTCGATAAGGGGAATTATGTTAGGTCTGTAACACAGAAACAGATGATATTTAAAATAGAAAGAAAAAAGCAAAATATATGATAAAAGTATCAAATGCTAAAGCAACAGATTAATTCTCCATAATGACCTGAATTATCTAAAAACAAGTTTGTACTTTTCCTTTTCTAATCTCATTTTACAGTAGAATTTAATTATAGTGAGTTTGCTTTTTTCGTTTTTCTCACATCTAAAGCTTTGTTTCAAAAGCTATTAGAAAACTAATCATAATTTTCCACCTTGTTTAAAAATTTAAGTTTATTCTCAATATACTGACTCATAACATAATTGATTGTTAACATTTTTAATGGCAACAGCTCTACTAAGTTAATTTCTCTTAAGATCAAAAGTAAGATAGAAGAAAACATTGTGGCTCAACTGTGCTAAGAAGCACTAGGATCCACAATTACAGAAGTTGTAGATGGACTATTTTCTATTACTACTTAAAAATGCTTTAAAATTCATAGATGTATTTAAATATGCATTTCATACATTTCCTCAAAAGACCTTTTGATCTTAGTATGTGTGATAATTATTATCATCAAGTAGAAACTAATAATGATACTTAACTGACCAGCATCTGAAATCTAATAGTACCACCAGCTTCTTTTACATATTGACTTAGAATGTGACTCCTGGTTAGTTCCTGGAGACCTCAATCAATTAGAAGCACTTTCTAGTGTTACACACAGTTCATTAATGCCACTATTGTGGTTACTTTTTCCACCAAATGTTGAATCTTACATTAATTTGGTATAGTTTAAACGTCCCCTTTGTGAATTAACTTTGTTAACCTCACATTTAATTTTTCCAAAGCAATAGTTTCCATTTAATGGCATTGTACATGGATAAACAGCAGTATATTTTGTAACAGTCGTTTTGAGAACAGAATAGAATCATGACTAGCAAGACTCAGTTCAGTGTACTCCATTTTTCATTTGTATTTACAATCTCACTTTTTAAGTAGGTTAGATGATAATATCCATATATTAAAATTATTATTATTTGGCCCACCCTGACTTTGAGAATGTAACTGGTATTGCTAATTTGAATTGAATTCCAGTAACTTTCATTCCCCATGTCAGCAGCATTCCGGTCCTACCAAGGCATCAAGTGATTGTACTAAAGCTGATTACACAGCCAGACCTAGAGCGAGGTGAAGCCAATCATTTCATGTTCCTCTTTTGACACATCTTTTGGTTCAGTGGTGGGCAATTACTCTATCTCAGGATTTGTTCCGTGTATACTGGGAAAAAAATAGTCTTAATCTCTCAAACATGAAGAATGAAGGACGTACTTCTCTGAACTGTTAACAGAAATATTGGAATCATGAATTCTTAGGATACAGCAGTATGTGGAGATTAGAAAAAGAAAAAAATGTTCCCTCTTAACACTATTGATTTGGTAATTTAAAGTTGCCTGCAGTCAGACTTTACCTCTATAATTTTCAGTTGCAGAAGCCAAGTCAACCATATTTTTATTAGGTAAGCTACACATATATAAAAGTATATAAAATATAAATGTGTAGCATAATAAATTATCACCGATGGAAACACTATCCAGGTCAAGAAACATAATGTAATCAACACCCTCAAAGGTCATTGATGCCCACTGTCAATCACTGTATTTTGTATACAGAAGCAAAAAATATAATGAATTTCCACAAGAGTGATTAGTTTTGCCTGTTTCTTAAATGTAATTACCTAAACACAAACACTATATTCATTTGTGTTTAGCTTCTTTCTGTTAAAATATGCTTATAAGAGTCATCAATAAGTAGCAGTAATTAATTCATTTTCTTTCTATTTTTTTGTATTGTTCAGCTATTGTAAATAATGTTGCAATGAACATAGGGGTGCATATATTCTTTCAAATTAGTGTTTTGGGTTTCTTTAGATACAAATATATATTTATTTTTAATGTTTAATTAAATTTATTGGGGTGACATTGTTTAATATGATTATATAGGTTTGAAATGTATAATTTTATGATACATGATCTATATATTACATTGTGTGCCCAACACCCAAAGTCTAATTTCCTTCTATCACGATATATATTTGACCCCTTTTCCCACTCCCTTTCCCTCTTGAATTAACATACTGTTTTCTTTGTCTATGGGTTGTTGTTTTTGTTTTTCTTGCTTGTTCATTTATTACTTTCAGTTTTATATCCCACATGAGTGAAATCTTTTGGTTCTTAACTTTTTGTCTCACTTAGCTTAGCATGATATTCTCAAGAGCCACCCATGTTGACACAATGGCAGTATTTCATCTTTTCTTATGGTTGAGTAGTATTCCATTGTATGTATGTACCACATATCTTTATCCAATCATCTATTAAAGGACACTTTGGTTATTTCTATGTCTTGGCCACCATGAAAAATGCCGCAATGAACATATAAGGGTGAATATATCTTTTTGTATAAATGTTTTCAAATTTTTCTACTAGATACCCAGAAGGCTTGCTGGGTCATATGGTAACTCTATTTTTAATTTTTTGAAGAGCCTCCATACTGTTTTCCATAGTAGCTGCACCAGTTTACATTCCTATCAATGAATGAGAGTTCCTTTTTCTCCACAACCTCTACAACACTTGTTACAACTTGTCTTGTTGATAGTAACCCTTCTAACAGATATGAGGTGGTATCTCATTATAATTTTAATTTGCATTTCCTTAATAGCTAGTGAAGTTGAGCATCTTTTCATATATCTGTTGGCTATTTGTATGTCTTCTTGAAAAAGATGTCTGTTCAGGTTCTCTGCATATTTCTTAATTGGATTGTTTGTTCTTTTGTTGTTGAGTTGTATGAGTTCTTTATATATTTTGGATATTAACACCTTTTTGAAGCTGTTGTTTGCAAATATCTCCTCCCATTCACTTGGCTGCCTTTTTGTTTGTAGATGGTTTCTTTTGCTGTGCAGAAGGTTTTTAGTTTGATATAGTTCCATTCATTAATTTTTTTCTTTACTTCCCTCTTGTTTTTGAAGTCAAATTCATAAAATCTTCTGTAAGACCAAGGTCCATACTTTTAGTAACTAAATTTTTTTCTATGCAATGTATTATTTCAGCTCTTATATGTAGGTCTTTGATTCGTTTTGAGATCATTTTTTTATATGGGGACAAACAGTAGCAAGTTTTATTCTTTTGCATGTGGCTTTCCAATTTTCCCACCATCATTTCATTGAAGAGGCTTTCTTTTTGCCATTACATGCTTTTGGCTTCTTACATCATTCATTTTCATTGCTGTAGAATATTTATTTTCTGACTGTAACAGACTGATGTATCCATTCCATTGTCTGTCCATTTGTTGATGGACTTTTATTATTATATATGCCACAGATGTATTATGTCCCTGTGGTTTTGTGACTATTTTTTATTCTCTTAATTTCTCCTATGAAGAAACATATTCATAATTTTTAAGGAAATCTAATTCATCATTTTCCAGTGGTCAGTCTTTTTGAGTCTTGTTATTAAGTAATATTTCTGTACTCTGAAGTAATGAACATTATATCCAAAATCATATCTAAAAAGGTACATTGTTTTACTTTTCTTATTTCATTCTTAGTCTCACTAAAGTTAATTTTTTGCATATGGTGCGATGTAGGAATCAATGTTTTTGTTTGTTTGTTTTCACTTATATGGATATCCAATTAATACAACAACATCCACTGAAAAATAATTCTTCTTTTTGCTTTGCCATCAATTTCTGTTTTACATCCAATGTCTTCATATACATAGGTCTATTGGACTTTACTTTATTCCATCATTCTCTTTGTCTCTTTCAAAGCCAACATTACATTAGCCTTAATTAACTCTAACAAAAATAACTTTATAGTAAATCAAAATATCCAGTAGTGTAAACCTTTCCATTTTTCTTCTTCTTCAAGAGAACTTTCAATGTTAATAAACTTGTAAATTTCAACAAAATATTGTCAGACTTCTTCCCATTCCAGTACTTTATTGATCAAGTATCAGAATCTCATACAATTTACTGACTAGGTAGAGCAGACACTCCTAGTTAATCTTAGCACAGTGGCATCTCTTCTAAGCACATGCCACTTATTATGATTCTGGGTCAGTCATTTTCTCTTCTTCTCCCTAAGCTCCCAACTTATTGCAAGAGTGACCCAGAATTAATAATAAAAATCACCTATATTATGTTAATATTTGATTTTTCTAAAAAATGCAGAGTTAACACTTGCTGGCTGTTGGTCAAGAAGGAACACATAACTATTTCTTGTCAGAAACATGTAAAAAAAAAATGTTTTTATGTCCTCTTCAGAACAAGGTCCTTAAGAAGGTCTGCTTTCCCTGTGTTTTCTTTTCTCCTCCACTGGCTAAGATGCAGGTGGCAACTGGACCAAGGGAATTCTGCACCAACTCTGCAGCAGGAGGCTCCTACACCCAGGAACACCCACACAGAGCCAAATGCCAGATAACTGAATTTTATTAAAGATGACATTTATTAACTGCTTCATTCACTGACTTCTTGATGTTAATATTTTGCTGACTAATTCTTAGCCTTTCTTTTCATTTGTCCATACAAGCATTTAAGACCACAGATATTAAATTATTTTGCTGGTTTTCATAAGCTGCAATATGTAATATTTTCAGGGTTGTTTAAACATTTTCTAATTTCCATGATGATGTTCTATTTGACTTGTGGGTTATGATAAGGGATAATCTATACTGTCCATACTGTTATTGTTATATTTTTCACATATATCTTAATTAATGACTGGGAATCGAACCAGTAACCTCCTGGTGCATGGGACAATGCTCAACCAACTGAGCCACACCAGCTGGGCTTTCCTTTTTATTTTTTCATTTCACCATCTGTGTCAAAGATAGAATTCTAGTGATCTATTGATGTTGGGGAAGTGTACACAAAGGTTTTGTCTAAGAAGTTACTTCAAATGTATTGAGGAAACAGTGTTTGGAGTCCCAGAGTTTCAAGGTTTCTGGTTAGTTTTCCCCTGTGCCTGTGCCTGGATCCCAGACTTCATGCGCTCCTGCCAAGGCATTGTGAAAAGCTACTCAGGAGTCACTAAATTTGACAAATGCTTTCAAGGGGAATGTTTGCTTCACAGCTTAATTTACATCTCTAATTTATAGCTTTAATTTCTAATTCAGCCTTGGTATTCCTTAATTTTTTTGCCACTTCACAGGTGCATTTTAAAAGTTTTTCTTAATATTTAATTTTGCATTTATATTTGTTTGTAACAGCAATTTGAACCATAGAGCTAGAATGGGGATAGCATATCTAACACATCAGATTTTTGTTCAGATTATATCATACCTATTACTTCTTTCATCTACCACAGCATCTGACTAATGGGAAAAAAAAGTTTATAATTTGTTAATCTTTTATTTGTATTTAAAACACCTTAATTTTACTGTGCAATGACTATACATATCGCAACACACTAGTCTCTTAAAAAATGATATAAGAAAACTGTCCTCATGGAAATGTCAGTCTGATGAGAAAACCCCATCTATGTGCAGGCAAACATAATAAAGGAAATACTGGTTCATATCTATTTTAGATAGTGACTTAGCTAATACATTAATCATTTTTAAAATTCTGCCTTCTTCCAGGAAATATTTTAATGTAATCTATATCATGTATAAAGTACAAGATAAAAATACACAAAAGCAAGCATAGTAGGAATTCTGGTAGAATAAATCTCAAATGTTTATCATGATCTATGTGACTCTACGTGTCCTAACAATCTTTACAATTGTTTCCCCAAACTGTTCCACAGGACTAATCCCCTGTGCATCTCAGCACCGTCCATGTTCTCTCCTGAAACTTTGTATATACTGTCTCCACTGCCTGGGATCCTTCCACTCAAGCATTTACATGGCTCGTTATATCATTTCTACTCAGACATCATCTCCCCAGAGAGGTCTTTCCAGATCATTCACATTAAAACAGGTATCCTTCTCCATTATCATGTATCATTGCAGCCTATATAGTACTCAGGAGTGCCTAAATTATATTATGAATTTTTAATTGCTTAGTTATTATATATCTCTTTCAAAGAAGTTTTATTTTTATCATTATACTACCATAAATAAGTGATGAGGATAAAGGTGCTCAATAAATGCTTGTTGCAAAGTGAATGCTGAATGCTGCTCTGCAGTATTATACAGATTCACAAAATGACACCTTCCTGCTGACCTAACATGAGGAACAGAAGAGCACATATAAAATGGAAATATGTATCTACAGTAAAGAGGAAAGATTTAAATGAATATTATAAACCTATGAAATAACGGGAGACAATTTATTCTTGCCAAATAAAAGATAATAGCAGGGGCTTAAAAACTGCTTTCTAGTTTTTGAAGAGTGCAGTGTTGCCATGAATAAGCTGAAGAATTCCAAAGGGCCTCACTTCAATTGCCCAGTTTAAAGGAAAAACTAAAAGGACTTGGTAGCCAAGTGACAGCAGATTTATTTATCATAGAATAGAGACTGTTATTGTAGATGGGGAGGAAATACTAAGACAACATTAACTCCTGGCCAACCAGAAACTTTCTTTCTTTCTCTCTTTGATTCCCTTTTCTAAACAGCGAAGTTGAAATATTGAAATAGGTATCAATAAAATAAAAAAGAGAACCTTGTGTGTAGAATACCAATTGGTAATCTATTAAATAAATTAATTTTCTCTTCACCCTTACCTGTCTTCATACCAAAGTGACTATCCTATTTCCCAAACTTGGGATTGAAAATATAGAGGGCCCTCATCACAGCACAGGATGTAATTCCAACCCCAGGGAGCTGAGTTTAAGTATGGGACTTCCAAAAAATTAAGGAACATGCAAAAACAAGTAACTGAATCAAATGAACTAAGACTCTTCAGAGTTCCTTTATCGTTCATTTGAAACAGTCAACTTCAAATATTAAGGATTAAACCTATGTAAAACAAAGAAAGTGGGGCAGGGGTTAGAGGGTGGGGATTGTGTAAGGTACTTGGTATAAATAGCAGGCCTGGAAAGAATTAGTACTGTCATAAGATAAAAAATAAATGTTCAACAAGAATAAAGTCACAGAGATATATTGGAATGGCATTTGGTCTATTACAGGTGCTAAACAAGATAGCAAAAACTTAGTCCACCTGCCTCCCCCAATCCAAATAAAACTGAGTACCTTGGAAAGTATTAAACCAACCATGCAAAAGGACTTTAAAAGCAGGTAGACTGGATTGAAACCCAGGACTTGAGAAACAAAAATATGGTGAGTTCCCTAGGTTTTCTTTTTATCTTCACTCTCTGAATGGCATGGTAGAGAGGCCTCCAGCACCAAAAACAAGCATACCAAAACAACAACAATAAAACAAGCAATCAAATAAAAATAGCCCATCTCCCTAATGAAAGGGCTGGGAAAGCAGAATCCGATAGAGTGGAGATCCCCAACTCTGACTCACCTGGCTGCTGCTGACGATCCGATCCACTGGTAGCAATGGAAATAGAAAGGCTGAATCTATTCCAGCCTTGCTCCAAATGCAGGGCATCACTGGGCAGTTTGACCTTGCCCCAGCAAAGGTCAAAGTGAAGCCCTTGCTATCTCAGCCCAAGCTCCATAACCCAGACCCAGTGGATAGATCAATCTTTCAGAAGCTGCAGCCACAAAGTCTTAGGGGCCATTCCAGACTTGACTGAACAACTAGGGTATCAGCAGGCAGCCCAATCTGTCGACAGTGGCAGCAGCAGCAAAGCTTTGCATGTCTCTGCCCTCTACACAGTGGCAGAAGAACACACAAGACCAGTGACTTTGCTCAACTCCCTCCAACTTGTCTAGTGGCAGCAAGACACTCATGAATTTGCTCCTGTCTCTGCAGATGGCACCAGCAGAGATTGAGCAGAAGTCTCTGGAACACCAGACATATGAAGCAGAGCAGAATAGCACTGCCAGGGGAGGAAAACTAGTCGTTAGAACTATAGCCTGCAAAACTGGCCAAAACCTACACACTGAACCTAAAGAGGGTAACTGCCTATGAAAGCAGATGATTCAGATACGATCAAGGTTCTCCCAACATAATAACAAAATAAATATCCAAGATAGAGTTGAAAATAACTTGGCATAGATGAGTCAGAAAAACATCAATTTGAATGAGAAAGACAATAAAGAGACACCAATACTGGGAAGAATATGAGGAGTATTATTTGATCAGGAAAATCAGCCCTCATAACAATGCTTCTGCAATTCATTGTACATATTCTTGAAACTAATGGAAAAAGAAAAAATTGTACCAAAGAAAAACAAATTAGGAAAACAAAACAAACCAAAAAATACACACACACAAACGACTTTCCACTTTCAGGAAAATAGAGTATTTGTGCTTCTTTTATTTTTCCCCTAAGTATAACAACAAATTGGAGAGAAGAGGGTGGAGCAGCTAGGGCTTATGTGACCTGAAAAAATCATTGTAGTAAGTTACAGGGTTTTCTTATAGCCTCCTATATACCATAATGGATGCTAAGAGATCCAGCAATCTGGAGCTGCAAATAGGTACAGACAGCAAAAGCTCTCCAAAAAAACCTGTCCTCTACAGCCAAAGATCCAGGAGAGTTGCAGAATAAAACTCTAGCACCACATCCATCTGTACCAGCAAAGACCGAGGAGGGAGTCTAACCTTCCACTCTTGCAAGGATGCAGTGAGGCTCCTAAAACCATTGGAACCATATCAGAAGCAAGAACCAAAAATTTTAACTTTCAGAGTCTTACTATATAATACCCCAAATATTCAGGTGGCAATTAAAAATCTCTCAACCTACCAAGAACCAGGACGTTCTCAAACTGACTGGCTCATTTCACTTAGCATAATACATTCAGGGTCCATCCATGCTGTCACAAAAGGTAATATTTCCTTCTTTTCTATGGGTGAGTAGTGTTCCATTGTGTAAATGTGCCACAGCTTATTTCCACTCATCTACTGATGGGTACTAGGGCTGCTCCCAAATCTTGGCTATTTTAAATAATGCTGCAATGGCCCTGGCCAGTTTGACTTCAGCAGTTAGAAAGAGTGTCAGCCTGCAGACCAAAGAGTTGCAGGTTCGATTCTGGTCAAGCGCACTATCTCGGTCTGGATCATGTGGGAGGCAACCAATCGAAGAGTCTCTCTCACATCGATATTTCTCTCTCTCTCTTCCCTCCTCTCTCCCTCCCACTCTATCTGAAGATAAATGCAAAAGAAAAAGGAAGAAGAAATCGGTGAAAACTAAAACAATAGCCTCACACAGCCACCTGGGAGCCAAAACTCCACCGCTGAACGTGCCACCCCAGAACACCCTAAGGGGGTGCTGCTCGTCAGGATGAAGAAGGGCTCTGCTGTTCTGATGTGGAAAAGCATGGAAGGCTGCTCCCACAGCTGAGCCGTGACACAGAGATGCTTCCCAGCCAGGGCCTCAGGAGCTCGCACCCGCGTGTTTCCAAAGCCCAGACGCCGGTTCACCCAAGTCATTAACAGCCAACATGTTGCTAGTTAGATGGCAGCTTCCAGGGCTACTCCTGGCTTGCAGGTGTCCCTCCTCTTTGTCCACGGTGCCACCCCCGACCCCTGCACCTGCAGTGGGGACACAGACTCTGACCTTCCCTAACACTGTCTCTACCAGCTGCCAAGTTCAAGCCAGTGGAGAGAGAGCCCGAGGAAACACAGCTTCCTTCCAGAAGGCAGGAGAACACGGTTTCAGGAAAGATTTTTCTCAACGGTTTCATCTTTTGTTCCCCCCTAAGGGCAAAAGGGATCCAGGTTTACTGTTGATATTTCAAAGTGTGAGGAAGACAGTAGGGACTGCTGGGGAGCCCGCGTGGAGAGAGGGCCACTGTTCCTGCCACAGCCGTCTGCTAAGTACCCGGGCAGCCTGATGCAGGCCCGGCTTAGCGGCCCCTGGACCCGCCCTCCCCTCTCCGCAGATCGCGGCCGCCCTCCCCTCTCAGAGACTTCTAGAAGCATCCCTCCTACGAACCTATGAACCTCTTCCACTATCTCCCTTGACACACGAGCGCCTCAGGCCGGGGCAGCGCGGAGCTCAAAGGAACTCTGAAACGATGGCTGGGAACCAGCGTGTGAGCCTCTCCTCGCGATTCGTGTAATGCAAAAGCATGCCCTACCTTTGTCTTTAGAAATGAATAAAGCTTTTCCAACACACACACACACACACACACACACACACACACACACACAAAAAATCATTGGAAAAATATCCTCTGGTGAGGATTCTATAAAAACAATAAATAATGCTGCAATGAATATAGGGGTGCACATGTTCTGTGGAGTTAGTGTTTCAGGTTTCCTCAGATGTAATTCCAGGAGCGGAATTGCTGGGTCATAAGGCAGTTCCACTTTCAATTTCAATTTTTTAGGGAACTCCATACTGTTTTCCACAGTGGCTACTCCAAACTGCATTCCCACCGACAGAACACAAGTATTTCCTTTTCTTTACATCCTCACTTATTGTTTGTTGATTTACTGATGGTAGTCATTCTTACAGGTTGTATCTCATTGTGTTTTTAATTTGCATCTCTCTGATGATTAGTGACATTGAGCATTTTTTCATGTCTGTTGGCCAGCTATATGTCCTCTTTGGAGAAATGTTTATTCAGGTCCTGTGCCCATTTTGTTTGTTTGTTTGTTTGTTTTGGGGTTTTTTATTAGTTTATTTTTGTTACAAATGTCCTCCCCCCCAGACACCCTCCTCCCTATCCTAACCCCCCCACACACACCCCGGAATTGCTGTCCATGTCCTTTGGTTATGCATACATGCATATAAGTTCTTTGGTTTATCTCATCCCTCCCCCAAGCCTCCCTCTCGTGAAGTTTGTCAGTCTGAACCATACTCCTTTCTATGTCTCTAGGTCTGTTTTGTTCCTCAGCATTTTCTGTTCATTATATTTCACAAATAAGTAAGATCATGTGGTATTTGTCTTTCTCTGATTGGCTTATTTCTCTTAGCATAATACTCTCTGGGTCCCTCCATGTCATCTCAAAGGATAAGAGATCTTTCTTTCTTACAGCTGCATAGTATTCCATTTTATATATGTACCACAGCTTTTTTATCCACTCATCTACTGATGGACACTTGGGCTATTTCTAGTTCTTAGCAATTGTAAATCGTGCTGCTCTGAACATAGGGATACATATATTCTTTCTGATTGGTGTTTCAAGCTTCTTAGGACATATTCCTAGAAGTGAGGTCAAATGGCAGTTCAATTCTTAATTTTTTGAGGAAACACCATATCGATTTCTATAATGGCTGCACTAGTCTGCATTCCCACCAGCAGTGTACTAGAGTTCCCTTTTCTCCACACCCTCATCAGCACTTGTTGTTTGATGATTTTTTGATGGCAGCCATTCTGCTTTGCCCATTTTTAAATTGGATTGTTGGTTTTTTGTTGTTGAGTTGTTTGGGTTCTTTATAAATTTTGAATATTAACACTTTATCAGGCACAGTATTGGCAAATATGTTCTCCCATTCAGTGGGTTGTCTTTTTATATTGTTGATGGTTTTCTTTGCTATATAAAACCTTTTCAGTTTGATGTAGTTCCATTTATTTATTTTCTCTTTTGTTTCCCTGCCCAAGAAGATGTACCAGAAAAAAATATCGCTACCAGAAATGTCTGAGATTTTACTGCCTATGTTTTCTTTTAGGACTTTTATGATTTTGAGTCTTACATTTAAGTCTTTAATTTATTTTGAGTTTATTCTTGTGTATGGTATGAGAAGGTGGTTTAATCGCTTTCTCTTGTTTTTTTTTTTTTTTTTGCACATAGCTGTACAATTTTTTTCCAACACCATTTATTAAATAAACCATCTTTACCCTATTGCATGTTCTTGCCTCCTTTGTCAAATATTAATTGACCATAAGGCATGGGTTTATTTCAGGGCTCTCTATTCTGTTCCATGGATCTATATGTTTGTTTTTATGTCAGAACCATACTGTTTTAATTACTGTGGCCTTGTAGTATAGTTTAATATAAGGTAGCAAGATTCCTCTAGCTTTGTTCTTCCTTCTCAAGATTGCTGTGACTATTCAGGGTTTTTTGTGGTTCCATATAAATTTTTGGAATGTTTGTTCTAGTTCTGTGAAATAGGCCTTTGGTATATTGCTATGAATTGTGTTGAATCTATAGATTGCTTTGGGTAGTATGGATATTTTAATTGTGTTAATTTTTTCTATCTATGAACATGGTTATAAAAGATTTAATATATGTTGAAAAAGAGAAGAGAGGTAGGGCTGGCTTAAAGCCCTGAAAAATAATAAGATAAATTTGGCAAACAAAAAAAAAAAAACAAACAAAAACATAAATCTACTGCCCAAGAATTTTACTGAATCCCAAACTAGATAAACCTTCAGAAATACAAACCATAACACAGCATAATCAAACATAAGAATACTGAACACAGAGAAACATATCTAGAAAGCAGTGAGAGAAAAAAGACATTATATCTACACAGGAGAAAAATGAAATTGCTGTCAGGGAAATTAGGGTATCACTTTCCCCACTGAGTGCGGAGGGTAGAGTCCTTATGATAACTCAAGAAAAATAATTTTCTGAGACTTACACAAAAGAAGAGTGATTTTTATTTGCAAGGAATTACATCCCTTCAGTAAAGCAAGAAGCAGAGCCAGTTCTAGAGTTTCCATTCCATGTTGCATCTGGATCCAGATCAGCCTGATTCACCCCACTTCACTGAGCATGCGTCTATTCTTCTCTGTCCAGTCCCTTCCTCCAGCCATCTTAGGGGAATAGACTGGTGGCTTCACAGGGAGTGTAAACATCCAGCTTCCTGGTGAAGCTATCCAAATGACATACCTATAATATTTGACCTCCTGCTTTGCTCCTTTCTTGTTATTAATAATTAGCTAATCACAACATTATTATTATGACCATGGATTTCTCATAAGAAATTTATCTGGAGGCCTGGCCACTGTGGCTCAGTGGATTGAGTGTCATCCCATGGACTGAGAGGTCCCAGTTAGATTCTCAGCATATGTTCTGGTTGCCATCTCAATCCCCAGTAGGGGGCATGCAGGAGGCAGCTGATTGATGTTTCTCTCTCACATCAATGTTTCTATCTCTTCCTTCCTCTCTCTCTAAAAAATCAATAAAATATATTTTTTAAAAAAGAAATCAATCTGGAGGTCAGAGTAAGTGGCAGACATTTTTCAAGTTCTGAGGGAAAATAACAAAAAATGAACAAACAATAATAACAACAAAAACCCTGTCAACCTAGAATCCTATATTGAGTGCAAATATCCTTCAGGAATGAAGAAGAAATAAACACATTCACAGATCAAAGAAAACTAAAATAATTTATTATACTAACTTTAAAGAGATGGCTTAAGGAAATTATCAAAACAAAATTATATATGTATTTATCCAGATTAAATTACTGCAGGGGAAATAGATACAAACAAAAACCACATATATACATTTTAAAAACAGCAAAGTATCCAAATTACATGTAAATATGACATGAATACATATGTTTTAGTCACTAGAAATAAATGGTCCAGCTGTGCTAAATTCAAATATTTATGAAACAGAAACTTTCAAATATTGTACTTTGATTTAATTATTTTCCATAGGAAAAAAAATAACTATCTCAGCCAGGCTGACATAAATCATATTGCTCTCTGCTGGTTTTATAAAGACTGTTTATTAGACAAAAGTCCTCAAATTTCCCAGGAGGAGTTATGCCTGACAATTTGTAATGACATAAATTCCATTTAACTTGGCCTGAATCTTAATTCAGAAAACAAAAGAGCTAACCTAATGTTTCAAGAAAAGCAAATGTCATGAAAGTGGATTAACAACTCTGATGACTAAAGTATTTTATTTATCAATTGACTGAGAGAATTGAATAGTCAATAGATGCAGGCAATTTAAAGCTCAGTCAACCCTAAACCTGAGGGACCAATTTAAAAAGTAACAGTGTTATTCAGTTTTAATGCTCATTCAGTCCTTGATGGCTCTGCTGAGGATGTGAAGTAGTCGCTAAACATTGTGAAATGGTGTTTTATTATTACATCTAGAATTATCCAATGGCTTGCCACAGAGCTTAATTCTCAAAAATGAGTAACAGAGAGATTAATATGTAAGCCATGGAATTCAAATGAAGACCTTCATATAAACACTTTTGGGTTTATTTATGCTACACTTGCATTAACTATGTTCTATTTATAGTGCATTGTTATCTCTTTCTGTATTTTTTTCCTTAACGCAGGAAAATTTTCCCCATTATTCTTTTTTTTGATTTTGCCTCTACAGATTTGGAATGTTTTTAGACCTCAATCATTACACTAGAAGTTACAGTTTTCATATTTAAACTATGAAAACATAAGATACATTATGTTGTTTTATCTCTTCTGGTATGAAGCCATAAACTGAGGATGCTTTAACTCAAATCATCTCCTCTCAATTTACATAATATATAAATATTTGTATACCTAGATCTATAATTTTCCCTCCAAAATTATATAAAGTCACTAATTATTTGGATTTCTCTATATGTTTTATACTTTCTTGGTTCACTGTTTTTCTCACGTCTAGGACTTTATTCCTTGTTTCTCAAGTACATCTTTCAAAAGTCCTTTAAAAACTTCTGTCACTAGTAACTGATCTCAAGTTTTATGTTTTGGAAAATGGCTCTTTTTTTGGTCCTGTGCTTTCTGGGAGCACCATTCTAGTTTACAGTTAAGTTTTCATAAAAATAACACAAACCACTATAGAAAATATTATTTAAATTGCACTAATTAAAACTAAGAACTTTAAAGAAGTACACTATAAATTCAGAAGCCAAATCAAAAACTACAAAAGACATTTATCAAATATTTAATCTTTAAAGCAGTGCTCAAAAATTTAATGTAAAGGAAAACGACTTAACTGATAAGATGGGCAAAATATACATCACCAGTATTTCGAAGTGGCCATTACGTACATGAAAATCTGTTCAATCTCTAAGAATCAATGACATAAAAATTTAAATCATTTTATTTTAGAGTCACCATCTTGACAAGATTTTAAAAATTTACCCACTATAAGTTTTATTAGGCTGTTTAGCAAATAGTAATTTATAAATTGCAGAAGGAGTCTAAATAAATATAATTACATAGGAAAACCATTTAATTTATTGGTACATGTTAATCTGTTTATAAATTAGGATCTAGCAAATCTACTACAAATGTGCATTCTAAACATGTTCCCTAAAAGACAGATACAAGGCTGACCAAGCAAACTAAAGCAGCAATAATAAAAACTGCAATAGCAAAAAAAAACAAAAACCTAAAAAAAAAAAATTCAAATGTCTTTGGACAAAATTTAGGTGCACAGAGTGATGTTGATTAAGGTAAAAAAAAAAGTATTAAGAGTACAAATCAATAACTAATTGATTCATATAGTATAGCAAACTTTAATTTTCATTTAATTTTTAAAATATGCAATATTACAAACTATAATGTTTGAGTGTCCTTAAAAATGTGCTAAAAGTATAAAGAAAGGCAAATACATGTTAAATAGAAATTCCAGGTAAGTAACTACATGTAGGTGGGAAGGAGATGTAATTTGAGAGGTTTATATAGAAGGCACAAAATATGTTTTTAATGTTATTTTTTTAATGTGGGTGCATTTACTATTTTACCATTTTAAATGTTCCCTTCTGTAAGTTTGAAATACTTCATAATTTTAAAAATATCTAAAGTAAATATCTCTTTTATCCTAATCCCAAAGTCATGTGGTTCAATACTCGAGGCTACCCTTGTTAGTAGGCACATTCTATATCATTTAAAATATATCCTAATTGTATATTAAAGCCTACTATTATAAAACAAACAAAGAACTTCTCTGCATTTTGATAGCACTTAAATTTAAAACCATATGTAATGGAAATAATTTTCTTATTAAAATATTACATATAAATATCATTCTTGATAAGTTATGAATTTCCTCAGATATTTAATAGCTATGTATTAATTCTTTTATTTTACTATATAGTACATTGTATTTTATTTTTTAAACTTTTTTCCTATTGATGGACAATTATGTTTTAGTCATCTGTGCTCTTAGGAACACTGCTGAAATAATAATCATATGTGTTATCTATCAATTCATCTACCTGCATACATATACATATGGTTTTGCTTATGTTTATATACAGAAAACATTTTTAAATTGCTATTACTAAGATTAGAGTGTGAACATTCAATGGTGATAATAAGATCAATATTGCCTAACAGTAAATTTGCTTTACTTAAAATTCATATCTACTGCACTAAAAATCATTCATCTTTTTGCCTTCTTAATTTTTTCTAATTTCTGTTAAGGTTAATTCCTTATAACATCTTTTGAAAAATATTTCTGGCCATGGTTGACTGCCTTATGCACAGATTATTTATATCAGTCTTATGTTCCCAATAAAGAATCCTGCTAATGATTTTTGTGTAACCAAGTTATATTTGTACATAAACAGGGGATTGAGGGCATTTTAAATTATATTTTCTTATTTGATATTAAGTTATAATTTTCAATTTTGGAAATCAAGGTAATTTTCAACTTTATTTTGTCTCTGGTATGTTATTTATTTCATATCTTTATATGGTTATGTTTGTTAGTGTATACTTTTCAGGAAGAGCATTCTTCCTCTATTCTTAAATGTGTTTGCAAAAATGAAGCAATATTTTACTCATATAATTTCATTTATATATTGTTACTTTAAGCTTTTTCCCCCTTAATAATATTATCTAATATGTTATATATGTATATACATATAAATTACTTTGCTTGTTTTCCAAAAAATCAATACTTATAATTATTAATTATTTCTACCATATTTTTTTTCCAGGTTATCTGGTTTATTACATTTTTAATTTCTTCTTTAATAATCTTTCCTTGTATTTGACTTAGTTTATTTACTTTCTTTTTTAAGCCTAACCATCACACTATTTACATACAATCCATCTCACATATATAAAATGTACAGTTTGATAAGTTTTGATGTAATACACATCCATAAAATTATTATGTAATCAAAATAATAAATATTTATTAGCCCAAACGTGTCTTTGAATTGCTCCTTGATGCTCCTTCCCATCCTCCTCATTCACAGACAACCACTCATGCTTTTGGTTACAATACATGACATTGCCATAAGGTGTTATGATGAATAAAATTTTATTAGTTGCTAGCTTAGCATTTATTTTGCATTTCTTTGTTATTTATCTTTAAATTATTCATTAACACGGTTAAACCACTTTTTTCTTTTCTTTATTGAGTTGGTATTTTTATGAGATAAGTTACTTTCAATTGGCAGTTTACTTAACAGAATTAGAGATTTAATTTACTTGGGAATTTTAATTTTTCTCATTAATGCTTATTAAAATCCATGAGCAATCAGAACAGGGCTTTTTTGAATGTAAGAGTTAATTATCTAACTTATTAATTCATTTTGAAAATAGACAAGGAGCGGCAACCAATTTTTCTCAAAATGTTATCATATCCTCAGGTAAACCAGGAAACTTTATGGTAAGAAGTATATGAGATGGTATTTTCTTTATTACACACATCATGGAACTTTATCACTTTAAAAGTCACACTGTGGTTTGAATCAGGGCCTCCGACAATGTATATATTGTCAGCACATAAAGTTCTTCTGTTCATCTATAACTGGTTGGTCATGGGTGTATCGCCATGTATATTATGTAAGAAAAAGAAAGACGAAACAAAAATCCTACACCTAAAAGTTTTTATTTTTTTATATAGTAAGTAAAAGGGTGTCCAGAAAAGGGATTAAATATAATCCAACTAGAATCAATCACTTCCATTCCAACCATATTTCATTCTTATTCCTAAAATTATCATACAGTAGCCCCGCCTTATTGGTGGGGGATAGCACCCAGACTCACAGTGGATGCCTGAAACGACAGTACCTAACCCTGTGTATACTATGTTTTTTCCCATACAGACATACCTATGATAAAGTTTAGTTTATAAATTAGGCACAGTATGAAATCAACAATAACTAATAATGAAATAGAACAATTATAACAATATACTGTAATAAAAGTGATAATGAGCTTTCTCTTCCTCTCTCAAAATATCTTATTGTACTGTACTCACCTTTTCACTTAAAGGAAGCACTTTGTGGCTTCTCTCTGGCATATCCAAATTGCCAGCATAACTATTCTAGCACTCTGGGGCCATTATAAAGTAAAATGAGAGTTACCTGAACACAATCATTGCAATACTGCAGCAGTTAATCTGACAACCAAGACTGCTACTAATGGGTGGGTAGCAAATACAGTGTGGAGACACTGAAAAGGGGATGATTCATGTCCCAGGTGGGACAGAGCCTGATGGCGCAAGGTTTCATCATGCTACTTAAAAACGTGCACAATTTACAACTTATGAATTATTTATTTCTGGAATTTTCCATATAATATTTTCAGACTTCGGCTAACCAAGGATAATTGCAACCATGGGAATCAATACCACAGTTAAGGGGGACTAATGTATAAGCAGTCAAGCTTCCTTAGGATGCAGAATCTCTGCATATTGAACCACGAAACACTGGTTGCAACATTCCAAGTATTTGCATATATTTCCTTTTAAAAATATTTACATATACTTCTCTTTCCTTGATAGTCACTTTGGCTTTTTGAGCATTGTTTCTATAATTCACACACTATATATTTTTATAATTTAAATTTTCTGAATCTCTTACATGAACTGGAGAATTGAACCAGAGATGGAGGGTATTATTTAAATCAAGTTAAATAACTTGAACATTTCCCACCAACTTCAAATCAATGATGAAAAAGATTATGCAATTTAGAGAAAATACAGTTATGCACATTTAATATTACTTTTATAAATGATACATTAAATATAATTATTTAAAAGTTATAAAATAATAATAAATTGAATTTTAAATATAAAAATGTTAGGATAAAATTCTTGAAGTTTGTCTCATGGTACATTATCTGAAACTGAAAAATAATGATATAACTCTTCACCTTCCACCTTATATATGCAATATCCCAACTTGAGTTGTTTTATTTTACCTCAAATGTTTGCTAAATTTAATGTTCAAACAAGTTCTTGGTTACATTTGCAATTTTTTAAAAATACATAGGCATTCTTCTTAAAAGCAATGTGACATGTAATGAAAACAGGAGCCTAGCAAAACTTCTTACTTAAAAGCATTTACCCTTGAGTATTAATTATCATGCAAAATTAGATGTGTATTTTACAGATTAATCTACCTAAGTAGCAAATGCCATAGAAATTGTGAATGCAAAGTCACATAAAAGTCCCTGCTGAAAATGTCAATTCATCAGAATAAATTTATTTATTTTAATGATTAGGATAAACTTATTCCTAAAGATCTAGAAATAAGTTTTGACTTTTTACAAAAGAAGAAAGGCAAAGGAAATTAACTTAAAGACTAGGAGATACTCAAAGAATAGTATTGAATGATGGAGACGAAAGCAAGAGAAACTGAGACCCCATAGATTTGTCTATCTCCATAAATAAAGTTCTAATATAGAAAGTAGTTTAAGAAAGATGTACATTGAAATCCAGTTTGAAAGAAAAAAACTGTCACTGGTCCTATAAAAATTACTTGTTACTAGTGTTTTAAAATGTATGAAGTTATTCTTAATAAGCTTATGTTGGTTTATATACAGAGGTGGGCAAAAGTAGGTTTACAGTTATGAGTGCAAGAAACACAATGTTTATTTTTCTATTATTATTTATTAATTATCGTATTGTTTTCAATACAAAGAACTGTAAATATACTTTGGCCACCTCTGTATATGAAGAAGTTTTACAATTGAATAAATATCAAAGATGGAATAACTATGTAAATTTTACCATAACTATATGATATAACATACATTTAAGGAAAAATATGAGTCGAAACTAATAGAACACATGATATGAGCTCTTTATCAAGGTAATAATCTCATCCCAAAGTGGTAAAGAAGTGTAAGAATTTGTAAAAGCTTTAGCATGTCTAATAGCTGTACTGAAATATCTTGTCAACAGTGAACTAATGGTCATTTTGTTTTTTAATTTAACAAGCTCTAAGCAAAATTCTTGCCAGCTTTGTGCTCTTTAATTTAAGTTTAATGGCTACTTGTAGTTTGAAGCAAGCCACTACTAATTAGTGAAACTCAACAAAATTAATACCTGGCTTTTTAATCTGCATTATTATTATCATATCATCATCATCATCATCATCATCATCACCATCACCATCATCATTTACTTCCACATGTAGCCAACTGCCTGGTAGCCACAATCAAGTATAAAAAGTCTTGCAAAAATAGTTTTTGTAAAAATAAAAAAATAAAACATTTAGTCTGAATATTTAGAAAGTTTCTCTACTTTCAAGTAAATGTACACCTTTTTAATATAAAATGTCACCATGGATACTATTTTAATTACTAAAAAAAAGAGAGAACTGATTTAAAATATTCAACAAGGATGATATTTTATTTGCACGAGGTGATTACAATTATTCTCCTGTGAAATATGTAAAATTTAATGGTCAGTGTGACTCAGTGTTTAGAGTGCCAGCTTGTGCACCAAAGGGTCACAGGTTCAATACTTGGTCAAGGGCACATGCCTGGGTTGCAGGTGCTATCCCCAGCAACTTGTGGGAGGCAACCAATAGATGTGTCTCTCTTATATCCATGTTTCTCTCTCTCTCTTTTCCCCTCCTTCCTTCCTTTCCACTATAAATAAATAAATAAATGGAAAATATCTTCTGGTGAGGATTAACAACAACAAAACATGAAAAAAAAATTAAAAGCAAATATGTTCCTCCACAGGAGAGAATATAAGTGTTTATTAACAGGAAAGCAATGTGTATAAATTGCATTAAGGGATGAATTTTTTTGAGTAATAAAAAGTTGTCCATATATTATCAGCATGTTAATGGTAAGTATTTTAAAAGCCTAAGCTACTGGAGCAGAGAGTACGTTTATTAGTGTTACTTGAAAACGATCAGTGTATTATTTTCCATCCAGTAGAGATATGTTTTTCTCTATTGGAGATAATCAGTAACACTCTGCATATTTCCAAAGAAACAAAGTGTAACATATTCTTCTATTTGCTATCCCAGAACATGAATAAAGTAGAAGGAGTAGGAGGAAGAGTTGGAAGACAAGGAGGAGGGGGGGAGAAGGAGGAGGAGGAGGAGGAGGGGAAAAGAGAAATACTAAATTAAGATATCAGGTACAAAATAAAAATTGATAGAGAACATAAATTATCAGACACATGAATTTTTAAATCAACATTATTTTTTACATTATTGTGACATTTATACCTAAAATATATTTCACTCACTACATAAGCATTTACAATATACTTCCCACAATCATTACTAACAGCTCTGATAAAATTTTAACCATCCTATTATATAACAATTTATGCAAGAGCAAATAACTTGATTAGTATAGAATAAAGAGAAGTACATGTATTTACACTTTATATTACCAGTTCTGAATGATTCCTTAAGCTTATACATTAGAATCTTATATATCGTTTATAACATAATTATGACTAAAATAACTGTATAGAAAACTATAGTTGTTATTCTACTATAAGTCTCTAGTAATGCTCAAGTTAAAGACTAAATACAAATAAAATTTTAAAAGAATGTATTTTAATCAATAGATACGTGAAGTGTTATCTTCTAACACTAGAAGAATGATCTGAATCATTAGGATAAAAGGTTATCTAAGTGAATTTTCCTTTTAGAAAATATTAGAGCCCGGCTGGCGTGGCTCAGTGGTTGAGCATCCACCCATGCACCAAGAGGTCACCAGTTCAATTCCTGGTCAGTGCATGTGCCTAAGTTGTGGGCCAAACCCCCAGTGGGGGGCATGCAGGAGGCAGCCAATAGATGTTCTCTCTCATCAATGTCTCTATCTTTCTCCCTCTCCCTTCCTCTCTCTCTAAAAATAAAAATAAAGAAAAAAAATGTTTTAATATATTAGAAAACAATTTTTTTCCATTTAACTTGCTGTTGATTAAAAATAATGAGCTTTGTTCTTTTATAATATATATTATAATATATATTACAATACATAATATATATTGTAAAAATTCATTCTATCAAAAGTGAAGGAGCCCTAGTCGGTTTGGCTCAGAGGTTAGAGTGTCGGCCTGCAGACTGAAGGGTCATGTGTTCAATGCCTAGTCAAGGGCACATACCTTGGTTGTGGGTTTGATCCCTGGTCCCAGCCGGTGTCACACGGGAGGTAACCAATGTGTCTTTCTCATCGATGTTTCTCTCTCTCTCTCTCTCTCTCTCTCTCTCTCTCTCTCTCTCCCCCTCTTCTTTCTCCTCCTCCCTACCTTCTACTCTATCTAAAAATCAATGGAAAAATATCTTTGGGTGAGGATTAAAAAAAAAAGAGAAGAAAACTTGTTAAAAAGGGAAGGGGTAAGCATAAAACACCCATTCGAGCCTTCCTTAAGCAATTAATTAATTGTTGTAAGGAAAGAAGTCACTAGGATCTAGGATACTAAAGGTCTTTTTGTTACCTAGAACTGAATAAAATTTCTTTGAAGAATTGACCTCTTTGCTTTCCAAAGAATTATCTCAATCAAAGTAAAAAATGAAATATTAATTTTTAAAGCATTAAGATATTTAGAAATAAATTATTCACATGTGTTGGGAATTAGTGTCAACATGTTTGCTAATATATCCACTAGTTGCAAGTCTCTGATTACACTTTTATAAGCTAATATAAAGGAGGAGGAAATAAAAGCAAAAGAGCATCCTAAGACAGCAAATTGTTTTGTATTTGTTTTATCATCAAAAGATTCCTCACCCAATTTATTTTAGAACATGCCAATAAAGATACTTAGGTATAGGTGATTTTACTGTTGGATTAGCATGTTCTCAAGATCTTTAGAGAATTCTTTTGTTCTTGAACATATATTGGTCTAATACAATTTATGATGTATCCAAATATATATCTATCTATGCTTCAAGACCTGGGAACACTGTTAGTTATTATTGCTATAAAAGCATATTCATGTTGGGATAAAATTTCTGAGATTTAAATCCCTTTGACACAGATGGGGATTTGCTGGAACATGATTTTTATTATACCTTTCTTACAATATATATATATATAAAAGTAGAATAGAATCTGATGCTAAAATATTGAGAAGTTGTATAACTTAAAATATCTTGTTTTTAAGGTTCAATATTCATGTTACAAGGGCAAAATAGCTTGATAAATCATTTTGTAAAATAAAGAAATTTGTCATCATTTTTGTAGACTTTTTAGCTTCATATTCATTATTTAGAAAAATTTGACCATCCATAGTTGAAAGGACCATCACTCATTCAATTAATTTAAAGATAAAAAATATCTTTGTGAAATACTTAGTTGAATTGAGAAAATTCTCATGCTATCTATGATAGCGCCTTTGTATTTTTCTATAAATGCCTTAAGAAAAGGGGTTTATAGCATTTCCTCAATCCTCATATATAACATTATGTTCCTATTTCATTTTTTCTTGCTTATTTTCCTTATAGCTAAATATTGTCAATACAATTCTCAATATCAAAAAGAAAATATCCAGTTTTAAAAGTTATCAGCTC